>NC_090310.1:58101926-59301926 GCF_039906515.1 Pseudorca crassidens
GGCCTCAAGCAAAAGTCCAGATTTCCCCCGTCAGGAACACCTCGGAGTGCCATAGGAGCGAAGAAGCGTGCGTTAACGGAGGGCCTCAACAGTGCTAGGGCTTTATTTCACGAGACACCGTGCACTCACGTTCGTTGTAACAACTGTCAAAGGGCACTGGATGCCTTCCAACTCCTCTCTGGCGTTTGAGCCACAGGAAGTAAATGCATTCGTTTGATTAAGCTCCGTGAACGTGCAACGACGATGGCGAAGCGCTGCCCTGTTCGCTCGAAAGCTCTCGTTTGTACGGCCTTCACACGGCCTCAAGGTACGCCGTGCTAAACAGCCTTACATTCCACGCTGGTGTGCCCCCAATTGGGAATGTGGGCTCTTCTGTGAGACACCAGTGTGCGTCCCAAAGGAAACCGGGGGGGGGGGGCTCCCCCAGGACGCCTGCGTACGGCAGTCGGTGGCCAGATGTTTACTTCCAGCCGGAGAAAGAGAAAAAGGACAGCTTTCCCAGGGACAATTCTGGACCCTTGGGAACATCCAGAATCACCAAAGCCTAAACTTGGCACGGCCTGGGGAACGCTCTTCCGCACGTCCAGCAATCCCCACGTCAAAACCTTTCTCGGCAGAGGCAGGCACTCTCTCCCTTGTACTAGATAGCTCGGCAGAGCCTCCCGAGAAACATGCTGCGTCATTCAGCTTGAAAGTGGGACGCGGATGGGAGAGTACGCTTTCTGCCCGTTTGGAGGCGCCGTGCGCTTGGCTTCAAAGCTGCCCGAACAGCACTAGCGGCCCGACGTCTCTGCACGGCAGGATTGTCGTTGTGGGCCGAGGCTGCGTGTTCTCTCAAAGCGGAAAACCGTGCTGGCAATACCTTGCTAGAAACTCCTCCCACGGCACTCCATGTTCAGCTCCGGCCAAACGAAAGGTGACCTCAGGCCTCAAGGTAAGTTCCAGCGTTTCACGTCGGGGGAGTTGGGTGTGCAGGGGTTTCCATGAGGCCAGACTCCACCACGGAGTGCCTTAACTCTGCGACGCTCCTGGGGGCACACAGGATAGGAGCTCGTTCGCCAGTTTCGCAGGATGACTTCTCTCCGTGCCGGAACGGCGGCTCCTGGCTTCTAGAGGAACCTTAGCCTGAACAGGCCCCTGGAGAAAGCTCTTCACATTCAGAGCAAGGGCAAGGTACTGCTCTCTGGCTTGCCTGGGTTGAGTGCCCCAGTCGTCAAAGAGCCTCGCGAAAGCAGTGCTGCGCAGACTCCCTTTGCCGGTCGAACGGCCTCCTTGACTGAAAGAGAACTGCAGTGCCAAAAGGCACGGTGCTGACGACTGGCTCCAGGAAGAGACTCGGGACAGCACTCTCCTAGAAGCGAAAGCTAGGCTGTGCGCCCAGCCTGAGGAGCAGTACGTACGTTTGCCACACTTCTTTACACAGCTAGGCATGAGCCAGAGAGCCTTGGTCACTGAGGCCTACCTAAGGGACTGCCATACTTACCCAGTAGCTCCCACGCAGAGGTCCCTGTGCCCAAACGGGCCTCCACGGAAGGGCCCTGTTCCTCCCGTTGTGTTTCCTTGAGGTAATCAGAAACCGCTGAGGATCCCTATGGGAGCTCCGGTTTGAAGCTGGGCGACCCTGGCTAAACCTTATTCCCCTCCGTGGTAAACGAGACAGTGGCGGGTCCTAAGCTGCCTGAAGTACACTTGCTCGCGCCCACCTTCTCTTTGCTGCCGGAAGGCCTCCCACAAGACGTCTGAGTTTACTCGTGACAGCAGAAGTCTGAGTTTACGCGTGTGAGGCCTGCTGCTCTCGGTTCCTTGCTGGGAGCTTCAGCAGGAGCGCTCGGGAGCTCGCCGGCACAAGGACTGTGAGTCCCCTCGCCCCACCCCGGCCTCAAGCAAAAGTCCAGATTTCCCCCGTCAGGAACACCTCGGAGTGCCATAGGAGCGAAGAAGCGTGCGTTAACGGAGGGCCTCAACAGTGCTAGGGCTTTATTTCACGAGACACCGTGCACTCACGTTCGTTGTAACAACTGTCAAAGGGCACTGGATGCCTTCCAACTCCTCTCTGGCGTTTGAGCCACAGGAAGTAAATGCATTCGTTTGATTAAGCTCCGTGAACGTGCAACGACGATGGCGAAGCGCTGCCCTGTTCGCTCGAAAGCTCTCGTTTGTACGGCCTTCACACGGCCTCAAGGTACGCCGTGCTAAACAGCCTTACATTCCACGCTGGTGTGCCCCCAATTGGGAATGTGGGCTCTTCTGTGAGACACCAGTGTGCGTCCCAAAGGAAACCGGGGGGGGGGGGCTCCCCCAGGACGCCTGCGTACGGCAGTCGGTGGCCAGATGTTTACTTCCAGCCGGAGAAAGAGAAAAAGGACAGCTTTCCCAGGGACAATTCTGGACCCTTGGGAACATCCAGAATCACCAAAGCCTAAACTTGGCACGGCCTGGGGAACGCTCTTCCGCACGTCCAGCAATCCCCACGTCAAAACCTTTCTCGGCAGAGGCAGGCACTCTCTCCCTTGTACTAGATAGCTCGGCAGAGCCTCCCGAGAAACATGCTGCGTCATTCAGCTTGAAAGTGGGACGCGGATGGGAGAGTACGCTTTCTGCCCGTTTGGAGGCGCCGTGCGCTTGGCTTCAAAGCTGCCCGAACAGCACTAGCGGCCCGACGTCTCTGCACGGCAGGATTGTCGTTGTGGGCCGAGGCTGCGTGTTCTCTCAAAGCGGAAAACCGTGCTGGCAATACCTTGCTAGAAACTCCTCCCACGGCACTCCATGTTCAGCTCCGGCCAAACGAAAGGTGACCTCAGGCCTCAAGGTAAGTTCCAGCGTTTCACGTCGGGGGAGTTGGGTGTGCAGGGGTTTCCATGAGGCCAGACTCCACCACGGAGTGCCTTAACTCTGCGACGCTCCTGGGGGCACACAGGATAGGAGCTCGTTCGCCAGTTTCGCAGGATGACTTCTCTCCGTGCCGGAACGGCGGCTCCTGGCTTCTAGAGGAACCTTAGCCTGAACAGGCCCCTGGAGAAAGCTCTTCACATTCAGAGCAAGGGCAAGGTACTGCTCTCTGGCTTGCCTGGGTTGAGTGCCCCAGTCGTCAAAGAGCCTCGCGAAAGCAGTGCTGCGCAGACTCCCTTTGCCGGTCGAACGGCCTCCTTGACTGAAAGAGAACTGCAGTGCCAAAAGGCACGGTGCTGACGACTGGCTCCAGGAAGAGACTCGGGACAGCACTCTCCTAGAAGCGAAAGCTAGGCTGTGCGCCCAGCCTGAGGAGCAGTACGTACGTTTGCCACACTTCTTTACACAGCTAGGCATGAGCCAGAGAGCCTTGGTCACTGAGGCCTACCTAAGGGACTGCCATACTTACCCAGTAGCTCCCACGCAGAGGTCCCTGTGCCCAAACGGGCCTCCACGGAAGGGCCCTGTTCCTCCCGTTGTGTTTCCTTGAGGTAATCAGAAACCGCTGAGGATCCCTATGGGAGCTCCGGTTTGAAGCTGGGCGACCCTGGCTAAACCTTATTCCCCTCCGTGGTAAACGAGACAGTGGCGGGTCCTAAGCTGCCTGAAGTACACTTGCTCGCGCCCACCTTCTCTTTGCTGCCGGAAGGCCTCCCACAAGACGTCTGAGTTTACTCGTGACAGCAGAAGTCTGAGTTTACGCGTGTGAGGCCTGCTGCTCTCGGTTCCTTGCTGGGAGCTTCAGCAGGAGCGCTCGGGAGCTCGCCGGCACAAGGACTGTGAGTCCCCTCGCCCCACCCCGGCCTCAAGCAAAAGTCCAGATTTCCCCCGTCAGGAACACCTCGGAGTGCCATAGGAGCGAAGAAGCGTGCGTTAACGGAGGGCCTCAACAGTGCTAGGGCTTTATTTCACGAGACACCGTGCACTCACGTTCGTTGTAACAACTGTCAAAGGGCACTGGATGCCTTCCAACTCCTCTCTGGCGTTTGAGCCACAGGAAGTAAATGCATTCGTTTGATTAAGCTCCGTGAACGTGCAACGACGATGGCGAAGCGCTGCCCTGTTCGCTCGAAAGCTCTCGTTTGTACGGCCTTCACACGGCCTCAAGGTACGCCGTGCTAAACAGCCTTACATTCCACGCTGGTGTGCCCCCAATTGGGAATGTGGGCTCTTCTGTGAGACACCAGTGTGCGTCCCAAAGGAAACCGGGGGGGGGGGGCTCCCCCAGGACGCCTGCGTACGGCAGTCGGTGGCCAGATGTTTACTTCCAGCCGGAGAAAGAGAAAAAGGACAGCTTTCCCAGGGACAATTCTGGACCCTTGGGAACATCCAGAATCACCAAAGCCTAAACTTGGCACGGCCTGGGGAACGCTCTTCCGCACGTCCAGCAATCCCCACGTCAAAACCTTTCTCGGCAGAGGCAGGCACTCTCTCCCTTGTACTAGATAGCTCGGCAGAGCCTCCCGAGAAACATGCTGCGTCATTCAGCTTGAAAGTGGGACGCGGATGGGAGAGTACGCTTTCTGCCCGTTTGGAGGCGCCGTGCGCTTGGCTTCAAAGCTGCCCGAACAGCACTAGCGGCCCGACGTCTCTGCACGGCAGGATTGTCGTTGTGGGCCGAGGCTGCGTGTTCTCTCAAAGCGGAAAACCGTGCTGGCAATACCTTGCTAGAAACTCCTCCCACGGCACTCCATGTTCAGCTCCGGCCAAACGAAAGGTGACCTCAGGCCTCAAGGTAAGTTCCAGCGTTTCACGTCGGGGGAGTTGGGTGTGCAGGGGTTTCCATGAGGCCAGACTCCACCACGGAGTGCCTTAACTCTGCGACGCTCCTGGGGGCACACAGGATAGGAGCTCGTTCGCCAGTTTCGCAGGATGACTTCTCTCCGTGCCGGAACGGCGGCTCCTGGCTTCTAGAGGAACCTTAGCCTGAACAGGCCCCTGGAGAAAGCTCTTCACATTCAGAGCAAGGGCAAGGTACTGCTCTCTGGCTTGCCTGGGTTGAGTGCCCCAGTCGTCAAAGAGCCTCGCGAAAGCAGTGCTGCGCAGACTCCCTTTGCCGGTCGAACGGCCTCCTTGACTGAAAGAGAACTGCAGTGCCAAAAGGCACGGTGCTGACGACTGGCTCCAGGAAGAGACTCGGGACAGCACTCTCCTAGAAGCGAAAGCTAGGCTGTGCGCCCAGCCTGAGGAGCAGTACGTACGTTTGCCACACTTCTTTACACAGCTAGGCATGAGCCAGAGAGCCTTGGTCACTGAGGCCTACCTAAGGGACTGCCATACTTACCCAGTAGCTCCCACGCAGAGGTCCCTGTGCCCAAACGGGCCTCCACGGAAGGGCCCTGTTCCTCCCGTTGTGTTTCCTTGAGGTAATCAGAAACCGCTGAGGATCCCTATGGGAGCTCCGGTTTGAAGCTGGGCGACCCTGGCTAAACCTTATTCCCCTCCGTGGTAAACGAGACAGTGGCGGGTCCTAAGCTGCCTGAAGTACACTTGCTCGCGCCCACCTTCTCTTTGCTGCCGGAAGGCCTCCCACAAGACGTCTGAGTTTACTCGTGACAGCAGAAGTCTGAGTTTACGCGTGTGAGGCCTGCTGCTCTCGGTTCCTTGCTGGGAGCTTCAGCAGGAGCGCTCGGGAGCTCGCCGGCACAAGGACTGTGAGTCCCCTCGCCCCACCCCGGCCTCAAGCAAAAGTCCAGATTTCCCCCGTCAGGAACACCTCGGAGTGCCATAGGAGCGAAGAAGCGTGCGTTAACGGAGGGCCTCAACAGTGCTAGGGCTTTATTTCACGAGACACCGTGCACTCACGTTCGTTGTAACAACTGTCAAAGGGCACTGGATGCCTTCCAACTCCTCTCTGGCGTTTGAGCCACAGGAAGTAAATGCATTCGTTTGATTAAGCTCCGTGAACGTGCAACGACGATGGCGAAGCGCTGCCCTGTTCGCTCGAAAGCTCTCGTTTGTACGGCCTTCACACGGCCTCAAGGTACGCCGTGCTAAACAGCCTTACATTCCACGCTGGTGTGCCCCCAATTGGGAATGTGGGCTCTTCTGTGAGACACCAGTGTGCGTCCCAAAGGAAACCGGGGGGGGGGGCTCCCCCAGGACGCCTGCGTACGGCAGTCGGTGGCCAGATGTTTACTTCCAGCCGGAGAAAGAGAAAAAGGACAGCTTTCCCAGGGACAATTCTGGACCCTTGGGAACATCCAGAATCACCAAAGCCTAAACTTGGCACGGCCTGGGGAACGCTCTTCCGCACGTCCAGCAATCCCCACGTCAAAACCTTTCTCGGCAGAGGCAGGCACTCTCTCCCTTGTACTAGATAGCTCGGCAGAGCCTCCCGAGAAACATGCTGCGTCATTCAGCTTGAAAGTGGGACGCGGATGGGAGAGTACGCTTTCTGCCCGTTTGGAGGCGCCGTGCGCTTGGCTTCAAAGCTGCCCGAACAGCACTAGCGGCCCGACGTCTCTGCACGGCAGGATTGTCGTTGTGGGCCGAGGCTGCGTGTTCTCTCAAAGCGGAAAACCGTGCTGGCAATACCTTGCTAGAAACTCCTCCCACGGCACTACATGTTCAGCTCCGGCCAAACGAAAGGTGACCTCAGGCCTCAAGGTAAGTTCCAGCGTTTCACGTCGGGGGAGTTGGGTGTGCAGGGGTTTCCATGAGGCCAGACTCCACCACGGAGTGCCTTAACTCTGCGACGCTCCTGGGGGCACACAGGATAGGAGCTCGTTCGCCAGTTTCGCAGGATGACTTCTCTCCGTGCCGGAACGGCGGCTCCTGGCTTCTAGAGGAACCTTAGCCTGAACAGGCCCCTGGAGAAAGCTCTTCACATTCAGAGCAAGGGCAAGGTACTGCTCTCTGGCTTGCCTGGGTTGAGTGCCCCAGTCGTCAAAGAGCCTCGCGAAAGCAGTGCTGCGCAGACTCCCTTTGCCGGTCGAACGGCCTCCTTGACTGAAAGAGAACTGCAGTGCCAAAAGGCACGGTGCTGACGACTGGCTCCAGGAAGAGACTCGGGACAGCACTCTCCTAGAAGCGAAAGCTAGGCTGTGCGCCCAGCCTGAGGAGCAGTACGTACGTTTGCCACACTTCTTTACACAGCTAGGCATGAGCCAGAGAGCCTTGGTCACTGAGGCCTACCTAAGGGACTGCCATACTTACCCAGTAGCTCCCACGCAGAGGTCCCTGTGCCCAAACGGGCCTCCACGGAAGGGCCCTGTTCCTCCCGTTGTGTTTCCTTGAGGTAATCAGAAACCGCTGAGGATCCCTATGGGAGCTCCGGTTTGAAGCTGGGCGACCCTGGCTAAACCTTATTCCCCTCCGTGGTAAACGAGACAGTGGCGGGTCCTAAGCTGCCTGAAGTACACTTGCTCGCGCCCACCTTCTCTTTGCTGCCGGAAGGCCTCCCACAAGACGTCTGAGTTTACTCGTGACAGCAGAAGTCTGAGTTTACGCGTGTGAGGCCTGCTGCTCTCGGTTCCTTGCTGGGAGCTTCAGCAGGAGCGCTCGGGAGCTCGCCGGCACAAGGACTGTGAGTCCCCTCGCCCCACCCCGGCCTCAAGCAAAAGTCCAGATTTCCCCCGTCAGGAACACCTCGGAGTGCCATAGGAGCGAAGAAGCGTGCGTTAACGGAGGGCCTCAACAGTGCTAGGGCTTTATTTCACGAGACACCGTGCACTCACGTTCGTTGTAACAACTGTCAAAGGGCACTGGATGCCTTCCAACTCCTCTCTGGCGTTTGAGCCACAGGAAGTAAATGCATTCGTTTGATTAAGCTCCGTGAACGTGCAACGACGATGGCGAAGCGCTGCCCTGTTCGCTCGAAAGCTCTCGTTTGTACGGCCTTCACACGGCCTCAAGGTACGCCGTGCTAAACAGCCTTACATTCCACGCTGGTGTGCCCCCAATTGGGAATGTGGGCTCTTCTGTGAGACACCAGTGTGCGTCCCAAAGGAAACCGGGGGGGGGGGGCTCCCCCAGGACGCCTGCGTACGGCAGTCGGTGGCCAGATGTTTACTTCCAGCCGGAGAAAGAGAAAAAGGACAGCTTTCCCAGGGACAATTCTGGACCCTTGGGAACATCCAGAATCACCAAAGCCTAAACTTGGCACGGCCTGGGGAACGCTCTTCCGCACGTCCAGCAATCCCCACGTCAAAACCTTTCTCGGCAGAGGCAGGCACTCTCTCCCTTGTACTAGATAGCTCGGCAGAGCCTCCCGAGAAACATGCTGCGTCATTCAGCTTGAAAGTGGGACGCGGATGGGAGAGTACGCTTTCTGCCCGTTTGGAGGCGCCGTGCGCTTGGCTTCAAAGCTGCCCGAACAGCACTAGCGGCCCGACGTCTCTGCACGGCAGGATTGTCGTTGTGGGCCGAGGCTGCGTGTTCTCTCAAAGCGGAAAACCGTGCTGGCAATACCTTGCTAGAAACTCCTCCCACGGCACTACATGTTCAGCTCCGGCCAAACGAAAGGTGACCTCAGGCCTCAAGGTAAGTTCCAGCGTTTCACGTCGGGGGAGTTGGGTGTGCAGGGGTTTCCATGAGGCCAGACTCCACCACGGAGTGCCTTAACTCTGCGACGCTCCTGGGGGCACACAGGATAGGAGCTCGTTCGCCAGTTTCGCAGGATGACTTCTCTCCGTGCCGGAACGGCGGCTCCTGGCTTCTAGAGGAACCTTAGCCTGAACAGGCCCCTGGAGAAAGCTCTTCACATTCAGAGCAAGGGCAAGGTACTGCTCTCTGGCTTGCCTGGGTTGAGTGCCCCAGTCGTCAAAGAGCCTCGCGAAAGCAGTGCTGCGCAGACTCCCTTTGCCGGTCGAACGGCCTCCTTGACTGAAAGAGAACTGCAGTGCCAAAAGGCACGGTGCTGACGACTGGCTCCAGGAAGAGACTCGGGACAGCACTCTCCTAGAAGCGAAAGCTAGGCTGTGCGCCCAGCCTGAGGAGCAGTACGTACGTTTGCCACACTTCTTTACACAGCTAGGCATGAGCCAGAGAGCCTTGGTCACTGAGGCCTACCTAAGGGACTGCCATACTTACCCAGTAGCTCCCACGCAGAGGTCCCTGTGCCCAAACGGGCCTCCACGGAAGGGCCCTGTTCCTCCCGTTGTGTTTCCTTGAGGTAATCAGAAACCGCTGAGGATCCCTATGGGAGCTCCGGTTTGAAGCTGGGCGACCCTGGCTAAACCTTATTCCCCTCCGTGGTAAACGAGACAGTGGCGGGTCCTAAGCTGCCTGAAGTACACTTGCTCGCGCCCACCTTCTCTTTGCTGCCGGAAGGCCTCCCACAAGACGTCTGAGTTTACTCGTGACAGCTGAAGTCTGAGTTTACGCGTGTGAGGCCTGCTGCTCTCGGTTCCTTGCTGGGAGCTTCAGCAGGAGCGCTCGGGAGCTCGCCGGCACAAGGACTGTGAGTCCCCTCGCCCCACCCCGGCCTCAAGCAAAAGTCCAGATTTCCCCCGTCAGGAACACCTCGGAGTGCCATAGGAGCGAAGAAGCGTGCGTTAACGGAGGGCCTCAACAGTGCTAGGGCTTTATTTCACGAGACACCGTGCACTCACGTTCGTTGTAACAACTGTCAAAGGGCACTGGATGCCTTCCAACTCCTCTCTGGCGTTTGAGCCACAGGAAGTAAATGCATTCGTTTGATTAAGCTCCGTGAACGTGCAACGACGATGGCGAAGCGCTGCCCTGTTCGCTCGAAAGCTCTCGTTTGTACGGCCTTCACACGGCCTCAAGGTACGCCGTGCTAAACAGCCTTACATTCCACGCTGGTGTGCCCCCAATTGGGAATGTGGGCTCTTCTGTGAGACACCAGTGTGCGTCCCAAAGGAAACCGGGGGGGGGGCTCCCCCAGGACGCCTGCGTACGGCAGTCGGTGGCCAGATGTTTACTTCCAGCCGGAGAAAGAGAAAAAGGACAGCTTTCCCAGGGACAATTCTGGACCCTTGGGAACATCCAGAATCACCAAAGCCTAAACTTGGCACGGCCTGGGGAACGCTCTTCCGCACGTCCAGCAATCCCCACGTCAAAACCTTTCTCGGCAGAGGCAGGCACTCTCTCCCTTGTACTAGATAGCTCGGCAGAGCCTCCCGAGAAACATGCTGCGTCATTCAGCTTGAAAGTGGGACGCGGATGGGAGAGTACGCTTTCTGCCCGTTTGGAGGCGCCGTGCGCTTGGCTTCAAAGCTGCCCGAACAGCACTAGCGGCCCGACGTCTCTGCACGGCAGGATTGTCGTTGTGGGCCGAGGCTGCGTGTTCTCTCAAAGCGGAAAACCGTGCTGGCAATACCTTGCTAGAAACTCCTCCCACGGCACTACATGTTCAGCTCCGGCCAAACGAAAGGTGACCTCAGGCCTCAAGGTAAGTTCCAGCGTTTCACGTCGGGGGAGTTGGGTGTGCAGGGGTTTCCATGAGGCCAGACTCCACCACGGAGTGCCTTAACTCTGCGACGCTCCTGGGGGCACACAGGATAGGAGCTCGTTCGCCAGTTTCGCAGGATGACTTCTCTCCGTGCCGGAACGGCGGCTCCTGGCTTCTAGAGGAACCTTAGCCTGAACAGGCCCCTGGAGAAAGCTCTTCACATTCAGAGCAAGGGCAAGGTACTGCTCTCTGGCTTGCCTGGGTTGAGTGCCCCAGTCGTCAAAGAGCCTCGCGAAAGCAGTGCTGCGCAGACTCCCTTTGCCGGTCGAACGGCCTCCTTGACTGAAAGAGAACTGCAGTGCCAAAAGGCACGGTGCTGACGACTGGCTCCAGGAAGAGACTCGGGACAGCACTCTCCTAGAAGCGAAAGCTAGGCTGTGCGCCCAGCCTGAGGAGCAGTACGTACGTTTGCCACACTTCTTTACACAGCTAGGCATGAGCCAGAGAGCCTTGGTCACTGAGGCCTACCTAAGGGACTGCCATACTTACCCAGTAGCTCCCACGCAGAGGTCCCTGTGCCCAAACGGGCCTCCACGGAAGGGCCCTGTTCCTCCCGTTGTGTTTCCTTGAGGTAATCAGAAACCGCTGAGGATCCCTATGGGAGCTCCGGTTTGAAGCTGGGCGACCCTGGCTAAACCTTATTCCCCTCCGTGGTAAACGAGACAGTGGCGGGTCCTAAGCTGCCTGAAGTACACTTGCTCGCGCCCACCTTCTCTTTGCTGCCGGAAGGCCTCCCACAAGACGTCTGAGTTTACTCGTGACAGCAGAAGTCTGAGTTTACGCGTGTGAGGCCTGCTGCTCTCGGTTCCTTGCTGGGAGCTTCAGCAGGAGCGCTCGGGAGCTCGCCGGCACAAGGACTGTGAGTCCCCTCGCCCCACCCCGGCCTCAAGCAAAAGTCCAGATTTCCCCCGTCAGGAACACCTCGGAGTGCCATAGGAGCGAAGAAGCGTGCGTTAACGGAGGGCCTCAACAGTGCTAGGGCTTTATTTCACGAGACACCGTGCACTCACGTTCGTTGTAACAACTGTCAAAGGGCACTGGATGCCTTCCAACTCCTCTCTGGCGTTTGAGCCACAGGAAGTAAATGCATTCGTTTGATTAAGCTCCGTGAACGTGCAACGACGATGGCGAAGCGCTGCCCTGTTCGCTCGAAAGCTCTCGTTTGTACGGCCTTCACACGGCCTCAAGGTACGCCGTGCTAAACAGCCTTACATTCCACGCTGGTGTGCCCCCAATTGGGAATGTGGGCTCTTCTGTGAGACACCAGTGTGCGTCCCAAAGGAAACCGGGGGGGGGGGCTCCCCCAGGACGCCTGCGTACGGCAGTCGGTGGCCAGATGTTTACTTCCAGCCGGAGAAAGAGAAAAAGGACAGCTTTCCCAGGGACAATTCTGGACCCTTGGGAACATCCAGAATCACCAAAGCCTAAACTTGGCACGGCCTGGGGAACGCTCTTCCGCACGTCCAGCAATCCCCACGTCAAAACCTTTCTCGGCAGAGGCAGGCACTCTCTCCCTTGTACTAGATAGCTCGGCAGAGCCTCCCGAGAAACATGCTGCGTCATTCAGCTTGAAAGTGGGACGCGGATGGGAGAGTACGCTTTCTGCCCGTTTGGAGGCGCCGTGCGCTTGGCTTCAAAGCTGCCCGAACAGCACTAGCGGCCCGACGTCTCTGCACGGCAGGATTGTCGTTGTGGGCCGAGGCTGCGTGTTCTCTCAAAGCGGAAAACCGTGCTGGCAATACCTTGCTAGAAACTCCTCCCACGGCACTACATGTTCAGCTCCGGCCAAACGAAAGGTGACCTCAGGCCTCAAGGTAAGTTCCAGCGTTTCACGTCTGGGGAGTTGGGTGTGCAGGGGTTTCCATGAGGCCAGACTCCACCACGGAGTGCCTTAACTCTGCGACGCTCCTGGGGGCACACAGGATAGGAGCTCGTTCGCCAGTTTCGCAGGATGACTTCTCTCCGTGCCGGAACGGCGGCTCCTGGCTTCTAGAGGAACCTTAGCCTGAACAGGCCCCTGGAGAAAGCTCTTCACATTCAGAGCAAGGGCAAGGTACTGCTCTCTGGCTTGCCTGGGTTGAGTGCCCCAGTCGTCAAAGAGCCTCGCGAAAGCAGTGCTGCGCAGACTCCCTTTGCCGGTCGAACGGCCTCCTTGACTGAAAGAGAACTGCAGTGCCAAAAGGCACGGTGCTGACGACTGGCTCCAGGAAGAGACTCGGGACAGCACTCTCCTAGAAGCGAAAGCTAGGCTGTGCGCCCAGCCTGAGGAGCAGTACGTACGTTTGCCACACTTCTTTACACAGCTAGGCATGAGCCAGAGAGCCTTGGTCACTGAGGCCTACCTAAGGGACTGCCATACTTACCCAGTAGCTCCCACGCAGAGGTCCCTGTGCCCAAACGGGCCTCCACGGAAGGGCCCTGTTCCTCCCGTTGTGTTTCCTTGAGGTAATCAGAAACCGCTGAGGATCCCTATGGGAGCTCCGGTTTGAAGCTGGGCGACCCTGGCTAAACCTTATTCCCCTCCGTGGTAAACGAGACAGTGGCGGGTCCTAAGCTGCCTGAAGTACACTTGCTCGCGCCCACCTTCTCTTTGCTGCCGGAAGGCCTCCCACAAGACGTCTGAGTTTACTCGTGACAGCAGAAGTCTGAGTTTACGCGTGTGAGGCCTGCTGCTCTCGGTTCCTTGCTGGGAGCTTCAGCAGGAGCGCTCGGGAGCTCGCCGGCACAAGGACTGTGAGTCCCCTCGCCCCACCCCGGCCTCAAGCAAAAGTCCAGATTTCCCCCGTCAGGAACACCTCGGAGTGCCATAGGAGCGAAGAAGCGTGCGTTAACGGAGGGCCTCAACAGTGCTAGGGCTTTATTTCACGAGACACCGTGCACTCACGTTCGTTGTAACAACTGTCAAAGGGCACTGGATGCCTTCCAACTCCTCTCTGGCGTTTGAGCCACAGGAAGTAAATGCATTCGTTTGATTAAGCTCCGTGAACGTGCAACGACGATGGCGAAGCGCTGCCCTGTTCGCTCGAAAGCTCTCGTTTGTACGGCCTTCACACGGCCTCAAGGTACGCCGTGCTAAACAGCCTTACATTCCACGCTGGTGTGCCCCCAATTGGGAATGTGGGCTCTTCTGTGAGACACCAGTGTGCGTCCCAAAGGAAACCGGGGGGGGGGGGGGGCTCCCCCAGGACGCCTGCGTACGGCAGTCGGTGGCCAGATGTTTACTTCCAGCCGGAGAAAGAGAAAAAGGACAGCTTTCCCAGGGACAATTCTGGACCCTTGGGAACATCCAGAATCACCAAAGCCTAAACTTGGCACGGCCTGGGGAACGCTCTTCCGCACGTCCAGCAATCCCCACGTCAAAACCTTTCTCGGCAGAGGCAGGCACTCTCTCCCTTGTACTAGATAGCTCGGCAGAGCCTCCCGAGAAACATGCTGCGTCATTCAGCTTGAAAGTGGGACGCGGATGGGAGAGTACGCTTTCTGCCCGTTTGGAGGCGCCGTGCGCTTGGCTTCAAAGCTGCCCGAACAGCACTAGCGGCCCGACGTCTCTGCACGGCAGGATTGTCGTTGTGGGCCGAGGCTGCGTGTTCTCTCAAAGCGGAAAACCGTGCTGGCAATACCTTGCTAGAAACTCCTCCCACGGCACTACATGTTCAGCTCCGGCCAAACGAAAGGTGACCTCAGGCCTCAAGGTAAGTTCCAGCGTTTCACGTCGGGGGAGTTGGGTGTGCAGGGGTTTCCATGAGGCCAGACTCCACCACGGAGTGCCTTAACTCTGCGACGCTCCTGGGGGCACACAGGATAGGAGCTCGTTCGCCAGTTTCGCAGGATGACTTCTCTCCGTGCCGGAACGGCGGCTCCTGGCTTCTAGAGGAACCTTAGCCTGAACAGGCCCCTGGAGAAAGCTCTTCACATTCAGAGCAAGGGCAAGGTACTGCTCTCTGGCTTGCCTGGGTTGAGTGCCCCAGTCGTCAAAGAGCCTCGCGAAAGCAGTGCTGCGCAGACTCCCTTTGCCGGTCGAACGGCCTCCTTGACTGAAAGAGAACTGCAGTGCCAAAAGGCACGGTGCTGACGACTGGCTCCAGGAAGAGACTCGGGACAGCACTCTCCTAGAAGCGAAAGCTAGGCTGTGCGCCCAGCCTGAGGAGCAGTACGTACGTTTGCCACACTTCTTTACACAGCTAGGCATGAGCCAGAGAGCCTTGGTCACTGAGGCCTACCTAAGGGACTGCCATACTTACCCAGTAGCTCCCACGCAGAGGTCCCTGTGCCCAAACGGGCCTCCACGGAAGGGCCCTGTTCCTCCCGTTGTGTTTCCTTGAGGTAATCAGAAACCGCTGAGGATCCCTATGGGAGCTCCGGTTTGAAGCTGGGCGACCCTGGCTAAACCTTATTCCCCTCCGTGGTAAACGAGACAGTGGCGGGTCCTAAGCTGCCTGAAGTACACTTGCTCGCGCCCACCTTCTCTTTGCTGCCGGAAGGCCTCCCACAAGACGTCTGAGTTTACTCGTGACAGCTGAAGTCTGAGTTTACGCGTGTGAGGCCTGCTGCTCTCGGTTCCTTGCTGGGAGCTTCAGCAGGAGCGCTCGGGAGCTCGCCGGCACAAGGACTGTGAGTCCCCTCGCCCCACCCCGGCCTCAAGCAAAAGTCCAGATTTCCCCCGTCAGGAACACCTCGGAGTGCCATAGGAGCGAAGAAGCGTGCGTTAACGGAGGGCCTCAACAGTGCTAGGGCTTTATTTCACGAGACACCGTGCACTCACGTTCGTTGTAACAACTGTCAAAGGGCACTGGATGCCTTCCAACTCCTCTCTGGCGTTTGAGCCACAGGAAGTAAATGCATTCGTTTGATTAAGCTCCGTGAACGTGCAACGACGATGGCGAAGCGCTGCCCTGTTCGCTCGAAAGCTCTCGTTTGTACGGCCTTCACACGGCCTCAAGGTACGCCGTGCTAAACAGCCTTACATTCCACGCTGGTGTGCCCCCAATTGGGAATGTGGGCTCTTCTGTGAGACACCAGTGTGCGTCCCAAAGGAAACCGGGGGGGGGGGGCTCCCCCAGGACGCCTGCGTACGGCAGTCGGTGGCCAGATGTTTACTTCCAGCCGGAGAAAGAGAAAAAGGACAGCTTTCCCAGGGACAATTCTGGACCCTTGGGAACATCCAGAATGACCAAAGCCTAAACTTGGCACGGCCTGGGGAACGCTCTTCCGCACGTCCAGCAATCCCCACGTCAAAACCTTTCTCGGCAGAGGCAGGCACTCTCTCCCTTGTACTAGATAGCTCGGCAGAGCCTCCCGAGAAACATGCTGCGTCATTCAGCTTGAAAGTGGGACGCGGATGGGAGAGTACGCTTTCTGCCCGTTTGGAGGCGCCGTGCGCTTGGCTTCAAAGCTGCCCGAACAGCACTAGCGGCCCGACGTCTCTGCACGGCAGGATTGTCGTTGTGGGCCGAGGCTGCGTGTTCTCTCAAAGCGGAAAACCGTGCTGGCAATACCTTGCTAGAAACTCCTCCCACGGCACTACATGTTCAGCTCCGGCCAAACGAAAGGTGACCTCAGGCCTCAAGGTAAGTTCCAGCGTTTCACGTCGGGGGAGTTGGGTGTGCAGGGGTTTCCATGAGGCCAGACTCCACCACGGAGTGCCTTAACTCTGCGACGCTCCTGGGGGCACACAGGATAGGAGCTCGTTCGCCAGTTTCGCAGGATGACTTCTCTCCGTGCCGGAACGGCGGCTCCTGGCTTCTAGAGGAACCTTAGCCTGAACAGGCCCCTGGAGAAAGCTCTTCACATTCAGAGCAAGGGCAAGGTACTGCTCTCTGGCTTGCCTGGGTTGAGTGCCCCAGTCGTCAAAGAGCCTCGCGAAAGCAGTGCTGCGCAGACTCCCTTTGCCGGTCGAACGGCCTCCTTGACTGAAAGAGAACTGCAGTGCCAAAAGGCACGGTGCTGACGACTGGCTCCAGGAAGAGACTCGGGACAGCACTCTCCTAGAAGCGAAAGCTAGGCTGTGCGCCCAGCCTGAGGAGCAGTACGTACGTTTGCCACACTTCTTTACACAGCTAGGCATGAGCCAGAGAGCCTTGGTCACTGAGGCCTACCTAAGGGACTGCCATACTTACCCAGTAGCTCCCACGCAGAGGTCCCTGTGCCCAAACGGGCCTCCACGGAAGGGCCCTGTTCCTCCCGTTGTGTTTCCTTGAGGTAATCAGAAACCGCTGAGGATCCCTATGGGAGCTCCGGTTTGAAGCTGGGCGACCCTGGCTAAACCTTATTCCCCTCCGTGGTAAACGAGACAGTGGCGGGTCCTAAGCTGCCTGAAGTACACTTGCTCGCGCCCACCTTCTCTTTGCTGCCGGAAGGCCTCCCACAAGACGTCTGAGTTTACTCGTGACAGCAGAAGTCTGAGTTTACGCGTGTGAGGCCTGCTGCTCTCGGTTCCTTGCTGGGAGCTTCAGCAGGAGCGCTCGGGAGCTCGCCGGCACAAGGACTGTGAGTCCCCTCGCCCCACCCCGGCCTCAAGCAAAAGTCCAGATTTCCCCCGTCAGGAACACCTCGGAGTGCCATAGGAGCGAAGAAGCGTGCGTTAACGGAGGGCCTCAACAGTGCTAGGGCTTTATTTCACGAGACACCGTGCACTCACGTTCGTTGTAACAACTGTCAAAGGGCACTGGATGCCTTCCAACTCCTCTCTGGCGTTTGAGCCACAGGAAGTAAATGCATTCGTTTGATTAAGCTCCGTGAACGTGCAACGACGATGGCGAAGCGCTGCCCTGTTCGCTCGAAAGCTCTCGTTTGTACGGCCTTCACACGGCCTCAAGGTACGCCGTGCTAAACAGCCTTACATTCCACGCTGGTGTGCCCCCAATTGGGAATGTGGGCTCTTCTGTGAGACACCAGTGTGCGTCCCAAAGGAAACCGGGGGGGGGGGCTCCCCCAGGACGCCTGCGTACGGCAGTCGGTGGCCAGATGTTTACTTCCAGCCGGAGAAAGAGAAAAAGGACAGCTTTCCCAGGGACAATTCTGGACCCTTGGGAACATCCAGAATCACCAAAGCCTAAACTTGGCACGGCCTGGGGAACGCTCTTCCGCACGTCCAGCAATCCCCACGTCAAAACCTTTCTCGGCAGAGGCAGGCACTCTCTCCCTTGTACTAGATAGCTCGGCAGAGCCTCCCGAGAAACATGCTGCGTCATTCAGCTTGAAAGTGGGACGCGGATGGGAGAGTACGCTTTCTGCCCGTTTGGAGGCGCCGTGCGCTTGGCTTCAAAGCTGCCCGAACAGCACTAGCGGCCCGACGTCTCTGCACGGCAGGATTGTCGTTGTGGGCCGAGGCTGCGTGTTCTCTCAAAGCGGAAAACCGTGCTGGCAATACCTTGCTAGAAACTCCTCCCACGGCACTACATGTTCAGCTCCGGCCAAACGAAAGGTGACCTCAGGCCTCAAGGTAAGTTCCAGCGTTTCACGTCGGGGGAGTTGGGTGTGCAGGGGTTTCCATGAGGCCAGACTCCACCACGGAGTGCCTTAACTCTGCGACGCTCCTGGGGGCACACAGGATAGGAGCTCGTTCGCCAGTTTCGCAGGATGACTTCTCTCCGTGCCGGAACGGCGGCTCCTGGCTTCTAGAGGAACCTTAGCCTGAACAGGCCCCTGGAGAAAGCTCTTCACATTCAGAGCAAGGGCAAGGTACTGCTCTCTGGCTTGCCTGGGTTGAGTGCCCCAGTCGTCAAAGAGCCTCGCGAAAGCAGTGCTGCGCAGACTCCCTTTGCCGGTCGAACGGCCTCCTTGACTGAAAGAGAACTGCAGTGCCAAAAGGCACGGTGCTGACGACTGGCTCCAGGAAGAGACTCGGGACAGCACTCTCCTAGAAGCGAAAGCTAGGCTGTGCGCCCAGCCTGAGGAGCAGTACGTACGTTTGCCACACTTCTTTACACAGCTAGGCATGAGCCAGAGAGCCTTGGTCACTGAGGCCTACCTAAGGGACTGCCATACTTACCCAGTAGCTCCCACGCAGAGGTCCCTGTGCCCAAACGGGCCTCCACGGAAGGGCCCTGTTCCTCCCGTTGTGTTTCCTTGAGGTAATCAGAAACCGCTGAGGATCCCTATGGGAGCTCCGGTTTGAAGCTGGGCGACCCTGGCTAAACCTTATTCCCCTCCGTGGTAAACGAGACAGTGGCGGGTCCTAAGCTGCCTGAAGTACACTTGCTCGCGCCCACCTTCTCTTTGCTGCCGGAAGGCCTCCCACAAGACGTCTGAGTTTACTCGTGACAGCAGAAGTCTGAGTTTACGCGTGTGAGGCCTGCTGCTCTCGGTTCCTTGCTGGGAGCTTCAGCAGGAGCGCTCGGGAGCTCGCCGGCACAAGGACTGTGAGTCCCCTCGCCCCACCCCGGCCTCAAGCAAAAGTCCAGATTTCCCCCGTCAGGAACACCTCGGAGTGCCATAGGAGCGAAGAAGCGTGCGTTAACGGAGGGCCTCAACAGTGCTAGGGCTTTATTTCACGAGACACCGTGCACTCACGTTCGTTGTAACAACTGTCAAAGGGCACTGGATGCCTTCCAACTCCTCTCTGGCGTTTGAGCCACAGGAAGTAAATGCATTCGTTTGATTAAGCTCCGTGAACGTGCAACGACGATGGCGAAGCGCTGCCCTGTTCGCTCGAAAGCTCTCGTTTGTACGGCCTTCACACGGCCTCAAGGTACGCCGTGCTAAACAGCCTTACATTCCACGCTGGTGTGCCCCCAATTGGGAATGTGGGCTCTTCTGTGAGACACCAGTGTGCGTCCCAAAGGAAACCGGGGGGGGGGGGCTCCCCCAGGACGCCTGCGTACGGCAGTCGGTGGCCAGATGTTTACTTCCAGCCGGAGAAAGAGAAAAAGGACAGCTTTCCCAGGGACAATTCTGGACCCTTGGGAACATCCAGAATCACCAAAGCCTAAACTTGGCACGGCCTGGGGAACGCTCTTCCGCACGTCCAGCAATCCCCACGTCAAAACCTTTCTCGGCAGAGGCAGGCACTCTCTCCCTTGTACTAGATAGCTCGGCAGAGCCTCCCGAGAAACATGCTGCGTCATTCAGCTTGAAAGTGGGACGCGGATGGGAGAGTACGCTTTCTGCCCGTTTGGAGGCGCCGTGCGCTTGGCTTCAAAGCTGCCCGAACAGCACTAGCGGCCCGACGTCTCTGCACGGCAGGATTGTCGTTGTGGGCCGAGGCTGCGTGTTCTCTCAAAGCGGAAAACCGTGCTGGCAATACCTTGCTAGAAACTCCTCCCACGGCACTACATGTTCAGCTCCGGCCAAACGAAAGGTGACCTCAGGCCTCAAGGTAAGTTCCAGCGTTTCACGTCGGGGGAGTTGGGTGTGCAGGGGTTTCCATGAGGCCAGACTCCACCACGGAGTGCCTTAACTCTGCGACGCTCCTGGGGGCACACAGGATAGGAGCTCGTTCGCCAGTTTCGCAGGATGACTTCTCTCCGTGCCGGAACGGCGGCTCCTGGCTTCTAGAGGAACCTTAGCCTGAACAGGCCCCTGGAGAAAGCTCTTCACATTCAGAGCAAGGGCAAGGTACTGCTCTCTGGCTTGCCTGGGTTGAGTGCCCCAGTCGTCAAAGAGCCTCGCGAAAGCAGTGCTGCGCAGACTCCCTTTGCCGGTCGAACGGCCTCCTTGACTGAAAGAGAACTGCAGTGCCAAAAGGCACGGTGCTGACGACTGGCTCCAGGAAGAGATTCGGGACAGCACTCTCCTAGAAGCGAAAGCTAGGCTGTGCGCCCAGCCTGAGGAGCAGTACGTACGTTTGCCACACTTCTTTACACAGCTAGGCATGAGCCAGAGAGCCTTGGTCACTGAGGCCTACCTAAGGGACTGCCATACTTACCCAGTAGCTCCCACGCAGAGGTCCCTGTGCCCAAACGGGCCTCCACGGAAGGGCCCTGTTCCTCCCGTTGTGTTTCCTTGAGGTAATCAGAAACCGCTGAGGATCCCTATGGGAGCTCCGGTTTGAAGCTGGGCGACCCTGGCTAAACCTTATTCCCCTCCGTGGTAAACGAGACAGTGGCGGGTCCTAAGCTGCCTGAAGTACACTTGCTCGCGCCCACCTTCTCTTTGCTGCCGGAAGGCCTCCCACAAGACGTCTGAGTTTACTCGTGACAGCAGAAGTCTGAGTTTACGCGTGTGAGGCCTGCTGCTCTCGGTTCCTTGCTGGGAGCTTCAGCAGGAGCGCTCGGGAGCTCGCCGGCACAAGAACTGTGAGTCCCCTCGCCCCACCCCGGCCTCAAGCAAAAGTCCAGATTTCCCCCGTCAGGAACACCTCGGAGTGCCATAGGAGCGAAGAAGCGTGCGTTAACGGAGGGCCTCAACAGTGCTAGGGCTTTATTTCACGAGACACCGTGCACTCACGTTCGTTGTAACAACTGTCAAAGGGCACTGGATGCCTTCCAACTCCTCTCTGGCGTTTGAGCCACAGGAAGTAAATGCATTCGTTTGATTAAGCTCCGTGAACGTGCAACGACGATGGCGAAGCGCTGCCCTGTTCGCTCGAAAGCTCTCGTTTGTACGGCCTTCACACGGCCTCAAGGTACGCCGTGCTAAACAGCCTTACATTCCACGCTGGTGTGCCCCCAATTGGGAATGTGGGCTCTTCTGTGAGACACCAGTGTGCGTCCCAAAGGAAACCGGGGGGGGGGGGGCTCCCCCAGGACGCCTGCGTACGGCAGTCGGTGGCCAGATGTTTACTTCCAGCCGGAGAAAGAGAAAAAGGACAGCTTTCCCAGGGACAATTCTGGACCCTTGGGAACATCCAGAATCACCAAAGCCTAAACTTGGCACGGCCTGGGGAACGCTCTTCCGCACGTCCAGCAATCCCCACGTCAAAACCTTTCTCGGCAGAGGCAGGCACTCTCTCCCTTGTACTAGATAGCTCGGCAGAGCCTCCCGAGAAACATGCTGCGTCATTCAGCTTGAAAGTGGGACGCGGATGGGAGAGTACGCTTTCTGCCCGTTTGGAGGCGCCGTGCGCTTGGCTTCAAAGCTGCCCGAACAGCACTAGCGGCCCGACGTCTCTGCACGGCAGGATTGTCGTTGTGGGCCGAGGCTGCGTGTTCTCTCAAAGCGGAAAACCGTGCTGGCAATACCTTGCTAGAAACTCCTCCCACGGCACTACATGTTCAGCTCCGGCCAAACGAAAGGTGACCTCAGGCCTCAAGGTAAGTTCCAGCGTTTCACGTCGGGGGAGTTGGGTGTGCAGGGGTTTCCATGAGGCCAGACTCCACCACGGAGTGCCTTAACTCTGCGACGCTCCTGGGGGCACACAGGATAGGAGCTCGTTCGCCAGTTTCGCAGGATGACTTCTCTCCGTGCCAGAACGGCGGCTCCTGGCTTCTAGAGGAACCTTAGCCTGAACAGGCCCCTGGAGAAAGCTCTTCACATTCAGAGCAAGGGCAAGGTACTGCTCTCTGGCTTGCCTGGGTTGAGTGCCCCAGTCGTCAAAGAGCCTCGCGAAAGCAGTGCTGCGCAGACTCCCTTTGCCGGTCGAACGGCCTCCTTGACTGAAAGAGAACTGCAGTGCCAAAAGGCACGGTGCTGACGACTGGCTCCAGGAAGAGACTCGGGACAGCACTCTCCTAGAAGCGAAAGCTAGGCTGTGCGCCCAGCCTGAGGAGCAGTACGTACGTTTGCCACACTTCTTTACACAGCTAGGCATGAGCCAGAGAGCCTTGGTCACTGAGGCCTACCTAAGGGACTGCCATACTTACCCAGTAGCTCCCACGCAGAGGTCCCTGTGCCCAAACGGGCCTCCACGGAAGGGCCCTGTTCCTCCCGTTGTGTTTCCTTGAGGTAATCAGAAACCGCTGAGGATCCCTATGGGAGCTCCGGTTTGAAGCTGGGCGACCCTGGCTAAACCTTATTCCCCTCCGTGGTAAACGAGACAGTGGCGGGTCCTAAGCTGCCTGAAGTACACTTGCTCGCGCCCACCTTCTCTTTGCTGCCGGAAGGCCTCCCACAAGACGTCTGAGTTTACTCGTGACAGCAGAAGTCTGAGTTTACGCGTGTGAGGCCTGCTGCTCTCGGTTCCTTGCTGGGAGCTTCAGCAGGAGCGCTCGGGAGCTCGCCGGCACAAGAACTGTGAGTCCCCTCGCCCCACCCCGGCCTCAAGCAAAAGTCCAGATTTCCCCCGTCAGGAACACCTCGGAATGCCATAGGAGCGAAGAAGCGTGCGTTAACGGAGGGCCTCAACAGTGCTAGGGCTTTATTTCACGAGACACCGTGCACTCACGTTCGTTGTAACAACTGTCAAAGGGCACTGGATGCCTTCCAACTCCTCTCTGGCGTTTGAGCCACAGGAAGTAAATGCATTCGTTTGATTAAGCTCCGTGAACGTGCAACGACGATGGCGAAGCGCTGCCCTGTTCGCTCGAAAGCTCTCGTTTGTACGGCCTTCACACGGCCTCAAGGTACGCCGTGCTAAACAGCCTTACATTCCACGCTGGTGTGCCCCCAATTGGGAATGTGGGCTCTTCTGTGAGACACCAGTGTGCGTCCCAAAGGAAACCGGGGGGGGGGGCTCCCCCAGGACGCCTGCGTACGGCAGTCGGTGGCCAGATGTTTACTTCCAGCCGGAGAAAGAGAAAAAGGACAGCTTTCCCAGGGACAATTCTGGACCCTTGGGAACATCCAGAATCACCAAAGCCTAAACTTGGCACGGCCTGGGGAACGCTCTTCCGCACGTCCAGCAATCCCCACGTCAAAACCTTTCTCGGCAGAGGCAGGCACTCTCTCCCTTGTACTAGATAGCTCGGCAGAGCCTCCCGAGAAACATGCTGCGTCATTCAGCTTGAAAGTGGGACGCGGATGGGAGAGTACGCTTTCTGCCCGTTTGGAGGCGCCGTGCGCTTGGCTTCAAAGCTGCCCGAACAGCACTAGCGGTCCGACGTCTCTGCACGGCAGGATTGTCGTTGTGGGCCGAGGCTGCGTGTTCTCTCAAAGCGGAAAACCGTGCTGGCAATACCTTGCTAGAAACTCCTCCCACGGCACTCCATGTTCAGCTCCGGCCAAACGAAAGGTGACCTCAGGCCTCAAGGTAAGTTCCAGCGTTTCACGTCGGGGGAGTTGGGTGTGCAGGGGTTTCCATGAGGCCAGACTCCACCACGGAGTGCCTTAACTCTGCGACGCTCCTGGGGGCACACAGGATAGGAGCTCGTTCGCCAGTTTCGCAGGATGACTTCTCTCCGTGCCGGAACGGCGGCTCCTGGCTTCTAGAGGAACCTTAGCCTGAACAGGCCCCTGGAGAAAGCTCTTCACATTCAGAGCAAGGGCAAGGTACTGCTCTCTGGCTTGCCTGGGTTGAGTGCCCCAGTCGTCAAAGAGCCTCGCGAAAGCAGTGCTGCGCAGACTCCCTTTGCCGGTCGAACGGCCTCCTTGACTGAAAGAGAACTGCAGTGCCAAAAGGCACGGTGCTGACGACTGGCTCCAGGAAGAGACTCGGGACAGCACTCTCCTAGAAGCGAAAGCTAGGCTGTGCGCCCAGCCTGAGGAGCAGTACGTACGTTTGCCACACTTCTTTACACAGCTAAGCATGAGCCAGAGAGCCTTGGTCACTGAGGCCTACCTAAGGGACTGCCATACTTACCCAGTAGCTCCCACGCAGAGGTCCCTGTGCCCAAACGGGCCTCCACGGAAGGGCCCTGTTCCTCCCGTTGTGTTTCCTTGAGGTAATCAGAAACCGCTGAGGATCCCTATGGGAGCTCCGGTTTGAAGCTGGGCGACCCTGGCTAAACCTTATTCCCCTCCGTGGTAAACGAGACAGTGGCGGGTCCTAAGCTGCCTGAAGTACACTTGCTCGCGCCCACCTTCTCTTTGCTGCCGGAAGGCCTCCCACAAGACGTCTGAGTTTACTCGTGACAGCAGAAGTCTGAGTTTACGCGTGTGAGGCCTGCTGCTCTCGGTTCCTTGCTGGGAGCTTCAGCAGGAGCGCTCGGGAGCTCGCCGGCACAAGAACTGTGAGTCCCCTCGCCCCACCCCGGCCTCAAGCAAAAGTCCAGATTTCCCCCGTCAGGAACACCTCGGAGTGCCATAGGAGCGAAGAAGCGTGCGTTAACGGAGGGCCTCAACAGTGCTAGGGCTTTATTTCAAGAGACACCGTGCACTCACGTTCGTTGTAACAACTGTCAAAGGGCACTGGATGCCTTCCAACTCCTCTCTGGCGTTTGAGCCACAGGAAGTAAATGCATTCGTTTGATTAAGCTCCGTGAACGTGCAACGACGATGGCGAAGCGCTGCCCTGTGCGCTCGAAAGCTCTCGTTTGTACGGCCTTCACACGGCCTCAAGGTACGCCGTGCTAAACAGCCTTACATTCCACGCTGGTGTGCCCCCAATTGGGAATGTGGGCTCTTCTGTGAGACACCAGTGTGCGTCCCAAAGGAAACCGGGGGGGGGGGCTCCCCCAGGACGCCTGCGTACGGCAGTCGGTGGCCAGATGTTTACTTCCAGCCGGAGAAAGAGAAAAAGGACAGCTTTCCCAGGGACAATTCTGGACCCTTGGGAACATCCAGAATCACCAAAGCCTAAACTTGGCACGGCCTGGGGAACGCTCTTCCGCACGTCCAGCAATCCCCACGTCAAAACCTTTCTCGGCAGAGGCAGGCACTCTCTCCCTTGTACTAGATAGCTCGGCAGAGCCTCCCGAGAAACATGCTGCGTCATTCAGCTTGAAAGTGGGACGCGGATGGGAGAGTACGCTTTCTGCCCGTTTGGAGGCGCCGTGCGCTTGGCTTCAAAGCTGCCCGAACAGCACTAGCGGCCCGACGTCTCTGCACGGCAGGATTGTCGTTGTGGGCCGAGGCTGCGTGTTCTCTCAAAGCGGAAAACCGTGCTGGCAATACCTTGCTAGAAACTCCTCCCACGGCACTCCATGTTCAGCTCCGGCCAAACGAAAGGTGACCTCAGGCCTCAAGGTAAGTTCCAGCGTTTCACGTCGGGGGAGTTGGGTGTGCAGGGGTTTCCATGAGGCCAGACTCCACCACGGAGTGCCTTAACTCTGCGACGCTCCTGGGGGCACACAGGATAGGAGCTCGTTCGCCAGTTTCGCAGGATGACTTCTCTCCGTGCCGGAACGGCGGCTCCTGGCTTCTAGAGGAACCTTAGCCTGAACAGGCCCCTGGAGAAAGCTCTTCACATTCAGAGCAAGGGCAAGGTACTGCTCTCTGGCTTGCCTGGGTTGAGTGCCCCAGTCGTCAAAGAGCCTCGCGAAAGCAGTGCTGCGCAGACTCCCTTTGCCGGTCGAACGGCCTCCTTGACTGAAAGAGAACTGCAGTGCCAAAAGGCACGGTGCTGACGACTGGCTCCAGGAAGAGACTCGGGACAGCACTCTCCTAGAAGCGAAAGCTAGGCTGTGCGCCCAGCCTGAGGAGCAGTACGTACGTTTGCCACACTTCTTTACACAGCTAGGCATGAGCCAGAGAGCCTTGGTCACTGAGGCCTACCTAAGGGACTGCCATACTTACCCAGTAGCTCCCACGCAGAGGTCCCTGTGCCCAAACGGGCCTCCACGGAAGGGCCCTGTTCCTCCCGTTGTGTTTCCTTGAGGTAATCAGAAACCGCTGAGGATCCCTATGGGAGCTCCGGTTTGAAGCTGGGCGACCCTGGCTAAACCTTATTCCCCTCCGTGGTAAACGAGACAGTGGCGGGTCCTAAGCTGCCTGAAGTACACTTGCTCGCGCCCACCTTCTCTTTGCTGCCGGAAGGCCTCCCACAAGACGTCTGAGTTTACTCGTGACAGCAGAAGTCTGAGTTTACGCGTGTGAGGCCTGCTGCTCTCGGTTCCTTGCTGGGAGCTTCAGCAGGAGCGCTCGGGAGCTCGCCGGCACAAGGACTGTGAGTCCCCTCGCCCCACCCCGGCCTCAAGCAAAAGTCCAGATTTCCCCCGTCAGGAACACCTCGGAGTGCCATAGGAGCGAAGAAGCGTGCGTTAACGGAGGGCCTCAACAGTGCTAGGGCTTTATTTCACGAGACACCGTGCACTCACGTTCGTTGTAACAACTGTCAAAGGGCACTGGATGCCTTCCAACTCCTCTCTGGCGTTTGAGCCACAGGAAGTAAATGCATTCGTTTGATTAAGCTCCGTGAACGTGCAACGACGATGGCGAAGCGCTGCCCTGTTCGCTCGAAAGCTCTCGTTTGTACGGCCTTCACACGGCCTCAAGGTACGCCGTGCTAAACAGCCTTACATTCCACGCTGGTGTGCCCCCAATTGGGAATGTGGGCTCTTCTGTGAGACACCAGTGTGCGTCCCAAAGGAAACCGGGGGGGGGGGGCTCCCCCAGGACGCCTGCGTACGGCAGTCGGTGGCCAGATGTTTACTTCCAGCCGGAGAAAGAGAAAAAGGACAGCTTTCCCAGGGACAATTCTGGACCCTTGGGAACATCCAGAATCACCAAAGCCTAAACTTGGCACGGCCTGGGGAACGCTCTTCCGCACGTCCAGCAATCCCCACGTCAAAACCTTTCTCGGCAGAGGCAGGCACTCTCTCCCTTGTACTAGATAGCTCGGCAGAGCCTCCCGAGAAACATGCTGCGTCATTCAGCTTGAAAGTGGGACGCGGATGGGAGAGTACGCTTTCTCCCCGTTTGGAGGCGCCGTGCGCTTGGCTTCAAAGCTGCCCGAACAGCACTAGCGGCCCGACGTCTCTGCACGGCAGGATTGTCGTTGTGGGCCGAGGCTGCGTGTTCTCTCAAAGCGGAAAACCGTGCTGGCAATACCTTGCTAGAAACTCCTCCCACGGCACTACATGTTCAGCTCCGGCCAAACGAAAGGTGACCTCAGGCCTCAAGGTAAGTTCCAGCGTTTCACGTCGGGGGAGTTGGGTGTGCAGGGGTTTCCATGAGGCCAGACTCCACCACGGAGTGCCTTAACTCTGCGACGCTCCTGGGGGCACACAGGATAGGAGCTCGTTCGCCAGTTTCGCAGGATGACTTCTCTCCGTGCCGGAACGGCGGCTCCTGGCTTCTAGAGGAACCTTAGCCTGAACAGGCCCCTGGAGAAAGCTCTTCACATTCAGAGCAAGGGCAAGGTACTGCTCTCTGGCTTGCCTGGGTTGAGTGCCCCAGTCGCCAAAGAGCCTCGCGAAAGCAGTGCTGCGCAGACTCCCTTTGCCGGTCGAACGGCCTCCTTGACTGAAAGAGAACTGCAGTGCCAAAAGGCACGGTGCTGACGACTGGCTCCAGGAAGAGACTCGGGACAGCACTCTCCTAGAAGCGAAAGCTAGGCTGTGCGCCCAGCCTGAGGAGCAGTACGTACGTTTGCCACACTTCTTTACACAGCTAGGCATGAGCCAGAGAGCCTTGGTCACTGAGGCCTACCTAAGGGACTGCCATACTTACCCAGTAGCTCCCACGCAGAGGTCCCTGTGCCCAAACGGGCCTCCACGGAAGGGCCCTGTTCCTCCCGTTGTGTTTCCTTGAGGTAATCAGAAACCGCTGAGGATCCCTATGGGAGCTCCGGTTTGAAGCTGGGCGACCCTGGCTAAACCTTATTCCCCTCCGTGGTAAACGAGACAGTGGCGGGTCCTAAGCTGCCTGAAGTACACTTGCTCGCGCCCACCTTCTCTTTGCTGCCGGAAGGCCTCCCACAAGACGTCTGAGTTTACTCGTGACAGCAGAAGTCTGAGTTTACGCGTGTGAGGCCTGCTGCTCTCAGTTCCTTGCTGGGAGCTTCAGCAGGAGCGCTCGGGAGCTCGCCGGCACAAGGACTGTGAGTCCCCTCGCCCCACCCCGGCCTCAAGCAAAAGTCCAGATTTCCCCCGTCAGGAACACCTCGGAGTGCCATAGGAGCGAAGAAGCGTGCGTTAACGGAGGGCCTCAACAGTGCTAGGGCTTTATTTCACGAGACACCGTGCACTCACGTTCGTTGTAACAACTGTCAAAGGGCACTGGATGCCTTCCAACTCCTCTCTGGCGTTTGAGCCACAGGAAGTAAATGCATTCGTTTGATTAAGCTCCGTGAACGTGCAACGACGATGGCGAAGCGCTGCCCTGTTCGCTCGAAAGCTCTCGTTTGTACGGCCTTCACACGGCCTCAAGGTACGCCGTGCTAAACAGCCTTACATTCCACGCTGGTGTGCCCCCAATTGGGAATGTGGGCTCTTCTGTGAGACACCAGTGTGCGTCCCAAAGGAAACCGGGGGGGGGGGCTCCCCCAGGACGCCTGCGTACGGCAGTCGGTGGCCAGATGTTTACTTCCAGCCGGAGAAAGAGAAAAAGGACAGCTTTCCCAGGGACAATTCTGGACCCTTGGGAACATCCAGAATCACCAAAGCCTAAACTTGGCACGGCCTGGGGAACGCTCTTCCGCACGTCCAGCAATCCCCACGTCAAAACCTTTCTCGGCAGAGGCAGGCACTCTCTCCCTTGTACTAGATAGCTCGGCAGAGCCTCCCGAGAAACATGCTGCGTCATTCAGCTTGAAAGTGGGACGCGGATGGGAGAGTACGCTTTCTGCCCGTTTGGAGGCGCCGTGCGCTTGGCTTCAAAGCTGCCCGAACAGCACTAGCGGCCCGACGTCTCTGCACGGCAGGATTGTCGTTGTGGGCCGAGGCTGCGTGTTCTCTCAAAGCGGAAAACCGTGCTGGCAATACCTTGCTAGAAACTCCTCCCACGGCACTACATGTTCAGCTCCGGCCAAACGAAAGGTGACCTCAGGCCTCAAGGTAAGTTCCAGCGTTTCACGTCGGGGGAGTTGGGTGTGCAGGGGTTTCCATGAGGCCAGACTCCACCACGGAGTGCCTTAACTCTGCGACGCTCCTGGGGGCACACAGGATAGGAGCTCGTTCGCCAGTTTCGCAGGATGACTTCTCTCCGTGCCGGAACGGCGGCTCCTGGCTTCTAGAGGAACCTTAGCCTGAACAGGCCCCTGGAGAAAGCTCTTCACATTCAGAGCAAGGGCAAGGTACTGCTCTCTGGCTTGCCTGGGTTGAGTGCCCCAGTCGCCAAAGAGCCTCGCGAAAGCAGTGCTGCGCAGACTCCCTTTGCCGGTCGAACGGCCTCCTTGACTGAAAGAGAACTGCAGTGCCAAAAGGCACGGTGCTGACGACTGGCTCCAGGAAGAGACTCGGGACAGCACTCTCCTAGAAGCGAAAGCTAGGCTGTGCGCCCAGCCTGAGGAGCAGTACGTACGTTTGCCACACTTCTTTACACAGCTAGGCATGAGCCAGAGAGCCTTGGTCACTGAGGCCTACCTAAGGGACTGCCATACTTACCCAGTAGCTCCCACGCAGAGGTCCCTGTGCCCAAACGGGCCTCCACGGAAGGGCCCTGTTCCTCCCGTTGTGTTTCCTTGAGGTAATCAGAAACCGCTGAGGATCCCTATGGGAGCTCCGGTTTGAAGCTGGGCGACCCTGGCTAAACCTTATTCCCCTCCGTGGTAAACGAGACAGTGGCGGGTCCTAAGCTGCCTGAAGTACACTTGCTCGCGCCCACCTTCTCTTTGCTGCCGGAAGGCCTCCCACAAGACGTCTGAGTTTACTCGTGACAGCAGAAGTCTGAGTTTACGCGTGTGAGGCCTGCTGCTCTCGGTTCCTTGCTGGGAGCTTCAGCAGGAGCGCTCGGGAGCTCGCCGGCACAAGAACTGTGAGTCCCCTCGCCCCACCCCGGCCTCAAGCAAAAGTCCAGATTTCCCCCGTCAGGAACACCTCGGAGTGCCATAGGAGCGAAGAAGCGTGCGTTAACGGAGGGCCTCAACAGTGCTAGGGCTTTATTTCACGAGACACCGTGCACTCACGTTCGTTGTAACAACTGTCAAAGGGCACTGGATGCCTTCCAACTCCTCTCTGGCGTTTGAGCCACAGGAAGTAAATGCATTCGTTTGATTAAGCTCCGTGAACGTGCAACGACGATGGCGAAGCGCTGCCCTGTGCGCTCGAAAGCTCTCGTTTGTACGGCCTTCACACGGCCTCAAGGTACGCCGTGCTAAACAGCCTTACATTCCACGCTGGTGTGCCCCCAATTGGGAATGTGGGCTCTTCTGTGAGACACCAGTGTGCGTCCCAAAGGAAACCGGGGGGGGGGGGCTCCCCCAGGACGCCTGCGTACGGCAGTCGGTGGCCAGATGTTTACTTCCAGCCGGAGAAAGAGAAAAAGGACAGCTTTCCCAGGGACAATTCTGGACCCTTGGGAACATCCAGAATCACCAAAGCCTAAACTTGGCACGGCCTGGGGAACGCTCTTCCGCACGTCCAGCAATCCCCACGTCAAAACCTTTCTCGGCAGAGGCAGGCACTCTCTCCCTTGTACTAGATAGCTCGGCAGAGCCTCCCGAGAAACATGCTGCGTCATTCAGCTTGAAAGTGGGACGCGGATGGGAGAGTACGCTTTCTGCCCGTTTGGAGGCGCCGTGCGCTTGGCTTCAAAGCTGCCCGAACAGCACTAGCGGCCCGACGTCTCTGCACGGCAGGATTGTCGTTGTGGGCCGAGGCTGCGTGTTCTCTCAAAGCGGAAAACCGTGCTGGCAATACCTTGCTAGAAACTCCTCCCACGGCACTACATGTTCAGCTCCGGCCAAACGAAAGGTGACCTCAGGCCTCAAGGTAAGTTCCAGCGTTTCACGTCGGGGGAGTTGGGTGTGCAGGGGTTTCCATGAGGCCAGACTCCACCACGGAGTGCCTTAACTCTGCGACGCTCCTGGGGGCACACAGGATAGGAGCTCGTTCGCCAGTTTCGCAGGATGACTTCTCTCCGTGCCGGAACGGCGGCTCCTGGCTTCTAGAGGAACCTTAGCCTGAACAGGCCCCTGGAGAAAGCTCTTCACATTCAGAGCAAGGGCAAGGTACTGCTCTCTGGCTTGCCTGGGTTGAGTGCCCCAGTCGTCAAAGAGCCTCGCGAAAGCAGTGCTGCGCAGACTCCCTTTGCCGGTCGAACGGCCTCCTTGACTGAAAGAGAACTGCAGTGCCAAAAGGCACGGTGCTGACGACTGGCTCCAGGAAGAGACTCGGGACAGCACTCTCCTAGAAGCGAAAGCTAGGCTGTGCGCCCAGCCTGAGGAGCAGTACGTACGTTTGCCACACTTCTTTACACAGCTAGGCATGAGCCAGAGAGCCTTGGTCACTGAGGCCTACCTAAGGGACTGCCATACTTACCCAGTAGCTCCCACGCAGAGGTCCCTGTGCCCAAACGGGCCTCCACGGAAGGGCCCTGTTCCTCCCGTTGTGTTTCCTTGAGGTAATCAGAAACCGCTGAGGATCCCTATGGGAGCTCCGGTTTGAAGCTGGGCGACCCTGGCTAAACCTTATTCCCCTCCGTGGTAAACGAGACAGTGGCGGGTCCTAAGCTGCCTGAAGTACACTTGCTCGCGCCCACCTTCTCTTTGCTGCCGGAAGGCCTCCCACAAGACGTCTGAGTTTACTCGTGACAGCAGAAGTCTGAGTTTACGCGTGTGAGGCCTGCTGCTCTCAGTTCCTTGCTGGGAGCTTCAGCAGGAGCGCTCGGGAGCTCGCCGGCACAAGGACTGTGAGTCCCCTCGCCCCACCCCGGCCTCAAGCAAAAGTCCAGATTTCCCCCGTCAGGAACACCTCGGAGTGCCATAGGAGCGAAGAAGCGTGCGTTAACGGAGGGCCTCAACAGTGCTAGGGCTTTATTTCACGAGACACCGTGCACTCACGTTCGTTGTAACAACTGTCAAAGGGCACTGGATGCCTTCCAACTCCTCTCTGGCGTTTGAGCCACAGGAAGTAAATGCATTCGTTTGATTAAGCTCCGTGAACGTGCAACGACGATGGCGAAGCGCTGCCCTGTTCGCTCGAAAGCTCTCGTTTGTACGGCCTTCACACGGCCTCAAGGTACGCCGTGCTAAACAGCCTTACATTCCACGCTGGTGTGCCCCCAATTGGGAATGTGGGCTCTTCTGTGAGACACCAGTGTGCGTCCCAAAGGAAACCGGGGGGGGGGCTCCCCCAGGACGCCTGCGTACGGCAGTCGGTGGCCAGATGTTTACTTCCAGCCGGAGAAAGAGAAAAAGGACAGCTTTCCCAGGGACAATTCTGGACCCTTGGGAACATCCAGAATCACCAAAGCCTAAACTTGGCACGGCCTGGGGAACGCTCTTCCGCACGTCCAGCAATCCCCACGTCAAAACCTTTCTCGGCAGAGGCAGGCACTCTCTCCCTTGTACTAGATAGCTCGGCAGAGCCTCCCGAGAAACATGCTGCGTCATTCAGCTTGAAAGTGGGACGCGGATGGGAGAGTACGCTTTCTGCCCGTTTGGAGGCGCCGTGCGCTTGGCTTCAAAGCTGCCCGAACAGCACTAGCGGCCCGACGTCTCTGCACGGCAGGATTGTCGTTGTGGGCCGAGGCTGCGTGTTCTCTCAAAGCGGAAAACCGTGCTGGCAATACCTTGCTAGAAACTCCTCCCACGGCACTACATGTTCAGCTCCGGCCAAACGAAAGGTGACCTCAGGCCTCAAGGTAAGTTCCAGCGTTTCACGTCGGGGGAGTTGGGTGTGCAGGGGTTTCCATGAGGCCAGACTCCACCACGGAGTGCCTTAACTCTGCGACGCTCCTGGGGGCACACAGGATAGGAGCTCGTTCGCCAGTTTCGCAGGATGACTTCTCTCCGTGCCGGAACGGCGGCTCCTGGCTTCTAGAGGAACCTTAGCCTGAACAGGCCCCTGGAGAAAGCTCTTCACATTCAGAGCAAGGGCAAGGTACTGCTCTCTGGCTTGCCTGGGTTGAGTGCCCCAGTCGCCAAAGAGCCTCGCGAAAGCAGTGCTGCGCAGACTCCCTTTGCCGGTCGAACGGCCTCCTTGACTGAAAGAGAACTGCAGTGCCAAAAGGCACGGTGCTGACGACTGGCTCCAGGAAGAGACTCGGGACAGCACTCTCCTAGAAGCGAAAGCTAGGCTGTGCGCCCAGCCTGAGGAGCAGTACGTACGTTTGCCACACTTCTTTACACAGCTAGGCATGAGCCAGAGAGCCTTGGTCACTGAGGCCTACCTAAGGGACTGCCATACTTACCCAGTAGCTCCCACGCAGAGGTCCCTGTGCCCAAACGGGCCTCCACGGAAGGGCCCTGTTCCTCCCGTTGTGTTTCCTTGAGGTAATCAGAAACCGCTGAGGATCCCTATGGGAGCTCCGGTTTGAAGCTGGGCGACCCTGGCTAAACCTTATTCCCCTCCGTGGTAAACGAGACAGTGGCGGGTCCTAAGCTGCCTGAAGTACACTTGCTCGCGCCCACCTTCTCTTTGCTGCCGGAAGGCCTCCCACAAGACGTCTGAGTTTACTCGTGACAGCAGAAGTCTGAGTTTACGCGTGTGAGGCCTGCTGCTCTCGGTTCCTTGCTGGGAGCTTCAGCAGGAGCGCTCGGGAGCTCGCCGGCACAAGAACTGTGAGTCCCCTCGCCCCACCCCGGCCTCAAGCAAAAGTCCAGATTTCCCCCGTCAGGAACACCTCGGAGTGCCATAGGAGCGAAGAAGCGTGCGTTAACGGAGGGCCTCAACAGTGCTAGGGCTTTATTTCACGAGACACCGTGCACTCACGTTCGTTGTAACAACTGTCAAAGGGCACTGGATGCCTTCCAACTCCTCTCTGGCGTTTGAGCCACAGGAAGTAAATGCATTCGTTTGATTAAGCTCCGTGAACGTGCAACGACGATGGCGAAGCGCTGCCCTGTGCGCTCGAAAGCTCTCGTTTGTACGGCCTTCACACGGCCTCAAGGTACGCCGTGCTAAACAGCCTTACATTCCACGCTGGTGTGCCCCCAATTGGGAATGTGGGCTCTTCTGTGAGACACCAGTGTGCGTCCCAAAGGAAACCGGGGGGGGGGGGCTCCCCCAGGACGCCTGCGTACGGCAGTCGGTGGCCAGATGTTTACTTCCAGCCGGAGAAAGAGAAAAAGGACAGCTTTCCCAGGGACAATTCTGGACCCTTGGGAACATCCAGAATGACCAAAGCCTAAACTTGGCACGGCCTGGGGAACGCTCTTCCGCACGTCCAGCAATCCCCACGTCAAAACCTTTCTCGGCAGAGGCAGGCACTCTCTCCCTTGTACTAGATAGCTCGGCAGAGCCTCCCGAGAAACATGCTGCGTCATTCAGCTTGAAAGTGGGACGCGGATGGGAGAGTACGCTTTCTCCCCGTTTGGAGGCGCCGTGCGCTTGGCTTCAAAGCTGCCCGAACAGCACTAGCGGCCCGACGTCTCTGCACGGCAGGATTGTCGTTGTGGGCCGAGGCTGCGTGTTCTCTCAAAGCGGAAAACCGTGCTGGCAATACCTTGCTAGAAACTCCTCCCACGGCACTACATGTTCAGCTCCGGCCAAACGAAAGGTGACCTCAGGCCTCAAGGTAAGTTCCAGCGTTTCACGTCGGGGGAGTTGGGTGTGCAGGGGTTTCCATGAGGCCAGACTCCACCACGGAGTGCCTTAACTCTGCGACGCTCCTGGGGGCACACAGGATAGGAGCTCGTTCGCCAGTTTCGCAGGATGACTTCTCTCCGTGCCGGAACGGCGGCTCCTGGCTTCTAGAGGAACCTTAGCCTGAACAGGCCCCTGGAGAAAGCTCTTCACATTCAGAGCAAGGGCAAGGTACTGCTCTCTGGCTTGCCTGGGTTGAGTGCCCCAGTCGTCAAAGAGCCTCGCGAAAGCAGTGCTGCGCAGACTCCCTTTGCCGGTCGAACGGCCTCCTTGACTGAAAGAGAACTGCAGTGCCAAAAGGCACGGTGCTGACGACTGGCTCCAGGAAGAGACTCGGGACAGCACTCTCCTAGAAGCGAAAGCTAGGCTGTGCGCCCAGCCTGAGGAGCAGTACGTACGTTTGCCACACTTCTTTACACAGCTAGGCATGAGCCAGAGAGCCTTGGTCACTGAGGCCTACCTAAGGGACTGCCATACTTACCCAGTAGCTCCCACGCAGAGGTCCCTGTGCCCAAACGGGCCTCCACGGAAGGGCCCTGTTCCTCCCGTTGTGTTTCCTTGAGGTAATCAGAAACCGCTGAGGATCCCTATGGGAGCTCCGGTTTGAAGCTGGGCGACCCTGGCTAAACCTTATTCCCCTCCGTGGTAAACGAGACAGTGGCGGGTCCTAAGCTGCCTGAAGTACACTTGCTCGCGCCCACCTTCTCTTTGCTGCCGGAAGGCCTCCCACAAGACGTCTGAGTTTACTCGTGACAGCAGAAGTCTGAGTTTACGCGTGTGAGGCCTGCTGCTCTCGGTTCCTTGCTGGGAGCTTCAGCAGGAGCGCTCGGGAGCTCGCCGGCACAAGAACTGTGAGTCCCCTCGCCCCACCCCGGCCTCAAGCAAAAGTCCAGATTTCCCCCGTCAGGAACACCTCGGAGTGCCATAGGAGCGAAGAAGCGTGCGTTAACGGAGGGCCTCAACAGTGCTAGGGCTTTATTTCACGAGACACCGTGCACTCACGTTCGTTGTAACAACTGTCAAAGGGCACTGGATGCCTTCCAACTCCTCTCTGGCGTTTGAGCCACAGGAAGTAAATGCATTCGTTTGATTAAGCTCCGTGAACGTGCAACGACGATGGCGAAGCGCTGCCCTGTGCGCTCGAAAGCTCTCGTTTGTACGGCCTTCACACGGCCTCAAGGTACGCCGTGCTAAACAGCCTTACATTCCACGCTGGTGTGCCCCCAATTGGGAATGTGGGCTCTTCTGTGAGACACCAGTGTGCGTCCCAAAGGAAACCGGGGGGGGGGGCTCCCCCAGGACGCCTGCGTACGGCAGTCGGTGGCCAGATGTTTACTTCCAGCCGGAGAAAGAGAAAAAGGACAGCTTTCCCAGGGACAATTCTGGACCCTTGGGAACATCCAGAATCACCAAAGCCTAAACTTGGCACGGCCTGGGGAACGCTCTTCCGCACGTCCAGCAATCCCCACGTCAAAACCTTTCTCGGCAGAGGCAGGCACTCTCTCCCTTGTACTAGATAGCTCGGCAGAGCCTCCCGAGAAACATGCTGCGTCATTCAGCTTGAAAGTGGGACGCGGATGGGAGAGTACGCTTTCTGCCCGTTTGGAGGCGCCGTGCGCTTGGCTTCAAAGCTGCCCGAACAGCACTAGCGGCCCGACGTCTCTGCACGGCAGGATTGTCGTTGTGGGCCGAGGCTGCGTGTTCTCTCAAAGCGGAAAACCGTGCTGGCAATACCTTGCTAGAAACTCCTCCCACGGCACTCCATGTTCAGCTCCGGCCAAACGAAAGGTGACCTCAGGCCTCAAGGTAAGTTCCAGCGTTTCACGTCGGGGGAGTTGGGTGTGCAGGGGTTTCCATGAGGCCAGACTCCACCACGGAGTGCCTTAACTCTGCGACGCTCCTGGGGGCACACAGGATAGGAGCTCGTTCGCCAGTTTCGCAGGATGACTTCTCTCCGTGCCGGAACGGCGGCTCCTGGCTTCTAGAGGAACCTTAGCCTGAACAGGCCCCTGGAGAAAGCTCTTCACATTCAGAGCAAGGGCAAGGTACTGCTCTCTGGCTTGCCTGGGTTGAGTGCCCCAGTCGTCAAAGAGCCTCGCGAAAGCAGTGCTGCGCAGACTCCCTTTGCCGGTCGAACGGCCTCCTTGACTGAAAGAGAACTGCAGTGCCAAAAGGCACGGTGCTGACGACTGGCTCCAGGAAGAGACTCGGGACAGCACTCTCCTAGAAGCGAAAGCTAGGCTGTGCGCCCAGCCTGAGGAGCAGTACGTACGTTTGCCACACTTCTTTACACAGCTAGGCATGAGCCAGAGAGCCTTGGTCACTGAGGCCTACCTAAGGGACTGCCATACTTACCCAGTAGCTCCCACGCAGAGGTCCCTGTGCCCAAACGGGCCTCCACGGAAGGGCCCTGTTCCTCCCGTTGTGTTTCCTTGAGGTAATCAGAAACCGCTGAGGATCCCTATGGGAGCTCCGGTTTGAAGCTGGGCGACCCTGGCTAAACCTTATTCCCCTCCGTGGTAAACGAGACAGTGGCGGGTCCTAAGCTGCCTGAAGTACACTTGCTCGCGCCCACCTTCTCTTTGCTGCCGGAAGGCCTCCCACAAGACGTCTGAGTTTACTCGTGACAGCAGAAGTCTGAGTTTACGCGTGTGAGGCCTGCTGCTCTCGGTTCCTTGCTGGGAGCTTCAGCAGGAGCGCTCGGGAGCTCGCCGGCACAAGAACTGTGAGTCCCCTCGCCCCACCCCGGCCTCAAGCAAAAGTCCAGATTTCCCCCGTCAGGAACACCTCGGAGTGCCATAGGAGCGAAGAAGCGTGCGTTAACGGAGGGCCTCAACAGTGCTAGGGCTTTATTTCACGAGACACCGTGCACTCACGTTCGTTGTAACAACTGTCAAAGGGCACTGGATGCCTTCCAACTCCTCTCTGGCGTTTGAGCCACAGGAAGTAAATGCATTCGTTTGATTAAGCTCCGTGAACGTGCAACGACGATGGCGAAGCGCTGCCCTGTTCGCTCGAAAGCTCTCGTTTGTACGGCCTTCACACGGCCTCAAGGTACGCCGTGCTAAACAGCCTTACATTCCACGCTGGTGTGCCCCCAATTGGGAATGTGGGCTCTTCTGTGAGACACCAGTGTGCGTCCCAAAGGAACCGGGGGGGGGGGGGGCTCCCCCAGGACGCCTGCGTACGGCAGTCGGTGGCCAGATGTTTACTTCCAGCCGGAGAAAGAGAAAAAGGACAGCTTTCCCAGGGACAATTCTGGACCCTTGGGAACATCCAGAATCACCAAAGCCTAAACTTGGCACGGCCTGGGGAACGCTCTTCCGCACGTCCAGCAATCCCCACGTCAAAACCTTTCTCGGCAGAGGCAGGCACTCTCTCCCTTGTACTAGATAGCTCGGCAGAGCCTCCCGAGAAACATGCTGCGTCATTCAGCTTGAAAGTGGGACGCGGATGGGAGAGTACGCTTTCTGCCCGTTTGGAGGCGCCGTGCGCTTGGCTTCAAAGCTGCCCGAACAGCACTAGCGGCCCGACGTCTCTGCACGGCAGGATTGTCGTTGTGGGCCGAGGCTGCGTGTTCTCTCAAAGCGGAAAACCGTGCTGGCAATACCTTGCTAGAAACTCCTCCCACGGCACTCCATGTTCAGCTCCGGCCAAACGAAAGGTGACCTCAGGCCTCAAGGTAAGTTCCAGCGTTTCACGTCGGGGGAGTTGGGTGTGCAGGGGTTTCCATGAGGCCAGACTCCACCACGGAGTGCCTTAACTCTGCGACGCTCCTGGGGGCACACAGGATAGGAGCTCGTTCGCCAGTTTCGCAGGATGACTTCTCTCCGTGCCGGAACGGCGGCTCCTGGCTTCTAGAGGAACCTTAGCCTGAACAGGCCCCTGGAGAAAGCTCTTCACATTCAGAGCAAGGGCAAGGTACTGCTCTCTGGCTTGCCTGGGTTGAGTGCCCCAGTCGTCAAAGAGCCTCGCGAAAGCAGTGCTGCGCAGACTCCCTTTGCCGGTCGAACGGCCTCCTTGACTGAAAGAGAACTGCAGTGCCAAAAGGCACGGTGCTGACGACTGGCTCCAGGAAGAGACTCGGGACAGCACTCTCCTAGAAGCGAAAGCTAGGCTGTGCGCCCAGCCTGAGGAGCAGTACGTACGTTTGCCACACTTCTTTACACAGCTAGGCATGAGCCAGAGAGCCTTGGTCACTGAGGCCTACCTAAGGGACTGCCATACTTACCCAGTAGCTCCCACGCAGAGGTCCCTGTGCCCAAACGGGCCTCCACGGAAGGGCCCTGTTCCTCCCGTTGTGTTTCCTTGAGGTAATCAGAAACCGCTGAGGATCCCTATGGGAGCTCCGGTTTGAAGCTGGGCGACCCTGGCTAAACCTTATTCCCCTCCGTGGTAAACGAGACAGTGGCGGGTCCTAAGCTGCCTGAAGTACACTTGCTCGCGCCCACCTTCTCTTTGCTGCCGGAAGGCCTCCCACAAGACGTCTGAGTTTACTCGTGACAGCAGAAGTCTGAGTTTACGCGTGTGAGGCCTGCTGCTCTCGGTTCCTTGCTGGGAGCTTCAGCAGGAGCGCTCGGGAGCTCGCCGGCACAAGAACTGTGAGTCCCCTCGCCCCACCCCGGCCTCAAGCAAAAGTCCAGATTTCCCCCGTCAGGAACACCTCGGAGTGCCATAGGAGCGAAGAAGCGTGCGTTAACGGAGGGCCTCAACAGTGCTAGGGCTTTATTTCACGAGACACCGTGCACTCACGTTCGTTGTAACAACTGTCAAAGGGCACTGGATGCCTTCCAACTCCTCTCTGGCGTTTGAGCCACAGGAAGTAAATGCATTCGTTTGATTAAGCTCCGTGAACGTGCAACGACGATGGCGAAGCGCTGCCCTGTGCGCTCGAAAGCTCTCGTTTGTACGGCCTTCACACGGCCTCAAGGTACGCCGTGCTAAACAGCCTTACATTCCACGCTGGTGTGCCCCCAATTGGGAATGTGGGCTCTTCTGTGAGACACCAGTGTGCGTCCCAAAGGAAACCGGGGGGGGGGGCTCCCCCAGGACGCCTGCGTACGGCAGTCGGTGGCCAGATGTTTACTTCCAGCCGGAGAAAGAGAAAAAGGACAGCTTTCCCAGGGACAATTCTGGACCCTTGGGAACATCCAGAATCACCAAAGCCTAAACTTGGCACGGCCTGGGGAACGCTCTTCCGCACGTCCAGCAATCCCCACGTCAAAACCTTTCTCGGCAGAGGCAGGCACTCTCTCCCTTGTACTAGATAGCTCGGCAGAGCCTCCCGAGAAACATGCTGCGTCATTCAGCTTGAAAGTGGGACGCGGATGGGAGAGTACGCTTTCTGCCCGTTTGGAGGCGCCGTGCGCTTGGCTTCAAAGCTGCCCGAACAGCACTAGCGGCCCGACGTCTCTGCACGGCAGGATTGTCGTTGTGGGCCGAGGCTGCGTGTTCTCTCAAAGCGGAAAACCGTGCTGGCAATACCTTGCTAGAAACTCCTCCCACGGCACTCCATGTTCAGCTCCGGCCAAACGAAAGGTGACCTCAGGCCTCAAGGTAAGTTCCAGCGTTTCACGTCGGGGGAGTTGGGTGTGCAGGGGTTTCCATGAGGCCAGACTCCACCACGGAGTGCCTTAACTCTGCGACGCTCCTGGGGGCACACAGGATAGGAGCTCGTTCGCCAGTTTCGCAGGATGACTTCTCTCCGTGCCGGAACGGCGGCTCCTGGCTTCTAGAGGAACCTTAGCCTGAACAGGCCCCTGGAGAAAGCTCTTCACATTCAGAGCAAGGGCAAGGTACTGCTCTCTGGCTTGCCTGGGTTGAGTGCCCCAGTCGTCAAAGAGCCTCGCGAAAGCAGTGCTGCGCAGACTCCCTTTGCCGGTCGAACGGCCTCCTTGACTGAAAGAGAACTGCAGTGCCAAAAGGCACGGTGCTGACGACTGGCTCCAGGAAGAGACTCGGGACAGCACTCTCCTAGAAGCGAAAGCTAGGCTGTGCGCCCAGCCTGAGGAGCAGTACGTACGTTTGCCACACTTCTTTACACAGCTAGGCATGAGCCAGAGAGCCTTGGTCACTGAGGCCTACCTAAGGGACTGCCATACTTACCCAGTAGCTCCCACGCAGAGGTCCCTGTGCCCAAACGGGCCTCCACGGAAGGGCCCTGTTCCTCCCGTTGTGTTTCCTTGAGGTAATCAGAAACCGCTGAGGATCCCTATGGGAGCTCCGGTTTGAAGCTGGGCGACCCTGGCTAAACCTTATTCCCCTCCGTGGTAAACGAGACAGTGGCGGGTCCTAAGCTGCCTGAAGTACACTTGCTCGCGCCCACCTTCTCTTTGCTGCCGGAAGGCCTCCCACAAGACGTCTGAGTTTACTCGTGACAGCAGAAGTCTGAGTTTACGCGTGTGAGGCCTGCTGCTCTCGGTTCCTTGCTGGGAGCTTCAGCAGGAGCGCTCGGGAGCTCGCCGGCACAAGAACTGTGAGTCCCCTCGCCCCACCCCGGCCTCAAGCAAAAGTCCAGATTTCCCCCGTCAGGAACACCTCGGAGTGCCATAGGAGCGAAGAAGCGTGCGTTAACGGAGGGCCTCAACAGTGCTAGGGCTTTATTTCACGAGACACCGTGCACTCACGTTCGTTGTAACAACTGTCAAAGGGCACTGGATGCCTTCCAACTCCTCTCTGGCGTTTGAGCCACAGGAAGTAAATGCATTCGTTTGATTAAGCTCCGTGAACGTGCAACGACGATGGCGAAGCGCTGCCCTGTTCGCTCGAAAGCTCTCGTTTGTACGGCCTTCACACGGCCTCAAGGTACGCCGTGCTAAACAGCCTTACATTCCACGCTGGTGTGCCCCCAATTGGGAATGTGGGCTCTTCTGTGAGACACCAGTGTGCGTCCCAAAGGAAACCGGGGGGGGGGGGGCTCCCCCAGGACGCCTGCGTACGGCAGTCGGTGGCCAGATGTTTACTTCCAGCCGGAGAAAGAGAAAAAGGACAGCTTTCCCAGGGACAATTCTGGACCCTTGGGAACATCCAGAATCACCAAAGCCTAAACTTGGCACGGCCTGGGGAACGCTCTTCCGCACGTCCAGCAATCCCCACGTCAAAACCTTTCTCGGCAGAGGCAGGCACTCTCTCCCTTGTACTAGATAGCTCGGCAGAGCCTCCCGAGAAACATGCTGCGTCATTCAGCTTGAAAGTGGGACGCGGATGGGAGAGTACGCTTTCTGCCCGTTTGGAGGCGCCGTGCGCTTGGCTTCAAAGCTGCCCGAACAGCACTAGCGGCCCGACGTCTCTGCACGGCAGGATTGTCGTTGTGGGCCGAGGCTGCGTGTTCTCTCAAAGCGGAAAACCGTGCTGGCAATACCTTGCTAGAAACTCCTCCCACGGCACTCCATGTTCAGCTCCGGCCAAACGAAAGGTGACCTCAGGCCTCAAGGTAAGTTCCAGCGTTTCACGTCGGGGGAGTTGGGTGTGCAGGGGTTTCCATGAGGCCAGACTCCACCACGGAGTGCCTTAACTCTGCGACGCTCCTGGGGGCACACAGGATAGGAGCTCGTTCGCCAGTTTCGCAGGATGACTTCTCTCCGTGCCGGAACGGCGGCTCCTGGCTTCTAGAGGAACCTTAGCCTGAACAGGCCCCTGGAGAAAGCTCTTCACATTCAGAGCAAGGGCAAGGTACTGCTCTCTGGCTTGCCTGGGTTGAGTGCCCCAGTCGTCAAAGAGCCTCGCGAAAGCAGTGCTGCGCAGACTCCCTTTGCCGGTCGAACGGCCTCCTTGACTGAAAGAGAACTGCAGTGCCAAAAGGCACGGTGCTGACGACTGGCTCCAGGAAGAGACTCGGGACAGCACTCTCCTAGAAGCGAAAGCTAGGCTGTGCGCCCAGCCTGAGGAGCAGTACGTACGTTTGCCACACTTCTTTACACAGCTAGGCATGAGCCAGAGAGCCTTGGTCACTGAGGCCTACCTAAGGGACTGCCATACTTACCCAGTAGCTCCCACGCAGAGGTCCCTGTGCCCAAACGGGCCTCCACGGAAGGGCCCTGTTCCTCCCGTTGTGTTTCCTTGAGGTAATCAGAAACCGCTGAGGATCCCTATGGGAGCTCCGGTTTGAAGCTGGGCGACCCTGGCTAAACCTTATTCCCCTCCGTGGTAAACGAGACAGTGGCGGGTCCTAAGCTGCCTGAAGTACACTTGCTCGCGCCCACCTTCTCTTTGCTGCCGGAAGGCCTCCCACAAGACGTCTGAGTTTACTCGTGACAGCAGAAGTCTGAGTTTACGCGTGTGAGGCCTGCTGCTCTCGGTTCCTTGCTGGGAGCTTCAGCAGGAGCGCTCGGGAGCTCGCCGGCACAAGAACTGTGAGTCCCCTCGCCCCACCCCGGCCTCAAGCAAAAGTCCAGATTTCCCCCGTCAGGAACACCTCGGAGTGCCATAGGAGCGAAGAAGCGTGCGTTAACGGAGGGCCTCAACAGTGCTAGGGCTTTATTTCACGAGACACCGTGCACTCACGTTCGTTGTAACAACTGTCAAAGGGCACTGGATGCCTTCCAACTCCTCTCTGGCGTTTGAGCCACAGGAAGTAAATGCATTCGTTTGATTAAGCTCCGTGAACGTGCAACGACGATGGCGAAGCGCTGCCCTGTTCGCTCGAAAGCTCTCGTTTGTACGGCCTTCACACGGCCTCAAGGTACGCCGTGCTAAACAGCCTTACATTCCACGCTGGTGTGCCCCCAATTGGGAATGTGGGCTCTTCTGTGAGACACCAGTGTGCGTCCCAAAGGAAACCGGGGGGGGGGGGCTCCCCCAGGACGCCTGCGTACGGCAGTCGGTGGCCAGATGTTTACTTCCAGCCGGAGAAAGAGAAAAAGGACAGCTTTCCCAGGGACAATTCTGGACCCTTGGGAACATCCAGAATCACCAAAGCCTAAACTTGGCACGGCCTGGGGAACGCTCTTCCGCACGTCCAGCAATCCCCACGTCAAAACCTTTCTCGGCAGAGGCAGGCACTCTCTCCCTTGTACTAGATAGCTCGGCAGAGCCTCCCGAGAAACATGCTGCGTCATTCAGCTTGAAAGTGGGACGCGGATGGGAGAGTACGCTTTCTGCCCGTTTGGAGGCGCCGTGCGCTTGGCTTCAAAGCTGCCCGAACAGCACTAGCGGCCCGACGTCTCTGCACGGCAGGATTGTCGTTGTGGGCCGAGGCTGCGTGTTCTCTCAAAGCGGAAAACCGTGCTGGCAATACCTTGCTAGAAACTCCTCCCACGGCACTACATGTTCAGCTCCGGCCAAACGAAAGGTGACCTCAGGCCTCAAGGTAAGTTCCAGCGTTTCACGTCGGGGGAGTTGGGTGTGCAGGGGTTTCCATGAGGCCAGACTCCACCACGGAGTGCCTTAACTCTGCGACGCTCCTGGGGGCACACAGGATAGGAGCTCGTTCGCCAGTTTCGCAGGATGACTTCTCTCCGTGCCGGAACGGCGGCTCCTGGCTTCTAGAGGAACCTTAGCCTGAACAGGCCCCTGGAGAAAGCTCTTCACATTCAGAGCAAGGGCAAGGTACTGCTCTCTGGCTTGCCTGGGTTGAGTGCCCCAGTCGCCAAAGAGCCTCGCGAAAGCAGTGCTGCGCAGACTCCCTTTGCCGGTCGAACGGCCTCCTTGACTGAAAGAGAACTGCAGTGCCAAAAGGCACGGTGCTGACGACTGGCTCCAGGAAGAGACTCGGGACAGCACTCTCCTAGAAGCGAAAGCTAGGCTGTGCGCCCAGCCTGAGGAGCAGTACGTACGTTTGCCACACTTCTTTACACAGCTAGGCATGAGCCAGAGAGCCTTGGTCACTGAGGCCTACCTAAGGGACTGCCATACTTACCCAGTAGCTCCCACGCAGAGGTCCCTGTGCCCAAACGGGCCTCCACGGAAGGGCCCTGTTCCTCCCGTTGTGTTTCCTTGAGGTAATCAGAAACCGCTGAGGATCCCTATGGGAGCTCCGGTTTGAAGCTGGGCGACCCTGGCTAAACCTTATTCCCCTCCGTGGTAAACGAGACAGTGGCGGGTCCTAAGCTGCCTGAAGTACACTTGCTCGCGCCCACCTTCTCTTTGCTGCCGGAAGGCCTCCCACAAGACGTCTGAGTTTACTCGTGACAGCAGAAGTCTGAGTTTACGCGTGTGAGGCCTGCTGCTCTCGGTTCCTTGCTGGGAGCTTCAGCAGGAGCGCTCGGGAGCTCGCCGGCACAAGAACTGTGAGTCCCCTCGCCCCACCCCGGCCTCAAGCAAAAGTCCAGATTTCCCCCGTCAGGAACACCTCGGAGTGCCATAGGAGCGAAGAAGCGTGCGTTAACGGAGGGCCTCAACAGTGCTAGGGCTTTATTTCACGAGACACCGTGCACTCACGTTCGTTGTAACAACTGTCAAAGGGCACTGGATGCCTTCCAACTCCTCTCTGACGTTTGAGCCACAGGAAGTAAATGCATTCGTTTGATTAAACTCCGTGAACGTGCAACGACGATGGCGAAGCGCTGCCCTGTGCGCTCGAAAGCTCTCGTTTGTACGGCCTTCACACGGCCTCAAGGTACGCCGTGCTAAACAGCCTTACATTCCACGCTGGTGTGCCCCCAATTGGGAATGTGGGCTCTTCTGTGAGACACCAGTGTGCGTCCCAAAGGAAACCGGAGGGGGGGGGGCTCCCCCAGGACGCCTGCGTACGGCAGTCGGTGGCCAGATGTTTACTTCCAGCCGGAGAAAGAGAAAAAGGACAGCTTTCCCAGGGACAATTCTGGACCCTTGGGAACATCCAGAATCACCAAAGCCTAAACTTGGCACGGCCTGGGGAACGCTCTTCCGCACGTCCAGCAATCCCCACGTCAAAACCTTTCTCGGCAGAGGCAGGCACTCTCTCCCTTGTACTAGATAGCTCGGCAGAGCCTCCCGAGAAACATGCTGCGTCATTCAGCTTGAAAGTGGGACGCGGATGGGAGAGTACGCTTTCTGCCCGTTTGGAGGCGCCGTGCGCTTGGCTTCAAAGCTGCCCGAACAGCACTAGCGGCCCGACGTCTCTGCACGGCAGGATTGTCGTTGTGGGCCGAGGCTGCGTGTTCTCTCAAAGCGGAAAACCGTGCTGGCAATACCTTGCTAGAAACTCCTCCCACGGCACTACATGTTCAGCTCCGGCCAAACGAAAGGTGACCTCAGGCCTCAAGGTAAGTTCCAGCGTTTCACGTCGGGGGAGTTGGGTGTGCAGGGGTTTCCATGAGGCCAGACTCCACCACGGAGTGCCTTAACTCTGCGACGCTCCTGGGGGCACACAGGATAGGAGCTCGTTCGCCAGTTTCGCAGGATGACTTCTCTCCGTGCCGGAACGGCGGCTCCTGGCTTCTAGAGGAACCTTAGCCTGAACAGGCCCCTGGAGAAAGCTCTTCACATTCAGAGCAAGGGCAAGGTACTGCTCTCTGGCTTGCCTGGGTTGAGTGCCCCAGTCGCCAAAGAGCCTCGCGAAAGCAGTGCTGCGCAGACTCCCTTTGCCGGTCGAACGGCCTCCTTGACTGAAAGAGAACTGCAGTGCCAAAAGGCACGGTGCTGACGACTGGCTCCAGGAAGAGACTCGGGACAGCACTCTCCTAGAAGCGAAAGCTAGGCTGTGCGCCCAGCCTGAGGAGCAGTACGTACGTTTGCCACACTTCTTTACACAGCTAGGCATGAGCCAGAGAGCCTTGGTCACTGAGGCCTACCTAAGGGACTGCCATACTTACCCAGTAGCTCCCACGCAGAGGTCCCTGTGCCCAAACGGGCCTCCACGGAAGGGCCCTGTTCCTCCCGTTGTGTTTCCTTGAGGTAATCAGAAACCGCTGAGGATCCCTATAGGAGCTCCGGTTTGAAGCTGGGCGACCCTGGCTAAACCTTATTCCCCTCCGTGGTAAACGAGACAGTGGCGGGTCCTAAGCTGCCTGAAGTACACTTGCTCGCGCCCACCTTCTCTTTGCTGCCGGAAGGCCTCCCACAAGACGTCTGAGTTTACTCGTGACAGCAGAAGTCTGAGTTTACGCGTGTGAGGCCTGCTGCTCTCGGTTCCTTGCTGGGAGCTTCAGCAGGAGCGCTCGGGAGCTCGCCGGCACAAGAACTGTGAGTCCCCTCGCCCCACCCCGGCCTCAAGCAAAAGTCCAGATTTCCCCCGTCAGGAACACCTCGGAGTGCCATAGGAGCGAAGAAGCGTGCGTTAACGGAGGGCCTCAACAGTGCTAGGGCTTTATTTCACGAGACACCGTGCACTCACGTTCGTTGTAACAACTGTCAAAGGGCACTGGATGCCTTCCAACTCCTCTCTGGCGTTTGAGCCACAGGAAGTAAATGCATTCGTTTGATTAAGCTCCGTGAACGTGCAACGACGATGGCGAAGCGCTGCCCTGTGCGCTCGAAAGCTCTCGTTTGTACGGCCTTCACACGGCCTCAAGGTACGCCGTGCTAAACAGCCTTACATTCCACGCTGGTGTGCCCCCAATTGGGAATGTGGGCTCTTCTGTGAGACACCAGTGTGCGTCCCAAAGGAAACCGGGGGGGGGGGCTCCCCCAGGACGCCTGCGTACGGCAGTCGGTGGCCAGATGTTTACTTCCAGCCGGAGAAAGAGAAAAAGGACAGCTTTCCCAGGGACAATTCTGGACCCTTGGGAACATCCAGAATCACCAAAGCCTAAACTTGGCACGGCCTGGGGAACGCTCTTCCGCACGTCCAGCAATCCCCACGTCAAACCCTTTCTCGGCAGAGGCAGGCACTCTCTCCCTTGTACTAGATAGCTCGGCAGAGCCTCCCGAGAAACATGCTGCGTCATTCAGCTTGAAAGTGGGACGCGGATGGGAGAGTACGCTTTCTGCCCGTTTGGAGGCGCCGTGCGCTTGGCTTCAAAGCTGCCCGAACAGCACTAGCGGCCCGACGTCTCTGCACGGCAGGATTGTCGTTGTGGGCCGAGGCTGCGTGTTCTCTCAAAGCGGAAAACCGTGCTGGCAATACCTTGCTAGAAACTCCTCCCACGGCACTACATGTTCAGCTCCGGCCAAACGAAAGGTGACCTCAGGCCTCAAGGTAAGTTCCAGCGTTTCACGTCGGGGGAGTTGGGTGTGCAGGGGTTTCCATGAGGCCAGACTCCACCACGGAGTGCCTTAACTCTGCGACGCTCCTGGGGGCACACAGGATAGGAGCTCGTTCGCCAGTTTCGCAGGATGACTTCTCTCCGTGCCGGAACGGCGGCTCCTGGCTTCTAGAGGAACCTTAGCCTGAACAGGCCCCTGGAGAAAGCTCTTCACATTCAGAGCAAGGGCAAGGTACTGCTCTCTGGCTTGCCTGGGTTGAGTGCCCCAGTCGCCAAAGAGCCTCGCGAAAGCAGTGCTGCGCAGACTCCCTTTGCCGGTCGAACGGCCTCCTTGACTGAAAGAGAACTGCAGTGCCAAAAGGCACGGTGCTGACGACTGGCTCCAGGAAGAGACTCGGGACAGCACTCTCCTAGAAGCGAAAGCTAGGCTGTGCGCCCAGCCTGAGGAGCAGTACGTACGTTTGCCACACTTCTTTACACAGCTAGGCATGAGCCAGAGAGCCTTGGTCACTGAGGCCTACCTAAGGGACTGCCATACTTACCCAGTAGCTCCCACGCAGAGGTCCCTGTGCCCAAACGGGCCTCCACGGAAGGGCCCTGTTCCTCCCGTTGTGTTTCCTTGAGGTAATCAGAAACCGCTGAGGATCCCTATAGGAGCTCCGGTTTGAAGCTGGGCGACCCTGGCTAAACCTTATTCCCCTCCGTGGTAAACGAGACAGTGGCGGGTCCTAAGCTGCCTGAAGTACACTTGCTCGCGCCCACCTTCTCTTTGCTGCCGGAAGGCCTCCCACAAGACGTCTGAGTTTACTCGTGACAGCAGAAGTCTGAGTTTACGCGTGTGAGGCCTGCTGCTCTCGGTTCCTTGCTGGGAGCTTCAGCAGGAGCGCTCGGGAGCTCGCCGGCACAAGAACTGTGAGTCCCCTCGCCCCACCCCGGCCTCAAGCAAAAGTCCAGATTTCCCCCGTCAGGAACACCTCGGAGTGCCATAGGAGCGAAGAAGCGTGCGTTAACGGAGGGCCTCAACAGTGCTAGGGCTTTATTTCACGAGACACCGTGCACTCACGTTCGTTGTAACAACTGTCAAAGGGCACTGGATGCCTTCCAACTCCTCTCTGGCGTTTGAGCCACAGGAAGTAAATGCATTCGTTTGATTAAGCTCCGTGAACGTGCAACGACGATGGCGAAGCGCTGCCCTGTGCGCTCGAAAGCTCTCGTTTGTACGGCCTTCACACGGCCTCAAGGTACGCCGTGCTAAACAGCCTTACATTCCACGCTGGTGTGCCCCCAATTGGGAATGTGGGCTCTTCTGTGAGACACCAGTGTGCGTCCCAAAGGAAACCGGGGGGGGGGGCTCCCCCAGGACGCCTGCGTACGGCAGTCGGTGGCCAGATGTTTACTTCCAGCCGGAGAAAGAGAAAAAGGACAGCTTTCCCAGGGACAATTCTGGACCCTTGGGAACATCCAGAATCACCAAAGCCTAAACTTGGCACGGCCTGGGGAACGCTCTTCCGCACGTCCAGCAATCCCCACGTCAAACCCTTTCTCGGCAGAGGCAGGCACTCTCTCCCTTGTACTAGATAGCTCGGCAGAGCCTCCCGAGAAACATGCTGCGTCATTCAGCTTGAAAGTGGGACGCGGATGGGAGAGTACGCTTTCTGCCCGTTTGGAGGCGCCGTGCGCTTGGCTTCAAAGCTGCCCGAACAGCACTAGCGGCCCGACGTCTCTGCACGGCAGGATTGTCGTTGTGGGCCGAGGCTGCGTGTTCTCTCAAAGCGGAAAACCGTGCTGGCAATACCTTGCTAGAAACTCCTCCCACGGCACTACATGTTCAGCTCCGGCCAAACGAAAGGTGACCTCAGGCCTCAAGGTAAGTTCCAGCGTTTCACGTCGGGGGAGTTGGGTGTGCAGGGGTTTCCATGAGGCCAGACTCCACCACGGAGTGCCTTAACTCTGCGACGCTCCTGGGGGCACACAGGATAGGAGCTCGTTCGCCAGTTTCGCAGGATGACTTCTCTCCGTGCCGGAACGGCGGCTCCTGGCTTCTAGAGGAACCTTAGCCTGAACAGGCCCCTGGAGAAAGCTCTTCACATTCAGAGCAAGGGCAAGGTACTGCTCTCTGGCTTGCCTGGGTTGAGTGCCCCAGTCGCCAAAGAGCCTCGCGAAAGCAGTGCTGCGCAGACTCCCTTTGCCGGTCGAACGGCCTCCTTGACTGAAAGAGAACTGCAGTGCCAAAAGGCACGGTGCTGACGACTGGCTCCAGGAAGAGACTCGGGACAGCACTCTCCTAGAAGCGAAAGCTAGGCTGTGCGCCCAGCCTGAGGAGCAGTACGTACGTTTGCCACACTTCTTTACACAGCTAGGCATGAGCCAGAGAGCCTTGGTCACTGAGGCCTACCTAAGGGACTGCCATACTTACCCAGTAGCTCCCACGCAGAGGTCCCTGTGCCCAAACGGGCCTCCACGGAAGGGCCCTGTTCCTCCCGTTGTGTTTCCTTGAGGTAATCAGAAACCGCTGAGGATCCCTATGGGAGCTCCGGTTTGAAGCTGGGCGACCCTGGCTAAACCTTATTCCCCTCCGTGGTAAACGAGACAGTGGCGGGTCCTAAGCTGCCTGAAGTACACTTGCTCGCGCCCACCTTCTCTTTGCTGCCGGAAGGCCTCCCACAAGACGTCTGAGTTTACTCGTGACAGCAGAAGTCTGAGTTTACGCGTGTGAGGCCTGCTGCTCTCGGTTCCTTGCTGGGAGCTTCAGCAGGAGCGCTCGGGAGCTCGCCGGCACAAGAACTGTGAGTCCCCTCGCCCCACCCCGGCCTCAAGCAAAAGTCCAGATTTCCCCCGTCAGGAACACCTCGGAGTGCCATAGGAGCGAAGAAGCGTGCGTTAACGGAGGGCCTCAACAGTGCTAGGGCTTTATTTCACGAGACACCGTGCACTCACGTTCGTTGTAACAACTGTCAAAGGGCACTGGATGCCTTCCAACTCCTCTCTGGCGTTTGAGCCACAGGAAGTAAATGCATTCGTTTGATTAAGCTCCGTGAACGTGCAACGACGATGGCGAAGCGCTGCCCTGTTCGCTCGAAAGCTCTCGTTTGTACGGCCTTCACACGGCCTCAAGGTACGCCGTGCTAAACAGCCTTACATTCCACGCTGGTGTGCCCCCAATTGGGAATGTGGGCTCTTCTGTGAGACACCAGTGTGCGTCCCAAAGGAAACCGGGGGGGGGGGCTCCCCCAGGACGCCTGCGTACGGCAGTCGGTGGCCAGATGTTTACTTCCAGCCGGAGAAAGAGAAAAAGGACAGCTTTCCCAGGGACAATTCTGGACCCTTGGGAACATCCAGAATCACCAAAGCCTAAACTTGGCACGGCCTGGGGAACGCTCTTCCGCACGTCCAGCAATCCCCACGTCAAAACCTTTCTCGGCAGAGGCAGGCACTCTCTCCCTTGTACTAGATAGCTCGGCAGAGCCTCCCGAGAAACATGCTGCGTCATTCAGCTTGAAAGTGGGACGCGGATGGGAGAGTACGCTTTCTCCCCGTTTGGAGGCGCCGTGCGCTTGGCTTCAAAGCTGCCCGAACAGCACTAGCGGCCCGACGTCTCTGCACGGCAGGATTGTCGTTGTGGGCCGAGGCTGCGTGTTCTCTCAAAGCGGAAAACCGTGCTGGCAATACCTTGCTAGAAACTCCTCCCACGGCACTACATGTTCAGCTCCGGCCAAACGAAAGGTGACCTCAGGCCTCAAGGTAAGTTCCAGCGTTTCACGTCGGGGGAGTTGGGTGTGCAGGGGTTTCCATGAGGCCAGACTCCACCACGGAGTGCCTTAACTCTGCGACGCTCCTGGGGGCACACAGGATAGGAGCTCGTTCGCCAGTTTCGCAGGATGACTTCTCTCCGTGCCGGAACGGCGGCTCCTGGCTTCTAGAGGAACCTTAGCCTGAACAGGCCCCTGGAGAAAGCTCTTCACATTCAGAGCAAGGGCAAGGTACTGCTCTCTGGCTTGCCTGGGTTGAGTGCCCCAGTCGCCAAAGAGCCTCGCGAAAGCAGTGCTGCGCAGACTCCCTTTGCCGGTCGAACGGCCTCCTTGACTGAAAGAGAACTGCAGTGCCAAAAGGCACGGTGCTGACGACTGGCTCCAGGAAGAGACTCGGGACAGCACTCTCCTAGAAGCGAAAGCTAGGCTGTGCGCCCAGCCTGAGGAGCAGTACGTACGTTTGCCACACTTCTTTACACAGCTAGGCATGAGCCAGAGAGCCTTGGTCACTGAGGCCTACCTAAGGGACTGCCATACTTACCCAGTAGCTCCCACGCAGAGGTCCCTGTGCCCAAACGGGCCTCCACGGAAGGGCCCTGTTCCTCCCGTTGTGTTTCCTTGAGGTAATCAGAAACCGCTGAGGATCCCTATAGGAGCTCCGGTTTGAAGCTGGGCGACCCTGGCTAAACCTTATTCCCCTCCGTGGTAAACGAGACAGTGGCGGGTCCTAAGCTGCCTGAAGTACACTTGCTCGCGCCCACCTTCTCTTTGCTGCCGGAAGGCCTCCCACAAGACGTCTGAGTTTACTCGTGACAGCAGAAGTCTGAGTTTACGCGTGTGAGGCCTGCTGCTCTCGGTTCCTTGCTGGGAGCTTCAGCAGGAGCGCTCGGGAGCTCGCCGGCACAAGAACTGTGAGTCCCCTCGCCCCACCCCGGCCTCAAGCAAAAGTCCAGATTTCCCCCGTCAGGAACACCTCGGAGTGCCATAGGAGCGAAGAAGCGTGCGTTAACGGAGGGCCTCAACAGTGCTAGGGCTTTATTTCACGAGACACCGTGCACTCACGTTCGTTGTAACAACTGTCAAAGGGCACTGGATGCCTTCCAACTCCTCTCTGGCGTTTGAGCCACAGGAAGTAAATGCATTCGTTTGATTAAGCTCCGTGAACGTGCAACGACGATGGCGAAGCGCTGCCCTGTGCGCTCGAAAGCTCTCGTTTGTACGGCCTTCACACGGCCTCAAGGTACGCCGTGCTAAACAGCCTTACATTCCACGCTGGTGTGCCCCCAATTGGGAATGTGGGCTCTTCTGTGAGACACCAGTGTGCGTCCCAAAGAAAACCGGGGGGGGGGGCTCCCCCAGGACGCCTGCGTACGGCAGTCGGTGGCCAGATGTTTACTTCCAGCCGGAGAAAGAGAAAAAGGACAGCTTTCCCAGGGACAATTCTGGACCCTTGGGAACATCCAGAATCACCAAAGCCTAAACTTGGCACGGCCTGGGGAACGCTCTTCCGCACGTCCAGCAATCCCCACGTCAAAACCTTTCTCGGCAGAGGCAGGCACTCTCTCCCTTGTACTAGATAGCTCGGCAGAGCCTCCCGAGAAACATGCTGCGTCATTCAGCTTGAAAGTGGGACGCGGATGGGAGAGTACGCTTTCTGCCCGTTTGGAGGCGCCGTGCGCTTGGCTTCAAAGCTGCCCGAACAGCACTAGCGGCCCGACGTCTCTGCACGGCAGGATTGTCGTTGTGGGCCGAGGCTGCGTGTTCTCTCAAAGCGGAAAACCGTGCTGGCAATACCTTGCTAGAAACTCCTCCCACGGCACTACATGTTCAGCTCCGGCCAAACGAAAGGTGACCTCAGGCCTCAAGGTAAGTTCCAGCGTTTCACGTCGGGGGAGTTGGGTGTGCAGCGGTTTCCATGAGGCCAGACTCCACCACGGAGTGCCTTAACTCTGCGACGCTCCTGGGGGCACACAGGATAGGAGCTCGTTCGCCAGTTTCGCAGGATGACTTCTCTCCGTGCCGGAACGGCGGCTCCTGGCTTCTAGAGGAACCTTAGCCTGAACAGGCCCCTGGAGAAAGCTCTTCACATTCAGAGCAAGGGCAAGGTACTGCTCTCTGGCTTGCCTGGGTTGAGTGCCCCAGTCGCCAAAGAGCCTCGCGAAAGCAGTGCTGCGCAGACTCCCTTTGCCGGTCGAACGGCCTCCTTGACTGAAAGAGAACTGCAGTGCCAAAAGGCACGGTGCTGACGACTGGCTCCAGGAAGAGACTCGGGACAGCACTCTCCTAGAAGCGAAAGCTAGGCTGTGCGCCCAGCCTGAGGAGCAGTACGTACGTTTGCCACACTTCTTTACACAGCTAGGCATGAGCCAGAGAGCCTTGGTCACTGAGGCCTACCTAAGGGACTGCCATACTTACCCAGTAGCTCCCACGCAGAGGTCCCTGTGCCCAAACGGGCCTCCACGGAAGGGCCCTGTTCCTCCCGTTGTGTTTCCTTGAGGTAATCAGAAACCGCTGAGGATCCCTATGGGAGCTCCGGTTTGAAGCTGGGCGACCCTGGCTAAACCTTATTCCCCTCCGTGGTAAACGAGACAGTGGCGGGTCCTAAGCTGCCTGAAGTACACTTGCTCGCGCCCACCTGCTCTTTGCTGCCGGAAGGCCTCCCACAAGACGTCTGAGTTTACTCGTGACAGCAGAAGTCTGAGTTTACGCGTGTGAGGCCTGCTGCTCTCGGTTCCTTGCTGGGAGCTTCAGCAGGAGCGCTCGGGAGCTCGCCGGCACAAGGACTGTGAGTCCCCTCGCCCCACCCCGGCCTCAAGCAAAAGTCCAGATTTCCCCCGTCAGGAACACCTCGGAGTGCCATAGGAGCGAAGAAGCGTGCGTTAACGGAGGGCCTCAACAGTGCTAGGGCTTTATTTCACGAGACACCGTGCACTCACGTTCGTTGTAACAACTGTCAAAGGACACTGGATGCCTTCCAACTCCTCTCTGGCGTTTGAGCCACAGGAAGTAAATGCATTCGTTTGATTAAGCTCCGTGAACGTGCAACGACGATGGCGAAGCGCTGCCCTGTTCGCTCGAAAGCTCTCGTTTGTACGGCCTTCACACGGCCTCAAGGTACGCCGTGCTAAACAGCCTTACATTCCACGCTGGTGTGCCCCCAATTGGGAATGTGGGCTCTTCTGTGAGACACCAGTGTGCGTCCCAAAGGAAACCGGGGGGGGGGGCTCCCCCAGGACGCCTGCGTACGGCAGTCGGTGGCCAGATGTTTACTTCCAGCCGGAGAAAGAGAAAAAGGACAGCTTTCCCAGGGACAATTCTGGACCCTTGGGAACATCCAGAATCACCAAAGCCTAAACTTGGCACGGCCTGGGGAACGCTCTTCCGCACGTCCAGCAATCCCCACGTCAAAACCTTTCTCGGCAGAGGCAGGCACTCTCTCCCTTGTACTAGATAGCTCGGCAGAGCCTCCCGAGAAACATGCTGCGTCATTCAGCTTGAAAGTGGGACGCGGATGGGAGAGTACGCTTTCTCCCCGTTTGGAGGCGCCGTGCGCTTGGCTTCAAAGCTGCCCGAACAGCACTAGCGGCCCGACGTCTCTGCACGGCAGGATTGTCGTTGTGGGCCGAGGCTGCGTGTTCTCTCAAAGCGGAAAACCGTGCTGGCAATACCTTGCTAGAAACTCCTCCCACGGCACTACATGTTCAGCTCCGGCCAAACGAAAGGTGACCTCAGGCCTCAAGGTAAGTTCCAGCGTTTCACGTCGGGGGAGTTGGGTGTGCAGGGGTTTCCATGAGGCCAGACTCCACCACGGAGTGCCTTAACTCTGCGACGCTCCTGGGGGCACACAGGATAGGAGCTCGTTCGCCAGTTTCGCAGGATGACTTCTCTCCGTGCCGGAACGGCGGCTCCTGGCTTCTAGAGGAACCTTAGCCTGAACAGGCCCCTGGAGAAAGCTCTTCACATTCAGAGCAAGGGCAAGGTACTGCTCTCTGGCTTGCCTGGGTTGAGTGCCCCAGTCGCCAAAGAGCCTCGCGAAAGCAGTGCTGCGCAGACTCCCTTTGCCGGTCGAACGGCCTCCTTGACTGAAAGAGAACTGCAGTGCCAAAAGGCACGGTGCTGACGACTGGCTCCAGGAAGAGACTCGGGACAGCACTCTCCTAGAAGCGAAAGCTAGGCTGTGCGCCCAGCCTGAGGAGCAGTACGTACGTTTGCCACACTTCTTTACACAGCTAGGCATGAGCCAGAGAGCCTTGGTCACTGAGGCCTACCTAAGGGACTGCCATACTTACCCAGTAGCTCCCACGCAGAGGTCCCTGTGCCCAAACGGGCCTCCACGGAAGGGCCCTGTTCCTCCCGTTGTGTTTCCTTGAGGTAATCAGAAACCGCTGAGGATCCCTATAGGAGCTCCGGTTTGAAGCTGGGCGACCCTGGCTAAACCTTATTCCCCTCCGTGGTAAACGAGACAGTGGCGGGTCCTAAGCTGCCTGAAGTACACTTGCTCGCGCCCACCTTCTCTTTGCTGCCGGAAGGCCTCCCACAAGACGTCTGAGTTTACTCGTGACAGCAGAAGTCTGAGTTTACGCGTGTGAGGCCTGCTGCTCTCGGTTCCTTGCTGGGAGCTTCAGCAGGAGCGCTCGGGAGCTCGCCGGCACAAGAACTGTGAGTCCCCTCGCCCCACCCCGGCCTCAAGCAAAAGTCCAGATTTCCCCCGTCAGGAACACCTCGGAGTGCCATAGGAGCGAAGAAGCGTGCGTTAACGGAGGGCCTCAACAGTGCTAGGGCTTTATTTCACGAGACACCGTGCACTCACGTTCGTTGTAACAACTGTCAAAGGGCACTGGATGCCTTCCAACTCCTCTCTGGCGTTTGAGCCACAGGAAGTAAATGCATTCGTTTGATTAAGCTCCGTGAACGTGCAACGACGATGGCGAAGCGCTGCCCTGTGCGCTCGAAAGCTCTCGTTTGTACGGCCTTCACACGGCCTCAAGGTACGCCGTGCTAAACAGCCTTACATTCCACGCTGGTGTGCCCCCAATTGGGAATGTGGGCTCTTCTGTGAGACACCAGTGTGCGTCCCAAAGGAAACCGGGGGGGGGGGCTCCCCCAGGACGCCTGCGTACGGCAGTCGGTGGCCAGATGTTTACTTCCAGCCGGAGAAAGAGAAAAAGGACAGCTTTCCCAGGGACAATTCTGGACCCTTGGGAACATCCAGAATCACCAAAGCCTAAACTTGGCACGGCCTGGGGAACGCTCTTCCGCACGTCCAGCAATCCCCACGTCAAACCCTTTCTCGGCAGAGGCAGGCACTCTCTCCCTTGTACTAGATAGCTCGGCAGAGCCTCCCGAGAAACATGCTGCGTCATTCAGCTTGAAAGTGGGACGCGGATGGGAGAGTACGCTTTCTGCCCGTTTGGAGGCGCCGTGCGCTTGGCTTCAAAGCTGCCCGAACAGCACTAGCGGCCCGACGTCTCTGCACGGCAGGATTGTCGTTGTGGGCCGAGGCTGCGTGTTCTCTCAAAGCGGAAAACCGTGCTGGCAATACCTTGCTAGAAACTCCTCCCACGGCACTACATGTTCAGCTCCGGCCAAACGAAAGGTGACCTCAGGCCTCAAGGTAAGTTCCAGCGTTTCACGTCGGGGGAGTTGGGTGTGCAGGGGTTTCCATGAGGCCAGACTCCACCACGGAGTGCCTTAACTCTGCGACGCTCCTGGGGGCACACAGGATAGGAGCTCGTTCGCCAGTTTCGCAGGATGACTTCTCTCCGTGCCGGAACGGCGGCTCCTGGCTTCTAGAGGAACCTTAGCCTGAACAGGCCCCTGGAGAAAGCTCTTCACATTCAGAGCAAGGGCAAGGTACTGCTCTCTGGCTTGCCTGGGTTGAGTGCCCCAGTCGCCAAAGAGCCTCGCGAAAGCAGTGCTGCGCAGACTCCCTTTGCCGGTCGAACGGCCTCCTTGACTGAAAGAGAACTGCAGTGCCAAAAGGCACGGTGCTGACGACTGGCTCCAGGAAGAGACTCGGGACAGCACTCTCCTAGAAGCGAAAGCTAGGCTGTGCGCCCAGCCTGAGGAGCAGTACGTACGTTTGCCACACTTCTTTACACAGCTAGGCATGAGCCAGAGAGCCTTGGTCACTGAGGCCTACCTAAGGGACTGCCATACTTACCCAGTAGCTCCCACGCAGAGGTCCCTGTGCCCAAACGGGCCTCCACGGAAGGGCCCTGTTCCTCCCGTTGTGTTTCCTTGAGGTAATCAGAAACCGCTGAGGATCCCTATGGGAGCTCCGGTTTGAAGCTGGGCGACCCTGGCTAAACCTTATTCCCCTCCGTGGTAAACGAGACAGTGGCGGGTCCTAAGCTGCCTGAAGTACACTTGCTCGCGCCCACCTGCTCTTTGCTGCCGGAAGGCCTCCCACAAGACGTCTGAGTTTACTCGTGACAGCAGAAGTCTGAGTTTACGCGTGTGAGGCCTGCTGCTCTCGGTTCCTTGCTGGGAGCTTCAGCAGGAGCGCTCGGGAGCTCGCCGGCACAAGGACTGTGAGTCCCCTCGCCCCACCCCGGCCTCAAGCAAAAGTCCAGATTTCCCCCGTCAGGAACACCTCGGAGTGCCATAGGAGCGAAGAAGCGTGCGTTAACGGAGGGCCTCAACAGTGCTAGGGCTTTATTTCACGAGACACCGTGCACTCACGTTCGTTGTAACAACTGTCAAAGGACACTGGATGCCTTCCAACTCCTCTCTGGCGTTTGAGCCACAGGAAGTAAATGCATTCGTTTGATTAAGCTCCGTGAACGTGCAACGACGATGGCGAAGCGCTGCCCTGTTCGCTCGAAAGCTCTCGTTTGTACGGCCTTCACACGGCCTCAAGGTACGCCGTGCTAAACAGCCTTACATTCCACGCTGGTGTGCCCCCAATTGGGAATGTGGGCTCTTCTGTGAGACACCAGTGTGCGTCCCAAAGGAAACCGGGGGGGGGGGGCTCCCCCAGGACGCCTGCGTACGGCAGTCGGTGGCCAGATGTTTACTTCCAGCCGGAGAAAGAGAAAAAGGACAGCTTTCCCAGGGACAATTCTGGACCCTTGGGAACATCCAGAATCACCAAAGCCTAAACTTGGCACGGCCTGGGGAACGCTCTTCCGCACGTCCAGCAATCCCCACGTCAAAACCTTTCTCGGCAGAGGCAGGCACTCTCTCCCTTGTACTAGATAGCTCGGCAGAGCCTCCCGAGAAACATGCTGCGTCATTCAGCTTGAAAGTGGGACGCGGATGGGAGAGTACGCTTTCTCCCCGTTTGGAGGCGCCGTGCGCTTGGCTTCAAAGCTGCCCGAACAGCACTAGCGGCCCGACGTCTCTGCACGGCAGGATTGTCGTTGTGGGCCGAGGCTGCGTGTTCTCTCAAAGCGGAAAACCGTGCTGGCAATACCTTGCTAGAAACTCCTCCCACGGCACTACATGTTCAGCTCCGGCCAAACGAAAGGTGACCTCAGGCCTCAAGGTAAGTTCCAGCGTTTCACGTCGGGGGAGTTGGGTGTGCAGGGGTTTCCATGAGGCCAGACTCCACCACGGAGTGCCTTAACTCTGCGACGCTCCTGGGGGCACACAGGATAGGAGCTCGTTCGCCAGTTTCGCAGGATGACTTCTCTCCGTGCCGGAACGGCGGCTCCTGGCTTCTAGAGGAACCTTAGCCTGAACAGGCCCCTGGAGAAAGCTCTTCACATTCAGAGCAAGGGCAAGGTACTGCTCTCTGGCTTGCCTGGGTTGAGTGCCCCAGTCGCCAAAGAGCCTCGCGAAAGCAGTGCTGCGCAGACTCCCTTTGCCGGTCGAACGGCCTCCTTGACTGAAAGAGAACTGCAGTGCCAAAAGGCACGGTGCTGACGACTGGCTCCAGGAAGAGACTCGGGACAGCACTCTCCTAGAAGCGAAAGCTAGGCTGTGCGCCCAGCCTGAGGAGCAGTACGTACGTTTGCCACACTTCTTTACACAGCTAGGCATGAGCCAGAGAGCCTTGGTCACTGAGGCCTACCTAAGGGACTGCCATACTTACCCAGTAGCTCCCACGCAGAGGTCCCTGTGCCCAAACGGGCCTCCACGGAAGGGCCCTGTTCCTCCCGTTGTGTTTCCTTGAGGTAATCAGAAACCGCTGAGGATCCCTATGGGAGCTCCGGTTTGAAGCTGGGCGACCCTGGCTAAACCTTATTCCCCTCCGTGGTAAACGAGACAGTGGCGGGTCCTAAGCTGCCTGAAGTACACTTGCTCGCGCCCACCTTCTCTTTGCTGCCGGAAGGCCTCCCACAAGACGTCTGAGTTTACTCGTGACAGCAGAAGTCTGAGTTTACGCGTGTGAGGCCTGCTGCTCTCGGTTCCTTGCTGGGAGCTTCAGCAGGAGCGCTCGGGAGCTCGCCGGCACAAGGACTGTGAGTCCCCTCGCCCCACCCCGGCCTCAAGCAAAAGTCCAGATTTCCCCCGTCAGGAACACCTCGGAGTGCCATAGGAGCGAAGAAGCGTGCGTTAACGGAGGGCCTCAACAGTGCTAGGGCTTTATTTCACGAGACACCGTGCACTCACGTTCGTTGTAACAACTGTCAAAGGGCACTGGATGCCTTCCAACTCCTCTCTGGCGTTTGAGCCACAGGAAGTAAATGCATTCGTTTGATTAAGCTCCGTGAACGTGCAACGACGATGGCGAAGCGCTGCCCTGTGCGCTCGAAAGCTCTCGTTTGTACGGCCTTCACACGGCCTCAAGGTACGCCGTGCTAAACAGCCTTACATTCCACGCTGGTGTGCCCCCAATTGGGAATGTGGGCTCTTCTGTGAGACACCAGTGTGCGTCCCAAAGGAAACCGGGGGGGGGGGCTCCCCCAGGACGCCTGCGTACGGCAGTCGGTGGCCAGATGTTTACTTCCAGCCGGAGAAAGAGAAAAAGGACAGCTTTCCCAGGGACAATTCTGGACCCTTGGGAACATCCAGAATCACCAAAGCCTAAACTTGGCACGGCCTGGGGAACGCTCTTCCGCACGTCCAGCAATCCCCACGTCAAACCCTTTCTCGGCAGAGGCAGGCACTCTCTCCCTTGTACTAGATAGCTCGGCAGAGCCTCCCGAGAAACATGCTGCGTCATTCAGCTTGAAAGTGGGACGCGGATGGGAGAGTACGCTTTCTCCCCGTTTGGAGGCGCCGTGCGCTTGGCTTCAAAGCTGCCCGAACAGCACTAGCGGCCCGACGTCTCTGCACGGCAGGATTGTCGTTGTGGGCCGAGGCTGCGTGTTCTCTCAAAGCGGAAAACCGTGCTGGCAATACCTTGCTAGAAACTCCTCCCACGGCACTACATGTTCAGCTCCGGCCAAACGAAAGGTGACCTCAGGCCTCAAGGTAAGTTCCAGCGTTTCACGTCGGGGGAGTTGGGTGTGCAGGGGTTTCCATGAGGCCAGACTCCACCACGGAGTGCCTTAACTCTGCGACGCTCCTGGGGGCACACAGGATAGGAGCTCGTTCGCCAGTTTCGCAGGATGACTTCTCTCCGTGCCGGAACGGCGGCTCCTGGCTTCTAGAGGAACCTTAGCCTGAACAGGCCCCTGGAGAAAGCTCTTCACATTCAGAGCAAGGGCAAGGTACTGCTCTCTGGCTTGCCTGGGTTGAGTGCCCCAGTCGTCAAAGAGCCTCGCGAAAGCAGTGCTGCGCAGACTCCCTTTGCCGGTCGAACGGCCTCCTTGACTGAAAGAGAACTGCAGTGCCAAAAGGCACGGTGCTGACGACTGGCTCCAGGAAGAGACTCGGGACAGCACTCTCCTAGAAGCGAAAGCTAGGCTGTGCGCCCAGCCTGAGGAGCAGTACGTACGTTTGCCACACTTCTTTACACAGCTAGGCATGAGCCAGAGAGCCTTGGTCACTGAGGCCTACCTAAGGGACTGCCATACTTACCCAGTAGCTCCCACGCAGAGGTCCCTGTGCCCAAACGGGCCTCCACGGAAGGGCCCTGTTCCTCCCGTTGTGTTTCCTTGAGGTAATCAGAAACCGCTGAGGATCCCTATGGGAGCTCCGGTTTGAAGCTGGGCGACCCTGGCTAAACCTTATTCCCCTCCGTGGTAAACGAGACAGTGGCGGGTCCTAAGCTGCCTGAAGTACACTTGCTCGCGCCCACCTTCTCTTTGCTGCCGGAAGGCCTCCCACAAGACGTCTGAGTTTACTCGTGACAGCAGAAGTCTGAGTTTACGCGTGTGAGGCCTGCTGCTCTCGGTTCCTTGCTGGGAGCTTCAGCAGGAGCGCTCGGGAGCTCGCCGGCACAAGAACTGTGAGTCCCCTCGCCCCACCCCGGCCTCAAGCAAAAGTCCAGATTTCCCCCGTCAGGAACACCTCGGAGTGCCATAGGAGCGAAGAAGCGTGCGTTAACGGAGGGCCTCAACAGTGCTAGGGCTTTATTTCACGAGACACCGTGCACTCACGTTCGTTGTAACAACTGTCAAAGGGCACTGGATGCCTTCCAACTCCTCTCTGGCGTTTGAGCCACAGGAAGTAAATGCATTCGTTTGATTAAGCTCCGTGAACGTGCAACGACGATGGCGAAGCGCTGCCCTGTTCGCTCGAAAGCTCTCGTTTGTACGGCCTTCACACGGCCTCAAGGTACGCCGTGCTAAACAGCCTTACATTCCACGCTGGTGTGCCCCCAATTGGGAATGTGGGCTCTTCTGTGAGACACCAGTGTGCGTCCCAAAGGAAACCGGGGGGGGGGGCTCCCCCAGGACGCCTGCGTACGGCAGTCGGTGGCCAGATGTTTACTTCCAGCCGGAGAAAGAGAAAAAGGACAGCTTTCCCAGGGACAATTCTGGACCCTTGGGAACATCCAGAATCACCAAAGCCTAAACTTGGCACGGCCTGGGGAACGCTCTTCCGCACGTCCAGCAATCCCCACGTCAAAACCTTTCTCGGCAGAGGCAGGCACTCTCTCCCTTGTACTAGATAGCTCGGCAGAGCCTCCCGAGAAACATGCTGCGTCATTCAGCTTGAAAGTGGGACGCGGATGGGAGAGTACGCTTTCTCCCCGTTTGGAGGCGCCGTGCGCTTGGCTTCAAAGCTGCCCGAACAGCACTAGCGGCCCGACGTCTCTGCACGGCAGGATTGTCGTTGTGGGCCGAGGCTGCGTGTTCTCTCAAAGCGGAAAACCGTGCTGGCAATACCTTGCTAGAAACTCCTCCCACGGCACTACATGTTCAGCTCCGGCCAAACGAAAGGTGACCTCAGGCCTCAAGGTAAGTTCCAGCGTTTCACGTCGGGGGAGTTGGGTGTGCAGGGGTTTCCATGAGGCCAGACTCCACCACGGAGTGCCTTAACTCTGCGACGCTCCTGGGGGCACACAGGATAGGAGCTCGTTCGCCAGTTTCGCAGGATGACTTCTCTCCGTGCCGGAACGGCGGCTCCTGGCTTCTAGAGGAACCTTAGCCTGAACAGGCCCCTGGAGAAAGCTCTTCACATTCAGAGCAAGGGCAAGGTACTGCTCTCTGGCTTGCCTGGGTTGAGTGCCCCAGTCGCCAAAGAGCCTCGCGAAAGCAGTGCTGCGCAGACTCCCTTTGCCGGTCGAACGGCCTCCTTGACTGAAAGAGAACTGCAGTGCCAAAAGGCACGGTGCTGACGACTGGCTCCAGGAAGAGACTCGGGACAGCACTCTCCTAGAAGCGAAAGCTAGGCTGTGCGCCCAGCCTGAGGAGCAGTACGTACGTTTGCCACACTTCTTTACACAGCTAGGCATGAGCCAGAGAGCCTTGGTCACTGAGGCCTACCTAAGGGACTGCCATACTTACCCAGTAGCTCCCACGCAGAGGTCCCTGTGCCCAAACGGGCCTCCACGGAAGGGCCCTGTTCCTCCCGTTGTGTTTCCTTGAGGTAATCAGAAACCGCTGAGGATCCCTATAGGAGCTCCGGTTTGAAGCTGGGCGACCCTGGCTAAACCTTATTCCCCTCCGTGGTAAACGAGACAGTGGCGGGTCCTAAGCTGCCTGAAGTACACTTGCTCGCGCCCACCTTCTCTTTGCTGCCGGAAGGCCTCCCACAAGACGTCTGAGTTTACTCGTGACAGCAGAAGTCTGAGTTTACGCGTGTGAGGCCTGCTGCTCTCGGTTCCTTGCTGGGAGCTTCAGCAGGAGCGCTCGGGAGCTCGCCGGCACAAGAACTGTGAGTCCCCTCGCCCCACCCCGGCCTCAAGCAAAAGTCCAGATTTCCCCCGTCAGGAACACCTCGGAGTGCCATAGGAGCGAAGAAGCGTGCGTTAACGGAGGGCCTCAACAGTGCTAGGGCTTTATTTCACGAGACACCGTGCACTCACGTTCGTTGTAACAACTGTCAAAGGGCACTGGATGCCTTCCAACTCCTCTCTGGCGTTTGAGCCACAGGAAGTAAATGCATTCGTTTGATTAAGCTCCGTGAACGTGCAACGACGATGGCGAAGCGCTGCCCTGTTCGCTCGAAAGCTCTCGTTTGTACGGCCTTCACACGGCCTCAAGGTACGCCGTGCTAAACAGCCTTACATTCCACGCTGGTGTGCCCCCAATTGGGAATGTGGGCTCTTCTGTGAGACACCAGTGTGCGTCCCAAAGGAAACCGGGGGGGGGCTCCCCCAGGACGCCTGCGTACGGCAGTCGGTGGCCAGATGTTTACTTCCAGCCGGAGAAAGAGAAAAAGGACAGCTTTCCCAGGGACAATTCTGGACCCTTGGGAACATCCAGAATCACCAAAGCCTAAACTTGGCACGGCCTGGGGAACGCTCTTCCGCACGTCCAGCAATCCCCACGTCAAAACCTTTCTCGGCAGAGGCAGGCACTCTCTCCCTTGTACTAGATAGCTCGGCAGAGCCTCCCGAGAAACATGCTGCGTCATTCAGCTTGAAAGTGGGACGCGGATGGGAGAGTACGCTTTCTCCCCGTTTGGAGGCGCCGTGCGCTTGGCTTCAAAGCTGCCCGAACAGCACTAGCGGCCCGACGTCTCTGCACGGCAGGATTGTCGTTGTGGGCCGAGGCTGCGTGTTCTCTCAAAGCGGAAAACCGTGCTGGCAATACCTTGCTAGAAACTCCTCCCACGGCACTACATGTTCAGCTCCGGCCAAACGAAAGGTGACCTCAGGCCTCAAGGTAAGTTCCAGCGTTTCACGTCGGGGGAGTTGGGTGTGCAGGGGTTTCCATGAGGCCAGACTCCACCACGGAGTGCCTTAACACTGCGACGCTCCTGGGGGCACACAGGATAGGAGCTCGTTCGCCAGTTTCGCAGGATGACTTCTCTCCGTGCCGGAACGGCGGCTCCTGGCTTCTAGAGGAACCTTAGCCTGAACAGGCCCCTGGAGAAAGCTCTTCACATTCAGAGCAAGGGCAAGGTACTGCTCTCTGGCTTGCCTGGGTTGAGTGCCCCAGTCGCCAAAGAGCCTCGCGAAAGCAGTGCTGCGCAGACTCCCTTTGCCGGTCGAACGGCCTCCTTGACTGAAAGAGAACTGCAGTGCCAAAAGGCACGGTGCTGACGACTGGCTCCAGGAAGAGACTCGGGACAGCACTCTCCTAGAAGCGAAAGCTAGGCTGTGCGCCCAGCCTGAGGAGCAGTACGTACGTTTGCCACACTTCTTTACACAGCTAGGCATGAGCCAGAGAGCCTTGGTCACTGAGGCCTACCTAAGGGACTGCCATACTTACCCAGTAGCTCCCACGCAGAGGTCCCTGTGCCCAAACGGGCCTCCACGGAAGGGCCCTGTTCCTCCCGTTGTGTTTCCTTGAGGTAATCAGAAACCGCTGAGGATCCCTATGGGAGCTCCGGTTTGAAGCTGGGCGACCCTGGCTAAACCTTATTCCCCTCCGTGGTAAACGAGACAGTGGCGGGTCCTAAGCTGCCTGAAGTACACTTGCTCGCGCCCACCTTCTCTTTGCTGCCGGAAGGCCTCCCACAAGACGTCTGAGTTTACTCGTGACAGCAGAAGTCTGAGTTTACGCGTGTGAGGCCTGCTGCTCTCGGTTCCTTGCTGGGAGCTTCAGCAGGAGCGCTCGGGAGCTCGCCGGCACAAGAACTGTGAGTCCCCTCGCCCCACCCCGGCCTCAAGCAAAAGTCCAGATTTCCCCCGTCAGGAACACCTCGGAGTGCCATAGGAGCGAAGAAGCGTGCGTTAACGGAGGGCCTCAACAGTGCTAGGGCTTTATTTCACGAGACACCGTGCACTCACGTTCGTTGTAACAACTGTCAAAGGGCACTGGATGCCTTCCAACTCCTCTCTGGCGTTTGAGCCACAGGAAGTAAATGCATTCGTTTGATTAAGCTCCGTGAACGTGCAACGACGATGGCGAAGCGCTGCCCTGTTCGCTCGAAAGCTCTCGTTTGTACGGCCTTCACACGGCCTCAAGGTACGCCGTGCTAAACAGCCTTACATTCCACGCTGGTGTGCCCCCAATTGGGAATGTGGGCTCTTCTGTGAGACACCAGTGTGCGTCCCAAAGGAAACCGGGGGGGGGGGTGCTCCCCCAGGACGCCTGCGTACGGCAGTCGGTGGCCAGATGTTTACTTCCAGCCGGAGAAAGAGAAAAAGGACAGCTTTCCCAGGGACAATTCTGGACCCTTGGGAACATCCAGAATCACCAAAGCCTAAACTTGGCACGGCCTGGGGAACGCTCTTCCGCACGTCCAGCAATCCCCACGTCAAAACCTTTCTCGGCAGAGGCAGGCACTCTCTCCCTTGTACTAGATAGCTCGGCAGAGCCTCCCGAGAAACATGCTGCGTCATTCAGCTTGAAAGTGGGACGCGGATGGGAGAGTACGCTTTCTCCCCGTTTGGAGGCGCCGTGCGCTTGGCTTCAAAGCTGCCCGAACAGCACTAGCGGCCCGACGTCTCTGCACGGCAGGATTGTCGTTGTGGGCCGAGGCTGCGTGTTCTCTCAAAGCGGAAAACCGTGCTGGCAATACCTTGCTAGAAACTCCTCCCACGGCACTCCATGTTCAGCTCCGGCCAAACGAAAGGTGACCTCAGGCCTCAAGGTAAGTTCCAGCGTTTCACGTCGGGGGAGTTGGGTGTGCAGGGGTTTCCATGAGGCCAGACTCCACCACGGAGTGCCTTAACACTGCGACGCTCCTGGGGGCACACAGGATAGGAGCTCGTTCGCCAGTTTCGCAGGATGACTTCTCTCCGTGCCGGAACGGCGGCTCCTGGCTTCTAGAGGAACCTTAGCCTGAACAGGCCCCTGGAGAAAGCTCTTCACATTCAGAGCAAGGGCAAGGTACTGCTCTCTGGCTTGCCTGGGTTGAGTGCCCCAGTCGCCAAAGAGCCTCGCGAAAGCAGTGCTGCGCAGACTCCCTTTGCCGGTCGAACGGCCTCCTTGACTGAAAGAGAACTGCAGTGCCAAAAGGCACGGTGCTGACGACTGGCTCCAGGAAGAGACTCGGGACAGCACTCTCCTAGAAGCGAAAGCTAGGCTGTGCGCCCAGCCTGAGGAGCAGTACGTACGTTTGCCACACTTCTTTACACAGCTAGGCATGAGCCAGAGAGCCTTGGTCACTGAGGCCTACCTAAGGGACTGCCATACTTACCCAGTAGCTCCCACGCAGAGGTCCCTGTGCCCAAACGGGCCTCCACGGAAGGGCCCTGTTCCTCCCGTTGTGTTTCCTTGAGGTAATCAGAAACCGCTGAGGATCCCTATAGGAGCTCCGGTTTGAAGCTGGGCGACCCTGGCTAAACCTTATTCCCCTCCGTGGTAAACGAGACAGTGGCGGGTCCTAAGCTGCCTGAAGTACACTTGCTCGCGCCCACCTTCTCTTTGCTGCCGGAAGGCCTCCCACAAGACGTCTGAGTTTACTCGTGACAGCAGAAGTCTGAGTTTACGCGTGTGAGGCCTGCTGCTCTCGGTTCCTTGCTGGGAGCTTCAGCAGGAGCGCTCGGGAGCTCGCCGGCACAAGAACTGTGAGTCCCCTCGCCCCACCCCGGCCTCAAGCAAAAGTCCAGATTTCCCCCGTCAGGAACACCTCGGAGTGCCATAGGAGCGAAGAAGCGTGCGTTAACGGAGGGCCTCAACAGTGCTAGGGCTTTATTTCACGAGACACCGTGCACTCACGTTCGTTGTAACAACTGTCAAAGGGCACTGGATGCCTTCCAACTCCTCTCTGGCGTTTGAGCCACAGGAAGTAAATGCATTCGTTTGATTAAGCTCCGTGAACGTGCAACGACGATGGCGAAGCGCTGCCCTGTTCGCTCGAAAGCTCTCGTTTGTACGGCCTTCACACGGCCTCAAGGTACGCCGTGCTAAACAGCCTTACATTCCACGCTGGTGTGCCCCCAATTGGGAATGTGGGCTCTTCTGTGAGACACCAGTGTGCGTCCCAAAGGAAACCGGGGGGGGGGGGTGCTCCCCCAGGACGCCTGCGTACGGCAGTCGGTGGCCAGATGTTTACTTCCAGCCGGAGAAAGAGAAAAAGGACAGCTTTCCCAGGGACAATTCTGGACCCTTGGGAACATCCAGAATCACCAAAGCCTAAACTTGGCACGGCCTGGGGAACGCTCTTCCGCACGTCCAGCAATCCCCACGTCAAAACCTTTCTCGGCAGAGGCAGGCACTCTCTCCCTTGTACTAGATAGCTCGGCAGAGCCTCCCGAGAAACATGCTGCGTCATTCAGCTTGAAAGTGGGACGCGGATGGGAGAGTACGCTTTCTCCCCGTTTGGAGGCGCCGTGCGCTTGGCTTCAAAGCTGCCCGAACAGCACTAGCGGCCCGACGTCTCTGCACGGCAGGATTGTCGTTGTGGGCCGAGGCTGCGTGTTCTCTCAAAGCGGAAAACCGTGCTGGCAATACCTTGCTAGAAACTCCTCCCACGGCACTACATGTTCAGCTCCGGCCAAACGAAAGGTGACCTCAGGCCTCAAGGTAAGTTCCAGCGTTTCACGTCGGGGGAGTTGGGTGTGCAGGGGTTTCCATGAGGCCAGACTCCACCACGGAGTGCCTTAACACTGCGACGCTCCTGGGGGCACACAGGATAGGAGCTCGTTCGCCAGTTTCGCAGGATGACTTCTCTCCGTGCCGGAACGGCGGCTCCTGGCTTCTAGAGGAACCTTAGCCTGAACAGGCCCCTGGAGAAAGCTCTTCACATTCAGAGCAAGGGCAAGGTACTGCTCTCTGGCTTGCCTGGGTTGAGTGCCCCAGTCGCCAAAGAGCCTCGCGAAAGCAGTGCTGCGCAGACTCCCTTTGCCGGTCGAACGGCCTCCTTGACTGAAAGAGAACTGCAGTGCCAAAAGGCACGGTGCTGACGACTGGCTCCAGGAAGAGACTCGGGACAGCACTCTCCTAGAAGCGAAAGCTAGGCTGTGCGCCCAGCCTGAGGAGCAGTACGTACGTTTGCCACACTTCTTTACACAGCTAGGCATGAGCCAGAGAGCCTTGGTCACTGAGGCCTACCTAAGGGACTGCCATACTTACCCAGTAGCTCCCACGCAGAGGTCCCTGTGCCCAAACGGGCCTCCACGGAAGGGCCCTGTTCCTCCCGTTGTGTTTCCTTGAGGTAATCAGAAACCGCTGAGGATCCCTATAGGAGCTCCGGTTTGAAGCTGGGCGACCCTGGCTAAACCTTATTCCCCTCCGTGGTAAACGAGACAGTGGCGGGTCCTAAGCTGCCTGAAGTACACTTGCTCGCGCCCACCTGCTCTTTGCTGCCGGAAGGCCTCCCACAAGACGTCTGAGTTTACTCGTGACAGCAGAAGTCTGAGTTTACGCGTGTGAGGCCTGCTGCTCTCGGTTCCTTGCTGGGAGCTTCAGCAGGAGCGCTCGGGAGCTCGCCGGCACAAGAACTGTGAGTCCCCTCGCCCCACCCCGGCCTCAAGCAAAAGTCCAGATTTCCCCCGTCAGGAACACCTCGGAGTGCCATAGGAGCGAAGAAGCGTGCGTTAACGGAGGGCCTCAACAGTGCTAGGGCTTTATTTCACGAGACACCGTGCACTCACGTTCGTTGTAACAACTGTCAAAGGGCACTGGATGCCTTCCAACTCCTCTCTGGCGTTTGAGCCACAGGAAGTAAATGCATTCGTTTGATTAAGCTCCGTGAACGTGCAACGACGATGGCGAAGCGCTGCCCTGTTCGCTCGAAAGCTCTCGTTTGTACGGCCTTCACACGGCCTCAAGGTACGCCGTGCTAAACAGCCTTACATTCCACGCTGGTGTGCCCCCAATTGGGAATGTGGGCTCTTCTGTGAGACACCAGTGTGCGTCCCAAAGGAAACCGGGGGGGGGGGTGCTCCCCCAGGACGCCTGCGTACGGCAGTCGGTGGCCAGATGTTTACTTCCAGCCGGAGAAAGAGAAAAAGGACAGCTTTCCCAGGGACAATTCTGGACCCTTGGGAACATCCAGAATCACCAAAGCCTAAACTTGGCACGGCCTGGGGAACGCTCTTCCGCACGTCCAGCAATCCCCACGTCAAAACCTTTCTCGGCAGAGGCAGGCACTCTCTCCCTTGTACTAGATAGCTCGGCAGAGCCTCCCGAGAAACATGCTGCGTCATTCAGCTTGAAAGTGGGACGCGGATGGGAGAGTACGCTTTCTCCCCGTTTGGAGGCGCCGTGCGCTTGGCTTCAAAGCTGCCCGAACAGCACTAGCGGCCCGACGTCTCTGCACGGCAGGATTGTCGTTGTGGGCCGAGGCTGCGTGTTCTCTCAAAGCGGAAAACCGTGCTGGCAATACCTTGCTAGAAACTCCTCCCACGGCACTACATGTTCAGCTCCGGCCAAACGAAAGGTGACCTCAGGCCTCAAGGTAAGTTCCAGCGTTTCACGTCGGGGGAGTTGGGTGTGCAGGGGTTTCCATGAGGCCAGACTCCACCACGGAGTGCCTTAACACTGCGACGCTCCTGGGGGCACACAGGATAGGAGCTCGTTCGCCAGTTTCGCAGGATGACTTCTCTCCGTGCCGGAACGGCGGCTCCTGGCTTCTAGAGGAACCTTAGCCTGAACAGGCCCCTGGAGAAAGCTCTTCACATTCAGAGCAAGGGCAAGGTACTGCTCTCTGGCTTGCCTGGGTTGAGTGCCCCAGTCGCCAAAGAGCCTCGCGAAAGCAGTGCTGCGCAGACTCCCTTTGCCGGTCGAACGGCCTCCTTGACTGAAAGAGAACTGCAGTGCCAAAAGGCACGGTGCTGACGACTGGCTCCAGGAAGAGACTCGGGACAGCACTCTCCTAGAAGCGAAAGCTAGGCTGTGCGCCCAGCCTGAGGAGCAGTACGTACGTTTGCCACACTTCTTTACACAGCTAGGCATGAGCCAGAGAGCCTTGGTCACTGAGGCCTACCTAAGGGACTGCCATACTTACCCAGTAGCTCCCACGCAGAGGTCCCTGTGCCCAAACGGGCCTCCACGGAAGGGCCCTGTTCCTCCCGTTGTGTTTCCTTGAGGTAATCAGAAACCGCTGAGGATCCCTATAGGAGCTCCGGTTTGAAGCTGGGCGACCCTGGCTAAACCTTATTCCCCTCCGTGGTAAACGAGACAGTGGCGGGTCCTAAGCTGCCTGAAGTACACTTGCTCGCGCCCACCTGCTCTTTGCTGCCGGAAGGCCTCCCACAAGACGTCTGAGTTTACTCGTGACAGCAGAAGTCTGAGTTTACGCGTGTGAGGCCTGCTGCTCTCGGTTCCTTGCTGGGAGCTTCAGCAGGAGCGCTCGGGAGCTCGCCGGCACAAGAACTGTGAGTCCCCTCGCCCCACCCCGGCCTCAAGCAAAAGTCCAGATTTCCCCCGTCAGGAACACCTCGGAGTGCCATAGGAGCGAAGAAGCGTGCGTTAACGGAGGGCCTCAACAGTGCTAGGGCTTTATTTCACGAGACACCGTGCACTCACGTTCGTTGTAACAACTGTCAAAGGGCACTGGATGCCTTCCAACTCCTCTCTGGCGTTTGAGCCACAGGAAGTAAATGCATTCGTTTGATTAAGCTCCGTGAACGTGCAACGACGATGGCGAAGCGCTGCCCTGTTCGCTCGAAAGCTCTCGTTTGTACGGCCTTCACACGGCCTCAAGGTACGCCGTGCTAAACAGCCTTACATTCCACGCTGGTGTGCCCCCAATTGGGAATGTGGGCTCTTCTGTGAGACACCAGTGTGCGTCCCAAAGGAAATCGGGGGGGGGGGTGCTCCCCCAGGACGCCTGCGTACGGCAGTCGGTGGCCAGATGTTTACTTCCAGCCGGAGAAAGAGAAAAAGGACAGCTTTCCCAGGGACAATTCTGGACCCTTGGGAACATCCAGAATCACCAAAGCCTAAACTTGGCACGGCCTGGGGAACGCTCTTCCGCACGTCCAGCAATCCCCACGTCAAAACCTTTCTCGGCAGAGGCAGGCACTCTCTCCCTTGTACTAGATAGCTCGGCAGAGCCTCCCGAGAAACATGCTGCGTCATTCAGCTTGAAAGTGGGACGCGGATGGGAGAGTACGCTTTCTGCCCGTTTGGAGGCGCCGTGCGCTTGGCTTCAAAGCTGCCCGAACAGCACTAGCGGCCCGACGTCTCTGCACGGCAGGATTGTCGTTGTGGGCCGAGGCTGCGTGTTCTCTCAAAGTGGAAAACCGTGCTGGCAATACCTTGCTAGAAACTCCTCCCACGGCACTCCATGTTCAGCTCCGGCCAAACGAAAGGTGACCTCAGGCCTCAAGGTAAGTTCCAGCGTTTCACGTCGGGGGAGTTGGGTGTGCAGGGGTTTCCATGAGGCCAGACTCCACCACGGAGTGCCTTAACACTGCGACGCTCCTGGGGGCACACAGGATAGGAGCTCGTTCGCCAGTTTCGCAGGATGACTTCTCTCCGTGCCGGAACGGCGGCTCCTGGCTTCTAGAGGAACCTTAGCCTGAACAGGCCCCTGGAGAAAGCTCTTCACATTCAGAGCAAGGGCAAGGTACTGCTCTCTGGCTTGCCTGGGTTGAGTGCCCCAGTCGCCAAAGAGCCTCGCGAAAGCAGTGCTGCGCAGACTCCCTTTGCCGGTCGAACGGCCTCCTTGACTGAAAGAGAACTGCAGTGCCAAAAGGCACGGTGCTGACGACTGGCTCCAGGAAGAGACTCGGGACAGCACTCTCCTAGAAGCGAAAGCTAGGCTGTGCGCCCAGCCTGAGGAGCAGTACGTACGTTTGCCACACTTCTTTACACAGCTAGGCATGAGCCAGAGAGCCTTGGTCACTGAGGCCTACCTAAGGGACTGCCATACTTACCCAGTAGCTCCCACGCAGAGGTCCCTGTGCCCAAACGGGCCTCCACGGAAGGGCCCTGTTCCTCCCGTTGTGTTTCCTTGAGGTAATCAGAAACCGCTGAGGATCCCTATAGGAGCTCCGGTTTGAAGCTGGGCGACCCTGGCTAAACCTTATTCCCCTCCGTGGTAAACGAGACAGTGGCGGGTCCTAAGCTGCCTGAAGTACACTTGCTCGCGCCCACCTTCTCTTTGCTGCCGGAAGGCCTCCCACAAGACGTCTGAGTTTACTCGTGACAGCAGAAGTCTGAGTTTACGCGTGTGAGGCCTGCTGCTCTCGGTTCCTTGCTGGGAGCTTCAGCAGGAGCGCTCGGGAGCTCGCCGGCACAAGAACTGTGAGTCCCCTCGCCCCACCCCGGCCTCAAGCAAAAGTCCAGATTTCCCCCGTCAGGAACACCTCGGAGTGCCATAGGAGCGAAGAAGCGTGCGTTAACGGAGGGCCTCAACAGTGCTAGGGCTTTATTTCACGAGACACCGTGCACTCACGTTCGTTGTAACAACTGTCAAAGGGCACTGGATGCCTTCCAACTCCTCTCTGGCGTTTGAGCCACAGGAAGTAAATGCATTCGTTTGATTAAGCTCCGTGAACGTGCAACGACGATGGCGAAGCGCTGCCCTGTTCGCTCGAAAGCTCTCGTTTGTACGGCCTTCACACGGCCTCAAGGTACGCCGTGCTAAACAGCCTTACATTCCACGCTGGTGTGCCCCCAATTGGGAATGTGGGCTCTTCTGTGAGACACCAGTGTGCGTCCCAAAGGAAACCGGGGGGGGGGGGCTCCCCCAGGACGCCTGCGTACGGCAGTCGGTGGCCAGATGTTTACTTCCAGCCGGAGAAAGAGAAAAAGGACAGCTTTCCCAGGGACAATTCTGGACCCTTGGGAACATCCAGAATCACCAAAGCCTAAACTTGGCACGGCCTGGGGAACGCTCTTCCGCACGTCCAGCAATCCCCACGTCAAAACCTTTCTCGGCAGAGGCAGGCACTCTCTCCCTTGTACTAGATAGCTCGGCAGAGCCTCCCGAGAAACATGCTGCGTCATTCAGCTTGAAAGTGGGACGCGGATGGGAGAGTACGCTTTCTGCCCGTTTGGAGGCGCCGTGCGCTTGGCTTCAAAGCTGCCCGAACAGCACTAGCGGCCCGACGTCTCTGCACGGCAGGATTGTCGTTGTGGGCCGAGGCTGCGTGTTCTCTCAAAGCGGAAAACCGTGCTGGCAATACCTTGCTAGAAACTCCTCCCACGGCACTACATGTTCAGCTCCGGCCAAACGAAAGGTGACCTCAGGCCTCAAGGTAAGTTCCAGCGTTTCACGTCGGGGGAGTTGGGTGTGCAGGGGTTTCCATGAGGCCAGACTCCACCACGGAGTGCCTTAACTCTGCGACGCTCCTGGGGGCACACAGGATAGGAGCTCGTTCGCCAGTTTCGCAGGATGACTTCTCTCCGTGCCGGAACGGCGGCTCCTGGCTTCTAGAGGAACCTTAGCCTGAACAGGCCCCTGGAGAAAGCTCTTCACATTCAGAGCAAGGGCAAGGTACTGCTCTCTGGCTTGCCTGGGTTGAGTGCCCCAGTCGCCAAAGAGCCTCGCGAAAGCAGTGCTGCGCAGACTCCCTTTGCCGGTCGAACGGCCTCCTTGACTGAAAGAGAACTGCAGTGCCAAAAGGCACGGTGCTGACGACTGGCTCCAGGAAGAGACTCGGGACAGCACTCTCCTAGAAGCGAAAGCTAGGCTGTGCGCCCAGCCTGAGGAGCAGTACGTACGTTTGCCACACTTCTTTACACAGCTAGGCATGAGCCAGAGAGCCTTGGTCACTGAGGCCTACCTAAGGGACTGCCATACTTACCCAGTAGCTCCCACGCAGAGGTCCCTGTGCCCAAACGGGCCTCCACGGAAGGGCCCTGTTCCTCCCGTTGTGTTTCCTTGAGGTAATCAGAAACCGCTGAGGATCCCTATAGGAGCTCCGGTTTGAAGCTGGGCGACCCTGGCTAAACCTTATTCCCCTCCGTGGTAAACGAGACAGTGGCGGGTCCTAAGCTGCCTGAAGTACACTTGCTCGCGCCCACCTTCTCTTTGCTGCCGGAAGGCCTCCCACAAGACGTCTGAGTTTACTCGTGACAGCAGAAGTCTGAGTTTACGCGTGTGAGGCCTGCTGCTCTCGGTTCCTTGCTGGGAGCTTCAGCAGGAGCGCTCGGGAGCTCGCCGGCACAAGAACTGTGAGTCCCCTCGCCCCACCCCGGCCTCAAGCAAAAGTCCAGATTTCCCCCGTCAGGAACACCTCGGAGTGCCATAGGAGCGAAGAAGCGTGCGTTAACGGAGGGCCTCAACAGTGCTAGGGCTTTATTTCACGAGACACCGTGCACTCACGTTCGTTGTAACAACTGTCAAAGGGCACTGGATGCCTTCCAACTCCTCTCTGGCGTTTGAGCCACAGGAAGTAAATGCATTCGTTTGATTAAGCTCCGTGAACGTGCAACGACGATGGCGAAGCGCTGCCCTGTTCGCTCGAAAGCTCTCGTTTGTACGGCCTTCACACGGCCTCAAGGTACGCCGTGCTAAACAGCCTTACATTCCACGCTGGTGTGCCCCCAATTGGGAATGTGGGCTCTTCTGTGAGACACCAGTGTGCGTCCCAAAGGAAACCGGGGGGGGGGCTCCCCCAGGACGCCTGCGTACGGCAGTCGGTGGCCAGATGTTTACTTCCGGCCGGAGAAAGAGAAAAAGGACAGCTTTCCCAGGGACAATTCTGGACCCTTGGGAACATCCAGAATCACCAAAGCCTAAACTTGGCACGGCCTGGGGAACGCTCTTCCGCACGTCCAGCAATCCCCACGTCAAAACCTTTCTCGGCAGAGGCAGGCACTCTCTCCCTTGTACTAGATAGCTCGGCAGAGCCTCCCGAGAAACATGCTGCGTCATTCAGCTTGAAAGTGGGACGCGGATGGGAGAGTACGCTTTCTCCCCGTTTGGAGGCGCCGTGCGCTTGGCTTCAAAGCTGCCCGAACAGCACTAGCGGCCCGACGTCTCTGCACGGCAGGATTGTCGTTGTGGGCCGAGGCTGCGTGTTCTCTCAAAGCGGAAAACCGTGCTGGCAATACCTTGCTAGAAACTCCTCCCACGGCACTACATGTTCAGCTCCGGCCAAACGAAAGGTGACCTCAGGCCTCAAGGTAAGTTCCAGCGTTTCACGTCGGGGGAGTTGGGTGTGCAGGGGTTTCCATGAGGCCAGACTCCACCACGGAGTGCCTTAACTCTGCGACGCTCCTGGGGGCACACAGGATAGGAGCTCGTTCGCCAGTTTCGCAGGATGACTTCTCTCCGTGCCGGAACGGCGGCTCCTGGCTTCTAGAGGAACCTTAGCCTGAACAGGCCCCTGGAGAAAGCTCTTCACATTCAGAGCAAGGGCAAGGTACTGCTCTCTGGCTTGCCTGGGTTGAGTGCCCCAGTCGCCAAAGAGCCTCGCGAAAGCAGTGCTGCGCAGACTCCCTTTGCCGGTCGAACGGCCTCCTTGACTGAAAGAGAACTGCAGTGCCAAAAGGCACGGTGCTGACGACTGGCTCCAGGAAGAGACTCGGGACAGCACTCTCCTAGAAGCGAAAGCTAGGCTGTGCGCCCAGCCTGAGGAGCAGTACGTACGTTTGCCACACTTCTTTACACAGCTAGGCATGAGCCAGAGAGCCTTGGTCACTGAGGCCTACCTAAGGGACTGCCATACTTACCCAGTAGCTCCCACGCAGAGGTCCCTGTGCCCAAACGGGCCTCCACGGAAGGGCCCTGTTCCTCCCGTTGTGTTTCCTTGAGGTAATCAGAAACCGCTGAGGATCCCTATGGGAGCTCCGGTTTGAAGCTGGGCGACCCTGGCTAAACCTTATTCCCCTCCGTGGTAAACGAGACAGTGGCGGGTCCTAAGCTGCCTGAAGTACACTTGCTCGCGCCCACCTTCTCTTTGCTGCCGGAAGGCCTCCCACAAGACGTCTGAGTTTACTCGTGACAGCAGAAGTCTGAGTTTACGCGTGTGAGGCCTGCTGCTCTCGGTTCCTTGCTGGGAGCTTCAGCAGGAGCGCTCGGGAGCTCGCCGGCACAAGAACTGTGAGTCCCCTCGCCCCACCCCGGCCTCAAGCAAAAGTCCAGATTTCCCCCGTCAGGAACACCTCGGAGTGCCATAGGAGCGAAGAAGCGTGCGTTAACGGAGGGCCTCAACAGTGCTAGGGCTTTATTTCACGAGACACCGTGCACTCACGTTCGTTGTAACAACTGTCAAAGGGCACTGGATGCCTTCCAACTCCTCTCTGGCGTTTGAGCCACAGGAAGTAAATGCATTCGTTTGATTAAGCTCCGTGAACGTGCAACGACGATGGCGAAGCGCTGCCCTGTTCGCTCGAAAGCTCTCGTTTGTACGGCCTTCACACGGCCTCAAGGTACGCCGTGCTAAACAGCCTTACATTCCACGCTGGTGTGCCCCCAATTGGGAATGTGGGCTCTTCTGTGAGACACCAGTGTGCGTCCCAAAGGAAACCGGGGGGGGCGGGCTCCCCCAGGACGCCTGCGTACGGCAGTCGGTGGCCAGATGTTTACTTCCGGCCGGAGAAAGAGAAAAAGGACAGCTTTCCCAGGGACAATTCTGGACCCTTGGGAACATCCAGAATCACCAAAGCCTAAACTTGGCACGGCCTGGGGAACGCTCTTCCGCACGTCCAGCAATCCCCACGTCAAAACCTTTCTCGGCAGAGGCAGGCACTCTCTCCCTTGTACTAGATAGCTCGGCAGAGCCTCCCGAGAAACATGCTGCGTCATTCAGCTTGAAAGTGGGACGCGGATGGGAGAGTACGCTTTCTCCCCGTTTGGAGGCGCCGTGCGCTTGGCTTCAAAGCTGCCCGAACAGCACTAGCGGCCCGACGTCTCTGCACGGCAGGATTGTCGTTGTGGGCCGAGGCTGCGTGTTCTCTCAAAGCGGAAAACCGTGCTGGCAATACCTTGCTAGAAACTCCTCCCACGGCACTCCATGTTCAGCTCCGGCCAAACGAAAGGTGACCTCAGGCCTCAAGGTAAGTTCCAGCGTTTCACGTCGGGGGAGTTGGGTGTGCAGGGGTTTCCATGAGGCCAGACTCCACCACGGAGTGCCTTAACTCTGCGACGCTCCTGGGGGCACACAGGATAGGAGCTCGTTCGCCAGTTTCGCAGGATGACTTCTCTCCGTGCCGGAACGGCGGCTCCTGGCTTCTAGAGGAACCTTAGCCTGAACAGGCCCCTGGAGAAAGCTCTTCACATTCAGAGCAAGGGCAAGGTACTGCTCTCTGGCTTGCCTGGGTTGAGTGCCCCAGTCGCCAAAGAGCCTCGCGAAAGCAGTGCTGCGCAGACTCCCTTTGCCGGTCGAACGGCCTCCTTGACTGAAAGAGAACTGCAGTGCCAAAAGGCACGGTGCTGACGACTGGCTCCAGGAAGAGACTCGGGACAGCACTCTCCTAGAAGGGAAAGCTAGGCTGTGCGCCCAGCCTGAGGAGCAGTACGTACGTTTGCCACACTTCTTTACACAGCTAGGCATGAGCCAGAGAGCCTTGGTCACTGAGGCCTACCTAAGGGACTGCCATACTTACCCAGTAGCTCCCACGCAGAGGTCCCTGTGCCCAAACGGGCCTCCACGGAAGGGCCCTGTTCCTCCCGTTGTGTTTCCTTGAGGTAATCAGAAACCGCTGAGGATCCCTATAGGAGCTCCGGTTTGAAGCTGGGCGACCCTGGCTAAACCTTATTCCCCTCCGTGGTAAACGAGACAGTGGCGGGTCCTAAGCTGCCTGAAGTACACTTGCTCGCGCCCACCTTCTCTTTGCTGCCGGAAGGCCTCCCACAAGACGTCTGAGTTTACTCGTGACAGCAGAAGTCTGAGTTTACGCGTGTGAGGCCTGCTGCTCTCGGTTCCTTGCTGGGAGCTTCAGCAGGAGCGCTCGGGAGCTCGCCGGCACAAGAACTGTGAGTCCCCTCGCCCCACCCCGGCCTCAAGCAAAAGTCCAGATTTCCCCCGTCAGGAACACCTCGGAGTGCCATAGGAGCGAAGAAGCGTGCGTTAACGGAGGGCCTCAACAGTGCTAGGGCTTTATTTCACGAGACACCGTGCACTCACGTTCGTTGTGACAACTGTCAAAGGGCACTGGATGCCTTCCAACTCCTCTCTGGCGTTTGAGCCACAGGAAGTAAATGCATTCGTTTGATTAAGCTCCGTGAACGTGCAACGACGATGGCGAAGCGCTGCCCTGTTCGCTCGAAAGCTCTCGTTTGTACGGCCTTCACACGGCCTCAAGGTACGCCGTGCTAAACAGCCTTACATTCCACGCTGGTGTGCCCCCAATTGGGAATGTGGGCTCTTCTGTGAGACACCAGTGTGCGTCCCAAAGGAAACCGGGGGGGGCGGGCTCCCCCAGGACGCCTGCGTACGGCAGTCGGTGGCCAGATGTTTACTTCCGGCCGGAGAAAGAGAAAAAGGACAGCTTTCCCAGGGACAATTCTGGACCCTTGGGAACATCCAGAATCACCAAAGCCTAAACTTGGCACGGCCTGGGGAACGCTCTTCCGCACGTCCAGCAATCCCCACGTCAAAACCTTTCTCGGCAGAGGCAGGCACTCTCTCCCTTGTACTAGATAGCTCGGCAGAGCCTCCCGAGAAACATGCTGCGTCATTCAGCTTGAAAGTGGGACGCGGATGGGAGAGTACGCTTTCTCCCCGTTTGGAGGCGCCGTGCGCTTGGCTTCAAAGCTGCCCGAACAGCACTAGCGGCCCGACGTCTCTGCACGGCAGGATTGTCGTTGTGGGCCGAGGCTGCGTGTTCTCTCAAAGCGGAAAACCGTGCTGGCAATACCTTGCTAGAAACTCCTCCCACGGCACTACATGTTCAGCTCCGGCCAAACGAAAGGTGACCTCAGGCCTCAAGGTAAGTTCCAGCGTTTCACGTCGGGGGAGTTGGGTGTGCAGGGGTTTCCATGAGGCCAGACTCCACCACGGAGTGCCTTAACTCTGCGACGCTCCTGGGGGCACACAGGATAGGAGCTCGTTCGCCAGTTTCGCAGGATGACTTCTCTCCGTGCCGGAACGGCGGCTCCTGGCTTCTAGAGGAACCTTAGCCTGAACAGGCCCCTGGAGAAAGCTCTTCACATTCAGAGCAAGGGCAAGGTACTGCTCTCTGGCTTGCCTGGGTTGAGTGCCCCAGTCGCCAAAGAGCCTCGCGAAAGCAGTGCTGCGCAGACTCCCTTTGCCGGTCGAACGGCCTCCTTGACTGAAAGAGAACTGCAGTGCCAAAAGGCACGGTGCTGACGACTGGCTCCAGGAAGAGACTCGGGACAGCACTCTCCTAGAAGCGAAAGCTAGGCTGTGCGCCCAGCCTGAGGAGCAGTACGTACGTTTGCCACACTTCTTTACACAGCTAGGCATGAGCCAGAGAGCCTTGGTCACTGAGGCCTACCTAAGGGACTGCCATACTTACCCAGTAGCTCCCACGCAGAGGTCCCTGTGCCCAAACGGGCCTCCACGGAAGGGCCCTGTTCCTCCCGTTGTGTTTCCTTGAGGTAATCAGAAACCGCTGAGGATCCCTATAGGAGCTCCGGTTTGAAGCTGGGCGACCCTGGCTAAACCTTATTCCCCTCCGTGGTAAACGAGACAGTGGCGGGTCCTAAGCTGCCTGAAGTACACTTGCTCGCGCCCACCTTCTCTTTGCTGCCGGAAGGCCTCCCACAAGACGTCTGAGTTTACTCGTGACAGCAGAAGTCTGAGTTTACGCGTGTGAGGCCTGCTGCTCTCGGTTCCTTGCTGGGAGCTTCAGCAGGAGCGCTCGGGAGCTCGCCGGCACAAGAACTGTGAGTCCCCTCGCCCCACCCCGGCCTCAAGCAAAAGTCCAGATTTCCCCCGTCAGGAACACCTCGGAGTGCCATAGGAGCGAAGAAGCGTGCGTTAACGGAGGGCCTCAACAGTGCTAGGGCTTTATTTCACGAGACACCGTGCACTCACGTTCGTTGTAACAACTGTCAAAGGGCACTGGATGCCTTCCAACTCCTCTCTGGCGTTTGAGCCACAGGAAGTAAATGCATTCGTTTGATTAAGCTCCGTGAACGTGCAACGACGATGGCGAAGCGCTGCCCTGTTCGCTCGAAAGCTCTCGTTTGTACGGCCTTCACACGGCCTCAAGGTACGCCGTGCTAAACAGCCTTACATTCCACGCTGGTGTGCCCCCAATTGGGAATGTGGGCTCTTCTGTGAGACACCAGTGTGCGTCCCAAAGGAAACCGGGGGGGGGGGCTCCCCCAGGACGCCTGCGTACGGCAGTCGGTGGCCAGATGTTTACTTCCGGCCGGAGAAAGAGAAAAAGGACAGCTTTCCCAGGGACAATTCTGGACCCTTGGGAACATCCAGAATCACCAAAGCCTAAACTTGGCACGGCCTGGGGAACGCTCTTCCGCACGTCCAGCAATCCCCACGTCAAAACCTTTCTCGGCAGAGGCAGGCACTCTCTCCCTTGTACTAGATAGCTCGGCAGAGCCTCCCGAGAAACATGCTGCGTCATTCAGCTTGAAAGTGGGACGCGGATGGGAGAGTACGCTTTCTCCCCGTTTGGAGGCGCCGTGCGCTTGGCTTCAAAGCTGCCCGAACAGCACTAGCGGCCCGACGTCTCTGCACGGCAGGATTGTCGTTGTGGGCCGAGGCTGCGTGTTCTCTCAAAGCGGAAAACCGTGCTGGCAATACCTTGCTAGAAACTCCTCCCACGGCACTCCATGTTCAGCTCCGGCCAAACGAAAGGTGACCTCAGGCCTCAAGGTAAGTTCCAGCGTTTCACGTCGGGGGAGTTGGGTGTGCAGGGGTTTCCATGAGGCCAGACTCCACCACGGAGTGCCTTAACTCTGCGACGCTCCTGGGGGCACACAGGATAGGAGCTCGTTCGCCAGTTTCGCAGGATGACTTCTCTCCGTGCCGGAACGGCGGCTCCTGGCTTCTAGAGGAACCTTAGCCTGAACAGGCCCCTGGAGAAAGCTCTTCACATTCAGAGCAAGGGCAAGGTACTGCTCTCTGGCTTGCCTGGGTTGAGTGCCCCAGTCGCCAAAGAGCCTCGCGAAAGCAGTGCTGCGCAGACTCCCTTTGCCGGTCGAACGGCCTCCTTGACTGAAAGAGAACTGCAGTGCCAAAAGGCACGGTGCTGACGACTGGCTCCAGGAAGAGACTCGGGACAGCACTCTCCTAGAAGCGAAAGCTAGGCTGTGCGCCCAGCCTGAGGAGCAGTACGTACGTTTGCCACACTTCTTTACACAGCTAGGCATGAGCCAGAGAGCCTTGGTCACTGAGGCCTACCTAAGGGACTGCCATACTTACCCAGTAGCTCCCACGCAGAGGTCCCTGTGCCCAAACGGGCCTCCACGGAAGGGCCCTGTTCCTCCCGTTGTGTTTCCTTGAGGTAATCAGAAACCGCTGAGGATCCCTATAGGAGCTCCGGTTTGAAGCTGGGCGACCCTGGCTAAACCTTATTCCCCTCCGTGGTAAACGAGACAGTGGCGGGTCCTAAGCTGCCTGAAGTACACTTGCTCGCGCCCACCTTCTCTTTGCTGCCGGAAGGCCTCCCACAAGACGTCTGAGTTTACTCGTGACAGCAGAAGTCTGAGTTTACGCGTGTGAGGCCTGCTGCTCTCGGTTCCTTGCTGGGAGCTTCAGCAGGAGCGCTCGGGAGCTCGCCGGCACAAGAACTGTGAGTCCCCTCGCCCCACCCCGGCCTCAAGCAAAAGTCCAGATTTCCCCCGTCAGGAACACCTCGGAGTGCCATAGGAGCGAAGAAGCGTGCGTTAACGGAGGGCCTCAACAGTGCTAGGGCTTTATTTCACGAGACACCGTGCACTCACGTTCGTTGTGACAACTGTCAAAGGGCACTGGATGCCTTCCAACTCCTCTCTGGCGTTTGAGCCACAGGAAGTAAATGCATTCGTTTGATTAAGCTCCGTGAACGTGCAACGACGATGGCGAAGCGCTGCCCTGTTCGCTCGAAAGCTCTCGTTTGTACGGCCTTCACACGGCCTCAAGGTACGCCGTGCTAAACAGCCTTACATTCCACGCTGGTGTGCCCCCAATTGGGAATGTGGGCTCTTCTGTGAGACACCAGTGTGCGTCCCAAAGGAAACCGGGGGGGGGGGGGCTCCCCCAGGACGCCTGCGTACAGCAGTCGGTGGCCAGATGTTTACTTCCAGCCGGAGAAAGAGAAAAAGGACAGCTTTCCCAGGGACAATTCTGGACCCTTGGGAACATCCAGAATCACCAAAGCCTAAACTTGGCACGGCCTGGGGAACGCTCTTCCGCACGTCCAGCAATCCCCACGTCAAAACCTTTCTCGGCAGAGGCAGGCACTCTCTCCCTTGTACTAGATAGCTCGGCAGAGCCTCCCGAGAAACATGCTGCGTCATTCAGCTTGAAAGTGGGACGCGGATGGGAGAGTACGCTTTCTGCCCGTTTGGAGGCGCCGTGCGCTTGGCTTCAAAGCTGCCCGAACAGCACTAGCGGCCCGACGTCTCTGCACGGCAGGATTGTCGTTGTGGGCCGAGGCTGCGTGTTCTCTCAAAGCGGAAAACCGTGCTGGCAATACCTTGCTAGAAACTCCTCCCACGGCACTCCATGTTCAGCTCCGGCCAAACGAAAGGTGACCTCAGGCCTCAAGGTAAGTTCCAGCGTTTCACGTCGGGGGAGTTGGGTGTGCAGGGGTTTCCATGAGGCCAGACTCCACCACGGAGTGCCTTAACTCTGCGACGCTCCTGGGGGCACACAGGATAGGAGCTCGTTCGCCAGTTTCGCAGGATGACTTCTCTCCGTGCCGGAACGGCGGCTCCTGGCTTCTAGAGGAACCTTAGCCTGAACAGGCCCCTGGAGAAAGCTCTTCACATTCAGAGCAAGGGCAAGGTACTGCTCTCTGGCTTGCCTGGGTTGAGTGCCCCAGTCGCCAAAGAGCCTCGCGAAAGCAGTGCTGCGCAGACTCCCTTTGCCGGTCGAACGGCCTCCTTGACTGAAAGAGAACTGCAGTGCCAAAAGGCACGGTGCTGACGACTGGCTCCAGGAAGAGACTCGGGACAGCACTCTCCTAGAAGCGAAAGCTAGGCTGTGCGCCCAGCCTGAGGAGCAGTACGTACGTTTGCCACACTTCTTTACACAGCTAGGCATGAGCCAGAGAGCCTTGGTCACTGAGGCCTACCTAAGGGACTGCCATACTTACCCAGTAGCTCCCACGCAGAGGTCCCTGTGCCCAAACGGGCCTCCACGGAAGGGCCCTGTTCCTCCCGTTGTGTTTCCTTGAGGTAATCAGAAACCGCTGAGGATCCCTATAGGAGCTCCGGTTTGAAGCTGGGCGACCCTGGCTAAACCTTATTCCCCTCCGTGGTAAACGAGACAGGGGCGGGTCCTAAGCTGCCTGAAGTACACTGCTCGCGCCCACCTGCTCTTTGCTGCCGGAAGGCCTCCCACAAGACGTCTGAGTTTACTCGTGACAGCAGAAGTCTGAGTTTACGCGTGTGAGGCCTGCTGCTCTCGGTTCCTTGCTGGGAGCTTCAGCAGGAGCGCTCGGGAGCTCGCCGGCACAAGGACTGTGAGTCCCCTCGCCCCACCCCGGCCTCAAGCAAAAGTCCAGATTTCCCCCGTCAGGAACACCTCGGAGTGCCATAGGAGCGAAGAAGCGTGCGTTAACGGAGGGCCTCAACAGTGCTAGGGCTTTATTTCACGAGACACCGTGCACTCACGTTCGTTGTGACAACTGTCAAAGGGCACGGGATGCCTTCCAACTCCTCTCTGGCGTTTGAGCCACAGGAAGTAAATGCATTCGTTTGATTAAGCTCCGTGAACGTGCAACGACGATGGCGAAGCGCTGCCCTGTTCGCTCGAAAGCTCTCGTTTGTACGGCCTTCACACGGCCTCAAGGTACGCCGTGCTAAACAGCCTTACATTCCACGCTGGTGTGCCCCCAATTGGGAATGTGGGCTCTTCTGTGAGACACCAGTGTGCGTCCCAAAGGAAACCGGGGGGGGGGGGCTCCCCCAGGACGCCTGCGTACGGCAGTCGGTGGCCAGATGTTTACTTCCAGCCGGAGAAAGAGAAAAAGGACAGCTTTCCCAGGGACAATTCTGGACCCTTGGGAACATCCAGAATCACCAAAGCCTAAACTTGGCACGGCCTGGGGAACGCTCTTCCGCACGTCCAGCAATCCCCACGTCAAAACCTTTCTCGGCAGAGGCAGGCACTCTCTCCCTTGTACTAGATAGCTCGGCAGAGCCTCCCGAGAAACATGCTGCGTCATTCAGCTTGAAAGTGGGACGCGGATGGGAGAGTACGCTTTCTGCCCGTTTGGAGGCGCCGTGCGCTTGGCTTCAAAGCTGCCCGAACAGCACTAGCGGCCCGACGTCTCTGCACGGCAGGATTGTCGTTGTGGGCCGAGGCTGCGTGTTCTCTCAAAGCGGAAAACCGTGCTGGCAATACCTTGCTAGAAACTCCTCCCACGGCACTCCATGTTCAGCTCCGGCCAAACGAAAGGTGACCTCAGGCCTCAAGGTAAGTTCCAGCGTTTCACGTCGGGGGAGTTGGGTGTGCAGGGGTTTCCATGAGGCCAGACTCCACCACGGAGTGCCTTAACTCTGCGACGCTCCTGGGGGCACACAGGATAGGAGCTCGTTCGCCAGTTTCGCAGGATGACTTCTCTCCGTGCCGGAACGGCGGCTCCTGGCTTCTAGAGGAACCTTAGCCTGAACAGGCCCCTGGAGAAAGCTCTTCACATTCAGAGCAAGGGCAAGGTACTGCTCTCTGGCTTGCCTGGGTTGAGTGCCCCAGTCGCCAAAGAGCCTCGCGAAAGCAGTGCTGCGCAGACTCCCTTTGCCGGTCGAACGGCCTCCTTGACTGAAAGAGAACTGCAGTGCCAAAAGGCACGGTGCTGACGACTGGCTCCAGGAAGAGACTCGGGACAGCACTCTCCTAGAAGCGAAAGCTAGGCTGTGCGCCCAGCCTGAGGAGCAGTACGTACGTTTGCCACACTTCTTTACACAGCTAGGCATGAGCCAGAGAGCCTTGGTCACTGAGGCCTACCTAAGGGACTGCCATACTTACCCAGTAGCTCCCACGCAGAGGTCCCTGTGCCCAAACGGGCCTCCACGGAAGGGCCCTGTTCCTCCCGTTGTGTTTCCTTGAGGTAATCAGAAACCGCTGAGGATCCCTATAGGAGCTCCGGTTTGAAGCTGGGCGACCCTGGCTAAACCTTATTCCCCTCCGTGGTAAACGAGACAGGGGCGGGTCCTAAGCTGCCTGAAGTACACTGCTCGCGCCCACCTGCTCTTTGCTGCCGGAAGGCCTCCCACAAGACGTCTGAGTTTACTCGTGACAGCAGAAGTCTGAGTTTACGCGTGTGAGGCCTGCTGCTCTCGGTTCCTTGCTGGGAGCTTCAGCAGGAGCGCTCGGGAGCTCGCCGGCACAAGGACTGTGAGTCCCCTCGCCCCACCCCGGCCTCAAGCAAAAGTCCAGATTTCCCCCGTCAGGAACACCTCGGAGTGCCATAGGAGCGAAGAAGCGTGCGTTAACGGAGGGCCTCAACAGTGCTAGGGCTTTATTTCACGAGACACCGTGCACTCACGTTCGTTGTGACAACTGTCAAAGGGCACGGGATGCCTTCCAACTCCTCTCTGGCGTTTGAGCCACAGGAAGTAAATGCATTCGTTTGATTAAGCTCCGTGAACGTGCAACGACGATGGCGAAGCGCTGCCCTGTTCGCTCGAAAGCTCTCGTTTGTACGGCCTTCACACGGCCTCAAGGTACGCCGTGCTAAACAGCCTTACATTCCACGCTGGTGTGCCCCCAATTGGGAATGTGGGCTCTTCTGTGAGACACCAATGTGCGTCCCAAAGGAAACCGGATGGGGGGGGGCTCCCCCAGGACGCCTGCGTACGGCAGTCGGTGGCCAGATGTTTACTTCCAGCCGGAGAAAGAGAAAAAGGACAGCTTTCCCAGGGACAATTCTGGACCCTTGGGAACATCCAGAATGACCAAAGCCTAAACTTGGCACGGCCTGGGGAACGCTCTTCCGCACGTCCAGCAATCCCCACGTCAAAACCTTTCTCGGCAGAGGCAGGCACTCTCTCCCTTGTACTAGATAGCTCGGCAGAGCCTCCCGAGAAACATGCTGCGTCATTCAGCTTGAAAGTGGGACGCGGATGGGAGAGTACGCTTTCTCCCCGTTTGGAGGCGCCGTGCGCTTGGCTTCAAAGCTGCCCGAACACCACTAGCGGCCCGACGTCTCTGCACGGCAGGATTGTCGTTGTGGGCCGAGGCTGCGTGTTCTCTCAAAGCGGAAAACCGTGCTGGCAATACCTTGCTAGAAACTCCTCCCACGGCACTCCATGTTCAGCTCCGGCCAAACGAAAGGTGACCTCAGGCCTCAAGGTAAGTTCCAGCGTTTCACGTCGGGGGAGTTGGGTGTGCAGGGGTTTCCATGAGGCCAGACTCCACCACGGAGTGCCTTAACTCTGCGACGCTCCTGGGGGCACACAGGATAGGAGCTCGTTCGCCAGTTTCGCAGGATGACTTCTCTCCGTGCCGGAACGGCGGCTCCTGGCTTCTAGAGGAACCTTAGCCTGAACAGGCCCCTGGAGAAAGCTCTTCACATTCAGAGCAAGGGCAAGGTACTGCTCTCTGGCTTGCCTGGGTTGAGTGCCCCAGTCGTCAAAGAGCCTCGCGAAAGCAGTGCTGCGCAGACTCCCTTTGCCGGTCGAACGGCCTCCTTGACTGAAAGAGAACTGCAGTGCCAAAAGGCACGGTGCTGACGACTGGCTCCAGGAAGAGACTCGGGACAGCACTCTCCTAGAAGCGAAAGCTAGGCTGTGCGCCCAGCCTGAGGAGCAGTACGTACGTTTGCCACACTTCTTTACACAGCTAGGCATGAGCCAGAGAGCCTTGGTCACTGAGGCCTACCTAAGGGACTGCCATACTTACCCAGTAGCTCCCACGCAGAGGTCCCTGTGCCCAAACGGGCCTCCACGGAAGGGCCCTGTTCCTCCCGTTGTGTTTCCTTGAGGTAATCAGAAACCGCTGAGGATCCCTATAGGAGCTCCGGTTTGAAGCTGGGGGACCCTGGCTAAACCTTATTCCCCTCCGTGGTAAACGAGACAGTGGCGGGTCCTAAGCTGCCTGAAGTACACTTGCTCGCGCCCACCTTCTCTTTGCTGCCGGAAGGCCTCCCACAAGACGTCTGAGTTTACTCGTGACAGCAGAAGTCTGAGTTTACGCGTGTGAGGCCTGCTGCTCTCGGTTCCTTGCTGGGAGCTTCAGCAGGAGCGCTCGGGAGCTCGCCGGCACAAGAACTGTGAGTCCCCTCGCCCCACCCCGGCCTCAAGCAAAAGTCCAGATTTCCCCCGTCAGGAACACCTCGGAGTGCCATAGGAGCGAAGAAGCGTGCGTTAACGGAGGGCCTCAACAGTGCTAGGGCTTTATTTCACGAGACACCGTGCACTCACGTTCGTTGTAACAACTGTCAAAGGGCACTGGATGCCTTCCAACTCCTCTCTGGCGTTTGAGCCACAGGAAGTAAATGCATTCGTTTGATTAAGCTCCGTGAACGTGCAACGACGATGGCGAAGCGCTGCCCTGTTCGCTCGAAAGCTCTCGTTTGTACGGCCTTCACACGGCCTCAAGGTACGCCGTGCTAAACAGCCTTACATTCCACGCTGGTGTGCCCCCAATTGGGAATGTGGGCTCTTCTGTGAGACACCAGTGTGCGTCCCAAAGGAAACCGGGGGGGGGGGCTCCCCCAGGACGCCTGCGTACGGCAGTCGGTGGCCAGATGTTTACTTCCAGCCGGAGAAAGAGAAAAAGGACAGCTTTCCCAGGGACAATTCTGGACCCTTGGGAACATCCAGAATGACCAAAGCCTAAACTTGGCACGGCCTGGGGAACGCTCTTCCGCACGTCCAGCAATCCCCACGTCAAAACCTTTCTCGGCAGAGGCAGGCACTCTCTCCCTTGTACTAGATAGCTCGGCAGAGCCTCCCGAGAAACATGCTGCGTCATTCAGCTTGAAAGTGGGACGCGGATGGGAGAGTACGCTTTCTCCCCGTTTGGAGGCGCCGTGCGCTTGGCTTCAAAGCTGCCCGAACAGCACTAGCGGCCCGACGTCTCTGCACGGCAGGATTGTCGTTGTGGGCCGAGGCTGCGTGTTCTCTCAAAGCGGAAAACCGTGCTGGCAATACCTTGCTAGAAACTCCTCCCACGGCACTCCATGTTCAGCTCCGGCCAAACGAAAGGTGACCTCAGGCCTCAAGGTAAGTTCCAGCGTTTCACGTCGGGGGAGTTGGGTGTGCAGGGGTTTCCATGAGGCCAGACTCCACCACGGAGTGCCTTAACTCTGCGACGCTCCTGGGGGCACACAGGATAGGAGCTCGTTCGCCAGTTTCGCAGGATGACTTCTCTCCGTGCCGGAACGGCGGCTCCTGGCTTCTAGAGGAACCTTAGCCTAAACAGGCCCCTGGAGAAAGCTCTTCACATTCAGAGCAAGGGCAAGGTACTGCTCTCTGGCTTGCCTGGGTTGAGTGCCCCAGTCGCCAAAGAGCCTCGCGAAAGCAGTGCTGCGCAGACTCCCTTTGCCGGTCGAACGGCCTCCTTGACTGAAAGAGAACTGCAGTGCCAAAAGGCACGGTGCTGACGACTGGCTCCAGGAAGAGACTCGGGACAGCACTCTCCTAGAAGCGAAAGCTAGGCTGTGCGCCCAGCCTGAGGAGCAGTACGTACGTTTGCCACACTTCTTTACACAGCTAGGCATGAGCCAGAGAGCCTTGGTCACTGAGGCCTACCTAAGGGACTGCCATACTTACCCAGTAGCTCCCACGCAGAGGTCCCTGTGCCCAAACGGGCCTCCACGGAAGGGCCCTGTTCCTCCCGTTGTGTTTCCTTGAGGTAATCAGAAACCGCTGAGGATCCCTATAGGAGCTCCGGTTTGAAGCTGGGCGACCCTGGCTAAACCTTATTCCCCTCCGTGGTAAACGAGACAGTGGCGGGTCCTAAGCTGCCTGAAGTACACTTGCTCGCGCCCACCTTCTCTTTGCTGCCGGAAGGCCTCCCACAAGACGTCTGAGTTTACTCGTGACAGCAGAAGTCTGAGTTTACGCGTGTGAGGCCTGCTGCTCTCGGTTCCTTGCTGGGAGCTTCAGCAGGAGCGCTCGGGAGCTCGCCGGCACAAGAACTGTGAGTCCCCTCGCCCCACCCCGGCCTCAAGCAAAAGTCCAGATTTCCCCCGTCAGGAACACCTCGGAGTGCCATAGGAGCGAAGAAGCGTGCGTTAACGGAGGGCCTCAACAGTGCTAGGGCTTTATTTCACGAGACACCGTGCACTCACGTTCGTTGTAACAACTGTCAAAGGGCACTGGATGCCTTCCAACTCCTCTCTGGCGTTTGAGCCACAGGAAGTAAATGCATTCGTTTGATTAAGCTCCGTGAACGTGCAACGACGATGGCGAAGCGCTGCCCTGTTCGCTCGAAAGCTCTCGTTTGTACGGCCTTCACACGGCCTCAAGGTACGCCGTGCTAAACAGCCTTACATTCCACGCTGGTGTGCCCCCAATTGGGAATGTGGGCTCTTCTGTGAGACACCAGTGTGCGTCCCAAAGGAAACCGGGGGGGGGGGGCTCCCCCAGGACGCCTGCGTACGGCAGTCGGTGGCCAGATGTTTACTTCCGGCCGGAGAAAGAGAAAAAGGACAGCTTTCCCAGGGACAATTCTGGACCCTTGGGAACATCCAGAATCACCAAAGCCTAAACTTGGCACGGCCTGGGGAACGCTCTTCCGCACGTCCAGCAATCCCCACGTCAAAACCTTTCTCGGCAGAGGCAGGCACTCTCTCCCTTGTACTAGATAGCTCGGCAGAGCCTCCCGAGAAACATGCTGCGTCATTCAGCTTGAAAGTGGGACGCGGATGGGAGAGTACGCTTTCTCCCCGTTTGGAGGCGCCGTGCGCTTGGCTTCAAAGCTGCCCGAACAGCACTAGCGGCCCGACGTCTCTGCACGGCAGGATTGTCGTTGTGGGCCGAGGCTGCGTGTTCTCTCAAAGCGGAAAACCGTGCTGGCAATACCTTGCTAGAAACTCCTCCCACGGCACTCCATGTTCAGCTCCGGCCAAACGAAAGGTGACCTCAGGCCTCAAGGTAAGTTCCAGCGTTTCACGTCGGGGGAGTTGGGTGTGCAGGGGTTTCCATGAGGCCAGACTCCACCACGGAGTGCCTTAACTCTGCGACGCTCCTGGGGGCACACAGGATAGGAGCTCGTTCGCCAGTTTCGCAGGATGACTTCTCTCCGTGCCGGAACGGCGGCTCCTGGCTTCTAGAGGAACCTTAGCCTGAACAGGCCCCTGGAGAAAGCTCTTCACATTCAGAGCAAGGGCAAGGTACTGCTCTCTGGCTTGCCTGGGTTGAGTGCCCCAGTCGCCAAAGAGCCTCGCGAAAGCAGTGCTGCGCAGACTCCCTTTGCCGGTCGAACGGCCTCCTTGACTGAAAGAGAACTGCAGTGCCAAAAGGCACGGTGCTGACGACTGGCTCCAGGAAGAGACTCGGGACAGCACTCTCCTAGAAGCGAAAGCTAGGCTGTGCGCCCAGCCTGAGGAGCAGTACGTACGTTTGCCACACTTCTTTACACAGCTAGGCATGAGCCAGAGAGCCTTGGTCACTGAGGCCTACCTAAGGGACTGCCATACTTACCCAGTAGCTCCCACGCAGAGGTCCCTGTGCCCAAACGGGCCTCCACGGAAGGGCCCTGTTCCTCCCGTTGTGTTTCCTTGAGGTAATCAGAAACCGCTGAGGATCCCTATAGGAGCTCCGGTTTGAAGCTGGGCGACCCTGGCTAAACCTTATTCCCCTCCGTGGTAAACGAGACAGGGGCGGGTCCTAAGCTGCCTGAAGTACACTTGCTCGCGCCCACCTTCTCTTTGCTGCCGGAAGGCCTCCCACAAGACGTCTGAGTTTACTCGTGACAGCAGAAGTCTGAGTTTACGCGTGTGAGGCCTGCTGCTCTCGGTTCCTTGCTGGGAGCTTCAGCAGGAGCGCTCGGGAGCTCGCCGGCACAAGAACTGTGAGTCCCCTCGCCCCACCCCGGCCTCAAGCAAAAGTCCAGATTTCCCCCGTCAGGAACACCTCGGAGTGCCATAGGAGCGAAGAAGCGTGCGTTAACGGAGGGCCTCAACAGTGCTAGGGCTTTATTTCACGAGACACCGTGCACTCACGTTCGTTGTGACAACTGTCAAAGGGCACTGGATGCCTTCCAACTCCTCTCTGGCGTTTGAGCCACAGGAAGTAAATGCATTCGTTTGATTAAGCTCCGTGAACGTGCAACGACGATGGCGAAGCGCTGCCCTGTTCGCTCGAAAGCTCTCGTTTGTACGGCCTTCACACGGCCTCAAGGTACGCCGTGCTAAACAGCCTTACATTCCACGCTGGTGTGCCCCCAATTGGGAATGTGGGCTCTTCTGTGAGACACCAGTGTGCGTCCCAAAGGAAACCGGGGGGGGCGGGCTCCCCCAGGACGCCTGCGTACGGCAGTCGGTGGCCAGATGTTTACTTCCGGCCGGAGAAAGAGAAAAAGGACAGCTTTCCCAGGGACAATTCTGGACCCTTGGGAACATCCAGAATGACCAAAGCCTAAACTTGGCACGGCCTGGGGAACGCTCTTCCGCACGTCCAGCAATCCCCACGTCAAAACCTTTCTCGGCAGAGGCAGGCACTCTCTCCCTTGTACTAGATAGCTCGGCAGAGCCTCCCGAGAAACATGCTGCGTCATTCAGCTTGAAAGTGGGACGCGGATGGGAGAGTACGCTTTCTGCCCGTTTGGAGGCGCCGTGCGCTTGGCTTCAAAGCTGCCCGAACAGCACTAGCGGCCCGACGTCTCTGCACGGCAGGATTGTCGTTGTGGGCCGAGGCTGCGTGTTCTCTCAAAGCGGAAAACCGTGCTGGCAATACCTTGCTAGAAACTCCTCCCACGGCACTCCATGTTCAGCTCCGGCCAAACGAAAGGTGACCTCAGGCCTCAAGGTAAGTTCCAGCGTTTCACGTCGGGGGAGTTGGGTGTGCAGGGGTTTCCATGAGGCCAGACTCCACCACGGAGTGCCTTAACTCTGCGACGCTCCTGGGGGCACACAGGATAGGAGCTCGTTCGCCAGTTTCGCAGGATGACTTCTCTCCGTGCCGGAACGGCGGCTCCTGGCTTCTAGAGGAACCTTAGCCTGAACAGGCCCCTGGAGAAAGCTCTTCACATTCAGAGCAAGGGCAAGGTACTGCTCTCTGGCTTGCCTGGGTTGAGTGCCCCAGTCGCCAAAGAGCCTCGCGAAAGCAGTGCTGCGCAGACTCCCTTTGCCGGTCGAACGGCCTCCTTGACTGAAAGAGAACTGCAGTGCCAAAAGGCACGGTGCTGACGACTGGCTCCAGGAAGAGACTCGGGACAGCACTCTCCTAGAAGCGAAAGCTAGGCTGTGCGCCCAGCCTGAGGAGCAGTACGTACGTTTGCCACACTTCTTTACACAGCTAGGCATGAGCCAGAGAGCCTTGGTCACTGAGGCCTACCTAAGGGACTGCCATACTTACCCAGTAGCTCCCACGCAGAGGTCCCTGTGCCCAAACGGGCCTCCACGGAAGGGCCCTGTTCCTCCCGTTGTGTTTCCTTGAGGTAATCAGAAACCGCTGAGGATCCCTATAGGAGCTCCGGTTTGAAGCTGGGCGACCCTGGCTAAACCTTATTCCCCTCCGTGGTAAACGAGACAGTGGCGGGTCCTAAGCTGCCTGAAGTACACTTGCTCGCGCCCACCTTCTCTTTGCTGCCGGAAGGCCTCCCACAAGACGTCTGAGTTTACTCGTGACAGCAGAAGTCTGAGTTTACGCGTGTGAGGCCTGCTGCTCTCGGTTCCTTGCTGGGAGCTTCAGCAGGAGCGCTCGGGAGCTCGCCGGCACAAGAACTGTGAGTCCCCTCGCCCCACCCCGGCCTCAAGCAAAAGTCCAGATTTCCCCCGTCAGGAACACCTCGGAGTGCCATAGGAGCGAAGAAGCGTGCGTTAACGGAGGGCCTCAACAGTGCTAGGGCTTTATTTCACGAGACACCGTGCACTCACGTTCGTTGTAACAACTGTCAAAGGGCACTGGATGCCTTCCAACTCCTCTCTGGCGTTTGAGCCACAGGAAGTAAATGCATTCGTTTGATTAAGCTCCGTGAACGTGCAACGACGATGGCGAAGCGCTGCCCTGTTCGCTCGAAAGCTCTCGTTTGTACGGCCTTCACACGGCCTCAAGGTACGCCGTGCTAAACAGCCTTACATTCCACGCTGGTGTGCCCCCAATTGGGAATGTGGGCTCTTCTGTGAGACACCAGTGTGCGTCCCAAAGGAAACCGGGGGGGGGGGGCTCCCCCAGGACGCCTGCGTACGGCAGTCGGTGGCCAGATGTTTACTTCCAGCCGGAGAAAGAGAAAAAGGACAGCTTTCCCAGGGACAATTCTGGACCCTTGGGAACATCCAGAATCACCAAAGCCTAAACTTGGCACGGCCTGGGGAACGCTCTTCCGCACGTCCAGCAATCCCCACGTCAAAACCTTTCTCGGCAGAGGCAGGCACTCTCTCCCTTGTACTAGATAGCTCGGCAGAGCCTCCCGAGAAACATGCTGCGTCATTCAGCTTGAAAGTGGGACGCGGATGGGAGAGTACGCTTTCTGCCCGTTTGGAGGCGCCGTGCGCTTGGCTTCAAAGCTGCCCGAACAGCACTAGCGGCCCGACGTCTCTGCACGGCAGGATTGTCGTTGTGGGCCGAGGCTGCGTGTTCTCTCAAAGCGGAAAACCGTGCTGGCAATACCTTGCTAGAAACTCCTCCCACGGCACTCCATGTTCAGCTCCGGCCAAACGAAAGGTGACCTCAGGCCTCAAGGTAAGTTCCAGCGTTTCACGTCGGGGGAGTTGGGTGTGCAGGGGTTTCCATGAGGCCAGACTCCACCACGGAGTGCCTTAACTCTGCGACGCTCCTGGGGGCACACAGGATAGGAGCTCGTTCGCCAGTTTCGCAGGATGACTTCTCTCCGTGCCGGAACGGCGGCTCCTGGCTTCTAGAGGAACCTTAGCCTGAACAGGCCCCTGGAGAAAGCTCTTCACATTCAGAGCAAGGGCAAGGTACTGCTCTCTGGCTTGCCTGGGTTGAGTGCCCCAGTCGCCAAAGAGCCTCGCGAAAGCAGTGCTGCGCAGACTCCCTTTGCCGGTCGAACGGCCTCCTTGACTGAAAGAGAACTGCAGTGCCAAAAGGCACGGTGCTGACGACTGGCTCCAGGAAGAGACTCGGGACAGCACTCTCCTAGAAGCGAAAGCTAGGCTGTGCGCCCAGCCTGAGGAGCAGTACGTACGTTTGCCACACTTCTTTACACAGCTAGGCATGAGCCAGAGAGCCTTGGTCACTGAGGCCTACCTAAGGGACTGCCATACTTACCCAGTAGCTCCCACGCAGAGGTCCCTGTGCCCAAACGGGCCTCCACGGAAGGGCCCTGTTCCTCCCGTTGTGTTTCCTTGAGGTAATCAGAAACCGCTGAGGATCCCTATAGGAGCTCCGGTTTGAAGCTGGGCGACCCTGGCTAAACCTTATTCCCCTCCGTGGTAAACGAGACAGGGGCGGGTCCTAAGCTGCCTGAAGTACACTGCTCGCGCCCACCTGCTCTTTGCTGCCGGAAGGCCTCCCACAAGACGTCTGAGTTTACTCGTGACAGCAGAAGTCTGAGTTTACGCGTGTGAGGCCTGCTGCTCTCGGTTCCTTGCTGGGAGCTTCAGCAGGAGCGCTCGGGAGCTCGCCGGCACAAGGACTGTGAGTCCCCTCGCCCCACCCCGGCCTCAAGCAAAAGTCCAGATTTCCCCCGTCAGGAACACCTCGGAGTGCCATAGGAGCGAAGAAGCGTGCGTTAACGGAGGGCCTCAACAGTGCTAGGGCTTTATTTCACGAGACACCGTGCACTCACGTTCGTTGTGACAACTGTCAAAGGGCACGGGATGCCTTCCAACTCCTCTCTGGCGTTTGAGCCACAGGAAGTAAATGCATTCGTTTGATTAAGCTCCGTGAACGTGCAACGACGATGGCGAAGCGCTGCCCTGTTCGCTCGAAAGCTCTCGTTTGTACGGCCTTCACACGGCCTCAAGGTACGCCGTGCTAAACAGCCTTACATTCCACGCTGGTGTGCCCCCAATTGGGAATGTGGGCTCTTCTGTGAGACACCAGTGTGCGTCCCAAAGGAAACCGGGGGGGGGGGGCTCCCCCAGGACGCCTGCGTACGGCAGTCGGTGGCCAGATGTTTACTTCCAGCCGGAGAAAGAGAAAAAGGACAGCTTTCCCAGGGACAATTCTGGACCCTTGGGAACATCCAGAATCACCAAAGCCTAAACTTGGCACGGCCTGGGGAACGCTCTTCCGCACGTCCAGCAATCCCCACGTCAAAACCTTTCTCGGCAGAGGCAGGCACTCTCTCCCTTGTACTAGATAGCTCGGCAGAGCCTCCCGAGAAACATGCTGCGTCATTCAGCTTGAAAGTGGGACGCGGATGGGAGAGTACGCTTTCTGCCCGTTTGGAGGCGCCGTGCGCTTGGCTTCAAAGCTGCCCGAACAGCACTAGCGGCCCGACGTCTCTGCACGGCAGGATTGTCGTTGTGGGCCGAGGCTGCGTGTTCTCTCAAAGCGGAAAACCGTGCTGGCAATACCTTGCTAGAAACTCCTCCCACGGCACTCCATGTTCAGCTCCGGCCAAACGAAAGGTGACCTCAGGCCTCAAGGTAAGTTCCAGCGTTTCACGTCGGGGGAGTTGGGTGTGCAGGGGTTTCCATGAGGCCAGACTCCACCACGGAGTGCCTTAACTCTGCGACGCTCCTGGGGGCACACAGGATAGGAGCTCGTTCGCCAGTTTCGCAGGATGACTTCTCTCCGTGCCGGAACGGCGGCTCCTGGCTTCTAGAGGAACCTTAGCCTGAACAGGCCCCTGGAGAAAGCTCTTCACATTCAGAGCAAGGGCAAGGTACTGCTCTCTGGCTTGCCTGGGTTGAGTGCCCCAGTCGTCAAAGAGCCTCGCGAAAGCAGTGCTGCGCAGACTCCCTTTGCCGGTCGAACGGCCTCCTTGACTGAAAGAGAACTGCAGTGCCAAAAGGCACGGTGCTGACGACTGGCTCCAGGAAGAGACTCGGGACAGCACTCTCCTAGAAGCGAAAGCTAGGCTGTGCGCCCAGCCTGAGGAGCAGTACGTACGTTTGCCACACTTCTTTACACAGCTAGGCATGAGCCAGAGAGCCTTGGTCACTGAGGCCTACCTAAGGGACTGCCATACTTACCCAGTAGCTCCCACGCAGAGGTCCCTGTGCCCAAACGGGCCTCCACGGAAGGGCCCTGTTCCTCCCGTTGTGTTTCCTTGAGGTAATCAGAAACCGCTGAGGATCCCTATAGGAGCTCCGGTTTGAAGCTGGGGGACCCTGGCTAAACCTTATTCCCCTCCGTGGTAAACGAGACAGTGGCGGGTCCTAAGCTGCCTGAAGTACACTTGCTCGCGCCCACCTTCTCTTTGCTGCCGGAAGGCCTCCCACAAGACGTCTGAGTTTACTCGTGACAGCAGAAGTCTGAGTTTACGCGTGTGAGGCCTGCTGCTCTCGGTTCCTTGCTGGGAGCTTCAGCAGGAGCGCTCGGGAGCTCGCCGGCACAAGAACTGTGAGTCCCCTCGCCCCACCCCGGCCTCAAGCAAAAGTCCAGATTTCCCCCGTCAGGAACACCTCGGAGTGCCATAGGAGCGAAGAAGCGTGCGTTAACGGAGGGCCTCAACAGTGCTAGGGCTTTATTTCACGAGACACCGTGCACTCACGTTCGTTGTAACAACTGTCAAAGGGCACTGGATGCCTTCCAACTCCTCTCTGGCGTTTGAGCCACAGGAAGTAAATGCATTCGTTTGATTAAGCTCCGTGAACGTGCAACGACGATGGCGAAGCGCTGCCCTGTTCGCTCGAAAGCTCTCGTTTGTACGGCCTTCACACGGCCTCAAGGTACGCCGTGCTAAACAGCCTTACATTCCACGCTGGTGTGCCCCCAATTGGGAATGTGGGCTCTTCTGTGAGACACCAGTGTGCGTCCCAAAGGAAACCGGGGGGGGGGGCTCCCCCAGGACGCCTGCGTACGGCAGTCGGTGGCCAGATGTTTACTTCCAGCCGGAGAAAGAGAAAAAGGACAGCTTTCCCAGGGACAATTCTGGACCCTTGGGAACATCCAGAATGACCAAAGCCTAAACTTGGCACGGCCTGGGGAACGCTCTTCCGCACGTCCAGCAATCCCCACGTCAAAACCTTTCTCGGCAGAGGCAGGCACTCTCTCCCTTGTACTAGATAGCTCGGCAGAGCCTCCCGAGAAACATGCTGCGTCATTCAGCTTGAAAGTGGGACGCGGATGGGAGAGTACGCTTTCTCCCCGTTTGGAGGCGCCGTGCGCTTGGCTTCAAAGCTGCCCGAACAGCACTAGCGGCCCGACGTCTCTGCACGGCAGGATTGTCGTTGTGGGCCGAGGCTGCGTGTTCTCTCAAAGCGGAAAACCGTGCTGGCAATACCTTGCTAGAAACTCCTCCCACGGCACTCCATGTTCAGCTCCGGCCAAACGAAAGGTGACCTCAGGCCTCAAGGTAAGTTCCAGCGTTTCACGTCGGGGGAGTTGGGTGTGCAGGGGTTTCCATGAGGCCAGACTCCACCACGGAGTGCCTTAACTCTGCGACGCTCCTGGGGGCACACAGGATAGGAGCTCGTTCGCCAGTTTCGCAGGATGACTTCTCTCCGTGCCGGAACGGCGGCTCCTGGCTTCTAGAGGAACCTTAGCCTAAACAGGCCCCTGGAGAAAGCTCTTCACATTCAGAGCAAGGGCAAGGTACTGCTCTCTGGCTTGCCTGGGTTGAGTGCCCCAGTCGCCAAAGAGCCTCGCGAAAGCAGTGCTGCGCAGACTCCCTTTGCCGGTCGAACGGCCTCCTTGACTGAAAGAGAACTGCAGTGCCAAAAGGCACGGTGCTGACGACTGGCTCCAGGAAGAGACTCGGGACAGCACTCTCCTAGAAGCGAAAGCTAGGCTGTGCGCCCAGCCTGAGGAGCAGTACGTACGTTTGCCACACTTCTTTACACAGCTAGGCATGAGCCAGAGAGCCTTGGTCACTGAGGCCTACCTAAGGGACTGCCATACTTACCCAGTAGCTCCCACGCAGAGGTCCCTGTGCCCAAACGGGCCTCCACGGAAGGGCCCTGTTCCTCCCGTTGTGTTTCCTTGAGGTAATCAGAAACCGCTGAGGATCCCTATAGGAGCTCCGGTTTGAAGCTGGGCGACCCTGGCTAAACCTTATTCCCCTCCGTGGTAAACGAGACAGTGGCGGGTCCTAAGCTGCCTGAAGTACACTTGCTCGCGCCCACCTTCTCTTTGCTGCCGGAAGGCCTCCCACAAGACGTCTGAGTTTACTCGTGACAGCAGAAGTCTGAGTTTACGCGTGTGAGGCCTGCTGCTCTCGGTTCCTTGCTGGGAGCTTCAGCAGGAGCGCTCGGGAGCTCGCCGGCACAAGAACTGTGAGTCCCCTCGCCCCACCCCGGCCTCAAGCAAAAGTCCAGATTTCCCCCGTCAGGAACACCTCGGAGTGCCATAGGAGCGAAGAAGCGTGCGTTAACGGAGGGCCTCAACAGTGCTAGGGCTTTATTTCACGAGACACCGTGCACTCACGTTCGTTGTAACAACTGTCAAAGGGCACTGGATGCCTTCCAACTCCTCTCTGGCGTTTGAGCCACAGGAAGTAAATGCATTCGTTTGATTAAGCTCCGTGAACGTGCAACGACGATGGCGAAGCGCTGCCCTGTTCGCTCGAAAGCTCTCGTTTGTACGGCCTTCACACGGCCTCAAGGTACGCCGTGCTAAACAGCCTTACATTCCACGCTGGTGTGCCCCCAATTGGGAATGTGGGCTCTTCTGTGAGACACCAGTGTGCGTCCCAAAGGAAACCGGGGGGGGGGGGCTCCCCCAGGACGCCTGCGTACGGCAGTCGGTGGCCAGATGTTTACTTCCGGCCGGAGAAAGAGAAAAAGGACAGCTTTCCCAGGGACAATTCTGGACCCTTGGGAACATCCAGAATCACCAAAGCCTAAACTTGGCACGGCCTGGGGAACGCTCTTCCGCACGTCCAGCAATCCCCACGTCAAAACCTTTCTCGGCAGAGGCAGGCACTCTCTCCCTTGTACTAGATAGCTCGGCAGAGCCTCCCGAGAAACATGCTGCGTCATTCAGCTTGAAAGTGGGACGCGGATGGGAGAGTACGCTTTCTCCCCGTTTGGAGGCGCCGTGCGCTTGGCTTCAAAGCTGCCCGAACAGCACTAGCGGCCCGACGTCTCTGCACGGCAGGATTGTCGTTGTGGGCCGAGGCTGCGTGTTCTCTCAAAGCGGAAAACCGTGCTGGCAATACCTTGCTAGAAACTCCTCCCACGGCACTCCATGTTCAGCTCCGGCCAAACGAAAGGTGACCTCAGGCCTCAAGGTAAGTTCCAGCGTTTCACGTCGGGGGAGTTGGGTGTGCAGGGGTTTCCATGAGGCCAGACTCCACCACGGAGTGCCTTAACTCTGCGACGCTCCTGGGGGCACACAGGATAGGAGCTCGTTCGCCAGTTTCGCAGGATGACTTCTCTCCGTGCCGGAACGGCGGCTCCTGGCTTCTAGAGGAACCTTAGCCTGAACAGGCCCCTGGAGAAAGCTCTTCACATTCAGAGCAAGGGCAAGGTACTGCTCTCTGGCTTGCCTGGGTTGAGTGCCCCAGTCGCCAAAGAGCCTCGCGAAAGCAGTGCTGCGCAGACTCCCTTTGCCGGTCGAACGGCCTCCTTGACTGAAAGAGAACTGCAGTGCCAAAAGGCACGGTGCTGACGACTGGCTCCAGGAAGAGACTCGGGACAGCACTCTCCTAGAAGCGAAAGCTAGGCTGTGCGCCCAGCCTGAGGAGCAGTACGTACGTTTGCCACACTTCTTTACACAGCTAGGCATGAGCCAGAGAGCCTTGGTCACTGAGGCCTACCTAAGGGACTGCCATACTTACCCAGTAGCTCCCACGCAGAGGTCCCTGTGCCCAAACGGGCCTCCACGGAAGGGCCCTGTTCCTCCCGTTGTGTTTCCTTGAGGTAATCAGAAACCGCTGAGGATCCCTATAGGAGCTCCGGTTTGAAGCTGGGCGACCCTGGCTAAACCTTATTCCCCTCCGTGGTAAACGAGACAGGGGCGGGTCCTAAGCTGCCTGAAGTACACTTGCTCGCGCCCACCTTCTCTTTGCTGCCGGAAGGCCTCCCACAAGACGTCTGAGTTTACTCGTGACAGCAGAAGTCTGAGTTTACGCGTGTGAGGCCTGCTGCTCTCGGTTCCTTGCTGGGAGCTTCAGCAGGAGCGCTCGGGAGCTCGCCGGCACAAGAACTGTGAGTCCCCTCGCCCCACCCCGGCCTCAAGCAAAAGTCCAGATTTCCCCCGTCAGGAACACCTCGGAGTGCCATAGGAGCGAAGAAGCGTGCGTTAACGGAGGGCCTCAACAGTGCTAGGGCTTTATTTCACGAGACACCGTGCACTCACGTTCGTTGTGACAACTGTCAAAGGGCACTGGATGCCTTCCAACTCCTCTCTGGCGTTTGAGCCACAGGAAGTAAATGCATTCGTTTGATTAAGCTCCGTGAACGTGCAACGACGATGGCGAAGCGCTGCCCTGTTCGCTCGAAAGCTCTCGTTTGTACGGCCTTCACACGGCCTCAAGGTACGCCGTGCTAAACAGCCTTACATTCCACGCTGGTGTGCCCCCAATTGGGAATGTGGGCTCTTCTGTGAGACACCAGTGTGCGTCCCAAAGGAAACCGGGGGGGGCGGGCTCCCCCAGGACGCCTGCGTACGGCAGTCGGTGGCCAGATGTTTACTTCCGGCCGGAGAAAGAGAAAAAGGACAGCTTTCCCAGGGACAATTCTGGACCCTTGGGAACATCCAGAATGACCAAAGCCTAAACTTGGCACGGCCTGGGGAACGCTCTTCCGCACGTCCAGCAATCCCCACGTCAAAACCTTTCTCGGCAGAGGCAGGCACTCTCTCCCTTGTACTAGATAGCTCGGCAGAGCCTCCCGAGAAACATGCTGCGTCATTCAGCTTGAAAGTGGGACGCGGATGGGAGAGTACGCTTTCTGCCCGTTTGGAGGCGCCGTGCGCTTGGCTTCAAAGCTGCCCGAACAGCACTAGCGGCCCGACGTCTCTGCACGGCAGGATTGTCGTTGTGGGCCGAGGCTGCGTGTTCTCTCAAAGCGGAAAACCGTGCTGGCAATACCTTGCTAGAAACTCCTCCCACGGCACTCCATGTTCAGCTCCGGCCAAACGAAAGGTGACCTCAGGCCTCAAGGTAAGTTCCAGCGTTTCACGTCGGGGGAGTTGGGTGTGCAGGGGTTTCCATGAGGCCAGACTCCACCACGGAGTGCCTTAACTCTGCGACGCTCCTGGGGGCACACAGGATAGGAGCTCGTTCGCCAGTTTCGCAGGATGACTTCTCTCCGTGCCGGAACGGCGGCTCCTGGCTTCTAGAGGAACCTTAGCCTGAACAGGCCCCTGGAGAAAGCTCTTCACATTCAGAGCAAGGGCAAGGTACTGCTCTCTGGCTTGCCTGGGTTGAGTGCCCCAGTCGCCAAAGAGCCTCGCGAAAGCAGTGCTGCGCAGACTCCCTTTGCCGGTCGAACGGCCTCCTTGACTGAAAGAGAACTGCAGTGCCAAAAGGCACGGTGCTGACGACTGGCTCCAGGAAGAGACTCGGGACAGCACTCTCCTAGAAGCGAAAGCTAGGCTGTGCGCCCAGCCTGAGGAGCAGTACGTACGTTTGCCACACTTCTTTACACAGCTAGGCATGAGCCAGAGAGCCTTGGTCACTGAGGCCTACCTAAGGGACTGCCATACTTACCCAGTAGCTCCCACGCAGAGGTCCCTGTGCCCAAACGGGCCTCCACGGAAGGGCCCTGTTCCTCCCGTTGTGTTTCCTTGAGGTAATCAGAAACCGCTGAGGATCCCTATAGGAGCTCCGGTTTGAAGCTGGGCGACCCTGGCTAAACCTTATTCCCCTCCGTGGTAAACGAGACAGGGGCGGGTCCTAAGCTGCCTGAAGTACACTGCTCGCGCCCACCTGCTCTTTGCTGCCGGAAGGCCTCCCACAAGACGTCTGAGTTTACTCGTGACAGCAGAAGTCTGAGTTTACGCGTGTGAGGCCTGCTGCTCTCGGTTCCTTGCTGGGAGCTTCAGCAGGAGCGCTCGGGAGCTCGCCGGCACAAGGACTGTGAGTCCCCTCGCCCCACCCCGGCCTCAAGCAAAAGTCCAGATTTCCCCCGTCAGGAACACCTCGGAGTGCCATAGGAGCGAAGAAGCGTGCGTTAACGGAGGGCCTCAACAGTGCTAGGGCTTTATTTCACGAGACACCGTGCACTCACGTTCGTTGTGACAACTGTCAAAGGGCACGGGATGCCTTCCAACTCCTCTCTGGCGTTTGAGCCACAGGAAGTAAATGCATTCGTTTGATTAAGCTCCGTGAACGTGCAACGACGATGGCGAAGCGCTGCCCTGTTCGCTCGAAAGCTCTCGTTTGTACGGCCTTCACACGGCCTCAAGGTACGCCGTGCTAAACAGCCTTACATTCCACGCTGGTGTGCCCCCAATTGGGAATGTGGGCTCTTCTGTGAGACACCAGTGTGCGTCCCAAAGGAAACCGGGGGGGGGGGGCTCCCCCAGGACGCCTGCGTACGGCAGTCGGTGGCCAGATGTTTACTTCCAGCCGGAGAAAGAGAAAAAGGACAGCTTTCCCAGGGACAATTCTGGACCCTTGGGAACATCCAGAATCACCAAAGCCTAAACTTGGCACGGCCTGGGGAACGCTCTTCCGCACGTCCAGCAATCCCCACGTCAAAACCTTTCTCGGCAGAGGCAGGCACTCTCTCCCTTGTACTAGATAGCTCGGCAGAGCCTCCCGAGAAACATGCTGCGTCATTCAGCTTGAAAGTGGGACGCGGATGGGAGAGTACGCTTTCTGCCCGTTTGGAGGCGCCGTGCGCTTGGCTTCAAAGCTGCCCGAACAGCACTAGCGGCCCGACGTCTCTGCACGGCAGGATTGTCGTTGTGGGCCGAGGCTGCGTGTTCTCTCAAAGCGGAAAACCGTGCTGGCAATACCTTGCTAGAAACTCCTCCCACGGCACTCCATGTTCAGCTCCGGCCAAACGAAAGGTGACCTCAGGCCTCAAGGTAAGTTCCAGCGTTTCACGTCGGGGGAGTTGGGTGTGCAGGGGTTTCCATGAGGCCAGACTCCACCACGGAGTGCCTTAACTCTGCGACGCTCCTGGGGGCACACAGGATAGGAGCTCGTTCGCCAGTTTCGCAGGATGACTTCTCTCCGTGCCGGAACGGCGGCTCCTGGCTTCTAGAGGAACCTTAGCCTGAACAGGCCCCTGGAGAAAGCTCTTCACATTCAGAGCAAGGGCAAGGTACTGCTCTCTGGCTTGCCTGGGTTGAGTGCCCCAGTCGCCAAAGAGCCTCGCGAAAGCAGTGCTGCGCAGACTCCCTTTGCCGGTCGAACGGCCTCCTTGACTGAAAGAGAACTGCAGTGCCAAAAGGCACGGTGCTGACGACTGGCTCCAGGAAGAGACTCGGGACAGCACTCTCCTAGAAGCGAAAGCTAGGCTGTGCGCCCAGCCTGAGGAGCAGTACGTACGTTTGCCACACTTCTTTACACAGCTAGGCATGAGCCAGAGAGCCTTGGTCACTGAGGCCTACCTAAGGGACTGCCATACTTACCCAGTAGCTCCCACGCAGAGGTCCCTGTGCCCAAACGGGCCTCCACGGAAGGGCCCTGTTCCTCCCGTTGTGTTTCCTTGAGGTAATCAGAAACCGCTGAGGATCCCTATAGGAGCTCCGGTTTGAAGCTGGGCGACCCTGGCTAAACCTTATTCCCCTCCGTGGTAAACGAGACAGGGGCGGGTCCTAAGCTGCCTGAAGTACACTGCTCGCGCCCACCTGCTCTTTGCTGCCGGAAGGCCTCCCACAAGACGTCTGAGTTTACTCGTGACAGCAGAAGTCTGAGTTTACGCGTGTGAGGCCTGCTGCTCTCGGTTCCTTGCTGGGAGCTTCAGCAGGAGCGCTCGGGAGCTCGCCGGCACAAGGACTGTGAGTCCCCTCGCCCCACCCCGGCCTCAAGCAAAAGTCCAGATTTCCCCCGTCAGGAACACCTCGGAGTGCCATAGGAGCGAAGAAGCGTGCGTTAACGGAGGGCCTCAACAGTGCTAGGGCTTTATTTCACGAGACACCGTGCACTCACGTTCGTTGTAACAACTGTCAAAGGGCACGGGATGCCTTCCAACTCCTCTCTGGCGTTTGAGCCACAGGAAGTAAATGCATTCGTTTGATTAAGCTCCGTGAACGTGCAACGACGATGGCGAAGCGCTGCCCTGTTCGCTCGAAAGCTCTCGTTTGTACGGCCTTCACACGGCCTCAAGGTACGCCGTGCTAAACAGCCTTACATTCCACGCTGGTGTGCCCCCAATTGGGAATGTGGGCTCTTCTGTGAGACACCAATGTGCGTCCCAAAGGAAACCGGATGGGGGGGGGCTCCCCCAGGACGCCTGCGTACGGCAGTCGGTGGCCAGATGTTTACTTCCAGCCGGAGAAAGAGAAAAAGGACAGCTTTCCCAGGGACAATTCTGGACCCTTGGGAACATCCAGAATCACCAAAGCCTAAACTTGGCACGGCCTGGGGAACGCTCTTCCGCACGTCCAGCAATCCCCACGTCAAAACCTTTCTCGGCAGAGGCAGGCACTCTCTCCCTTGTACTAGATAGCTCGGCAGAGCCTCCCGAGAAACATGCTGCGTCATTCAGCTTGAAAGTGGGACGCGGATGGGAGAGTACGCTTTCTCCCCGTTTGGAGGCGCCGTGCGCTTGGCTTCAAAGCTGCCCGAACAGCACTAGCGGCCCGACGTCTCTGCACGGCAGGATTGTCGTTGTGGGCCGAGGCTGCGTGTTCTCTCAAAGCGGAAAACCGTGCTGGCAATACCTTGCTAGAAACTCCTCCCACGGCACTCCATGTTCAGCTCCGGCCAAACGAAAGGTGACCTCAGGCCTCAAGGTAAGTTCCAGCGTTTCACGTCGGGGGAGTTGGGTGTGCAGGGGTTTCCATGAGGCCAGACTCCACCACGGAGTGCCTTAACTCTGCGACGCTCCTGGGGGCACACAGGATAGGAGCTCGTTCGCCAGTTTCGCAGGATGACTTCTCTCCGTGCCGGAACGGCGGCTCCTGGCTTCTAGAGGAACCTTAGCCTGAACAGGCCCCTGGAGAAAGCTCTTCACATTCAGAGCAAGGGCAAGGTACTGCTCTCTGGCTTGCCTGGGTTGAGTGCCCCAGTCGCCAAAGAGCCTCGCGAAAGCAGTGCTGCGCAGACTCCCTTTGCCGGTCGAACGGCCTCCTTGACTGAAAGAGAACTGCAGTGCCAAAAGGCACGGTGCTGACGACTGGCTCCAGGAAGAGACTCGGGACAGCACTCTCCTAGAAGCGAAAGCTAGGCTGTGCGCCCAGCCTGAGGAGCAGTACGTACGTTTGCCACACTTCTTTACACAGCTAGGCATGAGCCAGAGAGCCTTGGTCACTGAGGCCTACCTAAGGGACTGCCATACTTACCCAGTAGCTCCCACGCAGAGGTCCCTGTGCCCAAACGGGCCTCCACGGAAGGGCCCTGTTCCTCCCGTTGTGTTTCCTTGAGGTAATCAGAAACCGCTGAGGATCCCTATAGGAGCTCCGGTTTGAAGCTGGGCGACCCTGGCTAAACCTTATTCCCCTCCGTGGTAAACGAGACAGGGGCGGGTCCTAAGCTGCCTGAAGTACACTGCTCGCGCCCACCTGCTCTTTGCTGCCGGAAGGCCTCCCACAAGACGTCTGAGTTTACTCGTGACAGCAGAAGTCTGAGTTTACGCGTGTGAGGCCTGCTGCTCTCGGTTCCTTGCTGGGAGCTTCAGCAGGAGCGCTCGGGAGCTCGCCGGCACAAGGACTGTGAGTCCCCTCGCCCCACCCCGGCCTCAAGCAAAAGTCCAGATTTCCCCCGTCAGGAACACCTCGGAGTGCCATAGGAGCGAAGAAGCGTGCGTTAACGGAGGGCCTCAACAGTGCTAGGGCTTTATTTCACGAGACACCGTGCACTCACGTTCGTTGTAACAACTGTCAAAGGGCACGGGATGCCTTCCAACTCCTCTCTGGCGTTTGAGCCACAGGAAGTAAATGCATTCGTTTGATTAAGCTCCGTGAACGTGCAACGACGATGGCGAAGCGCTGCCCTGTTCGCTCGAAAGCTCTCGTTTGTACGGCCTTCACACGGCCTCAAGGTACGCCGTGCTAAACAGCCTTACATTCCACGCTGGTGTGCCCCCAATTGGGAATGTGGGCTCTTCTGTGAGACACCAATGTGCGTCCCAAAGGAAACCGGATGGGGGGGGGCTCCCCCAGGACGCCTGCGTACGGCAGTCGGTGGCCAGATGTTTACTTCCGGCCGGAGAAAGAGAAAAAGGACAGCTTTCCCAGGGACAATTCTGGACCCTTGGGAACATCCAGAATCACCAAAGCCTAAACTTGGCACGGCCTGGGGAACGCTCTTCCGCACGTCCAGCAATCCCCACGTCAAAACCTTTCTCGGCAGAGGCAGGCACTCTCTCCCTTGTACTAGATAGCTCGGCAGAGCCTCCCGAGAAACATGCTGCGTCATTCAGCTTGAAAGTGGGACGCGGATGGGAGAGTACGCTTTCTCCCCGTTTGGAGGCGCCGTGCGCTTGGCTTCAAAGCTGCCCGAACAGCACTAGCGGCCCGACGTCTCTGCACGGCAGGATTGTCGTTGTGGGCCGAGGCTGCGTGTTCTCTCAAAGCGGAAAACCGTGCTGGCAATACCTTGCTAGAAACTCCTCCCACGGCACTCCATGTTCAGCTCCGGCCAAACGAAAGGTGACCTCAGGCCTCAAGGTAAGTTCCAGCGTTTCACGTCGGGGGAGTTGGGTGTGCAGGGGTTTCCATGAGGCCAGACTCCACCACGGAGTGCCTTAACTCTGCGACGCTCCTGGGGGCACACAGGATAGGAGCTCGTTCGCCAGTTTCGCAGGATGACTTCTCTCCGTGCCGGAACGGCGGCTCCTGGCTTCTAGAGGAACCTTAGCCTGAACAGGCCCCTGGAGAAAGCTCTTCACATTCAGAGCAAGGGCAAGGTACTGCTCTCTGGCTTGCCTGGGTTGAGTGCCCCAGTCGCCAAAGAGCCTCGCGAAAGCAGTGCTGCGCAGACTCCCTTTGCCGGTCGAACGGCCTCCTTGACTGAAAGAGAACTGCAGTGCCAAAAGGCACGGTGCTGACGACTGGCTCCAGGAAGAGACTCGGGACAGCACTCTCCTAGAAGCGAAAGCTAGGCTGTGCGCCCAGCCTGAGGAGCAGTACGTACGTTTGCCACACTTCTTTACACAGCTAGGCATGAGCCAGAGAGCCTTGGTCACTGAGGCCTACCTAAGGGACTGCCATACTTACCCAGTAGCTCCCACGCAGAGGTCCCTGTGCCCAAACGGGCCTCCACGGAAGGGCCCTGTTCCTCCCGTTGTGTTTCCTTGAGGTAATCAGAAACCGCTGAGGATCCCTATAGGAGCTCCGGTTTGAAGCTGGGCGACCCTGGCTAAACCTTATTCCCCTCCGTGGTAAACGAGACAGGGGCGGGTCCTAAGCTGCCTGAAGTACACTGCTCGCGCCCACCTGCTCTTTGCTGCCGGAAGGCCTCCCACAAGACGTCTGAGTTTACTCGTGACAGCAGAAGTCTGAGTTTACGCGTGTGAGGCCTGCTGCTCTCGGTTCCTTGCTGGGAGCTTCAGCAGGAGCGCTCGGGAGCTCGCCGGCACAAGGACTGTGAGTCCCCTCGCCCCACCCCGGCCTCAAGCAAAAGTCCAGATTTCCCCCGTCAGGAACACCTCGGAGTGCCATAGGAGCGAAGAAGCGTGCGTTAACGGAGGGCCTCAACAGTGCTAGGGCTTTATTTCACGAGACACCGTGCACTCACGTTCGTTGTAACAACTGTCAAAGGGCACGGGATGCCTTCCAACTCCTCTCTGGCGTTTGAGCCACAGGAAGTAAATGCATTCGTTTGATTAAGCTCCGTGAACGTGCAACGACGATGGCGAAGCGCTGCCCTGTTCGCTCGAAAGCTCTCGTTTGTACGGCCTTCACACGGCCTCAAGGTACGCCGTGCTAAACAGCCTTACATTCCACGCTGGTGTGCCCCCAATTGGGAATGTGGGCTCTTCTGTGAGACACCAATGTGCGTCCCAAAGGAAACCGGATGGGGGGGGGCTCCCCCAGGACGCCTGCGTACGGCAGTCGGTGGCCAGATGTTTACTTCCAGCCGGAGAAAGAGAAAAAGGACAGCTTTCCCAGGGACAATTCTGGACCCTTGGGAACATCCAGAATCACCAAAGCCTAAACTTGGCACGGCCTGGGGAACGCTCTTCCGCACGTCCAGCAATCCCCACGTCAAAACCTTTCTCGGCAGAGGCAGGCACTCTCTCCCTTGTACTAGATAGCTCGGCAGAGCCTCCCGAGAAACATGCTGCGTCATTCAGCTTGAAAGTGGGACGCGGATGGGAGAGTACGCTTTCTCCCCGTTTGGAGGCGCCGTGCGCTTGGCTTCAAAGCTGCCCGAACAGCACTAGCGGCCCGACGTCTCTGCACGGCAGGATTGTCGTTGTGGGCCGAGGCTGCGTGTTCTCTCAAAGCGGAAAACCGTGCTGGCAATACCTTGCTAGAAACTCCTCCCACGGCACTCCATGTTCAGCTCCGGCCAAACGAAAGGTGACCTCAGGCCTCAAGGTAAGTTCCAGCGTTTCACGTCGGGGGAGTTGGGTGTGCAGGGGTTTCCATGAGGCCAGACTCCACCACGGAGTGCCTTAACTCTGCGACGCTCCTGGGGGCACACAGGATAGGAGCTCATTCGCCAGTTTCGCAGGATGACTTCTCTCCGTGCCGGAACGGCGGCTCCTGGCTTCTAGAGGAACCTTAGCCTGAACAGGCCCCTGGAGAAAGCTCTTCACATTCAGAGCAAGGGCAAGGTACTGCTCTCTGGCTTGCCTGGGTTGAGTGCCCCAGTCGCCAAAGAGCCTCGCGAAAGCAGTGCTGCGCAGACTCCCTTTGCCGGTCGAACGGCCTCCTTGACTGAAAGAGAACTGCAGTGCCAAAAGGCACGGTGCTGACGACTGGCTCCAGGAAGAGACTCGGGACAGCACTCTCCTAGAAGCGAAAGCTAGGCTGTGCGCCCAGCCTGAGGAGCAGTACGTACGTTTGCCACACTTCTTTACACAGCTAGGCATGAGCCAGAGAGCCTTGGTCACTGAGGCCTACCTAAGGGACTGCCATACTTACCCAGTAGCTCCCACGCAGAGGTCCCTGTGCCCAAACGGGCCTCCACGGAAGGGCCCTGTTCCTCCCGTTGTGTTTCCTTGAGGTAATCAGAAACCGCTGAGGATCCCTATAGGAGCTCCGGTTTGAAGCTGGGCGACCCTGGCTAAACCTTATTCCCCTCCGTGGTAAACGAGACAGGGGCGGGTCCTAAGCTGCCTGAAGTACACTGCTCGCGCCCACCTGCTCTTTGCTGCCGGAAGGCCTCCCACAAGACGTCTGAGTTTACTCGTGACAGCAGAAGTCTGAGTTTACGCGTGTGAGGCCTGCTGCTCTCGGTTCCTTGCTGGGAGCTTCAGCAGGAGCGCTCGGGAGCTCGCCGGCACAAGGACTGTGAGTCCCCTCGCCCCACCCCGGCCTCAAGCAAAAGTCCAGATTTCCCCCGTCAGGAACACCTCGGAGTGCCATAGGAGCGAAGAAGCGTGCGTTAACGGAGGGCCTCAACAGTGCTAGGGCTTTATTTCACGAGACACCGTGCACTCACGTTCGTTGTAACAACTGTCAAAGGGCACGGGATGCCTTCCAACTCCTCTCTGGCATTTGAGCCACAGGAAGTAAATGCATTCGTTTGATTAAGCTCCGTGAACGTGCAACGACGATGGCGAAGCGCTGCCCTGTTCGCTCGAAAGCTCTCGTTTGTACGGCCTTCACACGGCCTCAAGGTACGCCGTGCTAAACAGCCTTACATTCCACGCTGGTGTGCCCCCAATTGGGAATGTGGGCTCTTCTGTGAGACACCAATGTGCGTCCCAAAGGAAACCGGATGGGGGGGGGCTCCCCCAGGACGCCTGCGTACGGCAGTCGGTGGCCAGATGTTTACTTCCAGCCGGAGAAAGAGAAAAAGGACAGCTTTCCCAGGGACAATTCTGGACCCTTGGGAACATCCAGAATGACCAAAGCCTAAACTTGGCACGGCCTGGGGAACGCTCTTCCGCACGTCCAGCAATCCCCACGTCAAAACCTTTCTCGGCAGAGGCAGGCACTCTCTCCCTTGTACTAGATAGCTCGGCAGAGCCTCCCGAGAAACATGCTGCGTCATTCAGCTTGAAAGTGGGACGCGGATGGGAGAGTACGCTTTCTCCCCGTTTGGAGGCGCCGTGCGCTTGGCTTCAAAGCTGCCCGAACAGCACTAGCGGCCCGACGTCTCTGCACGGCAGGATTGTCGTTGTGGGCCGAGGCTGCGTGTTCTCTCAAAGCGGAAAACCGTGCTGGCAATACCTTGCTAGAAACTCCTCCCACGGCACTCCATGTTCAGCTCCGGCCAAACGAAAGGTGACCTCAGGCCTCAAGGTAAGTTCCAGCGTTTCACGTCGGGGGAGTTGGGTGTGCAGGGGTTTCCATGAGGCCAGACTCCACCACGGAGTGCCTTAACTCTGCGACGCTCCTGGGGGCACACAGGAGAGGAGCTCGTTCGCCAGTTTCGCAGGATGACTTCTCTCCGTGCCGGAACGGCGGCTCCTGGCTTCTAGAGGAACCTTAGCCTAAACAGGCCCCTGGAGAAAGCTCTTCACATTCAGAGCAAGGGCAAGGTACTGCTCTCTGGCTTGCCTGGGTTGAGTGCCCCAGTCGTCAAAGAGCCTCGCGAAAGCAGTGCTGCGCAGACTCCCTTTGCCGGTCGAACGGCCTCCTTGACTGAAAGAGAACTGCAGTGCCAAAAGGCACGGTGCTGACGACTGGCTCCAGGAAGAGACTCGGGACAGCACTCTCCTAGAAGCGAAAGCTAGGCTGTGCGCCCAGCCTGAGGAGCAGTACGTACGTTTGCCACACTTCTTTACACAGCTAGGCATGAGCCAGAGAGCCTTGGTCACTGAGGCCTACCTAAGGGACTGCCATACTTACCCAGTAGCTCCCACGCAGAGGTCCCTGTGCCCAAACGGGCCTCCACGGAAGGGCCCTGTTCCTCCCGTTGTGTTTCCTTGAGGTAATCAGAAACCGCTGAGGATCCCTATAGGAGCTCCGGTTTGAAGCTGGGCGACCCTGGCTAAACCTTATTCCCCTCCGTGGTAAACGAGACAGGGGCGGGTCCTAAGCTGCCTGAAGTACACTGCTCGCGCCCACCTGCTCTTTGCTGCCGGAAGGCCTCCCACAAGACGTCTGAGTTTACTCGTGACAGCAGAAGTCTGAGTTTACGCGTGTGAGGCCTGCTGCTCTCGGTTCCTTGCTGGGAGCTTCAGCAGGAGCGCTCGGGAGCTCGCCGGCACAAGGACTGTGAGTCCCCTCGCCCCACCCCGGCCTCAAGCAAAAGTCCAGATTTCCCCCGTCAGGAACACCTCGGAGTGCCATAGGAGCGAAGAAGCGTGCGTTAACGGAGGGCCTCAACAGTGCTAGGGCTTTATTTCACGAGACACCGTGCACTCACGTTCGTTGTAACAACTGTCAAAGGGCACGGGATGCCTTCCAACTCCTCTCTGGCGTTTGAGCCACAGGAAGTAAATGCATTCGTTTGATTAAGCTCCGTGAACGTGCAACGACGATGGCGAAGCGCTGCCCTGTTCGCTCGAAAGCTCTCGTTTGTACGGCCTTCACACGGCCTCAAGGTACGCCGTGCTAAACAGCCTTACATTCCACGCTGGTGTGCCCCCAATTGGGAATGTGGGCTCTTCTGTGAGACACCAATGTGCGTCCCAAAGGAAACCGGATAGGGGGGGGGGCTCCCCCAGGACGCCTGCGTACGGCAGTCGGTGGCCAGATGTTTACTTCCAGCCGGAGAAAGAGAAAAAGGACAGCTTTCCCAGGGACAATTCTGGACCCTTGGGAACATCCAGAATGACCAAAGCCTAAACTTGGCACGGCCTGGGGAACGCTCTTCCGCACGTCCAGCAATCCCCACGTCAAAACCTTTCTCGGCAGAGGCAGGCACTCTCTCCCTTGTACTAGATAGCTCGGCAGAGCCTCCCGAGAAACATGCTGCGTCATTCAGCTTGAAAGTGGGACGCGGATGGGAGAGTACGCTTTCTCCCCGTTTGGAGGCGCCGTGCGCTTGGCTTCAAAGCTGCCCGAACAGCACTAGCGGCCCGACGTCTCTGCACGGCAGGATTGTCGTTGTGGGCCGAGGCTGCGTGTTCTCTCAAAGCGGAAAACCGTGCTGGCAATACCTTGCTAGAAACTCCTCCCACGGCACTCCATGTTCAGCTCCGGCCAAACGAAAGGTGACCTCAGGCCTCAAGGTAAGTTCCAGCGTTTCACGTCGGGGGAGTTGGGTGTGCAGGGGTTTCCATGAGGCCAGACTCCACCACGGAGTGCCTTAACTCTGCGACGCTCCTGGGGGCACACAGGAGAGGAGCTCGTTCGCCAGTTTCGCAGGATGACTTCTCTCCGTGCCGGAACGGCGGCTCCTGGCTTCTAGAGGAACCTTAGCCTAAACAGGCCCCTGGAGAAAGCTCTTCACATTCAGAGCAAGGGCAAGGTACTGCTCTCTGGCTTGCCTGGGTTGAGTGCCCCAGTCGTCAAAGAGCCTCGCGAAAGCAGTGCTGCGCAGACTCCCTTTGCCGGTCGAACGGCCTCCTTGACTGAAAGAGAACTGCAGTGCCAAAAGGCACGGTGCTGACGACTGGCTCCAGGAAGAGACTCGGGACAGCACTCTCCTAGAAGCGAAAGCTAGGCTGTGCGCCCAGCCTGAGGAGCAGTACGTACGTTTGCCACACTTCTTTACACAGCTAGGCATGAGCCAGAGAGCCTTGGTCACTGAGGCCTACCTAAGGGACTGCCATACTTACCCAGTAGCTCCCACGCAGAGGTCCCTGTGCCCAAACGGGCCTCCACGGAAGGGCCCTGTTCCTCCCGTTGTGTTTCCTTGAGGTAATCAGAAACCGCTGAGGATCCCTATAGGAGCTCCGGTTTGAAGCTGGGCGACCCTGGCTAAACCTTATTCCCCTCCGTGGTAAACGAGACAGGGGCGGGTCCTAAGCTGCCTGAAGTACACTGCTCGCGCCCACCTGCTCTTTGCTGCCGGAAGGCCTCCCACAAGACGTCTGAGTTTACTCGTGACAGCAGAAGTCTGAGTTTACGCGTGTGAGGCCTGCTGCTCTCGGTTCCTTGCTGGGAGCTTCAGCAGGAGCGCTCGGGAGCTCGCCGGCACAAGAACTGTGAGTCCCCTCGCCCCACCCCGGCCTCAAGCAAAAGTCCAGATTTCCCCCGTCAGGAACACCTCGGAGTGCCATAGGAGCGAAGAAGCGTGCGTTAACGGAGGGCCTCAACAGTGCTAGGGCTTTATTTCACGAGACACCGTGCACTCACGTTCGTTGTAACAACTGTCAAAGGGCACTGGATGCCTTCCAACTCCTCTCTGGCGTTTGAGCCACAGGAAGTAAATGCATTCGTTTGATTAAGCTCCGTGAACGTGCAACGACGATGGCGAAGCGCTGCCCTGTTCGCTCGAAAGCTCTCGTTTGTACGGCCTTCACACGGCCTCAAGGTACGCCGTGCTAAACAGCCTTACATTCCACGCTGGTGTGCCCCCAATTGGGAATGTGGGCTCTTCTGTGAGACACCAGTGTGCGTCCCAAAGGAAACCGGGGGGGGGGGGCTCCCCCAGGACGCCTGCGTACGGCAGTCGGTGGCCAGATGTTTACTTCCAGCCGGAGAAAGAGAAAAAGGACAGCTTTCCCAGGGACAATTCTGGACCCTTGGGAACATCCAGAATGACCAAAGCCTAAACTTGGCACGGCCTGGGGAACGCTCTTCCGCACGTCCAGCAATCCCCACGTCAAAACCTTTCTCGGCAGAGGCAGGCACTCTCTCCCTTGTACTAGATAGCTCGGCAGAGCCTCCCGAGAAACATGCTGCGTCATTCAGCTTGAAAGTGGGACGCGGATGGGAGAGTACGCTTTCTCCCCGTTTGGAGGCGCCGTGCGCTTGGCTTCAAAGCTGCCCGAACAGCACTAGCGGCCCGACGTCTCTGCACGGCAGGATTGTCGTTGTGGGCCGAGGCTGCGTGTTCTCTCAAAGCGGAAAACCGTGCTGGCAATACCTTGCTAGAAACTCCTCCCACGGCACTCCATGTTCAGCTCCGGCCAAACGAAAGGTGACCTCAGGCCTCAAGGTAAGTTCCAGCGTTTCACGTCGGGGGAGTTGGGTGTGCAGGGGTTTCCATGAGGCCAGACTCCACCACGGAGTGCCTTAACTCTGCGACGCTCCTGGGGGCACACAGGAGAGGAGCTCGTTCGCCAGTTTCGCAGGATGACTTCTCTCCGTGCCGGAACGGCGGCTCCTGGCTTCTAGAGGAACCTTAGCCTAAACAGGCCCCTGGAGAAAGCTCTTCACATTCAGAGCAAGGGCAAGGTACTGCTCTCTGGCTTGCCTGGGTTGAGTGCCCCAGTCGTCAAAGAGCCTCGCGAAAGCAGTGCTGCGCAGACTCCCTTTGCCGGTCGAACGGCCTCCTTGACTGAAAGAGAACTGCAGTGCCAAAAGGCACGGTGCTGACGACTGGCTCCAGGAAGAGACTCGGGACAGCACTCTCCTAGAAGCGAAAGCTAGGCTGTGCGCCCAGCCTGAGGAGCAGTACGTACGTTTGCCACACTTCTTTACACAGCTAGGCATGAGCCAGAGAGCCTTGGTCACTGAGGCCTACCTAAGGGACTGCCATACTTACCCAGTAGCTCCCACGCAGAGGTCCCTGTGCCCAAACGGGCCTCCACGGAAGGGCCCTGTTCCTCCCGTTGTGTTTCCTTGAGGTAATCAGAAACCGCTGAGGATCCCTATAGGAGCTCCGGTTTGAAGCTGGGCGACCCTGGCTAAACCTTATTCCCCTCCGTGGTAAACGAGACAGGGGCGGGTCCTAAGCTGCCTGAAGTACACTGCTCGCGCCCACCTGCTCTTTGCTGCCGGAAGGCCTCCCACAAGACGTCTGAGTTTACTCGTGACAGCAGAAGTCTGAGTTTACGCGTGTGAGGCCTGCTGCTCTCGGTTCCTTGCTGGGAGCTTCAGCAGGAGCGCTCGGGAGCTCGCCGGCACAAGGACTGTGAGTCCCCTCGCCCCACCCCGGCCTCAAGCAAAAGTCCAGATTTCCCCCGTCAGGAACACCTCGGAGTGCCATAGGAGCGAAGAAGCGTGCGTTAACGGAGGGCCTCAACAGTGCTAGGGCTTTATTTCACGAGACACCGTGCACTCACGTTCGTTGTAACAACTGTCAAAGGGCACGGGATGCCTTCCAACTCCTCTCTGGCGTTTGAGCCACAGGAAGTAAATGCATTCGTTTGATTAAGCTCCGTGAACGTGCAACGACGATGGCGAAGCGCTGCCCTGTTCGCTCGAAAGCTCTCGTTTGTACGGCCTTCACACGGCCTCAAGGTACGCCGTGCTAAACAGCCTTACATTCCACGCTGGTGTGCCCCCAATTGGGAATGTGGGCTCTTCTGTGAGACACCAATGTGCGTCCCAAAGGAAACCGGAGGGGGGGGGGGCTCCCCCAGGACGCCTGCGTACGGCAGTCGGTGGCCAGATGTTTACTTCCAGCCGGAGAAAGAGAAAAAGGACAGCTTTCCCAGGGACAATTCTGGACCCTTGGGAACATCCAGAATGACCAAAGCCTAAACTTGGCACGGCCTGGGGAACGCTCTTCCGCACGTCCAGCAATCCCCACGTCAAAACCTTTCTCGGCAGAGGCAGGCACTCTCTCCCTTGTACTAGATAGCTCGGCAGAGCCTCCCGAGAAACATGCTGCGTCATTCAGCTTGAAAGTGGGACGCGGATGGGAGAGTACGCTTTCTCCCCGTTTGGAGGCGCCGTGCGCTTGGCTTCAAAGCTGCCCGAACAGCACTAGCGGCCCGACGTCTCTGCACGGCAGGATTGTCGTTGTGGGCCGAGGCTGCGTGTTCTCTCAAAGCGGAAAACCGTGCTGGCAATACCTTGCTAGAAACTCCTCCCACGGCACTCCATGTTCAGCTCCGGCCAAACGAAAGGTGACCTCAGGCCTCAAGGTAAGTTCCAGCGTTTCACGTCGGGGGAGTTGGGTGTGCAGGGGTTTCCATGAGGCCAGACTCCACCACGGAGTGCCTTAACTCTGCGACGCTCCTGGGGGCACACAGGAGAGGAGCTCGTTCGCCAGTTTCGCAGGATGACTTCTCTCCGTGCCGGAACGGCGGCTCCTGGCTTCTAGAGGAACCTTAGCCTAAACAGGCCCCTGGAGAAAGCTCTTCACATTCAGAGCAAGGGCAAGGTACTGCTCTCTGGCTTGCCTGGGTTGAGTGCCCCAGTCGTCAAAGAGCCTCGCGAAAGCAGTGCTGCGCAGACTCCCTTTGCCGGTCGAACGGCCTCCTTGACTGAAAGAGAACTGCAGTGCCAAAAGGCACGGTGCTGACGACTGGCTCCAGGAAGAGACTCGGGACAGCACTCTCCTAGAAGCGAAAGCTAGGCTGTGCGCCCAGCCTGAGGAGCAGTACGTACGTTTGCCACACTTCTTTACACAGCTAGGCATGAGCCAGAGAGCCTTGGTCACTGAGGCCTACCTAAGGGACTGCCATACTTACCCAGTAGCTCCCACGCAGAGGTCCCTGTGCCCAAACGGGCCTCCACGGAAGGGCCCTGTTCCTCCCGTTGTGTTTCCTTGAGGTAATCAGAAACCGCTGAGGATCCCTATAGGAGCTCCGGTTTGAAGCTGGGCGACCCTGGCTAAACCTTATTCCCCTCCGTGGTAAACGAGACAGTGGCGGGTCCTAAGCTGCCTGAAGTACACTTGCTCGCGCCCACCTTCTCTTTGCTGCCGGAAGGCCTCCCACAAGACGTCTGAGTTTACTCGTGACAGCAGAAGTCTGAGTTTACGCGTGTGAGGCCTGCTGCTCTCGGTTCCTTGCTGGGAGCTTCAGCAGGAGCGCTCGGGAGCTCGCCGGCACAAGAACTGTGAGTCCCCTCGCCCCACCCCGGCCTCAAGCAAAAGTCCAGATTTCCCCCGTCAGGAACACCTCGGAGTGCCATAGGAGCGAAGAAGCGTGCGTTAACGGAGGGCCTCAACAGTGCTAGGGCTTTATTTCACGAGACACCGTGCACTCACGTTCGTTGTAACAACTGTCAAAGGGCACTGGATGCCTTCCAACTCCTCTCTGGCGTTTGAGCCACAGGAAGTAAATGCATTCGTTTGATTAAGCTCCGTGAACGTGCAACGACGATGGCGAAGCGCTGCCCTGTTCGCTCGAAAGCTCTCGTTTGTACGGCCTTCACACGGCCTCAAGGTACGCCGTGCTAAACAGCCTTACATTCCACGCTGGTGTGCCCCCAATTGGGAATGTGGGCTCTTCTGTGAGACACCAGTGTGCGTCCCAAAGGAAACCGGGGGGGGGGGGCTCCCCCAGGACGCCTGCGTACGGCAGTCGGTGGCCAGATGTTTACTTCCAGCCGGAGAAAGAGAAAAAGGACAGCTTTCCCAGGGACAATTCTGGACCCTTGGGAACATCCAGAATCACCAAAGCCTAAACTTGGCACGGCCTGGGGAACGCTCTTCCGCACGTCCAGCAATCCCCACGTCAAAACCTTTCTCGGCAGAGGCAGGCACTCTCTCCCTTGTACTAGATAGCTCGGCAGAGCCTCCCGAGAAACATGCTGCGTCATTCAGCTTGAAAGTGGGACGCGGATGGGAGAGTACGCTTTCTCCCCGTTTGGAGGCGCCGTGCGCTTGGCTTCAAAGCTGCCCGAACAGCACTAGCGGCCCGACGTCTCTGCACGGCAGGATTGTCGTTGTGGGCCGAGGCTGCGTGTTCTCTCAAAGCGGAAAACCGTGCTGGCAATACCTTGCTAGAAACTCCTCCCACGGCACTCCATGTTCAGCTCCGGCCAAACGAAAGGTGACCTCAGGCCTCAAGGTAAGTTCCAGCGTTTCACGTCGGGGGAGTTGGGTGTGCAGGGGTTTCCATGAGGCCAGACTCCACCACGGAGTGCCTTAACTCTGCGACGCTCCTGGGGGCACACAGGAGAGGAGCTCGTTCGCCAGTTTCGCAGGATGACTTCTCTCCGTGCCGGAACGGCGGCTCCTGGCTTCTAGAGGAACCTTAGCCTAAACAGGCCCCTGGAGAAAGCTCTTCACATTCAGAGCAAGGGCAAGGTACTGCTCTCTGGCTTGCCTGGGTTGAGTGCCCCAGTCGTCAAAGAGCCTCGCGAAAGCAGTGCTGCGCAGACTCCCTTTGCCGGTCGAACGGCCTCCTTGACTGAAAGAGAACTGCAGTGCCAAAAGGCACGGTGCTGACGACTGGCTCCAGGAAGAGACTCGGGACAGCACTCTCCTAGAAGCGAAAGCTAGGCTGTGCGCCCAGCCTGAGGAGCAGTACGTACGTTTGCCACACTTCTTTACACAGCTAGGCATGAGCCAGAGAGCCTTGGTCACTGAGGCCTACCTAAGGGACTGCCATACTTACCCAGTAGCTCCCACGCAGAGGTCCCTGTGCCCAAACGGGCCTCCACGGAAGGGCCCTGTTCCTCCCGTTGTGTTTCCTTGAGGTAATCAGAAACCGCTGAGGATCCCTATAGGAGCTCCGGTTTGAAGCTGGGCGACCCTGGCTAAACCTTATTCCCCTCCGTGGTAAACGAGACAGGGGCGGGTCCTAAGCTGCCTGAAGTACACTGCTCGCGCCCACCTGCTCTTTGCTGCCGGAAGGCCTCCCACAAGACGTCTGAGTTTACTCGTGACAGCAGAAGTCTGAGTTTACGCGTGTGAGGCCTGCTGCTCTCGGTTCCTTGCTGGGAGCTTCAGCAGGAGCGCTCGGGAGCTCGCCGGCACAAGGACTGTGAGTCCCCTCGCCCCACCCCGGCCTCAAGCAAAAGTCCAGATTTCCCCCGTCAGGAACACCTCGGAGTGCCATAGGAGCGAAGAAGCGTGCGTTAACGGAGGGCCTCAACAGTGCTAGGGCTTTATTTCACGAGACACCGTGCACTCACGTTCGTTGTAACAACTGTCAAAGGGCACGGGATGCCTTCCAACTCCTCTCTGGCGTTTGAGCCACAGGAAGTAAATGCATTCGTTTGATTAAGCTCCGTGAACGTGCAACGACGATGGCGAAGCGCTGCCCTGTTCGCTCGAAAGCTCTCGTTTGTACGGCCTTCACACGGCCTCAAGGTACGCCGTGCTAAACAGCCTTACATTCCACGCTGGTGTGCCCCCAATTGGGAATGTGGGCTCTTCTGTGAGACACCAATGTGCGTCCCAAAGGAAACCGGATAGGGGGGGGGCTCCCCCAGGACGCCTGCGTACGGCAGTCGGTGGCCAGATGTTTACTTCCAGCCGGAGAAAGAGAAAAAGGACAGCTTTCCCAGGGACAATTCTGGACCCTTGGGAACATCCAGAATGACCAAAGCCTAAACTTGGCACGGCCTGGGGAACGCTCTTCCGCACGTCCAGCAATCCCCACGTCAAAACCTTTCTCGGCAGAGGCAGGCACTCTCTCCCTTGTACTAGATAGCTCGGCAGAGCCTCCCGAGAAACATGCTGCGTCATTCAGCTTGAAAGTGGGACGCGGATGGGAGAGTACGCTTTCTCCCCGTTTGGAGGCGCCGTGCGCTTGGCTTCAAAGCTGCCCGAACAGCACTAGCGGCCCGACGTCTCTGCACGGCAGGATTGTCGTTGTGGGCCGAGGCTGCGTGTTCTCTCAAAGCGGAAAACCGTGCTGGCAATACCTTGCTAGAAACTCCTCCCACGGCACTCCATGTTCAGCTCCGGCCAAACGAAAGGTGACCTCAGGCCTCAAGGTAAGTTCCAGCGTTTCACGTCGGGGGAGTTGGGTGTGCAGGGGTTTCCATGAGGCCAGACTCCACCACGGAGTGCCTTAACTCTGCGACGCTCCTGGGGGCACACAGGAGAGGAGCTCGTTCGCCAGTTTCGCAGGATGACTTCTCTCCGTGCCGGAACGGCGGCTCCTGGCTTCTAGAGGAACCTTAGCCTAAACAGGCCCCTGGAGAAAGCTCTTCACATTCAGAGCAAGGGCAAGGTACTGCTCTCTGGCTTGCCTGGGTTGAGTGCCCCAGTCGTCAAAGAGCCTCGCGAAAGCAGTGCTGCGCAGACTCCCTTTGCCGGTCGAACGGCCTCCTTGACTGAAAGAGAACTGCAGTGCCAAAAGGCACGGTGCTGACGACTGGCTCCAGGAAGAGACTCGGGACAGCACTCTCCTAGAAGCGAAAGCTAGGCTGTGCGCCCAGCCTGAGGAGCAGTACGTACGTTTGCCACACTTCTTTACACAGCTAGGCATGAGCCAGAGAGCCTTGGTCACTGAGGCCTACCTAAGGGACTGCCATACTTACCCAGTAGCTCCCACGCAGAGGTCCCTGTGCCCAAACGGGCCTCCACGGAAGGGCCCTGTTCCTCCCGTTGTGTTTCCTTGAGGTAATCAGAAACCGCTGAGGATCCCTATAGGAGCTCCGGTTTGAAGCTGGGCGACCCTGGCTAAACCTTATTCCCCTCCGTGGTAAACGAGACAGGGGCGGGTCCTAAGCTGCCTGAAGTACACTGCTCGCGCCCACCTGCTCTTTGCTGCCGGAAGGCCTCCCACAAGACGTCTGAGTTTACTCGTGACAGCAGAAGTCTGAGTTTACGCGTGTGAGGCCTGCTGCTCTCGGTTCCTTGCTGGGAGCTTCAGCAGGAGCGCTCGGGAGCTCGCCGGCACAAGGACTGTGAGTCCCCTCGCCCCACCCCGGCCTCAAGCAAAAGTCCAGATTTCCCCCGTCAGGAACACCTCGGAGTGCCATAGGAGCGAAGAAGCGTGCGTTAACGGAGGGCCTCAACAGTGCTAGGGCTTTATTTCACGAGACACCGTGCACTCACGTTCGTTGTAACAACTGTCAAAGGGCACGGGATGCCTTCCAACTCCTCTCTGGCGTTTGAGCCACAGGAAGTAAATGCATTCGTTTGATTAAGCTCCGTGAACGTGCAACGACGATGGCGAAGCGCTGCCCTGTTCGCTCGAAAGCTCTCGTTTGTACGGCCTTCACACGGCCTCAAGGTACGCCGTGCTAAACAGCCTTACATTCCACGCTGGTGTGCCCCCAATTGGGAATGTGGGCTCTTCTGTGAGACACCAATGTGCGTCCCAAAGGAAACCGGATGGGGGGGGGCTCCCCCAGGACGCCTGCGTACGGCAGTCGGTGGCCAGATGTTTACTTCCAGCCGGAGAAAGAGAAAAAGGACAGCTTTCCCAGGGACAATTCTGGACCCTTGGGAACATCCAGAATGACCAAAGCCTAAACTTGGCACGGCCTGGGGAACGCTCTTCCGCACGTCCAGCAATCCCCACGTCAAAACCTTTCTCGGCAGAGGCAGGCACTCTCTCCCTTGTACTAGATAGCTCGGCAGAGCCTCCCGAGAAACATGCTGCGTCATTCAGCTTGAAAGTGGGACGCGGATGGGAGAGTACGCTTTCTCCCCGTTTGGAGGCGCCGTGCGCTTGGCTTCAAAGCTGCCCGAACAGCACTAGCGGCCCGACGTCTCTGCACGGCAGGATTGTCGTTGTGGGCCGAGGCTGCGTGTTCTCTCAAAGCGGAAAACCGTGCTGGCAATACCTTGCTAGAAACTCCTCCCACGGCACTCCATGTTCAGCTCCGGCCAAACGAAAGGTGACCTCAGGCCTCAAGGTAAGTTCCAGCGTTTCACGTCGGGGGAGTTGGGTGTGCAGGGGTTTCCATGAGGCCAGACTCCACCACGGAGTGCCTTAACTCTGCGACGCTCCTGGGGGCACACAGGATAGGAGCTCGTTCGCCAGTTTCGCAGGATGACTTCTCTCCGTGCCGGAACGGCGGCTCCTGGCTTCTAGAGGAACCTTAGCCTGAACAGGCCCCTGGAGAAAGCTCTTCACATTCAGAGCAAGGGCAAGGTACTGCTCTCTGGCTTGCCTGGGTTGAGTGCCCCAGTCGTCAAAGAGCCTCGCGAAAGCAGTGCTGCGCAGACTCCCTTTGCCGGTCGAACGGCCTCCTTGACTGAAAGAGAACTGCAGTGCCAAAAGGCACGGTGCTGACGACTGGCTCCAGGAAGAGACTCGGGACAGCACTCTCCTAGAAGCGAAAGCTAGGCTGTGCGCCCAGCCTGAGGAGCAGTACGTACGTTTGCCACACTTCTTTACACAGCTAGGCATGAGCCAGAGAGCCTTGGTCACTGAGGCCTACCTAAGGGACTGCCATACTTACCCAGTAGCTCCCACGCAGAGGTCCCTGTGCCCAAACGGGCCTCCACGGAAGGGCCCTGTTCCTCCCGTTGTGTTTCCTTGAGGTAATCAGAAACCGCTGAGGATCCCTATAGGAGCTCCGGTTTGAAGCTGGGGGACCCTGGCTAAACCTTATTCCCCTCCGTGGTAAACGAGACAGTGGCGGGTCCTAAGCTGCCTGAAGTACACTTGCTCGCGCCCACCTTCTCTTTGCTGCCGGAAGGCCTCCCACAAGACGTCTGAGTTTACTCGTGACAGCAGAAGTCTGAGTTTACGCGTGTGAGGCCTGCTGCTCTCGGTTCCTTGCTGGGAGCTTCAGCAGGAGCGCTCGGGAGCTCGCCGGCACAAGAACTGTGAGTCCCCTCGCCCCACCCCGGCCTCAAGCAAAAGTCCAGATTTCCCCCGTCAGGAACACCTCGGAGTGCCATAGGAGCGAAGAAGCGTGCGTTAACGGAGGGCCTCAACAGTGCTAGGGCTTTATTTCACGAGACACCGTGCACTCACGTTCGTTGTAACAACTGTCAAAGGGCACTGGATGCCTTCCAACTCCTCTCTGGCGTTTGAGCCACAGGAAGTAAATGCATTCGTTTGATTAAGCTCCGTGAACGTGCAACGACGATGGCGAAGCGCTGCCCTGTTCGCTCGAAAGCTCTCGTTTGTACGGCCTTCACACGGCCTCAAGGTACGCCGTGCTAAACAGCCTTACATTCCACGCTGGTGTGCCCCCAATTGGGAATGTGGGCTCTTCTGTGAGACACCAGTGTGCGTCCCAAAGGAAACCGGGGGGGGGGGCTCCCCCAGGACGCCTGCGTACGGCAGTCGGTGGCCAGATGTTTACTTCCAGCCGGAGAAAGAGAAAAAGGACAGCTTTCCCAGGGACAATTCTGGACCCTTGGGAACATCCAGAATGACCAAAGCCTAAACTTGGCACGGCCTGGGGAACGCTCTTCCGCACGTCCAGCAATCCCCACGTCAAAACCTTTCTCGGCAGAGGCAGGCACTCTCTCCCTTGTACTAGATAGCTCGGCAGAGCCTCCCGAGAAACATGCTGCGTCATTCAGCTTGAAAGTGGGACGCGGATGGGAGAGTACGCTTTCTCCCCGTTTGGAGGCGCCGTGCGCTTGGCTTCAAAGCTGCCCGAACAGCACTAGCGGCCCGACGTCTCTGCACGGCAGGATTGTCGTTGTGGGCCGAGGCTGCGTGTTCTCTCAAAGCGGAAAACCGTGCTGGCAATACCTTGCTAGAAACTCCTCCCACGGCACTCCATGTTCAGCTCCGGCCAAACGAAAGGTGACCTCAGGCCTCAAGGTAAGTTCCAGCGTTTCACGTCGGGGGAGTTGGGTGTGCAGGGGTTTCCATGAGGCCAGACTCCACCACGGAGTGCCTTAACTCTGCGACGCTCCTGGGGGCACACAGGAGAGGAGCTCGTTCGCCAGTTTCGCAGGATGACTTCTCTCCGTGCCGGAACGGCGGCTCCTGGCTTCTAGAGGAACCTTAGCCTAAACAGGCCCCTGGAGAAAGCTCTTCACATTCAGAGCAAGGGCAAGGTACTGCTCTCTGGCTTGCCTGGGTTGAGTGCCCCAGTCGTCAAAGAGCCTCGCGAAAGCAGTGCTGCGCAGACTCCCTTTGCCGGTCGAACGGCCTCCTTGACTGAAAGAGAACTGCAGTGCCAAAAGGCACGGTGCTGACGACTGGCTCCAGGAAGAGACTCGGGACAGCACTCTCCTAGAAGCGAAAGCTAGGCTGTGCGCCCAGCCTGAGGAGCAGTACGTACGTTTGCCACACTTCTTTACACAGCTAGGCATGAGCCAGAGAGCCTTGGTCACTGAGGCCTACCTAAGGGACTGCCATACTTACCCAGTAGCTCCCACGCAGAGGTCCCTGTGCCCAAACGGGCCTCCACGGAAGGGCCCTGTTCCTCCCGTTGTGTTTCCTTGAGGTAATCAGAAACCGCTGAGGATCCCTATAGGAGCTCCGGTTTGAAGCTGGGCGACCCTGGCTAAACCTTATTCCCCTCCGTGGTAAACGAGACAGGGGCGGGTCCTAAGCTGCCTGAAGTACACTGCTCGCGCCCACCTGCTCTTTGCTGCCGGAAGGCCTCCCACAAGACGTCTGAGTTTACTCGTGACAGCAGAAGTCTGAGTTTACGCGTGTGAGGCCTGCTGCTCTCGGTTCCTTGCTGGGAGCTTCAGCAGGAGCGCTCGGGAGCTCGCCGGCACAAGGACTGTGAGTCCCCTCGCCCCACCCCGGCCTCAAGCAAAAGTCCAGATTTCCCCCGTCAGGAACACCTCGGAGTGCCATAGGAGCGAAGAAGCGTGCGTTAACGGAGGGCCTCAACAGTGCTAGGGCTTTATTTCACGAGACACCGTGCACTCACGTTCGTTGTAACAACTGTCAAAGGGCACGGGATGCCTTCCAACTCCTCTCTGGCGTTTGAGCCACAGGAAGTAAATGCATTCGTTTGATTAAGCTCCGTGAACGTGCAACGACGATGGCGAAGCGCTGCCCTGTTCGCTCGAAAGCTCTCGTTTGTACGGCCTTCACACGGCCTCAAGGTACGCCGTGCTAAACAGCCTTACATTCCACGCTGGTGTGCCCCCAATTGGGAATGTGGGCTCTTCTGTGAGACACCAATGTGCGTCCCAAAGGAAACCGGATGGGGGGGGGCTCCCCCAGGACGCCTGCGTACGGCAGTCGGTGGCCAGATGTTTACTTCCAGCCGGAGAAAGAGAAAAAGGACAGCTTTCCCAGGGACAATTCTGGACCCTTGGGAACATCCAGAATCACCAAAGCCTAAACTTGGCACGGCCTGGGGAACGCTCTTCCGCACGTCCAGCAATCCCCACGTCAAAACCTTTCTCGGCAGAGGCAGGCACTCTCTCCCTTGTACTAGATAGCTCGGCAGAGCCTCCCGAGAAACATGCTGCGTCATTCAGCTTGAAAGTGGGACGCGGATGGGAGAGTACGCTTTCTCCCCGTTTGGAGGCGCCGTGCGCTTGGCTTCAAAGCTGCCCGAACAGCACTAGCGGCCCGACGTCTCTGCACGGCAGGATTGTCGTTGTGGGCCGAGGCTGCGTGTTCTCTCAAAGCGGAAAACCGTGCTGGCAATACCTTGCTAGAAACTCCTCCCACGGCACTCCATGTTCAGCTCCGGCCAAACGAAAGGTGACCTCAGGCCTCAAGGTAAGTTCCAGCGTTTCACGTCGGGGGAGTTGGGTGTGCAGGGGTTTCCATGAGGCCAGACTCCACCACGGAGTGCCTTAACTCTGCGACGCTCCTGGGGGCACACAGGATAGGAGCTCGTTCGCCAGTTTCGCAGGATGACTTCTCTCCGTGCCGGAACGGCGGCTCCTGGCTTCTAGAGGAACCTTAGCCTGAACAGGCCCCTGGAGAAAGCTCTTCACATTCAGAGCAAGGGCAAGGTACTGCTCTCTGGCTTGCCTGGGTTGAGTGCCCCAGTCGCCAAAGAGCCTCGCGAAAGCAGTGCTGCGCAGACTCCCTTTGCCGGTCGAACGGCCTCCTTGACTGAAAGAGAACTGCAGTGCCAAAAGGCACGGTGCTGACGACTGGCTCCAGGAAGAGACTCGGGACAGCACTCTCCTAGAAGCGAAAGCTAGGCTGTGCGCCCAGCCTGAGGAGCAGTACGTACGTTTGCCACACTTCTTTACACAGCTAGGCATGAGCCAGAGAGCCTTGGTCACTGAGGCCTACCTAAGGGACTGCCATACTTACCCAGTAGCTCCCACGCAGAGGTCCCTGTGCCCAAACGGGCCTCCACGGAAGGGCCCTGTTCCTCCCGTTGTGTTTCCTTGAGGTAATCAGAAACCGCTGAGGATCCCTATAGGAGCTCCGGTTTGAAGCTGGGCGACCCTGGCTAAACCTTATTCCCCTCCGTGGTAAACGAGACAGGGGCGGGTCCTAAGCTGCCTGAAGTACACTGCTCGCGCCCACCTGCTCTTTGCTGCCGGAAGGCCTCCCACAAGACGTCTGAGTTTACTCGTGACAGCAGAAGTCTGAGTTTACGCGTGTGAGGCCTGCTGCTCTCGGTTCCTTGCTGGGAGCTTCAGCAGGAGCGCTCGGGAGCTCGCCGGCACAAGGACTGTGAGTCCCCTCGCCCCACCCCGGCCTCAAGCAAAAGTCCAGATTTCCCCCGTCAGGAACACCTCGGAGTGCCATAGGAGCGAAGAAGCGTGCGTTAACGGAGGGCCTCAACAGTGCTAGGGCTTTATTTCACGAGACACCGTGCACTCACGTTCGTTGTAACAACTGTCAAAGGGCACGGGATGCCTTCCAACTCCTCTCTGGCATTTGAGCCACAGGAAGTAAATGCATTCGTTTGATTAAGCTCCGTGAACGTGCAACGACGATGGCGAAGCGCTGCCCTGTTCGCTCGAAAGCTCTCGTTTGTACGGCCTTCACACGGCCTCAAGGTACGCCGTGCTAAACAGCCTTACATTCCACGCTGGTGTGCCCCCAATTGGGAATGTGGGCTCTTCTGTGAGACACCAATGTGCGTCCCAAAGGAAACCGGATGGGGGGGGGCTCCCCCAGGACGCCTGCGTACGGCAGTCGGTGGCCAGATGTTTACTTCCAGCCGGAGAAAGAGAAAAAGGACAGCTTTCCCAGGGACAATTCTGGACCCTTGGGAACATCCAGAATGACCAAAGCCTAAACTTGGCACGGCCTGGGGAACGCTCTTCCGCACGTCCAGCAATCCCCACGTCAAAACCTTTCTCGGCAGAGGCAGGCACTCTCTCCCTTGTACTAGATAGCTCGGCAGAGCCTCCCGAGAAACATGCTGCGTCATTCAGCTTGAAAGTGGGACGCGGATGGGAGAGTACGCTTTCTCCCCGTTTGGAGGCGCCGTGCGCTTGGCTTCAAAGCTGCCCGAACAGCACTAGCGGCCCGACGTCTCTGCACGGCAGGATTGTCGTTGTGGGCCGAGGCTGCGTGTTCTCTCAAAGCGGAAAACCGTGCTGGCAATACCTTGCTAGAAACTCCTCCCACGGCACTCCATGTTCAGCTCCGGCCAAACGAAAGGTGACCTCAGGCCTCAAGGTAAGTTCCAGCGTTTCACGTCGGGGGAGTTGGGTGTGCAGGGGTTTCCATGAGGCCAGACTCCACCACGGAGTGCCTTAACTCTGCGACGCTCCTGGGGGCACACAGGAGAGGAGCTCGTTCGCCAGTTTCGCAGGATGACTTCTCTCCGTGCCGGAACGGCGGCTCCTGGCTTCTAGAGGAACCTTAGCCTAAACAGGCCCCTGGAGAAAGCTCTTCACATTCAGAGCAAGGGCAAGGTACTGCTCTCTGGCTTGCCTGGGTTGAGTGCCCCAGTCGTCAAAGAGCCTCGCGAAAGCAGTGCTGCGCAGACTCCCTTTGCCGGTCGAACGGCCTCCTTGACTGAAAGAGAACTGCAGTGCCAAAAGGCACGGTGCTGACGACTGGCTCCAGGAAGAGACTCGGGACAGCACTCTCCTAGAAGCGAAAGCTAGGCTGTGCGCCCAGCCTGAGGAGCAGTACGTACGTTTGCCACACTTCTTTACACAGCTAGGCATGAGCCAGAGAGCCTTGGTCACTGAGGCCTACCTAAGGGACTGCCATACTTACCCAGTAGCTCCCACGCAGAGGTCCCTGTGCCCAAACGGGCCTCCACGGAAGGGCCCTGTTCCTCCCGTTGTGTTTCCTTGAGGTAATCAGAAACCGCTGAGGATCCCTATAGGAGCTCCGGTTTGAAGCTGGGCGACCCTGGCTAAACCTTATTCCCCTCCGTGGTAAACGAGACAGGGGCGGGTCCTAAGCTGCCTGAAGTACACTGCTCGCGCCCACCTGCTCTTTGCTGCCGGAAGGCCTCCCACAAGACGTCTGAGTTTACTCGTGACAGCAGAAGTCTGAGTTTACGCGTGTGAGGCCTGCTGCTCTCGGTTCCTTGCTGGGAGCTTCAGCAGGAGCGCTCGGGAGCTCGCCGGCACAAGGACTGTGAGTCCCCTCGCCCCACCCCGGCCTCAAGCAAAAGTCCAGATTTCCCCCGTCAGGAACACCTCGGAGTGCCATAGGAGCGAAGAAGCGTGCGTTAACGGAGGGCCTCAACAGTGCTAGGGCTTTATTTCACGAGACACCGTGCACTCACGTTCGTTGTAACAACTGTCAAAGGGCACGGGATGCCTTCCAACTCCTCTCTGGCGTTTGAGCCACAGGAAGTAAATGCATTCGTTTGATTAAGCTCCGTGAACGTGCAACGACGATGGCGAAGCGCTGCCCTGTTCGCTCGAAAGCTCTCGTTTGTACGGCCTTCACACGGCCTCAAGGTACGCCGTGCTAAACAGCCTTACATTCCACGCTGGTGTGCCCCCAATTGGGAATGTGGGCTCTTCTGTGAGACACCAATGTGCGTCCCAAAGGAAACCGGATAGGGGGGGGGGCTCCCCCAGGACGCCTGCGTACGGCAGTCGGTGGCCAGATGTTTACTTCCAGCCGGAGAAAGAGAAAAAGGACAGCTTTCCCAGGGACAATTCTGGACCCTTGGGAACATCCAGAATGACCAAAGCCTAAACTTGGCACGGCCTGGGGAACGCTCTTCCGCACGTCCAGCAATCCCCACGTCAAAACCTTTCTCGGCAGAGGCAGGCACTCTCTCCCTTGTACTAGATAGCTCGGCAGAGCCTCCCGAGAAACATGCTGCGTCATTCAGCTTGAAAGTGGGACGCGGATGGGAGAGTACGCTTTCTCCCCGTTTGGAGGCGCCGTGCGCTTGGCTTCAAAGCTGCCCGAACAGCACTAGCGGCCCGACGTCTCTGCACGGCAGGATTGTCGTTGTGGGCCGAGGCTGCGTGTTCTCTCAAAGCGGAAAACCGTGCTGGCAATACCTTGCTAGAAACTCCTCCCACGGCACTCCATGTTCAGCTCCGGCCAAACGAAAGGTGACCTCAGGCCTCAAGGTAAGTTCCAGCGTTTCACGTCGGGGGAGTTGGGTGTGCAGGGGTTTCCATGAGGCCAGACTCCACCACGGAGTGCCTTAACTCTGCGACGCTCCTGGGGGCACACAGGAGAGGAGCTCGTTCGCCAGTTTCGCAGGATGACTTCTCTCCGTGCCGGAACGGCGGCTCCTGGCTTCTAGAGGAACCTTAGCCTAAACAGGCCCCTGGAGAAAGCTCTTCACATTCAGAGCAAGGGCAAGGTACTGCTCTCTGGCTTGCCTGGGTTGAGTGCCCCAGTCGTCAAAGAGCCTCGCGAAAGCAGTGCTGCGCAGACTCCCTTTGCCGGTCGAACGGCCTCCTTGACTGAAAGAGAACTGCAGTGCCAAAAGGCACGGTGCTGACGACTGGCTCCAGGAAGAGACTCGGGACAGCACTCTCCTAGAAGCGAAAGCTAGGCTGTGCGCCCAGCCTGAGGAGCAGTACGTACGTTTGCCACACTTCTTTACACAGCTAGGCATGAGCCAGAGAGCCTTGGTCACTGAGGCCTACCTAAGGGACTGCCATACTTACCCAGTAGCTCCCACGCAGAGGTCCCTGTGCCCAAACGGGCCTCCACGGAAGGGCCCTGTTCCTCCCGTTGTGTTTCCTTGAGGTAATCAGAAACCGCTGAGGATCCCTATAGGAGCTCCGGTTTGAAGCTGGGCGACCCTGGCTAAACCTTATTCCCCTCCGTGGTAAACGAGACAGGGGCGGGTCCTAAGCTGCCTGAAGTACACTGCTCGCGCCCACCTGCTCTTTGCTGCCGGAAGGCCTCCCACAAGACGTCTGAGTTTACTCGTGACAGCAGAAGTCTGAGTTTACGCGTGTGAGGCCTGCTGCTCTCGGTTCCTTGCTGGGAGCTTCAGCAGGAGCGCTCGGGAGCTCGCCGGCACAAGAACTGTGAGTCCCCTCGCCCCACCCCGGCCTCAAGCAAAAGTCCAGATTTCCCCCGTCAGGAACACCTCGGAGTGCCATAGGAGCGAAGAAGCGTGCGTTAACGGAGGGCCTCAACAGTGCTAGGGCTTTATTTCACGAGACACCGTGCACTCACGTTCGTTGTAACAACTGTCAAAGGGCACTGGATGCCTTCCAACTCCTCTCTGGCGTTTGAGCCACAGGAAGTAAATGCATTCGTTTGATTAAGCTCCGTGAACGTGCAACGACGATGGCGAAGCGCTGCCCTGTTCGCTCGAAAGCTCTCGTTTGTACGGCCTTCACACGGCCTCAAGGTACGCCGTGCTAAACAGCCTTACATTCCACGCTGGTGTGCCCCCAATTGGGAATGTGGGCTCTTCTGTGAGACACCAGTGTGCGTCCCAAAGGAAACCGGGGGGGGGGGGCTCCCCCAGGACGCCTGCGTACGGCAGTCGGTGGCCAGATGTTTACTTCCAGCCGGAGAAAGAGAAAAAGGACAGCTTTCCCAGGGACAATTCTGGACCCTTGGGAACATCCAGAATGACCAAAGCCTAAACTTGGCACGGCCTGGGGAACGCTCTTCCGCACGTCCAGCAATCCCCACGTCAAAACCTTTCTCGGCAGAGGCAGGCACTCTCTCCCTTGTACTAGATAGCTCGGCAGAGCCTCCCGAGAAACATGCTGCGTCATTCAGCTTGAAAGTGGGACGCGGATGGGAGAGTACGCTTTCTCCCCGTTTGGAGGCGCCGTGCGCTTGGCTTCAAAGCTGCCCGAACAGCACTAGCGGCCCGACGTCTCTGCACGGCAGGATTGTCGTTGTGGGCCGAGGCTGCGTGTTCTCTCAAAGCGGAAAACCGTGCTGGCAATACCTTGCTAGAAACTCCTCCCACGGCACTCCATGTTCAGCTCCGGCCAAACGAAAGGTGACCTCAGGCCTCAAGGTAAGTTCCAGCGTTTCACGTCGGGGGAGTTGGGTGTGCAGGGGTTTCCATGAGGCCAGACTCCACCACGGAGTGCCTTAACTCTGCGACGCTCCTGGGGGCACACAGGAGAGGAGCTCGTTCGCCAGTTTCGCAGGATGACTTCTCTCCGTGCCGGAACGGCGGCTCCTGGCTTCTAGAGGAACCTTAGCCTAAACAGGCCCCTGGAGAAAGCTCTTCACATTCAGAGCAAGGGCAAGGTACTGCTCTCTGGCTTGCCTGGGTTGAGTGCCCCAGTCGTCAAAGAGCCTCGCGAAAGCAGTGCTGCGCAGACTCCCTTTGCCGGTCGAACGGCCTCCTTGACTGAAAGAGAACTGCAGTGCCAAAAGGCACGGTGCTGACGACTGGCTCCAGGAAGAGACTCGGGACAGCACTCTCCTAGAAGCGAAAGCTAGGCTGTGCGCCCAGCCTGAGGAGCAGTACGTACGTTTGCCACACTTCTTTACACAGCTAGGCATGAGCCAGAGAGCCTTGGTCACTGAGGCCTACCTAAGGGACTGCCATACTTACCCAGTAGCTCCCACGCAGAGGTCCCTGTGCCCAAACGGGCCTCCACGGAAGGGCCCTGTTCCTCCCGTTGTGTTTCCTTGAGGTAATCAGAAACCGCTGAGGATCCCTATAGGAGCTCCGGTTTGAAGCTGGGCGACCCTGGCTAAACCTTATTCCCCTCCGTGGTAAACGAGACAGGGGCGGGTCCTAAGCTGCCTGAAGTACACTGCTCGCGCCCACCTGCTCTTTGCTGCCGGAAGGCCTCCCACAAGACGTCTGAGTTTACTCGTGACAGCAGAAGTCTGAGTTTACGCGTGTGAGGCCTGCTGCTCTCGGTTCCTTGCTGGGAGCTTCAGCAGGAGCGCTCGGGAGCTCGCCGGCACAAGGACTGTGAGTCCCCTCGCCCCACCCCGGCCTCAAGCAAAAGTCCAGATTTCCCCCGTCAGGAACACCTCGGAGTGCCATAGGAGCGAAGAAGCGTGCGTTAACGGAGGGCCTCAACAGTGCTAGGGCTTTATTTCACGAGACACCGTGCACTCACGTTCGTTGTAACAACTGTCAAAGGGCACGGGATGCCTTCCAACTCCTCTCTGGCGTTTGAGCCACAGGAAGTAAATGCATTCGTTTGATTAAGCTCCGTGAACGTGCAACGACGATGGCGAAGCGCTGCCCTGTTCGCTCGAAAGCTCTCGTTTGTACGGCCTTCACACGGCCTCAAGGTACGCCGTGCTAAACAGCCTTACATTCCACGCTGGTGTGCCCCCAATTGGGAATGTGGGCTCTTCTGTGAGACACCAGTGTGCGTCCCAAAGGAAACCGGAGGGGGGGGGGGCTCCCCCAGGACGCCTGCGTACGGCAGTCGGTGGCCAGATGTTTACTTCCAGCCGGAGAAAGAGAAAAAGGACAGCTTTCCCAGGGACAATTCTGGACCCTTGGGAACATCCAGAATGACCAAAGCCTAAACTTGGCACGGCCTGGGGAACGCTCTTCCGCACGTCCAGCAATCCCCACGTCAAAACCTTTCTCGGCAGAGGCAGGCACTCTCTCCCTTGTACTAGATAGCTCGGCAGAGCCTCCCGAGAAACATGCTGCGTCATTCAGCTTGAAAGTGGGACGCGGATGGGAGAGTACGCTTTCTCCCCGTTTGGAGGCGCCGTGCGCTTGGCTTCAAAGCTGCCCGAACAGCACTAGCGGCCCGACGTCTCTGCACGGCAGGATTGTCGTTGTGGGCCGAGGCTGCGTGTTCTCTCAAAGCGGAAAACCGTGCTGGCAATACCTTGCTAGAAACTCCTCCCACGGCACTCCATGTTCAGCTCCGGCCAAACGAAAGGTGACCTCAGGCCTCAAGGTAAGTTCCAGCGTTTCACGTCGGGGGAGTTGGGTGTGCAGGGGTTTCCATGAGGCCAGACTCCACCACGGAGTGCCTTAACTCTGCGACGCTCCTGGGGGCACACAGGAGAGGAGCTCGTTCGCCAGTTTCGCAGGATGACTTCTCTCCGTGCCGGAACGGCGGCTCCTGGCTTCTAGAGGAACCTTAGCCTAAACAGGCCCCTGGAGAAAGCTCTTCACATTCAGAGCAAGGGCAAGGTACTGCTCTCTGGCTTGCCTGGGTTGAGTGCCCCAGTCGTCAAAGAGCCTCGCGAAAGCAGTGCTGCGCAGACTCCCTTTGCCGGTCGAACGGCCTCCTTGACTGAAAGAGAACTGCAGTGCCAAAAGGCACGGTGCTGACGACTGGCTCCAGGAAGAGACTCGGGACAGCACTCTCCTAGAAGCGAAAGCTAGGCTGTGCGCCCAGCCTGAGGAGCAGTACGTACGTTTGCCACACTTCTTTACACAGCTAGGCATGAGCCAGAGAGCCTTGGTCACTGAGGCCTACCTAAGGGACTGCCATACTTACCCAGTAGCTCCCACGCAGAGGTCCCTGTGCCCAAACGGGCCTCCACGGAAGGGCCCTGTTCCTCCCGTTGTGTTTCCTTGAGGTAATCAGAAACCGCTGAGGATCCCTATAGGAGCTCCGGTTTGAAGCTGGGCGACCCTGGCTAAACCTTATTCCCCTCCGTGGTAAACGAGACAGTGGCGGGTCCTAAGCTGCCTGAAGTACACTTGCTCGCGCCCACCTTCTCTTTGCTGCCGGAAGGCCTCCCACAAGACGTCTGAGTTTACTCGTGACAGCAGAAGTCTGAGTTTACGCGTGTGAGGCCTGCTGCTCTCGGTTCCTTGCTGGGAGCTTCAGCAGGAGCGCTCGGGAGCTCGCCGGCACAAGAACTGTGAGTCCCCTCGCCCCACCCCGGCCTCAAGCAAAAGTCCAGATTTCCCCCGTCAGGAACACCTCGGAGTGCCATAGGAGCGAAGAAGCGTGCGTTAACGGAGGGCCTCAACAGTGCTAGGGCTTTATTTCACGAGACACCGTGCACTCACGTTCGTTGTAACAACTGTCAAAGGGCACTGGATGCCTTCCAACTCCTCTCTGGCGTTTGAGCCACAGGAAGTAAATGCATTCGTTTGATTAAGCTCCGTGAACGTGCAACGACGATGGCGAAGCGCTGCCCTGTTCGCTCGAAAGCTCTCGTTTGTACGGCCTTCACACGGCCTCAAGGTACGCCGTGCTAAACAGCCTTACATTCCACGCTGGTGTGCCCCCAATTGGGAATGTGGGCTCTTCTGTGAGACACCAGTGTGCGTCCCAAAGGAAACCGGGGGGGGGGGGCTCCCCCAGGACGCCTGCGTACGGCAGTCGGTGGCCAGATGTTTACTTCCAGCCGGAGAAAGAGAAAAAGGACAGCTTTCCCAGGGACAATTCTGGACCCTTGGGAACATCCAGAATCACCAAAGCCTAAACTTGGCACGGCCTGGGGAACGCTCTTCCGCACGTCCAGCAATCCCCACGTCAAAACCTTTCTCGGCAGAGGCAGGCACTCTCTCCCTTGTACTAGATAGCTCGGCAGAGCCTCCCGAGAAACATGCTGCGTCATTCAGCTTGAAAGTGGGACGCGGATGGGAGAGTACGCTTTCTCCCCGTTTGGAGGCGCCGTGCGCTTGGCTTCAAAGCTGCCCGAACAGCACTAGCGGCCCGACGTCTCTGCACGGCAGGATTGTCGTTGTGGGCCGAGGCTGCGTGTTCTCTCAAAGCGGAAAACCGTGCTGGCAATACCTTGCTAGAAACTCCTCCCACGGCACTCCATGTTCAGCTCCGGCCAAACGAAAGGTGACCTCAGGCCTCAAGGTAAGTTCCAGCGTTTCACGTCGGGGGAGTTGGGTGTGCAGGGGTTTCCATGAGGCCAGACTCCACCACGGAGTGCCTTAACTCTGCGACGCTCCTGGGGGCACACAGGAGAGGAGCTCGTTCGCCAGTTTCGCAGGATGACTTCTCTCCGTGCCGGAACGGCGGCTCCTGGCTTCTAGAGGAACCTTAGCCTAAACAGGCCCCTGGAGAAAGCTCTTCACATTCAGAGCAAGGGCAAGGTACTGCTCTCTGGCTTGCCTGGGTTGAGTGCCCCAGTCGTCAAAGAGCCTCGCGAAAGCAGTGCTGCGCAGACTCCCTTTGCCGGTCGAACGGCCTCCTTGACTGAAAGAGAACTGCAGTGCCAAAAGGCACGGTGCTGACGACTGGCTCCAGGAAGAGACTCGGGACAGCACTCTCCTAGAAGCGAAAGCTAGGCTGTGCGCCCAGCCTGAGGAGCAGTACGTACGTTTGCCACACTTCTTTACACAGCTAGGCATGAGCCAGAGAGCCTTGGTCACTGAGGCCTACCTAAGGGACTGCCATACTTACCCAGTAGCTCCCACGCAGAGGTCCCTGTGCCCAAACGGGCCTCCACGGAAGGGCCCTGTTCCTCCCGTTGTGTTTCCTTGAGGTAATCAGAAACCGCTGAGGATCCCTATAGGAGCTCCGGTTTGAAGCTGGGCGACCCTGGCTAAACCTTATTCCCCTCCGTGGTAAACGAGACAGGGGCGGGTCCTAAGCTGCCTGAAGTACACTGCTCGCGCCCACCTGCTCTTTGCTGCCGGAAGGCCTCCCACAAGACGTCTGAGTTTACTCGTGACAGCAGAAGTCTGAGTTTACGCGTGTGAGGCCTGCTGCTCTCGGTTCCTTGCTGGGAGCTTCAGCAGGAGCGCTCGGGAGCTCGCCGGCACAAGGACTGTGAGTCCCCTCGCCCCACCCCGGCCTCAAGCAAAAGTCCAGATTTCCCCCGTCAGGAACACCTCGGAGTGCCATAGGAGCGAAGAAGCGTGCGTTAACGGAGGGCCTCAACAGTGCTAGGGCTTTATTTCACGAGACACCGTGCACTCACGTTCGTTGTAACAACTGTCAAAGGGCACGGGATGCCTTCCAACTCCTCTCTGGCGTTTGAGCCACAGGAAGTAAATGCATTCGTTTGATTAAGCTCCGTGAACGTGCAACGACGATGGCGAAGCGCTGCCCTGTTCGCTCGAAAGCTCTCGTTTGTACGGCCTTCACACGGCCTCAAGGTACGCCGTGCTAAACAGCCTTACATTCCACGCTGGTGTGCCCCCAATTGGGAATGTGGGCTCTTCTGTGAGACACCAATGTGCGTCCCAAAGGAAACCGGATAGGGGGGGGGCTCCCCCAGGACGCCTGCGTACGGCAGTCGGTGGCCAGATGTTTACTTCCAGCCGGAGAAAGAGAAAAAGGACAGCTTTCCCAGGGACAATTCTGGACCCTTGGGAACATCCAGAATGACCAAAGCCTAAACTTGGCACGGCCTGGGGAACGCTCTTCCGCACGTCCAGCAATCCCCACGTCAAAACCTTTCTCGGCAGAGGCAGGCACTCTCTCCCTTGTACTAGATAGCTCGGCAGAGCCTCCCGAGAAACATGCTGCGTCATTCAGCTTGAAAGTGGGACGCGGATGGGAGAGTACGCTTTCTCCCCGTTTGGAGGCGCCGTGCGCTTGGCTTCAAAGCTGCCCGAACAGCACTAGCGGCCCGACGTCTCTGCACGGCAGGATTGTCGTTGTGGGCCGAGGCTGCGTGTTCTCTCAAAGCGGAAAACCGTGCTGGCAATACCTTGCTAGAAACTCCTCCCACGGCACTCCATGTTCAGCTCCGGCCAAACGAAAGGTGACCTCAGGCCTCAAGGTAAGTTCCAGCGTTTCACGTCGGGGGAGTTGGGTGTGCAGGGGTTTCCATGAGGCCAGACTCCACCACGGAGTGCCTTAACTCTGCGACGCTCCTGGGGGCACACAGGAGAGGAGCTCGTTCGCCAGTTTCGCAGGATGACTTCTCTCCGTGCCGGAACGGCGGCTCCTGGCTTCTAGAGGAACCTTAGCCTAAACAGGCCCCTGGAGAAAGCTCTTCACATTCAGAGCAAGGGCAAGGTACTGCTCTCTGGCTTGCCTGGGTTGAGTGCCCCAGTCGTCAAAGAGCCTCGCGAAAGCAGTGCTGCGCAGACTCCCTTTGCCGGTCGAACGGCCTCCTTGACTGAAAGAGAACTGCAGTGCCAAAAGGCACGGTGCTGACGACTGGCTCCAGGAAGAGACTCGGGACAGCACTCTCCTAGAAGCGAAAGCTAGGCTGTGCGCCCAGCCTGAGGAGCAGTACGTACGTTTGCCACACTTCTTTACACAGCTAGGCATGAGCCAGAGAGCCTTGGTCACTGAGGCCTACCTAAGGGACTGCCATACTTACCCAGTAGCTCCCACGCAGAGGTCCCTGTGCCCAAACGGGCCTCCACGGAAGGGCCCTGTTCCTCCCGTTGTGTTTCCTTGAGGTAATCAGAAACCGCTGAGGATCCCTATAGGAGCTCCGGTTTGAAGCTGGGCGACCCTGGCTAAACCTTATTCCCCTCCGTGGTAAACGAGACAGGGGCGGGTCCTAAGCTGCCTGAAGTACACTGCTCGCGCCCACCTGCTCTTTGCTGCCGGAAGGCCTCCCACAAGACGTCTGAGTTTACTCGTGACAGCAGAAGTCTGAGTTTACGCGTGTGAGGCCTGCTGCTCTCGGTTCCTTGCTGGGAGCTTCAGCAGGAGCGCTCGGGAGCTCGCCGGCACAAGGACTGTGAGTCCCCTCGCCCCACCCCGGCCTCAAGCAAAAGTCCAGATTTCCCCCGTCAGGAACACCTCGGAGTGCCATAGGAGCGAAGAAGCGTGCGTTAACGGAGGGCCTCAACAGTGCTAGGGCTTTATTTCACGAGACACCGTGCACTCACGTTCGTTGTAACAACTGTCAAAGGGCACGGGATGCCTTCCAACTCCTCTCTGGCGTTTGAGCCACAGGAAGTAAATGCATTCGTTTGATTAAGCTCCGTGAACGTGCAACGACGATGGCGAAGCGCTGCCCTGTTCGCTCGAAAGCTCTCGTTTGTACGGCCTTCACACGGCCTCAAGGTACGCCGTGCTAAACAGCCTTACATTCCACGCTGGTGTGCCCCCAATTGGGAATGTGGGCTCTTCTGTGAGACACCAATGTGCGTCCCAAAGGAAACCGGATGGGGGGGGGCTCCCCCAGGACGCCTGCGTACGGCAGTCGGTGGCCAGATGTTTACTTCCAGCCGGAGAAAGAGAAAAAGGACAGCTTTCCCAGGGACAATTCTGGACCCTTGGGAACATCCAGAATGACCAAAGCCTAAACTTGGCACGGCCTGGGGAACGCTCTTCCGCACGTCCAGCAATCCCCACGTCAAAACCTTTCTCGGCAGAGGCAGGCACTCTCTCCCTTGTACTAGATAGCTCGGCAGAGCCTCCCGAGAAACATGCTGCGTCATTCAGCTTGAAAGTGGGACGCGGATGGGAGAGTACGCTTTCTCCCCGTTTGGAGGCGCCGTGCGCTTGGCTTCAAAGCTGCCCGAACAGCACTAGCGGCCCGACGTCTCTGCACGGCAGGATTGTCGTTGTGGGCCGAGGCTGCGTGTTCTCTCAAAGCGGAAAACCGTGCTGGCAATACCTTGCTAGAAACTCCTCCCACGGCACTCCATGTTCAGCTCCGGCCAAACGAAAGGTGACCTCAGGCCTCAAGGTAAGTTCCAGCGTTTCACGTCGGGGGAGTTGGGTGTGCAGGGGTTTCCATGAGGCCAGACTCCACCACGGAGTGCCTTAACTCTGCGACGCTCCTGGGGGCACACAGGAGAGGAGCTCGTTCGCCAGTTTCGCAGGATGACTTCTCTCCGTGCCGGAACGGCGGCTCCTGGCTTCTAGAGGAACCTTAGCCTAAACAGGCCCCTGGAGAAAGCTCTTCACATTCAGAGCAAGGGCAAGGTACTGCTCTCTGGCTTGCCTGGGTTGAGTGCCCCAGTCGTCAAAGAGCCTCGCGAAAGCAGTGCTGCGCAGACTCCCTTTGCCAGTCGAACGGCCTCCTTGACTGAAAGAGAACTGCAGTGCCAAAAGGCACGGTGCTGACGACTGGCTCCAGGAAGAGACTCGGGACAGCACTCTCCTAGAAGCGAAAGCTAGGCTGTGCGCCCAGCCTGAGGAGCAGTACGTACGTTTGCCACACTTCTTTACACAGCTAGGCATGAGCCAGAGAGCCTTGGTCACTGAGGCCTACCTAAGGGACTGCCATACTTACCCAGTAGCTCCCACGCAGAGGTCCCTGTGCCCAAACGGGCCTCCACGGAAGGGCCCTGTTCCTCCCGTTGTGTTTCCTTGAGGTAATCAGAAACCGCTGAGGATCCCTATAGGAGCTCCGGTTTGAAGCTGGGCGACCCTGGCTAAACCTTATTCCCCTCCGTGGTAAACGAGACAGGGGCGGGTCCTAAGCTGCCTGAAGTACACTGCTCGCGCCCACCTGCTCTTTGCTGCCGGAAGGCCTCCCACAAGACGTCTGAGTTTACTCGTGACAGCAGAAGTCTGAGTTTACGCGTGTGAGGCCTGCTGCTCTCGGTTCCTTGCTGGGAGCTTCAGCAGGAGCGCTCGGGAGCTCGCCGGCACAAGGACTGTGAGTCCCCTCGCCCCACCCCGGCCTCAAGCAAAAGTCCAGATTTCCCCCGTCAGGAACACCTCGGAGTGCCATAGGAGCGAAGAAGCGTGCGTTAACGGAGGGCCTCAACAGTGCTAGGGCTTTATTTCACGAGACACCGTGCACTCACGTTCGTTGTAACAACTGTCAAAGGGCACGGGATGCCTTCCAACTCCTCTCTGGCGTTTGAGCCACAGGAAGTAAATGCATTCGTTTGATTAAGCTCCGTGAACGTGCAACGACGATGGCGAAGCGCTGCCCTGTTCGCTCGAAAGCTCTCGTTTGTACGGCCTTCACACGGCCTCAAGGTACGCCGTGCTAAACAGCCTTACATTCCACGCTGGTGTGCCCCCAATTGGGAATGTGGGCTCTTCTGTGAGACACCAATGTGCGTCCCAAAGGAAACCGGATGGGGGGGGGCTCCCCCAGGACGCCTGCGTACGGCAGTCGGTGGCCAGATGTTTACTTCCAGCCGGAGAAAGAGAAAAAGGACAGCTTTCCCAGGGACAATTCTGGACCCTTGGGAACATCCAGAATGACCAAAGCCTAAACTTGGCACGGCCTGGGGAACGCTCTTCCGCACGTCCAGCAATCCCCACGTCAAAACCTTTCTCGGCAGAGGCAGGCACTCTCTCCCTTGTACTAGATAGCTCGGCAGAGCCTCCCGAGAAACATGCTGCGTCATTCAGCTTGAAAGTGGGACGCGGATGGGAGAGTACGCTTTCTCCCCGTTTGGAGGCGCCGTGCGCTTGGCTTCAAAGCTGCCCGAACAGCACTAGCGGCCCGACGTCTCTGCACGGCAGGATTGTCGTTGTGGGCCGAGGCTGCGTGTTCTCTCAAAGCGGAAAACCGTGCTGGCAATACCTTGCTAGAAACTCCTCCCACGGCACTCCATGTTCAGCTCCGGCCAAACGAAAGGTGACCTCAGGCCTCAAGGTAAGTTCCAGCGTTTCACGTCGGGGGAGTTGGGTGTGCAGGGGTTTCCATGAGGCCAGACTCCACCACGGAGTGCCTTAACTCTGCGACGCTCCTGGGGGCACACAGGAGAGGAGCTCGTTCGCCAGTTTCGCAGGATGACTTCTCTCCGTGCCGGAACGGCGGCTCCTGGCTTCTAGAGGAACCTTAGCCTAAACAGGCCCCTGGAGAAAGCTCTTCACATTCAGAGCAAGGGCAAGGTACTGCTCTCTGGCTTGCCTGGGTTGAGTGCCCCAGTCGTCAAAGAGCCTCGCGAAAGCAGTGCTGCGCAGACTCCCTTTGCCAGTCGAACGGCCTCCTTGACTGAAAGAGAACTGCAGTGCCAAAAGGCACGGTGCTGACGACTGGCTCCAGGAAGAGACTCGGGACAGCACTCTCCTAGAAGCGAAAGCTAGGCTGTGCGCCCAGCCTGAGGAGCAGTACGTACGTTTGCCACACTTCTTTACACAGCTAGGCATGAGCCAGAGAGCCTTGGTCACTGAGGCCTACCTAAGGGACTGCCATACTTACCCAGTAGCTCCCACGCAGAGGTCCCTGTGCCCAAACGGGCCTCCACGGAAGGGCCCTGTTCCTCCCGTTGTGTTTCCTTGAGGTAATCAGAAACCGCTGAGGATCCCTATAGGAGCTCCGGTTTGAAGCTGGGCGACCCTGGCTAAACCTTATTCCCCTCCGTGGTAAACGAGACAGGGGCGGGTCCTAAGCTGCCTGAAGTACACTGCTCGCGCCCACCTGCTCTTTGCTGCCGGAAGGCCTCCCACAAGACGTCTGAGTTTACTCGTGACAGCAGAAGTCTGAGTTTACGCGTGTGAGGCCTGCTGCTCTCGGTTCCTTGCTGGGAGCTTCAGCAGGAGCGCTCGGGAGCTCGCCGGCACAAGGACTGTGAGTCCCCTCGCCCCACCCCGGCCTCAAGCAAAAGTCCAGATTTCCCCCGTCAGGAACACCTCGGAGTGCCATAGGAGCGAAGAAGCGTGCGTTAACGGAGGGCCTCAACAGTGCTAGGGCTTTATTTCACGAGACACCGTGCACTCACGTTCGTTGTAACAACTGTCAAAGGGCACGGGATGCCTTCCAACTCCTCTCTGGCGTTTGAGCCACAGGAAGTAAATGCATTCGTTTGATTAAGCTCCGTGAACGTGCAACGACGATGGCGAAGCGCTGCCCTGTTCGCTCGAAAGCTCTCGTTTGTACGGCCTTCACACGGCCTCAAGGTACGCCGTGCTAAACAGCCTTACATTCCACGCTGGTGTGCCCCCAATTGGGAATGTGGGCTCTTCTGTGAGACACCAATGTGCGTCCCAAAGGAAACCGGATGGGGGGGGGCTCCCCCAGGACGCCTGCGTACGGCAGTCGGTGGCCAGATGTTTACTTCCAGCCGGAGAAAGAGAAAAAGGACAGCTTTCCCAGGGACAATTCTGGACCCTTGGGAACATCCAGAATGACCAAAGCCTAAACTTGGCACGGCCTGGGGAACGCTCTTCCGCACGTCCAGCAATCCCCACGTCAAAACCTTTCTCGGCAGAGGCAGGCACTCTCTCCCTTGTACTAGATAGCTCGGCAGAGCCTCCCGAGAAACATGCTGCGTCATTCAGCTTGAAAGTGGGACGCGGATGGGAGAGTACGCTTTCTCCCCGTTTGGAGGCGCCGTGCGCTTGGCTTCAAAGCTGCCCGAACAGCACTAGCGGCCCGACGTCTCTGCACGGCAGGATTGTCGTTGTGGGCCGAGGCTGCGTGTTCTCTCAAAGCGGAAAACCGTGCTGGCAATACCTTGCTAGAAACTCCTCCCACGGCACTCCATGTTCAGCTCCGGCCAAACGAAAGGTGACCTCAGGCCTCAAGGTAAGTTCCAGCGTTTCACGTCGGGGGAGTTGGGTGTGCAGGGGTTTCCATGAGGCCAGACTCCACCACGGAGTGCCTTAACTCTGCGACGCTCCTGGGGGCACACAGGAGAGGAGCTCGTTCGCCAGTTTCGCAGGATGACTTCTCTCCGTGCCGGAACGGCGGCTCCTGGCTTCTAGAGGAACCTTAGCCTAAACAGGCCCCTGGAGAAAGCTCTTCACATTCAGAGCAAGGGCAAGGTACTGCTCTCTGGCTTGCCTGGGTTGAGTGCCCCAGTCGTCAAAGAGCCTCGCGAAAGCAGTGCTGCGCAGACTCCCTTTGCCAGTCGAACGGCCTCCTTGACTGAAAGAGAACTGCAGTGCCAAAAGGCACGGTGCTGACGACTGGCTCCAGGAAGAGACTCGGGACAGCACTCTCCTAGAAGCGAAAGCTAGGCTGTGCGCCCAGCCTGAGGAGCAGTACGTACGTTTGCCACACTTCTTTACACAGCTAGGCATGAGCCAGAGAGCCTTGGTCACTGAGGCCTACCTAAGGGACTGCCATACTTACCCAGTAGCTCCCACGCAGAGGTCCCTGTGCCCAAACGGGCCTCCACGGAAGGGCCCTGTTCCTCCGGTTGTGTTTCCTTGAGGTAATCAGAAACCGCTGAGGATCCCTATAGGAGCTCCGGTTTGAAGCTGGGCGACCCTGGCTAAACCTTATTCCCCTCCGTGGTAAACGAGACAGGGGCGGGTCCTAAGCTGCCTGAAGTACACTGCTCGCGCCCACCTGCTCTTTGCTGCCGGAAGGCCTCCCACAAGACGTCTGAGTTTACTCGTGACAGCAGAAGTCTGAGTTTACGCGTGTGAGGCCTGCTGCTCTCGGTTCCTTGCTGGGAGCTTCAGCAGGAGCGCTCGGGAGCTCGCCGGCACAAGGACTGTGAGTCCCCTCGCCCCACCCCGGCCTCAAGCAAAAGTCCAGATTTCCCCCGTCAGGAACACCTCGGAGTGCCATAGGAGCGAAGAAGCGTGCGTTAACGGAGGGCCTCAACAGTGCTAGGGCTTTATTTCACGAGACACCGTGCACTCACGTTCGTTGTAACAACTGTCAAAGGGCACGGGATGCCTTCCAACTCCTCTCTGGCGTTTGAGCCACAGGAAGTAAATGCATTCGTTTGATTAAGCTCCGTGAACGTGCAACGACGATGGCGAAGCGCTGCCCTGTTCGCTCGAAAGCTCTCGTTTGTACGGCCTTCACACGGCCTCAAGGTACGCCGTGCTAAACAGCCTTACATTCCACGCTGGTGTGCCCCCAATTGGGAATGTGGGCTCTTCTGTGAGACACCAATGTGCGTCCCAAAGGAAACCGGATGGGGGGGGGCTCCCCCAGGACGCCTGCGTACGGCAGTCGGTGGCCAGATGTTTACTTCCAGCCGGAGAAAGAGAAAAAGGACAGCTTTCCCAGGGACAATTCTGGACCCTTGGGAACATCCAGAATGACCAAAGCCTAAACTTGGCACGGCCTGGGGAACGCTCTTCCGCACGTCCAGCAATCCCCACGTCAAAACCTTTCTCGGCAGAGGCAGGTACTCTCTCCCTTGTACTAGATAGCTCGGCAGAGCCTCCCGAGAAACATGCTGCGTCATTCAGCTTGAAAGTGGGACGCGGATGGGAGAGTACGCTTTCTCCCCGTTTGGAGGCGCCGTGCGCTTGGCTTCAAAGCTGCCCGAACAGCACTAGCGGCCCGACGTCTCTGCACGGCAGGATTGTCGTTGTGGGCCGAGGCTGCGTGTTCTCTCAAAGCGGAAAACCGTGCTGGCAATACCTTGCTAGAAACTCCTCCCACGGCACTCCATGTTCAGCTCCGGCCAAACGAAAGGTGACCTCAGGCCTCAAGGTAAGTTCCAGCGTTTCACGTCGGGGGAGTTGGGTGTGCAGGGGTTTCCATGAGGCCAGACTCCACCACGGAGTGCCTTAACTCTGCGACGCTCCTGGGGGCACACAGGAGAGGAGCTCGTTCGCCAGTTTCGCAGGATGACTTCTCTCCGTGCCGGAACGGCGGCTCCTGGCTTCTAGAGGAACCTTAGCCTGAACAGGCCCCTGGAGAAAGCTCTTCACATTCAGAGCAAGGGCAAGGTACTGCTCTCTGGCTTGCCTGGGTTGAGTGCCCCAGTCGCCAAAGAGCCTCGCGAAAGCAGTGCTGCGCAGACTCCCTTTGCCGGTCGAACGGCCTCCTTGACTGAAAGAGAACTGCAGTGCCAAAAGGCACGGTGCTGACGACTGGCTCCAGGAAGAGACTCGGGACAGCACTCTCCTAGAAGCGAAAGCTAGGCTGTGCGCCCAGCCTGAGGAGCAGTACGTACGTTTGCCACACTTCTTTACACAGCTAGGCATGAGCCAGAGAGCCTTGGTCACTGAGGCCTACCTAAGGGACTGCCATACTTACCCAGTAGCTCCCACGCAGAGGTCCCTGTGCCCAAACGGGCCTCCACGGAAGGGCCCTGTTCCTCCCGTTGTGTTTCCTTGAGGTAATCAGAAACCGCTGAGGATCCCTATAGGAGCTCCGGTTTGAAGCTGGGCGACCCTGGCTAAACCTTATTCCCCTCCGTGGTAAACGAGACAGGGGCGGGTCCTAAGCTGCCTGAAGTACACTGCTCGCGCCCACCTGCTCTTTGCTGCCGGAAGGCCTCCCACAAGACGTCTGAGTTTACTCGTGACAGCAGAAGTCTGAGTTTACGCGTGTGAGGCCTGCTGCTCTCGGTTCCTTGCTGGGAGCTTCAGCAGGAGCGCTCGGGAGCTCGCCGGCACAAGGACTGTGAGTCCCCTCGCCCCACCCCGGCCTCAAGCAAAAGTCCAGATTTCCCCCGTCAGGAACACCTCGGAGTGCCATAGGAGCGAAGAAGCGTGCGTTAACGGAGGGCCTCAACAGTGCTAGGGCTTTATTTCACGAGACACCGTGCACTCACGTTCGTTGTGACAACTGTCAAAGGGCACGGGATGCCTTCCAACTCCTCTCTGGCGTTTGAGCCACAGGAAGTAAATGCATTCGTTTGATTAAGCTCCGTGAACGTGCAACGACGATGGCGAAGCGCTGCCCTGTTCGCTCGAAAGCTCTCGTTTGTACGGCCTTCACACGGCCTCAAGGTACGCCGTGCTAAACAGCCTTACATTCCACGCTGGTGTGCCCCCAATTGGGAATGTGGGCTCTTCTGTGAGACACCAATGTGCGTCCCAAAGGAAACCGGATGGGGGGGGGCTCCCCCAGGACGCCTGCGTACGGCAGTCGGTGGCCAGATGTTTACTTCCAGCCGGAGAAAGAGAAAAAGGACAGCTTTCCCAGGGACAATTCTGGACCCTTGGGAACATCCAGAATCACCAAAGCCTAAACTTGGCACGGCCTGGGGAACGCTCTTCCGCACGTCCAGCAATCCCCACGTCAAAACCTTTCTCGGCAGAGGCAGGCACTCTCTCCCTTGTACTAGATAGCTCGGCAGAGCCTCCCGAGAAACATGCTGCGTCATTCAGCTTGAAAGTGGGACGCGGATGGGAGAGTACGCTTTCTGCCCGTTTGGAGGCGCCGTGCGCTTGGCTTCAAAGCTGCCCGAACAGCACTAGCGGCCCGACGTCTCTGCACGGCAGGATTGTCGTTGTGGGCCGAGGCTGCGTGTTCTCTCAAAGCGGAAAACCGTGCTGGCAATACCTTGCTAGAAACTCCTCCCACGGCACTCCATGTTCAGCTCCGGCCAAACGAAAGGTGACCTCAGGCCTCAAGGTAAGTTCCAGCGTTTCACGTCGGGGGAGTTGGGTGTGCAGGGGTTTCCATGAGGCCAGACTCCACCACGGAGTGCCTTAACTCTGCGACGCTCCTGGGGGCACACAGGAGAGGAGCTCGTTCGCCAGTTTCGCAGGATGACTTCTCTCCGTGCCGGAACGGCGGCTCCTGGCTTCTAGAGGAACCTTAGCCTGAACAGGCCCCTGGAGAAAGCTCTTCACATTCAGAGCAAGGGCAAGGTACTGCTCTCTGGCTTGCCTGGGTTGAGTGCCCCAGTCGCCAAAGAGCCTCGCGAAAGCAGTGCTGCGCAGACTCCCTTTGCCGGTCGAACGGCCTCCTTGACTGAAAGAGAACTGCAGTGCCAAAAGGCACGGTGCTGACGACTGGCTCCAGGAAGAGACTCGGGACAGCACTCTCCTAGAAGCGAAAGCTAGGCTGTGCGCCCAGCCTGAGGAGCAGTACGTACGTTTGCCACACTTCTTTACACAGCTAGGCATGAGCCAGAGAGCCTTGGTCACTGAGGCCTACCTAAGGGACTGCCATACTTACCCAGTAGCTCCCACGCAGAGGTCCCTGTGCCCAAACGGGCCTCCACGGAAGGGCCCTGTTCCTCCCGTTGTGTTTCCTTGAGGTAATCAGAAACCGCTGAGGATCCCTATAGGAGCTCCGGTTTGAAGCTGGGCGACCCTGGCTAAACCTTATTCCCCTCCGTGGTAAACGAGACAGGGGCGGGTCCTAAGCTGCCTGAAGTACACTGCTCGCGCCCACCTGCTCTTTGCTGCCGGAAGGCCTCCCACAAGACGTCTGAGTTTACTCGTGACAGCAGAAGTCTGAGTTTACGCGTGTGAGGCCTGCTGCTCTCGGTTCCTTGCTGGGAGCTTCAGCAGGAGCGCTCGGGAGCTCGCCGGCACAAGGACTGTGAGTCCCCTCGCCCCACCCCGGCCTCAAGCAAAAGTCCAGATTTCCCCCGTCAGGAACACCTCGGAGTGCCATAGGAGCGAAGAAGCGTGCGTTAACGGAGGGCCTCAACAGTGCTAGGGCTTTATTTCACGAGACACCGTGCACTCACGTTCGTTGTGACAACTGTCAAAGGGCACGGGATGCCTTCCAACTCCTCTCTGGCGTTTGAGCCACAGGAAGTAAATGCATTCGTTTGATTAAGCTCCGTGAACGTGCAACGACGATGGCGAAGCGCTGCCCTGTTCGCTCGAAAGCTCTCGTTTGTACGGCCTTCACACGGCCTCAAGGTACGCCGTGCTAAACAGCCTTACATTCCACGCTGGTGTGCCCCCAATTGGGAATGTGGGCTCTTCTGTGAGACACCAATGTGCGTCCCAAAGGAAACCGGATGGGGGGGGCTCCCCCAGGACGCCTGCGTACGGCAGTCGGTGGCCAGATGTTTACTTCCAGCCGGAGAAAGAGAAAAAGGACAGCTTTCCCAGGGACAATTCTGGACCCTTGGGAACATCCAGAATGACCAAAGCCTAAACTTGGCACGGCCTGGGGAACGCTCTTCCGCACGTCCAGCAATCCCCACGTCAAAACCTTTCTCGGCAGAGGCAGGCACTCTCTCCCTTGTACTAGATAGCTCGGCAGAGCCTCCCGAGAAACATGCTGCGTCATTCAGCTTGAAAGTGGGACGCGGATGGGAGAGTACGCTTTCTCCCCGTTTGGAGGCGCCGTGCGCTTGGCTTCAAAGCTGCCCGAACAGCACTAGCGGCCCGACGTCTCTGCACGGCAGGATTGTCGTTGTGGGCCGAGGCTGCGTGTTCTCTCAAAGCGGAAAACCGTGCTGGCAATACCTTGCTAGAAACTCCTCCCACGGCACTCCATGTTCAGCTCCGGCCAAACGAAAGGTGACCTCAGGCCTCAAGGTAAGTTCCAGCGTTTCACGTCGGGGGAGTTGGGTGTGCAGGGGTTTCCATGAGGCCAGACTCCACCACGGAGTGCCTTAACTCTGCGACGCTCCTGGGGGCACACAGGAGAGGAGCTCGTTCGCCAGTTTCGCAGGATGACTTCTCTCCGTGCCGGAACGGCGGCTCCTGGCTTCTAGAGGAACCTTAGCCTGAACAGGCCCCTGGAGAAAGCTCTTCACATTCAGAGCAAGGGCAAGGTACTGCTCTCTGGCTTGCCTGGGTTGAGTGCCCCAGTCGCCAAAGAGCCTCGCGAAAGCAGTGCTGCGCAGACTCCCTTTGCCGGTCGAACGGCCTCCTTGACTGAAAGAGAACTGCAGTGCCAAAAGGCACGGTGCTGACGACTGGCTCCAGGAAGAGACTCGGGACAGCACTCTCCTAGAAGCGAAAGCTAGGCTGTGCGCCCAGCCTGAGGAGCAGTACGTACGTTTGCCACACTTCTTTACACAGCTAGGCATGAGCCAGAGAGCCTTGGTCACTGAGGCCTACCTAAGGGACTGCCATACTTACCCAGTAGCTCCCACGCAGAGGTCCCTGTGCCCAAACGGGCCTCCACGGAAGGGCCCTGTTCCTCCCGTTGTGTTTCCTTGAGGTAATCAGAAACCGCTGAGGATCCCTATAGGAGCTCCGGTTTGAAGCTGGGCGACCCTGGCTAAACCTTATTCCCCTCCGTGGTAAACGAGACAGGGGCGGGTCCTAAGCTGCCTGAAGTACACTGCTCGCGCCCACCTGCTCTTTGCTGCCGGAAGGCCTCCCACAAGACGTCTGAGTTTACTCGTGACAGCAGAAGTCTGAGTTTACGCGTGTGAGGCCTGCTGCTCTCGGTTCCTTGCTGGGAGCTTCAGCAGGAGCGCTCGGGAGCTCGCCGGCACAAGGACTGTGAGTCCCCTCGCCCCACCCCGGCCTCAAGCAAAAGTCCAGATTTCCCCCGTCAGGAACACCTCGGAGTGCCATAGGAGCGAAGAAGCGTGCGTTAACGGAGGGCCTCAACAGTGCTAGGGCTTTATTTCACGAGACACCGTGCACTCACGTTCGTTGTGACAACTGTCAAAGGGCACGGGATGCCTTCCAACTCCTCTCTGGCGTTTGAGCCACAGGAAGTAAATGCATTCGTTTGATTAAGCTCCGTGAACGTGCAACGACGATGGCGAAGCGCTGCCCTGTTCGCTCGAAAGCTCTCGTTTGTACGGCCTTCACACGGCCTCAAGGTACGCCGTGCTAAACAGCCTTACATTCCACGCTGGTGTGCCCCCAATTGGGAATGTGGGCTCTTCTGTGAGACACCAATGTGCGTCCCAAAGGAAACCGGATGGGGGGGGGCTCCCCCAGGACGCCTGCGTACGGCAGTCGGTGGCCAGATGTTTACTTCCAGCCGGAGAAAGAGAAAAAGGACAGCTTTCCCAGGGACAATTCTGGACCCTTGGGAACATCCAGAATCACCAAAGCCTAAACTTGGCACGGCCTGGGGAACGCTCTTCCGCACGTCCAGCAATCCCCACGTCAAAACCTTTCTCGGCAGAGGCAGGCACTCTCTCCCTTGTACTAGATAGCTCGGCAGAGCCTCCCGAGAAACATGCTGCGTCATTCAGCTTGAAAGTGGGACGCGGATGGGAGAGTACGCTTTCTGCCCGTTTGGAGGCGCCGTGCGCTTGGCTTCAAAGCTGCCCGAACAGCACTAGCGGCCCGACGTCTCTGCACGGCAGGATTGTCGTTGTGGGCCGAGGCTGCGTGTTCTCTCAAAGCGGAAAACCGTGCTGGCAATACCTTGCTAGAAACTCCTCCCACGGCACTCCATGTTCAGCTCCGGCCAAACGAAAGGTGACCTCAGGCCTCAAGGTAAGTTCCAGCGTTTCACGTCGGGGGAGTTGGGTGTGCAGGGGTTTCCATGAGGCCAGACTCCACCACGGAGTGCCTTAACTCTGCGACGCTCCTGGGGGCACACAGGATAGGAGCTCGTTCGCCAGTTTCGCAGGATGACTTCTCTCCGTGCCGGAACGGCGGCTCCTGGCTTCTAGAGGAACCTTAGCCTGAACAGGCCCCTGGAGAAAGCTCTTCACATTCAGAGCAAGGGCAAGGTACTGCTCTCTGGCTTGCCTGGGTTGAGTGCCCCAGTCGCCAAAGAGCCTCGCGAAAGCAGTGCTGCGCAGACTCCCTTTGCCGGTCGAACGGCCTCCTTGACTGAAAGAGAACTGCAGTGCCAAAAGGCACGGTGCTGACGACTGGCTCCAGGAAGAGACTCGGGACAGCACTCTCCTAGAAGCGAAAGCTAGGCTGTGCGCCCAGCCTGAGGAGCAGTACGTACGTTTGCCACACTTCTTTACACAGCTAGGCATGAGCCAGAGAGCCTTGGTCACTGAGGCCTACCTAAGGGACTGCCATACTTACCCAGTAGCTCCCACGCAGAGGTCCCTGTGCCCAAACGGGCCTCCACGGAAGGGCCCTGTTCCTCCCGTTGTGTTTCCTTGAGGTAATCAGAAACCGCTGAGGATCCCTATAGGAGCTCCGGTTTGAAGCTGGGCGACCCTGGCTAAACCTTATTCCCCTCCGTGGTAAACGAGACAGGGGCGGGTCCTAAGCTGCCTGAAGTACACTGCTCGCGCCCACCTGCTCTTTGCTGCCGGAAGGCCTCCCACAAGACGTCTGAGTTTACTCGTGACAGCAGAAGTCTGAGTTTACGCGTGTGAGGCCTGCTGCTCTCGGTTCCTTGCTGGGAGCTTCAGCAGGAGCGCTCGGGAGCTCGCCGGCACAAGGACTGTGAGTCCCCTCGCCCCACCCCGGCCTCAAGCAAAAGTCCAGATTTCCCCCGTCAGGAACACCTCGGAGTGCCATAGGAGCGAAGAAGCGTGCGTTAACGGAGGGCCTCAACAGTGCTAGGGCTTTATTTCACGAGACACCGTGCACTCACGTTCGTTGTGACAACTGTCAAAGGGCACGGGATGCCTTCCAACTCCTCTCTGGCGTTTGAGCCACAGGAAGTAAATGCATTCGTTTGATTAAGCTCCGTGAACGTGCAACGACGATGGCGAAGCGCTGCCCTGTTCGCTCGAAAGCTCTCGTTTGTACGGCCTTCACACGGCCTCAAGGTACGCCGTGCTAAACAGCCTTACATTCCACGCTGGTGTGCCCCCAATTGGGAATGTGGGCTCTTCTGTGAGACACCAATGTGCGTCCCAAAGGAAACCGGATGGGGGGGGGCTCCCCCAGGACGCCTGCGTACGGCAGTCGGTGGCCAGATGTTTACTTCCAGCCGGAGAAAGAGAAAAAGGACAGCTTTCCCAGGGACAATTCTGGACCCTTGGGAACATCCAGAATGACCAAAGCCTAAACTTGGCACGGCCTGGGGAACGCTCTTCCGCACGTCCAGCAATCCCCACGTCAAAACCTTTCTCGGCAGAGGCAGGCACTCTCTCCCTTGTACTAGATAGCTCGGCAGAGCCTCCCGAGAAACATGCTGCGTCATTCAGCTTGAAAGTGGGACGCGGATGGGAGAGTACGCTTTCTCCCCGTTTGGAGGCGCCGTGCGCTTGGCTTCAAAGCTGCCCGAACAGCACTAGCGGCCCGACGTCTCTGCACGGCAGGATTGTCGTTGTGGGCCGAGGCTGCGTGTTCTCTCAAAGCGGAAAACCGTGCTGGCAATACCTTGCTAGAAACTCCTCCCACGGCACTACATGTTCAGCTCCGGCCAAACGAAAGGTGACCTCAGGCCTCAAGGTAAGTTCCAGCGTTTCACGTCGGGGGAGTTGGGTGTGCAGGGGTTTCCATGAGGCCAGACTCCACCACGGAGTGCCTTAACTCTGCGACGCTCCTGGGGGCACACAGGAGAGGAGCTCGTTCGCCAGTTTCGCAGGATGACTTCTCTCCGTGCCGGAACGGCGGCTCCTGGCTTCTAGAGGAACCTTAGCCTAAACAGGCCCCTGGAGAAAGCTCTTCACATTCAGAGCAAGGGCAAGGTACTGCTCTCTGGCTTGCCTGGGTTGAGTGCCCCAGTCGCCAAAGAGCCTCGCGAAAGCAGTGCTGCGCAGACTCCCTTTGCCGGTCGAACGGCCTCCTTGACTGAAAGAGAACTGCAGTGCCAAAAGGCACGGTGCTGACGACTGGCTCCAGGAAGAGACTCGGGACAGCACTCTCCTAGAAGCGAAAGCTAGGCTGTGCGCCCAGCCTGAGGAGCAGTACGTACGTTTGCCACACTTCTTTACACAGCTAGGCATGAGCCAGAGAGCCTTGGTCACTGAGGCCTACCTAAGGGACTGCCATACTTACCCAGTAGCTCCCACGCAGAGGTCCCTGTGCCCAAACGGGCCTCCACGGAAGGGCCCTGTTCCTCCCGTTGTGTTTCCTTGAGGTAATCAGAAACCGCTGAGGATCCCTATAGGAGCTCCGGTTTGAAGCTGGGCGACCCTGGCTAAACCTTATTCCCCTCCGTGGTAAACGAGACAGGGGCGGGTCCTAAGCTGCCTGAAGTACACTGCTCGCGCCCACCTGCTCTTTGCTGCCGGAAGGCCTCCCACAAGACGTCTGAGTTTACTCGTGACAGCAGAAGTCTGAGTTTACGCGTGTGAGGCCTGCTGCTCTCGGTTCCTTGCTGGGAGCTTCAGCAGGAGCGCTCGGGAGCTCGCCGGCACAAGGACTGTGAGTCCCCTCGCCCCACCCCGGCCTCAAGCAAAAGTCCAGATTTCCCCCGTCAGGAACACCTCGGAGTGCCATAGGAGCGAAGAAGCGTGCGTTAACGGAGGGCCTCAACAGTGCTAGGGCTTTATTTCACGAGACACCGTGCACTCACGTTCGTTGTGACAACTGTCAAAGGGCACGGGATGCCTTCCAACTCCTCTCTGGCGTTTGAGCCACAGGAAGTAAATGCATTCGTTTGATTAAGCTCCGTGAACGTGCAACGACGATGGCGAAGCGCTGCCCTGTTCGCTCGAAAGCTCTCGTTTGTACGGCCTTCACACGGCCTCAAGGTACGCCGTGCTAAACAGCCTTACATTCCACGCTGGTGTGCCCCCAATTGGGAATGTGGGCTCTTCTGTGAGACACCAATGTGCGTCCCAAAGGAAACCGGATGGGGGGGGGGCTCCCCCAGGACGCCTGCGTACGGCAGTCGGTGGCCAGATGTTTACTTCCAGCCGGAGAAAGAGAAAAAGGACAGCTTTCCCAGGGACAATTCTGGACCCTTGGGAACATCCAGAATGACCAAAGCCTAAACTTGGCACGGCCTGGGGAACGCTCTTCCGCACGTCCAGCAATCCCCACGTCAAAACCTTTCTCGGCAGAGGCAGGCACTCTCTCCCTTGTACTAGATAGCTCGGCAGAGCCTCCCGAGAAACATGCTGCGTCATTCAGCTTGAAAGTGGGACGCGGATGGGAGAGTACGCTTTCTGCCCGTTTGGAGGCGCCGTGCGCTTGGCTTCAAAGCTGCCCGAACAGCACTAGCGGCCCGACGTCTCTGCACGGCAGGATTGTCGTTGTGGGCCGAGGCTGCGTGTTCTCTCAAAGCGGAAAACCGTGCTGGCAATACCTTGCTAGAAACTCCTCCCACGGCACTCCATGTTCAGCTCCGGCCAAACGAAAGGTGACCTCAGGCCTCAAGGTAAGTTCCAGCGTTTCACGTCGGGGGAGTTGGGTGTGCAGGGGTTTCCATGAGGCCAGACTCCACCACGGAGTGCCTTAACTCTGCGACGCTCCTGGGGGCACACAGGATAGGAGCTCGTTCGCCAGTTTCGCAGGATGACTTCTCTCCGTGCCGGAACGGCGGCTCCTGGCTTCTAGAGGAACCTTAGCCTGAACAGGCCCCTGGAGAAAGCTCTTCACATTCAGAGCAAGGGCAAGGTACTGCTCTCTGGCTTGCCTGGGTTGAGTGCCCCAGTCGCCAAAGAGCCTCGCGAAAGCAGTGCTGCGCAGACTCCCTTTGCCGGTCGAACGGCCTCCTTGACTGAAAGAGAACTGCAGTGCCAAAAGGCACGGTGCTGACGACTGGCTCCAGGAAGAGACTCGGGACAGCACTCTCCTAGAAGCGAAAGCTAGGCTGTGCGCCCAGCCTGAGGAGCAGTACGTACGTTTGCCACACTTCTTTACACAGCTAGGCATGAGCCAGAGAGCCTTGGTCACTGAGGCCTACCTAAGGGACTGCCATACTTACCCAGTAGCTCCCACGCAGAGGTCCCTGTGCCCAAACGGGCCTCCACGGAAGGGCCCTGTTCCTCCCGTTGTGTTTCCTTGAGGTAATCAGAAACCGCTGAGGATCCCTATAGGAGCTCCGGTTTGAAGCTGGGCGACCCTGGCTAAACCTTATTCCCCTCCGTGGTAAACGAGACAGGGGCGGGTCCTAAGCTGCCTGAAGTACACTGCTCGCGCCCACCTGCTCTTTGCTGCCGGAAGGCCTCCCACAAGACGTCTGAGTTTACTCGTGACAGCAGAAGTCTGAGTTTACGCGTGTGAGGCCTGCTGCTCTCGGTTCCTTGCTGGGAGCTTCAGCAGGAGCGCTCGGGAGCTCGCCGGCACAAGGACTGTGAGTCCCCTCGCCCCACCCCGGCCTCAAGCAAAAGTCCAGATTTCCCCCGTCAGGAACACCTCGGAGTGCCATAGGAGCGAAGAAGCGTGCGTTAACGGAGGGCCTCAACAGTGCTAGGGCTTTATTTCACGAGACACCGTGCACTCACGTTCGTTGTGACAACTGTCAAAGGGCACGGGATGCCTTCCAACTCCTCTCTGGCGTTTGAGCCACAGGAAGTAAATGCATTCGTTTGATTAAGCTCCGTGAACGTGCAACGACGATGGCGAAGCGCTGCCCTGTTCGCTCGAAAGCTCTCGTTTGTACGGCCTTCACACGGCCTCAAGGTACGCCGTGCTAAACAGCCTTACATTCCACGCTGGTGTGCCCCCAATTGGGAATGTGGGCTCTTCTGTGAGACACCAATGTGCGTCCCAAAGGAAACCGGATGGGGGGGGGCTCCCCCAGGACGCCTGCGTACGGCAGTCGGTGGCCAGATGTTTACTTCCAGCCGGAGAAAGAGAAAAAGGACAGCTTTCCCAGGGACAATTCTGAACCCTTGGGAACATCCAGAATCACCAAAGCCTAAACTTGGCACGGCCTGGGGAACGCTCTTCCGCACGTCCAGCAATCCCCACGTCAAAACCTTTCTCGGCAGAGGCAGGCACTCTCTCCCTTGTACTAGATAGCTCGGCAGAGCCTCCCGAGAAACATGCTGCGTCATTCAGCTTGAAAGTGGGACGCGGATGGGAGAGTACGCTTTCTGCCCGTTTGGAGGCGCCGTGCACTTGGCTTCAAAGCTGCCCGAACAGCACTAGCGGCCCGACGTCTCTGCACGGCAGGATTGTCGTTGTGGGCCGAGGCTGCGTGTTCTCTCAAAGCGGAAAACCGTGCTGGCAATACCTTGCTAGAAACTCCTCCCACGGCACTCCATGTTCAGCTCCGGCCAAACGAAAGGTGACCTCAGGCCTCAAGGTAAGTTCCAGCGTTTCACGTCGGGGGAGTTGGGTGTGCAGGGGTTTCCATGAGGCCAGACTCCACCACGGAGTGCCTTAACTCTGCGACGCTCCTGGGGGCACACAGGATAGGAGCTCGTTCGCCAGTTTCGCAGGATGACTTCTCTCCGTGCCGGAACGGCGGCTCCTGGCTTCTAGAGGAACCTTAGCCTGAACAGGCCCCTGGAGAAAGCTCTTCACATTCAGAGCAAGGGCAAGGTACTGCTCTCTGGCTTGCCTGGGTTGAGTGCCCCAGTCGCCAAAGAGCCTCGCGAAAGCAGTGCTGCGCAGACTCCCTTTGCCGGTCGAACGGCCTCCTTGACTGAAAGAGAACTGCAGTGCCAAAAGGCACGGTGCTGACGACTGGCTCCAGGAAGAGACTCGGGACAGCACTCTCCTAGAAGCGAAAGCTAGGCTGTGCGCCCAGCCTGAGGAGCAGTACGTACGTTTGCCACACTTCTTTACACAGCTAGGCATGAGCCAGAGAGCCTTGGTCACTGAGGCCTACCTAAGGGACTGCCATACTTACCCAGTAGCTCCCACGCAGAGGTCCCTGTGCCCAAACGGGCCTCCACGGAAGGGCCCTGTTCCTCCCGTTGTGTTTCCTTGAGGTAATCAGAAACCGCTGAGGATCCCTATAGGAGCTCCGGTTTGAAGCTGGGCGACCCTGGCTAAACCTTATTCCCCTCCGTGGTAAACGAGACAGGGGCGGGTCCTAAGCTGCCTGAAGTACACTGCTCGCGCCCACCTGCTCTTTGCTGCCGGAAGGCCTCCCACAAGACGTCTGAGTTTACTCGTGACAGCAGAAGTCTGAGTTTACGCGTGTGAGGCCTGCTGCTCTCGGTTCCTTGCTGGGAGCTTCAGCAGGAGCGCTCGGGAGCTCGCCGGCACAAGGACTGTGAGTCCCCTCGCCCCACCCCGGCCTCAAGCAAAAGTCCAGATTTCCCCCGTCAGGAACACCTCGGAGTGCCATAGGAGCGAAGAAGCGTGCGTTAACGGAGGGCCTCAACAGTGCTAGGGCTTTATTTCACGAGACACCGTGCACTCACGTTCGTTGTGACAACTGTCAAAGGGCACGGGATGCCTTCCAACTCCTCTCTGGCGTTTGAGCCACAGGAAGTAAATGCATTCGTTTGATTAAGCTCCGTGAACGTGCAACGACGATGGCGAAGCGCTGCCCTGTTCGCTCGAAAGCTCTCGTTTGTACGGCCTTCACACGGCCTCAAGGTACGCCGTGCTAAACAGCCTTACATTCCACGCTGGTGTGCCCCCAATTGGGAATGTGGGCTCTTCTGTGAGACACCAATGTGCGTCCCAAAGGAAACCGGATGGGGGGGGGCTCCCCCAGGACGCCTGCGTACGGCAGTCGGTGGCCAGATGTTTACTTCCAGCCGGAGAAAGAGAAAAAGGACAGCTTTCCCAGGGACAATTCTGGACCCTTGGGAACATCCAGAATGACCAAAGCCTAAACTTGGCACGGCCTGGGGAACGCTCTTCCGCACGTCCAGCAATCCCCACGTCAAAACCTTTCTCGGCAGAGGCAGGCACTCTCTCCCTTGTACTAGATAGCTCGGCAGAGCCTCCCGAGAAACATGCTGCGTCATTCAGCTTGAAAGTGGGACGCGGATGGGAGAGTACGCTTTCTCCCCGTTTGGAGGCGCCGTGCGCTTGGCTTCAAAGCTGCCCGAACAGCACTAGCGGCCCGACGTCTCTGCACGGCAGGATTGTCGTTGTGGGCCGAGGCTGCGTGTTCTCTCAAAGCGGAAAACCGTGCTGGCAATACCTTGCTAGAAACTCCTCCCACGGCACTCCATGTTCAGCTCCGGCCAAACGAAAGGTGACCTCAGGCCTCAAGGTAAGTTCCAGCGTTTCACGTCGGGGGAGTTGGGTGTGCAGGGGTTTCCATGAGGCCAGACTCCACCACGGAGTGCCTTAACTCTGCGACGCTCCTGGGGGCACACAGGAGAGGAGCTCGTTCGCCAGTTTCGCAGGATGACTTCTCTCCGTGCCGGAACGGCGGCTCCTGGCTTCTAGAGGAACCTTAGCCTAAACAGGCCCCTGGAGAAAGCTCTTCACATTCAGAGCAAGGGCAAGGTACTGCTCTCTGGCTTGCCTGGGTTGAGTGCCCCAGTCGTCAAAGAGCCTCGCGAAAGCAGTGCTGCGCAGACTCCCTTTGCCGGTCGAACGGCCTCCTTGACTGAAAGAGAACTGCAGTGCCAAAAGGCACGGTGCTGACGACTGGCTCCAGGAAGAGACTCGGGACAGCACTCTCCTAGAAGCGAAAGCTAGGCTGTGCGCCCAGCCTGAGGAGCAGTACGTACGTTTGCCACACTTCTTTACACAGCTAGGCATGAGCCAGAGAGCCTTGGTCACTGAGGCCTACCTAAGGGACTGCCATACTTACCCAGTAGCTCCCACGCAGAGGTCCCTGTGCCCAAACGGGCCTCCACGGAAGGGCCCTGTCCCTCCCGTTGTGTTTCCTTGAGGTAATCAGAAACCGCTGAGGATCCCTATAGGAGCTCCGGTTTGAAGCTGGGCGACCCTGGCTAAACCTTATTCCCCTCCGTGGTAAACGAGACAGGGGCGGGTCCTAAGCTGCCTGAAGTACACTGCTCGCGCCCACCTGCTCTTTGCTGCCGGAAGGCCTCCCACAAGACGTCTGAGTTTACTCGTGACAGCAGAAGTCTGAGTTTACGCGTGTGAGGCCTGCTGCTCTCGGTTCCTTGCTGGGAGCTTCAGCAGGAGCGCTCGGGAGCTCGCCGGCACAAGGACTGTGAGTCCCCTCGCCCCACCCCGGCCTCAAGCAAAAGTCCAGATTTCCCCCGTCAGGAACACCTCGGAGTGCCATAGGAGCGAAGAAGCGTGCGTTAACGGAGGGCCTCAACAGTGCTAGGGCTTTATTTCACGAGACACCGTGCACTCACGTTCGTTGTGACAACTGTCAAAGGGCACGGGATGCCTTCCAACTCCTCTCTGGCGTTTGAGCCACAGGAAGTAAATGCATTCGTTTGATTAAGCTCCGTGAACGTGCAACGACGATGGCGAAGCGCTGCCCTGTTCGCTCGAAAGCTCTCGTTTGTACGGCCTTCACACGGCCTCAAGGTACGCCGTGCTAAACAGCCTTACATTCCACGCTGGTGTGCCCCCAATTGGGAATGTGGGCTCTTCTGTGAGACACCAATGTGCGTCCCAAAGGAAACCGGATGGGGGGGGGCTCCCCCAGGACGCCTGCGTACGGCAGTCGGTGGCCAGATGTTTACTTCCAGCCGGAGAAAGAGAAAAAGGACAGCTTTCCCAGGGACAATTCTGGACCCTTGGGAACATCCAGAATGACCAAAGCCTAAACTTGGCACGGCCTGGGGAACGCTCTTCCGCACGTCCAGCAATCCCCACGTCAAAACCTTTCTCGGCAGAGGCAGGCACTCTCTCCCTTGTACTAGATAGCTCGGCAGAGCCTCCCGAGAAACATGCTGCGTCATTCAGCTTGAAAGTGGGACGCGGATGGGAGAGTACGCTTTCTCCCCGTTTGGAGGCGCCGTGCGCTTGGCTTCAAAGCTGCCCGAACAGCACTAGCGGCCCGACGTCTCTGCACGGCAGGATTGTCGTTGTGGGCCGAGGCTGCGTGTTCTCTCAAAGCGGAAAACCGTGCTGGCAATACCTTGCTAGAAACTCCTCCCACGGCACTCCATGTTCAGCTCCGGCCAAACGAAAGGTGACCTCAGGCCTCAAGGTAAGTTCCAGCGTTTCACGTCGGGGGAGTTGGGTGTGCAGGGGTTTCCATGAGGCCAGACTCCACCACGGAGTGCCTTAACTCTGCGACGCTCCTGGGGGCACACAGGAGAGGAGCTCGTTCGCCAGTTTCGCAGGATGACTTCTCTCCGTGCCGGAACGGCGGCTCCTGGCTTCTAGAGGAACCTTAGCCTAAACAGGCCCCTGGAGAAAGCTCTTCACATTCAGAGCAAGGGCAAGGTACTGCTCTCTGGCTTGCCTGGGTTGAGTGCCCCAGTCGTCAAAGAGCCTCGCGAAAGCAGTGCTGCGCAGACTCCCTTTGCCGGTCGAACGGCCTCCTTGACTGAAAGAGAACTGCAGTGCCAAAAGGCACGGTGCTGACGACTGGCTCCAGGAAGAGACTCGGGACAGCACTCTCCTAGAAGCGAAAGCTAGGCTGTGCGCCCAGCCTGAGGAGCAGTACGTACGTTTGCCACACTTCTTTACACAGCTAGGCATGAGCCAGAGAGCCTTGGTCACTGAGGCCTACCTAAGGGACTGCCATACTTACCCAGTAGCTCCCACGCAGAGGTCCCTGTGCCCAAACGGGCCTCCACGGAAGGGCCCTGTTCCTCCCGTTGTGTTTCCTTGAGGTAATCAGAAACCGCTGAGGATCCCTATAGGAGCTCCGGTTTGAAGCTGGGCGACCCTGGCTAAACCTTATTCCCCTCCGTGGTAAACGAGACAGGGGCGGGTCCTAAGCTGCCTGAAGTACACTGCTCGCGCCCACCTGCTCTTTGCTGCCGGAAGGCCTCCCACAAGACGTCTGAGTTTACTCGTGACAGCAGAAGTCTGAGTTTACGCGTGTGAGGCCTGCTGCTCTCGGTTCCTTGCTGGGAGCTTCAGCAGGAGCGCTCGGGAGCTCGCCGGCACAAGGACTGTGAGTCCCCTCGCCCCACCCCGGCCTCAAGCAAAAGTCCAGATTTCCCCCGTCAGGAACACCTCGGAGTGCCATAGGAGCGAAGAAGCGTGCGTTAACGGAGGGCCTCAACAGTGCTAGGGCTTTATTTCACGAGACACCGTGCACTCACGTTCGTTGTAACAACTGTCAAAGGGCACGGGATGCCTTCCAACTCCTCTCTGGCGTTTGAGCCACAGGAAGTAAATGCATTCGTTTGATTAAGCTCCGTGAACGTGCAACGACGATGGCGAAGCGCTGCCCTGTTCGCTCGAAAGCTCTCGTTTGTACGGCCTTCACACGGCCTCAAGGTACGCCGTGCTAAACAGCCTTACATTCCACGCTGGTGTGCCCCCAATTGGGAATGTGGGCTCTTCTGTGAGACACCAATGTGCGTCCCAAAGGAAACCGGAGAGGGGGGGGGCTCCCCCAGGACGCCTGCGTACGGCAGTCGGTGGCCAGATGTTTACTTCCAGCCGGAGAAAGAGAAAAAGGACAGCTTTCCCAGGGACAATTCTGGACCCTTGGGAACATCCAGAATGACCAAAGCCTAAACTTGGCACGGCCTGGGGAACGCTCTTCCGCACGTCCAGCAATCCCCACGTCAAAACCTTTCTCGGCAGAGGCAGGCACTCTCTCCCTTGTACTAGATAGCTCGGCAGAGCCTCCCGAGAAACATGCTGCGTCATTCAGCTTGAAAGTGGGACGCGGATGGGAGAGTACGCTTTCTCCCCGTTTGGAGGCGCCGTGCGCTTGGCTTCAAAGCTGCCCGAACAGCACTAGCGGCCCGACGTCTCTGCACGGCAGGATTGTCGTTGTGGGCCGAGGCTGCGTGTTCTCTCAAAGCGGAAAACCGTGCTGGCAATACCTTGCTAGAAACTCCTCCCACGGCACTCCATGTTCAGCTCCGGCCAAACGAAAGGTGACCTCAGGCCTCAAGGTAAGTTCCAGCGTTTCACGTCGGGGGAGTTGGGTGTGCAGGGGTTTCCATGAGGCCAGACTCCACCACGGAGTGCCTTAACTCTGCGACGCTCCTGGGGGCACACAGGAGAGGAGCTCGTTCGCCAGTTTCGCAGGATGACTTCTCTCCGTGCCGGAACGGCGGCTCCTGGCTTCTAGAGGAACCTTAGCCTAAACAGGCCCCTGGAGAAAGCTCTTCACATTCAGAGCAAGGGCAAGGTACTGCTCTCTGGCTTGCCTGGGTTGAGTGCCCCAGTCGTCAAAGAGCCTCGCGAAAGCAGTGCTGCGCAGACTCCCTTTGCCGGTCGAACGGCCTCCTTGACTGAAAGAGAACTGCAGTGCCAAAAGGCACGGTGCTGACGACTGGCTCCAGGAAGAGACTCGGGACAGCACTCTCCTAGAAGCGAAAGCTAGGCTGTGCGCCCAGCCTGAGGAGCAGTACGTACGTTTGCCACACTTCTTTACACAGCTAGGCATGAGCCAGAGAGCCTTGGTCACTGAGGCCTACCTAAGGGACTGCCATACTTACCCAGTAGCTCCCACGCAGAGGTCCCTGTGCCCAAACGGGCCTCCACGGAAGGGCCCTGTCCCTCCCGTTGTGTTTCCTTGAGGTAATCAGAAACCGCTGAGGATCCCTATAGGAGCTCCGGTTTGAAGCTGGGCGACCCTGGCTAAACCTTATTCCCCTCCGTGGTAAACGAGACAGGGGCGGGTCCTAAGCTGCCTGAAGTACACTGCTCGCGCCCACCTGCTCTTTGCTGCCGGAAGGCCTCCCACAAGACGTCTGAGTTTACTCGTGACAGCAGAAGTCTGAGTTTACGCGTGTGAGGCCTGCTGCTCTCGGTTCCTTGCTGGGAGCTTCAGCAGGAGCGCTCGGGAGCTCGCCGGCACAAGGACTGTGAGTCCCCTCGCCCCACCCCGGCCTCAAGCAAAAGTCCAGATTTCCCCCGTCAGGAACACCTCGGAGTGCCATAGGAGCGAAGAAGCGTGCGTTAACGGAGGGCCTCAACAGTGCTAGGGCTTTATTTCACGAGACACCGTGCACTCACGTTCGTTGTGACAACTGTCAAAGGGCACGGGATGCCTTCCAACTCCTCTCTGGCGTTTGAGCCACAGGAAGTAAATGCATTCGTTTGATTAAGCTCCGTGAACGTGCAACGACGATGGCGAAGCGCTGCCCTGTTCGCTCGAAAGCTCTCGTTTGTACGGCCTTCACACGGCCTCAAGGTACGCCGTGCTAAACAGCCTTACATTCCACGCTGGTGTGCCCCCAATTGGGAATGTGGGCTCTTCTGTGAGACACCAATGTGCGTCCCAAAGGAAACCGGATGGGGGGGGGCTCCCCCAGGACGCCTGCGTACGGCAGTCGGTGGCCAGATGTTTACTTCCAGCCGGAGAAAGAGAAAAAGGACAGCTTTCCCAGGGACAATTCTGGACCCTTGGGAACATCCAGAATGACCAAAGCCTAAACTTGGCACGGCCTGGGGAACGCTCTTCCGCACGTCCAGCAATCCCCACGTCAAAACCTTTCTCGGCAGAGGCAGGCACTCTCTCCCTTGTACTAGATAGCTCGGCAGAGCCTCCCGAGAAACATGCTGCGTCATTCAGCTTGAAAGTGGGACGCGGATGGGAGAGTACGCTTTCTCCCCGTTTGGAGGCGCCGTGCGCTTGGCTTCAAAGCTGCCCGAACAGCACTAGCGGCCCGACGTCTCTGCACGGCAGGATTGTCGTTGTGGGCCGAGGCTGCGTGTTCTCTCAAAGCGGAAAACCGTGCTGGCAATACCTTGCTAGAAACTCCTCCCACGGCACTCCATGTTCAGCTCCGGCCAAACGAAAGGTGACCTCAGGCCTCAAGGTAAGTTCCAGCGTTTCACGTCGGGGGAGTTGGGTGTGCAGGGGTTTCCATGAGGCCAGACTCCACCACGGAGTGCCTTAACTCTGCGACGCTCCTGGGGGCACACAGGAGAGGAGCTCGTTCGCCAGTTTCGCAGGATGACTTCTCTCCGTGCCGGAACGGCGGCTCCTGGCTTCTAGAGGAACCTTAGCCTAAACAGGCCCCTGGAGAAAGCTCTTCACATTCAGAGCAAGGGCAAGGTACTGCTCTCTGGCTTGCCTGGGTTGAGTGCCCCAGTCGTCAAAGAGCCTCGCGAAAGCAGTGCTGCGCAGACTCCCTTTGCCGGTCGAACGGCCTCCTTGACTGAAAGAGAACTGCAGTGCCAAAAGGCACGGTGCTGACGACTGGCTCCAGGAAGAGACTCGGGACAGCACTCTCCTAGAAGCGAAAGCTAGGCTGTGCGCCCAGCCTGAGGAGCAGTACGTACGTTTGCCACACTTCTTTACACAGCTAGGCATGAGCCAGAGAGCCTTGGTCACTGAGGCCTACCTAAGGGACTGCCATACTTACCCAGTAGCTCCCACGCAGAGGTCCCTGTGCCCAAACGGGCCTCCACGGAAGGGCCCTGTTCCTCCCGTTGTGTTTCCTTGAGGTAATCAGAAACCGCTGAGGATCCCTATAGGAGCTCCGGTTTGAAGCTGGGCGACCCTGGCTAAACCTTATTCCCCTCCGTGGTAAACGAGACAGGGGCGGGTCCTAAGCTGCCTGAAGTACACTGCTCGCGCCCACCTGCTCTTTGCTGCCGGAAGGCCTCCCACAAGACGTCTGAGTTTACTCGTGACAGCAGAAGTCTGAGTTTACGCGTGTGAGGCCTGCTGCTCTCGGTTCCTTGCTGGGAGCTTCAGCAGGAGCGCTCGGGAGCTCGCCGGCACAAGGACTGTGAGTCCCCTCGCCCCACCCCGGCCTCAAGCAAAAGTCCAGATTTCCCCCGTCAGGAACACCTCGGAGTGCCATAGGAGCGAAGAAGCGTGCGTTAACGGAGGGCCTCAACAGTGCTAGGGCTTTATTTCACGAGACACCGTGCACTCACGTTCGTTGTAACAACTGTCAAAGGGCACGGGATGCCTTCCAACTCCTCTCTGGCGTTTGAGCCACAGGAAGTAAATGCATTCGTTTGATTAAGCTCCGTGAACGTGCAACGACGATGGCGAAGCGCTGCCCTGTTCGCTCGAAAGCTCTCGTTTGTACGGCCTTCACACGGCCTCAAGGTACGCCGTGCTAAACAGCCTTACATTCCACGCTGGTGTGCCCCCAATTGGGAATGTGGGCTCTTCTGTGAGACACCAATGTGCGTCCCAAAGGAAACCGGAGAGGAGGGGGGCTCCCCCAGGACGCCTGCGTACGGCAGTCGGTGGCCAGATGTTTACTTCCAGCCGGAGAAAGAGAAAAAGGACAGCTTTCCCAGGGACAATTCTGGACCCTTGGGAACATCCAGAATGACCAAAGCCTAAACTTGGCACGGCCTGGGGAACGCTCTTCCGCACGTCCAGCAATCCCCACGTCAAAACCTTTCTCGGCAGAGGCAGGCACTCTCTCCCTTGTACTAGATAGCTCGGCAGAGCCTCCCGAGAAACATGCTGCGTCATTCAGCTTGAAAGTGGGACGCGGATGGGAGAGTACGCTTTCTCCCCGTTTGGAGGCGCCGTGCGCTTGGCTTCAAAGCTGCCCGAACAGCACTAGCGGCCCGACGTCTCTGCACGGCAGGATTGTCGTTGTGGGCCGAGGCTGCGTGTTCTCTCAAAGCGGAAAACCGTGCTGGCAATACCTTGCTAGAAACTCCTCCCACGGCACTCCATGTTCAGCTCCGGCCAAACGAAAGGTGACCTCAGGCCTCAAGGTAAGTTCCAGCGTTTCACGTCGGGGGAGTTGGGTGTGCAGGGGTTTCCATGAGGCCAGACTCCACCACGGAGTGCCTTAACTCTGCGACGCTCCTGGGGGCACACAGGAGAGGAGCTCGTTCGCCAGTTTCGCAGGATGACTTCTCTCCGTGCCGGAACGGCGGCTCCTGGCTTCTAGAGGAACCTTAGCCTAAACAGGCCCCTGGAGAAAGCTCTTCACATTCAGAGCAAGGGCAAGGTACTGCTCTCTGGCTTGCCTGGGTTGAGTGCCCCAGTCGTCAAAGAGCCTCGCGAAAGCAGTGCTGCGCAGACTCCCTTTGCCAGTCGAACGGCCTCCTTGACTGAAAGAGAACTGCAGTGCCAAAAGGCACGGTGCTGACGACTGGCTCCAGGAAGAGACTCGGGACAGCACTCTCCTAGAAGCGAAAGCTAGGCTGTGCGCCCAGCCTGAGGAGCAGTACGTACGTTTGCCACACTTCTTTACACAGCTAGGCATGAGCCAGAGAGCCTTGGTCACTGAGGCCTACCTAAGGGACTGCCATACTTACCCAGTAGCTCCCACGCAGAGGTCCCTGTGCCCAAACGGGCCTCCACGGAAGGGCCCTGTTCCTCCCGTTGTGTTTCCTTGAGGTAATCAGAAACCGCTGAGGATCCCTATAGGAGCTCCGGTTTGAAGCTGGGCGACCCTGGCTAAACCTTATTCCCCTCCGTGGTAAACGAGACAGGGGCGGGTCCTAAGCTGCCTGAAGTACACTGCTCGCGCCCACCTGCTCTTTGCTGCCGGAAGGCCTCCCACAAGACGTCTGAGTTTACTCGTGACAGCAGAAGTCTGAGTTTACGCGTGTGAGGCCTGCTGCTCTCGGTTCCTTGCTGGGAGCTTCAGCAGGAGCGCTCGGGAGCTCGCCGGCACAAGGACTGTGAGTCCCCTCGCCCCACCCCGGCCTCAAGCAAAAGTCCAGATTTCCCCCGTCAGGAACACCTCGGAGTGCCATAGGAGCGAAGAAGCGTGCGTTAACGGAGGGCCTCAACAGTGCTAGGGCTTTATTTCACGAGACACCGTGCACTCACGTTCGTTGTAACAACTGTCAAAGGGCACGGGATGCCTTCCAACTCCTCTCTGGCGTTTGAGCCACAGGAAGTAAATGCATTCGTTTGATTAAGCTCCGTGAACGTGCAACGACGATGGCGAAGCGCTGCCCTGTTCGCTCGAAAGCTCTCGTTTGTACGGCCTTCACACGGCCTCAAGGTACGCCGTGCTAAACAGCCTTACATTCCACGCTGGTGTGCCCCCAATTGGGAATGTGGGCTCTTCTGTGAGACACCAATGTGCGTCCCAAAGGAAACCGGAGAGGGGGGGGGCTCCCCCAGGACGCCTGCGTACGGCAGTCGGTGGCCAGATGTTTACTTCCAGCCGGAGAAAGAGAAAAAGGACAGCTTTCCCAGGGACAATTCTGGACCCTTGGGAACATCCAGAATGACCAAAGCCTAAACTTGGCACGGCCTGGGGAACGCTCTTCCGCACGTCCAGCAATCCCCACGTCAAAACCTTTCTCGGCAGAGGCAGGCACTCTCTCCCTTGTACTAGATAGCTCGGCAGAGCCTCCCGAGAAACATGCTGCGTCATTCAGCTTGAAAGTGGGACGCGGATGGGAGAGTACGCTTTCTCCCCGTTTGGAGGCGCCGTGCGCTTGGCTTCAAAGCTGCCCGAACAGCACTAGCGGCCCGACGTCTCTGCACGGCAGGATTGTCGTTGTGGGCCGAGGCTGCGTGTTCTCTCAAAGCGGAAAACCGTGCTGGCAATACCTTGCTAGAAACTCCTCCCACGGCACTCCATGTTCAGCTCCGGCCAAACGAAAGGTGACCTCAGGCCTCAAGGTAAGTTCCAGCGTTTCACGTCGGGGGAGTTGGGTGTGCAGGGGTTTCCATGAGGCCAGACTCCACCACGGAGTGCCTTAACTCTGCGACGCTCCTGGGGGCACACAGGAGAGGAGCTCGTTCGCCAGTTTCGCAGGATGACTTCTCTCCGTGCCGGAACGGCGGCTCCTGGCTTCTAGAGGAACCTTAGCCTAAACAGGCCCCTGGAGAAAGCTCTTCACATTCAGAGCAAGGGCAAGGTACTGCTCTCTGGCTTGCCTGGGTTGAGTGCCCCAGTCGTCAAAGAGCCTCGCGAAAGCAGTGCTGCGCAGACTCCCTTTGCCGGTCGAACGGCCTCCTTGACTGAAAGAGAACTGCAGTGCCAAAAGGCACGGTGCTGACGACTGGCTCCAGGAAGAGACTCGGGACAGCACTCTCCTAGAAGCGAAAGCTAGGCTGTGCGCCCAGCCTGAGGAGCAGTACGTACGTTTGCCACACTTCTTTACACAGCTAGGCATGAGCCAGAGAGCCTTGGTCACTGAGGCCTACCTAAGGGACTGCCATACTTACCCAGTAGCTCCCACGCAGAGGTCCCTGTGCCCAAACGGGCCTCCACGGAAGGGCCCTGTTCCTCCCGTTGTGTTTCCTTGAGGTAATCAGAAACCGCTGAGGATCCCTATAGGAGCTCCGGTTTGAAGCTGGGCGACCCTGGCTAAACCTTATTCCCCTCCGTGGTAAACGAGACAGGGGCGGGTCCTAAGCTGCCTGAAGTACACTGCTCGCGCCCACCTGCTCTTTGCTGCCGGAAGGCCTCCCACAAGACGTCTGAGTTTACTCGTGACAGCAGAAGTCTGAGTTTACGCGTGTGAGGCCTGCTGCTCTCGGTTCCTTGCTGGGAGCTTCAGCAGGAGCGCTCGGGAGCTCGCCGGCACAAGGACTGTGAGTCCCCTCGCCCCACCCCGGCCTCAAGCAAAAGTCCAGATTTCCCCCGTCAGGAACACCTCGGAGTGCCATAGGAGCGAAGAAGCGTGCGTTAACGGAGGGCCTCAACAGTGCTAGGGCTTTATTTCACGAGACACCGTGCACTCACGTTCGTTGTAACAACTGTCAAAGGGCACGGGATGCCTTCCAACTCCTCTCTGGCGTTTGAGCCACAGGAAGTAAATGCATTCGTTTGATTAAGCTCCGTGAACGTGCAACGACGATGGCGAAGCGCTGCCCTGTTCGCTCGAAAGCTCTCGTTTGTACGGCCTTCACACGGCCTCAAGGTACGCCGTGCTAAACAGCCTTACATTCCACGCTGGTGTGCCCCCAATTGGGAATGTGGGCTCTTCTGTGAGACACCAATGTGCGTCCCAAAGGAAACCGGAGAGGGGGGGGGGCTCCCCCAGGACGCCTGCGTACGGCAGTCGGTGGCCAGATGTTTACTTCCAGCCGGAGAAAGAGAAAAAGGACAGCTTTCCCAGGGACAATTCTGGACCCTTGGGAACATCCAGAATGACCAAAGCCTAAACTTGGCACGGCCTGGGGAACGCTCTTCCGCACGTCCAGCAATCCCCACGTCAAAACCTTTCTCGGCAGAGGCAGGCACTCTCTCCCTTGTACTAGATAGCTCGGCAGAGCCTCCCGAGAAACATGCTGCGTCATTCAGCTTGAAAGTGGGACGCGGATGGGAGAGTACGCTTTCTCCCCGTTTGGAGGCGCCGTGCGCTTGGCTTCAAAGCTGCCCGAACAGCACTAGCGGCCCGACGTCTCTGCACGGCAGGATTGTCGTTGTGGGCCGAGGCTGCGTGTTCTCTCAAAGCGGAAAACCGTGCTGGCAATACCTTGCTAGAAACTCCTCCCACGGCACTCCATGTTCAGCTCCGGCCAAACGAAAGGTGACCTCAGGCCTCAAGGTAAGTTCCAGCGTTTCACGTCGGGGGAGTTGGGTGTGCAGGGGTTTCCATGAGGCCAGACTCCACCACGGAGTGCCTTAACTCTGCGACGCTCCTGGGGGCACACAGGAGAGGAGCTCGTTCGCCAGTTTCGCAGGATGACTTCTCTCCGTGCCGGAACGGCGGCTCCTGGCTTCTAGAGGAACCTTAGCCTAAACAGGCCCCTGGAGAAAGCTCTTCACATTCAGAGCAAGGGCAAGGTACTGCTCTCTGGCTTGCCTGGGTTGAGTGCCCCAGTCGTCAAAGAGCCTCGCGAAAGCAGTGCTGCGCAGACTCCCTTTGCCAGTCGAACGGCCTCCTTGACTGAAAGAGAACTGCAGTGCCAAAAGGCACGGTGCTGACGACTGGCTCCAGGAAGAGACTCGGGACAGCACTCTCCTAGAAGCGAAAGCTAGGCTGTGCGCCCAGCCTGAGGAGCAGTACGTACGTTTGCCACACTTCTTTACACAGCTAGGCATGAGCCAGAGAGCCTTGGTCACTGAGGCCTACCTAAGGGACTGCCATACTTACCCAGTAGCTCCCACGCAGAGGTCCCTGTGCCCAAACGGGCCTCCACGGAAGGGCCCTGTTCCTCCCGTTGTGTTTCCTTGAGGTAATCAGAAACCGCTGAGGATCCCTATAGGAGCTCCGGTTTGAAGCTGGGCGACCCTGGCTAAACCTTATTCCCCTCCGTGGTAAACGAGACAGGGGCGGGTCCTAAGCTGCCTGAAGTACACTGCTCGCGCCCACCTGCTCTTTGCTGCCGGAAGGCCTCCCACAAGACGTCTGAGTTTACTCGTGACAGCAGAAGTCTGAGTTTACGCGTGTGAGGCCTGCTGCTCTCGGTTCCTTGCTGGGAGCTTCAGCAGGAGCGCTCGGGAGCTCGCCGGCACAAGGACTGTGAGTCCCCTCGCCCCACCCCGGCCTCAAGCAAAAGTCCAGATTTCCCCCGTCAGGAACACCTCGGAGTGCCATAGGAGCGAAGAAGCGTGCGTTAACGGAGGGCCTCAACAGTGCTAGGGCTTTATTTCACGAGACACCGTGCACTCACGTTCGTTGTAACAACTGTCAAAGGGCACGGGATGCCTTCCAACTCCTCTCTGGCGTTTGAGCCACAGGAAGTAAATGCATTCGTTTGATTAAGCTCCGTGAACGTGCAACGACGATGGCGAAGCGCTGCCCTGTTCGCTCGAAAGCTCTCGTTTGTACGGCCTTCACACGGCCTCAAGGTACGCCGTGCTAAACAGCCTTACATTCCACGCTGGTGTGCCCCCAATTGGGAATGTGGGCTCTTCTGTGAGACACCAATGTGCGTCCCAAAGGAAACCGGAGAGGGGGGGGGGGCTCCCCCAGGACGCCTGCGTACGGCAGTCGGTGGCCAGATGTTTACTTCCAGCCGGAGAAAGAGAAAAAGGACAGCTTTCCCAGGGACAATTCTGGACCCTTGGGAACATCCAGAATGACCAAAGCCTAAACTTGGCACGGCCTGGGGAACGCTCTTCCGCACGTCCAGCAATCCCCACGTCAAAACCTTTCTCGGCAGAGGCAGGCACTCTCTCCCTTGTACTAGATAGCTCGGCAGAGCCTCCCGAGAAACATGCTGCGTCATTCAGCTTGAAAGTGGGACGCGGATGGGAGAGTACGCTTTCTCCCCGTTTGGAGGCGCCGTGCGCTTGGCTTCAAAGCTGCCCGAACAGCACTAGCGGCCCGACGTCTCTGCACGGCAGGATTGTCGTTGTGGGCCGAGGCTGCGTGTTCTCTCAAAGCGGAAAACCGTGCTGGCAATACCTTGCTAGAAACTCCTCCCACGGCACTCCATGTTCAGCTCCGGCCAAACGAAAGGTGACCTCAGGCCTCAAGGTAAGTTCCAGCGTTTCACGTCGGGGGAGTTGGGTGTGCAGGGGTTTCCATGAGGCCAGACTCCACCACGGAGTGCCTTAACTCTGCGACGCTCCTGGGGGCACACAGGAGAGGAGCTCGTTCGCCAGTTTCGCAGGATGACTTCTCTCCGTGCCGGAACGGCGGCTCCTGGCTTCTAGAGGAACCTTAGCCTAAACAGGCCCCTGGAGAAAGCTCTTCACATTCAGAGCAAGGGCAAGGTACTGCTCTCTGGCTTGCCTGGGTTGAGTGCCCCAGTCGTCAAAGAGCCTCGCGAAAGCAGTGCTGCGCAGACTCCCTTTGCCAGTCGAACGGCCTCCTTGACTGAAAGAGAACTGCAGTGCCAAAAGGCACGGTGCTGACGACTGGCTCCAGGAAGAGACTCGGGACAGCACTCTCCTAGAAGCGAAAGCTAGGCTGTGCGCCCAGCCTGAGGAGCAGTACGTACGTTTGCCACACTTCTTTACACAGCTAGGCATGAGCCAGAGAGCCTTGGTCACTGAGGCCTACCTAAGGGACTGCCATACTTACCCAGTAGCTCCCACGCAGAGGTCCCTGTGCCCAAACGGGCCTCCACGGAAGGGCCCTGTTCCTCCCGTTGTGTTTCCTTGAGGTAATCAGAAACCGCTGAGGATCCCTATAGGAGCTCCGGTTTGAAGCTGGGCGACCCTGGCTAAACCTTATTCCCCTCCGTGGTAAACGAGACAGGGGCGGGTCCTAAGCTGCCTGAAGTACACTGCTCGCGCCCACCTGCTCTTTGCTGCCGGAAGGCCTCCCACAAGACGTCTGAGTTTACTCGTGACAGCAGAAGTCTGAGTTTACGCGTGTGAGGCCTGCTGCTCTCGGTTCCTTGCTGGGAGCTTCAGCAGGAGCGCTCGGGAGCTCGCCGGCACAAGGACTGTGAGTCCCCTCGCCCCACCCCGGCCTCAAGCAAAAGTCCAGATTTCCCCCGTCAGGAACACCTCGGAGTGCCATAGGAGCGAAGAAGCGTGCGTTAACGGAGGGCCTCAACAGTGCTAGGGCTTTATTTCACGAGACACCGTGCACTCACGTTCGTTGTAACAACTGTCAAAGGGCACGGGATGCCTTCCAACTCCTCTCTGGCGTTTGAGCCACAGGAAGTAAATGCATTCGTTTGATTAAGCTCCGTGAACGTGCAACGACGATGGCGAAGCGCTGCCCTGTTCGCTCGAAAGCTCTCGTTTGTACGGCCTTCACACGGCCTCAAGGTACGCCGTGCTAAACAGCCTTACATTCCACGCTGGTGTGCCCCCAATTGGGAATGTGGGCTCTTCTGTGAGACACCAATGTGCGTCCCAAAGGAAACCGGATGGGGGGGGGCTCCCCCAGGACGCCTGCGTACGGCAGTCGGTGGCCAGATGTTTACTTCCAGCCGGAGAAAGAGAAAAAGGACAGCTTTCCCAGGGACAATTCTGGACCCTTGGGAACATCCAGAATGACCAAAGCCTAAACTTGGCACGGCCTGGGGAACGCTCTTCCGCACGTCCAGCAATCCCCACGTCAAAACCTTTCTCGGCAGAGGCAGGCACTCTCTCCCTTGTACTAGATAGCTCGGCAGAGCCTCCCGAGAAACATGCTGCGTCATTCAGCTTGAAAGTGGGACGCGGATGGGAGAGTACGCTTTCTCCCCGTTTGGAGGCGCCGTGCGCTTGGCTTCAAAGCTGCCCGAACAGCACTAGCGGCCCGACGTCTCTGCACGGCAGGATTGTCGTTGTGGGCCGAGGCTGCGTGTTCTCTCAAAGCGGAAAACCGTGCTGGCAATACCTTGCTAGAAACTCCTCCCACGGCACTCCATGTTCAGCTCCGGCCAAACGAAAGGTGACCTCAGGCCTCAAGGTAAGTTCCAGCGTTTCACGTCGGGGGAGTTGGGTGTGCAGGGGTTTCCATGAGGCCAGACTCCACCACGGAGTGCCTTAACTCTGCGACGCTCCTGGGGGCACACAGGAGAGGAGCTCGTTCGCCAGTTTCGCAGGATGACTTCTCTCCGTGCCGGAACGGCGGCTCCTGGCTTCTAGAGGAACCTTAGCCTAAACAGGCCCCTGGAGAAAGCTCTTCACATTCAGAGCAAGGGCAAGGTACTGCTCTCTGGCTTGCCTGGGTTGAGTGCCCCAGTCGTCAAAGAGCCTCGCGAAAGCAGTGCTGCGCAGACTCCCTTTGCCAGTCGAACGGCCTCCTTGACTGAAAGAGAACTGCAGTGCCAAAAGGCACGGTGCTGACGACTGGCTCCAGGAAGAGACTCGGGACAGCACTCTCCTAGAAGCGAAAGCTAGGCTGTGCGCCCAGCCTGAGGAGCAGTACGTACGTTTGCCACACTTCTTTACACAGCTAGGCATGAGCCAGAGAGCCTTGGTCACTGAGGCCTACCTAAGGGACTGCCATACTTACCCAGTAGCTCCCACGCAGAGGTCCCTGTGCCCAAACGGGCCTCCACGGAAGGGCCCTGTTCCTCCCGTTGTGTTTCCTTGAGGTAATCAGAAACCGCTGAGGATCCCTATAGGAGCTCCGGTTTGAAGCTGGGCGACCCTGGCTAAACCTTATTCCCCTCCGTGGTAAACGAGACAGGGGCGGGTCCTAAGCTGCCTGAAGTACACTGCTCGCGCCCACCTGCTCTTTGCTGCCGGAAGGCCTCCCACAAGACGTCTGAGTTTACTCGTGACAGCAGAAGTCTGAGTTTACGCGTGTGAGGCCTGCTGCTCTCGGTTCCTTGCTGGGAGCTTCAGCAGGAGCGCTCGGGAGCTCGCCGGCACAAGGACTGTGAGTCCCCTCGCCCCACCCCGGCCTCAAGCAAAAGTCCAGATTTCCCCCGTCAGGAACACCTCGGAGTGCCATAGGAGCGAAGAAGCGTGCGTTAACGGAGGGCCTCAACAGTGCTAGGGCTTTATTTCACGAGACACCGTGCACTCACGTTCGTTGTAACAACTGTCAAAGGGCACGGGATGCCTTCCAACTCCTCTCTGGCGTTTGAGCCACAGGAAGTAAATGCATTCGTTTGATTAAGCTCCGTGAACGTGCAACGACGATGGCGAAGCGCTGCCCTGTTCGCTCGAAAGCTCTCGTTTGTACGGCCTTCACACGGCCTCAAGGTACGCCGTGCTAAACAGCCTTACATTCCACGCTGGTGTGCCCCCAATTGGGAATGTGGGCTCTTCTGTGAGACACCAATGTGCGTCCCAAAGGAAACCGGATGGGGGGGGGCTCCCCCAGGACGCCTGCGTACGGCAGTCGGTGGCCAGATGTTTACTTCCAGCCGGAGAAAGAGAAAAAGGACAGCTTTCCCAGGGACAATTCTGGACCCTTGGGAACATCCAGAATGACCAAAGCCTAAACTTGGCACGGCCTGGGGAACGCTCTTCCGCACGTCCAGCAATCCCCACGTCAAAACCTTTCTCGGCAGAGGCAGGCACTCTCTCCCTTGTACTAGATAGCTCGGCAGAGCCTCCCGAGAAACATGCTGCGTCATTCAGCTTGAAAGTGGGACGCGGATGGGAGAGTACGCTTTCTCCCCGTTTGGAGGCGCCGTGCGCTTGGCTTCAAAGCTGCCCGAACAGCACTAGCGGCCCGACGTCTCTGCACGGCAGGATTGTCGTTGTGGGCCGAGGCTGCGTGTTCTCTCAAAGCGGAAAACCGTGCTGGCAATACCTTGCTAGAAACTCCTCCCACGGCACTCCATGTTCAGCTCCGGCCAAACGAAAGGTGACCTCAGGCCTCAAGGTAAGTTCCAGCGTTTCACGTCGGGGGAGTTGGGTGTGCAGGGGTTTCCATGAGGCCAGACTCCACCACGGAGTGCCTTAACTCTGCGACGCTCCTGGGGGCACACAGGAGAGGAGCTCGTTCGCCAGTTTCGCAGGATGACTTCTCTCCGTGCCGGAACGGCGGCTCCTGGCTTCTAGAGGAACCTTAGCCTAAACAGGCCCCTGGAGAAAGCTCTTCACATTCAGAGCAAGGGCAAGGTACTGCTCTCTGGCTTGCCTGGGTTGAGTGCCCCAGTCGTCAAAGAGCCTCGCGAAAGCAGTGCTGCGCAGACTCCCTTTGCCGGTCGAACGGCCTCCTTGACTGAAAGAGAACTGCAGTGCCAAAAGGCACGGTGCTGACGACTGGCTCCAGGAAGAGACTCGGGACAGCACTCTCCTAGAAGCGAAAGCTAGGCTGTGCGCCCAGCCTGAGGAGCAGTACGTACGTTTGCCACACTTCTTTACACAGCTAGGCATGAGCCAGAGAGCCTTGGTCACTGAGGCCTACCTAAGGGACTGCCATACTTACCCAGTAGCTCCCACGCAGAGGTCCCTGTGCCCAAACGGGCCTCCACGGAAGGGCCCTGTTCCTCCCGTTGTGTTTCCTTGAGGTAATCAGAAACCGCTGAGGATCCCTATAGGAGCTCCGGTTTGAAGCTGGGCGACCCTGGCTAAACCTTATTCCCCTCCGTGGTAAACGAGACAGGGGCGGGTCCTAAGCTGCCTGAAGTACACTGCTCGCGCCCACCTGCTCTTTGCTGCCGGAAGGCCTCCCACAAGACGTCTGAGTTTACTCGTGACAGCAGAAGTCTGAGTTTACGCGTGTGAGGCCTGCTGCTCTCGGTTCCTTGCTGGGAGCTTCAGCAGGAGCGCTCGGGAGCTCGCCGGCACAAGGACTGTGAGTCCCCTCGCCCCACCCCGGCCTCAAGCAAAAGTCCAGATTTCCCCCGTCAGGAACACCTCGGAGTGCCATAGGAGCGAAGAAGCGTGCGTTAACGGAGGGCCTCAACAGTGCTAGGGCTTTATTTCACGAGACACCGTGCACTCACGTTCGTTGTAACAACTGTCAAAGGGCACGGGATGCCTTCCAACTCCTCTCTGGCGTTTGAGCCACAGGAAGTAAATGCATTCGTTTGATTAAGCTCCGTGAACGTGCAACGACGATGGCGAAGCGCTGCCCTGTTCGCTCGAAAGCTCTCGTTTGTACGGCCTTCACACGGCCTCAAGGTACGCCGTGCTAAACAGCCTTACATTCCACGCTGGTGTGCCCCCAATTGGGAATGTGGGCTCTTCTGTGAGACACCAATGTGCGTCCCAAAGGAAACCGGAGAGGGGGGGGGGGCTCCCCCAGGACGCCTGCGTACGGCAGTCGGTGGCCAGATGTTTACTTCCAGCCGGAGAAAGAGAAAAAGGACAGCTTTCCCAGGGACAATTCTGGACCCTTGGGAACATCCAGAATGACCAAAGCCTAAACTTGGCACGGCCTGGGGAACGCTCTTCCGCACGTCCAGCAATCCCCACGTCAAAACCTTTCTCGGCAGAGGCAGGCACTCTCTCCCTTGTACTAGATAGCTCGGCAGAGCCTCCCGAGAAACATGCTGCGTCATTCAGCTTGAAAGTGGGACGCGGATGGGAGAGTACGCTTTCTCCCCGTTTGGAGGCGCCGTGCGCTTGGCTTCAAAGCTGCCCGAACAGCACTAGCGGCCCGACGTCTCTGCACGGCAGGATTGTCGTTGTGGGCCGAGGCTGCGTGTTCTCTCAAAGCGGAAAACCGTGCTGGCAATACCTTGCTAGAAACTCCTCCCACGGCACTCCATGTTCAGCTCCGGCCAAACGAAAGGTGACCTCAGGCCTCAAGGTAAGTTCCAGCGTTTCACGTCGGGGGAGTTGGGTGTGCAGGGGTTTCCATGAGGCCAGACTCCACCACGGAGTGCCTTAACTCTGCGACGCTCCTGGGGGCACACAGGAGAGGAGCTCGTTCGCCAGTTTCGCAGGATGACTTCTCTCCGTGCCGGAACGGCGGCTCCTGGCTTCTAGAGGAACCTTAGCCTAAACAGGCCCCTGGAGAAAGCTCTTCACATTCAGAGCAAGGGCAAGGTACTGCTCTCTGGCTTGCCTGGGTTGAGTGCCCCAGTCGTCAAAGAGCCTCGCGAAAGCAGTGCTGCGCAGACTCCCTTTGCCAGTCGAACGGCCTCCTTGACTGAAAGAGAACTGCAGTGCCAAAAGGCACGGTGCTGACGACTGGCTCCAGGAAGAGACTCGGGACAGCACTCTCCTAGAAGCGAAAGCTAGGCTGTGCGCCCAGCCTGAGGAGCAGTACGTACGTTTGCCACACTTCTTTACACAGCTAGGCATGAGCCAGAGAGCCTTGGTCACTGAGGCCTACCTAAGGGACTGCCATACTTACCCAGTAGCTCCCACGCAGAGGTCCCTGTGCCCAAACGGGCCTCCACGGAAGGGCCCTGTTCCTCCCGTTGTGTTTCCTTGAGGTAATCAGAAACCGCTGAGGATCCCTATAGGAGCTCCGGTTTGAAGCTGGGCGACCCTGGCTAAACCTTATTCCCCTCCGTGGTAAACGAGACAGGGGCGGGTCCTAAGCTGCCTGAAGTACACTGCTCGCGCCCACCTGCTCTTTGCTGCCGGAAGGCCTCCCACAAGACGTCTGAGTTTACTCGTGACAGCAGAAGTCTGAGTTTACGCGTGTGAGGCCTGCTGCTCTCGGTTCCTTGCTGGGAGCTTCAGCAGGAGCGCTCGGGAGCTCGCCGGCACAAGGACTGTGAGTCCCCTCGCCCCACCCCGGCCTCAAGCAAAAGTCCAGATTTCCCCCGTCAGGAACACCTCGGAGTGCCATAGGAGCGAAGAAGCGTGCGTTAACGGAGGGCCTCAACAGTGCTAGGGCTTTATTTCACGAGACACCGTGCACTCACGTTCGTTGTAACAACTGTCAAAGGGCACGGGATGCCTTCCAACTCCTCTCTGGCGTTTGAGCCACAGGAAGTAAATGCATTCGTTTGATTAAGCTCCGTGAACGTGCAACGACGATGGCGAAGCGCTGCCCTGTTCGCTCGAAAGCTCTCGTTTGTACGGCCTTCACACGGCCTCAAGGTACGCCGTGCTAAACAGCCTTACATTCCACGCTGGTGTGCCCCCAATTGGGAATGTGGGCTCTTCTGTGAGACACCAATGTGCGTCCCAAAGGAAACCGGATGGGGGGGGGCTCCCCCAGGACGCCTGCGTACGGCAGTCGGTGGCCAGATGTTTACTTCCAGCCGGAGAAAGAGAAAAAGGACAGCTTTCCCAGGGACAATTCTGGACCCTTGGGAACATCCAGAATGACCAAAGCCTAAACTTGGCACGGCCTGGGGAACGCTCTTCCGCACGTCCAGCAATCCCCACGTCAAAACCTTTCTCGGCAGAGGCAGGCACTCTCTCCCTTGTACTAGATAGCTCGGCAGAGCCTCCCGAGAAACATGCTGCGTCATTCAGCTTGAAAGTGGGACGCGGATGGGAGAGTACGCTTTCTCCCCGTTTGGAGGCGCCGTGCGCTTGGCTTCAAAGCTGCCCGAACAGCACTAGCGGCCCGACGTCTCTGCACGGCAGGATTGTCGTTGTGGGCCGAGGCTGCGTGTTCTCTCAAAGCGGAAAACCGTGCTGGCAATACCTTGCTAGAAACTCCTCCCACGGCACTCCATGTTCAGCTCCGGCCAAACGAAAGGTGACCTCAGGCCTCAAGGTAAGTTCCAGCGTTTCACGTCGGGGGAGTTGGGTGTGCAGGGGTTTCCATGAGGCCAGACTCCACCACGGAGTGCCTTAACTCTGCGACGCTCCTGGGGGCACACAGGAGAGGAGCTCGTTCGCCAGTTTCGCAGGATGACTTCTCTCCGTGCCGGAACGGCGGCTCCTGGCTTCTAGAGGAACCTTAGCCTAAACAGGCCCCTGGAGAAAGCTCTTCACATTCAGAGCAAGGGCAAGGTACTGCTCTCTGGCTTGCCTGGGTTGAGTGCCCCAGTCGTCAAAGAGCCTCGCGAAAGCAGTGCTGCGCAGACTCCCTTTGCCGGTCGAACGGCCTCCTTGACTGAAAGAGAACTGCAGTGCCAAAAGGCACGGTGCTGACGACTGGCTCCAGGAAGAGACTCGGGACAGCACTCTCCTAGAAGCGAAAGCTAGGCTGTGCGCCCAGCCTGAGGAGCAGTACGTACGTTTGCCACACTTCTTTACACAGCTAGGCATGAGCCAGAGAGCCTTGGTCACTGAGGCCTACCTAAGGGACTGCCATACTTACCCAGTAGCTCCCACGCAGAGGTCCCTGTGCCCAAACGGGCCTCCACGGAAGGGCCCTGTCCCTCCCGTTGTGTTTCCTTGAGGTAATCAGAAACCGCTGAGGATCCCTATAGGAGCTCCGGTTTGAAGCTGGGCGACCCTGGCTAAACCTTATTCCCCTCCGTGGTAAACGAGACAGGGGCGGGTCCTAAGCTGCCTGAAGTACACTGCTCGCGCCCACCTGCTCTTTGCTGCCGGAAGGCCTCCCACAAGACGTCTGAGTTTACTCGTGACAGCAGAAGTCTGAGTTTACGCGTGTGAGGCCTGCTGCTCTCGGTTCCTTGCTGGGAGCTTCAGCAGGAGCGCTCGGGAGCTCGCCGGCACAAGGACTGTGAGTCCCCTCGCCCCACCCCGGCCTCAAGCAAAAGTCCAGATTTCCCCCGTCAGGAACACCTCGGAGTGCCATAGGAGCGAAGAAGCGTGCGTTAACGGAGGGCCTCAACAGTGCTAGGGCTTTATTTCACGAGACACCGTGCACTCACGTTCGTTGTAACAACTGTCAAAGGGCACGGGATGCCTTCCAACTCCTCTCTGGCGTTTGAGCCACAGGAAGTAAATGCATTCGTTTGATTAAGCTCCGTGAACGTACAACGACGATGGCGAAGCGCTGCCCTGTTCGCTCGAAAGCTCTCGTTTGTACGGCCTTCACACGGCCTCAAGGTACGCCGTGCTAAACAGCCTTACATTCCACGCTGGTGTGCCCCCAATTGGGAATGTGGGCTCTTCTGTGAGACACCAATGTGCGTCCCAAAGGAAACCGGAGAGGGGGGGGGGCTCCCCCAGGACGCCTGCGTACGGCAGTCGGTGGCCAGATGTTTACTTCCAGCCGGAGAAAGAGAAAAAGGACAGCTTTCCCAGGGACAATTCTGGACCCTTGGGAACATCCAGAATGACCAAAGCCTAAACTTGGCACGGCCTGGGGAACGCTCTTCCGCACGTCCAGCAATCCCCACGTCAAAACCTTTCTCGGCAGAGGCAGGCACTCTCTCCCTTGTACTAGATAGCTCGGCAGAGCCTCCCGAGAAACATGCTGCGTCATTCAGCTTGAAAGTGGGACGCGGATGGGAGAGTACGCTTTCTCCCCGTTTGGAGGCGCCGTGCGCTTGGCTTCAAAGCTGCCCGAACAGCACTAGCGGCCCGACGTCTCTGCACGGCAGGATTGTCGTTGTGGGCCGAGGCTGCGTGTTCTCTCAAAGCGGAAAACCGTGCTGGCAATACCTTGCTAGAAACTCCTCCCACGGCACTCCATGTTCAGCTCCGGCCAAACGAAAGGTGACCTCAGGCCTCAAGGTAAGTTCCAGCGTTTCACGTCGGGGGAGTTGGGTGTGCAGGGGTTTCCATGAGGCCAGACTCCACCACGGAGTGCCTTAACTCTGCGACGCTCCTGGGGGCACACAGGAGAGGAGCTCGTTCGCCAGTTTCGCAGGATGACTTCTCTCCGTGCCGGAACGGCGGCTCCTGGCTTCTAGAGGAACCTTAGCCTAAACAGGCCCCTGGAGAAAGCTCTTCACATTCAGAGCAAGGGCAAGGTACTGCTCTCTGGCTTGCCTGGGTTGAGTGCCCCAGTCGTCAAAGAGCCTCGCGAAAGCAGTGCTGCGCAGACTCCCTTTGCCAGTCGAACGGCCTCCTTGACTGAAAGAGAACTGCAGTGCCAAAAGGCACGGTGCTGACGACTGGCTCCAGGAAGAGACTCGGGACAGCACTCTCCTAGAAGCGAAAGCTAGGCTGTGCGCCCAGCCTGAGGAGCAGTACGTACGTTTGCCACACTTCTTTACACAGCTAGGCATGAGCCAGAGAGCCTTGGTCACTGAGGCCTACCTAAGGGACTGCCATACTTACCCAGTAGCTCCCACGCAGAGGTCCCTGTGCCCAAACGGGCCTCCACGGAAGGGTCCTGTCCCTCCCGTTGTGTTTCCTTGAGGTAATCAGAAACCGCTGAGGATCCCTATAGGAGCTCCGGTTTGAAGCTGGGCGACCCTGGCTAAACCTTATTCCCCTCCGTGGTAAACGAGACAGGGGCGGGTCCTAAGCTGCCTGAAGTACACTGCTCGCGCCCACCTGCTCTTTGCTGCCGGAAGGCCTCCCACAAGACGTCTGAGTTTACTCGTGACAGCAGAAGTCTGAGTTTACGCGTGTGAGGCCTGCTGCTCTCGGTTCCTTGCTGGGAGCTTCAGCAGGAGCGCTCGGGAGCTCGCCGGCACAAGAACTGTGAGTCCCCTCGCCCCACCCCGGCCTCAAGCAAAAGTCCAGATTTCCCCCGTCAGGAACACCTCGGAGTGCCATAGGAGCGAAGAAGCGTGCGTTAACGGAGGGCCTCAACAGTGCTAGGGCTTTATTTCACGAGACACCGTGCACTCACGTTCGTTGTAACAACTGTCAAAGGGCACGGGATGCCTTCCAACTCCTCTCTGGCGTTTGAGCCACAGGAAGTAAATGCATTCGTTTGATTAAGCTCCGTGAACGTGCAACGACGATGGCGAAGCGCTGCCCTGTTCGCTCGAAAGCTCTCGTTTGTACGGCCTTCACACGGCCTCAAGGTACGCCGTGCTAAACAGCCTTACATTCCACGCTGGTGTGCCCCCAATTGGGAATGTGGGCTCTTCTGTGAGACACCAATGTGCGTCCCAAAGGAAACCGGAGAGGGGGGGGGCTCCCCCAGGACGCCTGCGTACGGCAGTCGGTGGCCAGATGTTTACTTCCAGCCGGAGAAAGAGAAAAAGGACAGCTTTCCCAGGGACAATTCTGGACCCTTGGGAACATCCAGAATCACCAAAGCCTAAACTTGGCACGGCCTGGGGAACGCTCTTCCGCACGTCCAGCAATCCCCACGTCAAAACCTTTCTCGGCAGAGGCAGGCACTCTCTCCCTTGTACTAGATAGCTCGGCAGAGCCTCCCGAGAAACATGCTGCGTCATTCAGCTTGAAAGTGGGACGCGGATGGGAGAGTACGCTTTCTCCCCGTTTGGAGGCGCCGTGCGCTTGGCTTCAAAGCTGCCCGAACAGCACTAGCGGCCCGACGTCTCTGCACGGCAGGATTGTCGTTGTGGGCCGAGGCTGCGTGTTCTCTCAAAGCGGAAAACCGTGCTGGCAATACCTTGCTAGAAACTCCTCCCACGGCACTCCATGTTCAGCTCCGGCCAAACGAAAGGTGACCTCAGGCCTCAAGGTAAGTTCCAGCGTTTCACGTCGGGGGAGTTGGGTGTGCAGGGGTTTCCATGAGGCCAGACTCCACCACGGAGTGCCTTAACTCTGCGACGCTCCTGGGGGCACACAGGAGAGGAGCTCGTTCGCCAGTTTCGCAGGATGACTTCTCTCCGTGCCGGAACGGCGGCTCCTGGCTTCTAGAGGAACCTTAGCCTAAACAGGCCCCTGGAGAAAGCTCTTCACATTCAGAGCAAGGGCAAGGTACTGCTCTCTGGCTTGCCTGGGTTGAGTGCCCCAGTCGTCAAAGAGCCTCGCGAAAGCAGTGCTGCGCAGACTCCCTTTGCCGGTCGAACGGCCTCCTTGACTGAAAGAGAACTGCAGTGCCAAAAGGCACGGTGCTGACGACTGGCTCCAGGAAGAGACTCGGGACAGCACTCTCCTAGAAGCGAAAGCTAGGCTGTGCGCCCAGCCTGAGGAGCAGTACGTACGTTTGCCACACTTCTTTACACAGCTAGGCATGAGCCAGAGAGCCTTGGTCACTGAGGCCTACCTAAGGGACTGCCATACTTACCCAGTAGCTCCCACGCAGAGGTCCCTGTGCCCAAACGGGCCTCCACGGAAGGGCCCTGTCCCTCCCGTTGTGTTTCCTTGAGGTAATCAGAAACGGCTGAGGATCCCTATAGGAGCTCCGGTTTGAAGCTGGGCGACCCTGGCTAAACCTTATTCCCCTCCGTGGTAAACGAGACAGGGGCGGGTCCTAAGCTGCCTGAAGTACACTGCTCGCGCCCACCTGCTCTTTGCTGCCGGAAGGCCTCCCACAAGACGTCTGAGTTTACTCGTGACAGCAGAAGTCTGAGTTTACGCGTGTGAGGCCTGCTGCTCTCGGTTCCTTGCTGGGAGCTTCAGCAGGAGCGCTCGGGAGCTCGCCGGCACAAGGACTGTGAGTCCCCTCGCCCCACCCCGGCCTCAAGCAAAAGTCCAGATTTCCCCCGTCAGGAACACCTCGGAGTGCCATAGGAGCGAAGAAGCGTGCGTTAACGGAGGGCCTCAACAGTGCTAGGGCTTTATTTCACGAGACACCGTGCACTCACGTTCGTTGTAACAACTGTCAAAGGGCACGGGATGCCTTCCAACTCCTCTCTGGCGTTTGAGCCACAGGAAGTAAATGCATTCGTTTGATTAAGCTCCGTGAACGTGCAACGACGATGGCGAAGCGCTGCCCTGTTCGCTCGAAAGCTCTCGTTTGTACGGCCTTCACACGGCCTCAAGGTACGCCGTGCTAAACAGCCTTACATTCCACGCTGGTGTGCCCCCAATTGGGAATGTGGGCTCTTCTGTGAGACACCAATGTGCGTCCCAAAGGAAACCGGAGAGGGGGGGGGGGCTCCCCCAGGACGCCTGCGTACGGCAGTCGGTGGCCAGATGTTTACTTCCAGCCGGAGAAAGAGAAAAAGGACAGCTTTCCCAGGGACAATTCTGGACCCTTGGGAACATCCAGAATGACCAAAGCCTAAACTTGGCACGGCCTGGGGAACGCTCTTCCGCACGTCCAGCAATCCCCACGTCAAAACCTTTCTCGGCAGAGGCAGGCACTCTCTCCCTTGTACTAGATAGCTCGGCAGAGCCTCCCGAGAAACATGCTGCGTCATTCAGCTTGAAAGTGGGACGCGGATGGGAGAGTACGCTTTCTCCCCGTTTGGAGGCGCCGTGCGCTTGGCTTCAAAGCTGCCCGAACAGCACTAGCGGCCCGACGTCTCTGCACGGCAGGATTGTCGTTGTGGGCCGAGGCTGCGTGTTCTCTCAAAGCGGAAAACCGTGCTGGCAATACCTTGCTAGAAACTCCTCCCACGGCACTCCATGTTCAGCTCCGGCCAAACGAAAGGTGACCTCAGGCCTCAAGGTAAGTTCCAGCGTTTCACGTCGGGGGAGTTGGGTGTGCAGGGGTTTCCATGAGGCCAGACTCCACCACGGAGTGCCTTAACTCTGCGACGCTCCTGGGGGCACACAGGAGAGGAGCTCGTTCGCCAGTTTCGCAGGATGACTTCTCTCCGTGCCGGAACGGCGGCTCCTGGCTTCTAGAGGAACCTTAGCCTAAACAGGCCCCTGGAGAAAGCTCTTCACATTCAGAGCAAGGGCAAGGTACTGCTCTCTGGCTTGCCTGGGTTGAGTGCCCCAGTCGTCAAAGAGCCTCGCGAAAGCAGTGCTGCGCAGACTCCCTTTGCCAGTCGAACGGCCTCCTTGACTGAAAGAGAACTGCAGTGCCAAAAGGCACGGTGCTGACGACTGGCTCCAGGAAGAGACTCGGGACAGCACTCTCCTAGAAGCGAAAGCTAGGCTGTGCGCCCAGCCTGAGGAGCAGTACGTACGTTTGCCACACTTCTTTACACAGCTAGGCATGAGCCAGAGAGCCTTGGTCACTGAGGCCTACCTAAGGGACTGCCATACTTACCCAGTAGCTCCCACGCAGAGGTCCCTGTGCCCAAACGGGCCTCCACGGAAGGGCCCTGTTCCTCCCGTTGTGTTTCCTTGAGGTAATCAGAAACCGCTGAGGATCCCTATAGGAGCTCCGGTTTGAAGCTGGGCGACCCTGGCTAAACCTTATTCCCCTCCGTGGTAAACGAGACAGGGGCGGGTCCTAAGCTGCCTGAAGTACACTGCTCGCGCCCACCTGCTCTTTGCTGCCGGAAGGCCTCCCACAAGACGTCTGAGTTTACTCGTGACAGCAGAAGTCTGAGTTTACGCGTGTGAGGCCTGCTGCTCTCGGTTCCTTGCTGGGAGCTTCAGCAGGAGCGCTCGGGAGCTCGCCGGCACAAGGACTGTGAGTCCCCTCGCCCCACCCCGGCCTCAAGCAAAAGTCCAGATTTCCCCCGTCAGGAACACCTCGGAGTGCCATAGGAGCGAAGAAGCGTGCGTTAACGGAGGGCCTCAACAGTGCTAGGGCTTTATTTCACGAGACACCGTGCACTCACGTTCGTTGTAACAACTGTCAAAGGGCACGGGATGCCTTCCAACTCCTCTCTGGCGTTTGAGCCACAGGAAGTAAATGCATTCGTTTGATTAAGCTCCGTGAACGTGCAACGACGATGGCGAAGCGCTGCCCTGTTCGCTCGAAAGCTCTCGTTTGTACGGCCTTCACACGGCCTCAAGGTACGCCGTGCTAAACAGCCTTACATTCCACGCTGGTGTGCCCCCAATTGGGAATGTGGGCTCTTCTGTGAGACACCAATGTGCGTCCCAAAGGAAACCGGATGGGGGGGGGCTCCCCCAGGACGCCTGCGTACGGCAGTCGGTGGCCAGATGTTTACTTCCAGCCGGAGAAAGAGAAAAAGGACAGCTTTCCCAGGGACAATTCTGGACCCTTGGGAACATCCAGAATGACCAAAGCCTAAACTTGGCACGGCCTGGGGAACGCTCTTCCGCACGTCCAGCAATCCCCACGTCAAAACCTTTCTCGGCAGAGGCAGGCACTCTCTCCCTTGTACTAGATAGCTCGGCAGAGCCTCCCGAGAAACATGCTGCGTCATTCAGCTTGAAAGTGGGACGCGGATGGGAGAGTACGCTTTCTCCCCGTTTGGAGGCGCCGTGCGCTTGGCTTCAAAGCTGCCCGAACAGCACTAGCGGCCCGACGTCTCTGCACGGCAGGATTGTCGTTGTGGGCCGAGGCTGCGTGTTCTCTCAAAGCGGAAAACCGTGCTGGCAATACCTTGCTAGAAACTCCTCCCACGGCACTCCATGTTCAGCTCCGGCCAAACGAAAGGTGACCTCAGGCCTCAAGGTAAGTTCCAGCGTTTCACGTCGGGGGAGTTGGGTGTGCAGGGGTTTCCATGAGGCCAGACTCCACCACGGAGTGCCTTAACTCTGCGACGCTCCTGGGGGCACACAGGAGAGGAGCTCGTTCGCCAGTTTCGCAGGATGACTTCTCTCCGTGCCGGAACGGCGGCTCCTGGCTTCTAGAGGAACCTTAGCCTAAACAGGCCCCTGGAGAAAGCTCTTCACATTCAGAGCAAGGGCAAGGTACTGCTCTCTGGCTTGCCTGGGTTGAGTGCCCCAGTCGTCAAAGAGCCTCGCGAAAGCAGTGCTGCGCAGACTCCCTTTGCCAGTCGAACGGCCTCCTTGACTGAAAGAGAACTGCAGTGCCAAAAGGCACGGTGCTGACGACTGGCTCCAGGAAGAGACTCGGGACAGCACTCTCCTAGAAGCGAAAGCTAGGCTGTGCGCCCAGCCTGAGGAGCAGTACGTACGTTTGCCACACTTCTTTACACAGCTAGGCATGAGCCAGAGAGCCTTGGTCACTGAGGCCTACCTAAGGGACTGCCATACTTACCCAGTAGCTCCCACGCAGAGGTCCCTGTGCCCAAACGGGCCTCCACGGAAGGGCCCTGTTCCTCCCGTTGTGTTTCCTTGAGGTAATCAGAAACCGCTGAGGATCCCTATAGGAGCTCCGGTTTGAAGCTGGGCGACCCTGGCTAAACCTTATTCCCCTCCGTGGTAAACGAGACAGGGGCGGGTCCTAAGCTGCCTGAAGTACACTGCTCGCGCCCACCTGCTCTTTGCTGCCGGAAGGCCTCCCACAAGACGTCTGAGTTTACTCGTGACAGCAGAAGTCTGAGTTTACGCGTGTGAGGCCTGCTGCTCTCGGTTCCTTGCTGGGAGCTTCAGCAGGAGCGCTCGGGAGCTCGCCGGCACAAGGACTGTGAGTCCCCTCGCCCCACCCCGGCCTCAAGCAAAAGTCCAGATTTCCCCCGTCAGGAACACCTCGGAGTGCCATAGGAGCGAAGAAGCGTGCGTTAACGGAGGGCCTCAACAGTGCTAGGGCTTTATTTCACGAGACACCGTGCACTCACGTTCGTTGTAACAACTGTCAAAGGGCACGGGATGCCTTCCAACTCCTCTCTGGCGTTTGAGCCACAGGAAGTAAATGCATTCGTTTGATTAAGCTCCGTGAACGTGCAACGACGATGGCGAAGCGCTGCCCTGTTCGCTCGAAAGCTCTCGTTTGTACGGCCTTCACACGGCCTCAAGGTACGCCGTGCTAAACAGCCTTACATTCCACGCTGGTGTGCCCCCAATTGGGAATGTGGGCTCTTCTGTGAGACACCAATGTGCGTCCCAAAGGAAACCGGATGGGGGGGGGCTCCCCCAGGACGCCTGCGTACGGCAGTCGGTGGCCAGATGTTTACTTCCAGCCGGAGAAAGAGAAAAAGGACAGCTTTCCCAGGGACAATTCTGGACCCTTGGGAACATCCAGAATGACCAAAGCCTAAACTTGGCACGGCCTGGGGAACGCTCTTCCGCACGTCCAGCAATCCCCACGTCAAAACCTTTCTCGGCAGAGGCAGGCACTCTCTCCCTTGTACTAGATAGCTCGGCAGAGCCTCCCGAGAAACATGCTGCGTCATTCAGCTTGAAAGTGGGACGCGGATGGGAGAGTACGCTTTCTCCCCGTTTGGAGGCGCCGTGCGCTTGGCTTCAAAGCTGCCCGAACAGCACTAGCGGCCCGACGTCTCTGCACGGCAGGATTGTCGTTGTGGGCCGAGGCTGCGTGTTCTCTCAAAGCGGAAAACCGTGCTGGCAATACCTTGCTAGAAACTCCTCCCACGGCACTCCATGTTCAGCTCCGGCCAAACGAAAGGTGACCTCAGGCCTCAAGGTAAGTTCCAGCGTTTCACGTCGGGGGAGTTGGGTGTGCAGGGGTTTCCATGAGGCCAGACTCCACCACGGAGTGCCTTAACTCTGCGACGCTCCTGGGGGCACACAGGAGAGGAGCTCGTTCGCCAGTTTCGCAGGATGACTTCTCTCCGTGCCGGAACGGCGGCTCCTGGCTTCTAGAGGAACCTTAGCCTAAACAGGCCCCTGGAGAAAGCTCTTCACATTCAGAGCAAGGGCAAGGTACTGCTCTCTGGCTTGCCTGGGTTGAGTGCCCCAGTCGTCAAAGAGCCTCGCGAAAGCAGTGCTGCGCAGACTCCCTTTGCCGGTCGAACGGCCTCCTTGACTGAAAGAGAACTGCAGTGCCAAAAGGCACGGTGCTGACGACTGGCTCCAGGAAGAGACTCGGGACAGCACTCTCCTAGAAGCGAAAGCTAGGCTGTGCGCCCAGCCTGAGGAGCAGTACGTACGTTTGCCACACTTCTTTACACAGCTAGGCATGAGCCAGAGAGCCTTGGTCACTGAGGCCTACCTAAGGGACTGCCATACTTACCCAGTAGCTCCCACGCAGAGGTCCCTGTGCCCAAACGGGCCTCCACGGAAGGGCCCTGTTCCTCCCGTTGTGTTTCCTTGAGGTAATCAGAAACCGCTGAGGATCCCTATAGGAGCTCCGGTTTGAAGCTGGGCGACCCTGGCTAAACCTTATTCCCCTCCGTGGTAAACGAGACAGGGGCGGGTCCTAAGCTGCCTGAAGTACACTGCTCGCGCCCACCTGCTCTTTGCTGCCGGAAGGCCTCCCACAAGACGTCTGAGTTTACTCGTGACAGCAGAAGTCTGAGTTTACGCGTGTGAGGCCTGCTGCTCTCGGTTCCTTGCTGGGAGCTTCAGCAGGAGCGCTCGGGAGCTCGCCGGCACAAGGACTGTGAGTCCCCTCGCCCCACCCCGGCCTCAAGCAAAAGTCCAGATTTCCCCCGTCAGGAACACCTCGGAGTGCCATAGGAGCGAAGAAGCGTGCGTTAACGGAGGGCCTCAACAGTGCTAGGGCTTTATTTCACGAGACACCGTGCACTCACGTTCGTTGTAACAACTGTCAAAGGGCACGGGATGCCTTCCAACTCCTCTCTGGCGTTTGAGCCACAGGAAGTAAATGCATTCGTTTGATTAAGCTCCGTGAACGTGCAACGACGATGGCGAAGCGCTGCCCTGTTCGCTCGAAAGCTCTCGTTTGTACGGCCTTCACACGGCCTCAAGGTACGCCGTGCTAAACAGCCTTACATTCCACGCTGGTGTGCCCCCAATTGGGAATGTGGGCTCTTCTGTGAGACACCAATGTGCGTCCCAAAGGAAACCGGAGAGGGGGGGGGGGCTCCCCCAGGACGCCTGCGTACGGCAGTCGGTGGCCAGATGTTTACTTCCAGCCGGAGAAAGAGAAAAAGGACAGCTTTCCCAGGGACAATTCTGGACCCTTGGGAACATCCAGAATGACCAAAGCCTAAACTTGGCACGGCCTGGGGAACGCTCTTCCGCACGTCCAGCAATCCCCACGTCAAAACCTTTCTCGGCAGAGGCAGGCACTCTCTCCCTTGTACTAGATAGCTCGGCAGAGCCTCCCGAGAAACATGCTGCGTCATTCAGCTTGAAAGTGGGACGCGGATGGGAGAGTACGCTTTCTCCCCGTTTGGAGGCGCCGTGCGCTTGGCTTCAAAGCTGCCCGAACAGCACTAGCGGCCCGACGTCTCTGCACGGCAGGATTGTCGTTGTGGGCCGAGGCTGCGTGTTCTCTCAAAGCGGAAAACCGTGCTGGCAATACCTTGCTAGAAACTCCTCCCACGGCACTCCATGTTCAGCTCCGGCCAAACGAAAGGTGACCTCAGGCCTCAAGGTAAGTTCCAGCGTTTCACGTCGGGGGAGTTGGGTGTGCAGGGGTTTCCATGAGGCCAGACTCCACCACGGAGTGCCTTAACTCTGCGACGCTCCTGGGGGCACACAGGAGAGGAGCTCGTTCGCCAGTTTCGCAGGATGACTTCTCTCCGTGCCGGAACGGCGGCTCCTGGCTTCTAGAGGAACCTTAGCCTAAACAGGCCCCTGGAGAAAGCTCTTCACATTCAGAGCAAGGGCAAGGTACTGCTCTCTGGCTTGCCTGGGTTGAGTGCCCCAGTCGTCAAAGAGCCTCGCGAAAGCAGTGCTGCGCAGACTCCCTTTGCCAGTCGAACGGCCTCCTTGACTGAAAGAGAACTGCAGTGCCAAAAGGCACGGTGCTGACGACTGGCTCCAGGAAGAGACTCGGGACAGCACTCTCCTAGAAGCGAAAGCTAGGCTGTGCGCCCAGCCTGAGGAGCAGTACGTACGTTTGCCACACTTCTTTACACAGCTAGGCATGAGCCAGAGAGCCTTGGTCACTGAGGCCTACCTAAGGGACTGCCATACTTACCCAGTAGCTCCCACGCAGAGGTCCCTGTGCCCAAACGGGCCTCCACGGAAGGGCCCTGTTCCTCCCGTTGTGTTTCCTTGAGGTAATCAGAAACCGCTGAGGATCCCTATAGGAGCTCCGGTTTGAAGCTGGGCGACCCTGGCTAAACCTTATTCCCCTCCGTGGTAAACGAGACAGGGGCGGGTCCTAAGCTGCCTGAAGTACACTGCTCGCGCCCACCTGCTCTTTGCTGCCGGAAGGCCTCCCACAAGACGTCTGAGTTTACTCGTGACAGCAGAAGTCTGAGTTTACGCGTGTGAGGCCTGCTGCTCTCGGTTCCTTGCTGGGAGCTTCAGCAGGAGCGCTCGGGAGCTCGCCGGCACAAGGACTGTGAGTCCCCTCGCCCCACCCCGGCCTCAAGCAAAAGTCCAGATTTCCCCCGTCAGGAACACCTCGGAGTGCCATAGGAGCGAAGAAGCGTGCGTTAACGGAGGGCCTCAACAGTGCTAGGGCTTTATTTCACGAGACACCGTGCACTCACGTTCGTTGTAACAACTGTCAAAGGGCACGGGATGCCTTCCAACTCCTCTCTGGCGTTTGAGCCACAGGAAGTAAATGCATTCGTTTGATTAAGCTCCGTGAACGTGCAACGACGATGGCGAAGCGCTGCCCTGTTCGCTCGAAAGCTCTCGTTTGTACGGCCTTCACACGGCCTCAAGGTACGCCGTGCTAAACAGCCTTACATTCCACGCTGGTGTGCCCCCAATTGGGAATGTGGGCTCTTCTGTGAGACACCAATGTGCGTCCCAAAGGAAACCGGATGGGGGGGGGCTCCCCCAGGACGCCTGCGTACGGCAGTCGGTGGCCAGATGTTTACTTCCAGCCGGAGAAAGAGAAAAAGGACAGCTTTCCCAGGGACAATTCTGGACCCTTGGGAACATCCAGAATGACCAAAGCCTAAACTTGGCACGGCCTGGGGAACGCTCTTCCGCACGTCCAGCAATCCCCACGTCAAAACCTTTCTCGGCAGAGGCAGGCACTCTCTCCCTTGTACTAGATAGCTCGGCAGAGCCTCCCGAGAAACATGCTGCGTCATTCAGCTTGAAAGTGGGACGCGGATGGGAGAGTACGCTTTCTCCCCGTTTGGAGGCGCCGTGCGCTTGGCTTCAAAGCTGCCCGAACAGCACTAGCGGCCCGACGTCTCTGCACGGCAGGATTGTCGTTGTGGGCCGAGGCTGCGTGTTCTCTCAAAGCGGAAAACCGTGCTGGCAATACCTTGCTAGAAACTCCTCCCACGGCACTCCATGTTCAGCTCCGGCCAAACGAAAGGTGACCTCAGGCCTCAAGGTAAGTTCCAGCGTTTCACGTCGGGGGAGTTGGGTGTGCAGGGGTTTCCATGAGGCCAGACTCCACCACGGAGTGCCTTAACTCTGCGACGCTCCTGGGGGCACACAGGAGAGGAGCTCGTTCGCCAGTTTCGCAGGATGACTTCTCTCCGTGCCGGAACGGCGGCTCCTGGCTTCTAGAGGAACCTTAGCCTAAACAGGCCCCTGGAGAAAGCTCTTCACATTCAGAGCAAGGGCAAGGTACTGCTCTCTGGCTTGCCTGGGTTGAGTGCCCCAGTCGTCAAAGAGCCTCGCGAAAGCAGTGCTGCGCAGACTCCCTTTGCCGGTCGAACGGCCTCCTTGACTGAAAGAGAACTGCAGTGCCAAAAGGCACGGTGCTGACGACTGGCTCCAGGAAGAGACTCGGGACAGCACTCTCCTAGAAGCGAAAGCTAGGCTGTGCGCCCAGCCTGAGGAGCAGTACGTACGTTTGCCACACTTCTTTACACAGCTAGGCATGAGCCAGAGAGCCTTGGTCACTGAGGCCTACCTAAGGGACTGCCATACTTACCCAGTAGCTCCCACGCAGAGGTCCCTGTGCCCAAACGGGCCTCCACGGAAGGGCCCTGTCCCTCCCGTTGTGTTTCCTTGAGGTAATCAGAAACCGCTGAGGATCCCTATAGGAGCTCCGGTTTGAAGCTGGGCGACCCTGGCTAAACCTTATTCCCCTCCGTGGTAAACGAGACAGGGGCGGGTCCTAAGCTGCCTGAAGTACACTGCTCGCGCCCACCTGCTCTTTGCTGCCGGAAGGCCTCCCACAAGACGTCTGAGTTTACTCGTGACAGCAGAAGTCTGAGTTTACGCGTGTGAGGCCTGCTGCTCTCGGTTCCTTGCTGGGAGCTTCAGCAGGAGCGCTCGGGAGCTCGCCGGCACAAGGACTGTGAGTCCCCTCGCCCCACCCCGGCCTCAAGCAAAAGTCCAGATTTCCCCCGTCAGGAACACCTCGGAGTGCCATAGGAGCGAAGAAGCGTGCGTTAACGGAGGGCCTCAACAGTGCTAGGGCTTTATTTCACGAGACACCGTGCACTCACGTTCGTTGTAACAACTGTCAAAGGGCACGGGATGCCTTCCAACTCCTCTCTGGCGTTTGAGCCACAGGAAGTAAATGCATTCGTTTGATTAAGCTCCGTGAACGTACAACGACGATGGCGAAGCGCTGCCCTGTTCGCTCGAAAGCTCTCGTTTGTACGGCCTTCACACGGCCTCAAGGTACGCCGTGCTAAACAGCCTTACATTCCACGCTGGTGTGCCCCCAATTGGGAATGTGGGCTCTTCTGTGAGACACCAATGTGCGTCCCAAAGGAAACCGGAGAGGGGGGGGGGCTCCCCCAGGACGCCTGCGTACGGCAGTCGGTGGCCAGATGTTTACTTCCAGCCGGAGAAAGAGAAAAAGGACAGCTTTCCCAGGGACAATTCTGGACCCTTGGGAACATCCAGAATGACCAAAGCCTAAACTTGGCACGGCCTGGGGAACGCTCTTCCGCACGTCCAGCAATCCCCACGTCAAAACCTTTCTCGGCAGAGGCAGGCACTCTCTCCCTTGTACTAGATAGCTCGGCAGAGCCTCCCGAGAAACATGCTGCGTCATTCAGCTTGAAAGTGGGACGCGGATGGGAGAGTACGCTTTCTCCCCGTTTGGAGGCGCCGTGCGCTTGGCTTCAAAGCTGCCCGAACAGCACTAGCGGCCCGACGTCTCTGCACGGCAGGATTGTCGTTGTGGGCCGAGGCTGCGTGTTCTCTCAAAGCGGAAAACCGTGCTGGCAATACCTTGCTAGAAACTCCTCCCACGGCACTCCATGTTCAGCTCCGGCCAAACGAAAGGTGACCTCAGGCCTCAAGGTAAGTTCCAGCGTTTCACGTCGGGGGAGTTGGGTGTGCAGGGGTTTCCATGAGGCCAGACTCCACCACGGAGTGCCTTAACTCTGCGACGCTCCTGGGGGCACACAGGAGAGGAGCTCGTTCGCCAGTTTCGCAGGATGACTTCTCTCCGTGCCGGAACGGCGGCTCCTGGCTTCTAGAGGAACCTTAGCCTAAACAGGCCCCTGGAGAAAGCTCTTCACATTCAGAGCAAGGGCAAGGTACTGCTCTCTGGCTTGCCTGGGTTGAGTGCCCCAGTCGTCAAAGAGCCTCGCGAAAGCAGTGCTGCGCAGACTCCCTTTGCCAGTCGAACGGCCTCCTTGACTGAAAGAGAACTGCAGTGCCAAAAGGCACGGTGCTGACGACTGGCTCCAGGAAGAGACTCGGGACAGCACTCTCCTAGAAGCGAAAGCTAGGCTGTGCGCCCAGCCTGAGGAGCAGTACGTACGTTTGCCACACTTCTTTACACAGCTAGGCATGAGCCAGAGAGCCTTGGTCACTGAGGCCTACCTAAGGGACTGCCATACTTACCCAGTAGCTCCCACGCAGAGGTCCCTGTGCCCAAACGGGCCTCCACGGAAGGGTCCTGTCCCTCCCGTTGTGTTTCCTTGAGGTAATCAGAAACCGCTGAGGATCCCTATAGGAGCTCCGGTTTGAAGCTGGGCGACCCTGGCTAAACCTTATTCCCCTCCGTGGTAAACGAGACAGGGGCGGGTCCTAAGCTGCCTGAAGTACACTGCTCGCGCCCACCTGCTCTTTGCTGCCGGAAGGCCTCCCACAAGACGTCTGAGTTTACTCGTGACAGCAGAAGTCTGAGTTTACGCGTGTGAGGCCTGCTGCTCTCGGTTCCTTGCTGGGAGCTTCAGCAGGAGCGCTCGGGAGCTCGCCGGCACAAGAACTGTGAGTCCCCTCGCCCCACCCCGGCCTCAAGCAAAAGTCCAGATTTCCCCCGTCAGGAACACCTCGGAGTGCCATAGGAGCGAAGAAGCGTGCGTTAACGGAGGGCCTCAACAGTGCTAGGGCTTTATTTCACGAGACACCGTGCACTCACGTTCGTTGTAACAACTGTCAAAGGGCACGGGATGCCTTCCAACTCCTCTCTGGCGTTTGAGCCACAGGAAGTAAATGCATTCGTTTGATTAAGCTCCGTGAACGTGCAACGACGATGGCGAAGCGCTGCCCTGTTCGCTCGAAAGCTCTCGTTTGTACGGCCTTCACACGGCCTCAAGGTACGCCGTGCTAAACAGCCTTACATTCCACGCTGGTGTGCCCCCAATTGGGAATGTGGGCTCTTCTGTGAGACACCAATGTGCGTCCCAAAGGAAACCGGAGAGGGGGGGGGCTCCCCCAGGACGCCTGCGTACGGCAGTCGGTGGCCAGATGTTTACTTCCAGCCGGAGAAAGAGAAAAAGGACAGCTTTCCCAGGGACAATTCTGGACCCTTGGGAACATCCAGAATCACCAAAGCCTAAACTTGGCACGGCCTGGGGAACGCTCTTCCGCACGTCCAGCAATCCCCACGTCAAAACCTTTCTCGGCAGAGGCAGGCACTCTCTCCCTTGTACTAGATAGCTCGGCAGAGCCTCCCGAGAAACATGCTGCGTCATTCAGCTTGAAAGTGGGACGCGGATGGGAGAGTACGCTTTCTCCCCGTTTGGAGGCGCCGTGCGCTTGGCTTCAAAGCTGCCCGAACAGCACTAGCGGCCCGACGTCTCTGCACGGCAGGATTGTCGTTGTGGGCCGAGGCTGCGTGTTCTCTCAAAGCGGAAAACCGTGCTGGCAATACCTTGCTAGAAACTCCTCCCACGGCACTCCATGTTCAGCTCCGGCCAAACGAAAGGTGACCTCAGGCCTCAAGGTAAGTTCCAGCGTTTCACGTCGGGGGAGTTGGGTGTGCAGGGGTTTCCATGAGGCCAGACTCCACCACGGAGTGCCTTAACTCTGCGACGCTCCTGGGGGCACACAGGAGAGGAGCTCGTTCGCCAGTTTCGCAGGATGACTTCTCTCCGTGCCGGAACGGCGGCTCCTGGCTTCTAGAGGAACCTTAGCCTAAACAGGCCCCTGGAGAAAGCTCTTCACATTCAGAGCAAGGGCAAGGTACTGCTCTCTGGCTTGCCTGGGTTGAGTGCCCCAGTCGTCAAAGAGCCTCGCGAAAGCAGTGCTGCGCAGACTCCCTTTGCCGGTCGAACGGCCTCCTTGACTGAAAGAGAACTGCAGTGCCAAAAGGCACGGTGCTGACGACTGGCTCCAGGAAGAGACTCGGGACAGCACTCTCCTAGAAGCGAAAGCTAGGCTGTGCGCCCAGCCTGAGGAGCAGTACGTACGTTTGCCACACTTCTTTACACAGCTAGGCATGAGCCAGAGAGCCTTGGTCACTGAGGCCTACCTAAGGGACTGCCATACTTACCCAGTAGCTCCCACGCAGAGGTCCCTGTGCCCAAACGGGCCTCCACGGAAGGGCCCTGTCCCTCCCGTTGTGTTTCCTTGAGGTAATCAGAAACGGCTGAGGATCCCTATAGGAGCTCCGGTTTGAAGCTGGGCGACCCTGGCTAAACCTTATTCCCCTCCGTGGTAAACGAGACAGGGGCGGGTCCTAAGCTGCCTGAAGTACACTGCTCGCGCCCACCTGCTCTTTGCTGCCGGAAGGCCTCCCACAAGACGTCTGAGTTTACTCGTGACAGCAGAAGTCTGAGTTTACGCGTGTGAGGCCTGCTGCTCTCGGTTCCTTGCTGGGAGCTTCAGCAGGAGCGCTCGGGAGCTCGCCGGCACAAGGACTGTGAGTCCCCTCGCCCCACCCCGGCCTCAAGCAAAAGTCCAGATTTCCCCCGTCAGGAACACCTCGGAGTGCCATAGGAGCGAAGAAGCGTGCGTTAACGGAGGGCCTCAACAGTGCTAGGGCTTTATTTCACGAGACACCGTGCACTCACGTTCGTTGTAACAACTGTCAAAGGGCACGGGATGCCTTCCAACTCCTCTCTGGCGTTTGAGCCACAGGAAGTAAATGCATTCGTTTGATTAAGCTCCGTGAACGTACAACGACGATGGCGAAGCGCTGCCCTGTTCGCTCGAAAGCTCTCGTTTGTACGGCCTTCACACGGCCTCAAGGTACGCCGTGCTAAACAGCCTTACATTCCACGCTGGTGTGCCCCCAATTGGGAATGTGGGCTCTTCTGTGAGACACCAATGTGCGTCCCAAAGGAAACCGGAGAGGGGGGGGGGCTCCCCCAGGACGCCTGCGTACGGCAGTCGGTGGCCAGATGTTTACTTCCAGCCGGAGAAAGAGAAAAAGGACAGCTTTCCCAGGGACAATTCTGGACCCTTGGGAACATCCAGAATGACCAAAGCCTAAACTTGGCACGGCCTGGGGAACGCTCTTCCGCACGTCCAGCAATCCCCACGTCAAAACCTTTCTCGGCAGAGGCAGGCACTCTCTCCCTTGTACTAGATAGCTCGGCAGAGCCTCCCGAGAAACATGCTGCGTCATTCAGCTTGAAAGTGGGACGCGGATGGGAGAGTACGCTTTCTCCCCGTTTGGAGGCGCCGTGCGCTTGGCTTCAAAGCTGCCCGAACAGCACTAGCGGCCCGACGTCTCTGCACGGCAGGATTGTCGTTGTGGGCCGAGGCTGCGTGTTCTCTCAAAGCGGAAAACCGTGCTGGCAATACCTTGCTAGAAACTCCTCCCACGGCACTCCATGTTCAGCTCCGGCCAAACGAAAGGTGACCTCAGGCCTCAAGGTAAGTTCCAGCGTTTCACGTCGGGGGAGTTGGGTGTGCAGGGGTTTCCATGAGGCCAGACTCCACCACGGAGTGCCTTAACTCTGCGACGCTCCTGGGGGCACACAGGAGAGGAGCTCGTTCGCCAGTTTCGCAGGATGACTTCTCTCCGTGCCGGAACGGCGGCTCCTGGCTTCTAGAGGAACCTTAGCCTAAACAGGCCCCTGGAGAAAGCTCTTCACATTCAGAGCAAGGGCAAGGTACTGCTCTCTGGCTTGCCTGGGTTGAGTGCCCCAGTCGTCAAAGAGCCTCGCGAAAGCAGTGCTGCGCAGACTCCCTTTGCCAGTCGAACGGCCTCCTTGACTGAAAGAGAACTGCAGTGCCAAAAGGCACGGTGCTGACGACTGGCTCCAGGAAGAGACTCGGGACAGCACTCTCCTAGAAGCGAAAGCTAGGCTGTGCGCCCAGCCTGAGGAGCAGTACGTACGTTTGCCACACTTCTTTACACAGCTAGGCATGAGCCAGAGAGCCTTGGTCACTGAGGCCTACCTAAGGGACTGCCATACTTACCCAGTAGCTCCCACGCAGAGGTCCCTGTGCCCAAACGGGCCTCCACGGAAGGGTCCTGTCCCTCCCGTTGTGTTTCCTTGAGGTAATCAGAAACCGCTGAGGATCCCTATAGGAGCTCCGGTTTGAAGCTGGGCGACCCTGGCTAAACCTTATTCCCCTCCGTGGTAAACGAGACAGGGGCGGGTCCTAAGCTGCCTGAAGTACACTGCTCGCGCCCACCTGCTCTTTGCTGCCGGAAGGCCTCCCACAAGACGTCTGAGTTTACTCGTGACAGCAGAAGTCTGAGTTTACGCGTGTGAGGCCTGCTGCTCTCGGTTCCTTGCTGGGAGCTTCAGCAGGAGCGCTCGGGAGCTCGCCGGCACAAGAACTGTGAGTCCCCTCGCCCCACCCCGGCCTCAAGCAAAAGTCCAGATTTCCCCCGTCAGGAACACCTCGGAGTGCCATAGGAGCGAAGAAGCGTGCGTTAACGGAGGGCCTCAACAGTGCTAGGGCTTTATTTCACGAGACACCGTGCACTCACGTTCGTTGTAACAACTGTCAAAGGGCACGGGATGCCTTCCAACTCCTCTCTGGCGTTTGAGCCACAGGAAGTAAATGCATTCGTTTGATTAAGCTCCGTGAACGTGCAACGACGATGGCGAAGCGCTGCCCTGTTCGCTCGAAAGCTCTCGTTTGTACGGCCTTCACACGGCCTCAAGGTACGCCGTGCTAAACAGCCTTACATTCCACGCTGGTGTGCCCCCAATTGGGAATGTGGGCTCTTCTGTGAGACACCAATGTGCGTCCCAAAGGAAACCGGAGAGGGGGGGGGGCTCCCCCAGGACGCCTGCGTACGGCAGTCGGTGGCCAGATGTTTACTTCCAGCCGGAGAAAGAGAAAAAGGACAGCTTTCCCAGGGACAATTCTGGACCCTTGGGAACATCCAGAATGACCAAAGCCTAAACTTGGCACGGCCTGGGGAACGCTCTTCCGCACGTCCAGCAATCCCCACGTCAAAACCTTTCTCGGCAGAGGCAGGCACTCTCTCCCTTGTACTAGATAGCTCGGCAGAGCCTCCCGAGAAACATGCTGCGTCATTCAGCTTGAAAGTGGGACGCGGATGGGAGAGTACGCTTTCTCCCCGTTTGGAGGCGCCGTGCGCTTGGCTTCAAAGCTGCCCGAACAGCACTAGCGGCCCGACGTCTCTGCACGGCAGGATTGTCGTTGTGGGCCGAGGCTGCGTGTTCTCTCAAAGCGGAAAACCGTGCTGGCAATACCTTGCTAGAAACTCCTCCCACGGCACTCCATGTTCAGCTCCGGCCAAACGAAAGGTGACCTCAGGCCTCAAGGTAAGTTCCAGCGTTTCACGTCGGGGGAGTTGGGTGTGCAGGGGTTTCCATGAGGCCAGACTCCACCACGGAGTGCCTTAACTCTGCGACGCTCCTGGGGGCACACAGGAGAGGAGCTCGTTCGCCAGTTTCGCAGGATGACTTCTCTCCGTGCCGGAACGGCGGCTCCTGGCTTCTAGAGGAACCTTAGCCTAAACAGGCCCCTGGAGAAAGCTCTTCACATTCAGAGCAAGGGCAAGGTACTGCTCTCTGGCTTGCCTGGGTTGAGTGCCCCAGTCGTCAAAGAGCCTCGCGAAAGCAGTGCTGCGCAGACTCCCTTTGCCAGTCGAACGGCCTCCTTGACTGAAAGAGAACTGCAGTGCCAAAAGGCACGGTGCTGACGACTGGCTCCAGGAAGAGACTCGGGACAGCACTCTCCTAGAAGCGAAAGCTAGGCTGTGCGCCCAGCCTGAGGAGCAGTACGTACGTTTGCCACACTTCTTTACACAGCTAGGCATGAGCCAGAGAGCCTTGGTCACTGAGGCCTACCTAAGGGACTGCCATACTTACCCAGTAGCTCCCACGCAGAGGTCCCTGTGCCCAAACGGGCCTCCACGGAAGGGCCCTGTTCCTCCCGTTGTGTTTCCTTGAGGTAATCAGAAACCGCTGAGGATCCCTATAGGAGCTCCGGTTTGAAGCTGGGCGACCCTGGCTAAACCTTATTCCCCTCCGTGGTAAACGAGACAGGGGCGGGTCCTAAGCTGCCTGAAGTACACTGCTCGCGCCCACCTGCTCTTTGCTGCCGGAAGGCCTCCCACAAGACGTCTGAGTTTACTCGTGACAGCAGAAGTCTGAGTTTACGCGTGTGAGGCCTGCTGCTCTCGGTTCCTTGCTGGGAGCTTCAGCAGGAGCGCTCGGGAGCTCGCCGGCACAAGGACTGTGAGTCCCCTCGCCCCACCCCGGCCTCAAGCAAAAGTCCAGATTTCCCCCGTCAGGAACACCTCGGAGTGCCATAGGAGCGAAGAAGCGTGCGTTAACGGAGGGCCTCAACAGTGCTAGGGCTTTATTTCACGAGACACCGTGCACTCACGTTCGTTGTAACAACTGTCAAAGGGCACGGGATGCCTTCCAACTCCTCTCTGGCGTTTGAGCCACAGGAAGTAAATGCATTCGTTTGATTAAGCTCCGTGAACGTGCAACGACGATGGCGAAGCGCTGCCCTGTTCGCTCGAAAGCTCTCGTTTGTACGGCCTTCACACGGCCTCAAGGTACGCCGTGCTAAACAGCCTTACATTCCACGCTGGTGTGCCCCCAATTGGGAATGTGGGCTCTTCTGTGAGACACCAATGTGCGTCCCAAAGGAAACCGGAGGGGGGGGGGGCTCCCCCAGGACGCCTGCGTACGGCAGTCGGTGGCCAGATGTTTACTTCCAGCCGGAGAAAGAGAAAAAGGACAGCTTTCCCAGGGACAATTCTGGACCCTTGGGAACATCCAGAATGACCAAAGCCTAAACTTGGCACGGCCTGGGGAACGCTCTTCCGCACGTCCAGCAATCCCCACGTCAAAACCTTTCTCGGCAGAGGCAGGCACTCTCTCCCTTGTACTAGATAGCTCGGCAGAGCCTCCCGAGAAACATGCTGCGTCATTCAGCTTGAAAGTGGGACGCGGATGGGAGAGTACGCTTTCTCCCCGTTTGGAGGCGCCGTGCGCTTGGCTTCAAAGCTGCCCGAACAGCACTAGCGGCCCGACGTCTCTGCACGGCAGGATTGTCGTTGTGGGCCGAGGCTGCGTGTTCTCTCAAAGCGGAAAACCGTGCTGGCAATACCTTGCTAGAAACTCCTCCCACGGCACTCCATGTTCAGCTCCGGCCAAACGAAAGGTGACCTCAGGCCTCAAGGTAAGTTCCAGCGTTTCACGTCGGGGGAGTTGGGTGTGCAGGGGTTTCCATGAGGCCAGACTCCACCACGGAGTGCCTTAACTCTGCGACGCTCCTGGGGGCACACAGGAGAGGAGCTCGTTCGCCAGTTTCGCAGGATGACTTCTCTCCGTGCCGGAACGGCGGCTCCTGGCTTCTAGAGGAACCTTAGCCTGAACAGGCCCCTGGAGAAAGCTCTTCACATTCAGAGCAAGGGCAAGGTACTGCTCTCTGGCTTGCCTGGGTTGAGTGCCCCAGTCGTCAAAGAGCCTCGCGAAAGCAGTGCTGCGCAGACTCCCTTTGCCGGTCGAACGGCCTCCTTGACTGAAAGAGAACTGCAGTGCCAAAAGGCACGGTGCTGACGACTGGCTCCAGGAAGAGACTCGGGACAGCACTCTCCTAGAAGCGAAAGCTAGGCTGTGCGCCCAGCCTGAGGAGCAGTACGTACGTTTGCCACACTTCTTTACACAGCTAGGCATGAGCCAGAGAGCCTTGGTCACTGAGGCCTACCTAAGGGACTGCCATACTTACCCAGTAGCTCCCACGCAGAGGTCCCTGTGCCCAAACGGGCCTCCACGGAAGGGCCCTGTTCCTCCCGTTGTGTTTCCTTGAGGTAATCAGAAACCGCTGAGGATCCCTATAGGAGCTCCGGTTTGAAGCTGGGCGACCCTGGCTAAACCTTATTCCCCTCCGTGGTAAACGAGACAGGGGCGGGTCCTAAGCTGCCTGAAGTACACTGCTCGCGCCCACCTGCTCTTTGCTGCCGGAAGGCCTCCCACAAGACGTCTGAGTTTACTCGTGACAGCAGAAGTCTGAGTTTACGCGTGTGAGGCCTGCTGCTCTCGGTTCCTTGCTGGGAGCTTCAGCAGGAGCGCTCGGGAGCTCGCCGGCACAAGGACTGTGAGTCCCCTCGCCCCACCCCGGCCTCAAGCAAAAGTCCAGATTTCCCCCGTCAGGAACACCTCGGAGTGCCATAGGAGCGAAGAAGCGTGCGTTAACGGAGGGCCTCAACAGTGCTAGGGCTTTATTTCACGAGACACCGTGCACTCACGTTCGTTGTAACAACTGTCAAAGGGCACGGGATGCCTTCCAACTCCTCTCTGGCGTTTGAGCCACAGGAAGTAAATGCATTCGTTTGATTAAGCTCCGTGAACGTGCAACGACGATGGCGAAGCGCTGCCCTGTTCGCTCGAAAGCTCTCGTTTGTACGGCCTTCACACGGCCTCAAGGTACGCCGTGCTAAACAGCCTTACATTCCACGCTGGTGTGCCCCCAATTGGGAATGTGGGCTCTTCTGTGAGACACCAATGTGCGTCCCAAAGGAAACCGGATGGGGGGGGGCTCCCCCAGGACGCCTGCGTACGGCAGTCGGTGGCCAGATGTTTACTTCCAGCCGGAGAAAGAGAAAAAGGACAGCTTTCCCAGGGACAATTCTGGACCCTTGGGAACATCCAGAATGACCAAAGCCTAAACTTGGCACGGCCTGGGGAACGCTCTTCCGCACGTCCAGCAATCCCCACGTCAAAACCTTTCTCGGCAGAGGCAGGCACTCTCTCCCTTGTACTAGATAGCTCGGCAGAGCCTCCCGAGAAACATGCTGCGTCATTCAGCTTGAAAGTGGGACGCGGATGGGAGAGTACGCTTTCTCCCCGTTTGGAGGCGCCGTGCGCTTGGCTTCAAAGCTGCCCGAACAGCACTAGCGGCCCGACGTCTCTGCACGGCAGGATTGTCGTTGTGGGCCGAGGCTGCGTGTTCTCTCAAAGCGGAAAACCGTGCTGGCAATACCTTGCTAGAAACTCCTCCCACGGCACTCCATGTTCAGCTCCGGCCAAACGAAAGGTGACCTCAGGCCTCAAGGTAAGTTCCAGCGTTTCACGTCGGGGGAGTTGGGTGTGCAGGGGTTTCCATGAGGCCAGACTCCACCACGGAGTGCCTTAACTCTGCGACGCTCCTGGGGGCACACAGGAGAGGAGCTCGTTCGCCAGTTTCGCAGGATGACTTCTCTCCGTGCCGGAACGGCGGCTCCTGGCTTCTAGAGGAACCTTAGCCTAAACAGGCCCCTGGAGAAAGCTCTTCACATTCAGAGCAAGGGCAAGGTACTGCTCTCTGGCTTGCCTGGGTTGAGTGCCCCAGTCGTCAAAGAGCCTCGCGAAAGCAGTGCTGCGCAGACTCCCTTTGCCAGTCGAACGGCCTCCTTGACTGAAAGAGAACTGCAGTGCCAAAAGGCACGGTGCTGACGACTGGCTCCAGGAAGAGACTCGGGACAGCACTCTCCTAGAAGCGAAAGCTAGGCTGTGCGCCCAGCCTGAGGAGCAGTACGTACGTTTGCCACACTTCTTTACACAGCTAGGCATGAGCCAGAGAGCCTTGGTCACTGAGGCCTACCTAAGGGACTGCCATACTTACCCAGTAGCTCCCACGCAGAGGTCCCTGTGCCCAAACGGGCCTCCACGGAAGGGCCCTGTTCCTCCCGTTGTGTTTCCTTGAGGTAATCAGAAACCGCTGAGGATCCCTATAGGAGCTCCGGTTTGAAGCTGGGCGACCCTGGCTAAACCTTATTCCCCTCCGTGGTAAACGAGACAGGGGCGGGTCCTAAGCTGCCTGAAGTACACTGCTCGCGCCCACCTGCTCTTTGCTGCCGGAAGGCCTCCCACAAGACGTCTGAGTTTACTCGTGACAGCAGAAGTCTGAGTTTACGCGTGTGAGGCCTGCTGCTCTCGGTTCCTTGCTGGGAGCTTCAGCAGGAGCGCTCGGGAGCTCGCCGGCACAAGGACTGTGAGTCCCCTCGCCCCACCCCGGCCTCAAGCAAAAGTCCAGATTTCCCCCGTCAGGAACACCTCGGAGTGCCATAGGAGCGAAGAAGCGTGCGTTAACGGAGGGCCTCAACAGTGCTAGGGCTTTATTTCACGAGACACCGTGCACTCACGTTCGTTGTAACAACTGTCAAAGGGCACGGGATGCCTTCCAACTCCTCTCTGGCGTTTGAGCCACAGGAAGTAAATGCATTCGTTTGATTAAGCTCCGTGAACGTGCAACGACGATGGCGAAGCGCTGCCCTGTTCGCTCGAAAGCTCTCGTTTGTACGGCCTTCACACGGCCTCAAGGTACGCCGTGCTAAACAGCCTTACATTCCACGCTGGTGTGCCCCCAATTGGGAATGTGGGCTCTTCTGTGAGACACCAATGTGCGTCCCAAAGGAAACCGGAGAGGGGGGGGGGGCTCCCCCAGGACGCCTGCGTACGGCAGTCGGTGGCCAGATGTTTACTTCCAGCCGGAGAAAGAGAAAAAGGACAGCTTTCCCAGGGACAATTCTGGACCCTTGGGAACATCCAGAATGACCAAAGCCTAAACTTGGCACGGCCTGGGGAACGCTCTTCCGCACGTCCAGCAATCCCCACGTCAAAACCTTTCTCGGCAGAGGCAGGCACTCTCTCCCTTGTACTAGATAGCTCGGCAGAGCCTCCCGAGAAACATGCTGCGTCATTCAGCTTGAAAGTGGGACGCGGATGGGAGAGTACGCTTTCTCCCCGTTTGGAGGCGCCGTGCGCTTGGCTTCAAAGCTGCCCGAACAGCACTAGCGGCCCGACGTCTCTGCACGGCAGGATTGTCGTTGTGGGCCGAGGCTGCGTGTTCTCTCAAAGCGGAAAACCGTGCTGGCAATACCTTGCTAGAAACTCCTCCCACGGCACTACATGTTCAGCTCCGGCCAAACGAAAGGTGACCTCAGGCCTCGAGGTAAGTTCCAGCGTTTCACGTCGGGGGAGTTGGGTGTGCAGGGGTTTCCATGAGGCCAGACTCCACCACGGAGTGCCTTAACTCTGCGACGCTCCTGGGGGCACACAGGAGAGGAGCTCGTTCGCCAGTTTCGCAGGATGACTTCTCTCCGTGCCGGAACGGCGGCTCCTGGCTTCTAGAGGAACCTTAGCCTAAACAGGCCCCTGGAGAAAGCTCTTCACATTCAGAGCAAGGGCAAGGTACTGCTCTCTGGCTTGCCTGGGTTGAGTGCCCCAGTCGTCAAAGAGCCTCGCGAAAGCAGTGCTGCGCAGACTCCCTTTGCCGGTCGAACGGCCTCCTTGACTGAAAGAGAACTGCAGTGCCAAAAGGCACGGTGCTGACGACTGGCTCCAGGAAGAGACTCGGGACAGCACTCTCCTAGAAGCGAAAGCTAGGCTGTGCGCCCAGCCTGAGGAGCAGTACGTACGTTTGCCACACTTCTTTACACAGCTAGGCATGAGCCAGAGAGCCTTGGTCACTGAGGCCTACCTAAGGGACTGCCATACTTACCCAGTAGCTCCCACGCAGAGGTCCCTGTGCCCAAACGGGCCTCCACGGAAGGGCCCTGTTCCTCCCGTTGTGTTTCCTTGAGGTAATCAGAAACCGCTGAGGATCCCTATAGGAGCTCCGGTTTGAAGCTGGGCGACCCTGGCTAAACCTTATTCCCCTCCGTGGTAAACGAGACAGGGGCGGGTCCTAAGCTGCCTGAAGTACACTGCTCGCGCCCACCTGCTCTTTGCTGCCGGAAGGCCTCCCACAAGACGTCTGAGTTTACTCGTGACAGCAGAAGTCTGAGTTTACGCGTGTGAGGCCTGCTGCTCTCGGTTCCTTGCTGGGAGCTTCAGCAGGAGCGCTCGGGAGCTCGCCGGCACAAGGACTGTGAGTCCCCTCGCCCCACCCCGGCCTCAAGCAAAAGTCCAGATTTCCCCCGTCAGGAACACCTCGGAGTGCCATAGGAGCGAAGAAGCGTGCGTTAACGGAGGGCCTCAACAGTGCTAGGGCTTTATTTCACGAGACACCGTGCACTCACGTTCGTTGTAACAACTGTCAAAGGGCACGGGATGCCTTCCAACTCCTCTCTGGCGTTTGAGCCACAGGAAGTAAATGCATTCGTTTGATTAAGCTCCGTGAACGTGCAACGACGATGGCGAAGCGCTGCCCTGTTCGCTCGAAAGCTCTCGTTTGTACGGCCTTCACACGGCCTCAAGGTACGCCGTGCTAAACAGCCTTACATTCCACGCTGGTGTGCCCCCAATTGGGAATGTGGGCTCTTCTGTGAGACACCAATGTACGTCCCAAAGGAAACCGGAGAGGGGGGGGCTCCCCCAGGACGCCTGCGTACGGCAGTCGGTGGCCAGATGTTTACTTCCAGCCGGAGAAAGAGAAAAAGGACAGCTTTCCCAGGGACAATTCTGGACCCTTGGGAACATCCAGAATCACCAAAGCCTAAACTTGGCACGGCCTGGGGAACGCTCTTCCGCACGTCCAGCAATCCCCACGTCAAAACCTTTCTCGGCAGAGGCAGGCACTCTCTCCCTTGTACTAGATAGCTCGGCAGAGCCTCCCGAGAAACATGCTGCGTCATTCAGCTTGAAAGTGGGACGCGGATGGGAGAGTACGCTTTCTCCCCGTTTGGAGGCACCGTGCGCTTGGCTTCAAAGCTGCCCGAACAGCACTAGCGGCCCGACGTCTCTGCACGGCAGGATTGTCGTTGTGGGCCGAGGCTGCGTGTTCTCTCAAAGCGGAAAACCGTGCTGGCAATACCTTGCTAGAAACTCCTCCCACGGCACTCCATGTTCAGCTCCGGCCAAACGAAAGGTGACCTCAGGCCTCAAGGTAAGTTCCAGCGTTTCACGTCGGGGGAGTTGGGTGTGCAGGGGTTTCCATGAGGCCAGACTCCACCACGGAGTGCCTTAACTCTGCGACGCTCCTGGGGGCACACAGGAGAGGAGCTCGTTCGCCAGTTTCGCAGGATGACTTCTCTCCGTGCCGGAACGGCGGCTCCTGGCTTCTAGAGGAACCTTAGCCTAAACAGGCCCCTGGAGAAAGCTCTTCACATTCAGAGCAAGGGCAAGGTACTGCTCTCTGGCTTGCCTGGGTTGAGTGCCCCAGTCGTCAAAGAGCCTCGCGAAAGCAGTGCTGCGCAGACTCCCTTTGCCAGTCGAACGGCCTCCTTGACTGAAAGAGAACTGCAGTGCCAAAAGGCACGGTGCTGACGACTGGCTCCAGGAAGAGACTCGGGACAGCACTCTCCTAGAAGCGAAAGCTAGGCTGTGCGCCCAGCCTGAGGAGCAGTACGTACGTTTGCCACACTTCTTTACACAGCTAGGCATGAGCCAGAGAGCCTTGGTCACTGAGGCCTACCTAAGGGACTGCCATACTGACCCAGTAGCTCCCACGCAGAGGTCCCTGTGCCCAAACGGGCCTCCACGGAAGGGCCCTGTTCCTCCGGTTGTGTTTCCTTGAGGTAATCAGAAACCGCTGAGGATCCCTATAGGAGCTCCGGTTTGAAGCTGGGCGACCCTGGCTAAACCTTATTCCCCTCCGTGGTAAACGAGACAGGGGCGGGTCCTAAGCTGCCTGAAGTACACTGCTCGCGCCCACCTGCTCTTTGCTGCCGGAAGGCCTCCCACAAGACGTCTGAGTTTACTCGTGACAGCAGAAGTCTGAGTTTACGCGTGTGAGGCCTGCTGCTCTCGGTTCCTTGCTGGGAGCTTCAGCAGGAGCGCTCGGGAGCTCGCCGGCACAAGAACTGTGAGTCCCCTCGCCCCACCCCGGCCTCAAGCAAAAGTCCAGATTTCCCCCGTCAGGAACACCTCGGAGTGCCATAGGAGCGAAGAAGCGTGCGTTAACAGAGGGCCTCAACAGTGCTAGGGCTTTATTTCACGAGACACCGTGCACTCACGTTCGTTGTAACAACTGTCAAAGGGCACGGGATGCCTTCCAACTCCTCTCTGGCGTTTGAGCCACAGGAAGTAAATGCATTCGTTTGATTAAGCTCCGTGAACGTGCAACGACGATAGCGAAGCGCTGCCCTGTTCGCTCGAAAGCTCTCGTTTGTACGGCCTTCACACGGCCTCAAGGTACGCCGTGCTAAACAGCCTTACATTCCACGCTGGTGTGCCCCCAATTGGGAATGTGGGCTCTTCTGTGAGACACCAATGTGCGTCCCAAAGGAAACCGGAGAGGGGGGGGGGCTCCCCCAGGACGCCTGCGTACGGCAGTCGGTGGCCAGATGTTTACTTCCAGCCGGAGAAAGAGAAAAAGGACAGCTTTCCCAGGGACAATTCTGGACCCTTGGGAACATCCAGAATGACCAAAGCCTAAACTTGGCACGGCCTGGGGAACGCTCTTCCGCACGTCCAGCAATCCCCACGTCAAAACCTTTCTCGGCAGAGGCAGGCACTCTCTCCCTTGTACTAGATAGCTCGGCAGAGCCTCCCGAGAAACATGCTGCGTCATTCAGCTTGAAAGTGGGACGCGGATGGGAGAGTACGCTTTCTCCCCGTTTGGAGGCGCCGTGCGCTTGGCTTCAAAGCTGCCCGAACAGCACTAGCGGCCCGACGTCTCTGCACGGCAGGATTGTCGTTGTGGGCCGAGGCTGCGTGTTCTCTCAAAGCGGAAAACCGTGCTGGCAATACCTTGCTAGAAACTCCTCCCACGGCACTCCATGTTCAGCTCCGGCCAAACGAAAGGTGACCTCAGGCCTCAAGGTAAGTTCCAGCGTTTCACGTCGGGGGAGTTGGGTGTGCAGGGGTTTCCATGAGGCCAGACTCCACCACGGAGTGCCTTAACTCTGCGACGCTCCTGGGGGCACACAGGAGAGGAGCTCGTTCGCCAGTTTCGCAGGATGACTTCTCTCCGTGCCGGAACGGCGGCTCCTGGCTTCTAGAGGAACCTTAGCCTAAACAGGCCCCTGGAGAAAGCTCTTCACATTCAGAGCAAGGGCAAGGTACTGCTCTCTGGCTTGCCTGGGTTGAGTGCCCCAGTCGTCAAAGAGCCTCGCGAAAGCAGTGCTGCGCAGACTCCCTTTGCCAGTCGAACGGCCTCCTTGACTGAAAGAGAACTGCAGTGCCAAAAGGCACGGTGCTGACGACTGGCTCCAGGAAGAGACTCGGGACAGCACTCTCCTAGAAGCGAAAGCTAGGCTGTGCGCCCAGCCTGAGGAGCAGTACGTACGTTTGCCACACTTCTTTACACAGCTAGGCATGAGCCAGAGAGCCTTGGTCACTGAGGCCTACCTAAGGGACTGCCATACTGACCCAGTAGCTCCCACGCAGAGGTCCCTGTGCCCAAACGGGCCTCCACGGAAGGGCCCTGTTCCTCCGGTTGTGTTTCCTTGAGGTAATCAGAAACCGCTGAGGATCCCTATAGGAGCTCCGGTTTGAAGCTGGGCGACCCTGGCTAAACCTTATTCCCCTCCGTGGTAAACGAGACAGGGGCGGGTCCTAAGCTGCCTGAAGTACACTGCTCGCGCCCACCTGCTCTTTGCTGCCGGAAGGCCTCCCACAAGACGTCTGAGTTTACTCGTGACAGCAGAAGTCTGAGTTTACGCGTGTGAGGCCTGCTGCTCTCGGTTCCTTGCTGGGAGCTTCAGCAGGAGCGCTCGGGAGCTCGCCGGCACAAGAACTGTGAGTCCCCTCGCCCCACCCCGGCCTCAAGCAAAAGTCCAGATTTCCCCCGTCAGGAACACCTCGGAGTGCCATAGGAGCGAAGAAGCGTGCGTTAACGGAGGGCCTCAACAGTGCTAGGGCTTTATTTCACGAGACACCGTGCACTCACGTTCGTTGTAACAACTGTCAAAGGGCACGGGATGCCTTCCAACTCCTCTCTGGCGTTTGAGCCACAGGAAGTAAATGCATTCGTTTGATTAAGCTCCGTGAACGTGCAACGACAATAGCGAAGCGCTGCCCTGTTCGCTCGAAAGCTCTCGTTTGTACGGCCTTCACACGGCCTCAAGGTACGCCGTGCTAAACAGCCTTACATTCCACGCTGGTGTGCCCCCAATTGGGAATGTGGGCTCTTCTGTGAGACACCAATGTGCGTCCCAAAGGAAACCGGAGAGGGGGGGGGGCTCCCCCAGGACGCCTGCGTACGGCAGTCGGTGGCCAGATGTTTACTTCCAGCCGGAGAAAGAGAAAAAGGACAGCTTTCCCAGGGACAATTCTGGACCCTTGGGAACATCCAGAATGACCAAAGCCTAAACTTGGCACGGCCTGGGGAACGCTCTTCCGCACGTCCAGCAATCCCCACGTCAAAACCTTTCTCGGCAGAGGCAGGCACTCTCTCCCTTGTACTAGATAGCTCGGCAGAGCCTCCCGAGAAACATGCTGCGTCATTCAGCTTGAAAGTGGGACGCGGATGGGAGAGTACGCTTTCTCCCCGTTTGGAGGCGCCGTGCGCTTGGCTTCAAAGCTGCCCGAACAGCACTAGCGGCCCGACGTCTCTGCACGGCAGGATTGTCGTTGTGGGCCGAGGCTGCGTGTTCTCTCAAAGCGGAAAACCGTGCTGGCAATACCTTGCTAGAAACTCCTCCCACGGCACTCCATGTTCAGCTCCGGCCAAACGAAAGGTGACCTCAGGCCTCGAGGTAAGTTCCAGCGTTTCACGTCGGGGGAGTTGGGTGTGCAGGGGTTTCCATGAGGCCAGACTCCACCACGGAGTGCCTTAACTCTGCGACGCTCCTGGGGGCACACAGGAGAGGAGCTCGTTCGCCAGTTTCGCAGGATGACTTCTCTCCGTGCCGGAACGGCGGCTCCTGGCTTCTAGAGGAACCTTAGCCTGAACAGGCCCCTGGAGAAAGCTCTTCACATTCAGAGCAAGGGCAAGGTACTGCTCTCTGGCTTGCCTGGGTTGAGTGCCCCAGTCGTCAAAGAGCCTCGCGAAAGCAGTGCTGCGCAGACTCCCTTTGCCGGTCGAACGGCCTCCTTGACTGAAAGAGAACTGCAGTGCCAAAAGGCACGGTGCTGACGACTGGCTCCAGGAAGAGACTCGGGACAGCACTCTCCTAGAAGCGAAAGCTAGGCTGTGCGCCCAGCCTGAGGAGCAGTACGTACGTTTGCCACACTTCTTTACACAGCTAGGCATGAGCCAGAGAGCCTTGGTCACTGAGGCCTACCTAAGGGACTGCCATACTGACCCAGTAGCTCCCACGCAGAGGTCCCTGTGCCCAAACGGGCCTCCACGGAAGGGCCCTGTTCCTCCGGTTGTGTTTCCTTGAGGTAATCAGAAACCGCTGAGGATCCCTATAGGAGCTCCGGTTTGAAGCTGGGCGACCCTGGCTAAACCTTATTCCCCTCCGTGGTAAACGAGACAGGGGCGGGTCCTAAGCTGCCTGAAGTACACTGCTCGCGCCCACCTGCTCTTTGCTGCCGGAAGGCCTCCCACAAGACGTCTGAGTTTACTCGTGACAGCAGAAGTCTGAGTTTACGCGTGTGAGGCCTGCTGCTCTCGGTTCCTTGCTGGGAGCTTCAGCAGGAGCGCTCGGGAGCTCGCCGGCACAAGAACTGTGAGTCCCCTCGCCCCACCCCGGCCTCAAGCAAAAGTCCAGATTTCCCCCGTCAGGAACACCTCGGAGTGCCATAGGAGCGAAGAAGCGTGCGTTAACGGAGGGCCTCAACAGTGCTAGGGCTTTATTTCACGAGACACCGTGCACTCACGTTCGTTGTAACAACTGTCAAAGGGCACGGGATGCCTTCCAACTCCTCTCTGGCGTTTGAGCCACAGGAAGTAAATGCATTCGTTTGATTAAGCTCCGTGAACGTGCAACGACGATGGCGAAGCGCTGCCCTGTTCGCTCGAAAGCTCTCGTTTGTACGGCCTTCACACGGCCTCAAGGTACGCCGTGCTAAACAGCCTTACATTCCACGCTGGTGTGCCCCCAATTGGGAATGTGGGCTCTTCTGTGAGACACCAGTGTGCGTCCCAAAGGAAATCGGGGGGGGGGTGCTCCCCCAGGACGCCTGCGTACGGCAGTCGGTGGCCAGATGTTTACTTCCAGCCGGAGAAAGAGAAAAAGGACAGCTTTCCCAGGGACAATTCTGGACCCTTGGGAACATCCAGAATGACCAAAGCCTAAACTTGGCACGGCCTGGGGAACGCTCTTCCGCACGTCCAGCAATCCCCACGTCAAAACCTTTCTCGGCAGAGGCAGGCACTCTCTCCCTTGTACTAGATAGCTCGGCAGAGCCTCCCGAGAAACATGCTGCGTCATTCAGCTTGAAAGTGGGACGCGGATGGGAGAGTACGCTTTCTCCCCGTTTGGAGGCGCCGTGCGCTTGGCTTCAAAGCTGCCCGAACAGCACTAGCGGCCCGACGTCTCTGCACGGCAGGATTGTCGTTGTGGGCCGAGGCTGCGTGTTCTCTCAAAGCGGAAAACCGTGCTGGCAATACCTTGCTAGAAACTCCTCCCACGGCACTCCATGTTCAGCTCCGGCCAAACGAAAGGTGACCTCAGGCCTCGAGGTAAGTTCCAGCGTTTCACGTCGGGGGAGTTGGGTGTGCAGGGGTTTCCATGAGGCCAGACTCCACCACGGAGTGCCTTAACTCTGCGACGCTCCTGGGGGCACACAGGAGAGGAGCTCGTTCGCCAGTTTCGCAGGATGACTTCTCTCCGTGCCGGAACGGCGGCTCCTGGCTTCTAGAGGAACCTTAGCCTAAACAGGCCCCTGGAGAAAGCTCTTCACATTCAGAGCAAGGGCAAGGTACTGCTCTCTGGCTTGCCTGGGTTGAGTGCCCCAGTCGTCAAAGAGCCTCGCGAAAGCAGTGCTGCGCAGACTCCCTTTGCCGGTCGAACGGCCTCCTTGACTGAAAGAGAACTGCAGTGCCAAAAGGCACGGTGCTGACGACTGGCTCCAGGAAGAGACTCGGGACAGCACTCTCCTAGAAGCGAAAGCTAGGCTGTGCGCCCAGCCTGAGGAGCAGTACGTACGTTTGCCACACTTCTTTACACAGCTAGGCATGAGCCAGAGAGCCTTGGTCACTGAGGCCTACCTAAGGGACTGCCATACTTACCCAGTAGCTCCCACGCAGAGGTCCCTGTGCCCAAACGGGCCTCCACGGAAGGGCCCTGTTCCTCCCGTTGTGTTTCCTTGAGGTAATCAGAAACCGCTGAGGATCCCTATAGGAGCTCCGGTTTGAAGCTGGGCGACCCTGGCTAAACCTTATTCCCCTCCGTGGTAAACGAGACAGGGGCGGGTCCTAAGCTGCCTGAAGTACACTGCTCGCGCCCACCTGCTCTTTGCTGCCGGAAGGCCTCCCACAAGACGTCTGAGTTTACTCGTGACAGCAGAAGTCTGAGTTTACGCGTGTGAGGCCTGCTGCTCTCGGTTCCTTGCTGGGAGCTTCAGCAGGAGCGCTCGGGAGCTCGCCGGCACAAGAACTGTGAGTCCCCTCGCCCCACCCCGGCCTCAAGCAAAAGTCCAGATTTCCCCCGTCAGGAACACCTCGGAGTGCCATAGGAGCGAAGAAGCGTGCGTTAACGGAGGGCCTCAACAGTGCTAGGGCTTTATTTCACGAGACACCGTGCACTCACGTTCGTTGTAACAACTGTCAAAGGGCACGGGATGCCTTCCAACTCCTCTCTGGCGTTTGAGCCACAGGAAGTAAATGCATTCGTTTGATTAAGCTCCGTGAACGTGCAACGACGATGGCGAAGCGCTGCCCTGTTCGCTCGAAAGCTCTCGTTTGTACGGCCTTCACACGGCCTCAAGGTACGCCGTGCTAAACAGCCTTACATTCCACGCTGGTGTGCCCCCAATTGGGAATGTGGGCTCTTCTGTGAGACACCAATGTGCGTCCCAAAGGAAACCGGAGGGGGGGGGGCTCCCCCAGGACGCCTGCGTACGGCAGTCGGTGGCCAGATGTTTACTTCCAGCCGGAGAAAGAGAAAAAGGACAGCTTTCCCAGGGACAATTCTGGACCCTTGGGAACATCCAGAATGACCAAAGCCTAAACTTGGCACGGCCTGGGGAACGCTCTTCCGCACGTCCAGCAATCCCCACGTCAAAACCTTTCTCGGCAGAGGCAGGCACTCTCTCCCTTGTACTAGATAGCTCGGCAGAGCCTCCCGAGAAACATGCTGCGTCATTCAGCTTGAAAGTGGGACGCGGATGGGAGAGTACGCTTTCTCCCCGTTTGGAGGCGCCGTGCGCTTGGCTTCAAAGCTGCCCGAACAGCACTAGCGGCCCGACGTCTCTGCACGGCAGGATTGTCGTTGTGGGCCGAGGCTGCGTGTTCTCTCAAAGCGGAAAACCGTGCTGGCAATACCTTGCTAGAAACTCCTCCCACGGCACTCCATGTTCAGCTCCGGCCAAACGAAAGGTGACCTCAGGCCTCGAGGTAAGTTCCAGCGTTTCACGTCGGGGGAGTTGGGTGTGCAGGGGTTTCCATGAGGCCAGACTCCACCACGGAGTGCCTTAACTCTGCGACGCTCCTGGGGGCACACAGGAGAGGAGCTCGTTCGCCAGTTTCGCAGGATGACTTCTCTCCGTGCCGGAACGGCGGCTCCTGGCTTCTAGAGGAACCTTAGCCTAAACAGGCCCCTGGAGAAAGCTCTTCACATTCAGAGCAAGGGCAAGGTACTGCTCTCTGGCTTGCCTGGGTTGAGTGCCCCAGTCGTCAAAGAGCCTCGCGAAAGCAGTGCTGCGCAGACTCCCTTTGCCGGTCGAACGGCCTCCTTGACTGAAAGAGAACTGCAGTGCCAAAAGGCACGGTGCTGACGACTGGCTCCAGGAAGAGACTCGGGACAGCACTCTCCTAGAAGCGAAAGCTAGGCTGTGCGCCCAGCCTGAGGAGCAGTACGTACGTTTGCCACACTTCTTTACACAGCTAGGCATGAGCCAGAGAGCCTTGGTCACTGAGGCCTACCTAAGGGACTGCCATACTTACCCAGTAGCTCCCACGCAGAGGTCCCTGTGCCCAAACGGGCCTCCACGGAAGGGCCCTGTTCCTCCCGTTGTGTTTCCTTGAGGTAATCAGAAACCGCTGAGGATCCCTATAGGAGCTCCGGTTTGAAGCTGGGCGACCCTGGCTAAACCTTATTCCCCTCCGTGGTAAACGAGACAGGGGCGGGTCCTAAGCTGCCTGAAGTACACTGCTCGCGCCCACCTGCTCTTTGCTGCCGGAAGGCCTCCCACAAGACGTCTGAGTTTACTCGTGACAGCAGAAGTCTGAGTTTACGCGTGTGAGGCCTGCTGCTCTCGGTTCCTTGCTGGGAGCTTCAGCAGGAGCGCTCGGGAGCTCGCCGGCACAAGAACTGTGAGTCCCCTCGCCCCACCCCGGCCTCAAGCAAAAGTCCAGATTTCCCCCGTCAGGAACACCTCGGAGTGCCATAGGAGCGAAGAAGCGTGCGTTAACGGAGGGCCTCAACAGTGCTAGGGCTTTATTTCACGAGACACCTTGCACTCACGTTCGTTGTAACAACTGTCAAAGGGCACGGGATGCCTTCCAACTCCTCTCTGGCGTTTGAGCCACAGGAAGTAAATGCATTCGTTTGATTAAGCTCCGTGAACGTGCAACGACGATGGCGAAGCGCTGCCCTGTTCGCTCGAAAGCTCTCGTTTGTACGGCCTTCACACGGCCTCAAGGTACGCCGTGCTAAACAGCCTTACATTCCACGCTGGTGTGCCCCCAATTGGGAATGTGGGCTCTTCTGTGAGACACCAATGTGCGGCCCAAAGGAAACCGGAGAGGGGGTGGCTCCCCCAGGACGCCTGCGTACGGCAGTCGGTGGCCAGATGTTTACTTCCAGCCGGAGAAAGAGAAAAAGGACAGCTTTCCCAGGGACAATTCTGGACCCTTCGGAACATCCAGAATCACCAAAGCCTAAACTTGGCACGGCCTGGGGAACGCTCTTCCGCACGTCCAGCAATCCCCACGTCAAAACCTTTCTCGGCAGAGTCAGGCACTCTCTCCCTTGTACTAGATAGCTCGGCAGAGCCTCCCGAGAAACATGCTGCGTCATTCAGCTTGAAAGTGGGACGCGGATGGGAGAGTACGCTTTCTCCCCGTTTGGAGGCGCCGTGCGCTTGGCTTCAAAGCTGCCCGAACAGCACTAGCGGCCCGACGTCTCTGCACGGCAGGATTGTCGTTGTGGGCCGAGGCTGCGTGTTCTCTCAAAGCGGAAAACCGTGCTGGCAATACCTTGCTAGAAACTCCTCCCACGGCACTCCATGTTCAGCTCCGGCCAAACGAAAGGTGACCTCAGGCCTCAAGGTAAGTTCCAGCGTTTCACGTCGGGGGAGTTGGGTGTGCAGGGGTTTCCATGAGGCCAGACTCCACCACGGAGTGCCTTAACTCTGCGACGCTCCTGGGGGCACACAGGAGAGGAGCTCGTTCGCCAGTTTCGCAGGATGACTTCTCTCCGTGCCGGAACGGCGGCTCCTGGCTTCTACAGGAACCTTAGCCTAAACAGGCCCCTGGAGAAAGCTCTTCACATTCAGAGCAAGGGCAAGGTACTGCTCTCTGGCTTGCCTGGGTTGAGTGCCCCAGTCGTCAAAGAGCCTCGCGAAAGCAGTGCTGCGCAGACTCCCTTTGCCAGTCGAACGGCCTCCTTGACTGAAAGAGAACTGCAGTGCCAAAAGGCACGGTGCTGACGACTGGCTCCAGGAAGAGACTCGGGACAGCACTCTCCTAGAAGCGAAAGCTAGGCTGTGCGCCCAGCCTGAGGAGCAGTACGTACGTTTGCCACAATCTTTACACAGCTAGGCATGAGCCAGAGAGCCTTGGTCACTGAGGCCTACCTAAGGGACTGCCATACTTACCCAGTAGCTCCCACGCAGAGGTCCCTGTGCCCAAACGGGCCTCCACGGAAGGGCCCTGTTCCTCCCGTTGTGTTTCCTTGAGGTAATCAGAAACCGCTGAGGATCCCTATAGGAGCTCCGATTTGAAGCTGGGCGACCCTGGCTAAACCTTATTCCCCTCCGTGGTAAACGAGACAGGGGCGGGTCCTAAGCTGCCTGAAGTACACTGCTCGCGCCCACCTTCTCTTTGCTGCCGGAAGGCCTCCCACAAGACGTCTGAGTTTACTCGTGACAGCAGAAGTCTGAGTTTACGCGTGTGAGGCCTGCTGCTCTCGGTTCCTTGCTGGGAGCTTCAGCAGGAGCGCTCGGGAGCTCGCCGGCACAAGGACTGTGAGTCCCCTCGCCCCACCCCGGCCTCAAGCAAAAGTCCAGATTTCCCCCGTCAGGAACACCTCGGAGTGCCATAGGAGCGAAGAAGCGTGCGTTAACGGAGGGCCTCAACAGTGCTAGGGCTTTATTTCACGAGACACCGTGCACTCACGTTCGTTATAACAACTGTCAAAGGGCACTGGATGCCTTCCAACTCCTCTCTGGCGTTTGAGCCACAGGAAGTAAATGCATTCGTTTGATTAAGCTCCGTGAACGTGCAACGACGATGGCGAAGCGCTGCCCTGTTCGCTCGAAAGCTCTCGTTTGTACGGCCTTCACACGGCCTCAAGGTACGCCGTGCTAAACAGCCTTACATTCCACGCTGGTGTGCCCCCAATTGGGAATGTGGGCTCTTCTGTGAGACACCAATGTGCGTCCCAAAGGAAACCGGAGGGGGGGGGGCGCCCCCAGGACGCCTGCGTACGGCGGTCGGTGGCCAGATGTTTACTTCCAGCCGGAGAAAGAGAAAAAGGACAGCTTTCCCAGGGACAATTCTGGACCCTTGGGAACATCCAGAATCACCAAAGCCTAAACTTGGCACGGCCTGGGGAACGCTCTTCCGCACGTCCAGCAATCCCCACGTCAAAACCTTTCTCGGCAGAGTCAGGCACTCTCTCCCTTGTACTAGATAGCTCGGCAGAGCCTCCCGAGAAACATGCTGCGTCATTCAGCTTGAAAGTGGGACGCGGATGGGAGAGTACGCTTTCTCCCCGTTTGGAGGCGCCGTGCGCTTGGCTTCAAAGCTGCCCGAACAGCACTAGCGGCCCGACGTCTCTGCACGGCAGGATTGTCGTTGTGGGCCGAGGCTGCGTGTTCTCTCAAAGCGGAAAACCGTGCTGGCAATACCTTGCTAGAAACTCCTCCCACGGCACTCCATGTTCAGCTCCGGCCAAACGAAAGGTGACCTCAGGCCTCAAGGTAAGTTCCAGCGTTTCACGTCGGGGGAGTTGGGTGTGCAGGGGTTTCCATGAGGCCAGACTCCACCACGGAGTGCCTTAACTCTGCGACGCTCCTGGGGGCACACAGGAGAGGAGCTCGTTCGCCAGTTTCGCAGGATGACTTCTCTCCGTGCCGGAACGGCGGCTCCTGGCTTCTACAGGAACCTTAGCCTAAACAGGCCCCTGGAGAAAGCTCTTCACATTCAGAGCAAGGGCAAGGTACTGCTCTCTGGCTTGCCTGGGTTGAGTGCCCCAGTCGTCAAAGAGCCTCGCGAAAGCAGTGCTGCGCAGACTCCCTTTGCCGGTCGAACGGCCTCCTTGACTGAAAGAGAACTGCAGTGCCAAAAGGCACGGTGCTGACGACTGGCTCCAGGAAGAGACTCGGGACAGCACTCTCCTAGAAGCGAAAGCTAGGCTGTGCGCCCAGCCTGAGGAGCAGTACGTACGTTTGCCACACTTCTTTACACAGCTAGGCATGAGCCAGAGAGCCTTGGTCACTGAGGCCTACCTAAGGGACTGCCATACTTACCCAGTAGCTCCCACGCAGAGGTCCCTGTGCCCAAACGGGCCTCCACGGAAGGGCCCTGTTCCTCCCGTTGTGTTTCCTTGAGGTAATCAGAAACCGCTGAGGATCCCTATAGGAGCTCCGGTTTGAAGCTGGGCGACCCTGGCTAAACCTTATTCCCCTCCGTGGTAAACGAGACAGGGGCGGGTCCTAAGCTGCCTGAAGTACACTGCTCGCGCCCACCTGCTCTTTGCTGCCGGAAGGCCTCCCACAAGACGTCTGAGTTTACTCGTGACAGCAGAAGTCTGAGTTTACGCGTGTGAGGCCTGCTGCTCTCGGTTCCTTGCTGGGAGCTTCAGCAGGAGCGCTCGGGAGCTCGCCGGCACAAGAACTGTGAGTCCCCTCGCCCCACCCCGGCCTCAAGCAAAAGTCCAGATTTCCCCCGTCAGGAACACCTCGGAGTGCCATAGGAGCGAAGAAGCGTGCGTTAAGGGAGGGCCTCAACAGTGCTAGGGCTTTATTTCACGAGACACCGTGCACTCACGTTCGTTGTAACAACTGTCAAAGGGCACGGGATGCCTTCCAACTCCTCTCTGGCGTTTGAGCCACAGGAAGTAAATGCATTCGTTTGATTAAGCTCCGTGAACGTGCAACGACGATGGCGAAGCGCTGCCCTGTTCGCTCGAAAGCTCTCGTTTGTACGGCCTTCACACGGCCTCAAGGTACGCCGTGCTAAACAGCCTTACATTCCACGCTGGTGTGCCCCCAATTTGGAATGTGGGCTCTTCTGTGAGACACCAATGTGCGTCCCAAAGGAAACCGGAGAGGGTGGGGGGCTCCCCCAGGACGCCTGCGTACGGCAGTCGGTGGCCAGATGTTTACTTCCAGCCGGAGAAAGAGAAAAAGGACAGCTTTCCCAGGGACAATTCTGGACCCTTGGGAACATCCAGAATGACCAAAGCCTAAACTTGGCACGGCCTGGGGAACGCTCTTCCGCACGTCCAGCAATCCCCACGTCAAAACCTTTCTCGGCAGAGGCAGGCACTCTCTCCCTTGTACTAGATAGCTCGGCAGAGCCTCCCGAGAAACATGCTGCGTCATTCAGCTTGAAGGTGGGACGCGGATGGGAGAGTACGCTTTCTCCCCGTTTGGAGGCGCCGTGCGCTTGGCTTCAAAGCTGCCCGAACAGCACTAGCGGCCCGACGTCTCTGCACGGCAGGATTGTCGTTGTGGGCCGAGGCTGCGTGTTCTCTCAAAGCGGAAAACCGTGCTGGCAATACCTTGCTAGAAACTCCTCCCACGGCACTCCATGTTCAGCTCCGGCCAAACGAAAGGTGACCTCAGGCCTCAAGGTAAGTTCCAGCGTTTCACGTCGGGGGAGTTGGGTGTGCAGGGGTTTCCATGAGGCCAGACTCCACCACGGAGTGCCTTAACTCTGCGACGCTCCTGGGGGCACACAGGAGAGGAGCTCGTTCGCCAGTTTCGCAGGATGACTTCTCTCCGTGCCGGAACGGCGGCTCCTGGCTTCTAGAGGAACCTTAGCCTAAACAGGCCCCTGGAGAAAGCTCTTCACATTCAGAGCAAGGGCAAGGTACTGCTCTCTGGCTTGCCTGGGTTGAGTGCCCCAGTCGCCAAAGAGCCTCGCGAAAGCAGTGCTGCGCAGACTCCCTTTGCCGGTCGAACGGCCTCCTTGACTGAAAGAGAACTGCAGTGCCAAAAGGCACGGTGCTGACGACTGGCTCCAGGAAGAGACTCGGGACAGCACTCTCCTAGAAGCGAAAGCTAGGCTGTGCGCCCAGCCTGAGGAGCAGTACGTACGTTTGCCACACTTCTTTACACAGCTAGGCATGAGCCAGAGAGCCTTGGTCACTGAGGCCTACCTAAGGGACTGCCATACTTACCCAGTAGCTCCCACGCAGAGGTCCCTGTGCCCAAACGGGCCTCCACGGAAGGGCCCTGTCCCTCCCGTTGTGTTTCCTTGAGGTAATCAGAAACCGCTGAGGATCCCTATAGGAGCTCCGGTTTGAAGCTGGGCGACCCTGGCTAAACCTTATTCCCCTCCGTGGTAAACGAGACAGGGGCGGGTCCTAAGCTGCCTGAAGTACACTGCTCGCGCCCACCTGCTCTTTGCTGCCGGAAGGCCTCCCACAAGACGTCTGAGTTTACTCGTGACAGCAGAAGTCTGAGTTTACGCGTGTGAGGCCTGCTGCTCTCGGTTCCTTGCTGGGAGCTTCAGCAGGAGCGCTCGGGAGCTCGCCGGCACAAGAACTGTGAGTCCCCTCGCCCCACCCCGGCCTCAAGCAAAAGTCCAGATTTCCCCCGTCAGGAACACCTCGGAGTGCCATAGGAGCGAAGAAGCGTGCGTTAACGGAGGGCCTCAACAGTGCTAGGGCTTTATTTCACGAGACACCGTGCACTCACGTTCGTTGTAACAACTGTCAAAGGGCACGGGATGCCTTCCAACTCCTCTCTGGCGTTTGAGCCACAGGAAGTAAATGCATTCGTTTGATTAAGCTCCGTGAACGTGCAACGACGATGGCGAAGCGCTGCCCTGTTCGCTCGAAAGCTCTCGTTTGTACGGCCTTCACACGGCCTCAAGGTACGCCGTGCTAAACAGCCTTACATTCCACGCTGGTGTGCCCCCAATTGGGAATGTGGGCTCTTCTGTGAGACACCAATGTGCGTCCCAAAGGAAACCGGAGGGGGGGGGGCTCCCCCAGGACGCCTGCGTACGGCAGTCGGTGGCCAGATGTTTACTTCCAGCCGGAGAAAGAGAAAAAGGACAGCTTTCCCAGGGACAATACTGGACCCTTGGGAACATCCAGAATCACCAAAGCCTAAACTTGGCACGGCCTGGGGAACGCTCTTCCGCACGTCCAGCAATCCCCACGTCAAAACCTTTCTCGGCAGAGGCAGGCACTCTCTCCCTTGTACTAGATAGCTCGGCAGAGCCTCCCGAGAAACATGCTGCGTCATTCAGCTTGAAAGTGGGACGCGGATGGGAGAGTACGCTTTCTCCCCGTTTGGAGGCGCCGTGCGCTTGGCTTCAAAGCTGCCCGAACAGCACTAGCGGCCCGACGTCTCTGCACGGCAGGATTGTCGTTGTGGGCCGAGGCTGCGTGTTCTCTCAAAGCGGAAAACCGTGCTGGCAATACCTTGCTAGAAACTCCTCCCACGGCACTCCATGTTCAGCTCCGGCCAAACGAAAGGTGACCTCAGGCCTCAAGGTAAGTTCCAGCGTTTCACGTCGGGGGAGTTGGGTGTGCAGGGGTTTCCATGAGGCCAGACTCCACCACGGAGTGCCTTAACTCTGCGACGCTCCTGGGGGCACACAGGAGAGGAGCTCGTTCGCCAGTTTCGCAGGATGACTTCTCTCCGTGCCGGAACGGCGGCTCCTGGCTTCTAGAGGAACCTTAGCCTAAACAGGCCCCTGGAGAAAGCTCTTCACATTCAGAGCAAGGGCAAGGTACTGCTCTCTGGCTTGCCTGGGTTGAGTGCCCCAGTCGCCAAAGAGCCTCGCGAAAGCAGTGCTGCGCAGACTCCCTTTGCCGGTCGAACGGCCTCCTTGACTGAAAGAGAACTGCAGTGCCAAAAGGCACGGTGCTGACGACTGGCTCCAGGAAGAGACTCGGGACAGCACTCTCCTAGAAGCGAAAGCTAGGCTGTGCGCCCAGCCTGAGGAGCAGTACGTACGTTTGCCACACTTCTTTACACAGCTAGGCATGAGCCAGAGAGCCTTGGTCACTGAGGCCTACCTAAGGGACTGCCATACTTACCCAGTAGCTCCCACGCAGAGGTCCCTGTGCCCAAACGGGCCTCCACGGAAGGGCCCTGTCCCTCCCGTTGTGTTTCCTTGAGGTAATCAGAAACCGCTGAGGATCCCTATAGGAGCTCCGGTTTGAAGCTGGGCGACCCTGGCTAAACCTTATTCCCCTCCGTGGTAAACGAGACAGGGGCGGGTCCTAAGCTGCCTGAAGTACACTGCTCGCGCCCACCTGCTCTTTGCTGCCGGAAGGCCTCCCACAAGACGTCTGAGTTTACTCGTGACAGCAGAAGTCTGAGTTTACGCGTGTGAGGCCTGCTGCTCTCGGTTCCTTGCTGGGAGCTTCAGCAGGAGCGCTCGGGAGCTCGCCGGCACAAGGACTGTGAGTCCCCTCGCCCCACCCCGGCCTCAAGCAAAAGTCCAGATTTCCCCCGTCAGGAACACCTCGGAGTGCCATAGGAGCGAAGAAGCGTGCGTTAACGGAGGGCCTCAACAGTGCTAGGGCTTTATTTCACGAGACACCGTGCACTCACGTTCGTTGTAACAACTGTCAAAGGGCACGGGATGCCTTCCAACTCCTCTCTGGCGTTTGAGCCACAGGAAGTAAATGCATTCGTTTGATTAAGCTCCGTGAACGTGCAACGACGATGGCGAAGCGCTGCCCTGTTCGCTCGAAAGCTCTCGTTTGTACGGCCTTCACACGGCCTCAAGGTACGCCGTGCTAAACAGCCTTACATTCCACGCTGGTGTGCCCCCAATTGGGAATGTGGGCTCTTCTGTGAGACACCAATGTGCGTCCCAAAGGAAACCGGAGAGGGGGGGGGGCTCCCCCAGGACGCCTGCGTACGGCAGTCGGTGGCCAGATGTTTACTTCCAGCCGGAGAAAGAGAAAAAGGACAGCTTTCCCAGGGACAATTCTGGACCCTTGGGAACATCCAGAATGACCAAAGCCTAAACTTGGCACGGCCTGGGGAACGCTCTTCCACACGTCCAGCAATCCCCACGTCAAAACCTTTCTCGGCAGAGGCAGGCACTCTCTCCCTTGTACTAGATAGCTCGGCAGAGCCTCCCGAGAAACATGCTGCGTCATTCAGCTTGAAAGTGGGACGCGGATGGGAGAGTACGCTTTCTCCCCGTTTGGAGGCGCCGTGCGCTTGGCTTCAAAGCTGCCCGAACAGCACTAGCGGCCCGACGTCTCTGCACGGCAGGATTGTCATTGTGGGCCGAGGCTGCGTGTTCTCTCAAAGCGGAAAACCGTGCTGGCAATACCTTGCTAGAAACTCCTCCCACGGCACTCCATGTTCAGCTCCGGCCAAACGAAAGGTGACCTCAGGCCTCAAGGTAAGTTCCAGCGTTTCACGTCGGGGGAGTTGGGTGTGCAGGGGTTTCCATGAGGCCAGACTCCACCACGGAGTGCCTTAACTCTGCGACGCTCCTGGGGGCACACAGGAGAGGAGCTCGTTCGCCAGTTTCGCAGGATGACTTCTCTCCGTGCCGGAACGGCGGCTCCTGGCTTCTAGAGGAACCTTAGCCTAAACAGGCCCCTGGAGAAAGCTCTTCACATTCAGAGCAAGGGCAAGGTACTGCTCTCTGGCTTGCCTGGGTTGAGTGCCCCAGTCGTCAAAGAGCCTCGCGAAAGCAGTGCTGCGCAGACTCCCTTTGCCGGTCGAACGGCCTCCTTGACTGAAAGAGAACTGCAGTGCCAAAAGGCACGGTGCTGACGACTGGCTCCAGGAAGAGACTCGGGACAGCACTCTCCTAGAAGCGAAAGCTAGGCTGTGCGCCCAGCCTGAGGAGCAGTACGTACGTTTGCCACACTTCTTTACACAGCTAGGCATGAGCCAGAGAGCCTTGGTCACTGAGGCCTACCTAAGGGACTGCCATACTTACCCAGTAGCTCCCACGCAGAGGTCCCTGTGCCCAAACGGGCCTCCACGGAAGGGCCCTGTCCCTCCCGTTGTGTTTCCTTGAGGTAATCAGAAACCGCTGAGGATCCCTATAGGAGCTCCGGTTTGAAGCTGGGCGACCCTGGCTAAACCTTATTCCCCTCCGTGGTAAACGAGACAGGGGCGGGTCCTAAGCTGCCTGAAGTACACTGCTCGCGCCCACCTGCTCTTTGCTGCCGGAAGGCCTCCCACAAGACGTCTGAGTTTACTCGTGACAGCAGAAGTCTGAGTTTACGCGTGTGAGGCCTGCTGCTCTCGGTTCCTTGCTGGGAGCTTCAGCAGGAGCGCTCGGGAGCTCGCCGGCACAAGGACTGTGAGTCCCCTCGCCCCACCCCGGCCTCAAGCAAAAGTCCAGATTTCCCCCGTCAGGAACACCTCGGAGTGCCATAGGAGCGAAGAAGCGTGCGTTAACGGAGGGCCTCAACAGTGCTAGGGCTTTATTTCACGAGACACCGTGCACTCACGTTCGTTGTAACAACTGTCAAAGGGCACGGGATGCCTTCCAACTCCTCTCTGGCGTTTGAGCCACAGGAAGTAAATGCATTCGTTTGATTAAGCTCCGTGAACGTGCAACGACGATGGCGAAGCGCTGCCCTGTTCGCTCGAAAGCTCTCGTTTGTACGGCCTTCACACGGCCTCAAGGTACGCCGTGCTAAACAGCCTTACATTCCACGCTGGTGTGCCCCCAATTGGGAATGTGGGCTCTTCTGTGAGACACCAATGTGCGTCCCAAAGGAAACCGGAGGGGGGGGGGGGCTCCCCCAGGACGCCTGCGTACGGCAGTCGGTGGCCAGATGTTTACTTCCAGCCGGAGAAAGAGAAAAAGGACAGCTTTCCCAGGGACAATTCTGGACCCTTGGGAACATCCAGAATGACCAAAGCCTAAACTTGGCACGGCCTGGGGAACGCTCTTCCACACGTCCAGCAATCCCCACGTCAAAACCTTTCTCGGCAGAGGCAGGCACTCTCTCCCTTGTACTAGATAGCTCGGCAGAGCCTCCCGAGAAACATGCTGCGTCATTCAGCTTGAAAGTGGGACGCGGATGGGAGAGTACGCTTTCTCCCCGTTTGGAGGCGCCGTGCGCTTGGCTTCAAAGCTGCCCGAACAGCACTAGCGGCCCGACGTCTCTGCACGGCAGGATTGTCGTTGTGGGCCGAGGCTGCGTGTTCTCTCAAAGCGGAAAACCGTGCTGGCAATACCTTGCTAGAAACTCCTCCCACGGCACTCCATGTTCAGCTCCGGCCAAACGAAAGGTGACCTCAGACCTCAAGGTAAGTTCCAGCGTTTCACGTCGGGGGAGTTGGGTGTGCAGGGGTTTCCATGAGGCCAGACTCCACCACGGAGTGCTTTAACTCTGCGACGCTCCTGGGGGCACACAGGAGAGGAGCTCGTTCGCCAGTTTCGCAGGATGACTTCTCTCCGTGCCGGAACGGCGGCTCCTGGCTTCTAGAGGAACCTTAGCCTAAACAGGCCCCTGGAGAAAGCTCTTCACATTCAGAGCAAGGGCAAGGTACTGCTCTCTGGCTTGCCTGGGTTGAGTGCCCCAGTCGTCAAAGAGCCTCGCGAAAGCAGTGCTGCGCAGACTCCCTTTGCCAGTCGAACGGCCTCCTTGACTGAAAGAGAACTGCAGTGCCAAAAGGCACGGTGCTGACGACTGGCTCCAGGAAGAGACTCGGGACAGCACTCTCCTAGAAGCGAAAGCTAGGCTGTGCGCCCAGCCTGAGGAGCAGTACGTACGTTTGCCACACTTCTTTACACAGCTAGGCATGAGCCAGAGAGCCTTGGTCACTGAGGCCTACCTAAGGGACTGCCATACTTACCCAGTAGCTCCCACGCAGAGGTCCCTGTGCCCAAACGGGCCTCCACGGAAGGGCCCTGTTCCTCCCGTTGTGTTTCCTTGAGGTAATCAGAAACGGCTGAGGATCCCTATAGGAGCTCCGGTTTGAAGCTGGGCGACCCTGGCTAAACCTTATTCCCCTCCGTGGTAAACGAGACAGGGGCGGGTCCTAAGCTGCCTGAAGTACACTGCTCGCGCCCACCTGCTCTTTGCTGCCGGAAGGCCTCCCACAAGACGTCTGAGTTTACTCGTGACAGCAGAAGTCTGAGTTTACGCGTGTGAGGCCTGCTGCTCTCGGTTCCTTGCTGGGAGCTTCAGCAGGAGCGCTCGGGAGCTCGCCGGCACAAGGACTGTGAGTCCCCTCGCCCCACCCCGGCCTCAAGCAAAAGTCCAGATTTCCCCCGTCAGGAACACCTCGGAGTGCCATAGGAGCGAAGAAGCGTGCGTTAACGGAGGGCCTCAACAGTGCTAGGGCTTTATTTCACGAGACACCGTGCACTCACGTTCGTTGTAACAACTGTCAAAGGGCACGGGATGCCTTCCAACTCCTCTCTGGCGTTTGAGCCACAGGAAGTAAATGCATTCGTTTGATTAAGCTCCGTGAACGTGCAACGACGATGGCGAAGCGCTGCCCTGTTCGCTCGAAAGCTCTCGTTTGTACGGCCTTCACACGGCCTCAAGGTACGCCGTGCTAAACAGCCTTACATTCCACGCTGGTGTGCCCCCAATTGGGAATGTGGGCTCTTCTGTGAGACACCAATGTGCGTCCCAAAGGAAACCGGAGAGGGGGGGGGCTCCCCCAGGACGCCTGCGTACGGCAGTCGGTGGCCAGATGTTTACTTCCAGCCGGAGAAAGAGAAAAAGGACAGCTTTCCCAGGGACAATTCTGGACCCTTGGGAACATCCAGAATGACCAAAGCCTAAACTTGGCACGGCCTGGGGAACGCTCTTCCGCACGTCCAGCAATCCCCACGTCAAAACCTTTCTCGGCAGAGGCAGGCACTCTCTCCCTTGTACTAGATAGCTCGGCAGAGCCTCCCGAGAAACATGCTGCGTCATTCAGCTTGAAAGTGGGACGCGGATGGGAGAGTACGCTTTCTCCCCGTTTGGAGGCGCCGTGCGCTTGGCTTCAAAGCTGCCCGAACAGCACTAGCGGCCCGACGTCTCTGCACGGCAGGATTGTCGTTGTGGGCCGAGGCTGCGTGTTCTCTCAAAGCGGAAAACCGTGCTGGCAATACCTTGCTAGAAACTCCTCCCACGGCACTCCATGTTCAGCTCCGGCCAAACGAAAGGTGACCTCAGGCCTCAAGGTAAGTTCCAGCGTTTCACGTCGGGGGAGTTGGGTGTGCAGGGGTTTCCATGAGGCCAGACTCCACCACGGAGTGCCTTAACTCTGCGACGCTCCTGGGGGCACACAGGAGAGGAGCTCGTTCGCCAGTTTCGCAGGATGACTTCTCTCCGTGCCGGAACGGCGGCTCCTGGCTTCTAGAGGAACCTTAGCCTAAACAGGCCCCTGGAGAAAGCTCTTCACATTCAGAGCAAGGGCAAGGTACTGCTCTCTGGCTTGCCTGGGTTGAGTGCCCCAGTCGTCAAAGAGCCTCGCGAAAGCAGTGCTGCGCCGACTCCCTTTGCCGGTCGAACGGCCTCCTTGACTGAAAGAGAACTGCAGTGCCAAAAGGCACGGTGCTGACGACTGGCTCCAGGAAGAGACTCGGGACAGCACTCTCCTAGAAGCGAAAGCTAGGCTGTGCGCCCAGCCTGAGGAGCAGTACGTACGTTTGCCACACTTCTTTACACAGCTAGGCATGAGCCAGAGAGCCTTGGTCACTGAGGCCTACCTAAGGGACTGCCATACTTACCCAGTAGCTCCCACGCAGAGGTCCCTGTGCCCAAACGGGCCTCCACGGAAGGGCCCTGTTCCTCCCGTTGTGTTTCCTTGAGGTAATCAGAAACCGCTGAGGATCCCTATAGGAGCTCCGGTTTGAAGCTGGGCGACCCTGGCTAAACCTTATTCCCCTCCGTGGTAAACGAGACAGGGGCGGGTCCTAAGCTGCCTGAAGTACACTGCTCGCGCCCACCTGCTCTTTGCTGCCGGAAGGCCTCCCACAAGACGTCTGAGTTTACTCGTGACAGCAGAAGTCTGAGTTTACGCGTGTGAGGCCTGCTGCTCTCGGTTCCTTGCTGGGAGCTTCAGCAGGAGCGCTCGGGAGCTCGCCGGCACAAGGACTGTGAGTCCCCTCGCCCCACCCCGGCCTCAAGCAAAAGTCCAGATTTCCCCCGTCAGGAACACCTCGGAGTGCCATAGGAGCGAAGAAGCGTGCGTTAACGGAGGGCCTCAACAGTGCTAGGGCTTTATTTCACGAGACACCGTGCACTCACGTTCGTTGTAACAACTGTCAAAGGGCACGGGATGCCTTCCAACTCCTCTCTGGCGTTTGAGCCACAGGAAGTAAATGCATTCGTTTGATTAAGCTCCGTGAACGTGCAACGACGATGGCGAAGCGCTGCCCTGTTCGCTCGAAAGCTCTCGTTTGTACGGCCTTCACACGGCCTCAAGGTACGCCGTGCTAAACAGCCTTACATTCCACGCTGGTGTGCCCCCAATTGGGAATGTGGGCTCTTCTGTGAGACACCAATGTGCGTCCCAAAGGAAACCGGAGAGGGGGGGGGGCTCCCCCAGGACGCCTGCGTACGGCAGTCGGTGGCCAGATGTTTACTTCCAGCCGGAGAAAGAGAAAAAGGACAGCTTTCCCAGGGACAATTCTGGACCCTTGGGAACATCCAGAATGACCAAAGCCTAAACTTGGCACGGCCTGGGGAACGCTCTTCCGCACGTCCAGCAATCCCCACGTCAAAACCTTTCTCGGCAGAGGCAGGCACTCTCTCCCTTGTACTAGATAGCTCGGCAGAGCCTCCCGAGAAACATGCTGCGTCATTCAGCTTGAAAGTGGGACGCGGATGGGAGAGTACGCTTTCTCCCCGTTTGGAGGCGCCGTGCGCTTGGCTTCAAAGCTGCCCGAACAGCACTAGCGGCCCGACGTCTCTGCACGGCAGGATTGTCGTTGTGGGCCGAGGCTGCGTGTTCTCTCAAAGCGGAAAACCGTGCTGGCAATACCTTGCTAGAAACTCCTCCCACGGCACTCCATGTTCAGCTCCGGCCAAACGAAAGGTGACCTCAGGCCTCAAGGTAAGTTCCAGCGTTTCACGTCGGGGGAGTTGGGTGTGCAGGGGTTTCCATGAGGCCAGACTCCACCACGGAGTGCCTTAACTCTGCGACGCTCCTGGGGGCACACAGGAGAGGAGCTCGTTCGCCAGTTTCGCAGGATGACTTCTCTCCGTGCCGGAACGGCGGCTCCTGGCTTCTAGAGGAACCTTAGCCTAAACAGGCCCCTGGAGAAAGCTCTTCACATTCAGAGCAAGGGCAAGGTACTGCTCTCTGGCTTGCCTGGGTTGAGTGCCCCAGTCGTCAAAGAGCCTCGCGAAAGCAGTGCTGCGCAGACTCCCTTTGCCAGTCGAACGGCCTCCTTGACTGAAAGAGAACTGCAGTGCCAAAAGGCACGGTGCTGACGACTGGCTCCAGGAAGAGACTCGGGACAGCACTCTCCTAGAAGCGAAAGCTAGGCTGTGCGCCCAGCCTGAGGAGCAGTACGTACGTTTGCCACACTTCTTTACACAGCTAGGCATGAGCCAGAGAGCCTTGGTCACTGAGGCCTACCTAAGGGACTGCCATACTGACCCAGTAGCTCCCACGCAGAGGTCCCTGTGCCCAAACGGGCCTCCACGGAAGGGCCCTGTCCCTCCCGTTGTGTTTCCTTGAGGTAATCAGAAACGGCTGAGGATCCCTATAGGAGCTCCGGTTTGAAGCTGGGCGACCCTGGCTAAACCTTATTCCCCTCCGTGGTAAACGAGACAGGGGCGGGTCCTAAGCTGCCTGAAGTACACTGCTCGCGCCCACCTGCTCTTTGCTGCCGGAAGGCCTCCCACAAGACGTCTGAGTTTACTCGTGACAGCAGAAGTCTGAGTTTACGCGTGTGAGGCCTGCTGCTCTCGGTTCCTTGCTGGGAGCTTCAGCAGGAGCGCTCGGGAGCTCGCCGGCACAAGGACTGTGAGTCCCCTCGCCCCACCCCGGCCTCAAGCAAAAGTCCAGATTTCCCCCGTCAGGAACACCTCGGAGTGCCATAGGAGCGAAGAAGCGTGCGTTAACGGAGGGCCTCAACAGTGCTAGGGCTTTATTTCACGAGACACCGTGCACTCACGTTCGTTGTAACAACTGTCAAAGGGCACGGGATGCCTTCCAACTCCTCTCTGGCGTTTGAGCCACAGGAAGTAAATGCATTCGTTTGATTAAGCTCCGTGAACGTGCAACGACGATGGCGAAGCGCTGCCCTGTTCGCTCGAAAGCTCTCGTTTGTACGGCCTTCACACGGCCTCAAGGTACGCCGTGCTAAACAGCCTTACATTCCACGCTGGTGTGCCCCCAATTGGGAATGTGGGCTCTTCTGTGAGACACCAATGTGCGTCCCAAAGGAAACCGGAGAGGGGGGGGGCTCCCCCAGGACGCCTGCGTACGGCAGTCGGTGGCCAGATGTTTACTTCCAGCCGGAGAAAGAGAAAAAGGACAGCTTTCCCAGGGACAATTCTGGACCCTTGGGAACATCCAGAATGACCAAAGCCTAAACTTGGCACGGCCTGGGGAACGCTCTTCCGCACGTCCAGCAATCCCCACGTCAAAACCTTTCTCGGCAGAGGCAGGCACTCTCTCCCTTGTACTAGATAGCTCGGCAGAGCCTCCCGAGAAACATGCTGCGTCATTCAGCTTGAAAGTGGGACGCGGATGGGAGAGTACGCTTTCTCCCCGTTTGGAGGCGCCGTGCGCTTGGCTTCAAAGCTGCCCGAACAGCACTAGCGGCCCGACGTCTCTGCACGGCAGGATTGTCGTTGTGGGCCGAGGCTGCATGTTCTCTCAAAGCGGAAAACCGTGCTGGCAATACCTTGCTAGAAACTCCTCCCACGGCACTCCATGTTCAGCTCCGGCCAAACGAAAGGTGACCTCAGGCCTCAAGGTAAGTTCCAGCGTTTCACGTCGGGGGAGTTGGGTGTGCAGGGGTTTCCATGAGGCCAGACTCCACCACGGAGTGCCTTAACTCTGCGACGCTCCTGGGGGCACACAGGAGAGGAGCTCGTTCGCCAGTTTCGCAGGATGACTTCTCTCCGTGCCGGAACGGCGGCTCCTGGCTTCTAGAGGAACCTTAGCCTAAACAGGCCCCTGGAGAAAGCTCTTCACATTCAGAGCAAGGGCAAGGTACTGCTCTCTGGCTTGCCTGGGTTGAGTGCCCCAGTCGTCAAAGAGCCTCGCGAAAGCAGTGCTGCGCAGACTCCCTTTGCCAGTCGAACGGCCTCCTTGACTGAAAGAGAACTGCAGTGCCAAAAGGCACGGTGCTGACGACTGGCTCCAGGAAGAGACTCGGGACAGCACTCTCCTAGAAGCGAAAGCTAGGCTGTGCGCCCAGCCTGAGGAGCAGTACGTACGTTTGCCACACTTCTTTACACAGCTAGGCATGAGCCAGAGAGCCTTGGTCACTGAGGCCTACCTAAGGGACTGCCATACTTACCCAGTAGCTCCCACGCAGAGGTCCCTGTGCCCAAACGGGCCTCCACGGAAGGGCCCTGTCCCTCCCGTTGTGTTTCCTTGAGGTAATCAGAAACCGCTGAGGATCCCTATAGGAGCTCCGGTTTGAAGCTGGGCGACCCTGGCTAAACCTTATTCCCCTCCGTGGTAAACGAGACAGGGGCGGGTCCTAAGCTGCCTGAAGTACACTGCTCGCGCCCACCTGCTCTTTGCTGCCGGAAGGCCTCCCACAAGACGTCTGAGTTTACTCGTGACAGCAGAAGTCTGAGTTTACGCGTGTGAGGCCTGCTGCTCTCGGTTCCTTGCTGGGAGCTTCAGCAGGAGCGCTCGGGAGCTCGCCGGCACAAGGACTGTGAGTCCCCTCGCCCCACCCCGGCCTCAAGCAAAAGTCCAGATTTCCCCCGTCAGGAACACCTCGGAGTGCCATAGGAGCGAAGAAGCGTGCGTTAACGGAGGGCCTCAACAGTGCTAGGGCTTTATTTCACGAGACACCGTGCACTCACGTTCGTTGTAACAACTGTCAAAGGGCACGGGATGCCTTCCAACTCCTCTCTGGCGTTTGAGCCACAGGAAGTAAATGCATTCGTTTGATTAAGCTCCGTGAACGTGCAACGACGATGGCGAAGCGCTGCCCTGTTCGCTCGAAAGCTCTCGTTTGTACGGCCTTCACACGGCCTCAAGGTACGCCGTGCTAAACAGCCTTACATTCCACGCTGGTGTGCCCCCAATTGGGAATGTGGGCTCTTCTGTGAGACACCAATGTGCGTCCCAAAGGAAACCGGAGAGGGGGGGGGGCTCCCCCAGGACGCCTGCGTACGGCAGTCGGTGGCCAGATGTTTACTTCCAGCCGGAGAAAGAGAAAAAGGACAGCTTTCCCAGGGACAATTCTGGACCCTTGGGAACATCCAGAATGACCAAAGCCTAAACTTGGCACGGCCTGGGGAACGCTCTTCCGCACGTCCAGCAATCCCCACGTCAAAACCTTTCTCGGCAGAGGCAGGCACTCTCTCCCTTGTACTAGATAGCTCGGCAGAGCCTCCCGAGAAACATGCTGCGTCATTCAGCTTGAAAGTGGGACGCGGATGGGAGAGTACGCTTTCTCCCCGTTTGGAGGCGCCGTGCGCTTGGCTTCAAAGCTGCCCGAACAGCACTAGCGGCCCGACGTCTCTGCACGGCAGGATTGTCGTTGTGGGCCGAGGCTGCGTGTTCTCTCAAAGCGGAAAACCGTGCTGGCAATACCTTGCTAGAAACTCCTCCCACGGCACTCCATGTTCAGCTCCGGCCAAACGAAAGGTGACCTCAGGCCTCAAGGTAAGTTCCAGCGTTTCACGTCGGGGGAGTTGGGTGTGCAGGGGTTTCCATGAGGCCAGACTCCACCACGGAGTGCCTTAACTCTGCGACGCTCCTGGGGGCACACAGGAGAGGAGCTCGTTCGCCAGTTTCGCAGGATGACTTCTCTCCGTGCCGGAACGGCGGCTCCTGGCTTCTAGAGGAACCTTAGCCTAAACAGGCCCCTGGAGAAAGCTCTTCACATTCAGAGCAAGGGCAAGGTACTGCTCTCTGGCTTGCCTGGGTTGAGTGCCCCAGTCGTCAAAGAGCCTCGCGAAAGCAGTGCTGCGCAGACTCCCTTTGCCAGTCGAACGGCCTCCTTGACTGAAAGAGAACTGCAGTGCCAAAAGGCACGGTGCTGACGACTGGCTCCAGGAAGAGACTCGGGACAGCACTCTCCTAGAAGCGAAAGCTAGGCTGTGCGCCCAGCCTGAGGAGCAGTACGTACGTTTGCCACACTTCTTTACACAGCTAGGCATGAGCCAGAGAGCCTTGGTCACTGAGGCCTACCTAAGGGACTGCCATACTGACCCAGTAGCTCCCACGCAGAGGTCCCTGTGCCCAAACGGGCCTCCACGGAAGGGCCCTGTCCCTCCGGTTGTGTTTCCTTGAGGTAATCAGAAACCGCTGAGGATCCCTATAGGAGCTCCGGTTTGAAGCTGGGCGACCCTGGCTAAACCTTATTCCCCTCCGTGGTAAACGAGACAGGGGCGGGTCCTAAGCTGCCTGAAGTACACTGCTCGCGCCCACCTGCTCTTTGCTGCCGGAAGGCCTCCCACAAGACGTCTGAGTTTACTCGTGACAGCAGAAGTCTGAGTTTACGCGTGTGAGGCCTGCTGCTCTCGGTTCCTTGCTGGGAGCTTCAGCAGGAGCGCTCGGGAGCTCGCCGGCACAAGGACTGTGAGTCCCCTCGCCCCACCCCGGCCTCAAGCAAAAGTCCAGATTTCCCCCGTCAGGAACACCTCGGAGTGCCATAGGAGCGAAGAAGCGTGCGTTAACGGAGGGCCTCAACAGTGCTAGGGCTTTATTTCACGAGACACCGTGCACTCACGTTCGTTGTAACAACTGTCAAAGGGCACGGGATGCCTTCCAACTCCTCTCTGGCGTTTGAGCCACAGGAAGTAAATGCATTCGTTTGATTAAGCTCCGTGAACGTGCAACGACGATGGCGAAGCGCTGCCCTGTTCGCTCGAAAGCTCTCGTTTGTACGGCCTTCACACGGCCTCAAGGTACGCCGTGCTAAACAGCCTTACATTCCACGCTGGTGTGCCCCCAATTGGGAATGTGGGCTCTTCTGTGAGACACCAATGTGCGTCCCAAAGGAAACCGGAGAGGGGGGGGGGCTCCCCCAGGACGCCTGCGTACGGCAGTCGGTGGCCAGATGTTTACTTCCAGCCGGAGAAAGAGAAAAAGGACAGCTTTCCCAGGGACAATTCTGGACCCTTGGGAACATCCAGAATGACCAAAGCCTAAACTTGGCACGGCCTGGGGAACGCTCTTCCGCACGTCCAGCAATCCCCACGTCAAAACCTTTCTCGGCAGAGGCAGGCACTCTCTCCCTTGTACTAGATAGCTCGGCAGAGCCTCCCGAGAAACATGCTGCGTCATTCAGCTTGAAAGTGGGACGCGGATGGGAGAGTACGCTTTCTCCCCGTTTGGAGGCGCCGTGCGCTTGGCTTCAAAGCTGCCCGAACAGCACTAGCGGCCCGACGTCTCTGCACGGCAGGATTGTCGTTGTGGGCCGAGGCTGCGTGTTCTCTCAAAGCGGAAAACCGTGCTGGCAATACCTTGCTAGAAACTCCTCCCACGGCACTCCATGTTCAGCTCCGGCCAAACGAAAGGTGACCTCAGGCCTCGAGGTAAGTTCCAGCGTTTCACGTCGGGGGAGTTGGGTGTGCAGGGGTTTCCATGAGGCCAGACTCCACCACGGAGTGCCTTAACTCTGCGACGCTCCTGGGGGCACACAGGAGAGGAGCTCGTTCGCCAGTTTCGCAGGATGACTTCTCTCCGTGCCGGAACGGCGGCTCCTGGCTTCTAGAGGAACCTTAGCCTAAACAGGCCCCTGGAGAAAGCTCTTCACATTCAGAGCAAGGGCAAGGTACTGCTCTCTGGCTTGCCTGGGTTGAGTGCCCCAGTCGTCAAAGAGCCTCGCGAAAGCAGTGCTGCGCAGACTCCCTTTGCCAGTCGAACGGCCTCCTTGACTGAAAGAGAACTGCAGTGCCAAAAGGCACGGTGCTGACGACTGGCTCCAGGAAGAGACTCGGGACAGCACTCTCCTAGAAGCGAAAGCTAGGCTGTGCGCCCAGCCTGAGGAGCAGTACGTACGTTTGCCACACTTCTTTACACAGCTAGGCATGAGCCAGAGAGCCTTGGTCACTGAGGCCTACCTAAGGGACTGCCATACTTACCCAGTAGCTCCCACGCAGAGGTCCCTGTGCCCAAACGGGCCTCCACGGAAGGGCCCTGTCCCTCCCGTTGTGTTTCCTTGAGGTAATCAGAAACCGCTGAGGATCCCTATAGGAGCTCCGGTTTGAAGCTGGGCGACCCTGGCTAAACCTTATTCCCCTCCGTGGTAAACGAGACAGGGGCGGGTCCTAAGCTGCCTGAAGTACACTGCTCGCGCCCACCTGCTCTTTGCTGCCGGAAGGCCTCCCACAAGACGTCTGAGTTTACTCGTGACAGCAGAAGTCTGAGTTTACGCGTGTGAGGCCTGCTGCTCTCGGTTCCTTGCTGGGAGCTTCAGCAGGAGCGCTCGGGAGCTCGCCGGCACAAGGACTGTGAGTCCCCTCGCCCCACCCCGGCCTCAAGCAAAAGTCCAGATTTCCCCCGTCAGGAACACCTCGGAGTGCCATAGGAGCGAAGAAGCGTGCGTTAACGGAGGGCCTCAACAGTGCTAGGGCTTTATTTCACGAGACACCGTGCACTCACGTTCGTTGTAACAACTGTCAAAGGGCACGGGATGCCTTCCAACTCCTCTCTGGCGTTTGAGCCACAGGAAGTAAATGCATTCGTTTGATTAAGCTCCGTGAACGTGCAACGACGATGGCGAAGCGCTGCCCTGTTCGCTCGAAAGCTCTCGTTTGTACGGCCTTCACACGGCCTCAAGGTACGCCGTGCTAAACAGCCTTACATTCCACGCTGGTGTGCCCCCAATTGGGAATGTGGGCTCTTCTGTGAGACACCAATGTGCGTCCCAAAGGAAACCGGAGAGGAGGGGGGCTCCCCCAGGACGCCTGCGTACGGCAGTCGGTGGCCAGATGTTTACTTCCAGCCGGAGAAAGAGAAAAAGGACAGCTTTCCCAGGGACAATTCTGGACCCTTGGGAACATCCAGAATCACCAAAGCCTAAACTTGGCACGGCCTGGGGAACGCTCTTCCGCACGTCCAGCAATCCCCACGTCAAAACCTTTCTCGGCAGAGGCAGGCACTCTCTCCCTTGTACTAGATAGCTCGGCAGAGCCTCCCGAGAAACATGCTGCGTCATTCAGCTTGAAAGTGGGACGCGGATGGGAGAGTACGCTTTCTCCCCGTTTGGAGGCGCCGTGCGCTTGGCTTCAAAGCTGCCCGAACAGCACTAGCGGCCCGACGTCTCTGCACGGCAGGATTGTCGTTGTGGGCCGAGGCTGCGTGTTCTCTCAAAGCGGAAAACCGTGCTGGCAATACCTTGCTAGAAACTCCTCCCACGGCACTCCATGTTCAGCTCCGGCCAAACGAAAGGTGACCTCAGGCCTCAAGGTAAGTTCCAGCGTTTCACGTCGGGGGAGTTGGGTGTGCAGGGGTTTCCATGAGGCCAGACTCCACCACGGAGTGCCTTAACTCTGCGACGCTCCTGGGGGCACACAGGAGAGGAGCTCGTTCGCCAGTTTCGCAGGATGACTTCTCTCCGTGCCGGAACGGCGGCTCCTGGCTTCTAGAGGAACCTTAGCCTAAACAGGCCCCTGGAGAAAGCTCTTCACATTCAGAGCAAGGGCAAGGTACTGCTCTCTGGCTTGCCTGGGTTGAGTGCCCCAGTCGTCAAAGAGCCTCGCGAAAGCAGTGCTGCGCAGACTCCCTTTGCCGGTCGAACGGCCTCCTTGACTGAAAGAGAACTGCAGTGCCAAAAGGCACGGTGCTGACGACTGGCTCCAGGAAGAGACTCGGGACAGCACTCTCCTAGAAGCGAAAGCTAGGCTGTGCGCCCAGCCTGAGGAGCAGTACGTACGTTTGCCACACTTCTTTACACAGCTAGGCATGAGCCAGAGAGCCTTGGTCACTGAGGCCTACCTAAGGGACTGCCATACTGACCCAGTAGCTCCCACGCAGAGGTCCCTGTGCCCAAACGGGCCTCCACGGAAGGGCCCTGTTCCTCCGGTTGTGTTTCCTTGAGGTAATCAGAAACCGCTGAGGATCCCTATAGGAGCTCCGGTTTGAAGCTGGGCGACCCTGGCTAAACCTTATTCCCCTCCGTGGTAAACGAGACAGGGGCGGGTCCTAAGCTGCCTGAAGTACACTGCTCGCGCCCACCTGCTCTTTGCTGCCGGAAGGCCTCCCACAAGACGTCTGAGTTTACTCGTGACAGCAGAAGTCTGAGTTTACGCGTGTGAGGCCTGCTGCTCTCGGTTCCTTGCTGGGAGCTTCAGCAGGAGCGCTCGGGAGCTCGCCGGCACAAGGACTGTGAGTCCCCTCGCCCCACCCCGGCCTCAAGCAAAAGTCCAGATTTCCCCCGTCAGGAACACCTCGGAGTGCCATAGGAGCGAAGAAGCGTGCGTTAACGGAGGGCCTCAACAGTGCTAGGGCTTTATTTCACGAGACACCGTGCACTCACGTTCGTTGTAACAACTGTCAAAGGGCACGGGATGCCTTCCAACTCCTCTCTGGCGTTTGAGCCACAGGAAGTAAATGCATTCGTTTGATTAAGCTCCGTGAACGTGCAACGACGATGGCGAAGCGCTGCCCTGTTCGCTCGAAAGCTCTCGTTTGTACGGCCTTCACACGGCCTCAAGGTACGCCGTGCTAAACAGCCTTACATTCCACGCTGGTGTGCCCCCAATTGGGAATGTGGGCTCTTCTGTGAGACACCAATGTGCGTCCCAAAGGAAACCGGAGAGGGGGGGGGCTCCCCCAGGACGCCTGCGTACGGCAGTCGGTGGCCAGATGTTTACTTCCAGCCGGAGAAAGAGAAAAAGGACAGCTTTCCCAGGGACAATTCTGGACCCTTGGGAACATCCAGAATGACCAAAGCCTAAACTTGGCACGGCCTGGGGAACGCTCTTCCGCACGTCCAGCAATCCCCACGTCAAAACCTTTCTCGGCAGAGGCAGGCACTCTCTCCCTTGTACTAGATAGCTCGGCAGAGCCTCCCGAGAAACATGCTGCGTCATTCAGCTTGAAAGTGGGACGCGGATGGGAGAGTACGCTTTCTCCCCGTTTGGAGGCGCCGTGCGCTTGGCTTCAAAGCTGCCCGAACAGCACTAGCGGCCCGACGTCTCTGCACGGCAGGATTGTCGTTGTGGGCCGAGGCTGCGTGTTCTCTCAAAGCGGAAAACCGTGCTGGCAATACCTTGCTAGAAACTCCTCCCACGGCACTCCATGTTCAGCTCCGGCCAAACGAAAGGTGACCTCAGGCCTCAAGGTAAGTTCCAGCGTTTCACGTCGGGGGAGTTGGGTGTGCAGGGGTTTCCATGAGGCCAGACTCCACCACGGAGTGCCTTAACTCTGCGACGCTCCTGGGGGCACACAGGAGAGGAGCTCGTTCGCCAGTTTCGCAGGATGACTTCTCTCCGTGCCGGAACGGCGGCTCCTGGCTTCTAGAGGAACCTTAGCCTAAACAGGCCCCTGGAGAAAGCTCTTCACATTCAGAGCAAGGGCAAGGTACTGCTCTCTGGCTTGCCTGGGTTGAGTGCCCCAGTCGTCAAAGAGCCTCGCGAAAGCAGTGCTGCGCAGACTCCCTTTGCCAGTCGAACGGCCTCCTTGACTGAAAGAGAACTGCAGTGCCAAAAGGCACGGTGCTGACGACTGGCTCCAGGAAGAGACTCGGGACAGCACTCTCCTAGAAGCGAAAGCTAGGCTGTGCGCCCAGCCTGAGGAGCAGTACGTACGTTTGCCACACTTCTTTACACAGCTAGGCATGAGCCAGAGAGCCTTGGTCACTGAGGCCTACCTAAGGGACTGCCATACTGACCCAGTAGCTCCCACGCAGAGGTCCCTGTGCCCAAACGGGCCTCCACGGAAGGGCCCTGTTCCTCCGGTTGTGTTTCCTTGAGGTAATCAGAAACCGCTGAGGATCCCTATAGGAGCTCCGGTTTGAAGCTGGGCGACCCTGGCTAAACCTTATTCCCCTCCGTGGTAAACGAGACAGGGGCGGGTCCTAAGCTGCCTGAAGTACACTGCTCGCGCCCACCTGCTCTTTGCTGCCGGAAGGCCTCCCACAAGACGTCTGAGTTTACTCGTGACAGCAGAAGTCTGAGTTTACGCGTGTGAGGCCTGCTGCTCTCGGTTCCTTGCTGGGAGCTTCAGCAGGAGCGCTCGGGAGCTCGCCGGCACAAGGACTGTGAGTCCCCTCGCCCCACCCCGGCCTCAAGCAAAAGTCCAGATTTCCCCCGTCAGGAACACCTCGGAGTGCCATAGGAGCGAAGAAGCGTGCGTTAACGGAGGGCCTCAACAGTGCTAGGGCTTTATTTCACGAGACACCGTGCACTCACGTTCGTTGTAACAACTGTCAAAGGGCACGGGATGCCTTCCAACTCCTCTCTGGCGTTTGAGCCACAGGAAGTAAATGCATTCGTTTGATTAAGCTCCGTGAACGTGCAACGACGATGGCGAAGCGCTGCCCTGTTCGCTCGAAAGCTCTCGTTTGTACGGCCTTCACACGGCCTCAAGGTACGCCGTGCTAAACAGCCTTACATTCCACGCTGGTGTGCCCCCAATTGGGAATGTGGGCTCTTCTGTGAGACACCAATGTGCGTCCCAAAGGAAACCGGAGGGGGGGGGGCTCCCCCAGGACGCCTGCGTACGGCAGTCGGTGGCCAGATGTTTACTTCCAGCCGGAGAAAGAGAAAAAGGACAGCTTTCCCAGGGACAATTCTGGACCCTTGGGAACATCCAGAATGACCAAAGCCTAAACTTGGCACGGCCTGGGGAACGCTCTTCCGCACGTCCAGCAATCCCCACGTCAAAACCTTTCTCGGCAGAGGCAGGCACTCTCTCCCTTGTACTAGATAGCTCGGCAGAGCCTCCCGAGAAACATGCTGCGTCATTCAGCTTGAAAGTGGGACGCGGATGGGAGAGTACGCTTTCTCCCCGTTTGGAGGCGCCGTGCGCTTGGCTTCAAAGCTGCCCGAACAGCACTAGCGGCCCGACGTCTCTGCACGGCAGGATTGTCGTTGTGGGCCGAGGCTGCGTGTTCTCTCAAAGCGGAAAACCGTGCTGGCAATACCTTGCTAGAAACTCCTCCCACGGCACTCCATGTTCAGCTCCGGCCAAACGAAAGGTGACCTCAGGCCTCAAGGTAAGTTCCAGCGTTTCACGTCGGGGGAGTTGGGTGTGCAGGGGTTTCCATGAGGCCAGACTCCACCACGGAGTGCCTTAACTCTGCGACGCTCCTGGGGGCACACAGGAGAGGAGCTCGTTCGCCAGTTTCGCAGGATGACTTCTCTCCGTGCCGGAACGGCGGCTCCTGGCTTCTAGAGGAACCTTAGCCTAAACAGGCCCCTGGAGAAAGCTCTTCACATTCAGAGCAAGGGCAAGGTACTGCTCTCTGGCTTGCCTGGGTTGAGTGCCCCAGTCGTCAAAGAGCCTCGCGAAAGCAGTGCTGCGCAGACTCCCTTTGCCAGTCGAACGGCCTCCTTGACTGAAAGAGAACTGCAGTGCCAAAAGGCACGGTGCTGACGACTGGCTCCAGGAAGAGACTCGGGACAGCACTCTCCTAGAAGCGAAAGCTAGGCTGTGCGCCCAGCCTGAGGAGCAGTACGTACGTTTGCCACACTTCTTTACACAGCTAGGCATGAGCCAGAGAGCCTTGGTCACTGAGGCCTACCTAAGGGACTGCCATACTGACCCAGTAGCTCCCACGCAGAGGTCCCTGTGCCCAAACGGGCCTCCACGGAAGGGCCCTGTTCCTCCGGTTGTGTTTCCTTGAGGTAATCAGAAACCGCTGAGGATCCCTATAGGAGCTCCGGTTTGAAGCTGGGCGACCCTGGCTAAACCTTATTCCCCTCCGTGGTAAACGAGACAGGGGCGGGTCCTAAGCTGCCTGAAGTACACTGCTCGCGCCCACCTGCTCTTTGCTGCCGGAAGGCCTCCCACAAGACGTCTGAGTTTACTCGTGACAGCAGAAGTCTGAGTTTACGCGTGTGAGGCCTGCTGCTCTCGGTTCCTTGCTGGGAGCTTCAGCAGGAGCGCTCGGGAGCTCGCCGGCACAAGGACTGTGAGTCCCCTCGCCCCACCCCGGCCTCAAGCAAAAGTCCAGATTTCCCCCGTCAGGAACACCTCGGAGTGCCATAGGAGCGAAGAAGCGTGCGTTAACGGAGGGCCTCAACAGTGCTAGGGCTTTATTTCACGAGACACCGTGCACTCACGTTCGTTGTAACAACTGTCAAAGGGCACGGGATGCCTTCCAACTCCTCTCTGGCGTTTGAGCCACAGGAAGTAAATGCATTCGTTTGATTAAGCTCCGTGAACGTGCAACGACGATGGCGAAGCGCTGCCCTGTTCGCTCGAAAGCTCTCGTTTGTACGGCCTTCACACGGCCTCAAGGTACGCCGTGCTAAACAGCCTTACATTCCACGCTGGTGTGCCCCCAATTGGGAATGTGGGCTCTTCTGTGAGACACCAATGTGCGTCCCAAAGGAAACCGGAGAGGGGGGGGGCTCCCCCAGGACGCCTGCGTACGGCAGTCGGTGGCCAGATGTTTACTTCCAGCCGGAGAAAGAGAAAAAGGACAGCTTTCCCAGGGACAATTCTGGACCCTTGGGAACATCCAGAATGACCAAAGCCTAAACTTGGCACGGCCTGGGGAACGCTCTTCCGCACGTCCAGCAATCCCCACGTCAAAACCTTTCTCGGCAGAGGCAGGCACTCTCTCCCTTGTACTAGATAGCTCGGCAGAGCCTCCCGAGAAACATGCTGCGTCATTCAGCTTGAAAGTGGGACGCGGATGGGAGAGTACGCTTTCTCCCCGTTTGGAGGCGCCGTGCGCTTGGCTTCAAAGCTGCCCGAACAGCACTAGCGGCCCGACGTCTCTGCACGGCAGGATTGTCGTTGTGGGCCGAGGCTGCGTGTTCTCTCAAAGCGGAAAACCGTGCTGGCAATACCTTGCTAGAAACTCCTCCCACGGCACTCCATGTTCAGCTCCGGCCAAACGAAAGGTGACCTCAGGCCTCAAGGTAAGTTCCAGCGTTTCACGTCGGGGGAGTTGGGTGTGCAGGGGTTTCCATGAGGCCAGACTCCACCACGGAGTGCCTTAACTCTGCGACGCTCCTGGGGGCACACAGGAGAGGAGCTCGTTCGCCAGTTTCGCAGGATGACTTCTCTCCGTGCCGGAACGGCGGCTCCTGGCTTCTAGAGGAACCTTAGCCTAAACAGGCCCCTGGAGAAAGCTCTTCACATTCAGAGCAAGGGCAAGGTACTGCTCTCTGGCTTGCCTGGGTTGAGTGCCCCAGTCGTCAAAGAGCCTCGCGAAAGCAGTGCTGCGCAGACTCCCTTTGCCAGTCGAACGGCCTCCTTGACTGAAAGAGAACTGCAGTGCCAAAAGGCACGGTGCTGACGACTGGCTCCAGGAAGAGACTCGGGACAGCACTCTCCTAGAAGCGAAAGCTAGGCTGTGCGCCCAGCCTGAGGAGCAGTACGTACGTTTGCCACACTTCTTTACACAGCTAGGCATGAGCCAGAGAGCCTTGGTCACTGAGGCCTACCTAAGGGACTGCCATACTGACCCAGTAGCTCCCACGCAGAGGTCCCTGTGCCCAAACGGGCCTCCACGGAAGGGCCCTGTTCCTCCGGTTGTGTTTCCTTGAGGTAATCAGAAACCGCTGAGGATCCCTATAGGAGCTCCGGTTTGAAGCTGGGCGACCCTGGCTAAACCTTATTCCCCTCCGTGGTAAACGAGACAGGGGCGGGTCCTAAGCTGCCTGAAGTACACTGCTCGCGCCCACCTGCTCTTTGCTGCCGGAAGGCCTCCCACAAGACGTCTGAGTTTACTCGTGACAGCAGAAGTCTGAGTTTACGCGTGTGAGGCCTGCTGCTCTCGGTTCCTTGCTGGGAGCTTCAGCAGGAGCGCTCGGGAGCTCGCCGGCACAAGGACTGTGAGTCCCCTCGCCCCACCCCGGCCTCAAGCAAAAGTCCAGATTTCCCCCGTCAGGAACACCTCGGAGTGCCATAGGAGCGAAGAAGCGTGCGTTAACGGAGGGCCTCAACAGTGCTAGGGCTTTATTTCACGAGACACCGTGCACTCACGTTCGTTGTAACAACTGTCAAAGGGCACGGGATGCCTTCCAACTCCTCTCTGGCGTTTGAGCCACAGGAAGTAAATGCATTCGTTTGATTAAGCTCCGTGAACGTGCAACGACGATGGCGAAGCGCTGCCCTGTTCGCTCGAAAGCTCTCGTTTGTACGGCCTTCACACGGCCTCAAGGTACGCCGTGCTAAACAGCCTTACATTCCACGCTGGTGTGCCCCCAATTGGGAATGTGGGCTCTTCTGTGAGACACCAATGTGCGTCCCAAAGGAAACCGGAGAGGGGGGGGGCTCCCCCAGGACGCCTGCGTACGGCAGTCGGTGGCCAGATGTTTACTTCCAGCCGGAGAAAGAGAAAAAGGACAGCTTTCCCAGGGACAATTCTGGACCCTTGGGAACATCCAGAATGACCAAAGCCTAAACTTGGCACGGCCTGGGGAACGCTCTTCCGCACGTCCAGCAATCCCCACGTCAAAACCTTTCTCGGCAGAGGCAGGCACTCTCTCCCTTGTACTAGATAGCTCGGCAGAGCCTCCCGAGAAACATGCTGCGTCATTCAGCTTGAAAGTGGGACGCGGATGGGAGAGTACGCTTTCTGCCCGTTTGGAGGCGCCGTGCGCTTGGCTTCAAAGCTGCCCGAACAGCACTAGCGGCCCGACGTCTCTGCACGGCAGGATTGTCGTTGTGGGCCGAGGCTGCGTGTTCTCTCAAAGCGGAAAACCGTGCTGGCAATACCTTGCTAGAAACTCCTCCCACGGCACTCCATGTTCAGCTCCGGCCAAACGAAAGGTGACCTCAGGCCTCAAGGTAAGTTCCAGCGTTTCACGTCGGGGGAGTTGGGTGTGCAGGGGTTTCCATGAGGCCAGACTCCACCACGGAGTGCCTTAACTCTGCGACGCTCCTGGGGGCACACAGGAGAGGAGCTCGTTCGCCAGTTTCGCAGGATGACTTCTCTCCGTGCCGGAACGGCGGCTCCTGGCTTCTAGAGGAACCTTAGCCTAAACAGGCCCCTGGAGAAAGCTCTTCACATTCAGAGCAAGGGCAAGGTACTGCTCTCTGGCTTGCCTGGGTTGAGTGCCCCAGTCGTCAAAGAGCCTCGCGAAAGCAGTGCTGCGCAGACTCCCTTTGCCAGTCGAACGGCCTCCTTGACTGAAAGAGAACTGCAGTGCCAAAAGGCACGGTGCTGACGACTGGCTCCAGGAAGAGACTCGGGACAGCACTCTCCTAGAAGCGAAAGCTAGGCTGTGCGCCCAGCCTGAGGAGCAGTACGTACGTTTGCCACACTTCTTTACACAGCTAGGCATGAGCCAGAGAGCCTTGGTCACTGAGGCCTACCTAAGGGACTGCCATACTGACCCAGTAGCTCCCACGCAGAGGTCCCTGTGCCCAAACGGGCCTCCACGGAAGGGCCCTGTTCCTCCGGTTGTGTTTCCTTGAGGTAATCAGAAACCGCTGAGGATCCCTATAGGAGCTCCGGTTTGAAGCTGGGCGACCCTGGCTAAACCTTATTCCCCTCCGTGGTAAACGAGACAGGGGCGGGTCCTAAGCTGCCTGAAGTACACTGCTCGCGCCCACCTGCTCTTTGCTGCCGGAAGGCCTCCCACAAGACGTCTGAGTTTACTCGTGACAGCAGAAGTCTGAGTTTACGCGTGTGAGGCCTGCTGCTCTCGGTTCCTTGCTGGGAGCTTCAGCAGGAGCGCTCGGGAGCTCGCCGGCACAAGGACTGTGAGTCCCCTCGCCCCACCCCGGCCTCAAGCAAAAGTCCAGATTTCCCCCGTCAGGAACACCTCGGAGTGCCATAGGAGCGAAGAAGCGTGCGTTAACGGAGGGCCTCAACAGTGCTAGGGCTTTATTTCACGAGACACCGTGCACTCACGTTCGTTGTAACAACTGTCAAAGGGCACGGGATGCCTTCCAACTCCTCTCTGGCGTTTGAGCCACAGGAAGTAAATGCATTCGTTTGATTAAGCTCCGTGAACGTGCAACGACGATGGCGAAGCGCTGCCCTGTTCGCTCGAAAGCTCTCGTTTGTACGGCCTTCACACGGCCTCAAGGTACGCCGTGCTAAACAGCCTTACATTCCACGCTGGTGTGCCCCCAATTGGGAATGTGGGCTCTTCTGTGAGACACCAATGTGCGTCCCAAAGGAAACCGGAGAGGGGGGGGGGCTCCCCCAGGACGCCTGCGTACGGCAGTCGGTGGCCAGATGTTTACTTCCAGCCGGAGAAAGAGAAAAAGGACAGCTTTCCCAGGGACAATTCTGGACCCTTGGGAACATCCAGAATGACCAAAGCCTAAACTTGGCACGGCCTGGGGAACGCTCTTCCGCACGTCCAGCAATCCCCACGTCAAAACCTTTCTCGGCAGAGGCAGGCACTCTCTCCCTTGTACTAGATAGCTCGGCAGAGCCTCCCGAGAAACATGCTGCGTCATTCAGCTTGAAAGTGGGACGCGGATGGGAGAGTACGCTTTCTGCCCGTTTGGAGGCGCCGTGCGCTTGGCTTCAAAGCTGCCCGAACAGCACTAGCGGCCCGACGTCTCTGCACGGCAGGATTGTCGTTGTGGGCCGAGGCTGCGTGTTCTCTCAAAGCGGAAAACCGTGCTGGCAATACCTTGCTAGAAACTCCTCCCACGGCACTCCATGTTCAGCTCCGGCCAAACGAAAGGTGACCTCAGGCCTCAAGGTAAGTTCCAGCGTTTCACGTCGGGGGAGTTGGGTGTGCAGGGGTTTCCATGAGGCCAGACTCCACCACGGAGTGCCTTAACTCTGCGACGCTCCTGGGGGCACACAGGAGAGGAGCTCGTTCGCCAGTTTCGCAGGATGACTTCTCTCCGTGCCGGAACGGCGGCTCCTGGCTTCTAGAGGAACCTTAGCCTAAACAGGCCCCTGGAGAAAGCTCTTCACATTCAGAGCAAGGGCAAGGTACTGCTCTCTGGCTTGCCTGGGTTGAGTGCCCCAGTCGTCAAAGAGCCTCGCGAAAGCAGTGCTGCGCAGACTCCCTTTGCCAGTCGAACGGCCTCCTTGACTGAAAGAGAACTGCAGTGCCAAAAGGCACGGTGCTGACGACTGGCTCCAGGAAGAGACTCGGGACAGCACTCTCCTAGAAGCGAAAGCTAGGCTGTGCGCCCAGCCTGAGGAGCAGTACGTACGTTTGCCACACTTCTTTACACAGCTAGGCATGAGCCAGAGAGCCTTGGTCACTGAGGCCTACCTAAGGGACTGCCATACTTACCCAGTAGCTCCCACGCAGAGGTCCCTGTGCCCAAACGGGCCTCCACGGAAGGGCCCTGTTCCTCCCGTTGTGTTTCCTTGAGGTAATCAGAAACCGCTGAGGATCCCTATAGGAGCTCCGGTTTGAAGCTGGGCGACCCTGGCTAAACCTTATTCCCCTCCGTGGTAAACGAGACAGGGGCGGGTCCTAAGCTGCCTGAAGTACACTGCTCGCGCCCACCTGCTCTTTGCTGCCGGAAGGCCTCCCACAAGACGTCTGAGTTTACTCGTGACAGCAGAAGTCTGAGTTTACGCGTGTGAGGCCTGCTGCTCTCGGTTCCTTGCTGGGAGCTTCAGCAGGAGCGCTCGGGAGCTCGCCGGCACAAGGACTGTGAGTCCCCTCGCCCCACCCCGGCCTCAAGCAAAAGTCCAGATTTCCCCCGTCAGGAACACCTCGGAGTGCCATAGGAGCGAAGAAGCGTGCGTTAACGGAGGGCCTCAACAGTGCTAGGGCTTTATTTCACGAGACACCGTGCACTCACGTTCGTTGTAACAACTGTCAAAGGGCACGGGATGCCTTCCAACTCCTCTCTGGCGTTTGAGCCACAGGAAGTAAATGCATTCGTTTGATTAAGCTCCGTGAACGTGCAACGACGATGGCGAAGCGCTGCCCTGTTCGCTCGAAAGCTCTCGTTTGTACGGCCTTCACACGGCCTCAAGGTACGCCGTGCTAAACAGCCTTACATTCCACGCTGGTGTGCCCCCAATTGGGAATGTGGGCTCTTCTGTGAGACACCAATGTGCGTCCCAAAGGAAACCGGAGAGGGGGGGGGGCTCCCCCAGGACGCCTGCGTACGGCAGTCGGTGGCCAGATGTTTACTTCCAGCCGGAGAAAGAGAAAAAGGACAGCTTTCCCAGGGACAATTCTGGACCCTTGGGAACATCCAGAATGACCAAAGCCTAAACTTGGCACGGCCTGGGGAACGCTCTTCCGCACGTCCAGCAATCCCCACGTCAAAACCTTTCTCGGCAGAGGCAGGCACTCTCTCCCTTGTACTAGATAGCTCGGCAGAGCCTCCCGAGAAACATGCTGCGTCATTCAGCTTGAAAGTGGGACGCGGATGGGAGAGTACGCTTTCTCCCCGTTTGGAGGCGCCGTGCGCTTGGCTTCAAAGCTGCCCGAACAGCACTAGCGGCCCGACGTCTCTGCACGGCAGGATTGTCGTTGTGGGCCGAGGCTGCGTGTTCTCTCAAAGCGGAAAACCGTGCTGGCAATACCTTGCTAGAAACTCCTCCCACGGCACTCCATGTTCAGCTCCGGCCAAACGAAAGGTGACCTCAGGCCTCAAGGTAAGTTCCAGCGTTTCACGTCGGGGGAGTTGGGTGTGCAGGGGTTTCCATGAGGCCAGACTCCACCACGGAGTGCCTTAACTCTGCGACGCTCCTGGGGGCACACAGGAGAGGAGCTCGTTCGCCAGTTTCGCAGGATGACTTCTCTCCGTGCCGGAACGGCGGCTCCTGGCTTCTAGAGGAACCTTAGCCTAAACAGGCCCCTGGAGAAAGCTCTTCACATTCAGAGCAAGGGCAAGGTACTGCTCTCTGGCTTGCCTGGGTTGAGTGCCCCAGTCGTCAAAGAGCCTCGCGAAAGCAGTGCTGCGCAGACTCCCTTTGCCAGTCGAACGGCCTCCTTGACTGAAAGAGAACTGCAGTGCCAAAAGGCACGGTGCTGACGACTGGCTCCAGGAAGAGACTCGGGACAGCACTCTCCTAGAAGCGAAAGCTAGGCTGTGCGCCCAGCCTGAGGAGCAGTACGTACGTTTGCCACACTTCTTTACACAGCTAGGCATGAGCCAGAGAGCCTTGGTCACTGAGGCCTACCTAAGGGACTGCCATACTTACCCAGTAGCTCCCACGCAGAGGTCCCTGTGCCCAAACGGGCCTCCACGGAAGGGCCCTGTTCCTCCCGTTGTGTTTCCTTGAGGTAATCAGAAACCGCTGAGGATCCCTATAGGAGCTCCGGTTTGAAGCTGGGCGACCCTGGCTAAACCTTATTCCCCTCCGTGGTAAACGAGACAGGGGCGGGTCCTAAGCTGCCTGAAGTACACTGCTCGCGCCCACCTGCTCTTTGCTGCCGGAAGGCCTCCCACAAGACGTCTGAGTTTACTCGTGACAGCAGAAGTCTGAGTTTACGCGTGTGAGGCCTGCTGCTCTCGGTTCCTTGCTGGGAGCTTCAGCAGGAGCGCTCGGGAGCTCGCCGGCACAAGGACTGTGAGTCCCCTCGCCCCACCCCGGCCTCAAGCAAAAGTCCAGATTTCCCCCGTCAGGAACACCTCGGAGTGCCATAGGAGCGAAGAAGCGTGCGTTAACGGAGGGCCTCAACAGTGCTAGGGCTTTATTTCACGAGACACCGTGCACTCACGTTCGTTGTAACAACTGTCAAAGGGCACGGGATGCCTTCCAACTCCTCTCTGGCGTTTGAGCCACAGGAAGTAAATGCATTCGTTTGATTAAGCTCCGTGAACGTGCAACGACGATGGCGAAGCGCTGCCCTGTTCGCTCGAAAGCTCTCGTTTGTACGGCCTTCACACGGCCTCAAGGTACGCCGTGCTAAACAGCCTTACATTCCACGCTGGTGTGCCCCCAATTGGGAATGTGGGCTCTTCTGTGAGACACCAATGTGCGTCCCAAAGGAAACCGGAGAGGGGGGGGGGGCTCCCCCAGGACGCCTGCGTACGGCAGTCGGTGGCCAGATGTTTACTTCCAGCCGGAGAAAGAGAAAAAGGACAGCTTTCCCAGGGACAATTCTGGACCCTTGGGAACATCCAGAATGACCAAAGCCTAAACTTGGCACGGCCTGGGGAACGCTCTTCCGCACGTCCAGCAATCCCCACGTCAAAACCTTTCTCGGCAGAGGCAGGCACTCTCTCCCTTGTACTAGATAGCTCGGCAGAGCCTCCCGAGAAACATGCTGCGTCATTCAGCTTGAAAGTGGGACGCGGATGGGAGAGTACGCTTTCTCCCCGTTTGGAGGCGCCGTGCGCTTGGCTTCAAAGCTGCCCGAACAGCACTAGCGGCCCGACGTCTCTGCACGGCAGGATTGTCGTTGTGGGCCGAGGCTGCGTGTTCTCTCAAAGCGGAAAACCGTGCTGGCAATACCTTGCTAGAAACTCCTCCCACGGCACTCCATGTTCAGCTCCGGCCAAACGAAAGGTGACCTCAGGCCTCGAGGTAAGTTCCAGCGTTTCACGTCGGGGGAGTTGGGTGTGCAGGGGTTTCCATGAGGCCAGACTCCACCACGGAGTGCCTTAACTCTGCGACGCTCCTGGGGGCACACAGGAGAGGAGCTCGTTCGCCAGTTTCGCAGGATGACTTCTCTCCGTGCCGGAACGGCGGCTCCTGGCTTCTAGAGGAACCTTAGCCTAAACAGGCCCCTGGAGAAAGCTCTTCACATTCAGAGCAAGGGCAAGGTACTGCTCTCTGGCTTGCCTGGGTTGAGTGCCCCAGTCGTCAAAGAGCCTCGCGAAAGCAGTGCTGCGCAGACTCCCTTTGCCAGTCGAACGGCCTCCTTGACTGAAAGAGAACTGCAGTGCCAAAAGGCACGGTGCTGACGACTGGCTCCAGGAAGAGACTCGGGACAGCACTCTCCTAGAAGCGAAAGCTAGGCTGTGCGCCCAGCCTGAGGAGCAGTACGTACGTTTGCCACACTTCTTTACACAGCTAGGCATGAGCCAGAGAGCCTTGGTCACTGAGGCCTACCTAAGGGACTGCCATACTTACCCAGTAGCTCCCACGCAGAGGTCCCTGTGCCCAAACGGGCCTCCACGGAAGGGCCCTGTTCCTCCCGTTGTGTTTCCTTGAGGTAATCAGAAACCGCTGAGGATCCCTATAGGAGCTCCGGTTTGAAGCTGGGCGACCCTGGCTAAACCTTATTCCCCTCCGTGGTAAACGAGACAGGGGCGGGTCCTAAGCTGCCTGAAGTACACTGCTCGCGCCCACCTGCTCTTTGCTGCCGGAAGGCCTCCCACAAGACGTCTGAGTTTACTCGTGACAGCAGAAGTCTGAGTTTACGCGTGTGAGGCCTGCTGCTCTCGGTTCCTTGCTGGGAGCTTCAGCAGGAGCGCTCGGGAGCTCGCCGGCACAAGGACTGTGAGTCCCCTCGCCCCACCCCGGCCTCAAGCAAAAGTCCAGATTTCCCCCGTCAGGAACACCTCGGAGTGCCATAGGAGCGAAGAAGCGTGCGTTAACGGAGGGCCTCAACAGTGCTAGGGCTTTATTTCACGAGACACCGTGCACTCACGTTCGTTGTAACAACTGTCAAAGGGCACGGGATGCCTTCCAACTCCTCTCTGGCGTTTGAGCCACAGGAAGTAAATGCATTCGTTTGATTAAGCTCCGTGAACGTGCAACGACGATGGCGAAGCGCTGCCCTGTTCGCTCGAAAGCTCTCGTTTGTACGGCCTTCACACGGCCTCAAGGTACGCCGTGCTAAACAGCCTTACATTCCACGCTGGTGTGCCCCCAATTGGGAATGTGGGCTCTTCTGTGAGACACCAATGTGCGTCCCAAAGGAAACCGGAGGGGGGGGGGGGGGCTCCCCCAGGACGCCTGCGTACGGCAGTCGGTGGCCAGATGTTTACTTCCAGCCGGAGAAAGAGAAAAAGGACAGCTTTCCCAGGGACAATTCTGGACCCTTGGGAACATCCAGAATGACCAAAGCCTAAACTTGGCACGGCCTGGGGAACGCTCTTCCGCACGTCCAGCAATCCCCACGTCAAAACCTTTCTCGGCAGAGGCAGGCACTCTCTCCCTTGTACTAGATAGCTCGGCAGAGCCTCCCGAGAAACATGCTGCGTCATTCAGCTTGAAAGTGGGACGCGGATGGGAGAGTACGCTTTCTCCCCGTTTGGAGGCGCCGTGCGCTTGGCTTCAAAGCTGCCCGAACAGCACTAGCGGCCCGACGTCTCTGCACGGCAGGATTGTCGTTGTGGGCCGAGGCTGCGTGTTCTCTCAAAGCGGAAAACCGTGCTGGCAATACCTTGCTAGAAACTCCTCCCACGGCACTCCATGTTCAGCTCCGGCCAAACGAAAGGTGACCTCAGGCCTCGAGGTAAGTTCCAGCGTTTCACGTCGGGGGAGTTGGGTGTGCAGGGGTTTCCATGAGGCCAGACTCCACCACGGAGTGCCTTAACTCTGCGACGCTCCTGGGGGCACACAGGAGAGGAGCTCGTTCGCCAGTTTCGCAGGATGACTTCTCTCCGTGCCGGAACGGCGGCTCCTGGCTTCTAGAGGAACCTTAGCCTAAACAGGCCCCTGGAGAAAGCTCTTCACATTCAGAGCAAGGGCAAGGTACTGCTCTCTGGCTTGCCTGGGTTGAGTGCCCCAGTCGTCAAAGAGCCTCGCGAAAGCAGTGCTGCGCAGACTCCCTTTGCCAGTCGAACGGCCTCCTTGACTGAAAGAGAACTGCAGTGCCAAAAGGCACGGTGCTGACGACTGGCTCCAGGAAGAGACTCGGGACAGCACTCTCCTAGAAGCGAAAGCTAGGCTGTGCGCCCAGCCTGAGGAGCAGTACGTACGTTTGCCACACTTCTTTACACAGCTAGGCATGAGCCAGAGAGCCTTGGTCACTGAGGCCTACCTAAGGGACTGCCATACTTACCCAGTAGCTCCCACGCAGAGGTCCCTGTGCCCAAACGGGCCTCCACGGAAGGGCCCTGTTCCTCCCGTTGTGTTTCCTTGAGGTAATCAGAAACCGCTGAGGATCCCTATAGGAGCTCCGGTTTGAAGCTGGGCGACCCTGGCTAAACCTTATTCCCCTCCGTGGTAAACGAGACAGGGGCGGGTCCTAAGCTGCCTGAAGTACACTGCTCGCGCCCACCTGCTCTTTGCTGCCGGAAGGCCTCCCACAAGACGTCTGAGTTTACTCGTGACAGCAGAAGTCTGAGTTTACGCGTGTGAGGCCTGCTGCTCTCGGTTCCTTGCTGGGAGCTTCAGCAGGAGCGCTCGGGAGCTCGCCGGCACAAGGACTGTGAGTCCCCTCGCCCCACCCCGGCCTCAAGCAAAAGTCCAGATTTCCCCCGTCAGGAACACCTCGGAGTGCCATAGGAGCGAAGAAGCGTGCGTTAACGGAGGGCCTCAACAGTGCTAGGGCTTTATTTCACGAGACACCGTGCACTCACGTTCGTTGTAACAACTGTCAAAGGGCACGGGATGCCTTCCAACTCCTCTCTGGCGTTTGAGCCACAGGAAGTAAATGCATTCGTTTGATTAAGCTCCGTGAACGTGCAACGACGATGGCGAAGCGCTGCCCTGTTCGCTCGAAAGCTCTCGTTTGTACGGCCTTCACACGGCCTCAAGGTACGCCGTGCTAAACAGCCTTACATTCCACGCTGGTGTGCCCCCAATTGGGAATGTGGGCTCTTCTGTGAGACACCAATGTGCGTCCCAAAGGAAACCGGAGAGGGGGGGGGGGGGCTCCCCCAGGACGCCTGCGTACGGCAGTCGGTGGCCAGATGTTTACTTCCAGCCGGAGAAAGAGAAAAAGGACAGCTTTCCCAGGGACAATTCTGGACCCTTGGGAACATCCAGAATGACCAAAGCCTAAACTTGGCACGGCCTGGGGAACGCTCTTCCGCACGTCCAGCAATCCCCACGTCAAAACCTTTCTCGGCAGAGGCAGGCACTCTCTCCCTTGTACTAGATAGCTCGGCAGAGCCTCCCGAGAAACATGCTGCGTCATTCAGCTTGAAAGTGGGACGCGGATGGGAGAGTACGCTTTCTCCCCGTTTGGAGGCGCCGTGCGCTTGGCTTCAAAGCTGCCCGAACAGCACTAGCGGCCCGACGTCTCTGCACGGCAGGATTGTCGTTGTGGGCCGAGGCTGCGTGTTCTCTCAAAGCGGAAAACCGTGCTGGCAATACCTTGCTAGAAACTCCTCCCACGGCACTCCATGTTCAGCTCCGGCCAAACGAAAGGTGACCTCAGGCCTCAAGGTAAGTTCCAGCGTTTCACGTCGGGGGAGTTGGGTGTGCAGGGGTTTCCATGAGGCCAGACTCCACCACGGAGTGCCTTAACTCTGCGACGCTCCTGGGGGCACACAGGAGAGGAGCTCGTTCGCCAGTTTCGCAGGATGACTTCTCTCCGTGCCGGAACGGCGGCTCCTGGCTTCTAGAGGAACCTTAGCCTAAACAGGCCCCTGGAGAAAGCTCTTCACATTCAGAGCAAGGGCAAGGTACTGCTCTCTGGCTTGCCTGGGTTGAGTGCCCCAGTCGTCAAAGAGCCTCGCGAAAGCAGTGCTGCGCAGACTCCCTTTGCCAGTCGAACGGCCTCCTTGACTGAAAGAGAACTGCAGTGCCAAAAGGCACGGTGCTGACGACTGGCTCCAGGAAGAGACTCGGGACAGCACTCTCCTAGAAGCGAAAGCTAGGCTGTGCGCCCAGCCTGAGGAGCAGTACGTACGTTTGCCACACTTCTTTACACAGCTAGGCATGAGCCAGAGAGCCTTGGTCACTGAGGCCTACCTAAGGGACTGCCATACTTACCCAGTAGCTCCCACGCAGAGGTCCCTGTGCCCAAACGGGCCTCCACGGAAGGGCCCTGTTCCTCCCGTTGTGTTTCCTTGAGGTAATCAGAAACCGCTGAGGATCCCTATAGGAGCTCCGGTTTGAAGCTGGGCGACCCTGGCTAAACCTTATTCCCCTCCGTGGTAAACGAGACAGGGGCGGGTCCTAAGCTGCCTGAAGTACACTGCTCGCGCCCACCTGCTCTTTGCTGCCGGAAGGCCTCCCACAAGACGTCTGAGTTTACTCGTGACAGCAGAAGTCTGAGTTTACGCGTGTGAGGCCTGCTGCTCTCGGTTCCTTGCTGGGAGCTTCAGCAGGAGCGCTCGGGAGCTCGCCGGCACAAGGACTGTGAGTCCCCTCGCCCCACCCCGGCCTCAAGCAAAAGTCCAGATTTCCCCCGTCAGGAACACCTCGGAGTGCCATAGGAGCGAAGAAGCGTGCGTTAACGGAGGGCCTCAACAGTGCTAGGGCTTTATTTCACGAGACACCGTGCACTCACGTTCGTTGTAACAACTGTCAAAGGGCACGGGATGCCTTCCAACTCCTCTCTGGCGTTTGAGCCACAGGAAGTAAATGCATTCGTTTGATTAAGCTCCGTGAACGTGCAACGACGATGGCGAAGCGCTGCCCTGTTCGCTCGAAAGCTCTCGTTTGTACGGCCTTCACACGGCCTCAAGGTACGCCGTGCTAAACAGCCTTACATTCCACGCTGGTGTGCCCCCAATTGGGAATGTGGGCTCTTCTGTGAGACACCAATGTGCGTCCCAAAGGAAACCGGAGAGGGGGGGGGGGGCTCCCCCAGGACGCCTGCGTACGGCAGTCGGTGGCCAGATGTTTACTTCCAGCCGGAGAAAGAGAAAAAGGACAGCTTTCCCAGGGACAATTCTGGACCCTTGGGAACATCCAGAATGACCAAAGCCTAAACTTGGCACGGCCTGGGGAACGCTCTTCCGCACGTCCAGCAATCCCCACGTCAAAACCTTTCTCGGCAGAGGCAGGCACTCTCTCCCTTGTACTAGATAGCTCGGCAGAGCCTCCCGAGAAACATGCTGCGTCATTCAGCTTGAAAGTGGGACGCGGATGGGAGAGTACGCTTTCTCCCCGTTTGGAGGCGCCGTGCGCTTGGCTTCAAAGCTGCCCGAACAGCACTAGCGGCCCGACGTCTCTGCACGGCAGGATTGTCGTTGTGGGCCGAGGCTGCGTGTTCTCTCAAAGCGGAAAACCGTGCTGGCAATACCTTGCTAGAAACTCCTCCCACGGCACTCCATGTTCAGCTCCGGCCAAACGAAAGGTGACCTCAGGCCTCAAGGTAAGTTCCAGCGTTTCACGTCGGGGGAGTTGGGTGTGCAGGGGTTTCCATGAGGCCAGACTCCACCACGGAGTGCCTTAACTCTGCGACGCTCCTGGGGGCACACAGGAGAGGAGCTCGTTCGCCAGTTTCGCAGGATGACTTCTCTCCGTGCCGGAACGGCGGCTCCTGGCTTCTAGAGGAACCTTAGCCTAAACAGGCCCCTGGAGAAAGCTCTTCACATTCAGAGCAAGGGCAAGGTACTGCTCTCTGGCTTGCCTGGGTTGAGTGCCCCAGTCGTCAAAGAGCCTCGCGAAAGCAGTGCTGCGCAGACTCCCTTTGCCAGTCGAACGGCCTCCTTGACTGAAAGAGAACTGCAGTGCCAAAAGGCACGGTGCTGACGACTGGCTCCAGGAAGAGACTCGGGACAGCACTCTCCTAGAAGCGAAAGCTAGGCTGTGCGCCCAGCCTGAGGAGCAGTACGTACGTTTGCCACACTTCTTTACACAGCTAGGCATGAGCCAGAGAGCCTTGGTCACTGAGGCCTACCTAAGGGACTGCCATACTTACCCAGTAGCTCCCACGCAGAGGTCCCTGTGCCCAAACGGGCCTCCACGGAAGGGCCCTGTTCCTCCCGTTGTGTTTCCTTGAGGTAATCAGAAACCGCTGAGGATCCCTATAGGAGCTCCGGTTTGAAGCTGGGCGACCCTGGCTAAACCTTATTCCCCTCCGTGGTAAACGAGACAGGGGCGGGTCCTAAGCTGCCTGAAGTACACTGCTCGCGCCCACCTGCTCTTTGCTGCCGGAAGGCCTCCCACAAGACGTCTGAGTTTACTCGTGACAGCAGAAGTCTGAGTTTACGCGTGTGAGGCCTGCTGCTCTCGGTTCCTTGCTGGGAGCTTCAGCAGGAGCGCTCGGGAGCTCGCCGGCACAAGGACTGTGAGTCCCCTCGCCCCACCCCGGCCTCAAGCAAAAGTCCAGATTTCCCCCGTCAGGAACACCTCGGAGTGCCATAGGAGCGAAGAAGCGTGCGTTAACGGAGGGCCTCAACAGTGCTAGGGCTTTATTTCACGAGACACCGTGCACTCACGTTCGTTGTAACAACTGTCAAAGGGCACGGGATGCCTTCCAACTCCTCTCTGGCGTTTGAGCCACAGGAAGTAAATGCATTCGTTTGATTAAGCTCCGTGAACGTGCAACGACGATGGCGAAGCGCTGCCCTGTTCGCTCGAAAGCTCTCGTTTGTACGGCCTTCACACGGCCTCAAGGTACGCCGTGCTAAACAGCCTTACATTCCACGCTGGTGTGCCCCCAATTGGGAATGTGGGCTCTTCTGTGAGACACCAATGTGCGTCCCAAAGGAAACCGGAGAGGGGGGGGGGCTCCCCCAGGACGCCTGCGTACGGCAGTCGGTGGCCAGATGTTTACTTCCAGCCGGAGAAAGAGAAAAAGGACAGCTTTCCCAGGGACAATTCTGGACCCTTGGGAACATCCAGAATGACCAAAGCCTAAACTTGGCACGGCCTGGGGAACGCTCTTCCGCACGTCCAGCAATCCCCACGTCAAAACCTTTCTCGGCAGAGGCAGGCACTCTCTCCCTTGTACTAGATAGCTCGGCAGAGCCTCCCGAGAAACATGCTGCGTCATTCAGCTTGAAAGTGGGACGCGGATGGGAGAGTACGCTTTCTCCCCGTTTGGAGGCGCCGTGCGCTTGGCTTCAAAGCTGCCCGAACAGCACTAGCGGCCCGACGTCTCTGCACGGCAGGATTGTCGTTGTGGGCCGAGGCTGCGTGTTCTCTCAAAGCGGAAAACCGTGCTGGCAATACCTTGCTAGAAACTCCTCCCACGGCACTCCATGTTCAGCTCCGGCCAAACGAAAGGTGACCTCAGGCCTCAAGGTAAGTTCCAGCGTTTCACGTCGGGGGAGTTGGGTGTGCAGGGGTTTCCATGAGGCCAGACTCCACCACGGAGTGCCTTAACTCTGCGACGCTCCTGGGGGCACACAGGAGAGGAGCTCGTTCGCCAGTTTCGCAGGATGACTTCTCTCCGTGCCGGAACGGCGGCTCCTGGCTTCTAGAGGAACCTTAGCCTAAACAGGCCCCTGGAGAAAGCTCTTCACATTCAGAGCAAGGGCAAGGTACTGCTCTCTGGCTTGCCTGGGTTGAGTGCCCCAGTCGTCAAAGAGCCTCGCGAAAGCAGTGCTGCGCAGACTCCCTTTGCCAGTCGAACGGCCTCCTTGACTGAAAGAGAACTGCAGTGCCAAAAGGCACGGTGCTGACGACTGGCTCCAGGAAGAGACTCGGGACAGCACTCTCCTAGAAGCGAAAGCTAGGCTGTGCGCCCAGCCTGAGGAGCAGTACGTACGTTTGCCACACTTCTTTACACAGCTAGGCATGAGCCAGAGAGCCTTGGTCACTGAGGCCTACCTAAGGGACTGCCATACTTACCCAGTAGCTCCCACGCAGAGGTCCCTGTGCCCAAACGGGCCTCCACGGAAGGGCCCTGTTCCTCCCGTTGTGTTTCCTTGAGGTAATCAGAAACCGCTGAGGATCCCTATAGGAGCTCCGGTTTGAAGCTGGGCGACCCTGGCTAAACCTTATTCCCCTCCGTGGTAAACGAGACAGGGGCGGGTCCTAAGCTGCCTGAAGTACACTGCTCGCGCCCACCTGCTCTTTGCTGCCGGAAGGCCTCCCACAAGACGTCTGAGTTTACTCGTGACAGCAGAAGTCTGAGTTTACGCGTGTGAGGCCTGCTGCTCTCGGTTCCTTGCTGGGAGCTTCAGCAGGAGCGCTCGGGAGCTCGCCGGCACAAGGACTGTGAGTCCCCTCGCCCCACCCCGGCCTCAAGCAAAAGTCCAGATTTCCCCCGTCAGGAACACCTCGGAGTGCCATAGGAGCGAAGAAGCGTGCGTTAACGGAGGGCCTCAACAGTGCTAGGGCTTTATTTCACGAGACACCGTGCACTCACGTTCGTTGTAACAACTGTCAAAGGGCACGGGATGCCTTCCAACTCCTCTCTGGCGTTTGAGCCACAGGAAGTAAATGCATTCGTTTGATTAAGCTCCGTGAACGTGCAACGACGATGGCGAAGCGCTGCCCTGTTCGCTCGAAAGCTCTCGTTTGTACGGCCTTCACACGGCCTCAAGGTACGCCGTGCTAAACAGCCTTACATTCCACGCTGGTGTGCCCCCAATTGGGAATGTGGGCTCTTCTGTGAGACACCAATGTGCGTCCCAAAGGAAACCGGAGAGGGGGGGGGGGCTCCCCCAGGACGCCTGCGTACGGCAGTCGGTGGCCAGATGTTTACTTCCAGCCGGAGAAAGAGAAAAAGGACAGCTTTCCCAGGGACAATTCTGGACCCTTGGGAACATCCAGAATGACCAAAGCCTAAACTTGGCACGGCCTGGGGAACGCTCTTCCGCACGTCCAGCAATCCCCACGTCAAAACCTTTCTCGGCAGAGGCAGGCACTCTCTCCCTTGTACTAGATAGCTCGGCAGAGCCTCCCGAGAAACATGCTGCGTCATTCAGCTTGAAAGTGGGACGCGGATGGGAGAGTACGCTTTCTCCCCGTTTGGAGGCGCCGTGCGCTTGGCTTCAAAGCTGCCCGAACAGCACTAGCGGCCCGACGTCTCTGCACGGCAGGATTGTCGTTGTGGGCCGAGGCTGCGTGTTCTCTCAAAGCGGAAAACCGTGCTGGCAATACCTTGCTAGAAACTCCTCCCACGGCACTCCATGTTCAGCTCCGGCCAAACGAAAGGTGACCTCAGGCCTCGAGGTAAGTTCCAGCGTTTCACGTCGGGGGAGTTGGGTGTGCAGGGGTTTCCATGAGGCCAGACTCCACCACGGAGTGCCTTAACTCTGCGACGCTCCTGGGGGCACACAGGAGAGGAGCTCGTTCGCCAGTTTCGCAGGATGACTTCTCTCCGTGCCGGAACGGCGGCTCCTGGCTTCTAGAGGAACCTTAGCCTAAACAGGCCCCTGGAGAAAGCTCTTCACATTCAGAGCAAGGGCAAGGTACTGCTCTCTGGCTTGCCTGGGTTGAGTGCCCCAGTCGTCAAAGAGCCTCGCGAAAGCAGTGCTGCGCAGACTCCCTTTGCCAGTCGAACGGCCTCCTTGACTGAAAGAGAACTGCAGTGCCAAAAGGCACGGTGCTGACGACTGGCTCCAGGAAGAGACTCGGGACAGCACTCTCCTAGAAGCGAAAGCTAGGCTGTGCGCCCAGCCTGAGGAGCAGTACGTACGTTTGCCACACTTCTTTACACAGCTAGGCATGAGCCAGAGAGCCTTGGTCACTGAGGCCTACCTAAGGGACTGCCATACTGACCCAGTAGCTCCCACGCAGAGGTCCCTGTGCCCAAACGGGCCTCCACGGAAGGGCCCTGTTCCTCCGGTTGTGTTTCCTTGAGGTAATCAGAAACCGCTGAGGATCCCTATAGGAGCTCCGGTTTGAAGCTGGGCGACCCTGGCTAAACCTTATTCCCCTCCGTGGTAAACGAGACAGGGGCGGGTCCTAAGCTGCCTGAAGTACACTGCTCGCGCCCACCTGCTCTTTGCTGCCGGAAGGCCTCCCACAAGACGTCTGAGTTTACTCGTGACAGCAGAAGTCTGAGTTTACGCGTGTGAGGCCTGCTGCTCTCGGTTCCTTGCTGGGAGCTTCAGCAGGAGCGCTCGGGAGCTCGCCGGCACAAGGACTGTGAGTCCCCTCGCCCCACCCCGGCCTCAAGCAAAAGTCCAGATTTCCCCCGTCAGGAACACCTCGGAGTGCCATAGGAGCGAAGAAGCGTGCGTTAACGGAGGGCCTCAACAGTGCTAGGGCTTTATTTCACGAGACACCGTGCACTCACGTTCGTTGTAACAACTGTCAAAGGGCACGGGATGCCTTCCAACTCCTCTCTGGCGTTTGAGCCACAGGAAGTAAATGCATTCGTTTGATTAAGCTCCGTGAACGTGCAACGACGATGGCGAAGCGCTGCCCTGTTCGCTCGAAAGCTCTCGTTTGTACGGCCTTCACACGGCCTCAAGGTACGCCGTGCTAAACAGCCTTACATTCCACGCTGGTGTGCCCCCAATTGGGAATGTGGGCTCTTCTGTGAGACACCAATGTGCGTCCCAAAGGAAACCGGAGAGGGGGGGGGGCTCCCCCAGGACGCCTGCGTACGGCAGTCGGTGGCCAGATGTTTACTTCCAGCCGGAGAAAGAGAAAAAGGACAGCTTTCCCAGGGACAATTCTGGACCCTTGGGAACATCCAGAATGACCAAAGCCTAAACTTGGCACGGCCTGGGGAACGCTCTTCCGCACGTCCAGCAATCCCCACGTCAAAACCTTTCTCGGCAGAGGCAGGCACTCTCTCCCTTGTACTAGATAGCTCGGCAGAGCCTCCCGAGAAACATGCTGCGTCATTCAGCTTGAAAGTGGGACGCGGATGGGAGAGTACGCTTTCTGCCCGTTTGGAGGCGCCGTGCGCTTGGCTTCAAAGCTGCCCGAACAGCACTAGCGGCCCGACGTCTCTGCACGGCAGGATTGTCGTTGTGGGCCGAGGCTGCGTGTTCTCTCAAAGCGGAAAACCGTGCTGGCAATACCTTGCTAGAAACTCCTCCCACGGCACTCCATGTTCAGCTCCGGCCAAACGAAAGGTGACCTCAGGCCTCGAGGTAAGTTCCAGCGTTTCACGTCGGGGGAGTTGGGTGTGCAGGGGTTTCCATGAGGCCAGACTCCACCACGGAGTGCCTTAACTCTGCGACGCTCCTGGGGGCACACAGGAGAGGAGCTCGTTCGCCAGTTTCGCAGGATGACTTCTCTCCGTGCCGGAACGGCGGCTCCTGGCTTCTAGAGGAACCTTAGCCTAAACAGGCCCCTGGAGAAAGCTCTTCACATTCAGAGCAAGGGCAAGGTACTGCTCTCTGGCTTGCCTGGGTTGAGTGCCCCAGTCGTCAAAGAGCCTCGCGAAAGCAGTGCTGCGCAGACTCCCTTTGCCAGTCGAACGGCCTCCTTGACTGAAAGAGAACTGCAGTGCCAAAAGGCACGGTGCTGACGACTGGCTCCAGGAAGAGACTCGGGACAGCACTCTCCTAGAAGCGAAAGCTAGGCTGTGCGCCCAGCCTGAGGAGCAGTACGTACGTTTGCCACACTTCTTTACACAGCTAGGCATGAGCCAGAGAGCCTTGGTCACTGAGGCCTACCTAAGGGACTGCCATACTGACCCAGTAGCTCCCACGCAGAGGTCCCTGTGCCCAAACGGGCCTCCACGGAAGGGCCCTGTTCCTCCCGTTGTGTTTCCTTGAGGTAATCAGAAACCGCTGAGGATCCCTATAGGAGCTCCGGTTTGAAGCTGGGCGACCCTGGCTAAACCTTATTCCCCTCCGTGGTAAACGAGACAGGGGCGGGTCCTAAGCTGCCTGAAGTACACTGCTCGCGCCCACCTGCTCTTTGCTGCCGGAAGGCCTCCCACAAGACGTCTGAGTTTACTCGTGACAGCAGAAGTCTGAGTTTACGCGTGTGAGGCCTGCTGCTCTCGGTTCCTTGCTGGGAGCTTCAGCAGGAGCGCTCGGGAGCTCGCCGGCACAAGGACTGTGAGTCCCCTCGCCCCACCCCGGCCTCAAGCAAAAGTCCAGATTTCCCCCGTCAGGAACACCTCGGAGTGCCATAGGAGCGAAGAAGCGTGCGTTAACGGAGGGCCTCAACAGTGCTAGGGCTTTATTTCACGAGACACCGTGCACTCACGTTCGTTGTAACAACTGTCAAAGGGCACGGGATGCCTTCCAACTCCTCTCTGGCGTTTGAGCCACAGGAAGTAAATGCATTCGTTTGATTAAGCTCCGTGAACGTGCAACGACGATGGCGAAGCGCTGCCCTGTTCGCTCGAAAGCTCTCGTTTGTACGGCCTTCACACGGCCTCAAGGTACGCCGTGCTAAACAGCCTTACATTCCACGCTGGTGTGCCCCCAATTGGGAATGTGGGCTCTTCTGTGAGACACCAATGTGCGTCCCAAAGGAAACCGGAGAGGGGGGGGGGCTCCCCCAGGACGCCTGCGTACGGCAGTCGGTGGCCAGATGTTTACTTCCAGCCGGAGAAAGAGAAAAAGGACAGCTTTCCCAGGGACAATTCTGGACCCTTGGGAACATCCAGAATGACCAAAGCCTAAACTTGGCACGGCCTGGGGAACGCTCTTCCGCACGTCCAGCAATCCCCACGTCAAAACCTTTCTCGGCAGAGGCAGGCACTCTCTCCCTTGTACTAGATAGCTCGGCAGAGCCTCCCGAGAAACATGCTGCGTCATTCAGCTTGAAAGTGGGACGCGGATGGGAGAGTACGCTTTCTCCCCGTTTGGAGGCGCCGTGCGCTTGGCTTCAAAGCTGCCCGAACAGCACTAGCGGCCCGACGTCTCTGCACGGCAGGATTGTCGTTGTGGGCCGAGGCTGCGTGTTCTCTCAAAGCGGAAAACCGTGCTGGCAATACCTTGCTAGAAACTCCTCCCACGGCACTCCATGTTCAGCTCCGGCCAAACGAAAGGTGACCTCAGGCCTCGAGGTAAGTTCCAGCGTTTCACGTCGGGGGAGTTGGGTGTGCAGGGGTTTCCATGAGGCCAGACTCCACCACGGAGTGCCTTAACTCTGCGACGCTCCTGGGGGCACACAGGAGAGGAGCTCGTTCGCCAGTTTCGCAGGATGACTTCTCTCCGTGCCGGAACGGCGGCTCCTGGCTTCTAGAGGAACCTTAGCCTAAACAGGCCCCTGGAGAAAGCTCTTCACATTCAGAGCAAGGGCAAGGTACTGCTCTCTGGCTTGCCTGGGTTGAGTGCCCCAGTCGTCAAAGAGCCTCGCGAAAGCAGTGCTGCGCAGACTCCCTTTGCCAGTCGAACGGCCTCCTTGACTGAAAGAGAACTGCAGTGCCAAAAGGCACGGTGCTGACGACTGGCTCCAGGAAGAGACTCGGGACAGCACTCTCCTAGAAGCGAAAGCTAGGCTGTGCGCCCAGCCTGAGGAGCAGTACGTACGTTTGCCACACTTCTTTACACAGCTAGGCATGAGCCAGAGAGCCTTGGTCACTGAGGCCTACCTAAGGGACTGCCATACTTACCCAGTAGCTCCCACGCAGAGGTCCCTGTGCCCAAACGGGCCTCCACGGAAGGGCCCTGTTCCTCCCGTTGTGTTTCCTTGAGGTAATCAGAAACCGCTGAGGATCCCTATAGGAGCTCCGGTTTGAAGCTGGGCGACCCTGGCTAAACCTTATTCCCCTCCGTGGTAAACGAGACAGGGGCGGGTCCTAAGCTGCCTGAAGTACACTGCTCGCGCCCACCTGCTCTTTGCTGCCGGAAGGCCTCCCACAAGACGTCTGAGTTTACTCGTGACAGCAGAAGTCTGAGTTTACGCGTGTGAGGCCTGCTGCTCTCGGTTCCTTGCTGGGAGCTTCAGCAGGAGCGCTCGGGAGCTCGCCGGCACAAGGACTGTGAGTCCCCTCGCCCCACCCCGGCCTCAAGCAAAAGTCCAGATTTCCCCCGTCAGGAACACCTCGGAGTGCCATAGGAGCGAAGAAGCGTGCGTTAACGGAGGGCCTCAACAGTGCTAGGGCTTTATTTCACGAGACACCGTGCACTCACGTTCGTTGTAACAACTGTCAAAGGGCACGGGATGCCTTCCAACTCCTCTCTGGCGTTTGAGCCACAGGAAGTAAATGCATTCGTTTGATTAAGCTCCGTGAACGTGCAACGACGATGGCGAAGCGCTGCCCTGTTCGCTCGAAAGCTCTCGTTTGTACGGCCTTCACACGGCCTCAAGGTACGCCGTGCTAAACAGCCTTACATTCCACGCTGGTGTGCCCCCAATTGGGAATGTGGGCTCTTCTGTGAGACACCAATGTGCGTCCCAAAGGAAACCGGAGAGGGGGGGGGGGCTCCCCCAGGACGCCTGCGTACGGCAGTCGGTGGCCAGATGTTTACTTCCAGCCGGAGAAAGAGAAAAAGGACAGCTTTCCCAGGGACAATTCTGGACCCTTGGGAACATCCAGAATGACCAAAGCCTAAACTTGGCACGGCCTGGGGAACGCTCTTCCGCACGTCCAGCAATCCCCACGTCAAAACCTTTCTCGGCAGAGGCAGGCACTCTCTCCCTTGTACTAGATAGCTCGGCAGAGCCTCCCGAGAAACATGCTGCGTCATTCAGCTTGAAAGTGGGACGCGGATGGGAGAGTACGCTTTCTCCCCGTTTGGAGGCGCCGTGCGCTTGGCTTCAAAGCTGCCCGAACAGCACTAGCGGCCCGACGTCTCTGCACGGCAGGATTGTCGTTGTGGGCCGAGGCTGCGTGTTCTCTCAAAGCGGAAAACCGTGCTGGCAATACCTTGCTAGAAACTCCTCCCACGGCACTCCATGTTCAGCTCCGGCCAAACGAAAGGTGACCTCAGGCCTCAAGGTAAGTTCCAGCGTTTCACGTCGGGGGAGTTGGGTGTGCAGGGGTTTCCATGAGGCCAGACTCCACCACGGAGTGCCTTAACTCTGCGACGCTCCTGGGGGCACACAGGAGAGGAGCTCGTTCGCCAGTTTCGCAGGATGACTTCTCTCCGTGCCGGAACGGCGGCTCCTGGCTTCTAGAGGAACCTTAGCCTAAACAGGCCCCTGGAGAAAGCTCTTCACATTCAGAGCAAGGGCAAGGTACTGCTCTCTGGCTTGCCTGGGTTGAGTGCCCCAGTCGTCAAAGAGCCTCGCGAAAGCAGTGCTGCGCAGACTCCCTTTGCCAGTCGAACGGCCTCCTTGACTGAAAGAGAACTGCAGTGCCAAAAGGCACGGTGCTGACGACTGGCTCCAGGAAGAGACTCGGGACAGCACTCTCCTAGAAGCGAAAGCTAGGCTGTGCGCCCAGCCTGAGGAGCAGTACGTACGTTTGCCACACTTCTTTACACAGCTAGGCATGAGCCAGAGAGCCTTGGTCACTGAGGCCTACCTAAGGGACTGCCATACTTACCCAGTAGCTCCCACGCAGAGGTCCCTGTGCCCAAACGGGCCTCCACGGAAGGGCCCTGTTCCTCCCGTTGTGTTTCCTTGAGGTAATCAGAAACCGCTGAGGATCCCTATAGGAGCTCCGGTTTGAAGCTGGGCGACCCTGGCTAAACCTTATTCCCCTCCGTGGTAAACGAGACAGGGGCGGGTCCTAAGCTGCCTGAAGTACACTGCTCGCGCCCACCTGCTCTTTGCTGCCGGAAGGCCTCCCACAAGACGTCTGAGTTTACTCGTGACAGCAGAAGTCTGAGTTTACGCGTGTGAGGCCTGCTGCTCTCGGTTCCTTGCTGGGAGCTTCAGCAGGAGCGCTCGGGAGCTCGCCGGCACAAGGACTGTGAGTCCCCTCGCCCCACCCCGGCCTCAAGCAAAAGTCCAGATTTCCCCCGTCAGGAACACCTCGGAGTGCCATAGGAGCGAAGAAGCGTGCGTTAACGGAGGGCCTCAACAGTGCTAGGGCTTTATTTCACGAGACACCGTGCACTCACGTTCGTTGTAACAACTGTCAAAGGGCACGGGATGCCTTCCAACTCCTCTCTGGCGTTTGAGCCACAGGAAGTAAATGCATTCGTTTGATTAAGCTCCGTGAACGTGCAACGACGATGGCGAAGCGCTGCCCTGTTCGCTCGAAAGCTCTCGTTTGTACGGCCTTCACACGGCCTCAAGGTACGCCGTGCTAAACAGCCTTACATTCCACGCTGGTGTGCCCCCAATTGGGAATGTGGGCTCTTCTGTGAGACACCAATGTGCGTCCCAAAGGAAACCGGAGAGGGGGGGGGGGCTCCCCCAGGACGCCTGCGTACGGCAGTCGGTGGCCAGATGTTTACTTCCAGCCGGAGAAAGAGAAAAAGGACAGCTTTCCCAGGGACAATTCTGGACCCTTGGGAACATCCAGAATGACCAAAGCCTAAACTTGGCACGGCCTGGGGAACGCTCTTCCGCACGTCCAGCAATCCCCACGTCAAAACCTTTCTCGGCAGAGGCAGGCACTCTCTCCCTTGTACTAGATAGCTCGGCAGAGCCTCCCGAGAAACATGCTGCGTCATTCAGCTTGAAAGTGGGACGCGGATGGGAGAGTACGCTTTCTCCCCGTTTGGAGGCGCCGTGCGCTTGGCTTCAAAGCTGCCCGAACAGCACTAGCGGCCCGACGTCTCTGCACGGCAGGATTGTCGTTGTGGGCCGAGGCTGCGTGTTCTCTCAAAGCGGAAAACCGTGCTGGCAATACCTTGCTAGAAACTCCTCCCACGGCACTCCATGTTCAGCTCCGGCCAAACGAAAGGTGACCTCAGGCCTCGAGGTAAGTTCCAGCGTTTCACGTCGGGGGAGTTGGGTGTGCAGGGGTTTCCATGAGGCCAGACTCCACCACGGAGTGCCTTAACTCTGCGACGCTCCTGGGGGCACACAGGAGAGGAGCTCGTTCGCCAGTTTCGCAGGATGACTTCTCTCCGTGCCGGAACGGCGGCTCCTGGCTTCTAGAGGAACCTTAGCCTAAACAGGCCCCTGGAGAAAGCTCTTCACATTCAGAGCAAGGGCAAGGTACTGCTCTCTGGCTTGCCTGGGTTGAGTGCCCCAGTCGTCAAAGAGCCTCGCGAAAGCAGTGCTGCGCAGACTCCCTTTGCCAGTCGAACGGCCTCCTTGACTGAAAGAGAACTGCAGTGCCAAAAGGCACGGTGCTGACGACTGGCTCCAGGAAGAGACTCGGGACAGCACTCTCCTAGAAGCGAAAGCTAGGCTGTGCGCCCAGCCTGAGGAGCAGTACGTACGTTTGCCACACTTCTTTACACAGCTAGGCATGAGCCAGAGAGCCTTGGTCACTGAGGCCTACCTAAGGGACTGCCATACTTACCCAGTAGCTCCCACGCAGAGGTCCCTGTGCCCAAACGGGCCTCCACGGAAGGGCCCTGTTCCTCCCGTTGTGTTTCCTTGAGGTAATCAGAAACCGCTGAGGATCCCTATAGGAGCTCCGGTTTGAAGCTGGGCGACCCTGGCTAAACCTTATTCCCCTCCGTGGTAAACGAGACAGGGGCGGGTCCTAAGCTGCCTGAAGTACACTGCTCGCGCCCACCTGCTCTTTGCTGCCGGAAGGCCTCCCACAAGACGTCTGAGTTTACTCGTGACAGCAGAAGTCTGAGTTTACGCGTGTGAGGCCTGCTGCTCTCGGTTCCTTGCTGGGAGCTTCAGCAGGAGCGCTCGGGAGCTCGCCGGCACAAGGACTGTGAGTCCCCTCGCCCCACCCCGGCCTCAAGCAAAAGTCCAGATTTCCCCCGTCAGGAACACCTCGGAGTGCCATAGGAGCGAAGAAGCGTGCGTTAACGGAGGGCCTCAACAGTGCTAGGGCTTTATTTCACGAGACACCGTGCACTCACGTTCGTTGTAACAACTGTCAAAGGGCACGGGATGCCTTCCAACTCCTCTCTGGCGTTTGAGCCACAGGAAGTAAATGCATTCGTTTGATTAAGCTCCGTGAACGTGCAACGACGATGGCGAAGCGCTGCCCTGTTCGCTCGAAAGCTCTCGTTTGTACGGCCTTCACACGGCCTCAAGGTACGCCGTGCTAAACAGCCTTACATTCCACGCTGGTGTGCCCCCAATTGGGAATGTGGGCTCTTCTGTGAGACACCAATGTGCGTCCCAAAGGAAACCGGAGAGGGGGGGGGGGGCTCCCCCAGGACGCCTGCGTACGGCAGTCGGTGGCCAGATGTTTACTTCCAGCCGGAGAAAGAGAAAAAGGACAGCTTTCCCAGGGACAATTCTGGACCCTTGGGAACATCCAGAATGACCAAAGCCTAAACTTGGCACGGCCTGGGGAACGCTCTTCCGCACGTCCAGCAATCCCCACGTCAAAACCTTTCTCGGCAGAGGCAGGCACTCTCTCCCTTGTACTAGATAGCTCGGCAGAGCCTCCCGAGAAACATGCTGCGTCATTCAGCTTGAAAGTGGGACGCGGATGGGAGAGTACGCTTTCTCCCCGTTTGGAGGCGCCGTGCGCTTGGCTTCAAAGCTGCCCGAACAGCACTAGCGGCCCGACGTCTCTGCACGGCAGGATTGTCGTTGTGGGCCGAGGCTGCGTGTTCTCTCAAAGCGGAAAACCGTGCTGGCAATACCTTGCTAGAAACTCCTCCCACGGCACTCCATGTTCAGCTCCGGCCAAACGAAAGGTGACCTCAGGCCTCGAGGTAAGTTCCAGCGTTTCACGTCGGGGGAGTTGGGTGTGCAGGGGTTTCCATGAGGCCAGACTCCACCACGGAGTGCCTTAACTCTGCGACGCTCCTGGGGGCACACAGGAGAGGAGCTCGTTCGCCAGTTTCGCAGGATGACTTCTCTCCGTGCCGGAACGGCGGCTCCTGGCTTCTAGAGGAACCTTAGCCTAAACAGGCCCCTGGAGAAAGCTCTTCACATTCAGAGCAAGGGCAAGGTACTGCTCTCTGGCTTGCCTGGGTTGAGTGCCCCAGTCGTCAAAGAGCCTCGCGAAAGCAGTGCTGCGCAGACTCCCTTTGCCAGTCGAACGGCCTCCTTGACTGAAAGAGAACTGCAGTGCCAAAAGGCACGGTGCTGACGACTGGCTCCAGGAAGAGACTCGGGACAGCACTCTCCTAGAAGCGAAAGCTAGGCTGTGCGCCCAGCCTGAGGAGCAGTACGTACGTTTGCCACACTTCTTTACACAGCTAGGCATGAGCCAGAGAGCCTTGGTCACTGAGGCCTACCTAAGGGACTGCCATACTTACCCAGTAGCTCCCACGCAGAGGTCCCTGTGCCCAAACGGGCCTCCACGGAAGGGCCCTGTTCCTCCCGTTGTGTTTCCTTGAGGTAATCAGAAACCGCTGAGGATCCCTATAGGAGCTCCGGTTTGAAGCTGGGCGACCCTGGCTAAACCTTATTCCCCTCCGTGGTAAACGAGACAGGGGCGGGTCCTAAGCTGCCTGAAGTACACTGCTCGCGCCCACCTGCTCTTTGCTGCCGGAAGGCCTCCCACAAGACGTCTGAGTTTACTCGTGACAGCAGAAGTCTGAGTTTACGCGTGTGAGGCCTGCTGCTCTCGGTTCCTTGCTGGGAGCTTCAGCAGGAGCGCTCGGGAGCTCGCCGGCACAAGGACTGTGAGTCCCCTCGCCCCACCCCGGCCTCAAGCAAAAGTCCAGATTTCCCCCGTCAGGAACACCTCGGAGTGCCATAGGAGCGAAGAAGCGTGCGTTAACGGAGGGCCTCAACAGTGCTAGGGCTTTATTTCACGAGACACCGTGCACTCACGTTCGTTGTAACAACTGTCAAAGGGCACGGGATGCCTTCCAACTCCTCTCTGGCGTTTGAGCCACAGGAAGTAAATGCATTCGTTTGATTAAGCTCCGTGAACGTGCAACGACGATGGCGAAGCGCTGCCCTGTTCGCTCGAAAGCTCTCGTTTGTACGGCCTTCACACGGCCTCAAGGTACGCCGTGCTAAACAGCCTTACATTCCACGCTGGTGTGCCCCCAATTGGGAATGTGGGCTCTTCTGTGAGACACCAATGTGCGTCCCAAAGGAAACCGGAGAGGGGGGGGGGGGCTCCCCCAGGACGCCTGCGTACGGCAGTCGGTGGCCAGATGTTTACTTCCAGCCGGAGAAAGAGAAAAAGGACAGCTTTCCCAGGGACAATTCTGGACCCTTGGGAACATCCAGAATGACCAAAGCCTAAACTTGGCACGGCCTGGGGAACGCTCTTCCGCACGTCCAGCAATCCCCACGTCAAAACCTTTCTCGGCAGAGGCAGGCACTCTCTCCCTTGTACTAGATAGCTCGGCAGAGCCTCCCGAGAAACATGCTGCGTCATTCAGCTTGAAAGTGGGACGCGGATGGGAGAGTACGCTTTCTCCCCGTTTGGAGGCGCCGTGCGCTTGGCTTCAAAGCTGCCCGAACAGCACTAGCGGCCCGACGTCTCTGCACGGCAGGATTGTCGTTGTGGGCCGAGGCTGCGTGTTCTCTCAAAGCGGAAAACCGTGCTGGCAATACCTTGCTAGAAACTCCTCCCACGGCACTCCATGTTCAGCTCCGGCCAAACGAAAGGTGACCTCAGGCCTCGAGGTAAGTTCCAGCGTTTCACGTCGGGGGAGTTGGGTGTGCAGGGGTTTCCATGAGGCCAGACTCCACCACGGAGTGCCTTAACTCTGCGACGCTCCTGGGGGCACACAGGAGAGGAGCTCGTTCGCCAGTTTCGCAGGATGACTTCTCTCCGTGCCGGAACGGCGGCTCCTGGCTTCTAGAGGAACCTTAGCCTAAACAGGCCCCTGGAGAAAGCTCTTCACATTCAGAGCAAGGGCAAGGTACTGCTCTCTGGCTTGCCTGGGTTGAGTGCCCCAGTCGTCAAAGAGCCTCGCGAAAGCAGTGCTGCGCAGACTCCCTTTGCCAGTCGAACGGCCTCCTTGACTGAAAGAGAACTGCAGTGCCAAAAGGCACGGTGCTGACGACTGGCTCCAGGAAGAGACTCGGGACAGCACTCTCCTAGAAGCGAAAGCTAGGCTGTGCGCCCAGCCTGAGGAGCAGTACGTACGTTTGCCACACTTCTTTACACAGCTAGGCATGAGCCAGAGAGCCTTGGTCACTGAGGCCTACCTAAGGGACTGCCATACTTACCCAGTAGCTCCCACGCAGAGGTCCCTGTGCCCAAACGGGCCTCCACGGCAGGGCCCTGTTCCTCCCGTTGTGTTTCCTTGAGGTAATCAGAAACCGCTGAGGATCCCTATAGGAGCTCCGGTTTGAAGCTGGGCGACCCTGGCTAAACCTTATTCCCCTCCGTGGTAAACGAGACAGGGGCGGGTCCTAAGCTGCCTGAAGTACACTGCTCGCGCCCACCTGCTCTTTGCTGCCGGAAGGCCTCCCACAAGACGTCTGAGTTTACTCGTGACAGCAGAAGTCTGAGTTTACGCGTGTGAGGCCTGCTGCTCTCGGTTCCTTGCTGGGAGCTTCAGCAGGAGCGCTCGGGAGCTCGCCGGCACAAGGACTGTGAGTCCCCTCGCCCCACCCCGGCCTCAAGCAAAAGTCCAGATTTCCCCCGTCAGGAACACCTCGGAGTGCCATAGGAGCGAAGAAGCGTGCGTTAACGGAGGGCCTCAACAGTGCTAGGGCTTTATTTCACGAGACACCGTGCACTCACGTTCGTTGTAACAACTGTCAAAGGGCACGGGATGCCTTCCAACTCCTCTCTGGCGTTTGAGCCACAGGAAGTAAATGCATTCGTTTGATTAAGCTCCGTGAACGTGCAACGACGATGGCGAAGCGCTGCCCTGTTCGCTCGAAAGCTCTCGTTTGTACGGCCTTCACACGGCCTCAAGGTACGCCGTGCTAAACAGCCTTACATTCCACGCTGGTGTGCCCCCAATTGGGAATGTGGGCTCTTCTGTGAGACACCAATGTGCGTCCCAAAGGAAACCGGAGAGGGGGGGGGGCTCCCCCAGGACGCCTGCGTACGGCAGTCGGTGGCCAGATGTTTACTTCCAGCCGGAGAAAGAGAAAAAGGACAGCTTTCCCAGGGACAATTCTGGACCCTTGGGAACATCCAGAATGACCAAAGCCTAAACTTGGCACGGCCTGGGGAACGCTCTTCCGCACGTCCAGCAATCCCCACGTCAAAACCTTTCTCGGCAGAGGCAGGCACTCTCTCCCTTGTACTAGATAGCTCGGCAGAGCCTCCCGAGAAACATGCTGCGTCATTCAGCTTGAAAGTGGGACGCGGATGGGAGAGTACGCTTTCTCCCCGTTTGGAGGCGCCGTGCGCTTGGCTTCAAAGCTGCCCGAACAGCACTAGCGGCCCGACGTCTCTGCACGGCAGGATTGTCGTTGTGGGCCGAGGCTGCGTGTTCTCTCAAAGCGGAAAACCGTGCTGGCAATACCTTGCTAGAAACTCCTCCCACGGCACTCCATGTTCAGCTCCGGCCAAACGAAAGGTGACCTCAGGCCTCGAGGTAAGTTCCAGCGTTTCACGTCGGGGGAGTTGGGTGTGCAGGGGTTTCCATGAGGCCAGACTCCACCACGGAGTGCCTTAACTCTGCGACGCTCCTGGGGGCACACAGGAGAGGAGCTCGTTCGCCAGTTTCGCAGGATGACTTCTCTCCGTGCCGGAACGGCGGCTCCTGGCTTCTAGAGGAACCTTAGCCTAAACAGGCCCCTGGAGAAAGCTCTTCACATTCAGAGCAAGGGCAAGGTACTGCTCTCTGGCTTGCCTGGGTTGAGTGCCCCAGTCGTCAAAGAGCCTCGCGAAAGCAGTGCTGCGCAGACTCCCTTTGCCAGTCGAACGGCCTCCTTGACTGAAAGAGAACTGCAGTGCCAAAAGGCACGGTGCTGACGACTGGCTCCAGGAAGAGACTCGGGACAGCACTCTCCTAGAAGCGAAAGCTAGGCTGTGCGCCCAGCCTGAGGAGCAGTACGTACGTTTGCCACACTTCTTTACACAGCTAGGCATGAGCCAGAGAGCCTTGGTCACTGAGGCCTACCTAAGGGACTGCCATACTTACCCAGTAGCTCCCACGCAGAGGTCCCTGTGCCCAAACGGGCCTCCACGGAAGGGCCCTGTTCCTCCCGTTGTGTTTCCTTGAGGTAATCAGAAACCGCTGAGGATCCCTATAGGAGCTCCGGTTTGAAGCTGGGCGACCCTGGCTAAACCTTATTCCCCTCCGTGGTAAACGAGACAGGGGCGGGTCCTAAGCTGCCTGAAGTACACTGCTCGCGCCCACCTGCTCTTTGCTGCCGGAAGGCCTCCCACAAGACGTCTGAGTTTACTCGTGACAGCAGAAGTCTGAGTTTACGCGTGTGAGGCCTGCTGCTCTCGGTTCCTTGCTGGGAGCTTCAGCAGGAGCGCTCGGGAGCTCGCCGGCACAAGAACTGTGAGTCCCCTCGCCCCACCCCGGCCTCAAGCAAAAGTCCAGATTTCCCCCGTCAGGAACACCTCGGAGTGCCATAGGAGCGAAGAAGCGTGCGTTAACGGAGGGCCTCAACAGTGCTAGGGCTTTATTTCACGAGACACCGTGCACTCACGTTCGTTGTAACAACTGTCAAAGGGCACGGGATGCCTTCCAACTCCTCTCTGGCGTTTGAGCCACAGGAAGTAAATGCATTCGTTTGATTAAGCTCCGTGAACGTGCAACGACGATGGCGAAGCGCTGCCCTGTTCGCTCGAAAGCTCTCGTTTGTACGGCCTTCACACGGCCTCAAGGTACGCCGTGCTAAACAGCCTTACATTCCACGCTGGTGTGCCCCCAATTGGGAATGTGGGCTCTTCTGTGAGACACCAATGTGCGTCCCAAAGGAAACCGGAGGGGGGGGGGGCTCCCCCAGGACGCCTGCGTACGGCAGTCGGTGGCCAGATGTTTACTTCCAGCCGGAGAAAGAGAAAAAGGACAGCTTTCCCAGGGACAATTCTGGACCCTTGGGAACATCCAGAATGACCAAAGCCTAAACTTGGCACGGCCTGGGGAACGCTCTTCCGCACGTCCAGCAATCCCCACGTCAAAACCTTTCTCGGCAGAGGCAGGCACTCTCTCCCTTGTACTAGATAGCTCGGCAGAGCCTCCCGAGAAACATGCTGCGTCATTCAGCTTGAAAGTGGGACGCGGATGGGAGAGTACGCTTTCTCCCCGTTTGGAGGCGCCGTGCGCTTGGCTTCAAAGCTGCCCGAACAGCACTAGCGGCCCGACGTCTCTGCACGGCAGGATTGTCGTTGTGGGCCGAGGCTGCGTGTTCTCTCAAAGCGGAAAACCGTGCTGGCAATACCTTGCTAGAAACTCCTCCCACGGCACTCCATGTTCAGCTCCGGCCAAACGAAAGGTGACCTCAGGCCTCGAGGTAAGTTCCAGCGTTTCACGTCGGGGGAGTTGGGTGTGCAGGGGTTTCCATGAGGCCAGACTCCACCACGGAGTGCCTTAACTCTGCGACGCTCCTGGGGGCACACAGGAGAGGAGCTCGTTCGCCAGTTTCGCAGGATGACTTCTCTCCGTGCCGGAACGGCGGCTCCTGGCTTCTAGAGGAACCTTAGCCTAAACAGGCCCCTGGAGAAAGCTCTTCACATTCAGAGCAAGGGCAAGGTACTGCTCTCTGGCTTGCCTGGGTTGAGTGCCCCAGTCGTCAAAGAGCCTCGCGAAAGCAGTGCTGCGCAGACTCCCTTTGCCAGTCGAACGGCCTCCTTGACTGAAAGAGAACTGCAGTGCCAAAAGGCACGGTGCTGACGACTGGCTCCAGGAAGAGACTCGGGACAGCACTCTCCTAGAAGCGAAAGCTAGGCTGTGCGCCCAGCCTGAGGAGCAGTACGTACGTTTGCCACACTTCTTTACACAGCTAGGCATGAGCCAGAGAGCCTTGGTCACTGAGGCCTACCTAAGGGACTGCCATACTTACCCAGTAGCTCCCACGCAGAGGTCCCTGTGCCCAAACGGGCCTCCACGGAAGGGCCCTGTTCCTCCCGTTGTGTTTCCTTGAGGTAATCAGAAACCGCTGAGGATCCCTATAGGAGCTCCGGTTTGAAGCTGGGCGACCCTGGCTAAACCTTATTCCCCTCCGTGGTAAACGAGACAGGGGCGGGTCCTAAGCTGCCTGAAGTACACTGCTCGCGCCCACCTGCTCTTTGCTGCCGGAAGGCCTCCCACAAGACGTCTGAGTTTACTCGTGACAGCAGAAGTCTGAGTTTACGCGTGTGAGGCCTGCTGCTCTCGGTTCCTTGCTGGGAGCTTCAGCAGGAGCGCTCGGGAGCTCGCCGGCACAAGAACTGTGAGTCCCCTCGCCCCACCCCGGCCTCAAGCAAAAGTCCAGATTTCCCCCGTCAGGAACACCTCGGAGTGCCATAGGAGCGAAGAAGCGTGCGTTAACGGAGGGCCTCAACAGTGCTAGGGCTTTATTTCACGAGACACCGTGCACTCACGTTCGTTGTAACAACTGTCAAAGGGCACGGGATGCCTTCCAACTCCTCTCTGGCGTTTGAGCCACAGGAAGTAAATGCATTCGTTTGATTAAGCTCCGTGAACGTGCAACGACGATGGCGAAGCGCTGCCCTGTTCGCTCGAAAGCTCTCGTTTGTACGGCCTTCACACGGCCTCAAGGTACGCCGTGCTAAACAGCCTTACATTCCACGCTGGTGTGCCCCCAATTGGGAATGTGGGCTCTTCTGTGAGACACCAATGTGCGGCCCAAAGGAAACCGGAGGGGGGGGGCTCCCCCAGGACACCTGCGTACGGCAGTCGGTGGCCAGATGTTTACTTCCAGCCGGAGAAAGAGAAAAAGGACAGCTTTCCCAGGGACAATTCTGGACCCTTGGGAACATCCAGAATGACCAAAGCCTAAACTTGGCACGGCCTGGGGAACGCTCTTCCGCACGTCCAGCAATCCCCACGTCAAAACCTTTCTCGGCAGAGGAAGGCACTCTCTCCCTTGTACTAGATAGCTCGGCAGAACCTTCCGAGAAACATGCTGCGTCATTCAGCTTGAAAGTGGGACGCGGATGGGAGAGTACGCTTTCTCCCCGTTTGGAGGCGCCTTGCGCTTGGCTTCAAAGCTGCCCGAAGAGGTCTAGCGGTCCGACGTCTCTGCACGGCAGTATTGTCGTTGTGGACCGAGGCTCCGTGTTCTCTCAAAGCGGAAAACCGTGCTGGCAATACCTTGCTAGAAACTCCTCCCACGGCACTACATGTTCAGCTCCGGCCAAACGAAAGGTGACCTCAGGCCTCGAGGTAAGTCCCAGCGTTTCACGTCGGGGGAGTTGGGTGTGCAGTGGTTTCCATGAGGCCAGACTCCACCACGGAGTGCCTTAACTCTGCGACGCTCCTGGGGGCACACAGGATAGGAGCTCGTTCGCCAATTTCGCAGGATGACTTCTCTCCGTGCCGGAACGGCGGCTCCTGGCTTCTAGAGGAACCTTAGCCTAAACAGGCCCCTGGAGAAAGCTCTTCACATTCAGAGCAAGGGCAAGGTACTGCTCTCTGGCTTGCCTGGGTTGAGTGCCCCAGTCGTCAAAGAGCCTCGCGAAAGCAGTGCTGCGCAGACTCCCTTTGCCGGTCGAACGGCCTCCTTGACTGAAAGAGAACTGCAGTGCCAAAAGGCACGGTGCTGACGACGGGCTCCAGGAAGAGACTCGGGACAGCACTCTCCTAGAAGCGAAAGCTAGGCTGTGCGCCCAGCCTGAGGAGCAGTACGTACGTTTGCCACACTTCTTTACACAGCTAGGCATGAGCCAGAGAGCCTTGGTCACTGAGGCCTACCTAAGGGACTGCCATACTTACCCAGTAGATCCCCCGCAGAGGTCCCTGTGCCCAAACGGGCCTCCGCGGAAGGGCCCTGTTCCTCCCGTTGTGTTTCCTTGAGGTAATCAGAAACCGTTGAGGATCCCTATAGGAGCTCCGGTTTGAAGCTGGGCGACCCTGGCTAAACCTTATTCCCCTCCGTGGTAAACGAGACAGGGGCGGGTCCTAAGCTGCCTGAAGTACACTGCTCGCGCCCACCTTCTCTTTGCTGCCGAAGGCCTCCCATAAGAAGTCTGAGTTTACTCGTGACAGCAGAAATCTGAGTTTACGCGTGTGAGGCCTGCTGCTCTCAGTTCCTTGCTGGGAGCTTCAGCAGGAGCGCTCCGGTGCTCGCCGGCACAAGAACTGTGAGTCCCCTCGCCCCACCCCGGCCTCAAGCAAAAGTCCAGATTTCCCCCGTCAGTAACACCTCGGAGTGCCATAGGAGCGAAGAAGCATGCGTTAACGGAGTGCTTCAACAGTGCTAGGGCTTTATTTCACGAGACACCGTGCACTCACGTTCGTTGTAACAACTGTCAAAGGGCACTGGCTGCCTTCCAACTCCCCTCTTGCGTTTGAGCCACAGGAAGTAAATGCATTCGTTTGATTAAGCTCCATGAACGTGCAACGACGATGGTGAAGCGCTGCCCTATTCGCTCGAAAGCTCTCGTTTATATGGCCTTCCAACGGCCTCAAGGTACGCCGTTCTAAACAGTCTTACATTCCATGCTGGTGTGCCCCCAGTTAGGAATTTGGGCTCTTCTGTGAGACACCAATGTGCGTCCCAAAGGAAACCGGGGGGCTCCCCCAGGACGCCTGCGTACGGCAGTCGGTTGCCAGATGTTTACTTCCAGCCGGAGAAAGGAAAAAAGGACAACTTTCCCAGGGACAATTCTGGACCCTTCGGAACATCCAGAATCACCAAAGCCTAAACTTGGCACGGCCTGGGGAACGCTCTTCCGCATGTCCAGCAATCCCCACGTCAAAACCTTTCTCAGCAGAGGCAGGCACTCTCTCCGTTGTACTAGATAGCTCGGAAGAACCTTCCGAGAAACATGCTGCGTCATTCAGCTTGAAAGTGGGACGTGGATGGGAGAGTACGCTTTCTCCCCGTTTGGAGATGCCTTGCGCTTGGCTTCAAAGCTGCCCGAACAGCACTAGCGGTCCGACGTCTCTGCACGGCAGGATTGTCGTTGTTGGCCGAGGCTCCGTGTTCTCTCAAAGCAGAAAACCGTGCTGGCAATTCCTTTCTAGAAACTCCTCCCACGGCACTACATGTTCAGCTCCGGCCAAACGAAAGGTGACCTCAGGCCTCGAGGTAAGTCCCAGCGTTTCACGTCGGGGGAGTTGGGTGTGCAGTGGTTTCCATGAGGCCAGACTCCACCACGGAGTGCCTTAACTCTGCGACGCTCCTGGGGGCACACAGGATAGGAGCTCGTTCGCCAGTTTCGCAGGATGACTTCTCTCCGTGCCGGAACGGCGGCTCCTGGCTTCTAGAGGAACCTTAGCCTAAACAGGCCCCTGGAGAAAGCTCTTCACATTCAGAGCAAGGGCAACGTACTGCTCTCTGGCTTGCCTGGGTTGAGTGCCCCAGTCGTCAAAGAGCCTCGCGAAAGCAGTGCTGCGCAGACTCCCTTTGCCAGTCGAACGGCCTCCTTGACTGAAAGAGAACTGCAGTGCCAAAAGGCACGGTGCTGACGACTGGCTCCAGGAAGAGACTCGGGACAGCACTCTCCTAGAAGCGAAAGCTAGGCTGTGCGCCCAGCCTGAGGAGCAGTACGTACGTTTGCCACACTTCTTTACACAGCTAGGCATGAGCCAGAGAGCCTTGGTCACTGAGGCCTACCTAAGGGACTGCCATACTTACCCAGTAGCTCCCACGCAGAGGTCCCTGTGCCCAAACGGGCCTCCACGGAAGGGCCCTGTTCCTCCCGTTGTGTTTCCTTGAGGTAATCAGAAACCACTGAGGAGCCCTATATGAGCTCCGGTTTGAAGCTGGGTGACCCTGGCTAAACCTTATTGCCCTCCGTGGTAAACGAGACAGTGGCGGGTCATAAGCTGCCTGAAGTACACTGCTCGCGCCCACCTTCTCTTTGCTGCCGGAAGGCCTCCCATAAGAAGTCTGAGTTCACTCGTGACGGAAGCAGTCTGAGTGTACTCGTGTGAGGCCTGCTGCTGTCAGTTCCTTGCTGGGAACCTCAGCAGGAGCGCTCTGGAGCTGGCCTGGAAGAGAATTGTGAGTCCCCTCGCGCCACCCCGGCCTCAAGCAAAAGTCCAGATTTCCCCCGTCAGGAACACCTCGGAGTGCCATAGGAGCGAAGAAGCGTGCGTTAACGGAGGGCCTCAACAGTGCTAGGGCTTTATTTCACGAGACACCGTGCACTCACGTTCGTTGTAACAACTGTCAAAGGGCACGGGATGCCTTCCAACTCCTCTCTGGCGTTTGAGCCACAGGAAGTAAATGCATTCGTTTGATTAAGCTCCGTGAACGTGCAACGACGATGGCGAAGCGCTGCCCTGTTCGCTCGAAAGCTCTCGTTTGTACGGCCTTCACACGGCCTCAAGGTACGCCGTGCTAAACAGCCTTACATTCCACGCTGGTGTGCCCCCAATTGGGAATGTGGGCTCTTCTGTGAGACACCAATGTGCGTCCCAAAGGAAACCGGAGGGGGGGGGGCTCCCCCAGGACGCCTGCGTACGGCAGTCGGTGGCCAGATGTTTACTTCCAGCCGGAGAAAGAGAAAAAGGACAGCTTTCCCAGGGACAATTCTGGACCCTTGGGAACATCCAGAATGACCAAAGCCTAAACTTGGCACGGCCTGGGGAACGCTCTTCCGCACGTCCAGCAATCCCCACGTCAAAACCTTTCTCGGCAGAGGCAGGCACTCTCTCCCTTGTACTAGATAGCTCGGCAGAGCCTCCCGAGAAACATGCTGCGTCATTCAGCTTGAAAGTGGGACGCGGATGGGAGAGTACGCTTTCTCCCCGTTTGGAGGCGCCGTGCGCTTGGCTTCAAAGCTGCCCGAACAGCACTAGCGGCCCGACGTCTCTGCACGGCAGGATTGTCGTTGTGGGCCGAGGCTGCGTGTTCTCTCAAAGCGGAAAACCGTGCTGGCAATACCTTGCTAGAAACTCCTCCCACGGCACTCCATGTTCAGCTCCGGCCAAACGAAAGGTGACCTCAGGCCTCAAGGTAAGTTCCAGCGTTTCACGTCGGGGGATTTGGGTGTGCAGGGGTTTCCATGAGGCCAGACTCCACCACGGAGTGCCTTAACTCTGCGACGCTCCTGGGGGCACACAGGATAGGAGCTCGTTCGCCAGTTTCGCAGGATGACTTCTCTCCGTGCCGGAACGGCGGCTCCTGGCTTCTAGAGGAACCTTAGCCTAAACAGGCCCCTGGAGAAAGCTCTTCACATTCAGAGCAAGGGCAAGGTACTGCTCTCTGGCTTGCCTGGGTTGAGTGCCCCAGTCGTCAAAGAGCCTCGCGAAAGCAGTGCTGCGCAGACTCCCTTTGCCGGTCGAACGGCCTCCTTGACTGAAAGAGAACTGCAGTGCCAAAAGGCACGGTGCTGACGACTGGCTCCAGGAAGAGACTCGGGACAGCACTCTCCTAGAAGCGAAAGCTAGGCTGTGCGCCCAGCCTGAGGAGCAGTACGTACGTTTGCCACACTTCTTTACACAGCTAGGCATGAGCCAGAGAGCCTTGGTCACTGAGGCCTACCTAAGGGACTGCCATACTTACCCAGTAGATCCCCCGCAGAGGTCCCTGTGCCCAAACGGGCCTCCGCGGAAGGGCCCTGTTCCTCCCGTTGTGTTTCCTTGAGGTAATCAGAAACCGTTGAGGATCCCTATAGGAGCTCCGGTTTGAAGCTGGGCGACCCTGGCTAAACCTTATTCCCCTCCGTGGTAAACGAGACAGGGGCGGGTCCTAAGCTGCCTGAAGTACACTGCTCGCGCCCACCTTCTCTTTGCTGCCGGAAGGCCTCCCATAAGAAGTCTGAGTTTACTCGTGACAGCAGAAATCTGAGTTTACGCGTGTGAGGCCTGCTGCTCTCAGTTCCTTGCTGGGATCTTCAGCAGGAGCGCTCCGGTGCTCGCCGGCACAAGAACTGTGAGTCCCCTCGCCCCACCCCGGCCTCAAGCAAAAGTCCAGATTTCCCCCGTCAGTAACACCTCGGAGTGCCATAGGAGCGAAGAAGCATGCGTTAACGGAGTGCTTCAACAGTGCTAGGGCTTTATTTCACGAGACACCGTGCACTCACGTTCGTTGTAACAACTGTCAAAGGGCACTGGCTGCCTTCCAACTCCTCTCTTGCGTTTGAGCCACAGGAAGTAAATGCATTCGTTTGATTAAGCTCCATGAACGTGCAACGACGATGGTGAAGCGCTGCCCTATTCGCTCGAAAGCTCTCGTTTATATGGCCTTCCAACGGCCTCAAGGTACGCCGTTCTAAACAGTCTTACATTCCATGCTGGTGTGCCCCCAGTTAGGAATTTGGGCTCTTCTGTGAGACACCAATGTGCGTCCCAAAGGAAACCGGGGGGCTCCCCCAGGACGCCTGCGTACGGCAGTCGGTTGCCAGATGTTTACTTCCAGCCGGAGAAAGGAAAAAAGGACAGCTTTCCCAGGGACAATTCTGGACCCTTCGGAACATCCAGAATCACCAAAGCCTAAACTTGGCACGGCCTGGGGAACGCTCTTCCGCATGTCCAGCAATCCCCACGTCAAAACCTTTCTCAGCAGAGGCAGGCACTCTCTCCGTTGTACTAGATAGCTCGGAAGAACCTTCCGAGAAACATGCTGCGTCATTCAGCTTGAAAGTGGGACGTGGATGGGAGAGTACGCTTTCTCCCCGTTTGGAGATGCCTTGCGCTTGGCTTCAAAGCTGCCCGAACAGCACTAGCGGTCCGACGTCTCTGCACGGCAGGATTGTCGTTGTTGGCCGAGGCTCCGTGTTCTCTCAAAGCAGAAAACCGTGCTGGCAATTCCTTTCTAGAAACTCCTCCCACGGCACTACATGTTCAGCTCCGGCCAAACGAAAGGTGACCTCAGGCCTCGAGGTAAGTCCCAGCGTTTCACGTCGGGGGAGTTGGGTGTGCAGTGGTTTCCATGAGGCCAGACTCCACCACGGAGTGCCTTAACTCTGCGACGCTCCTGGGGGCACACAGGATAGGAGCTCGTTCGCCAGTTTCGCAGGATGACTTCTCTCCGTGCCGGAACGGCGGCTCCTGGCTTCTAGAGGAACCTTAGCCTAAACAGGCCCCTGGAGAAAGCTCTTCACATTCAGAGCAAGGGCAACGTACTGCTCTCTGGCTTGCCTGGGTTGAGTGCCCCAGTCGTCAAAGAGCCTCGCGAAAGCAGTGCTGCGCAGACTCCCTTTGCCAGTCGAACGGCCTCCTTGACTGAAAGAGAACTGCAGTGCCAAAAGGCACGGTGCTGACGACTGGCTCCAGGAAGAGACTCGGGACAGCACTCTCCTAGAAGCGAAAGCTAGGCTGTGCGCCCAGCCTGAGGAGCAGTACGTACGTTTGCCACACTTCTTTACACAGCTAGGCATGAGCCAGAGAGCCTTGGTCACTGAGGCCTACCTAAGGGACTGCCATACTTACCCAGTAGATCCCACGCAGAGGTCCCTGTGCCCAAAAGTGCCTCCATGGAAGGGCCCTGTTCCTCCCGTTGTGTTTCCTTGAGGTAATCAGAAACCACTGAGGAGCCCTATATGAGCTCCGGTTTGAAGCTGGGTGACCCTGGCTAAACCTTATTGCCCTCCGTGGTAAACGAGACAGTGGCGGGTCATAAGCTGCCTGAAGTACACTGCTCGCGCCCACCTTCTCTTTGCTGCCGGAAGGCCTCCCATAAGAAGTCTGAGTTCACTCGTGACGGAAGCAGTCTGAGTGTACTCGTGTGAGGCCTGCTGCTGTCAGTTCCTTGCTGGGAACCTCAGCAGGAGCGCTCTGGAGCTGGCCTGGAAGAGAATTGTGAGTCCCCTCGCGCCACCCCGGCCTCAAGCAAAAGTCCAGATTTCCCCCGTCAGGAACACCTCGGAGTGCCATAGGAGCGAAGAAGCGTGCGTTAACGGAGGGCCTCAACAGTGCTAGGGCTTTATTTCACGAGACACCGTGCACTCACGTTCGTTGTAACAACTGTCAAAGGGCACGGGATGCCTTCCAACTCCTCTCTGGCGTTTGAGCCACAGGAAGTAAATGCATTCGTTTGATTAAGCTCCGTGAACGTGCAACGACGATGGCGAAGCGCTGCCCTGTTCGCTCGAAAGCTCTCGTTTGTACGGCCTTCACACGGCCTCAAGGTACGCCGTGCTAAACAGCCTTACATTCCACGCTGGTGTGCCCCCAATTGGGAATGTGGGCTCTTCTGTGAGACACCAATGTGCGTCCCAAAGGAAACCGGAGGGGGGGGGGGCTCCCCCAGGACGCCTGCGTACGGCAGTCGGTGGCCAGATGTTTACTTCCAGCCGGAGAAAGAGAAAAAGGACAGCTTTCCCAGGGACAATTCTGGACCCTTGGGAACATCCAGAATGACCAAAGCCTAAACTTGGCACGGCCTGGGGAACGCTCTTCCGCACGTCCAGCAATCCCCACGTCAAAACCTTTCTCGGCAGAGGCAGGCACTCTCTCCCTTGTACTAGATAGCTCGGCAGAGCCTCCCGAGAAACATGCTGCGTCATTCAGCTTGAAAGTGGGACGCGGATGGGAGAGTACGCTTTCTCCCCGTTTGGAGGCGCCGTGCGCTTGGCTTCAAAGCTGCCCGAACAGCACTAGCGGCCCGACGTCTCTGCACGGCAGGATTGTCGTTGTGGGCCGAGGCTGCGTGTTCTCTCAAAGCGGAAAACCGTGCTGGCAATACCTTGCTAGAAACTCCTCCCACGGCACTCCATGTTCAGCTCCGGCCAAACGAAAGGTGACCTCAGGCCTCAAGGTAAGTTCCAGCGTTTCACGTCGGGGGAGTTGGGTGTGCAGGGGTTTCCATGAGGCCAGACTCCACCACGGAGTGCCTTAACTCTGCGACGCTCCTGGGGGCACACAGGAGAGGAGCTCGTTCGCCAGTTTCGCAGGATGACTTCTCTCCGTGCCGGAACGGCGGCTCCTGGCTTCTAGAGGAACCTTAGCCTAAACAGGCCCCTGGAGAAAGCTCTTCACATTCAGAGCAAGGGCAAGGTACTGCTCTCTGGCTTGCCTGGGTTGAGTGCCCCAGTCGTCAAAGAGCCTCGCGAAAGCAGTGCTGCGCAGACTCCCTTTGCCAGTCGAACGGCCTCCTTGACTGAAAGAGAACTGCAGTGCCAAAAGGCACGGTGCTGACGACTGGCTCCAGGAAGAGACTCGGGACAGCACTCTCCTAGAAGCGAAAGCTAGGCTGTGCGCCCAGCCTGAGGAGCAGTACGTACGTTTGCCACACTTCTTTACACAGCTAGGCATGAGCCAGAGAGCCTTGGTCACTGAGGCCTACCTAAGGGACTGCCATACTTACCCAGTAGCTCCCACGCAGAGGTCCCTGTGCCCAAACGGGCCTCCACAGAAGGGCCCTGTTCCTCCGGTTGTGTTTCCTTGAGGTAATCAGAAACCGCTGAGGATCCCTATAGGAGCTCCGGTTTGAAGCTGGGCGACCCTGGCTAAACCTTATTCCCCTCCGTGGTAAACGAGACAGGGGCGGGTCCTAAGCTGCCTGAAGTACACTGCTCGCGCCCACCTTCTCTTTGCTGCCGGAAGGCCTCCCACAAGACGTCTGAGTTTACTCGTGACAGCAGAAGTCTGAGTTTACGCGTGTGAGGCCTGCTGCTCTCGGTTCCTTGCTGGGAGCTTCAGCAGGAGCGCTCGGGAGCTCGCCGGCACAAGAACTGTGAGTCCCCTCGCCCCACCCCGGCCTCAAGCAAAAGTCCAGATTTCCCCCGTCAGGAACACCTCGGAGTGCCATAGGAGCGAAGAAGCGTGCGTTAACGGAGGGCCTCAACAGTGCTAGGGCTTTATTTCACGAGACACCGTGCACTCACGTTCGTTGTAACAACTGTCAAAGGGCACGGGATGCCTTCCAACTCCTCTCTGGCGTTTGAGCCACAGGAAGTAAATGCATTCGTTTGATTAAGCTCCGTGAACGTGCAACGACGATGGCGAAGCGCTGCCCTGTTCGCTCGAAAGCTCTCGTTTGTACGGCCTTCACACGGCCTCAAGGTACGCCGTGCTAAACAGCCTTACATTCCACGCTGGTGTGCCCCCAATTGGGAATGTGGGCTCTTCTGTGAGACACCAATGTGCGTCCCAAAGGAAACCGGAGGGGGGGGGCTCCCCCAGGACGCCTGCGTACGGCAGTCGGTGGCCAGATGTTTACTTCCAGCCGGAGAAAGAGAAAAAGGACAGCTTTCCCAGGGACAATTCTGGACCCTTGGGAACATCCAGAATGACCAAAGCCTAAACTTGGCACGGCCTGGGGAACGCTCTTCCGCACGTCCAGCAATCCCCACGTCAAAACCTTTCTCGGCAGAGGCAGGCACTCTCTCCCTTGTACTAGATAGCTCGGCAGAGCCTCCCGAGAAACATGCTGCGTCATTCAGCTTGAAAGTGGGACGCGGATGGGAGAGTACGCTTTCTCCCCGTTTGGAGGCGCCGTGCGCTTGGCTTCAAAGCTGCCCGAACAGCACTAGCGGCCCGACGTCTCTGCACGGCAGGATTGTCGTTGTGGGCCGAGGCTGCGTGTTCTCTCAAAGCGGAAAACCGTGCTGGCAATACCTTGCTAGAAACTCCTCCCACGGCACTCCATGTTCAGCTCCGGCCAAACGAAAGGTGACCTCAGGCCTCAAGGTAAGTTCCAGCGTTTCACGTCGGGGAGTTGGGTGTGCAGGGGTTTCCATGAGGCCAGACTCCACCACGGAGTGCCTTAACTCTGCGACGCTCCTGGGGGCACACAGGAGAGGAGCTCGTTCGCCAGTTTCGCAGGATGACTTCTCTCCGTGCCGGAACGGCGGCTCCTGGCTTCTAGAGGAACCTTAGCCTAAACAGGCCCCTGGAGAAAGCTCTTCACATTCAGAGCAAGGGCAAGGTACTGCTCTCTGGCTTGCCTGGGTTGAGTGCCCCAGTCGTCAAAGAGCCTCGCGAAAGCAGTGCTGCGCAGACTCCCTTTGCCAGTCGAACGGCCTCCTTGACTGAAAGAGAACTGCAGTGCCAAAAGGCACGGTGCTGACGACTGGCTCCAGGAAGAGACTCGGGACAGCACTCTCCTAGAAGCGAAAGCTAGGCTGTGCGCCCAGCCTGAGGAGCAGTACGTACGTTTGCCACACTTCTTTACACAGCTAGGCATGAGCCAGAGAGCCTTGGTCACTGAGGCCTACCTAAGGGACTGCCATACTTACCCAGTAGCTCCCCGCAGAGGTCCCTGTGCCCAAACGGGCCTCCACGGAAGGGCCCTGTTCCTCCCGTTGTGTTTCCTTGAGGTAATCAGAAACCGCTGAGGATCCCTATAGGAGCTCCGGTTTGAAGCTGGGCGACCCTGGCTAAACCTTATTCCCCTCCGTGGTAAACGAGACAGGGGCGGGTCCTAAGCTGCCTGAAGTACACTGCTCGCGCCCACCTGCTCTTTGCTGCCGGAAGGCCTCCCACAAGACGTCTGAGTTTACTCGTGACAGCAGAAGTCTGAGTTTACGCGTGTGAGGCCTGCTGCTCTCGGTTCCTTGCTGGGAGCTTCAGCAGGAGCGCTCGGGAGCTCGCCGGCACAAGAACTGTGAGTCCCCTCGCCCCACCCCGGCCTCAAGCAAAAGTCCAGATTTCCCCCGTCAGGAACACCTCGGAGTGCCATAGGAGCGAAGAAGCGTGCGTTAACGGAGGGCCTCAACAGTGCTAGGGCTTTATTTCACGAGACACCGTGCACTCACGTTCGTTGTAACAACTGTCAAAGGGCACGGGATGCCTTCCAACTCCTCTCTGGCGTTTGAGCCACAGGAAGTAAATGCATTCGTTTGATTAAGCTCCGTGAACGTGCAACGACGATGGCGAAGCACTGCCCTGTTCGCTCGAAAGCTCTCGTTTGTACGGCCTTCACACGGCCTCAAGGTACGCCGTGCTAAACAGCCTTACATTCCACGCTGGTGTGCCCCCAATTGGGAATGTGGGCTCTTCTGTGAGACACCAATGTGCGTCCCAAAGGAAACCGGAGGGGGGGGGCTCCCCCAGGACGCCTGCGTACGGCAGTCGGTGGCCAGATGTTTACTTCCAGCCGGAGAAAGAGAAAAAGGACAGCTTTCCCAGGGACAATTCTGGACCCTTGGGAACATCCAGAATGACCAAAGCCTAAACTTGGCACGGCCTGGGGAACGCTCTTCCGCACGTCCAGCAATCCCCACGTCAAAACCTTTCTCGGCAGAGGCAGGCACTCTCTCCCTTGTACTAGATAGCTCGGCAGAGCCTCCCGAGAAACATGCTGCGTCATTCAGCTTGAAAGTGGGACGCGGATGGGAGAGTACGCTTTCTCCCCGTTTGGAGGCGCCGTGCGCTTGGCTTCAAAGCTGCCCGAACAGCACTAGCGGCCCGACGTCTCTGCACGGCAGGATTGTCGTTGTGGGCCGAGGCTGCGTGTTCTCTCAAAGCGGAAAACCGTGCTGGCAATACCTTGCTAGAAACTCCTCCCACGGCACTCCATGTTCAGCTCCGGCCAAACGAAAGGTGACCTCAGGCCTCAAGGTAAGTTCCAGCGTTTCACGTCGGGGAGTTGGGTGTGCAGGGGTTTCCATGAGGCCAGACTCCACCACGGAGTGCCTTAACTCTGCGACGCTCCTGGGGGCACACAGGAGAGGAGCTCGTTCGCCAGTTTCGCAGGATGACTTCTCTCCGTGCCGGAACGGCGGCTCCTGGCTTCTAGAGGAACCTTAGCCTAAACAGGCCCCTGGAGAAAGCTCTTCACATTCAGAGCAAGGGCAAGGTACTGCTCTCTGGCTTGCCTGGGTTGAGTGCCCCAGTCGTCAAAGAGCCTCGCGAAAGCAGTGCTGCGCAGACTCCCTTTGCCAGTCGAACGGCCTCCTTGACTGAAAGAGAACTGCAGTGCCAAAAGGCACGGTGCTGACGACTGGCTCCAGGAAGAGACTCGGGACAGCACTCTCCTAGAAGCGAAAGCTAGGCTGTGCGCCCAGCCTGAGGAGCAGTACGTACGTTTGCCACACTTCTTTACACAGCTAGGCATGAGCCAGAGAGCCTTGGTCACTGAGGCCTACCTAAGGGACTGCCATACTTACCCAGTAGCTCCCCGCAGAGGTCCCTGTGCCCAAACGGGCCTCCACGGAAGGGCCCTGTTCCTCCCGTTGTGTTTCCTTGAGGTAATCAGAAACCGCTGAGGATCCCTATAGGAGCTCCGGTTTGAAGCTGGGCGACCCTGGCTAAACCTTATTCCCCTCCGTGGTAAACGAGACAGGGGCGGGTCCTAAGCTGCCTGAAGTACACTGCTCGCGCCCACCTGCTCTTTGCTGCCGGAAGGCCTCCCACAAGACGTCTGAGTTTACTCGTGACAGCAGAAGTCTGAGTTTACGCGTGTGAGGCCTGCTGCTCTCGGTTCCTTGCTGGGAGCTTCAGCAGGAGCGCTCGGGAGCTCGCCGGCACAAGAACTGTGAGTCCCCTCGCCCCACCCCGGCCTCAAGCAAAAGTCCAGATTTTCCCCGTCAGGAACACCTCGGAGTGCCATAGGAGCGAAGAAGCGTGCGTTAACGGAGGGCCTCAACAGTGCTAGGGCTTTATTTCACGAGACACCGTGCACTCACGTTCGTTGTAACAACTGTCAAAGGGCACGGGATGCCTTCCAACTCCTCTCTGGCGTTTGAGCCACAGGAAGTAAATGCATTCGTTTGATTAAGCTCCGTGAACGTGCAACGACGATGGCGAAGCACTGCCCTGTTCGCTCGAAAGCTCTCGTTTGTACGGCCTTCACACGGCCTCAAGGTACGCCGTGCTAAACAGCCTTACATTCCACGCTGGTGTGCCCCCAATTGGGAATGTGGGCTCTTCTGTGAGACACCAATGTGCGTCCCAAAGGAAACCGGAGGGGGGGGGGCTCCCCCAGGACGCCTGCGTACGGCAGTCGGTGGCCAGATGTTTACTTCCAGCCGGAGAAAGAGAAAAAGGACAGCTTTCCCAGGGACAATTCTGGACCCTTGGGAACATCCAGAATCACCAAAGCCTAAACTTGGCACGGCCTGGGGAACGCTCTTCCGCACGTCCAGCAATCCCCACGTCAAAACCTTTCTCGGCAGAGACAGGCACTCTCTCCCTTGTACTAGATAGCTCGGCAGAGCCTCCCGAGAAACATGCTGCGTCATTCAGCTTGAAAGTGGGACGCGGATGGGAGAGTACGCTTTCTCCCCGTTTGGAGGCGCCGTGCGCTTGGCTTCAAAGCTGCCCGAACAGCACTAGCGGCCCGACGTCTCTGCACGGCAGGATTGTCGTTGTGGGCCGAGGCTGCGTGTTCTCTCAAAGCGGAAAACCGTGCTGGCAATACCTTGCTAGAAACTCCTCCCACGGCACTCCATGTTCAGCTCCGGCCAAACGAAAGGTGACCTCAGGCCTCAAGGTAAGTTCCAGCGTTTCACGTCGGGGGAGTTGGGTGTGCAGGGGTTTCCATGAGGCCAGACTCCACCACGGAGTGCCTTAACTCTGCGACGCTCCTGGGGGCACACAGGAGAGGAGCTCGTTCGCCAGTTTCGCAGGATGACTTCTCTCCGTGCCGGAACGGCGGCTCCTGGCTTCTAGAGGAACCTTAGCCTAAACAGGCCCCTGGAGAAAGCTCTTCACATTCAGAGCAAGGGCAAGGTACTGCTCTCTGGCTTGCCTGGGTTGAGTGCCCCAGTCGTCAAAGAGCCTCGCGAAAGCAGTGCTGCGCAGACTCCCTTTGCCAGTCGAACGGCCTCCTTGACTGAAAGAGAACTGCAGTGCCAAAAGGCACGGTGCTGACGACTGGCTCCAGGAAGAGACTCGGGACAGCACTCTCCTAGAAGCGAAAGCTAGGCTGTGCGCCCAGCCTGAGGAGCAGTACGTACGTTTGCCACACTTCTTTACACAGCTAGGCATGAGCCAGAGAGCCTTGGTCACTGAGGCCTACCTAAGGGACTGCCATACTTACCCAGTAGCTCCCCGCAGAGGTCCCTGTGCCCAAACGGGCCTCCACGGAAGGGCCCTGTTCCTCCGGTTGTGTTTCCTTGAGGTAATCAGAAACCGCTGAGGATCCCTATAGGAGCTCCGGTTTGAAGCTGGGCGACCCTGGCTAAACCTTATTCCCCTCCGTGGTAAACGAGACAGGGGCGGGTCCTAAGCTGCCTGAAGTACACTGCTCGCGCCCACCTGCTCTTTGCTGCCGGAAGGCCTCCCACAAGACGTCTGAGTTTACTCGTGACAGCAGAAGTCTGAGTTTACGCGTGTGAGGCCTGCTGCTCTCGGTTCCTTGCTGGGAGCTTCAGCAGGAGCGCTCGGGAGCTCGCCGGCACAAGAACTGTGAGTCCCCTCGCCCCACCCCGGCCTCAAGCAAAAGTCCAGATTTCCCCCGTCAGGAACACCTCGGAGTGCCATAGGAGCGAAGAAGCGTGCGTTAACGGAGGGCCTCAACAGTGCTAGGGCTTTATTTCACGAGACACCGTGCACTCACGTTCGTTGTAACAACTGTCAAAGGGCACGGGATGCCTTCCAACTCCTCTCTGGCGTTTGAGCCACAGGAAGTAAATGCATTCGTTTGATTAAGCTCCGTGAACGTGCAACGACGATGGCGAAGCGCTGCCCTGTTCGCTCGAAAGCTCTCGTTTGTACGGCCTTCACACGGCCTCAAGGTACGCCGTGCTAAACAGCCTTACATTCCACGCTGGTGTGCCCCCAATTGGGAATGTGGGCTCTTCTGTGAGACACCAATGTGCGTCCCAAAGGAAACCGGAGGGGGGGGGCTCCCCCAGGACGCCTGCGTACGGCAGTCGGTGGCCAGATGTTTACTTCCAGCCGGAGAAAGAGAAAAAGGACAGCTTTCCCAGGGACAATTCTGGACCCTTGGGAACATCCAGAATGACCAAAGCCTAAACTTGGCACGGCCTGGGGAACGCTCTTCCGCACGTCCAGCAATCCCCACGTCAAAACCTTTCTCGGCAGAGGCAGGCACTCTCTCCCTTGTACTAGATAGCTCGGCAGAGCCTCCCGAGAAACATGCTGCGTCATTCAGCTTGAAAGTGGGACGCGGATGGGAGAGTACGCTTTCTCCCCGTTTGGAGGCGCCGTGCGCTTGGCTTCAAAGCTGCCCGAACAGCACTAGCGGCCCGACGTCTCTGCACGGCAGGATTGTCGTTGTGGGCCGAGGCTGCGTGTTCTCTCAAAGCGGAAAACCGTGCTGGCAATACCTTGCTAGAAACTCCTCCCACGGCACTCCATGTTCAGCTCCGGCCAAACGAAAGGTGACCTCAGGCCTCAAGGTAAGTTCCAGCGTTTCACGTCGGGGAGTTGGGTGTGCAGGGGTTTCCATGAGGCCAGACTCCACCACGGAGTGCCTTAACTCTGCGACGCTCCTGGGGGCACACAGGAGAGGAGCTCGTTCGCCAGTTTCGCAGGATGACTTCTCTCCGTGCCGGAACGGCGGCTCCTGGCTTCTAGAGGAACCTTAGCCTAAACAGGCCCCTGGAGAAAGCTCTTCACATTCAGAGCAAGGGCAAGGTACTGCTCTCTGGCTTGCCTGGGTTGAGTGCCCCAGTCGTCAAAGAGCCTCGCGAAAGCAGTGCTGCGCAGACTCCCTTTGCCAGTCGAACGGCCTCCTTGACTGAAAGAGAACTGCAGTGCCAAAAGGCACGGTGCTGACGACTGGCTCCAGGAAGAGACTCGGGACAGCACTCTCCTAGAAGCGAAAGCTAGGCTGTGCGCCCAGCCTGAGGAGCAGTACGTACGTTTGCCACACTTCTTTACACAGCTAGGCATGAGCCAGAGAGCCTTGGTCACTGAGGCCTACCTAAGGGACTGCCATACTTACCCAGTAGCTCCCCGCAGAGGTCCCTGTGCCCAAACGGGCCTCCACGGAAGGGCCCTGTTCCTCCCGTTGTGTTTCCTTGAGGTAATCAGAAACCGCTGAGGATCCCTATAGGAGCTCCGGTTTGAAGCTGGGCGACCCTGGCTAAACCTTATTCCCCTCCGTGGTAAACGAGACAGGGGCGGGTCCTAAGCTGCCTGAAGTACACTGCTCGCGCCCACCTGCTCTTTGCTGCCGGAAGGCCTCCCACAAGACGTCTGAGTTTACTCGTGACAGCAGAAGTCTGAGTTTACGCGTGTGAGGCCTGCTGCTCTCGGTTCCTTGCTGGGAGCTTCAGCAGGAGCGCTCGGGAACTCGCCGGCACAAGAACTGTGAGTCCCCTCGCCCCACCCCGGCCTCAAGCAAAAGTCCAGATTTTCCCCGTCAGGAACACCTCGGAGTGCCATAGGAGCGAAGAAGCGTGCGTTAACGGAGGGCCTCAACAGTGCTAGGGCTTTATTTCACGAGACACCGTGCACTCACGTTCGTTGTAACAACTGTCAAAGGGCACGGGATGCCTTCCAACTCCTCTCTGGCGTTTGAGCCACAGGAAGTAAATGCATTCGTTTGATTAAGCTCCGTGAACGTGCAACGACGATGGCGAAGCGCTGCCCTGTTCGCTCGAAAGCTCTCGTTTGTACGGCCTTCACACGGCCTCAAGGTACGCCGTGCTAAACAGCCTTACATTCCACGCTGGTGTGCCCCCAATTGGGAATGTGGGCTCTTCTGTGAGACACCAATGTGCGTCCCAAAGGAAACCGGAGGGGGGGGGGGCTCCCCCAGGACGCCTGCGTACGGCAGTCGGTGGCCAGATGTTTACTTCCAGCCGGAGAAAGAGAAAAAGGACAGCTTTCCCAGGGACAATTCTGGACCCTTGGGAACATCCAGAATCACCAAAGCCTAAACTTGGCACGGCCTGGGGAACGCTCTTCCGCACGTCCAGCAATCCCCACGTCAAAACCTTTCTCGGCAGAGACAGGCACTCTCTCCCTTGTACTAGATAGCTCGGCAGAGCCTCCCGAGAAACATGCTGCGTCATTCAGCTTGAAAGTGGGACGCGGATGGGAGAGTACGCTTTCTCCCCGTTTGGAGGCGCCGTGCGCTTGGCTTCAAAGCTGCCCGAACAGCACTAGCGGCCCGACGTCTCTGCACGGCAGGATTGTCGTTGTGGGCCGAGGCTGCGTGTTCTCTCAAAGCGGAAAACCGTGCTGGCAATACCTTGCTAGAAACTCCTCCCACGGCACTCCATGTTCAGCTCCGGCCAAACGAAAGGTGACCTCAGGCCTCAAGGTAAGTTCCAGCGTTTCACGTCGGGGGAGTTGGGTGTGCAGGGGTTTCCATGAGGCCAGACTCCACCACGGAGTGCCTTAACTCTGCGACGCTCCTGGGGGCACACAGGAGAGGAGCTCGTTCGCCAGTTTCGCAGGATGACTTCTCTCCGTGCCGGAACGGCGGCTCCTGGCTTCTAGAGGAACCTTAGCCTAAACAGGCCCCTGGAGAAAGCTCTTCACATTCAGAGCAAGGGCAAGGTACTGCTCTCTGGCTTGCCTGGGTTGAGTGCCCCAGTCGTCAAAGAGCCTCGCGAAAGCAGTGCTGCGCAGACTCCCTTTGCCAGTCGAACGGCCTCCTTGACTGAAAGAGAACTGCAGTGCCAAAAGGCACGGTGCTGACGACTGGCTCCAGGAAGAGACTCGGGACAGCACTCTCCTAGAAGCGAAAGCTAGGCTGTGCGCCCAGCCTGAGGAGCAGTACGTACGTTTGCCACACTTCTTTACACAGCTAGGCATGAGCCAGAGAGCCTTGGTCACTGAGGCCTACCTAAGGGACTGCCATACTTACCCAGTAGCTCCCCGCAGAGGTCCCTGTGCCCAAACGGGCCTCCACGGAAGGGCCCTGTTCCTCCGGTTGTGTTTCCTTGAGGTAATCAGAAACCGCTGAGGATCCCTATAGGAGCTCCGGTTTGAAGCTGGGCGACCCTGGCTAAACCTTATTCCCCTCCGTGGTAAACGAGACAGGGGCGGGTCCTAAGCTGCCTGAAGTACACTGCTCGCGCCCACCTGCTCTTTGCTGCCGGAAGGCCTCCCACAAGACGTCTGAGTTTACTCGTGACAGCAGAAGTCTGAGTTTACGCGTGTGAGGCCTGCTGCTCTCGGTTCCTTGCTGGGAGCTTCAGCAGGAGCGCTCGGGAGCTCGCCGGCACAAGAACTGTGAGTCCCCTCGCCCCACCCCGGCCTCAAGCAAAAGTCCAGATTTCCCCCGTCAGGAACACCTCGGAGTGCCATAGGAGCGAAGAAGCGTGCGTTAAGGGAGGGCCTCAACAGTGCTAGGGCTTTATTTCACGAGACACCGTGCACTCACGTTCGTTGTAACAACTGTCAAAGGGCACGGGATGCCTTCCAACTCCTCTCTGGCGTTTGAGCCACAGGAAGTAAATGCATTCGTTTGATTAAGCTCCGTGAACGTGCAACGACGATGGCGAAGCGCTGCCCTGTTCGCTCGAAAGCTCTCGTTTGTACGGCCTTCACACGGCCTCAAGGTACGCCGTGCTAAACAGCCTTACATTCCACGCTGGTGTGCCCCCAATTGGGAATGTGGGCTCTTCTGTGAGACACCAATGTGCGTCCCAAAGGAAACCGGAGAGGGGGGGGGGCTCCCCCAGGACGCCTGCGTACGGCAGTCGGTGGCCAGATGTTTACTTCCAGCCGGAGAAAGAGAAAAAGGACAGCTTTCCCAGGGACAATTCTGGACCCTTGGGAACATCCAGAATCACCAAAGCCTAAACTTGGCACGGCCTGGGGAACGCTCTTCCGCACGTCCAGCAATCCCCACGTCAAAACCTTTCTCGGCAGAGGCAGGCACTCTCTCCCTTGTACTAGATAGCTCGGCAGAGCCTCCCGAGAAACATGCTGCGTCATTCAGCTTGAAAGTGGGACGCGGATGGGAGAGTACGCTTTCTCCCCGTTTGGAGGCGCCGTGCGCTTGGCTTCAAAGCTGCCCGAACAGCACTAGCGGCCCGACGTCTCTGCACGGCAGGATTGTCGTTGTGGGCCGAGGCTGCGTGTTCTCTCAAAGCGGAAAACCGTGCTGGCAATACCTTGCTAGAAACTCCTCCCACGGCACTCCATGTTCAGCTCCGGCCAAACGAAAGGTGACCTCAGGCCTCAAGGTAAGTTCCAGCGTTTCACGTCGGGGGAGTTGGGTGTGCAGGGGTTTCCATGAGGCCAGACTCCACCACGGAGTGCCTTAACTCTGCGACGCTCCTGGGGGCACACAGGAGAGGAGCTCGTTCGCCAGTTTCGCAGGATGACTTCTCTCCGTGCCGGAACGGCGGCTCCTGGCTTCTAGAGGAACCTTAGCCTAAACAGGCCCCTGGAGAAAGCTCTTCACATTCAGAGCAAGGGCAAGGTACTGCTCTCTGGCTTGCCTGGGTTGAGTGCCCCAGTCGTCAAAGAGCCTCGCGAAAGCAGTGCTGCGCAGACTCCCTTTGCCAGTCGAACGGCCTCCTTGACTGAAAGAGAACTGCAGTGCCAAAAGGCACGGTGCTGACGACTGGCTCCAGGAAGAGACTCGGGACAGCACTCTCCTAGAAGCGAAAGCTAGGCTGTGCGCCCAGCCTGAGGAGCAGTACGTACGTTTGCCACACTTCTTTACACAGCTAGGCATGAGCCAGAGAGCCTTGGTCACTGAGGCCTACCTAAGGGACTGCCATACTTACCCAGTAGCTCCCCGCAGAGGTCCCTGTGCCCAAACGGGCCTCCACGGAAGGGCCCTGTTCCTCCCGTTGTGTTTCCTTGAGGTAATCAGAAACCGCTGAGGATCCCTATAGGAGCTCCGGTTTGAAGCTGGGCGACCCTGGCTAAACCTTATTCCCCTCCGTGGTAAACGAGACAGGGGCGGGTCCTAAGCTGCCTGAAGTACACTGCTCGCGCCCACCTGCTCTTTGCTGCCGGAAGGCCTCCCACAAGACGTCTGAGTTTACTCGTGACAGCAGAAGTCTGAGTTTACGCGTGTGAGGCCTGCTGCTCTCGGTTCCTTGCTGGGAGCTTCAGCAGGAGCGCTCGGGAGCTCGCCGGCACAAGAACTGTGAGTCCCCTCGCCCCACCCCGGCCTCAAGCAAAAGTCCAGATTTTCCCCGTCAGGAACACCTCGGAGTGCCATAGGAGCGAAGAAGCGTGCGTTAACGGAGGGCCTCAACAGTGCTAGGGCTTTATTTCACGAGACACCGTGCACTCACGTTCGTTGTAACAACTGTCAAAGGGCACGGGATGCCTTCCAACTCCTCTCTGGCGTTTGAGCCACAGGAAGTAAATGCATTCGTTTGATTAAGCTCCGTGAACGTGCAACGACGATGGCGAAGCGCTGCCCTGTTCGCTCGAAAGCTCTCGTTTGTACGGCCTTCACACGGCCTCAAGGTACGCCGTGCTAAACAGCCTTACATTCCACGCTGGTGTGCCCCCAATTGGGAATGTGGGCTCTTCTGTGAGACACCAATGTGCGTCCCAAAGGAAACCGGAGGGGGGGGGGGCTCCCCCAGGACGCCTGCGTACGGCAGTCGGTGGCCAGATGTTTACTTCCAGCCGGAGAAAGAGAAAAAGGACAGCTTTCCCAGGGACAATTCTGGACCCTTGGGAACATCCAGAATCACCAAAGCCTAAACTTGGCACGGCCTGGGGAACGCTCTTCCGCACGTCCAGCAATCCCCACGTCAAAACCTTTCTCGGCAGAGGCAGGCACTCTCTCCCTTGTACTAGATAGCTCGGCAGAGCCTCCCGAGAAACATGCTGCGTCATTCAGCTTGAAAGTGGGACGCGGATGGGAGAGTACGCTTTCTCCCCGTTTGGAGGCGCCGTGCGCTTGGCTTCAAAGCTGCCCGAACAGCACTAGCGGCCCGACGTCTCTGCACGGCAGGATTGTCGTTGTGGGCCGAGGCTGCGTGTTCTCTCAAAGCGGAAAACCGTGCTGGCAATACCTTGCTAGAAACTCCTCCCACGGCACTCCATGTTCAGCTCCGGCCAAACGAAAGGTGACCTCAGGCCTCGAGGTAAGTTCCAGCGTTTCACGTCGGGGGAGTTGGGTGTGCAGGGGTTTCCATGAGGCCAGACTCCACCACGGAGTGCCTTAACTCTGCGACGCTCCTGGGGGCACACAGGAGAGGAGCTCGTTCGCCAGTTTCGCAGGATGACTTCTCTCCGTGCCGGAACGGCGGCTCCTGGCTTCTAGAGGAACCTTAGCCTAAACAGGCCCCTGGAGAAAGCTCTTCACATTCAGAGCAAGGGCAAGGTACTGCTCTCTGGCTTGCCTGGGTTGAGTGCCCCAGTCGTCAAAGAGCCTCGCGAAAGCAGTGCTGCGCAGACTCCCTTTGCCAGTCGAACGGCCTCCTTGACTGAAAGAGAACTGCAGTGCCAAAAGGCACGGTGCTGACGACTGGCTCCAGGAAGAGACTCGGGACAGCACTCTCCTAGAAGCGAAAGCTAGGCTGTGCGCCCAGCCTGAGGAGCAGTACGTACGTTTGCCACACTTCTTTACACAGCTAGGCATGAGCCAGAGAGCCTTGGTCACTGAGGCCTACCTAAGGGACTGCCATACTTACCCAGTAGCTCCCACGCAGAGGTCCCTGTGCCCAAACGGGCCTCCACGGAAGGGCCCTGTTCCTCCCGTTGTGTTTCCTTGAGGTAATCAGAAACCGCTGAGGATCCCTATAGGAGCTCCGGTTTGAAGCTGGGCGACCCTGGCTAAACCTTATTCCCCTCCGTGGTAAACGAGACAGGGGCGGGTCCTAAGCTGCCTGAAGTACACTGCTCGCGCCCACCTGCTCTTTGCTGCCGGAAGGCCTCCCACAAGACGTCTGAGTTTACTCGTGACAGCAGAAGTCTGAGTTTACGCGTGTGAGGCCTGCTGCTCTCGGTTCCTTGCTGGGAGCTTCAGCAGGAGCGCTCGGGAGCTCGCCGGCACAAGAACTGTGAGTCCCCTCGCCCCACCCCGGCCTCAAGCAAAAGTCCAGATTTCCCCCGTCAGGAACACCTCGGAGTGCCATAGGAGCGAAGAAGCGTGCGTTAAGGGAGGGCCTCAACAGTGCTAGGGCTTTATTTCACGAGACACCGTGCACTCACGTTCGTTGTAACAACTGTCAAAGGGCACGGGATGCCTTCCAACTCCTCTCTGGCGTTTGAGCCACAGGAAGTAAATGCATTCGTTTGATTAAGCTCCGTGAACGTGCAACGACGATGGCGAAGCGCTGCCCTGTTCGCTCGAAAGCTCTCGTTTGTACGGCCTTCACACGGCCTCAAGGTACGCCGTGCTAAACAGCCTTACATTCCACGCTGGTGTGCCCCCAATTGGGAATGTGGGCTCTTCTGTGAGACACCAATGTGCGTCCCAAAGGAAACCGGAGAGGGGGGGGGCTCCCCCAGGACGCCTGCGTACGGCAGTCGGTGGCCAGATGTTTACTTCCAGCCGGAGAAAGAGAAAAAGGACAGCTTTCCCAGGGACAATTCTGGACCCTTGGGAACATCCAGAATCACCAAAGCCTAAACTTGGCACGGCCTGGGGAACGCTCTTCCGCACGTCCAGCAATCCCCACGTCAAAACCTTTCTCGGCAGAGGCAGGCACTCTCTCCCTTGTACTAGATAGCTCGGCAGAGCCTCCCGAGAAACATGCTGCGTCATTCAGCTTGAAAGTGGGACGCGGATGGGAGAGTACGCTTTCTCCCCGTTTGGAGGCGCCGTGCGCTTGGCTTCAAAGCTGCCCGAACAGCACTAGCGGCCCGACGTCTCTGCACGGCAGGATTGTCGTTGTGGGCCGAGGCTGCGTGTTCTCTCAAAGCGGAAAACCGTGCTGGCAATACCTTGCTAGAAACTCCTCCCACGGCACTCCATGTTCAGCTCCGGCCAAACGAAAGGTGACCTCAGGCCTCGAGGTAAGTTCCAGCGTTTCACGTCGGGGGAGTTGGGTGTGCAGGGGTTTCCATGAGGCCAGACTCCACCACGGAGTGCCTTAACTCTGCGACGCTCCTGGGGGCACACAGGAGAGGAGCTCGTTCGCCAGTTTCGCAGGATGACTTCTCTCCGTGCCGGAACGGCGGCTCCTGGCTTCTAGAGGAACCTTAGCCTAAACAGGCCCCTGGAGAAAGCTCTTCACATTCAGAGCAAGGGCAAGGTACTGCTCTCTGGCTTGCCTGGGTTGAGTGCCCCAGTCGTCAAAGAGCCTCGCGAAAGCAGTGCTGCGCAGACTCCCTTTGCCAGTCGAACGGCCTCCTTGACTGAAAGAGAACTGCAGTGCCAAAAGGCACGGTGCTGACGACTGGCTCCAGGAAGAGACTCGGGACAGCACTCTCCTAGAAGCGAAAGCTAGGCTGTGCGCCCAGCCTGAGGAGCAGTACGTACGTTTGCCACACTTCTTTACACAGCTAGGCATGAGCCAGAGAGCCTTGGTCACTGAGGCCTACCTAAGGGACTGCCATACTTACCCAGTAGCTCCCCGCAGAGGTCCCTGTGCCCAAACGGGCCTCCACGGAAGGGCCCTGTTCCTCCCGTTGTGTTTCCTTGAGGTAATCAGAAACCGCTGAGGATCCCTATAGGAGCTCCGGTTTGAAGCTGGGCGACCCTGGCTAAACCTTATTCCCCTCCGTGGTAAACGAGACAGGGGCGGGTCCTAAGCTGCCTGAAGTACACTGCTCGCGCCCACCTGCTCTTTGCTGCCGGAAGGCCTCCCACAAGACGTCTGAGTTTACTCGTGACAGCAGAAGTCTGAGTTTACGCGTGTGAGGCCTGCTGCTCTCGGTTCCTTGCTGGGAGCTTCAGCAGGAGCGCTCGGGAGCTCGCCGGCACAAGAACTGTGAGTCCCCTCGCCCCACCCCGGCCTCAAGCAAAAGTCCAGATTTTCCCCGTCAGGAACACCTCGGAGTGCCATAGGAGCGAAGAAGCGTGCGTTAACGGAGGGCCTCAACAGTGCTAGGGCTTTATTTCACGAGACACCGTGCACTCACGTTCGTTGTAACAACTGTCAAAGGGCACGGGATGCCTTCCAACTCCTCTCTGGCGTTTGAGCCACAGGAAGTAAATGCATTCGTTTGATTAAGCTCCGTGAACGTGCAACGACGATGGCGAAGCGCTGCCCTGTTCGCTCGAAAGCTCTCGTTTGTACGGCCTTCACACGGCCTCAAGGTACGCCGTGCTAAACAGCCTTACATTCCACGCTGGTGTGCCCCCAATTGGGAATGTGGGCTCTTCTGTGAGACACCAATGTGCGTCCCAAAGGAAACCGGAGGGGGGGGGGCTCCCCCAGGACGCCTGCGTACGGCAGTCGGTGGCCAGATGTTTACTTCCAGCCGGAGAAAGAGAAAAAGGACAGCTTTCCCAGGGACAATTCTGGACCCTTGGGAACATCCAGAATCACCAAAGCCTAAACTTGGCACGGCCTGGGGAACGCTCTTCCGCACGTCCAGCAATCCCCACGTCAAAACCTTTCTCGGCAGAGACAGGCACTCTCTCCCTTGTACTAGATAGCTCGGCAGAGCCTCCCGAGAAACATGCTGCGTCATTCAGCTTGAAAGTGGGACGCGGATGGGAGAGTACGCTTTCTCCCCGTTTGGAGGCGCCGTGCGCTTGGCTTCAAAGCTGCCCGAACAGCACTAGCGGCCCGACGTCTCTGCACGGCAGGATTGTCGTTGTGGGCCGAGGCTGCGTGTTCTCTCAAAGCGGAAAACCGTGCTGGCAATACCTTGCTAGAAACTCCTCCCACGGCACTCCATGTTCAGCTCCGGCCAAACGAAAGGTGACCTCAGGCCTCAAGGTAAGTTCCAGCGTTTCACGTCGGGGGAGTTGGGTGTGCAGGGGTTTCCATGAGGCCAGACTCCACCACGGAGTGCCTTAACTCTGCGACGCTCCTGGGGGCACACAGGAGAGGAGCTCGTTCGCCAGTTTCGCAGGATGACTTCTCTCCGTGCCGGAACGGCGGCTCCTGGCTTCTAGAGGAACCTTAGCCTAAACAGGCCCCTGGAGAAAGCTCTTCACATTCAGAGCAAGGGCAAGGTACTGCTCTCTGGCTTGCCTGGGTTGAGTGCCCCAGTCGTCAAAGAGCCTCGCGAAAGCAGTGCTGCGCAGACTCCCTTTGCCAGTCGAACGGCCTCCTTGACTGAAAGAGAACTGCAGTGCCAAAAGGCACGGTGCTGACGACTGGCTCCAGGAAGAGACTCGGGACAGCACTCTCCTAGAAGCGAAAGCTAGGCTGTGCGCCCAGCCTGAGGAGCAGTACGTACGTTTGCCACACTTCTTTACACAGCTAGGCATGAGCCAGAGAGCCTTGGTCACTGAGGCCTACCTAAGGGACTGCCATACTTACCCAGTAGCTCCCCGCAGAGGTCCCTGTGCCCAAACGGGCCTCCACGGAAGGGCCCTGTTCCTCCGGTTGTGTTTCCTTGAGGTAATCAGAAACCGCTGAGGATCCCTATAGGAGCTCCGGTTTGAAGCTGGGCGACCCTGGCTAAACCTTATTCCCCTCCGTGGTAAACGAGACAGGGGCGGGTCCTAAGCTGCCTGAAGTACACTGCTCGCGCCCACCTGCTCTTTGCTGCCGGAAGGCCTCCCACAAGACGTCTGAGTTTACTCGTGACAGCAGAAGTCTGAGTTTACGCGTGTGAGGCCTGCTGCTCTCGGTTCCTTGCTGGGAGCTTCAGCAGGAGCGCTCGGGAGCTCGCCGGCACAAGAACTGTGAGTCCCCTCGCCCCACCCCGGCCTCAAGCAAAAGTCCAGATTTCCCCCGTCAGGAACACCTCGGAGTGCCATAGGAGCGAAGAAGCGTGCGTTAAGGGAGGGCCTCAACAGTGCTAGGGCTTTATTTCACGAGACACCGTGCACTCACGTTCGTTGTAACAACTGTCAAAGGGCACGGGATGCCTTCCAACTCCTCTCTGGCGTTTGAGCCACAGGAAGTAAATGCATTCGTTTGATTAAGCTCCGTGAACGTGCAACGACGATGGCGAAGCGCTGCCCTGTTCGCTCGAAAGCTCTCGTTTGTACGGCCTTCACACGGCCTCAAGGTACGCCGTGCTAAACAGCCTTACATTCCACGCTGGTGTGCCCCCAATTGGGAATGTGGGCTCTTCTGTGAGACACCAATGTGCGTCCCAAAGGAAACCGGAGAGGGGGGGGGCTCCCCCAGGACGCCTGCGTACGGCAGTCGGTGGCCAGATGTTTACTTCCAGCCGGAGAAAGAGAAAAAGGACAGCTTTCCCAGGGACAATTCTGGACCCTTGGGAACATCCAGAATCACCAAAGCCTAAACTTGGCACGGCCTGGGGAACGCTCTTCCGCACGTCCAGCAATCCCCACGTCAAAACCTTTCTCGGCAGAGGCAGGCACTCTCTCCCTTGTACTAGATAGCTCGGCAGAGCCTCCCGAGAAACATGCTGCGTCATTCAGCTTGAAAGTGGGACGCGGATGGGAGAGTACGCTTTCTCCCCGTTTGGAGGCGCCGTGCGCTTGGCTTCAAAGCTGCCCGAACAGCACTAGCGGCCCGACGTCTCTGCACGGCAGGATTGTCGTTGTGGGCCGAGGCTGCGTGTTCTCTCAAAGCGGAAAACCGTGCTGGCAATACCTTGCTAGAAACTCCTCCCACGGCACTCCATGTTCAGCTCCGGCCAAACGAAAGGTGACCTCAGGCCTCGAGGTAAGTTCCAGCGTTTCACGTCGGGGGAGTTGGGTGTGCAGGGGTTTCCATGAGGCCAGACTCCACCACGGAGTGCCTTAACTCTGCGACGCTCCTGGGGGCACACAGGATAGGAGCTCGTTCGCCAGTTTCGCAGGATGACTTCTCTCCGTGCCGGAACGGCGGCTCCTGGCTTCTAGAGGAACCTTAGCCTAAACAGGCCCCTGGAGAAAGCTCTTCACATTCAGAGCAAGGGCAAGGTACTGCTCTCTGGCTTGCCTGGGTTGAGTGCCCCAGTCGTCAAAGAGCCTCGCGAAAGCAGTGCTGCGCAGACTCCCTTTGCCAGTCGAACGGCCTCCTTGACTGAAAGAGAACTGCAGTGCCAAAAGGCACGGTGCTGACGACTGGCTCCAGGAAGAGACTCGGGACAGCACTCTCCTAGAAGCGAAAGCTAGGCTGTGCGCCCAGCCTGAGGAGCAGTACGTACGTTTGCCACACTTCTTTACACAGCTAGGCATGAGCCAGAGAGCCTTGGTCACTGAGGCCTACCTAAGGGACTGCCATACTTACCCAGTAGCTCCCACGCAGAGGTCCCTGTGCCCAAACGGGCCTCCACGGAAGGGCCCTGTTCCTCCCGTTGTGTTTCCTTGAGGTAATCAGAAACCGCTGAGGATCCCTATAGGAGCTCCGGTTTGAAGCTGGGCGACCCTGGCTAAACCTTATTCCCCTCCGTGGTAAACGAGACAGGGGCGGGTCCTAAGCTGCCTGAAGTACACTGCTCGCGCCCACCTGCTCTTTGCTGCCGGAAGGCCTCCCACAAGACGTCTGAGTTTACTCGTGACAGCAGAAGTCTGAGTTTACGCGTGTGAGGCCTGCTGCTCTCGGTTCCTTGCTGGGAGCTTCAGCAGGAGCGCTCGGGAGCTCGCCGGCACAAGAACTGTGAGTCCCCTCGCCCCACCCCGGCCTCAAGCAAAAGTCCAGATTTCCCCCGTCAGGAACACCTCGGAGTGCCATAGGAGCGAAGAAGCGTGCGTTAAGGGAGGGCCTCAACAGTGCTAGGGCTTTATTTCACGAGACACCGTGCACTCACGTTCGTTGTAACAACTGTCAAAGGGCACGGGATGCCTTCCAACTCCTCTCTGGCGTTTGAGCCACAGGAAGTAAATGCATTCGTTTGATTAAGCTCCGTGAACGTGCAACGACGATGGCGAAGCGCTGCCCTGTTCGCTCGAAAGCTCTCGTTTGTACGGCCTTCACACGGCCTCAAGGTACGCCGTGCTAAACAGCCTTACATTCCACGCTGGTGTGCCCCCAATTGGGAATGTGGGCTCTTCTGTGAGACACCAATGTGCGTCCCAAAGGAAACCGGAGAGGGGGTGGCTCCCCCAGGACGCCTGCGTACGGCAGTCGGTGGCCAGATGTTTACTTCCAGCCGGAGAAAGAGAAAAAGGACAGCTTTCCCAGGGACAATTCTGGACCCTTGGGAACATCCAGAATCACCAAAGCCTAAACTTGGCACGGCCTGGGGAACGCTCTTCCGCACGTCCAGCAATCCCCACGTCAAAACCTTTCTCGGCAGAGGCAGGCACTCTCTCCCTTGTACTAGATAGCTCGGCAGAGCCTCCCGAGAAACATGCTGCGTCATTCAGCTTGAAAGTGGGACGCGGATGGGAGAGTACGCTTTCTCCCCGTTTGGAGGCGCCGTGCGCTTGGCTTCAAAGCTGCCCGAACAGCACTAGCGGCCCGACGTCTCTGCACGGCAGGATTGTCGTTGTGGGCCGAGGCTGCGTGTTCTCTCAAAGCGGAAAACCGTGCTGGCAATACCTTGCTAGAAACTCCTCCCACGGCACTCCATGTTCAGCTCCGGCCAAACGAAAGGTGACCTCAGGCCTCAAGGTAAGTTCCAGCGTTTCACGTCGGGGGAGTTGGGTGTGCAGGGGTTTCCATGAGGCCAGACTCCACCACGGAGTGCCTTAACTCTGCGACGCTCCTGGGGGCACACAGGAGAGGAGCTCGTTCGCCAGTTTCGCAGGATGACTTCTCTCCGTGCCGGAACGGCGGCTCCTGGCTTCTAGAGGAACCTTAGCCTAAACAGGCCCCTGGAGAAAGCTCTTCACATTCAGAGCAAGGGCAAGGTACTGCTCTCTGGCTTGCCTGGGTTGAGTGCCCCAGTCGTCAAAGAGCCTCGCGAAAGCAGTGCTGCGCAGACTCCCTTTGCCAGTCGAACGGCCTCCTTGACTGAAAGAGAACTGCAGTGCCAAAAGGCACGGTGCTGACGACGGCTCCAGGAAGAGACTCGGGACAGCACTCTCCTAGAAGCGAAAGCTAGGCTGTGCGCCCAGCCTGAGGAGCAGTACGTACGTTTGCCACACTTCTTTACACAGCTAGGCATGAGCCAGAGAGCCTTGGTCACTGAGGCCTACCTAAGGGACTGCCATACTTACCCAGTAGCTCCCACGCAGAGGTCCCTGTGCCCAAACGGGCCTCCACGGAAGGGCCCTGTTCCTCCCGTTGTGTTTCCTTGAGGTAATCAGAAACCGCTGAGGATCCCTATAGGAGCTCCGGTTTGAAGCTGGGCGACCCTGGCTAAACCTTATTCCCCTCCGTGGTAAACGAGACAGGGGCGGGTCCTAAGCTGCCTGAAGTACACTGCTCGCGCCCACCTGCTCTTTGCTGCCGGAAGGCCTCCCACAAGACGTCTGAGTTTACTCGTGACAGCAGAAGTCTGAGTTTACGCGTGTGAGGCCTGCTGCTCTCGGTTCCTTGCTGGGAGCTTCAGCAGGAGCGCTCGGGAGCTCGCCGGCACAAGAACTGTGAGTCCCCTCGCCCCACCCCGGCCTCAAGCAAAAGTCCAGATTTCCCCCGTCAGGAACACCTCGGAGTGCCATAGGAGCGAAGAAGCGTGCGTTAACGGAGGGCCTCAACAGTGCTAGGGCTTTATTTCACGAGACACCGTGCACTCATGTTCGTTGTAACAACTGTCAAAGGGCACGGGATGCCTTCCAACTCCTCTCTGGCGTTTGAGCCACAGGAAGTAAATGCATTCGTTTGATTAAGCTCCGTGAACGTGCAACGACGATGGCGAAGCGCTGCCCTGTTCGCTCGAAAGCTCTCGTTTGTACGGCCTTCACACGGCCTCAAGGTACGCCGTGCTAAACAGCCTTACATTCCACGCTGGTGTGCCCCCAATTGGGAATGTGGGCTCTTCTGTGAGACACCAATGTGCGTCCCAAAGGAAACCGGAGAGGGGGGGGGGGCTCCCCCAGGACGCCTGCGTACGGCAGTCTGTGGCCAGATGTTTACTTCCAGCCGGAGAAAGAGAAAAAGGACAGCTTTCCCAGGGACAATTCTGGACCCTTGGGAACATCCAGAATCACCAAAGCCTAAACTTGGCACGGCCTGGGGAACGCTCTTCCGCACGTCCAGCAATCCCCACGTCAAAACCTTTCTCGGCAGAGGCAGGCACTCTCTCCCTTGTACTAGATAGCTCGGCAGAGCCTCCCGAGAAACATGCTGCGTCATTCAGCTTGAAAGTGGGACGCGGATGGGAGAGTACGCTTTCTCCCCGTTTGGAGATGCCTTGCGCTTGGCTTCAAAGCTGCCCGAACAGCACTAGCGGCCCGACGTCTCTGCACGGCAGGATTGTCGTTGTGGGCCGAGGCTGCGTGTTCTCTCAAAGCGGAAAACCGTGCTGGCAATACCTTGCTAGAAACTCCTCCCACGGCACTCCATGTTCAGCTCCGGCCAAACGAAAGGTGACCTCAGGCCTCGAGGTAAGTTCCAGCGTTTCACGTCGGGGGAGTTGGGTGTGCAGGGGTTTCCATGAGGCCAGACTCCACCACGGAGTGCCTTAACTCTGCGACGCTCCTGGGGGCACACAGGATAGGAGCTCGTTCGCCAGTTTCGCAGGATGACTTCTCTCCGTGCCGGAACGGCGGCTCCTGGCTTCTAGAGGAACCTTAGCCTAAACAGGCCCCTGGAGAAAGCTCTTCACATTCAGAGCAAGGGCAAGGTACTGCTCTCTGGCTTGCCTGGGTTGAGTGCCCCAGTCGTCAAAGAGCCTCGCGAAAGCAGTGCTGCGCAGACTCCCTTTGCCAGTCGAACGGCCTCCTTGACTGAAAGAGAACTGCAGTGCCAAAAGGCACGGTGCTGACGACTGGCTCCAGGAAGAGACTCGGGACAGCACTCTCCTAGAAGCGAAAGCTAGGCTGTGCGCCCAGCCTGAGGAGCAGTACGTACGTTTGCCACACTTCTTTACACAGCTAGGCATGAGCCAGAGAGCCTTGGTCACTGAGGCCTACCTAAGGGACTGCCATACTTACCCAGTAGCTCCCACGCAGAGGTCCCTGTGCCCAAACGGGCCTCCACGGAAGGGCCCTGTTCCTCCCGTTGTGTTTCCTTGAGGTAATCAGAAACCGCTGAGGATCCCTATAGGAGCTCCGGTTTGAAGCTGGGCGACCCTGGCTAAACCTTATTCCCCTCCGTGGTAAACGAGACAGGGGCGGGTCCTAAGCTGCCTGAAGTACACTGCTCGCGCCCACCTGCTCTTTGCTGCCGGAAGGCCTCCCACAAGACGTCTGAGTTTACTCGTGACAGCAGAAGTCTGAGTTTACGCGTGTGAGGCCTGCTGCTCTCGGTTCCTTGCTGGGAGCTTCAGCAGGAGCGCTCGGGAGCTCGCCGGCACAAGAACTGTGAGTCCCCTCGCCCCACCCCGGCCTCAAGCAAAAGTCCAGATTTCCCCCGTCAGGAACACCTCGGAGTGCCATAGGAGCGAAGAAGCGTGCGTTAAGGGAGGGCCTCAACAGTGCTAGGGCTTTATTTCACGAGACACCGTGCACTCACGTTCGTTGTAACAACTGTCAAAGGGCACGGGATGCCTTCCAACTCCTCTCTGGCGTTTGAGCCACAGGAAGTAAATGCATTCGTTTGATTAAGCTCCGTGAACGTGCAACGACGATGGCGAAGCGCTGCCCTGTTCGCTCGAAAGCTCTCGTTTGTACGGCCTTCACACGGCCTCAAGGTACGCCGTGCTAAACAGCCTTACATTCCACGCTGGTGTGCCCCCAATTGGGAATGTGGGCTCTTCTGTGAGACACCAATGTGCGTCCCAAAGGAAACCGGAGAGGGGGTGGCTCCCCCAGGACGCCTGCGTACGGCAGTCGGTGGCCAGATGTTTACTTCCAGCCGGAGAAAGAGAAAAAGGACAGCTTTCCCAGGGACAATTCTGGACCCTTGGGAACATCCAGAATCACCAAAGCCTAAACTTGGCACGGCCTGGGGAACGCTCTTCCGCACGTCCAGCAATCCCCACGTCAAAACCTTTCTCGGCAGAGGCAGGCACTCTCTCCCTTGTACTAGATAGCTCGGCAGAGCCTCCCGAGAAACATGCTGCGTCATTCAGCTTGAAAGTGGGACGCGGATGGGAGAGTACGCTTTCTCCCCATTTGGAGGCGCCGTGCGCTTGGCTTCAAAGCTGCCCGAACAGCACTAGCGGCCCGACGTCTCTGCACGGCAGGATTGTCGTTGTGGGCCGAGGCTGCGTGTTCTCTCAAAGCGGAAAACCGTGCTGGCAATACCTTGCTAGAAACTCCTCCCACGGCACTCCATGTTCAGCTCCGGCCAAACGAAAGGTGACCTCAGGCCTCAAGGTAAGTTCCAGCGTTTCACGTCGGGGGAGTTGGGTGTGCAGGGGTTTCCATGAGGCCAGACTCCACCACGGAGTGCCTTAACTCTGCGACGCTCCTGGGGGCACACAGGAGAGGAGCTCGTTCGCCAGTTTCGCAGGATGACTTCTCTCCGTGCCGGAACGGCGGCTCCTGGCTTCTAGAGGAACCTTAGCCTAAACAGGCCCCTGGAGAAAGCTCTTCACATTCAGAGCAAGGGCAAGGTACTGCTCTCTGGCTTGCCTGGGTTGAGTGCCCCAGTCGTCAAAGAGCCTCGCGAAAGCAGTGCTGCGCAGACTCCCTTTGCCAGTCGAACGGCCTCCTTGACTGAAAGAGAACTGCAGTGCCAAAAGGCACGGTGCTGACGACGGCTCCAGGAAGAGACTCGGGACAGCACTCTCCTAGAAGCGAAAGCTAGGCTGTGCGCCCAGCCTGAGGAGCAGTACGTACGTTTGCCACACTTCTTTACACAGCTAGGCATGAGCCAGAGAGCCTTGGTCACTGAGGCCTACCTAAGGGACTGCCATACTTACCCAGTAGCTCCCACGCAGAGGTCCCTGTGCCCAAACGGGCCTCCACGGAAGGGCCCTGTTCCTCCCGTTGTGTTTCCTTGAGGTAATCAGAAACCGCTGAGGATCCCTATAGGAGCTCCGGTTTGAAGCTGGGCGACCCTGGCTAAACCTTATTCCCCTCCGTGGTAAACGAGACAGGGGCGGGTCCTAAGCTGCCTGAAGTACACTGCTCGCGCCCACCTGCTCTTTGCTGCCGGAAGGCCTCCCACAAGACGTCTGAGTTTACTCGTGACAGCAGAAGTCTGAGTTTACGCGTGTGAGGCCTGCTGCTCTCGGTTCCTTGCTGGGAGCTTCAGCAGGAGCGCTCGGGAGCTCGCCGGCACAAGAACTGTGAGTCCCCTCGCCCCACCCCGGCCTCAAGCAAAAGTCCAGATTTCCCCCGTCAGGAACACCTCGGAGTGCCATAGGAGCGAAGAAGCGTGCGTTAACGGAGGGCCTCAACAGTGCTAGGGCTTTATTTCACGAGACACCGTGCACTCATGTTCGTTGTAACAACTGTCAAAGGGCACGGGATGCCTTCCAACTCCTCTCTGGCGTTTGAGCCACAGGAAGTAAATGCATTCGTTTGATTAAGCTCCGTGAACGTGCAACGACGATGGCGAAGCGCTGCCCTGTTCGCTCGAAAGCTCTCGTTTGTACGGCCTTCACACGGCCTCAAGGTACGCCGTGCTAAACAGCCTTACATTCCACGCTGGTGTGCCCCCAATTGGGAATGTGGGCTCTTCTGTGAGACACCAATGTGCGTCCCAAAGGAAACCGGAGAGGGGGGGGGGCTCCCCCAGGACGCCTGCGTACGGCAGTCTGTGGCCAGATGTTTACTTCCAGCCGGAGAAAGAGAAAAAGGACAGCTTTCCCAGGGACAATTCTGGACCCTTGGGAACATCCAGAATCACCAAAGCCTAAACTTGGCACGGCCTGGGGAACGCTCTTCCGCACGTCCAGCAATCCCCACGTCAAAACCTTTCTCGGCAGAGGCAGGCACTCTCTCCCTTGTACTAGATAGCTCGGCAGAGCCTCCCGAGAAACATGCTGCGTCATTCAGCTTGAAAGTGGGACGCGGATGGGAGAGTACGCTTTCTCCCCGTTTGGAGGCGCCGTGCGCTTGGCTTCAAAGCTGCCCGAACAGCACTAGCGGTCCGACGTCTCTGCACGGCAGGATTGTCGTTGTTGGCCGAGGCTCCGTGTTCTCTCAGAGCAGAAAACCGTGCTGGCAATTCCTTTCTAGAAACTCCTCCCACGGCACTCCATGTTCAGCTCCGGCCAAACGAAAGGTGACCTCAGGCCTCGAGGTAAGTCCCAGCGTTTCACGTCGGGGGAGTTGGGTGTGCAGTGGTTTCCATGAGGCCAGACTCCACCACGGAGTGCCTTAACTCTGCGACGCTCCTGGGGGCACACAGGATAGGAGCTCGTTCGCCAGTTTCGCAGGATGACTTCTCTCCGTGCCGGAATGGCGGCTCCTGGCTTCTAGAGGAACCTTAGCCTAAACAGGCCCCTGGAGAAAGCTCTTCACATTCAGAGCAAGGGCAACGTACTGCTCTCTGGCTTGCCTGGGTTGAGTGCCCCAGTCGTCAAAGAGCCTCGCGAAAGCAGTGCTGCGCAGACTCCCTTTGCCAGTCGAACGGCCTCCTTGACTGAAAGAGAACTGCAGTGCCAAAAGGCACCGTGCTGACGACGGGCTCCAGGAAGAGACTCGGGACAGCACTCTCCTAGAAGCGAAAGCTAGGCTGTGCGCCCAGCCTGAGGAGAAGTACGTACGTTTGCCACACTTCTTTACACAGCTAGGCATGAGCCAGAGAGCCTTGGTCACTGAGGCCTACCTAAGGGACTGCCATACTTACCCAGTAGATCCCACGCAGAGGTCCCTGTGCCCAAACGGGCCTCCGCGGAAGGGCCCTGTTCCTCCCGTTGTGTTTCCTTGAGGTAATCAGAAACCGTTGAGGATCCCTATAGGAGCTCCGGTTTGAAGCTGGGCGACCCTGGCTAAACCTTATTCCCCTCCGTGGTAAACGAGACAGGGGCGGGTCCTAAGCTGCCTGAAGTACACTGCTCGCGCCCACCTTCTCTTTGCTGCCGGAAGGCCTCCCATAAGAAGTCTGAGTTTACTCGTGACAGCAGAAGTCTGAGTTTACGCGTGTGAGGCCTGCTGCTCTCGGTTCCTTGCTGGGAGCTTCAGCAGGAGCGCTCGGGAGCTCGCCGGCACAAGAACTGTGAGTCCCCTCGCCCCACCCCGGCCTCAAGCAAAAGTCCAGATTTCCCCCGTCAGGAACACCTCGGAGTGCCATAGGAGCGAAGAAGCGTGCGTTAACGGAGGGCCTCAACAGTGCTAGGGCTTTATTTCACGAGACACCGTGCACTCACGTTCGTTGTAACAACTGTCAAAGGGCACGGGATGCCTTCCAACTCCTCTCTTGCGTTTGAGCCACAGGAAGTAAATGCATTCGTTTGATTAAGCTCCATGAACGTGCAACGACGATGGCGAAGCGCTGCCCTGTTCGCTCGAAAGCTCTCGTTTATATGGCCTTCCAACGGCCTCAAGGTACGCAGTTCTAAACAGTCTTACATTCCATGCTGGTGTGCCCCAAGGAGGAATTTGGGCTCTTATGAGTAACACCAATGTGCGTCACAAATGAAACCAGGGGGCTCCCCAAGGACGTCTCCGTAAGGCAGTCAGATTCCAGATGTTTACTTCCAGCCAGAGAAAGAAAAAAAGGACAGTTTTCCCAGGGACAATTCTGGACCCTTGGGAACATCCAGAATCACCAAAGCGTAAACTTTGGTCGACACGGGGAACGCTCTTCCGCATGTCCAGCAATCCCCACGTCAAAACCTTTCTCAGCAGAGGCAGTCACTCTCTCCCTTGTACTAGATAGCTCGGCAGAATCTTCAGAGAAACATGCTGTGTCATTCAGCTTGAAAGTGGGACACGGATGGGACAGTACGCTTTCTCCCCGTTTGGAGGCAACTTTCACTTGTCTTCAAAGCTACCTGAACAGCACTAGTGGTCCGACGTCTCTGCACGGCAGGATTGTCGTTGTGGGCCGAGGCTGCGTGTTCTCTCAAAGCGAAGAATGTGCTGGCAATACCTTTCTAGAAACTCCTCCCACGGCACCCCAAGTTCAGCTCTGGGCAAACGAAAGGTGACCTCAGGCCTCAAGGTTAAGTTCCAGTGTTTCACGTCGGGGGAGTTGGGTGTGCCTTGGTTTCCATGAGGCCATAGTCCACCATGGCGTGCCTTAACTCTGGTATACATTTTTCACACTTAACACTGCTAGGCATGGGCAAGAGACATGGTCACTGAGGCCTACCTTAGGTACTGAATTACTTATGAAGTTCATCCAATGTGGAGGTCCCCGTGTTCAGAAGAGTCTCCATGGAAGTGCCAAGTGTCTCCCGAGTGTTTCCTTGAAGTAATAGTAAACTACCAACGATAACTCTATGAGCTCAAGTTTGAATCTGGGCAAAGCTGGCAAAACCTTATTTTCCTCCGGAGTAGGCAAGACAGTTGCGGGTATAAAGCTGTTTGGAAGACACTCATGGTGCCCAACTTCTCCTTGCTGCTGGAAGACCTCACAAAAAAATTGTGAATTTACTTGTATGAGGCATGCTGGTGTCAGTTCCTTGCTGGGACCTCCTCCAGGAGAACTGTGGACATTTCCCGCATAAGAAATGTGACCTCTGGTCTCAAGTAAAAGTCCAGATGTCTCCCATATTAAGCTTAGGTGTGCCATAGTAGCGAAGAGTCATGCGTTAAAGGAATGCTTCAACTCTGTTACGTATTTCATGACTCATTGTGCAGTCACATTCGTTGTAACATCTGTGAAAGGGCACTGTATGCTGTCCAACCCTTCTGTTGCATTTGAGACCCAGGAAGTGATTGGGTGCATTTGTTTTAACTCTATGAGAAGGAAGAGGTAATGGCAAAGTACTTCCCTGTTCGCTGGACAGCTCTCGTTCATACAGCATTCAAACGGGCTCAGGACCGCCCATCTACCCAGCCTTACACTCCATGCTGGTGTGCCCCAGGGAGGAATTTGGGTTCTTCTGAGAAACACAACCATGCTTCACAAATGAAACCTCTGGGCTCCCCCAGGGACATTTCCCTGCGGCAGTCTGAAGCTAAATTTTTAGTTCCATCCTGAAAAACACGGGCAGCTTTCCCAGTTACAATGCTGGACTTCTGGGACCATCAAGAGTCACCAAGTCCTAAACGTTCCACACGTACAGCAATCCCCACGTGAAAACCTTTCTTACCAGAAGGAGGCAGACGTTCCCTTGTACTAGATAGCTAGACAGAATCTTCAGATAAACATGCTGTATCATCAAGCTTGAACATGGGACACTGATGGGAAAGTACTCATTTTCCCCATTTGGACGTGACTTGCTTTTGGCTTCAAAGATGCCTGAAGAGCACTAGCAGCCCAACTTCCTTTAACTGCAGGATTGTCGCTGAGGGCAAAGGCTGCATTCACTCAAAGCCAAACATTGGCTGGCAATTTCGTTCTAAAACCCATCCCACTGCACTCCAGATTCAGCTCCGGCCGAACGAAATGTGACCTCATGCCTCAACGTAAGGTCCAGTGTTTCACATCAGCAGAGTTGGGTGTGCAGTGGGTTCCATGAAGCCATACTCTAAAATGGAGTGCCTTAGCTCTGCAATGCCCCTGGGGACACATAGGACAGTCGGTCATGCACCAATTTCGCATGATGACTGCTCACTGCCAGAAGAGCGGCCGCTGGCTTCTGAGGAAACTTAGGGGAAATAGGCCACTGGGAACGGCTCTTTGCATTCATAGAAATGACAACGGACTCCTTTCTGGCTTGCCCAGGTAGAGTGTCCAGGTCGTCAAACAGCCTCACGTAAGCAGCACTGGGCAGACTCCATTTTCAAGCCAATTGGCCTCAGTGAATGAAACAAGCTGCCTGTAAATACACACTGCGCTCACAACTCATGCAGGAAAGTACTTGGGACAGCACTCTCTCAGGAGCGAAAGCTAGGTTTTTCTGTGTCTAGCCTGAAGACCTGCCCATTTTTCACACTTAAGACTGCTAGACATGGGTAAGAGCCATGGTCATTGAGGCCTACCTAAGGCACTGAGACACTTATCGAGTTCATCCCATGCGTAGTTCCCTGTGTCCAAAAGTGTCTCCATGGAAGAGCCCTGTTTGTCCTGTGTGTTTCCTTGAAGTAGTCCAAAACGACCTCGGGTAAATTTGTGTTGGCTCAAGTTTGATACAGGGGGACCCTGGGAAAACCTTATTTTCCCTCGTGGTAGGCGAGACACTTGCAACTGGAAAGCTGCCTGAAACACACTCCTGGTGCCCATGTTCTCTTGGTGCTAGAAGTCCTCGGGAAAGAAGTTTGAGTTTACTCGTATGAGGCATGCTGGTTTCTGTTCCTTGCTGGGAGGTCCTGGAGCAGCACTTGGAGCTTGCAGGCAAAAGAAGTGTGACCTGTGGCCTCAATGAAAGGTCCAGATTTCCCCCATCAGTAAGCTTTGGTGTGCTTCATTCCTCAAGAATCTTGAGTTAATGCAGTGAGTCAAATCTGGTACGTCGTTCACGACTCACTGGGCACTCACGTTCCTTCTAACATCTTTGACAGGGCACTGTGTTTCCTCCAACTCTTTGGTTGCTATTGAGCAACAGTAAGTGAAAGTGCTCGTTTGGTTTAACAATTTGGAAGTGCAGCGGGAATGGCAAAGAGCTGCTCTGGTCGCTCGACAGCTATCTTTTGTACAGCGTTCAAACGGACTCAGGTATGCAGTGCTATCCAGCCTTACATTCCATGATGGTGTGCCCCACGAGGAATTCTGGGATCCACTAGGAAATACTACAGTCCCTCACAAATTCTACATGGGTGCTCCCCACAGACATCTCCCTTCTGCAGTCGGAAGCTAATCTTTTAGTTCCAGCGTGAAAAATAGGGAGAGCTTCTCCATGCAAATGCTAGACTTTTGGAACCATCCCAATTCACCGAGGCCGATCTTGGGAATGGCTGGCATAATGCAGTTCAGCACATGCAGAAATCCCAACGTGCAAAACTTTCTTCCCGGAAGGGCGCAGTGTGTCTCATGTTCTAGATAGCTGGACAGAATCTGCAGATAAACATGCTGTACCATCAAGCTTGAAAGTGCGACACTGATGGGAAAATATGCATTCAACACTTTTTGAGGCGACTTGGTTTTGCCTTCAAAGCTGCCTGAACAACACTGATGCGGCCTAAGTTTTCTTCACTGCAGGAAAGTCGCTGTGGGCCAAGGCTGCATTTTCCCAAAGCCAGCAAAGTGCTGGCAATTCCTTTCTATAAACTCACCCCACGGCACTCCAGCTTCAGCTCCCGGCCAAATGAGACGTGACCTCTAGCCTCAAGTTATGGTCCCTTGTTTAACATCAGCAGAGATGGGTATGCAGTGAGTTCCGTGAAGCCCTAGACAGAAATGCAGTACCTTAACTCTGTGATGCCTTTCGGGACACATAGGTCGGTCAGGCATTCACGAAATTCCCAGGACGAGCATTCTGTGCCAGAAGAGCGGCCGGGTGTTTCTGAGCAAGCCTAGGGCTAATAGACTCCTGGGTAACATCCTTCCCATTCATAGAAAGGGCAACGTACTACTTTCGGTGTTGCCTAGGTAGAGCCTCACAGCCGTCAATGAGCCTCAAGAAAGCAGCGCTAGGCAGACTCTATTTGGAAGTTGATGGGTCTCAGTGACTGAAACAGAGCTGCAGTGCAAAAACACACTGTGCTGACGATTCTGTCGAGGAACGCACTTGGGACAGCACTCTCATAGAAGCGAATGCTAGGCTTTGGTTCCAGTCTGAAGAACAGGACATTTTTCACACTTAACACTGCTAGGCATGGACAAGCGCCTTGGTTACCAAAGCTTACCTAAGGTACTGAAATAGTTTTCCAGTTCATCCCATGCAGAGGTCCCTGTGTCCAAAAGTGTTTCCATGGAAGGGCCCTGTGTGTCCCGTGTGTTTCCTTGAAGTAGTCAGAAATGTCCTCTGGAAACTTTGTGTTGGGTCAAGTTTGAAACCAGGCAACGCTGGGAAAAAATTATTTTCCTCCAGGATAGGCGGGACAGTTTCGGCTCAAAAGCCTCCTGAAAAATAGTCATAGTGCCCATCTTCTCTATGCTGCCTGAAGCCCTGGGGAAAGAAGAGTGAGTTTACTCGTATGAAGCATCCTGGTCTCAGTTCATTGCTCAGAGCTCCCGCAAAAGCACTCTGGAGCTCACAGGCAAAAGAAAGATTACCTGTGACTTCACGTAAGGGCCCAGATTTCTCCCCAGTAAGATTTGGTGTGCCACAGGCCCCAAGAATCATCTGTTAATGGAGTGCTTCAACTCTGGTACGTTTTTTACGACTCATTGGGCACTCATGTACGTTTTAACATTTGTGAAAGGGATCTGTGTTCCCTCCATCTCTTCTTTGGATTTTGAGCACCAGGAAGTTAAAGGGTTCATTTGGTTTAAATCTGTGAATGTGCAGCAGGAATGGCAAAGAGCTGTTCTGTTTGCTCGACAGCTCTCTTTTGGACAGCATTCAAAAGACCTCAGAAACACAGTTCTAACCAGCATTACATTCTATGCTGCTGTGTCCCAGTGAGGAATTCTCGGCTGTGTCGAGGGAAGATGGGGAAGCACCACTGTGCTTCACAAATGCAACCTGGGGGCTCCCCACCGACGTCTCCCTACGGGAGTCGGAAGCTAGATTTTTAGTTCCACCCTGAAAAATACGGAGAGCTTTCCCAGTGACAGTGCTGATCTTATGGGACCATCCAGAGTCCCAAGGCCTAACCTTGGCTTGGCATGCATAATGCAGTTCAGCAAGTGCAGCACTCTCCACGTGAAAAACTTTCTTACCATAAGGGGGCAGTGTTTCCCACGTACTAGATAACTAGGCAGAAACTGCAGATAAGCTGTGTCATCAAGCTTGAATGTGGGACAGTGATGGGAAAGTATGCATTCTACCCTTTTGGAAGCACCTTGGTTTTGGCTTAAAGCTGCCTGAACAGCACTGATGCGGCCCAACTTCTCTTCACTGCAGGAGTGTCGCTGTTGGCCAAGGCTGCTTTTTCTCAAAGGCAACTAAGTGCTGGCAATTCCTTTCTAGAAAGTTATCCCACTGCACTCCAGCATTAACTCCCAGCCAAATGAATGGTGACCTCTAAGCTAAAGTTAAGGTCCTATGTTTCCCATCCACAGCATTGGTTGTGCAGTGGATTCCATGAAGCCTTTGACAGAAATGGAGTGCCTTAACACTGCAAAGTCATTCTGGGCACATAGGGCTGCTGCACATACACCTATTTCCCTGGATGAGCACTCTGTGCCAGAAGAGCGGCCCGTGGCTTCTGAGCAACCTTAGGGGTAATAGGCCCCTGGGCCCCCTACCACTCTTCACATTCAGACGGAAGGGCAACGTACTCTTTTCTGGTAGGCCTAGCTAGAGTGTCACAGATGTCAAAAAGACTTGAGAAAGCAGCGCTAGGCAGTCTCTCATCCAAGTCGAACAGCCACAGTGACTGTTCCAGAGCTGCACTGCAAAAATGCACTGCTGATAATTCAGTCCGGGAACTAACTCATAACAGCACTCTCACATGAGAAAAAGCTAGGCTTGGGGGCAGCCTGAAGAAAAGTACAGTTTTCACACTTAACACTGCTAGGTATGTGGAAGGCCCATGGTCCTCGAGGCCTACCTAGAGCATGAGACACTTATCCAGTTCATCCCATGTGAAGGTCCCAGCAGCCGAAAATGTCTCCATGGAAAGGCCCATTGGGTCCTGTGTGTTTCTTTGAAGTAAACTACCATGGTTACCTATCTGTGGGCTTCAGATTGAAATTGGGGGACACTGGCAAAAACTTATTTTCCCCTTGGGAAGGAGAGACAGTTGCGGCTCAAGAGCTGCATGAAAAATGCTCATGGTCCCCATCTTCCCTTTGCTGCCAGAAACCTTAGGGAAAGGAAAGCGAATTTAATAATATGAAGCAGGGTGGTCTCAGTTCCTTGCAGGGAGCTCCTCCCACAGCACTCTGTAGCTCACGGGCAAAACAAATGTGACCTCTGTTCTTACTTAAAGTTCCAGTTATTTTCCCATCAGTAAGATTTTGTGTGCCACAGGCCCCAAGAATCATCCGTTAATGGAGTGCTTCAACTCTGGTACGTTTTTCACGACTCGTTGGGCACTCATGTACGTTCTAACTTCTGTGAAAGGGCACTGTGTCCCATCTGTCTCTTCTGTGGCTTTTGAGCACCAGCAGGAGAAAGGGATCGTTTGGTTTAACTCTTTGAATGTGCAGCGGGAAGGGCAATGAGCTGCTGTGGTCGCTCGACACCTCGCTTTTGTACAGCATTCAAACGGCCTCAGGAATGCAGTTCTATCCAGCCTTACATTCCATGCCGTTATGTTCCGGTGAGAAATTCTGCACCACTGAGAAGCAATACTGTGCCTCACAAATGCGACCTGGGGGCTCCACACAGACGTCTCTCTACCACAGTCGGAAGCTACATTTTTAGGTCCAGTCAGAAAAACAGGTACAGCTTTCCCAGGACCATCCTGGGAGCATCCTGAGCCACCAAGGCCTAACCAGCACACGGCATGCGCAATGTAGTTCAGCACAAGCAGCACCCCCAAAGTGCAAAATTTTCCTCCCGAAAGGGAGCAGTGTGTCCCATCTACTAGATAGCAAGGCAGGATGTGCAGATAAACATGCTGAATCATCAAGCTTGAAAGTCAGACACTGATTGCAAAGTATGCATTTTCTCCATTAGGAAGTGTCTTGGAATTGGCTTTGAAGCAGCCTGAACAGTCTGCTGCACCCCATCTTCTCTTCACTACAGGATTATCGCTGTGGGCCAAGGCTGCATTTTCTCGAAGGCAACAAACTGCTGGAAATTCCTTTCTAGAAGCTCATCCCCCTGCATTCCAGTTTTAACCACCACAAAATTAAAGGTGCCTTGCAGCCTCAAGTTAAGATCCTGTGTTTCCCATCAGCAGGGTTGGTTGTGTAGTGGATTCCATGAAGCCTTAGATAGAAATGGAGTGCTTTAAATCTATGAAGCCTTTCAGGGTACATAGAAAGGTCGAGCTTGCACCAATTTCCCAGGACGAGCACTCTGTGGTGGAAGACCGGCCTGTGGCTTCTGAGCAACCTCAGGTGAAATAGACCTCTGGGAAGCACTCTTCACATTCAGACGGAAGGGCAATGTACTCCATTGTGCATTGCCTTGCTAGAGTGTCAGCCGTCAAAGACCCTCGGGAAAACAGCACTAGGCAGACTGTCGTTCCAAGTGTATGGGCTCACTGACTGAATCAGAGCCGCACAGCAAAAACACACTGTGCTGATGATTCAGTGTGGAAACTCACTCGAGACAGCACTCTCACACAAGCAAAAGCTTGGCTTTCTGTGTAGCCTGAAGAACAGTACAGTTTTCACACTTAACACTGCTAGGCAGGTGGAAGAGCCATGGTCACCAAGGCCTAACTAGGGCCCTGAGACACTTTTCCAGTTCATCCCATGCGGAGATCCCTGTGGCCAAAAGTGTCTCCATGGAAGGGCCCAGTGGGTCCAGTGTGTTTCCTTGAAGTAATCAGAAACGACCACAGGTAACTATCTGTGGACTCAAGATTGAAATTGGGGAAGGGTGGCAAAACCTTATTTTACCCGTGGGAGGCGAGGCAGTTGCAGCTCGAAAGCTGCCTGAAAAAACTCAAGTTACCCATCTTCTCTTCCCGGCAGGAAGGCCTCGGGAAAGAAAAGTGAGTTTACTAGTACAAAGCATGATGGTGTCAGTTCCTTGCTGGGAGGTCTGCCTGCAGCACTCTGGAGCTCACTGGCAAAAAAAAGGAGACCTCTGTCCTCAAGGAAAGGATCAGTTTTCCCGCATCAGTAAGCTTTGCTCTGTCACAGTCTCCTAGAAACATGAGTTAATGGGTTGCTTCAACTCTGGTATGTCTTTCATGACTCATTGGGCACTCACGTACATTCTAACATCTGTGAAAGGGCACTGTGTACCCTCTGTCTCCTCTGTGACTTTTGAGCACCAGCAAGTGAAAGGGATCGTTTGCTTTAACTCTTTGAATGTACAGCGAGAAAGGCTAAGAGCTGCTCTGGTCACTCGATGACTCACTTTTGTACAGCATTCAAACACTCTCAGGAACACAGTTCAAACTAGCCTTACATTCCATGCTGCTCTGCTCCCATGAGGAATTCTAAGCACCACTGAGAAACAATACTGTGCCTATCAAATGCAATCTGGGGGTTCCCCATGGACCTCTCTCTACCGCACTCGGAATCTAGATTTTTAGGTCCCGCCTGAAAAACAGGTACAGCTTTCCCAGTGACAATGCTGGGATTCTGGAACCATCCAGTCACTGAGACCTAACTAGGGCACAGTGTGCATAATGCAGTTCAGCACGTGCAGCGCTCTGCATATGAAAAACGTTCTTATCGGAATGGGACAGTGTTTCCCATGTACTAGATAGGTAGATAAACATGCTGTGTCGTCAACCTTGTAAGTGGGACACTGATGAGAAAGTATACATTCTACCCTTTTGGAAGCCACTTGTTTTTGCTTCAAAGCTCCCTGGAAAGCACTGATGCACCCCATCTTGTCTTCACTGCAGGAAACTTGCTGTGGGCCAAGGCTGCATTTGCTCGAAGGCAAGAAGGTGCTGGCAATTCCCTTTTAGAAGCTCATCCCACTGCACTCCAGCTTTAGCTCCCGGCCAAATAAAGGGTGACCTCTAGGCTCAAGATAAAGTCCTGTGTTTCCCATCAGCAGATTCTGGTGTGAAGTGGGTTCCCTGAAGCCTTAGGGAGAAACGGAGTGCCTTAACTAGTTTGTGCCTTTCAGGACACATAGGACTGTCACGCATGCACCAATTTCCCGGCATGAGTGCCCTGTGCCGGAAGACCAGCCTTTGGATTCTGAGAACCTTCGGTGAAATAGGCCCCTGGGAACCACTCTTTTACACTTAGATGGTAGGTCAATGTACTCCTTTCTGGGTTGCCTAGATAGAGTGTGACAGCTGTCAAAGAGCCTCTGGAAAGCAATGCTAGGCAGAGTCTCATTCCAAGTCCATATGCCACAGTGACTAAAAAAGAACAGCACAGCAAAAACACACTGTGCTGAGGATTCAGTCCGGGAAGTCACTCGGGACAGCACTCTCACAAAAGTGAGAGCAAGCCTTTGGGTCTAGCCTGAACAGTACAGTTTTCACACTTAATGCTAGGCATGTGAAAGATCCACAGTCACCAAGGCCTAACTAGGGCACTGAGACACTTATCCAGTTCATCCCATGCAAAGGTCCCTGCGGCAAAATGTGTCTGCATGGAAGTGCCCATTGGTTCCCTTGTGTTTCTTTGAAGTAGTCGTAAACTATCACGGTTAACTATCTGTGGGCTCAAGCTTGAATTTGGATGACACTGGCAAAATCTTTTTTCCCTGGGGAAGGCGAGACAGTTGGAGCTCGAGAGCTGCATGAAAAACACTCATGGTGCCCATCTACACTTCCCTGCAGGACGGCCTCGGCAAAGAAAAGTGAGTTTACTAGTATGAAGCTGGGTGGTCTCCATTCCTTGCTGGGAGCCCCTCCCGCACCACTCTGTAGCTTGCGTGCAAAGGAAAGGTGACCTCTGGCCTCAAGGAATGGTCCACATTTCTCCCATCAGTAACCTTTGGTGTTCCACAGGCCCCAAGAAGCATGCATTAATGGACTGCTTCCACTCTGGTACGTCTTTCACTACTCATTGGGCACTCATGTACATTCTAACATCTGTGAAATGTCACTGAGTACCCTCCATCTCTTCTGTGGCTTTTGAGCATCAGCAAGTCAAATGGATCGTTTGGTTTAACTCTGAATGTGCAGCGGGAATGGCAATGAGCTGCTCTGGTTGCTCTACAACTCTCTTTTGTACAGCATTCAAATGGCCTCAGGAATGCAGTTCTAACCATCCTTACATTGCATGCTGGTCTGCCCCAGGGAGGAATTCTGAGTTGCACTGAGACACACCATTGTGCCTCCCAAATGCAACCTAGGGGCTCCCCATAGACGTCTCTCTACCGCAGTTGGAAGCAAGATTTTCAGGTCCAGGCTGAAGAACAGGTACAGCTTTCCCAGTGACAATGCTGGGCACTTGGGACCATTGAGAGTCACCAAGGCCTAACCAGGGCATGGTGTGCATAATGCAGTTCAGCACGTGCAGCACTCCTCACGTGCAAAACTTTCTTCCCGGAAGGGCAGAGTGTGTCCCATGTACTAGATAGCTAGGCAGAATCTGCAGATAAACATGCTGTATCATCAAGCTTGAAAGTCGGACACTGATGGGAAAGTAAGCATTTTCACCTTTTGGATGTGTCTTGATTTTGGCTTCAAAGCAGCCTGAAGAGCACTGATGTGCCCCATATTCTCCTCAGTGCAGCAATGTCACTTGGGCCAAGGCTGCATTTTCTCGAAGGCAGCAAGGTGCTAGCAATTCCTTTCTAGGAGCTTATCCCACTGCACTCCAGCTTTATCCAAGGCCAAATGAAAGGTGCTCTCTAGCCTGAAGTTAAGGTCCTGGGTTTCCCATTAGCAAGGTTGGTTGTGCAGTGGATTCCATGAAGGCTTAGACAGAAATGGAGTGCCTTAACTCTATGATGCCTTTCGGGGCACATAGAATGGTCGAGCATGCACCAATTTCCCGGGACGAGCATTCTGTGCTGGAAGACAGGCCTATGCCTTCTGAGCAACCTTAGGTGAAATAGTCCCCTGGAAAGCACTCTTTTTTTGTTGTTTTTGTTTTTTGCGGTACGCGGGCCTCTCACCGTTGTGGCCTCTCCCGTTGCGGAGCAACAGGCTCCGGACGCGCAGGCTCAGCGGCCATGGCTCACGGGTACAGCCGCTCCGCGGCATGTGGGATCCTCCCGGACCGGGACACGAACCCATGTTCCCTGCATTGGCAGGCGGACTCTCAACCACTCTGCCACCAGGGAAGCCCAAACCTTTAGATTTTTTTTTTTTTTTTGCTGTACGCGGGCCTCTCACTCTTCTGGCCTCTCCCCTTGCGGAGCACAGGCTCCGGACGCGCAGGCTCAGCGGCCATGGCTCACGGGCCCAGCCGCTCCGTGGCATGTGGGATCTTCCCAGACCGGGGCATGAACCCGTGTCCCCTGCATCGGCAGGCGGACTCTCAACCACTGCGCCACCAGGGAAGACCCCCCTGGGAAGCACTCTTCACATTCAGACGGAAGAGCAACGTACTCCATTCTGCAATGCTTGCTACAGTGTCACAGGCGTGAACGAGCCTCAGGAAAATAGCACTAGGCAGACTTTCGTTCCAAGTGGATGGGCCCACTGACTGAACTAGAGCTGCACTGCAAAAACACACTGTGCTGACAATTCTGTCTGGAAATTCACTCGGAACAGCAGTCTCATGCAAGCAAAAGCTCGGCTTTGGGTCCAGCCTGAAGAATTTTCACAGTTAACACTGCTAGGCAGTTGGAAGAGCCATGGTCCTTGAGGCCTATCTAGGCCCCTGAGACACTTATCCAGTTCATCCCATGCGGAGGTGCCTGCATCTAAAAGTGTCTCCATGGAAGGGCCCAGTGGGTCACATGTGTTTCCTTGAAGTATTCAAAAAATACCACGGGTACTTATCTGTGGGCTCCAGCTTGAAATTCGGGGATGCTGGCAAAAGCTTATTTTCCCCAGGGGAAGGCGAGACAGCTGTGGCTCGAAAGCTGTCTGAAAAACACTCATGATGCCATTTTCTCTTCGCTGCAGGAAGGCCTTGGGAAAGAAGAGTGATTTTACTCGTACAAAGCTGGGTGGTCTCTATTCCTTGCTGTGAGCTGCTCCCACAGCACTCGGGAGCTCGCGGGCAAAAGAAAGGTGACCTCTGGTCACAAGTAAAGGTCCAGTTTTTTCCCATCAGTAAGCTTTGGTGGGCCGCAGGCCCCAACAAGCATTCGTTAATGTAGTGCTTCATCTCCGGTGCCACTTTCATGACTCATTGGACACTCACGTACTTTCTAACATCTGTGAAAGGGTACTATGTATGCTGCATCTCTTTTGTGGCTTTTGAGCACCAGCAAGTGAAAGGGATCGTTTGGTTTAACTCTTTGAATGTGCAGTGGGAAGGGCAATGAGATGCTGTGGTCGCTCCACAGCTCGCTCTTGTACAGCATTCAAACGGCCTCAAGAACACAGTTCTAACCAGCCTTACCTTCCATGCTGTTCTGCCCCAGTGACGAATTCGGAGGTCCACTAAGAAAAACCACTGTACCTCACAAATGCAACCAGGGGGTTCCCCACAGACATCTCTCTACCACAGTCGGAAGCTAGATTTTTATTTAGGTCCAGGCTGAAAAACAGGTACAGCTTTCCCAGTGACAATGCTGGGCTTCTGAGACCATCAAGAGTCACCAAGGCCTAACCAGGGCACGGCGTGCATAATGCAGTTTAGCATGTGCAGCACTCCTCACGTGTAAAAATTTCTTCCCAGAAGGGCTCAGTGTACTAGATACCTAGGCAAAAACTGCATATAAACAAGCTGTATCATAAAGCTTGAAAGTGGGACAATGATGGGAAAGGGCACATTCTCCCCTTATGGTAGCATCTTGTTTTGGCTTCAAAGCTGCCTGAACAGCACTGATGCGGCCCAAGTTCTCTTCACTGCAGGAATGTCGCTGTGGGCCAAGGCTGCATTTTCCAGAAGGAAACAAGGTGCTGGCAATTCCTTTTTTGGAGCTATTCCCACTACACTCCAGCTTTAGCTCCCAGCCAAATGAATGGTGACCTCTACCCTCAAGTTAAGGTCCCGGGTTTCCCATCAGCACAGTTGGGTGTGCAGTGGATTCCATGAAGCCTTAACAGAAATGGAGTGCCTTAACTCAGCGATGCCTTCAGGACACATAGAACAGTTGCTCGTGCACCAGTTTCTGGGGATGAACACTCTGGGCCCAAAGACTAGCCCGTGGCATCTGAACAAGCTCTGGGGAAACAGACTCCTGGGAACCACTCTTCACATTCACACAGAAGGGCAATGTACTCCATTCTGCATTGCTTTGCTAGAGTGTCACAGCCAGCAAAAAGCCTCAGGAAAGCAGAGCTAGGGAGACTCTCGTTCCAAGGGGATGGGCCAACTGACTGAAGCAGAGCTGCACTGCAAAAACACACTGTGCTGACCATTAGGTCCAGGAATTCCCTGGGGACAGCACTCTCACAGAAGTGAAAGATAGGCTTTGGGTCCAGTCTGAAGAACAGTATATTTTTCACACTTAACACTGCTAGGCATGTGGAGGAGCCATGGTTCCCGAGGCGTACCTAGAGCACTGAGACACTTATCCAGTTCATCCCATGGGAAGGTCACTCTGCCAAAAGTGTCTCCATGGAAGGGCCCATTGGTTTCCGTGTGTTTCTTTGAAGTAGTCATAAACTACTATGGTTAACTATCTGTGGGCTCAAGTTTGAAATTGGGGACACTAGAAAAAGCTTATTTTCCCCTTGGGAAGGTGAGACAGTAGTGGCTTGAGAGCTGCATGAAAAACACTCATGGTGCCTGTCTTCTCTTTGCTGCCAGTAGGCCTCGGGAAAGAAAAGTGAGTTTAGTCAAACAAAACAGGTTGGTCTCAGTCCCTTGCTGGGAGCTCCTCCAGCAGCACTCTGGAGCTTGTGGGCAAAAGAAAGGTGACTTCTGGTCGCAAGTTAAGGTCCAGTTTTTTCCCATCAGTAAGCTTCGGTGTGCCACAGGCCCCAAGAAGCATTCATTAATGGAGTTCTTCAACTCCGGTACATCTTTCACAACTCAGTGGGCATTCACGTACATCCTAACATCTGTCAAAGGGCACTGTGTACCTTTCATCTCTTCTATGGCTTTTGAGCACCAGCAAGTGAAAGGGATCGTTTGGTTTAACTTTTTGAATGTGCAGCGGGTGGGGCAATGAGCTGATCTGGTCACTCAACACCTCGCTTTTGTACAGCATTCAAATGTCCTCAGGAATGCAGTTCTAACCAGCTTTACATTCCATGCTGGTCTGCCCCAGTGAGGAATTCTGAGCTCCACTTAGAAAAACAACTGTGCCTCCCAAATGCAACCTGGGGGTTCCCCATGGACATCTCTCTACCACTGTTGGAAGCTAGATTTTTAGGTCCAGGCTGAAAAACAGGTACAGCTTTCCCAGTTACAACGCTGGACAAATGGGACCATCTAGAGTCACCAAGGGCTAACCTGGGTGAGGCGTGCGTGATGCAGTTCAGCACATGCAGCAATCCCCAGGTGAAAAAATTTCTTCCTTGTAGAGCACAGTGTCCCATGTACGAGATAGCTAGGCAAAACTGCGGATAAACATGCTGTATGACCAAGTATGAAAGTGGGACATTGATGGGAAAGTATGCATTCTCCCCTTATGGTAGCATCTTGTTTTGGCTTCAAAGCTGCCTGAACAGCACTGATGCGGCCCAAGTTCTCTTCACTGCAGGAATGTCGCTGTGGGCCAAGGCTGCCTTTTTCCCGAAGGAAACAAGGTGCTGGCAATTCCTTTTTTGGAGCTAATCCCACTACACTCCAGCTTTAGCTCTTGGCCAAATAAATGGTGACCTCTAACCTCAAGTTAAGGTCCCGGGTTTCCCATCAGCACAGTTGGGTGTGCAGTGACTTCCATGAAGCCTTAGACAGAAATGGAGTGCCTAAACTCAGAGATGCCTTTCAGTACACATAGGAGGGTTGCTCGTGCACCAATTTCCCAGGATAAGCACTCTGTGCCAAAAGAACAGTCCGTGGCCTCTGAGCAACCTTAGGGAAAATAGGCCCTTGGGAACCACTTTTCACATTCAGACAGAAAGGTAACGTACTCCATTTTGCATTGTGTTGCTCCTGTGTCACAGCTTCTGAGAGCCTCAGGAAAGCAGTGCTATGCAGACTCTCATTCCAAGTAGATTGGCCCACTGACTGAACCAGAGCTACACTGCCAAAACACACTGTGCTGATGATTCAGTCCAGGAACTCACTCTGGACAGCACCCTCACACAAGGGAAATTTAGGCTTTGGGTCCAGCCTGAAGAACAGTACAGTTTTCACACTTAGCAATGTTAAGCAGGTGGAAGAGCCATGGTCCCCAAGGCCTATGTAGAGCACTAAGACACTTATCCAGTTCATCCCATGTGGAGGTCCCTACGGCCAAAAGTGTCTCCATGGAAGGGCCCACTGGGTCCCGTGTGCTTCCCTTAAGTAGTCAGAAACAACTACCACGGGTAACGCTCTGTGGGCTCAAGTTTGAAATTGGGGAGCACTCACAAAAGCTTATTTTCCCCTTGAGAAGGCGAGAGAGTTGTGGGTCGAAAGCTGCCTGAAAAACACTCATGGTGCCCATCTTCTCTTCTCAGCAGGAAGGTCTCATGAAAGAAAAGTGAGTTTACTCATACGAAGCAGTGTGGTGTCAGTTCCTTGCTGGGAAGTCTGCCGCAGCACTCTGGAGCTGGTGGGCAAAGGAAGCAGATCTCTGTCCTCAAGGAAAGGTCCAGTTTTCTCCCATCAGTAAGCTTTGGTGTTTCACTGGCTCCTAGAAGCATGTGTTAATGTGTCGCTTCAACTCTGGTACGTCTTTCACAACTCATTGGGCACTCACGTACATTCTAACTTCTGTGAAAATGCACTGTGTACCCTCCGTCTCTTCTTTGGCTTTTGAGCACCAGCAAGTGAAATGGATCTTTTGGTTTAACTCTTTGAATGTGCAGCAGGAAGAGCAATGAGCTTCTCTGGTTGCTCAACAGGTCTCTTTTGAACAGCATTCAAATGGCCTCAGGAACTCAGTTTTGACCAGCTTTACATTCCATGTGGTCTGCCCCTGTGAGGAATTTTGAGCTCCGCTGAGAAACACCACTGTGCCCCACAAGTGCACCCTGGGGGCTCCCCCATGGACGTCTCTCTACCGCAGTCGAAAGCTTGATTTTTTGGTCCAGTGTGAAGAACAGGAACAACTTTCCCAGTGACAATGCTTGGCATCTGGGGTCGTCCAGAATCACCAAGACCTAAGCAGGGTACGGAATTCGTAGTGAAGTTCAGCAGGTGCAGCACCTCCCACATGGAAAACTTTCTTCCTGGAAGGGCACAGTGTATTCCATATACTAGATAGCTAGGCAGAAACCGCAGATAAACATGCTGTATCATCAAGCTTGAAAGTGGGACACTGATGGGAAAGTACACATTCTCCACTTTTGGAAGTGTCTTGATTTTGGCTGCAAAGCTGCCTGAACAGCACTGATGCGGCCCAACTTCTTTTCACTGCAAGAATATTGCTGTGGGCCAAGGCTGCATTTTTCTGAAGGAAACAAGGTGCTGGCAATTCCTTTTTTTGGAGCTCATCCCGCTGCACTCCAGTTTTAGCTGCCAGCCAAATGAAAGGTGACCTTTAACCTCAAGTTAAGGTCCCGGTTTCCAACAGCCCTCACATTTGAAACTGGGGGAGGCTGGCAAAACCTTATTTTCCCCATGAGAAGATGAGTTTTTCTCTAAAGCTGCCTGAAAGACACTCATGGTGCCCATCTTCTCTTCTCGGCAGGAAGGCCTCACAAAAGAAAAGCGAGTTTACTCGTACGAAGCAGGGTAGTGTCAGTTCCTTGCTGGGAGCTCCTCCAGGAGCACTCTGGAGCTCGTGGGCAAAGAAAAGATGACCTCTGGAGTCAAAGAAAAGTCCAGTTTTCTCCCATCAGTAAGCTTTGCTGTGCCACAGGCCCCAAGAAACATGCGTTAATGGAGTGATTCAACTCTGGTACGTCTTTCATGACTCACTGGGCATTCACATACATTCTCACATCTGCGAAAGGGTACTCTGTACCCTCCATCTCTTCTGTGGCTTTTGAGCAACAGCAAGTGAAAAGGAACATTTGGTTTAACTCCTTGAATATTCAGCAGGAAGGACAATGAGCTGCTCTGGTCGTTTGACAGCTCTCTTTGGTACAACATTCAAACAGCCTCAGGAATGCAGTTCTGGCCAGACTTACATTGCATGCTGGTCTGCACCCGTGAGGAATTCTGAGCTCCACTGAGAAACACCACTGTGCCTCTGAAATACAACCTGGTGCCTCCCCCACGGACGTCTCTCTATTATGGTTGGAAGCTAGATTTTATAGTCCAGCCTAAAAAATAGGTACAGTTTTCCCAGTGACAATGCTGGGCATCTGGGACCATCCAGAGTCACCAATGCCTAAGCAGAGCACAGCATGCGTAATGCAGTTCAGCACGTGCAGCACTCTCCACATGCACAAATTTCTTCCCGATTGGGCACAGTGTGTCCCATGTACTAGATAGCTAAGCAGAAACTGCAGATAAACTTGCTGTATCATCAAGCTTGAAAGTGGGACACTGCTGGGAAAGTATGCATTCTCCCCTTTTGGAAGCATCCTTGTTTTGACTTCAAAGCTGCCTGAACAGCACTGATGCGGCCAACTTGTCTTCACTGCAGGAATGTCACTGTGGGCCAAGGCTGCGTTTCTCGAAGGAAACAAGGTGCTGGCAATTCCTTTCTAGGAGCTCACCCCACTGCACTCCAGCTTTAGCTCCCGGCCAAATGAAAAGTGACCTCTAACCTCAAGTTAAAGTCCCAGGTTTCGCATCAGCACAGTAGGGTGTGCGGTGGATTCCATGAAGCCTTTTACAGAAATGGAGTTCCTTAACTCTATGATGCCTTTCGGGACACAGAGGATGGTTGTGGGCACACCAATTTCCCGGGACCGGCACTCTGTGCCAGAAGACTGGCCTGTGGCTTCTGAACAACCTCAGGGGAAATAGGCCCTTGGGAACCACTCTTCACATTCAGACGGAAGGGCCATGTACTCCTTTCTGCATTGCCTTTCTGGAGTGTCAGAGCCATCAAAGTGCCTCGGGAAAGCAGCGCTAGGGGGACTCTCATTCCAAATGGATGGGCTCACTGACTGAACCAGAGCTGCCCTGCAAAAACACACTGTGCTGACGATTCAGTCAGTAACTCACTCGGGACAGCACTCTCACAGAAGCAAAAGCTAGGCTTTGGGTCCAGCCTGAAGAACAGTACAGTTTCCACAGTTAACATTGCTTGGCAGGTGGAAGAGCCATTGTCCCCGAGGCCTACTTAGGGCCCTGAGACAGTTGTCCAGTTCATCCCTTGTGGTGGTCCCTGCATCCAAAAGTTTCTCCTTGGAAAGGATCTTGGGGTTTTTTTTTCTGTACAAATGGTCCTAAAGTCCATATAGCAAGTGCTATGGGTCTCGAAAGCCAAGCCATGACCAGAATGCCCATTTTCCCAAACTATGGACCACAAACAGGGCCTTTCAAAACCCTTTCCTTTCCTTGTTAATATGCTACCTTTTGGAAGATTCAGGGAATTTTTCGGGCTTTAGCATCTCCCTCTGATTAGGTCCAGATACCACTGTGTCCATCCGTTTTTCTGAATCTGTGGCAAGGAGCTGTGGCTACTCTGTAGTGTCTTTATTAATGACGTTTCCTTTTCTGGCTTAAATTGATTTTTGTTCATTTTGATAGTTCCAGGAACATTGGCTTAATAGATATGTACTTACATAGCCCCCTCCTTTTTTCTTTTTTTGTGGTACGCAGGCCTCTCACTGTTGTGGACTCTCCTGTTGTGGAGCACACAGGACGCGCAGGCTCAGCGGCCATGGCTCACGGGCATAGCCGCTCTGCGGCATGTGGGATCCTCCCGGACCAGGGCATGAACCCGTGTCCCCTGCATCGGCAGGCAGACTCTCAATGACTGTGCCATCAGGGAAGCCCCAGCCCCCTCCTTTGACCTCTGTGAAAAAATAAATATAAGAAGCCACTTCCCCAATTTCTGCACAAGATTTCATCTCATGTTATAGATTTTTGATCATATCAGATCTTAAAATTATTTTATTTCTATCATATTTAGGGCTCCTGTGGTTGCAAGTACAGAAATCTCTGCAGCTAGTTTCAGACCTCAGGACCATAGAGTTGTGTAAGGAACCTAAATGTAGGGAGACAACAAAGCCTTAGGCAAGGCCAAGACCAGAACCTGGACTGCTGTAGAGTGCTAGAAAGTCTTTTCCTCTACCTCACATCCTGACTTCTGTTTGTTACTTCTCATGACAGGCTGGCTTTCTCTTTAAGGACACAGGGTAGAGACTGGCAAATGCCAATATCACCCAAGTTTTCACCTCAGCTTGAGAGCACCTAGATCAAAGTGGAATCTATTTGTGAATGACTTTGATAGGTCTTATTTGGGTCATGTGCATATCTCTAGTCCAATCATTTGTACTATTAGGGCCACATGGTGTGAGTATGCCTACTCCTATGGCAAATGTGAAGGAGGGGGTTTTTGGTTCCCTTAAGGGGAGTTGAAAAACTTACTGTAATTATTGTAGCCTTTCTTCATTGATTCCTGGAGGAAGAAGCCTCCATTTGATAGCTTTAATTGCTGTTATATGGTTGCGGCAGATTATATTTTCCAAAGATGGCCATCATGCTATATCCCATCCCACACATACTTCCTACAATGTGACACTGACACTCTTCCCATTAAATGGTGGGGGTCCATGTTCTCTTCCCTTGAACCTAAGTGGACTTTTGTCATCAGTATAGTACAGCAGAAGTGAAGCTATGTGATTTCCAAGGGTAGATCGTAAAAACTCCATACACTACTTATATTCCCTTGGGACAATCACACTTGAAAACCAGCTACAAGACTATGAAGAAGCCCCAAGGACAGGATACTTCTTCTGATCAACAGGTGAGGTCCTAACCAACAGCCAATGTCAACTCTCAGACATGTGAGTGAAGTTAGTCTTCAGAAGAAACTGTTGAGTTACCCTAGCCTTTAAGCCACTCCAGCTAGTGCTGCATAGAACAGAGATGATCCTTGTCCAAATTACAGATTCATGAGAAAAATAAATGATTGTTGTCATTTTAAGCCACTAAGTTTTGGGGTGAATTATTACCCAACAGTAGAGAATGGATACAATGGTCATTTTGTTATTCTGATATCTGGTTATCTAAGGACCAAGGCACACCATTGCTGGTTGAACAGCGTTCAGCTAGAAGGAGAGATTTCATTCCTTGCACACATGTGTATCTCAGAAGAGAAACTGAGATTTGGAGTCAGGACTTTAAGGAGGAATGTTCATCAAATGTTCACTCACTTTCCCTCCTGCTGTGGAAGGAGGGTACTTCCCTCCCGCTCCTTGAATAGGGACCAATTGGCTATGGACCAATGGAAGACATGTGGAAGTGACAGTGTGCCAGTTCTGAGCTTATGTTTTAAGACACATGGTTAAGTTTCCACCCATCCTCTTAGCACCTGCTGTCCTAAGTAGTCACTGCTCCTTCAGCTTCAGTGTCAAAACATAGACACATAAAAAACCTTGGTCAGACCTGAATCTTGAGGCCATCTAAGCACAGCTGAGTCAAGGCAACCCACAGCAAATCTACAGGCACCCACACACTTGTGAGTGAGAAATAAATGTTTGTTGCTATAAGCCACTGAGATCATAAGGTTGTTTACTTCTGCAGCAGTGGCTGACTTATTCAGAAGGTAGCTGAAGTGAATCTTTTCTCAAAGAGCATGTCATATGGATGAATATATGTTAAAAATCAAACTGAACTACTTTGAGTCCTGCTTTTGCTACTGGTAACTGTTTGACTTTGGGAGATTTACTTAACATCTGTGCGTCTCAGTTTTCTCTTCTTAGAACACAAATAATAAAATCTACCTCAAAGGATGTTGTGAAGATTAAGTGAGATGATGTTTGCAAGTTAAGTATCCAATATATGGCAAACAAAACTGAAATATTTATTCTCTTTCTTCACCTTTATTCCCATTGGGATTCCAATGGGTATAAAATCTAAGGAAGGAATTTTTAAGAAAGGGATTTAAAGGTGACATCCACCAAATACAGGATGTTTGAAAGAATCCAAGAATCCCCAAAATCAAGTTAGCTCTGGTGGAATCCCAGCCTTTTCTGGAAATTTTCTTGTTTTGATTCTGTGATCATTCTGCTTATTTCCCCTAGGATTTAGCTTTTTTTTTTTTTCATATTTCCATCTATATTAACCATGGTGAGAGAACTAAGATTAGTTTTGTTCCCAAGTGGGCTAGGGTGTGACAGGGGAGCATCCGAGGCCTGGGGTCAGTGGGCTGATAGCACAAGAGACTCCAACAGGAAAACTGAAATTCAATTTTCTCATCAGAAAAATTTCCTTACATTACACATGACATCTATCTATCTATCTGTCTATCTATCTATCATCAATCTAACAATCTATCTAACATCTATCTATCATCTAGTGTGTGTGTATGTAGTCTCAGTCAGGATCCAATTAGGGAAGCAGAACCACTATGAGTATTATGAATTAAGGAATTTATGTTGGAATTAAACCTACATAAAGGTGGGAGGAGCTTGGGAAGTAAAGGTCCAGGAAAGGGAGTTGGAAAATCAGAGAAATGTCTTTCACCAGGCCTCTTGAGGCACTGCAGAGGGAGGACTAAGCAGGGCTTACAGGGGAATTTGGAAGCCAGGCTGGCATGCCAGCTGCGAATGGGGTTGAAAAGAGGAGGTGGAGAATCTATGGATGACTGCTGACTCTGATAGTTACCGCCTCCGAGATTCTAGCCAAGCATGGGGTGGGTAGGCAAGGGCAAGTCCAGGGCTGCTATTGGTCAGCAGGGCCAGAGTTGGGGAACAGAGCTGGAAGCTGAGTGGGGGAGAATTCAGACAAGGTAGAACGTCTATATCTTTTTGTCTGTCTTTGTAACTATATTTGACCACGATGGTGAAACTGAGTGGGGCCTGTGCGGCTCCTGGGCCCAGAGGCCTTTTTTGTCCCCCATTTTTTGCAGCAAGACTCCAGTGTCCATGACCTTCCCTGAGTTCCAAAGGATGGATTTGAACAGTTGCTAATCAAGGGAGGAGCATCCAAGAAAGCACCTGAGGCAAGATTAAAGGGACAAGAGAAGCTCATAAAGATTAGGAGACCAACCACCTGAGATGAGATTAAAGGAGTGCAGGCCCTGCTCACACCCTATGTTGTCAGAGACCCCACCCTTGAACCATTGTATAAAACCCTTCATCAAATCCTCTGGGGTTGGGACACATAGTTTTTCGAGGCAGGAGCCCACTGTGTCCCCCTTGGCCTGGCAAAGTAATAAAGCTATCCTTTTCTACTTCACCCAAAACTTGTCTCCGAGATTTGATTTGGCACCCGGTGTACAGAGAGGCCAAGCTTTCGCCATCAACGGCTTTCAGATAATAAAGACTGCTGATTTACTACTTCCTTCCACATCTCATGCAAGCTTCTCTTTCAGCCACTTCTAACCCAGAATCATGCAGAGAATAGCATTCTGGGAAGCAGCTCCAGTGTAGCCAAGTTGACATAACACAAAACTGCTGTACATACATGTGTGTTTAATTACAAAATTCACACATGTACCTGCATTTGCTGAAACAAATTTAAATAAAGTCATATAATATAAAATAAAAGAGGAAAGTTACATTTCCATTCCCAACGTGGAGTAACAACTTAAGTCTTTGTTTTTCCTGTGCATAACATATATCAGTGCATTCACTGTTATACATGTATAGATTATATATATTTATATACTGTCTATGTACAAAACAGAATTAGGTTATAAATATTTTTTTGTAACTTGCCTATTCAATAAATATCTCATGGACTCCTTTTCATGTCATTACATAAAGATCTATGTATAGACTATATTGCATAGACTATATTATTATTGTTATATAGACTATATTGTGTAACATTTGTTTATGTGGGTTGGAGATTTAGAATGTTTCCTATGCCTCTTTATGGCAAATAATGCTATATATGTATTGCATTTTAAATGACATTTTACCTCTAGGAGTATAAGTAAATACATATATATATATTTGTATGTAAATGTTTGAATGTGTAGTAAAGAATTTAACCTTGCCCCAGAAGAGGCAAATTATTTTATTTCTATTCTGAACTAGGTCTCAGCTTCTATGAGGTGATCTTTAAGCCCTTGAAATGTCATGCCTGATAGGAGTGTCTTGGTTTGCCAGGAAGCCTGGAGTTAGGCTGGATAGTCTAACTGTATGATTTATGGTAGAGGCTGGACAAACTTTAGATCAGGGGCTGGCCATGCCAGAAAGACCAAGGAGGAGATTTAGTGTGGGATCTTTAGGTCATGAAGTAATCAACCACATAGGCAATCAATCAATCAATGCCTATAAATCCTGTCACAGCAAGGCTTGAGTAAGCTTCCCTGGTTGGCAATACTCCATGCACATTGTTACATACTGACAAATTAATTTATCCTGACTACACAGGGAGAGGACAATGGACACTCTGCATTTTTTATGCCCCCAGATCACACCCTATGTGTGTCTTCCCTTGACTGATTTTACTGTTTCCTTTCCTTGTAATAAGGCATATCCATGGGTATAATAGCTTTCAATGAGTTCTATGAGTGAATGATCAAATCTGAGGGTGGTTTGGGGAACCACTGAAACTTACAGCTGTTGTCAGAAATGAGTGTTCATGTGTGGACTATTCCCCTAACTTTGCAGTTGGCTAAACTCTTGAGGTGATATAAGGTAAGAATCCAACAATTTTTCTCCCTTTTTTCCAAATGGACAGCCAATGTTATCAACTCCTCTCTCCGGATGCTGACTTGGAAGGAGAGCTCAGTTATATATTAAACTCAGGGATTTGTTTGGAAATAAAATAGTGATCTGCTTAAACATGAAACTAGACTGTTGAAAGAAGTTTGTAACTGTTGCGACTAACAGGATGTGGTTTTGGGACACCTCTTGGGCCATGTTGAAATCAGTGCTGTTCTGAGGTAATATCCAAGAGCTATTGTTTCCATACCTGTGTCTCCCTCAAGCCCTGTTCCCACAGCCATGGCCATAGCTTTTATGCCCCTTCCTCCCACCAGGCCACCAGCTGTTACCCAAATGGATCCTCAGCAGAGTACTTATTAGACTTCTTTGGATAACACCAAGAAACCACCACGAAATGAGGAAACCATCTGAGAGGTCTTGTTTTACTGCATTTGTCTGTTTCCTTCCCCCAGTGTCTCCCATTCCTATATGTGCCAACTCCTGGCATATTTATTGAGTGATAGGAATTGTCACTACAATGACCTTCCCCCAACAGTGTCTTCATATGTGGCTCCTGGCCATGTCCTCACTGGAGATATAGGCTCAACAACCCTAGAATTCCCCTCAGGCAGGGACCAAGTTTTTACCACAATTCTACTGTTTTGTTTTGATAATCAAAAGCACATGATATGCAATTGCACAAAAATCTTCTTGAAGCTAGAGGGTCACTTCTGTTCGAGTAGAAAGTCATGAGAGAGAACAGTTTTCTGACCCACTCTGTTTTGGTTCTGAAAGACCTTGCATAGCACTTCTGATTTCTCTTGCTCTTCACCTCCCCCTTTCTTCTCTTCTGGCTGCAAGGATAACACATTTATGAATGCCTCCTTCCTCAAAAGGCCAACTTGTTTTCCTGTCCATCTTGTTTTCACATTCTAATGAAAGCAGACTTCAAAAGTCTAGAAATCTTCCTTTTCAGCTTCTCTTTTTGCTCTGTATCAGGGGTCCAGCTACCTTGGTTTTCAGGCACCCATATACTTAGTCACAGATTTTCCCATGCTGAAATTCACCCCCTCAGTCTGTCTCCATCCAAAAGGACAACTAATCCATCTACCCTGCATTCCAGAGCTTTTACCAAAGGAGAAGAGGAGCACAGCCAAGCATTTCAAGCAGCTTAAATGGACACAGGAAACACTGGTGAACACAACATAACAAAATGCAATTCAGTAGAGAAAGCAAAGTCTTTGAAATGTGCACTGTCCAATATGGTAGCCACAAGCCACAGGTGGTTATTTAAGTTAATTGAGAAAAAAGTATGTAATGTTAATAATCTAGTTCCTTGGTTGCACAAGCTACATTTCTAGTGCTCAATAGTAACATGTGCCTAGTGACTACTGTATTGGACAGCACAGGTATAGAATATTTCCATACTGCAGAAAGTTCTATGGAACAGCACTGCTCTAAAATAAGCCTTTCTTAGCTTGCCTGGAGGCATGTATTCCACCTCTACTGAGTCATCTTGGAGAAACACTGGCTCCTTTTAGTGACTAACACTATCCCTATGTCTCTAGAGTTTTATCCTCTCTATGCATATAAGTGTTGCTTTCACTGATGTGTCCCAAACCACATATTTTGATAGAGAATATTATTTCCAAATGTCCAGTGAGAATTTTACATTTTGATACTCAGTAAGACCTGCTAAAATGAGAATGAGTGCCAGCAGTTGCAAGCATTGAAAACCCAATAGGTATTTTTTTCGTAGAGATCATTTATTTATTCATTCACTCATTTTTTCTATCATCATCATCATCTATTTATTTATTTTTATTAAAGTAACATTGACATAATATTATAGGAAATTTCATGTGCACAACATTATATTTCTACTTCAGTATACCCTACAGCATGCTCACCACCAAAACTTTAGTTTCTAACCATCACAATTGATCCTCTTTACCCATTTCATCCTACCCCCCCCATCCCTCTGGTAACCACTACTTTGTTTTCTTATATGTGTTTGTATTTGTTTGGTTTGGTCATTTATTTTGGGTTTTTTAAATGTTTGTTTATTAGTTTTTGTATTCTGCATGTGAGTGAAATCGTAAGGTATTTGTCTTTCTCCATCTGATTTGTTTTACTTAGCATAATACCCTCAAGGTCCATCCATATTGTTGCAAATGGCAAAATTTCATCTTTTTTTTTAATGACTGAGTATTAATCCATTGTGTGTATATATCACATCTTCTTTATCCATTCATCCATTGATGGGCACTTAGGTTGTTTCCAAATCTTGGCTATTGTAAATAATGCTTGTGATGAACATAGTGGTGCATATATCTTTTCAAATTAGTGTTTTCATATTCTTCAGATAAATAGCCAGAAGTGGAATTGCTGGATCATATGGTAGTCTTATTTTTTTCTGAGGAATCTCCAGACTGTTTTCCATAGTGGCTGCATCAACATACATTCCCACAAAAAGTGTATGAGGGTTACCTTTTCTCCACATTCTCGTCAACACTTGCTATTTCTTGTCTTTTTGATAATAACCATCCTGACAGGTGCAAGGTGATATCTCATTGTTGTTTTGATTTGAATTTTCCTAATAATTAGTGATGTTGGACATTTTTTCATGTGCCTTTTGGCTTTCTGTATGTCTTCTTTGGAAAAGTGTCTGTTAAGTGTCCTCTGCCCATTTTTTAATCAGGCTGTTTTGTTGTAGTTGTTGAGTTGTATGAATTCTATAGATATTTTGGATATCAACCCCTTATCAGACACATCATTTGCAAATATCTTTTCCCATTTAGCAGTTTGTCTTTTCGTTTTATTGATGGTTTCCTTTGTTGTGCAGAAGCTTTTTAGTTTGATGCACTCCCATTGTTTATTCTTGCTTTTGTTTCCCTTGCCTCAGGAGACATATCTATAAAGATATTGATAAGACCCACTGCTATTTCTTCTAGGAGTTTTACGGTTTCAAGTCTTATATTCAAGTCTTTAATCCATTTTGAGTTAACTCTTGTGTATGGTGTGAGATGGTGACATAGTTTCGTTTTTTTGTATGTGGCTGTCAAGTTTCCCCAACACCGTTTATTGAAGAGTATCATTTCTCCATTATATGTTCTTTGCTTCTTTGTTGTAAATTAGTTGCCCACATATAGGTTTATTTCTGGGCTCTCAATTCTGTTCCATTGATCTATGTGTCTGTTTTTCTGCCAATACCATGTATTTTGATTAGTACAGTTTTGTAATATAGTTTAAATTCAGGGAGTGTGATACCTCCAGCCTTTGTCTTTTTTCTCAGGTTTGCTTTGGCTATTTAAGATCCCTTTTGGTCCCATATATTTTAGAATTTTTTGTTCTATTTCTGTGAAAAATTTCCTTGAGATTTTGATAAGGATTTCATTGAATCTGTAGATTGCTTTAGGCAATATGGACATCCTGACAATGTTAATTCTTCCAGTCTATGAGCATGGAATATCCTTCCACTTATTAGTGTCTTCTTCAATTTCTTTCAACAATGTCTCAGTTTTCAGTGTATGTCTCTCACCTCCTTGGTTAAATTTACTTCCTACTTATTTTTTTCTTTTTTTATTTTGCAGTTGTAAATGGGATTGTTTTCTTAATTTCTTTTTCTGCTAGCTCACTGTTAGCATATAGAAATGCAACAGATTTTTGTATATTGATTTTGTATCGTGCAACTTTACTGTATTCAGTTATTATTTCTAACAGTCTTTTTGCTTGAGTCTTTAGGATTTTGTATATATATAATATACGTCATCTGCAAATAGTGACAGCTTTACTTCTTCCTTTCCAATTTGGATGACTTTTAACTTTTTCCTGCCTAATTGCTCTGGCTAGGACTCCCAATACTATGTTGAATAATAGTAATCCTTGTCTTTTTCCTTATCTTAGGGGAATAGCTTTTAATATTTCACCATTGAGTATGTCAGCTGGGGGTTTGTTGTATATGGCTTTCATTATGTAGAGGTAGACCCCTTGTATATCCACTTTATTGAGAGTTTTTATCATAAATTGGTGTGAATCTTGTCAAATGATTTTTCCACATCTACTGAGATGATCATATGATTTTCATCTTTGATTTTGTTAATGTGGTGTATCACTTGATTGATTTGCAGGTAAACCATTCTTGCATCTCTGTAATAAATCTCACTCCATCATGGTGTATGACCCTTTTGATGTATTGTTAAATTTGGTGTGCTAATATTTTGTTTAGGAATTTTGAATCTATGTTCATCAGTGAGAGTAACCTGTAATTTTCGGTTTTTGTTGTTGTCTTTGCCTGGTTTTAGCACAGGGTGACATTGGCCTTGTAAAATGAGTTAAGTATTCCTTCCTCTTCAATTTTTTGGAATAGTTTGAGAAAGACAGGTGCAAATTCTTCCTGTTTTTTTAAACATCTTTATTGGGGTAAAATTGCTTTACAATGGTGTGTTAGTTTCTGCTTTATAACAAAGTGAATCAGTTATACATATACATATGTTTCCGTATCTCTTCCCTCTTGTGTCTCCCTCCCTCCCACCCTCCCTATCCCACTCCTCCAGGCGGTCACAAAGCACGGAGCCGATATCCCTGTGCCATGCTGCTGCTTCCCACTAGCTATCTACCTTACGTTTGTTAGTGTGTATATGTCCATGACTCTCTCTCGCCCTGTCACAGCTCACCCTTCCCCCTCCCCATATCTTCAAGTCCGTTCTCCAGTAGGTCTGTGTCTTTATTGCTGTCTTACCCCTAGGTTCTTCATGACATTCTTTTTTCTTCTTAAATTCCATATATATGTGTTAGCATACGGTATTTGTCTTTTTCTTTCTGACTTACTTCACTCTGTATGACAGACTCTAGGTCTATCCACCTCATTACAAATAGCTCAATTTCATTTCTTTTTATGGCTGAGTAATATTCCATTGTATATATGTGCCACATCTTCTTTATCCATTCATCCGATGATGGGCACTTAGGTTGTTTCCATCTCCGGGCTATTGTAAATAGAGCTGCAATGAACATTTTGGTACATGACTCTTTTTGAATTTTGGTTTACTCAGGGTATATGCCCAGTAGTGTGATTGCTGGGTCATATGGTAGTTCTTTTTGTAGTTTTTTAAGAAACCTCCATACTGTTTTCCATAGTGGCTTAACCAATTCACATTTCCACCAGCAGTGCAAGAGTGTTCCCTTTTCTCCACACCCTCTCCAGCATTTATGGTTTCTAGATTTTTTGATGATGGCCACTCTGACTGGTGTGAGATGATATCTCATGGTAGTTTTGATTTGCATTTCTCTAATGATTAATGATGTTGAGCATTCTTTCATGTGTTTGTTGGCAGTCTGTATATCTTCTTTGGAGAAATGTCTATTTAGGTCTTCTGCCCATTTTTGGATTGGATTGTTTGTTTTTTTGTTATTGAGCTGCATGAGCTGCTTGTAAATTTTGGAGATTAATCCTTTGTCTGTTGCTTCATTTGCAATTATGTTCTCCTATTCTGAGGGTTGTCTTTTGGTCTTGTTTATGGTTTCCTTTGCTGTGCAAAAGCTTTGAAGTTTCATTAGGTCCCATTTGTTTATTTTTGTTTTTATTTCCATTACTCTAGGAGGTGGGTCAGAAAGGATCTTGCTGTGATTTATGTCATAGAGTGTTCTGCCTATGTTTTCCTCTAAGAGTTTGATAGTTTCTGGCCTTACATTTAGGTCTTTAATCCATTTTGAGCTTATTTTTGTGTATGGTGTTAGGGAGTGATCTAATCTCATACTTTTACATGTATCTGTCCAGTTTTCCCAGCACCACTTATTGAAGAGGCTGTCCTTTCTCCACTGTACATTCCTGCCTCCTTTATCAAAGATAAGGTGTCCATATGTGCGTGGGTTTATCTCTGGGCTTTCTATCCTGTTCCATTGATCTATCTTTCTGTTTTTGTGCCAGTACCATACTGTCTTGATTACTGTAGCTTTGTAGTATAGTCTGAAGCCAGGGAGCCTGATTCCTCTAGCTCAGTTTTTCGTTCTCAAGATTGCTTTGGCTATTCGGAGTCTTTTGTGCTGCCATACAAATTGTGAAATTTTTTGTTCTTGTCCTGTGAAAAACGCCAGTGGTAGTTTTAAAGGGATTGCATTGAATCTATAGATTGCTTTGGGTAGTAGAGTCATTTTCATAATGTTGATTCTTCCAATCCAAGAACATGGTATATCTCTCCATCTATTTGTATCATCTTTAATTTATTTCATCAGTGTCTTATAATTTTCTGCATACAGGTCTTTTGTCTCCTTAGGTAGGTTTATTCCTAGATATTTTATTCTTTTTGTTGCAATGGTAAATGGGAGTGTTTTCTTGATTTCACTTTCAGATTTTTCATCATTAGTATATAGGAATGCCAGAGATTTCTGTGCATTAATTTGTATCCTGCTACTTTACCAAATTCGTTGATTAGCTCTAGTAGTTTTCTGGTAGCATCTTTAGGATTCTCTATGTATAATATCATGTCAACTGCAAACAGTGACACCTTTACTTTTTCTTTTCCTATTTGGATTCCTTTTATTTCCTTTTCTACTCTGATTGCTGTTGCTAAAACTTCCAAAACTATGTTGAATAAGAGTGGTGAGAGTGGGCAACCTTGTCTTGTTCCTGATCTTAGTGGAAATGCTTTCAGTTTTTCACCATTGAGGATGATGTTGGCTGTGGGCTTGTCATATATGGCCTTTATTATGTTGAGGAAAGTTCCCTCTATGCCTACTTTCTGCAGGGTTTTTATCATAAATCGGTGCTGAATTTTGTCAAAAGCTTTTTCTGCATGTATTGAGATGATCATATGGTTTTTCTCCTTCAATTTTTTAATATGGTTTATCACATTGATAGATTTGCTTATATTGAAGAGTCCTTGCATTCCTGGAATAAACCCCACTTGATCATGGTGTATGATCCTTTTAATGTGCTGTTGGACTCTGTTTGCTAGTATTTTGTTGAGGATTTTTGCATCTATGTTCATCAGTGGTATTGGCCTGTAGTTTTCTTTCTTTGTGACATCCTTGTCTGGTTTTGGTATCAAGGTGATGGTGGCCTCGTAGAAGGAATTTGGGAGTGTTCCTCCCTCTGCTATATTTTGGAAGAGTTTGAGAAGGATAGGTGTTTTCTAATCTCTAAATGTTTGATAGAATTCGCCTGTGAAGCCATCTGGTCCTGGGCTTTTGTTTGTTTTTAGATTTTTAATCACAGTTTCAATTTCAGTGCTTGTGATTGGTCTGTTCATAGTTTCCATTTCTTCCTGATTCAGTCTTGGCAGGTTGTGCATTTCTAAGAATTTGCCCATTTCTTCCAGATTGTCCATTTTATTGGCATAGAGTTGCTTGTAGTAATCTCTCATGATCTTTTGTATTTCTGCAGTGTCAGTTGTTACTTCTCCTTTTTCATTTGTAATTCTATTGATTTGAGTCTTCTCCCTTTTTTTCTTGATGAGTCTGGCTAGTGGTTTATCTATTTTGTTTGTCTTCTCAAAGAACCAGCTTTTAGTTTTATGGATCTTTGCTATTGTTTCCTTCATTTCTTTTTCATTTATTTCTGATCTGATTTTTATGATTTCTTTCCTTCTGCTAGCTTTGGAGTTTTTTTTGTTCTTCTTTCTCTAATTGCTTGAGGTGCAAGGTTAGGTTGTTTATTCGAGATGTTTCCTGCTTCTTAAGGTGGGCTTGTATTGCTATAAACTTCCCCCTTAGAACGCTTTTGCTGCATCCCATAGGTTTTGGGTCATTGTGTCTCCATTGTCATTTGTTTCTAGGTATTTTTTGATTTCCTCTTTGATTTCTTCAGTGATCACTTCATTATTAAGTAGTGTAGTTTTAGCCTCTATGTGTTTGTATTTTTTACAGATCTTTTCCTGTAATTGATATCTAGTCTCATGCCGTTGTGGTCAGAAAAGATACTTGATACAATTTCAATTTTCTTAAATTTACCAAGTCTTGATTTGTGACCCAAGATATGATCTATCCTGGAGAATGTTCCATGAGCACTTGAGAAAAATGTGTATTCTGTTGTTTTAGGATGGAATGTCCTATAAATATCAATTAAGTCCATCTTGTTTAATGTATCATTTAAAGCTTATTTTTCCTTATTTATTTTCATTTTGGATGATCTGTCCATTGGTGAAAGTGGGGTGTTTAAGTCCCCTACTATGAATGTGTTACTGTCAATTTCCCCTTTTATGGCTGTTAGTATTTGCCTTATGTATTGAGGTGCTCCTATGTTGGGTGCATAAATATTTACAATTGTTATATCTTCTTCTTGGATAGATCCCTTGATCATTATGTAGTGTCCTTCTTTGTCTCTTCTAATAGTTCTTATTTTAAAGTCTATTTTGTCTGATATGAGAATTGCTACTCCAGCTTTCTTTTGGTTTCCATTTGCATGTAATATCTTTTTCCATCCCCTTACTTTCAGTCTGTATGTGTCTCTAGGTCTGAAGTGGGTCTCTTGTAGACAGCATATATAAGTGTCTTGTTTTTGTATCCATTCAGCCAATCTGTGTCTTTTGGTGGGAGCATTTAGTCCATTTACATTTAAGGTAATTATCGATATGCATGTTCCTATTCCCATTTTCTAAATTGTTTTGGGTTCGTTATTATAGGTCTTTTCCTTCTCTTGTGTTTCTTGTCTAGAGAAGTTTCTTTAGCATTTGCTGTAAAGCTGGTTTGATGGTGCTGAACTCTCTCAGCTTTTGCTTGTCTGTGAAGGTTTTAATTTCTCCATCAAATCTGAATGAGATCCTTGCTGGGTAGAGTAGTCTTAGTTGCAGGTTTTTCTCCTTCATCACTTTCAGTATGTCCTGCCACTCCCTTCTGGCTTGTAGGGTTTCTGCTGAGAGATCAGCTGTTAACCTTATGGGGATTCCCTTGTGTGTTATTTGTTGTTTTTCCCTTGCTGCTTTTAATATGCTTTCTTTGTATTTAATTTTTGACAGTTTGATTAATATGTGTCTTGGCATATTTCTCCTTGGATTTATCCTGTATGGGACTCTCTGTGCTTCCTGGACTTGATTAACTATTTCCTTTCCCATATTAGGGGAGTTTTCAACTATAATCTCTTCAAATATTTTCTCAGTCCCTTTCTTTTTCTCTTCTTCTTCTGGAACCCCTATAATTTGAATGTTGGTGCGTTTAATGTTGTCCCAGAGGTCTCTGAGACTGTCCTCAGTTTTTTTCATTCTTTTTTCTTTATTCTGCTCTGCAGTATTTATTTCCACTATTTTATCTTCCAGGTCACTTATCCGTTCTTCTGCCTCAGTTATTCTGCTATTGATCCCATCTAGAGTACTTTTAATTTCATTTATTGTGCTGTTCATCATTGTTTGTTTCATCTTTATTTCTTCTAGGTCCTTGTTAACTGTTTCTTGCATTTTGTCCATTCTATTTCCAAGATTTTGGATCATCCTTACTATCATTATTCTGAATTTTTTTCAGGTCGACTGCTTATTTCCTCTTCATTTGTTAGGTCTGGTGCATTTTTATCTTGCTCCTTTATCTGCTGTGTGTTTTTCTGTCTTCTCATTTTGCTTATCTTACTGTGTTTGGCGTCTGCTTTTTGCAGGCTGCAGGTTTGTAGTTCCCGCTGTTTTTGATGTCTGTCTCCAGTGGCTAAGGTTGGTTCAGTGGGTTGCGTAGGCTTCCTGGTGGAGGGGACTAGTGCCTGTGTTCTGGTGGATGAGGCTGGATCTTGTCTCTCTAGTCGGCAGGTTCACGACTGGTGGTGTGTTTTGGGGTGTCTGTGGACTTATTATGATTTTAGGCAGCCTCTCTGCTAATGGGTGGGGTTGTGTTCCTGTTTTGCTAGTTGTTTGGCATAGGCTGTCCAGCACTGTAGCTTGCTGGTCGTTGAGTGAAGCTGGGTGCTGTTGTTAAGATGGAGGTCTCTGGGAGATTTTTGCCATTTGATATTATGTGAAGCTGGGAGGTCTCTTGTTGACCAGTGTCCTGAAGTTGGCTCTCCTACCTCAGAGGCAGAGCCCTGCCTCCTGGCTGGAGCACCAAGAGCCTTTCATCCACACAGCTCAGAGTAAAAGGGAGAAAAAGTAGAGAGAATTAGTAGAAGTATGAAGAAATAAAGAAAGAAAGGAGGGAAGGAAGGAAGGAAGGAAGGAAGAAAGAAAGAAGCAAAGAAGGCAAGAAGGAAAGAAAGGAGGGAGGGAGGAAGGGAGGAAGGAAGGAAGGAGGGGAAGAAGGAAAAAAGACAGAAAGAAGATACAGTAAAATAAAAAAAAGTATAATAAAGTTATTGAATTAAAAAATACTTATTTAGAAAAAAGAAGGGGGGGGGACGGATAGAACCTCAGGACAAATGTTGGAAACAAAGCTATACAGACAAAATCTTACACAGAAGCATACACATACACCCTCACAAAAAGAGGTAAAGGGGAAAAAATCATAAATCTTGCTCTCAGAGACCACCTCCTCAATTTGGGATGATTTGTTGTCTAAAGGAGGGAAGGAAGGAAGGAAGGAAGGAAGGAAAGAAAGAAAGAAAGAAAGAAAAAAAGAAAGAAGGCAAAGTATAATAAAGTTATTAAAATTAATTATTAAGAAAAAAAATTTTTTAAAAACCATGGACGGATAGAACCCTAGGACAAATGGTGGAAGCAAAACTCTACAGACAAGATCTCACACAGAAGCATACACATACACCCTCACAAAAGGAGGAAAAGGGGAAAAAATCATAGATCTTGCTCTCGAAGCCCACCTCCTCAATTTGGGATGACTCGTTGTCTATTCATGTATTCCCCAGATGCAGGGTACATCAAGTTGATTGTGGAGCTTTAATCCGCTGTTTGTGAGGCTGCTGGGAGAGATTTCCCTTTCTCTTCTTTGTTCTCACAGCTCCCAGGGGCTCAGCTTTGGATTTGGCCCTGCCTCTGCGTGTAGGTCGCTGGAGGGCATCTGTTTTTTGCTCAGACATGACGGGGTTAAAGGAGCCGCTGATTCAGGGGCTCTGGCGCACTCAGGCCGGGGGGGAGGGAGGAGCACTGCGTGCGGGGCGGGCCTGCGGCGGCAGAGGCCAGCGTGACGTTGCACCAGCCTGAGGCCCGCCGTGCGTTCTCCCGGGGAAGTTGTCCCTGAATCCCGGGAACCTGGCAGTGGCGGGATGCACAGGCTCCGCGGAAGAGGGATGTGGATAGTGACCTGTGCTCGCACACAGGCCCCTTGGTGGCGGCAGAAGCAGCCTTAGCGTCTCCCGCCCGTCTCTGGGGTCCGTGCTTTAGCCGCAGCTCACGCCCATCTCTGGGGTCCACGCTTTTAGCCGCGGCTCGCGCCCGTCTCTGGAGTTCCTTTAAGCAGCGCTCTTAAACCCCTCTCCTCACGCACCAGGAAACAAAGAGGGAAGAAATAGTCTCTTGCCTCTTCTGCAGGTGCAGACTTTTTCCCGGATTCCCTCCCGGCTAGCTGTGGTGCACTAACCCCTTCAGGCTATGTTCAAGCCGCCAACCCCAGTCCTCTCCCTGCGCTCCGACCGAAACCGAAACCGGAGCCTCAGCTCGCAGCCCTGTCCGCCCCGGCGGGTGAGCAGACAACCCTCTCGGGCTGGTGAGTGCCGGTCGGCACCGATCCTCTGTGCGGGAATCTCCCCGCTTTGCCCTCCGCACCCCTGTTTCTGTGCACTCCTCCGTGGCTTCGAAGCTCCCCCCTCCGCCTCCCGCAGTCTCCGCCAGCGAAGGGGCTTCCTAGTGTGTGGAAACTTTTCCTCCTTCACAGCTCCCTCCCACTGGTGCAGGTGCCGTCCCTATTCTTTTTTTTTTTTTTGTCCCTATTCTTTTGTCTCTGTTTATTCTTTTTTCTTTTGCCCTACCCAGGTACATGGGGAGTTTCTTGCCTTTTGGGAGGTCTGAGGTCTTCTGCCAGCCTTCAGTAGGTGTTCTGTAGGAGTTGTTCCACGTGTAGATGTATTTCTGGTGTATCTGTGGGGAAGAAGGTGATCTCCGCGTCTTACTCTTCCACCATCTTCAAGGTCCCACTCCGCAAACTCTTCTTTGAATGTTTGGTAGAATTCACCTGTGAAGTCGTCTCATCCTGGACTTTTGTTTGGGGGAAGATTTTGATTACTGCTTCAATCTTTGCACTAGTGATTGGTCTATTGAGATTTTCTATTACTTCAAGATTCAGTCTTAGAATGTTGTATGATCCTAAGAACTTGTCCATTTCTTCTGGGTTGTCCAATTTGTTGGCATATAGCTGTTCATAATATTCTCATAATTCTTCATATTTCTGAGTTATCCATTGTATTTTTCCACTTTCATTTCTGATTTTATTTATCAGGGCCTTCTCTCTTTCTTTTTTTCTTAGTGAGTCTAGTCAATTTTACTTATCTTTCTAAAGAACTAGCTCTTACTTTCATTGATCTTTTCTATTGTCTTTTTAGTATTTATGTAATTTATTTCTATTCTGACCTTTATTACTTCCTTCCTTCTACTAATTTTAGGCTTTATTTGTTCTCCTTTTCCTAGTTTCTTTAGATGTAGTGTTAGGTTGTTTATTTGAGATTTTTCTTGTTTCTTGAGGTAGGCCTATATTGCAATAAACTTCCATCTTAGTACAGCTTTTGCTATATCCTATATGTTAGTATGTCATATTTTCATTTCCATTTGTCTTCAGGTAATTTTTTTATTTCTTCTTTTATTTCTTCATTGACCCAATAGATGTTCAGTAACATGTTGTTCAGTCTCCATATATGTGTGATTTTTCCAGTTTTCTTCTCTTAGTTGATTTCCAATTTCATACAACTGTGGTAGGAAAAGATGCTTGATATGATTTCAGTCTCCTTAAATTTATTGATACTTGTTTTTTTGTCCCAACATATGGTCTATCTTTGAGAAAGTATTCTGTATTCTGCTGCATTTGGATGGAATGTTCTGACTATCAAATCCACTTGGTCTAATGTTTCATTTAAGACTACTGTTTCCTTGTTGACTTTCTATCTGGATGATCTATCCATTGATGTAAGTGAAGTGTTAAAATCTCCTACTATCATTATGTTGCTGTCAATTTCTCCCTTTAGGTCTTTAATAATTGTTCTATATGTTTTGGTGCTCTTATGTTAAGTGCATATATATTAATCATTGTTAATCTTCTTGATAAATTGTCCCCTTTATTATTATATACTGTCCATTTTTGTCTCATTACCTTAATGTCTTAAAGTCTATTTTGTCTGACTTGAGCATGCTACACTCACTTTCTTTTGGCTGCCATTTGCTCAGAGTATCATCTTCCATCCCTTCACTTTTAGTCTTCGTTTGTCTTCAGAGCTGAGGTGTGTCTCCTGGAGGCAGCATAAAGTTGGGTCTTGTTTTTTAATCCAGCCAGCCACTCTTTGTCTTTTGATTGGTGAATTCAATCCATTTATATTTATGGTGATTATTGATAGAGAAATATTAAGTACAGCCATTTTATTTTTTGTTTTCTATTTGCTTTATATCTCCATTTCTCTTGTGTTTCTGCCTGTCATTTTGGTTGGGTGGTTTTCTATGATATTTATCTTTTTTTGTTGCTTTGTTTTGTTTCATGTTTCAGCTCTATGTTTATGTTTTGTGGTCAACCTGAGATATAAATGAGATGTATAAAAAGTCTCATAGTTAAAATAGTCCTTTTTCTGCTGATAGCATCTTATCTTCACTTACCTATATGAATTCTGTTCTTTCCTCTTCCCCTTTTATGTTTTCTTTGTATCAAATTATCCTGTATTTATGCTGTGAGTTTTTTGCCAAACTGAAATTGCTATAGTTATTTTTCTGCTTTCTTTTTTTCTCCTTTAACCTTTAAGCTATAATAAAGTGTTTAAAAACCTATCCTCACAAAGAGTTGCAATTTTCTAGTTCTATTTATCATGTAGTTCAAAGCTTTATGTACTTTTTTTGTTGTTTGTTTCCAGTAGAAGAGTTTCTTCCATTATTTCTTGTGAGGCTGGTCTAGTGTTGATGAATTCCCTTAGCTTTAATTTGTCTGGGAAAGTCTTTACTTCACCTTAATATCTGAATAATAACTTTGCTGGATAGAGTATTCTTGGGTGACAGTTTTTAATCTTTCAGTATTTTGAGACTGTCATTCCACTCCCTCCTGGCTTGTAGGGTTTCTGCTGAGAAGTATGCTGATAGTCTAATGGGGTTCCTTTGTACTTTATCATTCTTTATTCCCTGGCTGCCCTTAAAATTCTTTCTTTGTCATCAACTTTTGACAATTTTAATATTATGTGTCTTGGAGAAGGTTTTTATGCATTGAGGACTTCTACCAGCTTTATGGACTTATACATCCAGTTCCTTCCCCAAGTTTGGGAAGTTGTCAGGTATTAGACTTTAAAAGAAACTCTCTGTTCTCTTCTCCCTCTCTTTTCCTCCTGGGCTACCCATTACCCTAATATTGTCCTTCTTAAAAGAGTCAGATAGCTCTTGTAGAATTTCCTCATTTTAAAATTAACTTATTTCTTACAGATGGCCAACAGGCACATGAAAAGATGCTCAATATTGCTGATCTTCAGGGAAATGCAAATCAAAACCACAGTGAGATATCACCTCAGAGCTGCCAGAATGGTTATCATCAAAAAGCCAGTTCTTTGAAAAGATAAACAAAATTGATAAACCTTTAGCCAGACTCTTCAAGAAAAAGAGGGAGAGGGCCCACATCAAGGAATGAAAAAGGAGAAGGTACAACCAACACCACTGAAGTACAAGGGATGATAAAAGACTACTATAAGCAATTATATGCCAACAAAATGGACAACTTAGAAGAAATGGACAAATTCTTAGGAAGGTACAATCTCACAAGACTAAGCCAGGAGTAAATAGAAAATATGAACAGACTAAATAGAAGATATGAACAGATCAATTATAAGTAATGATATTGAACCTTTGATTAAAAAACTCCCAGTAAACTAAAGTCCAGGACCAGATGGCTCCACAGGTGAATTCTATCACACATTTAGAAAAGAGTTAACACCTATCCTTCTGAAACTATTCCCAAAAATTGCAGAAGAAGGAACACTTCAAACTCATTTTATGAGACCACCATTACCCTGACACCAAAACCAAGAAAGATTCCTCAAAAAAAAAGAAAATCACCGCCCAATGTCACTGATGAACATAGATGCAAAAATCTTAAACAAAATACCAGCAAACGAAATCCAACAATACGTTAAAAAATCATACACCATGATCAAGTGCGATTTATCCCAGGGATGCAAGGATTTCTCAATATCTGCAAATCAACCAGTGTTAATACACCACATTAACAAATTGAAGAGTAAAAATAATATAATCATCTCAACAGATGTAGGAAAACTTTTGATAAAATTCAACATCCATTTATTATCAAAACTTTCCAGAAAGTGGTCATAGAAGGAACATACCTCAACATAGTAAAGGCCAAATAGGACAAACCCACGGCTAACATCATAATCAACAGTGAAAAGCTGAAAGCCTTTCCTCTAAGATCAGGAACAAGACAAGGATGTCCACTCTCACCTCTTTTATTCAACATAGTTTTGGAAGTCCTAGCCACAGCAATCAGAGAAGAAAAAGAAATTAAAGGAATCCAAACTGGAAAAGAAGTAAAACTGTCACTGTTTGCAGATGACATGATACTATACATAGGAAATCCTAAAGATGCTACCAGAAAAGTACTAGAGCTCATCAATGACTTTGGTAAACCTGCAGCATACAAAATTAATACATACAACTCTCTTGCATTTCTATATACTAACAATGAAAGGTCAGAAAGAGAAATTAAGGAAGTGATCCCATTTACCACTGCATCAAAAAGAATAAAATACCTAGGAATAAATCTACCTAAGGAGGCAAAAGACCTTTACTCTGAAAACTATAAGATATTGATGAAAGAAATCAAAGACGACAAAAACAGATGGAGAGATATACCATGTTCTTGCATTGGAAGAATCAATAGATTCAAAATGACTATACTCTTCAAGGCAATCTACAGATTCAATGCAATTTCTTTCAAATTACCAATGGAATTTTTCACAAAACTAGAACAATAAATTTTTAAAATTTGTATGGAAACATAAAAGACCGTGAATAGCCAAAGCAATCCTGGGAAAGAAAATGGAGCTGGAGGAATCAGGCTCCCTGACTTCACACTGTACTACAGAGCTATAGTAATCAAAACAGTATGGTACTGGCACAAAAACAGAAATATAGATCAATGGAACAGGATAGAAAGCTCAGAAATAAACCCATGCACATATGGTCAATTAATCTATGAAAAAGGAAGCAAGAATATACAATGGAGAAGAGACAGTCTCTTCAACAAGTGATACTGGGAAAAGTGGACAGCTATGCTTAAAAGAACAAAATTAGAACATTCTCTAACACCATACACAAAAATAAACTCAAAATGGATAAAAGTCCTAAATGTAATAGCAGATACTATAAAACTCCTAGAGGAAAACATAGGCAGAATACTCTTTGAGATAAATCACAGGGTTTTATTTTGGGGGGGGGGATATAGAAGCAAAAATAAACAAATGGGACCTAATTGAACTTAAAAGTTTTTGCACAGCAAATGAAACCATAAACAAGATGAACAGACAACCTACGGACAAGGAGAAAGTATTTGCAAATGATGTGACTGACAAGGGATTAATCTCCAAAATATACAAACAGCTCATGCAGCCCAATATCAAACAAACAAAGAACCCAATCAAAAAATGGGCAGAAGATCTAAAACGACATTTCTCAAAAAAAAGACATACAGATAGCCCATAGGCACATGAAAATATCCTCAACATTGCTAATTAGTAGAGAAATGTAATCAAAACTACAACGAGGGGCTTCCCTGGTGGCGCAGTGGTTGAGAGTCCGCCGGCCGATGCAGGGGACACGGGTTTGTGCCCCGGTCAGGGAAGATCCCACATGCCACGGAGCGGCTATGCCCGTTAGCCATGGCCGCTGTGCCTGCACATCCGGAGCCTGTGTTCCGCAACGGGAAAGGCCATGAGAGGCCCATGTACCACAAAAACAAAACAAAAACAAAAACAAAAAAACCAAACTACAACGAGGTATCGCCTCACACTGGTCAGAATGGCCATCATTATAAAGTCGACAAATAATAAATGCTGGAGAGGGTGTGGAGAAAAGGGAACCCTCCTTACACTGTTGGTGGGAATGTAAATTGGTACAGTCACTAAGAACAGTTTAGAGGTTCCTTAAAACACTAAAAATAGAGCTCTCGTATGATCCAGCAGTCCCACTCCTGGGCATATATCTGGAGAAACCACACTTTGAAAAGATACATGCACCCCAATGTTCATTGCAGCACTATTTACAATAGCCAAGACATGAAAGCAACCTAAGTGTCCATCAACAGATGAATGAACAAAGAAGATGTGGTGTATATATATACAATGAACTATTAGTCAGTCATAAAAAAAGAATGAAATAAGGCCTTTTTCAGCAACATGGATGGACATTATCATACTAAGTGTAGTAAGCCAGAAAGAAAGACAAATATCATATTGCTTATATGTGGAATCTAAGAAAAAGGATGCAAATGAACTTATTTCCAAAACATAAATAGACTTACAGACATAGAAAATAAACTTACAGTTACAGAAGGGAAGAAGGAGAGTTTGTTATTAAAATATATACACTACTATATATAACATAGGTAAAAAACAAGGACCTACTGTATAGCACAGGGAACTATATTCAATATCCTGTAATAACCTATAAAGGGAGAGTGTAAAAAATGAATTTATATACATTTTTAAAACTCTCTCCATATATTTATATATATATATACACATATATATAACTGAATCATTTTACTGTACACCTGAAACTAACACAACATTTAAAATAACTATATTTTAATAAAAATTAATGACATGTTAGTAGTTAGAATCTTTTCTTTATTTTTCAAGTAGGTGGCGCTATAACACAAGTTTTTGGTTTCTCTTACCTGTGCTCCCTCTTCTTATGTTCAAGGGTTGGCATTTTCTTCAGCCTCCACTACCTCTGTAAGAGGTGTGTGGCTCCATGCCTTCATGTCTTGCTGATTACCTCTTGTGCTTCTGGGGTTGTTGGTGGCTTTCTTCTGCCAGAGCCACTGTCATCACCAGGATGGTGGGCTTTTCCCTCTCATCAAGGATCCCCTGAGTCACAGGCTCCCCCACCATTGGAGGAGGGTGGGGGTGGGGCAACTAGAGCTGTGCAGATGCAGCTAGTGTTTTATGTTCTAAGGTTTGTGGGTTCTGCCACGGCAGATGAGGGGCGTGGGAGTGAAGGCCAGGGTCATGGACACCTCAGTGACTGGTGGGACAGAGTCCCAAGCCCCACTGCTGCCCAGTTAGTTTTGGCAATGGGCACCCCTGACATTAGGAGGCTGGAGTCACGTGCCACACCTCTTCTGCTGCCACTGGGGTCTCTGAAGCTGCAGTCTCAGCTGCACGTGTCAGAGGGCGAGGATTTCAGGCACCAGTCTGCTGTTCTTTCCATTCTGCCTCCTCTATGTATTCCAGTCCACCCACCTTTAGAAGTATAGATGTGTGGAATTCTCCAGCATCCTGTTGTGTTGGGTAGAAGTATCTCTGTTGAGTTATGGGTGTTTTACTGGTTATAGATTGAAGGAGATAAAGAAAGGTAGCTTTTCACTCTGCCATGTTGCTGATTGTCACTCTCCCAGTAAATTTAAATAGAGGTACATATAATGTACGATGGAAAAATCCAGGCTTTCTTCAAGGAGCATGTTTATTTTCCTATTTAGTAAATTACCATATAAATAAAGAGAGGCTTAGAAGATAAATGTTCCAGCACTAAATCTGATTATTAGCATGGGCTGTGTACATGTCTTTATATTGTCGACTGAAAAAAACTGCACAACCTAAAATTTAACAATTATATTTTATTTGGTGAACTTAAGCTTGGGACACAGCATTTCAGAAAACTCTGAGAGACTTCTCCGAAGAGGCAAGGAGGAGAGCCAGAGTATATAGGAATTTTTGTAACAAAGACCAGGCAGTCAGAACATCAAAAGTTTACTGTTAATTAAAGAAAACCAGAAATCTCAAGTTGAGGAATTTAGCACTTTTCTATGTATGGGAAGGTGCAAGAGTCCGGGCTCACTGAAATCATTCCTTTGATATGAACCTCAGCTATCTGGGGCCAGTATCCTGTGTTTTATCATCTGGAGTCTCCTCAGAGTGCACCATTGGGTGTGGCTGCAACAGCTGACCGCTAGGTGGCAGGTATTACGTATCCATCCTAAGTTCCCTCAAGGCTCATCATTGAGGAGGCTGTAATCAGATGACTTGAAGGCTGCATAATTCTTTGTTTACTGATATGGAAAGTGATATTTTTCATTCACAATACCTCAAATCAGTTCCTGGAGAAACAACTATGGGTGGCAAGAGCAGGCTGTCACTATTGCAAGCCTTCCCTAGTGTTTCTCTCATCTGGAATTCCTCACTCTGTCCCTTTTTGTAGACCACTGGTACAGTGTGATACATTTTTATTTTGCTTCCCAGTGGTTCCCAGATATTCTCATTATTGGGTTCCCTCCCCTGCGGTGTGAGTGGTAACCTTTCATAGCTTCTGCAGCTAGAGCAGGACTTCTTCCTGCATCCTCCCTATTACCAGTGACTGCTGCACTCTAACTTCCTTTGAAGTGTTACTAGCATCTCTTGAAAAGGCATGGGAGTGATCCTGCCATTTCTGCAAAGTGGATCGGGGCAGTGCCTTACCCTCTCTCAGAGGAAATGGAGATCACTCTCAGGGCTCCAGCAACCTCCCATAACTGTGCTTCTCATAATGTAAGCATCATTTGGGTATGTGCTGAAGAAAAGCACCACCCTTTCCCCTCTGGTTCCCTGGATTGGTCTGAAGGGCAAATGAGAAACCTGTACCTGAAAGAATGTTTCTCCTAAAGCATTTATTTCATAGTTACCTCAGTTAAACCTAGCTCTGAATTATTTATGGCCAAACAGGTAAACAGAGTCATTCAAGTATTTAAATATTTACCTTTATATCTAGTTGTAGAATGAAGACTCTGGTTAATTTTTTTAAATGGAGATCAGAATGAGTAAAGGAGTACTGAGGACATTACCCTTGTGGTAACATAATTTATCAATGGCCTCCATTCTTCACCTGTCCCCAGAGGTATTCATTTTGCAATATAAATTTTCAGCTTCTCTCACTAAACAGGTGAAATCTATTTCCTCATCATTTGGACCTGAGCTCTACCAGGTGGCTTACCTTGGCCAACAGAGTGTTGCAGAAATGACAGTGTGACCATTTCAAACCTAGACCTCAAGAAGCCTTGCATAGAGCAAAGATATTTGTCCCAGTTGTCCTAGCCAAGGCCTACTTATACAGGCTGACAGCCAGCCAATCCCAGACCCATGTGTGAGACCATAAATGCTTATTGTGGAATGCCACAGAGGTTGCGTGGCTGTTTTTTATGCAGCATTATTATGGAAATAGGTTAATTATATCTCCCTGCAGAGTGAAGGATGACCCCCTTCTTACTATTGGGAATAAACTGAGAGTATGTCTCTCAGAGGGGAAACAGGATTTTGGCGTCTTGCAGAGGTATGGGCTTTAAAGTTGTAGTCTCTTTATGCCACTGCAAAATTTTGATTCTCACAGATGAAGTCATTGGCTTCCTCTTAGGCCCAGCAATGCCTCAGACCCTGGGCCAGTCTTTTTCCCATTCTAGTAGGATTTAGAGAGCCTTATAGCACTAGCACTAGCTCAATGATTCAGAAGTTCAACCTTAAGGTTACTTTGCTGCAGGGTTTGTTCTCTTCTTATCTCCTTCCTTGTGACCTTCTTATTTCTCAGGGTCCACATTCTCTCTATTCCTTTGGGTTATTGAAACCCTATTGCCAAAATCTGTTTTCTGAAATGGAAGTGCCAAATATTACTCATTGCCATAGTTACATGTCTAAGATGTAAGTAATAAACAACAACTTTTGAAAGTGAAAAGTGTTTACTTGCCACTGTATTAGGATTATGGATTTCTTTCCTATTGTCCTGGACTACCCTTACTCTATAAATTATTCTCTATTTTCACAACCAGTTAGTGTTTCCACCAGGTCCCAAGTGCCTACTCAACTCTGGAGGAGTAATTTTTCTGTCTTAGATCTCATCATATCATCAACCCAAAATTTTCATGACAGAAAAAGGACTAAAAGGGCAATCTGGCTGTTGGAGACAGCTGCTGGGACACTGATAGATTCCAGGCAGAGATGGTGTCCAGAGCCAGGCCACATGGTTTCTCCCAGTTAATACTGGCTTAGACTAAAATGTTAAGAGATCCCTGGTTTCTTCAGAGGCTAGAAACTGCCTTAGCAGCTGGATAGTGAATTTATTTTAACAAAATTTAATAAAAGATAGAGAACTTTGGGAAGAATTTCCCTAAATATAGTATTGGGGTTATTAGGTATTATAGAAAAAAATGGGGAGGGGATCCATGGTCAGAAAATATAGGCAACATTGGGCTAAGTTAAATATGTCTGTTGGTTGCAGTTCTTTCAGGAACTTTTTGTAATTAATTATGCATTGTCAGTCTCCAAAAGGTAGGTTTCTATCACAGAGTCTCTTGAGGGACATTGTGGAACATGGATGTAGAGAAGAGGTTTGAGGCCCAACACCCCAACAAAGGCAAAGACAGCTTATGCAATAGTCTACACAGAGCAATCTGAACCCCAGGTGAGAACTTGGGCTCTGGAGGTGCCAGAAACAAAGCAGAGTAGAACTGATGTGCAACTCAAACTGGAAACACTTGAGAGAGTCAGGATGCTTTTCTTTGGCCTGGAATGGCAGCATCATTCTGCCCTGAAAATCTAGTTAAAACCGAAAGACAGTTCTAGAAAGATTGAGGCTTTCCCTTGTGGAGGCGTAGATCCAACTTAAATCTCTCTCAAATCAAAGCTGGAGCATTTGCATCAGGAAACATCCTAGAAAGGAAGAGGCTGTAACTCTCCTTCTTCCTACCACTTCCTGGAAGCTCAAAAATGAGTCAATTTTTTGGTTCCTAAAAGCCAGGATCAGAAATCTGTATCTCATGAGTGTCTTGGAATTACATAGTCCATCAAGTCTTAACACACTTCCTTTGATCTTTTTGTTTTCTCACCTTAGACTTTTAATGATAGAGAATTCTCTTGTACCTTAATTCTTTCTTAAAAAACAAGACCCTAACATAGAATTGTATGTACCCAAAAGTTGCAGCAGCCGTTCAGAATGCAATCCAGTGCTACCATGTCATCTATGATGAGAAAAGATCTACTACCCAGATGTCACTGGATCACTTTTTTCAAGAGGGTAGATAGACTAGAATCCAGCAAGGAACCAGAACCTGTGCCATCAGCGTCAGGCATGAGTGAAATTGCAGCTTGCCCTCCATCTCCTACTGCTGATGATCCTTCAGCTCTACCATCTCCCACCTCCTCTCCCTCCTCCGGTCAGTAACTCTTCTTTCCTGTTCACTCAATGCCAGCCCCCATATATCAACTGTTGTACGTACTACTGTACTTTTCAAGGTACTGCACTGTAAGATTAAAACTGTTTACTTATTTTTTGTGTTTGTTTCTTGTTTACATATTGTTTGTGTGAAAAGCATTATAAACCTACTACTGTACTGTACTCTATACCTGATTGTGTTAGCTGGGTACCTAGGCTAACTTTGTTGGACTTACAAATAAATTAGACCTATGAACATGCTCTCAGGATGGAACTCATTCATATGTAGGGGACTTACTGTATTTACAATTCTTTATGAAAATTAAGGACATAGGCTACTCTTCCTCTATAAATGGGTCAGCATGTAATATGCAGTTCAAACTGGGATGCTTTTGAGAAAAAAGGGGTCACTGTTAATTACTATCTTGGAACAACATACTGAAACCAGCACTGTCCTAGGCAAACTGCAATGTGTGTTCATCCTGCTCATAGGTATATAAAGATCTGTGCAACATAGAATCTTGATAACAGATGTCAGACACTGATGAGGCTGTAGAGATTAAGGGCCAGGGAGAAAAGGAGGGTTAGTGGGACAGAGGGACTTTGGGAGTGGCTGCTGCCAGGAATCCAGAAAAAGGGAATGACTCTGATTATTATGGTATGTAGATTGTAGCAGCATGGAAAGATTTACTTGTGTGGACTGGGAAAAAAATGCACAAACTAAAAGTTGCAAGTTAAGTTTTATTCAGGGATCTTATTGGGGATTTTAGACTGAGAGATAGCCTCGCAGATATAAATGAGGACCTCTTCATTCAAAGCGGTAAGGAAGGGAGACCTTCAAGATGGCAGGGAAGTAAGATGTGGAGATCAAGTTCCTCCCCACAAATACATCAGAAATACATTTACATGTGGAACAACTCTTACAGAACACCTACTGAACACTGGCAGAAGACCTCAGACTTCCCAAAAGCCATGTGGCTGACAGGGTCTTGGTACTATGGCCGGGTCTCAGGCCTATACCTCTGAGGTGGGAGAGCCGAGTTCAGGACATTGGTCCACCAGAGACCTCCCAGCTCCACATATTATCAAATGGCGAAAGCTCTCCCAGAGATCTCAATCTCAATGCTTAAACCCAGCTCCACTCAAGGACCAGCAAGCTACAGTGCTGGACAACCTACGCCAAACAACTAGCAAGACAGGAACACAACACCACCCATCAGCAGAAAGGCTGCCTAAAAACAAAATAAGTTCATAGGTATCCCAAAACACACCACCGGACAGAGTCCTGTGCACAAGAAAGACAAGATCCAGCCTCATCCACCAGAACACAGGCACTAGTCCCCTCCACCAGGAAGCCTACACAACCCACTGAACCAACCTTAGCCACTGGGGGCATACACCAAAAACAATGGGAACTACCAACGTGCAGCCAGCAAAAAGGAGACCCTAAACACAGTAAGTTAAGCAAAATGAGAAGACAGAGAAACACACAGCAGATGAAGGAGCAAGGTAAAAACCCATGAGCCCAAACAAATGAAGAAGAACTAGGCAGTCTACTTGAAAAAGAATTCAGAATAATGGTAATAAAGATGATTCAACATCTTGGAAATAGAATGGAGAAAATACAAGAAATGATTAACAAGGACCTAGAAGAACTAAAGAGCAAACAAACAATGATGAACAACACAATAAATGAAATTAAAAATTCTCTAGAAGGAATCAATAGCAGAATAAGTGAGGCAGAAGAACGCATAAGTGACCTGAAAGATAAAATAATGGAAATAACTACTGCAGAGCAGAATAAAGAAAAAAGAATAAAACGAATTGAAGACAGGCTCAGAGAACTCTGGGACAACATTAAACAAACCAACATTCGAATTATAGGGGTCCCAGATAAAGAAGAGAAAAAGAAAGGGACTGAGAAAATATTTGAAGAGAATATAGTTGAAAACTTCCCTAATATGCGAAAGGAAAGAGTTAATCAACTCCAGGAAGCACATAGAGTCCTAAACAGGATAAATCCAAGGAGAAACAGGCCAAGACACATATTAAATGAACTATCAAAAATTAAATATAAAGAAAAATTATTAAAAGCAGCAAGGGAAAATCAACAAATAACATACAAGGGAAGCCCCATAAGGTTAACAGCTGACTTTGCAGCACAAACTCTGCAAGCCAGAAGGGAGTTGCAGGATATATTTAAAGTGATAAAAGGGAAAAATGTACAATAAAGATTACTCTACACAGCAAAGATCTCATTCTGATTCGACAGAGAAATTAAAAACTTTACAGACAATCAAAAGCTAAGAGAATTCAGCACCACCAAACCAGCTTTACAACAAATGCTAAAGGATCTTCTCTAGTCAGGAAACAGAAGACAAGGAAAAGACCTACAATCACAAACCCAAAACAATTAAGAAAATGGTAATAGGAACATACATATTGATAACTACCTTAAATGTAAATGGATTAAATGCTCCAACCAAAAGACATAGACTGGCTGAATGGATACAAAAACAAGACCCATATATATGCTGTCCACAAGAGGCTCACTTCAGACCTAGGGACACATAGAGACTGAAAGTGAGGGGATGGCAAAAGATATTCCATGCAAATGGAAATCAAAGGAAATCTTGAGTAGCAATTTTCATATCAGACAAAATAGATTTTAAAACAAAGACTATTACAAGAGACAAAAATGACACTACATAATAATCAAGGGAGCAATCCAAGAAAAAGATATAACAATTGTAAATATTTATGCATCCAACATAGGAGCACCTCAATACACAAGACAACTGCTAACATCTGTAAAAGAGGAGATCGACAGTAACACAATAGTGGGGGACTTTAACACCTCACTTACACCAATGGACAGATCAATCAAAATGAAAATAAATAAGGAAACACAAGCCTTAAATGATACATTAAACAAGATGGACTTAATTGACACTTATAGGACATCCCATCCCAAAACAACAGAATACACTTTCTTCTCAAGTGCTCATGGAACATTCTCCAGGATGGGTCATATCTGGGGTCACAAATCAAACCTTGGTAAATTCAAGAAATTTGAAATCATATCAACTATCTTTTCTGACCACGGTGCTATGAGACAAGATATCAATTACAGGAAAAGATCTGTAAAAAATACAAACATATGGAGGCTAAACAATACACTACTTAATAACCAAGAGCTCACTGAAGAAATTAGAGGAAATCAAAAAATACCTAGAAACAAATGACAATGGAAACACGATGACCAAAAACATATGCGATGCAGCAAAAGCAGTTCTTAGAGGGACGATTATAGCAATACAGTCCGACCTCAAGAAGCACCTCCAATAAAAAATCTAACTTTACACCTAAAGCAATTAGAGAAACAAGGACCAAAAATCCTCCAAAGTTAGCAGAAGGAAGGAAATCGTAAAGAGCAGATCAGAAATAAATGAAAAAGGAATGAAGGCAACAATAGCAAAGATCCAAAAAACTAAAACTGGTTCTTTGAGAAGATAAAAAAATTGATAAAGCATTAGCCAGACTCAAGAAAAAAAGGGAGAAGGCTCAAATTAATAGAATTAGAAATTAAAAAGGAGAAGTAACAACTGACACTGCAGAAATACAAAGGATCATGAGATATTACAACAAGCAACTATACGCCAATAAAATGGACAACCTGGAAGGAATGGACAAAATCTTAGAAATGCACAACCTTCCGAGACTGAACCAGGAAGAAATAGAAAATATGAACAGACAAATCACAAGCACTGAAATTGAAACTGTGATTAAAAATCTTCCAACAAACAAAAGCCCAGAACCAGATGGCTTCACAGGTGAATTCTATCAAACATTTACAGAAGAGCTAACACCTATCCTTCTCAAACTCTTCCAAAATATAGCAGAGGGAGGAACACTCCCAAACTCATTCTACAAGGCCACCATCACCCTGATACCAAAATCAGATAGGGATGTCACAAAGAAAGAAAACTACAGGCCAATACCACTGATGAACATAGATGCAAAAATCCTCAACAAAATACTAGCAAACAGAATCCAACAGCACATTAAGAGGATCATCCACCATGATCAGGTGGGGGTTATTCCAGGAATGCAAGGATTCTTCAATATATGCAAATCAATCAATGTGATATACATATTAACAAACTGAAGGAGAAAAACCATATGGTCATCTCAATAGATGCAGAGAAATCTTTTGACAAAATTCAGCACCCATTTATGATAAAACCCCTCCAGAAAGTAGGCATACAGGGAACTTATCCCAACATGATAAAGGCCATAAATGACAAACCCACAGCCAACGTCATTCTCAATGGTCAAAATCTGAAACAATTTCCTCGACCATCAGGAACAAGACAATGTTGGCCACTCTCACCTCTATTATTCAACATAGTTTTGGAAGTTTTAGCCCAGCAATCAGAGAAGAAAAAGAAGTAAAAGGAATCCAAATCAGAAAAGAAGAAGTAAAGCTGTCACTGTTTGCAGATGACATGGTACTATACATAAAGAATCCTCAAGAAGCTACCAGAAAACTACTAGAGTTAATCAATGAATTTAGTTAAGTAGCAGGACACAAAGTTAATACACAGAAATCTCTTACATTCCTATACACTAATGATGAAAAATCTGAAAGAGAAATTAAGTAAACACTCCCATTTACCATTGGAGCAAAAAGAAGTAATAATAAAACACCTAGGATTAAACCCACCTAAGGAGACAAAAGACCTGTATGCAGAAATCTATAAGACACTGATGAAAGAAATTAAAGATAACACAAACAGATGGAGGGATATACCATGCTCTTGGCTCGGAAGAATCAATATTGTGAAAATGACTATATGACCCAAAGCAATCTACAGATTCAATGCAATCCCTATGAAACTCCCAATGGCATTTTTCACAGAACTAGAACAAAAAATTTCACAATTTCTATGGAAACACAAAAGACCTCGAATAGCCAAAAGAATATTGAGAAAGAAAAACGGAGCTGGAGGAATCAGACTTCCTAACTTCAGACTGTACTACAAAGCTACAGTGATCAAGACAGTATGGTAGTGGCACAAAAACAGAAATATAGTTCAATGGAACAGGATAGAAAGCCCAGAGACAAACCTACGCTCATATGGTCACCTTATCTTTGATAAAGGAGGCAAGAATATACAATGGAGAAAAGACAGCCTCTTCAGTAAGTGGTGCTGGGAAAACTGGACAGCTACATGTAAAAGAATGAAATTAGAGCACTCCCTATCACCATACACGTAAATAAATTCAAAATGGATTAAAGACCTAAATGTAAGGCCAGACACTATAAAAATCTTAGAGGAAAACATAGGCAGAACACTCTATGACAGAATCACAGCAAGATCCTTTTTGACCCACCTTCTAGGGAAATGGAAATAAAAACAAAAATAAACAAATGAGACCTAAGGAAACTTAAAACCACAAACAAGATGACAAGACAACCCTCAGAATGGGAGAAAATATTTGCAAATGAAGCAACAGACAAAGCATTAATGTCTAAAATACATAAGCAGCTCATGCACCTCAATATCCAAAAAACAAACAACCCAATCCAAAAATGGGCAGAAGACCTAAATAGACATTTCTCTAAGGAAGATATACAGATTGCCAACAAACACAGGATAAGATGATCAACATCACTAATCATTAGAGAAATGAATATCAGAACAACAAATAGTTATCACCTCATACCAGTCAGAATGGCCATCATCAAAAAATCTACAAACAATAAATGCTGGAGAGGGTGTGGAGAAAAAGGGAACCCTCTTGCACTGTTGGTGGGAATGTAAATTGATAGAGTCACTATGGAGAACAGTATGGAGGTTCCTTCAAAAACTAAAAATAATACCACAATATGACCCAGCAATACCACAACTGGGCATATACCCTGAGAAAACCATAATTCAAAAAGACTCAAGTACCACAATGTTCATTGCAGCTCTATTTACAATAGCCAGGACATGGAAGCAACCTAAGTTTCCACTGACAGATGAATCGATAAAGATGTGGCACATACATATAATGGAGTATTAGTCATAAAATGAAACAAAATTGTGTTATTTTTAGTGAGGTGGATCGACCTAGAGTCTGCCATACAGAGTGCAGTGTATCAGAAAGAGAAAAACAAATACCGTGTGTTAACACATATATATATATAGAATCTAAAAAAAAGAAAAGAAAAAGTTTCTGAAGAACCTAATGGCAGTACAGGAATAAAGATGCAGATGTAGAGAATGGACCTGAGAACATGGGGAGGGGGAACGGTAAGCTGGGATGAAATGAGAGACTGTCATGGATATATATACACTACAAAATGTAAAATAGTTAGTGGGAGGCAGCCGCAAAGCACAAGGAGATCAGCTCGGTGCTTTGTGACCACCTAAAGGGGTGGGATAGGGAGAGTGGGAGGGAGACACAAGAGGGAGGAGATACGGATATATATGTATATGTATAGCTGATTCACTTTGTTATAAAGCAGAAACAAACACACCAATGTAAAGCAGTTATACTCCAATAAAGATATTTTTTAAAAACTATAAAGAAAACTGTATGTAAAGCACACAGTAATGGCAAAAAAAAAAAAAAAAAAAAAGAAAAGAAAAGAAAAGAAAAAAGAGGTAAGGGAGGAGCCAAGATATATAGGAATTTTTTGCTGGGGAAAAAAAACATTGTAGTCAAACATCAAAAGATTACTGTAAATCACTAAGAACAGACATCTCAAGTTAATGATTTTTGAGGGGCAGATCTTTATTGGAGTATAATTGCTTTACAATGGTGTTCTAGTTTCTGCTGTATCACAAAGTGAATCACCTATATGTGTACATATATTCCCACCCTCTTGTGTCTCCCTTCCACTGTCCCTATCCCACCCCTCTAGGTGGTCACAAAGCACCGAACTGATCTCCCTGTGCTTTGCGGCTGCTTCCCACTTGCTATTTTACATTTAGTAGTGTATATATGTCCATGTCACTCTCTCACTTCGTCTTAACTTAGCCTTCCCCATCCCCATGTCCTCAAGTCCATTCTCTATGCCTGCATTTTTATTCCTGTCCTGCCGCTAGAGTCCATATATATGTGTAAAATATGGTATTTGTTTTTCACTTTCTGACTTACTTCACTCTGTATGACAGACTCTAGGTCCATCCATCTCACTACAAATAACTCAATTTCATTTCTTTTTATGGTTGAGTAATATTCCATTGTATATATGTGCCACATCTTCTTTATCCATTCATCTGTCAATGGACACTTAGGTTGCTTCCATGTCCTGGCTATTGTAAATAGAGCTGCAATGAACGTTGTTGTACATGAGTCTTTTTGAATTATGGTTTTCTCAGGGTATATGCCCAGTAGTGGAATTGCTGGGTCGTATGGTAGTTCTAGTTTTAGTTTTTGAAGGAACCTCCATACTGTTCTCCATAGTGACTGTATCAATTTACATTCCTACCAACAGTGCAGGAGGGTTCCCTTTTCTCCACACCCTCTCCAGCATTTATTGTTTGATGACTTTTTAATGATGGCCATTCTGACTGGTATGAGGTGACACCTCATTGTAGCTTTGATTTGCATTTCTCTAATTATTAGTGACGTTGAGCATCCTTTCATGTGTTTGTTGGCAATCTGCATGTCTTCTTTGGAGAAATGTCTATTTAGGTCTTCTGCCCATTTTTGGATTGGGTTGTTTGTTTTTTGGATATTGAACTGCATGAGCTGCTTGTATATTTTGGAGACTAATCCTTTGTCAGTTGCTTCATTTTCAAATATTTTCTCCCATTCTGAAGGCTGTCTTTTCGTCTTGTTTATGGTTTTCTTTGCTGTGCAAAAGTTTTTAAGTTTCATTAGGTCCCATTTGTTTATCTTTGCTTTTATTTCCTTTTCTTCTAGGAGGTGGGTCAAGAAAGATCTTGCTGTGATTTCTGTCATAGAGTGTTCTGCCTATGTTTTCCTCTAAGATTTTTATAGTGTCTGGCCTTACATTTAGGTGTTTAATCCATCTTCAGTGTATTTTTGTGTATGGTGTTAAGGAGTACTCTAATTTCATTCTTTTACATGTAGCTGTCCAGTTTTCCCAGCACCAGTTATTGAAGAGGCTGTCTTTTCTCCAAAGTATATTCTTGCTTCCTTTATCAAAGATAAGGTGACCAAATGTGTGTGGGTTTATCCCTGTGCTTTCTGTTTTTGTGCCAGTACCATACTGTCTTGATTACTGTCACTTTGTAGTATAGTCTGAAGTTAGGGAGCCTGATTCCTCCAGCTCCGTTTTTCTTTCTCAAGATTGCTTTGGCTATTCGGGGTCTTTTGTGTTTCCATAGAAATTGTGAAATTTTTTGTTCTAGTTCTGTAAAAAATGCCATTTGTAGTTTCATAGGGATTACATTGAATCTGTAGATTGCTCTTGGTTGTATAGTCATTTTCACAATGTTGTTTCTTCTAATCCAAGAACATGGTATATCTCTCCATCTATTTGTAGCACCTTTAACTTCTTTTGTGAGTGTCTTATAGTTTTTTGCATACAGGTCTTTTGTCTCCCTATGTATTTTTATTGCTAGGTATTTTATTCTTTTTGTTGCAGTGGTAAATTGGAGTGTTTCCTTAATTTCTCTTTCAGATTTTTCATCTTTAATGTATAGGAATGCAAGAGATTTCTGTACATTAATTTTGTATCTTGCTACTTGACCAAATTCATTGATGAGCTGTAGTAGTTTTCTGGTAGCATCTTTAGGATTCTCTATGTATAGTATCATGTTATCTGCAAACAGTGACAGTTTTGCTCTTTCTTTTCTGATGTGGATTCCTTTTATTTCTCTTTCTTCACTGATTGTTGTGGCTAAGACTTCCAAAACTATGTTGAATAATAGTGGTGAGAGTGGGAAACCTTGTTTAAGTTAATGATTTTAGTGCTTTTCTACCTATGGGAAAATGTAATAATCTGGGTTCATTGAAATTTTTCTTAGATATGCATCTTAACTACCTAGGACCAATATCCAAAGCACAGAATGCTTCCTGTTTTTCTCCGTCTTGAATTCCCCTCAAAGTGTACTCTCAGTGGATGACCTTTATGGCTAATGGTTTGATCTTTGTAGAACTGGAATGGCAGGCCACATTATTTTTTTATGCTTGGGAAAACACTGGAGATAATATTAAAATGCAGAGAAAGACTCTGCTTCTGTAAGTTTGGGAGAAGGTTTATGTCTTAGAATTAAGTTCAAGTTTACCCACTACAGGAGCTTGCATTTTAAAGCAGGTAGATAGTAGTATGCTGAATGTGATTCCTAGATACACTCTAAGGCTCACCAGGGACAAAATGCAGGTGGTGAGTAATGGGGCTTATCATCAAACCACCCCTCAACCGCCTGCCAGAGCAGAGAGTGTTGACTGGGACCAGGGTGCAGAAGATATGTTCTGCCATGCATCAGCTGGCACATATTCCTCTAAGCCTGCCAGAGATAATAGCAGGAAAAATTCCTTAATCTGAATGAATTATGGAAAAAGACAGCTCATGCGAACTAATGTGAAATTTGGAAAGACTGAAAGCTTTATTTTTCTCAGCCATAAATTGCACTCTTAAGTTAATGTCAAATGAGATAGTACCAAGTAAATGTCTTGCCAGTTGTACCTTAATGAATGAGAAAGAATAATTTCTGATTATAGTTTGTGTATTGTATCCCATTAGGTCCTGAGAGTTTTTTTTTTACTATACAATTTTAAAAATTGAAGTATAGTTGATTTAAAATGTTGTGTTACTTTCTGGTGTGCAGTAAAGTGATTCAATTATAATATATATACAATTCTTTTTCACATTCTTTCCATTATGATTTACTACAGGATATTGAATATAGTCCCCTGTGCTATAGAGTAGGACCCTGTAGTTTGTATCTGCTAATCCCAAACTCCTAATTTATCCCTCCCCACACTTTTCCCCCTTTGGTAACCATAAGTTCATTTTCTATGTCTGTGAATCTTTTTCTATTTTGTAAATGTTCATTTGTGTCATATTTTAGATTCCACATATAAGTGATATCATATGGAATTTGCCTTTCTCTTCCTGACTTACTTCCCTTCGTATGATAATCTCTAGTTCCATCCATATTGCTGCAAATAGCATCATTTCATTCTTTTTTATGACTGAGTAGTATTCCACATCTTTTTTATCTATTCATCTGTCAATGGATATTTAGGTGGCTTTCATGTCCTGCTATTGTAAATAGTGCTGCTGTGAACATTGGGGTGCAGGTATCTTTTTGAATTATATTTTTTCCCAATATATGCCCAGGAGTGGGAATGCTAGATCATGTGGTAGCTCTATTTTTAGCTTTTTAAGGAACCTCCATACTGATCTCCATAGTGGCTGCACCAATTTACATTCCCACCAACAGTGTAGGAGGGTTCTAATTTCTGCACACTCTGTCCAGCATTTGTTATTTGTAGACTTATAAATGATAGCTATTCAGACTGGTGTGAGGTGGTACCTCATTGTAGTTTGGTTTTTTTTTTTTTTTTTTTTGGTGGTACGTGGGCCTCTCACTGTTGTGGCCTCTCCTGTTGCAGAGCACAGGCTCTGGAAGTGCAGGCTTAGTGGCCATGGCTCGCAGGCCTAGCCGCTCCATGGCATGTGGGATCTTCCCAGACCGGGGCACGAACCCGTGTCCCCTGCATCGGCAGGTGGACTCTCAACCACTGCGCCACCAGGGAAACCCTCATTACAGTTTTGATTTGCATTACTCTAATAATTAGCGATGCTGAGCATCTTTTCATGTGCTTATTAGCCATCTGTATGTCAACTTTGGAGAAATGTGTACTTAAGTCTTCTTTCCATTTTTTTTTTGTTTAGTGGGGGGTTGTTAGTTTTTTTGTTATTGAGTTGTATGAGCTGTTTTTATCTTTTGGAAATTAAGCCTTAGTTTGTCGCAATGTTTGCAAATATTTCTCCCAATCTGTAGGCTGTCTTTTCATTTTGTTTATGGTTTCCTTTGCTGTGCAAAACTTATAAGTTTGATTAGGTCCTATTTGTTTATTTTTGCTTTTATTTCTATTGCCTTGGGAGACTGATCTAAGAAAACTTTGGTACAATTTATGTCATAGAATGTGTTTCCCATATTCTCTTCTAGGAGTTTTATGTCCTATGTCTTATATTTAAGTCTTTAAGCCATTTTGACTTTATTTTTGTATACAAAGAGATATCTTTTACTTCTTAAATTTTTATTGAAGTGTAGTTGATTTACAGTGTTGTGTTAACTTCTCCTGTACAACAAAGTGACTCAACTATACACACATATATATGTATAACAAAAAGACATTCTTTTTATATGTATATAAAATGAATATATATATATATTCTTTTTCAAATTCTTTTCCATTATGGCTTGTCACAGAATATTGAGTATAGTTCCCTGCATTACACAGTATGACCTTGTTGTTTATCATCCCATATATAATAGTTTGCCTCTGCTAATCAGTCCTGAATACCTTAAAGAGAGGTTTCTTTTCAATGACATTTTTCTGATTATAAAAATAATTATACAAACCACAGAAAAAATTAAAATAGTAGTCACCCACAATTTTATCTCCCATAGTATTTATAAATTTTAAGAGAATTCCCTGGCAGTCCAGTGGTTAGGACTCCAAGCTTCCACTGTTCGGGGCCCAGGTTTGATCCCTGGTCAGGGAGAGCTAAGATCCAGCAAGCTGTGCCACCAAAAAAAAAAAAAGTCTCCTTTTCACTTAATAGTATGTATAAACATTTTCCTCTTTAATTAACCATTCTGCAAAATACTTTTAATAGATGCATTTTATCATAGTGTGAATTTATTCACCCTAACCTCTAAAACTGGACTTTAATATTTTCAACTTTTTGATATAATAAAAACACTGTGACAAACATCCTTGCAGACAAACCTTCTATATAGTTCTGAATGTTTCTTTAGCATAGATTCCAAATTATGGGGTCACTAGAGGGAAAGGTATAAGCATTTTAAGACGCTTGGTGTATATTGTCATGTTGCTTTCATAATAAAGGTTTTAACTTATCTCCCACCAGCAGTGTGAGAGAAGGCCTCTTCCCCTGCTCCCATGATCAGTGAAGTGTTATAAATTCTCCCAATTTTAATGGAAAAAAACAACATTGTTTCATTGTAAATTCTTTATGATAATTGTATATTATTATATGGCATATATATATATATATATATATATATATATATAGTCTTTATCTCTGGTTCCTGACACAGAGGTTTAGAAACCATTAGGATTTCCTGAGTGATAGGCATGCCTTTGTTATACTAATGAGGTGACTCAGGATGGGTCCTTAGATGGCATCAGGATGGGGCTGGTCATCAGAAAAACCAAATTTGTGAATAGAGGGTCAGCTGGACCTCCTGGAAGGGGAAAGTTGCTGGAGATTAATATTGATGACATATAGCCAGTTAATCAATCAAGCTTACATAGAAAAACTCCAGTAAAAACTCTGGAATGGTTAGTGTCTAAATTTTTATTACAATACACCCAGTAGTGGAAGAAACATAATAATAATTTTTGATAAGTAGAATTTTTTTTTCATGGTTAAATTCACACCCTCTATGTGTCGGGAAAAGTACTAGTTGCTGGGTATCCTACTGGGAGCAAACTTGGAAAAAATCCCCACATGTGCCTGTGCAGAGTTAAGTTCAGTGGTGGGTAAGACATTAATCAAGTAATCAATAGGGAGGTATAAGGGCTATGAGATCATTTAACAGTAAAGTTTGACTTAAAGAACTCAGAGAAAGCTTTATTGAGGAAGTGATTGAACTGACATTTGAAAAAAAGGAATGAATTAACTAGGAGAAGAGGATTAAGTGGGCGAGTGAGGAAGTAATCTAGACAAAGAGAGCAGCCAGAGTGTTAGGGTGGAGGGAGTGTGGATGTGAGTGATGGAGCTGTTGGCTAGGAGTCCTACTTACAATAATATAAAGTGCTTAAGGGAAAGGATTCTGGCTATTTTAAGGAATTAAGAAAGTAAAGGAGGCAGCAGTGAGGTAAAAGGTTACAGATCATTCATTGGGATATGAGGCACTGGACCAGCCAATCAAAGAGATGGAGGTGTTTACACAGTAGCCTCAGACCTGGGATGTACTAGGGGAGATTGCAGGGAATAATGGAATAATTAGCACCTGAATGCTAGGGAGGAAGGGAATTGGGCAGATGATCTCTATAGGTCACAAAAATAACAGTGCTGATAAAAAAGAATAAACCCTCAGAGTTAAGACTGCTGCTTAGAAAGTTATTCTCTTTTAAACACTTTTTCTAATTGGCTTCTGAGTCAAGACCACTGTTGGTTAGAAATGTATCCTCTTTAATACTTTTACAAATGGTTTTTTGCAAGATAAAGAGTGCATATGTTTAAAACAAAGGCAATGAATATGATAGGCATGTGCAGCTGTTCTAAGGCTCATGCGTCACCTCTGGGGCAATGTCATCTCTGGTGCATTTGACAACAGCTACCCCACATGCATTTCCTTACGGGGAGTTTACCTTTCCAGGGGGATCCTGCCTTTTCTACTGCCTCAGTCTTTGGAAATGTGCAATATTGTGAGAAGATATAGGAATTATAACAATTGGTTTTCAGGAAGGCAGACACATTTGCTCCTCTAGCAAAAAATTTCTGGAAACTTATCAGTGGACTTTAAAAACTGGGAAGATTTCATTTTAATTTAAAGGAAATCAGATTTACTAAATACTCTCAGTAAAATGATATTTGTTCTGATGTTTGAAACTCAGAACATCTGACAAGGGAGAATGAGGAGGACTCTCTGGTTCACATGTGGTCTGTAGACAGGAAGGAAGGAAAGACTGGTGGGTCCAGACTCTCAGGATGCCTTCTTCTTTAGAAGAATTAAAGAACAAACAAACAGAGATGAACAATACAATAACTGAAATGAAAAATACACTAGAAGGAATCAATAGCAGAATAACTGAGGCAGAAGAACAGATAAATGACCTGGAAGACAGAATGGTGGAATTCACTGCTGTGGAACAGAATAAAGAAAAAAGAACAAAAAGAAAATGAAGACAGCCTAAGAGACCTCTGGGGCAACATTAAATGGAAGAAGATTCACATTATAGGGGTCCCAGAAGGAGAAGAGAGAGAGAGAGGACCCGAGAAAATATTTGAAGAGATTATAGTCGAAAATTCCCCTAACATGGGAAAGGAAATAGCCACCCAAGTCCAGGAAGCGCAACGAGTCACATACAAGATAAACCCAAGGAGAAACATGCTGAGACACATAGAAATCCAATTGGCCAAAATTAAAGACAAAGAAAAATTATTGAAAGCAGCAAGGGAAAAACGTCAAATAACATACAAGGGAACTCCCATAAGGTTAACAGCTGATTTCTCAGCAGAAACTCTACAGGCCAGGAGGGAGTGGCAAGATATACTTAAAGTGATGAAAGGGAAGAACGTACAACCAAGATTACTCTACCCAGCAAGGATCACATTCAGATTTGGTGGAGAAATCAAAAGCTTTACAGACAAGCAACAGCTAAGAGAATTCAGCACCACCAAACCAGCTCTACAATAAATGCTAAATGAACTTCTCTAAGTGAGAAACAAAAGACGTACAAAAACAAACCTAAAACAATAAAGAAAATGGTCATAGGAACATCCAATTACCTTAAATGTGAATGGATTAAATGCTCCAAGCAAAAGACACAGGCTTGCTGAATGGGTACAAAAACAAGACCCATCTATATGCTGTGTACAAGATACCCACTTCAGACACAGACTGAAAGAAAGGGGATGGAAAAAGATATTCCATGCCAATGGAAATCAAAAGAAAGCTGGAGTAGCAATACTAATATCAGATAAAACAGACTTTAAAATAAAGAATGTTACAAGAGACAAGGAAGCACACTACATAAAGATCAAGGGATCAATCCGAGAAGAAGATATAACAATCATAAATATATATGCATATATATATATAAAGTCCATAGGAGCACCACAATACATAAGGCAAATGCTAACAGCTGTAAAAGAGGAAATCAACAGTAATACAATAATACTGGGGGACTTTAACACCTCACTTACACCAATGGACAGATCATCCAAAATGAAAATAAATAAAAAACAGAAGCTTTAAATGACACAATAGACCAGATAGATTTAAATGATATTTGTAGGACATTCCATCCAAAAATGGCAGATTACACTGTCTTCTCAAGTGAGCACGGAACATTCTCCAGGATAGATCACATCTTGGGTCACAAATCAAGCCTCTGTAAATTTAAGAAAATTGAAAACATATCAAGAATCTTTTCTGACCACAACGCTATGATATTAGAAATGAATTATAGGGGAAAAAACCCATAAAAAACACAGACTCATGGAGGCTAAACAATACGTTACTAAAAAACCAAGAAATCACTGAAGAAATCAAAGAGGAAATCAAAAAATACCTAGAAACAAATGACAATGAAAACACAACAATCCAAAACTTATGGGATGCAGCAAAAGCAATTCTAAGAGGAGAGTCTATAGCTATAAAAACCTACCTCAAGAAACAAGAAAAATCTCAAATAAATAATCTAAACTTACACCTAAAGGAATTAGAGAAAGAAGAACAAACAAAACCAAAAGTGAGCAGAAGGAAAGAAATCATAAAGATCAGAGCAGAAATAAATGAAATAGAAATGAGGAAAACAATAGCAAAGATCAATAAAACTAAAAGCTGGTTCTTTGAGAAGACCAACAAAATTGATTGACCATTATCCAGACTCATCAAGAAAAATAGGGAGAGGACTCAAATCAACAAAATTATAAATGAGAAAGGAGAAGTTACAACAGACACTGCAGAAATACAAAGCATCCTAAGAGACTACTACTAGCAATGCTATGCCAATAAAATGGACAACCTGGAAGAAATGGACAAACTCTTAGAAAGGTATAACCTTCCAAGACTGAAGAAATAGAAAATAAGAACAGACCGATCACAGGTAATGAAATTGAACCGGTGATTTAACATCTTCCAGCAAACAAAAGTCCAGGACAAAATGGCTTCACAGGTGAATTCCATCAAACATTTAGAGAAGAGGTAACACCCATCGTTCTCAAACTCTTCCAAAAAATTGCAGAGGAAGGAACACTTCCAAACCCATTCTATGAGGCCACCATCACCCTGATACCAAAACCAGAAAAAGATAATACAAAAAGAGAAAATTACAGACCAATATCACTGATGAATATAGATGCAAAAATCCTCAAGAAAATACTAGCAAACAGAATCCAACAACACATTAAAAGAATCATACACCTGATCAAGTTGGATTTATCCCAGGGATGCAAGGATTTTTCAGTATATGCAAATCAATCAATGTGATACACCATATTAACAAATTGAACAAGAAACACCATATGATCAACTCAAAAGATTCAGAAAAACCTTTTGACAAAATTCAACAGCCAGTTATGATAAAAACTCTACGGAATATGGACCTAGAGGGAACCTACCTCAACATAAAAAAGGCCATGTATGACAAACCCACAGCAAACATCAAGGAAAGGAAAACTACAGGCCAAAATCACTGATAAACATAGATGCAAAAATCCTCAACAAAATACTAGCAAACAGAATCCAACAGCACATTAAGAGGATCATACACCATGATCAAGTGGGGTTTATTCCAGGAATGCAAGGATTCTTCAATATATGCAAATCAATCAATGTGATAAACCATATTAACAAATTGAAGGAGAAAAACCATATGATCATCTCAATACATGCAGAAAAAGCTTTTGACAAAATTCAGCACCGATTTATGATAAAAACCCTGCAGAAAGTAGGCATAGAGGGAACTTTCCTCAACATAATAAAGGCCATATATGACAAACCCATCATCCTCAATGGTGAAAAACTGAAAGCATTTCCAGTAAGATCAGGAACAAGACAAGGTTGCCCACTCTCACCACTCTTATTCAACATAGTTTTGGAAGTTTTAGCCACAACAATCAGAGTAGAAAAGGAAATAAAAGGAATCCAAATCGGAAAAGAAGAAGTAAAGGTGTCACTGTTTGCAGATGACATGATACTATACATAGAGAATCCTAAAGATGCTACCAGAAAACTTCTAGAGCTAATCAATGAATTTGGTAAAGTAGCAGCATACAAAGTTAATGCACAGAAATCTCTGGCATACCTATACACTAATGATGAAAAATCTGAAAGTGAAATCAAGAAAACACTCCCATTTACCACTGCAACAAAAAGAATAAAATATCTATGAATATACCTACCTAAGGAGACAAAAGATCTGTATGTAGAAAATTAAAACACACTGATGAAAGAAATTAAAGACAATACAAATAGATGGAGAGATATACCATGTTCTTGGATTGGAAGAATCAACATTGTGAAAATGAGTCTACTACTCAAAGCAATCTACAGATTCAATGCAATCCCTATCAAATTACCACTGGCATTTTTCACAGAACTAGAACAAAAAATTTCACAATTTGTATGGAAACACAAAAGATCCCGAATAGCCAAAGCAATCTTGAGAACGAAGAATGGAGCTGGAGGAATCAGGCTCCCTGACTTCAGACTATACTACAAGGCTACTGTAATCAAGACAGTATGGTACTGGTACAGAAACAGAAATATAGATCAACGGAACAGGATAGAAAGCCCAGAGATAAACCCACGCACATTTGCTCACCTTATCGTTGATAATGGAGGCAGGAATGTACAGTGGAGAAAGGACAGCCTCTTCAATAAATGGTGCTGGGAAAACTGGACAGGTACATGTAAAAGTATGAGATTAGAACACTCCTTAACACCACACACAAAAATAAACTCAAAATGGATTAAAGACCTAAATGTAAGGCCAGAAACTATCAAACTCTTAGAGGAAAACATAGGCAGAACACTCTATGACATAAATCACAGGAAGATCCTTTTTGACCCACCTCCTAGAGAAATGGAAATAAACACAAAAGTAAACAAATGGGACCTATTGAAACTTCAAAGCTTTTGCACAGCAAAGGAAACCACAAACAAGACCAAAAGACAACTCTCAGAATGGGAGAAAATATTTGCAAATGAAGCAACTGACAAAGGTTTAATCTCCAAAATTTAAAAGCAGCTCATGCAGTTCAATAAAAAAAAACAAACAACCCAATCCAAAAATGGGCAGAAGACCTAAATAGACATTTCTTCAAAGAAGATATACAGACTGCCAACAAACACATGAAAGAATGCTCAACATCATTAATCATTAGAGAAATGCAAATCAAAACTACAATGAGATGTCATCTCACACCGGTCAGAATGGCCATCATCAAAAAATCTAGAAACAATAAATGCTGGAGAGGGTGTGGAGAAAAGGGAACACTCTTGCACTGCTGGTGGGAATGTGAATTGGTATAGCTACTATGGAGAACAGTATGGAGGTCCCTTAAAAAACAACAAATAGAACTGCCATATGACCCAGCAATCCCACTACTGGGCATATACGCTGAGAAAGCCATAATTCAAAAAGAGTCATGTACCAAAATGTTCATTGTAGCTCTATTTACAATAGCCAGGAGATGGAAACAACATAAGTGTCCATCATCAGATGAATGGATAAAGAATATGTGGCACATATACACAATAGAATATTACTCAGGCATAAAAAGAAACAAAATTGAGTTATTTGTAGTGAGGTGAATGGACCTAGAGTCTGTCATACAGAGTGAAGTAAGTCAGAAATAGGAAGACAAATACCATATGCTAACACATATATATGGAATATAAGAAAAAAAATGTCATGAAGAACCTAGGGGTAAGACGGGAATAAAAACACAGACGTACTAGGGAATGGACTTGAGGATATGGGGAGGGGGAAGGGTAAACTGTGACAAAATGAGAGAGTGGCATGGACATATATACAGTACCAAACATAAAATAGATAGCTAGTGGGAAGGAGCTGCATAGCACAGGGAGATCAGCTCGGTGCTTTGTGACCACCAGGATGGGTGGGATAGGGAGGGTGGGAGAGAGGGAGATGCAAGATGGAGGAAATATGGGAACATATGTATATGTATAACTGATTCACTTTGTTGTAAAGCAGAAACTAGCACACCATTGTAAAGCAATTATACTCCAATAAAGATGTAAATAAATAAATAAAAATTAAAAAAACATCATTCTCAATTGTGAAAAACAAACATTTCCTCTAAGATAAGGAACAAGACAAAGATGTCCACCCTCACTGCTATTATTCAACACAGTCTTGGAAGTCCTAGCCCCGGTAATCAGAGAAGAAAAAGAAATAAAAGGAATACAAATTGGAAAAGAAGAAGTAAAACTGTTACTGTTTGCAGATGACATGATACTATACATAGACAATCCTAAAGATGCCACCAGAAAACTACTAGAGCTAATCAATGACTTTGGTAAAGATGCAGGGTACAAAATTAACACACAGAAATATCTTGCCTTTCTACACACTAATGATGAAAAATCTGAAAGAGAAATTAAGGAAACACTCCAATTTACCACTGCAACAAAAAGAATAAAATACCTAGGAATAAACTTACTAAGGAGACAAAAGTCCTTTATGCAGAAAACTATAAGACAGTGATGAAAGAAATTAAAGATGACATCAACAGATGGAGAGATATACCATGTTCTTGGCTTGGAAGAATCAATATTGTGAAAATGACTATACTACCCAAAGCAATCTACAGATTCAATGCAATCCCTATCAAATTACCAATGGCATTTTTTTTGGAACTAGAACAAAAAATCATAAAATTTGTATGGAGACAAAAAAGACCCCGAATAGCCAAAGCATTCTTGAGGAAAAAAAACGGAGTTGGAGGAATCAGACTCCCTGACTTCAGACTATACTACAGACCTACAGTAATCAAGACAATATGGTACTGGCACAAAAACAGAAACATAGATCAATGGAACAAGATAGAAAGCCCAGAGGTAAACCCATGCACCCATGGTCAACTAATCTATGACAAAGGAGGCAAGGATATACAATGGAGAAAAGACAGTCTCTTCAATAAGTGGTGCTGGGAAAACTGGACAGCTACATGTAAAAGAATGAAACTAGAGCACTCTCTAACACCATACACAAAGATAAACTCAAAATGGATTAGAGACCTTAATGTAAGGCCAGACACTATAAAACTCTTAGAAGAAAACATAGGCAGAACACTCTGACAGAAATCACAGCAAGATCCTTTTTGACCTACCTCCTAGGGAAATGGAAATAAAAACAAAAATAAATAAATGGGACCTAAGGAAAGTTAAAACCTTTTGTACAGCAAAGGAAACCACAAACAAGATGATAAGACAACTCTCAGAATGGGAGAAAATATTTGCAAATGAAGCAACTGACAAAGGATTAATCTCTAAAATATATAAGCAGCTCATGCAGCTCAATATCCAAAAAACAACCCTATCCAAAGATGGCCAGAAGACCTAAATAGACATTTCTCCAAGGAAGATATACAGATTGCCAACAAACACATGATAAGATGCTCAACATAACTAATCATTAGAGAAATGAAAATCAAAACTACAATGAGTTATCACCTCACACCCATTAGAATGGTCTTCATCAGAAAATCTACAAACAACAAATGCTGGAGAGGGTGTGGAGAAAAGGGAACCCTCTTGCACTGTTGGTGGGAATGTAAACTGATACAGCCACTATGGAGAACAGTATGGAGGTTCCTTAAAAACTAAAAATAGAATTACAATATGATCTACTAATCCCACTACTGGGCATATACCCAGAGAAAAGCACAATTCAAAAGACACATGCAGGGCTTCCCTGTTGGTGCAGTGGTTGAGAGTCTGCCTGCTGATGCAGGGGACACGGGTTCGTGTCCCAGTCTGGGAAGTTCCCACATGCTGTAGAGTGGCTGGGCCCATGAGCCATGGCCTCTGGGCCTGCATATTCGGAGGCTGTGCTCCGCAACGGGAGAGGCCACAACAGTGAGAGGCACGCGTACAGCAAAAAAAAAAAAAAAAAAAAAAAAGACACATGTACCCCAATGTTCATTGCAGCACTATTTACAATAGCCAGGTCATGGAAGCAACCTAAATGCCCATCGACAGATGAATGGGTAAAGAAGAGTGGTACATATATACAATGGAATATTACTCAGCCATAAAAAGGAACGAAATGGGTCATTTGTTGAGACATGGATGGATCTAGAGACTGTCATATAGAGTGAAGTAAGTCAGAAAGATAAAAAGAAATATCGTATATTAACACATATATGTGGAACCTAGAAAAATGTTACAGATGAACTGGTTTGCAGGGCAGAAATTGAGACACAGATGTAGAGAACAAATGTATGGACACCAAGGGGGGAAAGCCAAGGAGGGGTGGGGGTGGTGGTGTGATGAATTGGGCGATTGGGATTGACATGTAAACACTTATGTGTATAAAATTGATGACTAATAAGCTGCTGTATGAAAAAATTTAAAAAAAACAATGATAAAGTCTTTAAAATTATAATGAATCTCTGATTTTTACCCAGTGCTAAATAATAAAAAAAAGAAAATCACAGTAACAACATTTAAATAATTATTTTTGAAATATATATATATATATGTTATTAACATTAATAACTGATATTTATGGTGCAACCTTCCATGGGCCAGCATCTCACAGCCATTGTGCAGTGTAGGTTTAATTTTCCTCCTTGGTCCATGAGCAAACAGATGTTCAGAGAACTAATCATCGTACTCAGGATCACACAGTCCATAAGAGTTAAAACTTGATTTTGGCCTATTGACAGTGGGTAGTGAAAGAAATTCTACAAATAACCACTGCTTAGATGTAGCAGGCATGTGGTCCCAAAGTAGATATTTGTAGGGCTAGGTACAGGGATAAAAATTCTAAGAAAGGGCAGAGAGTGGACAACTGGAGAGGATGAGGCATTTGATAAACCTGCCACTTTTTTATTTACCTAGTATTATTAAACAGTATTAAAAGAACCTAATATTATTTTTTTTAAAAAAACAGTGTGCATTAGTTGACTACTTCATTTAGAGCTGGCTAAATACAGAGCTTCAAGCACTAACAGGGTGTAAAAGAAGTAGACCATCTGGTTATAGTGTGATACCTACTTTTACCTTCCTATGCCTAAGTGTGAATCACAGCCTCTCTACTCAGTCTCTGATCAGCAACACTGACCTCACTGGGGCACTTCTTAGAAATGTAAGAGTCTCAGGTTCCACCCTAGACTTACTGAGTCAGAATCTGCTTTCTAACATGATCTTGAGATGATTCATGTGCACTTCAAGGTTGGAGAAGCACTGAGCTAGGGGGCACAAACCAGAAAGAAAGACAGGATATAAAATATCAAAAGAACCAGCTAGCTATACTCAGAAAACAAATAAGGCAAAAATCAGTGTTTTTTTGTTTTTTGTTTTTTTTTACTTTACTTTTTTGGAAAAAAAGTAAAGCCATTTAAAGTTTAATTCAGGGAGATAATTTTTTTCCTAGTAGGATTATAACCAGGATCTTTTCATTTAAAACAGGATAAAGAGGACTGAAGAACTATGGGAGTTGTCATACCTGGTGGGCACAAAATTGGAATGAGCTGAATAATTGTATCACCATTCATTTGTTCATGAGCTAGGTTCAGCGGCTTCAGGGTAGTTCTCTTCCTTTGTGACATCCCAAACCCAAGAAGATGCATGTTATTAAAATTTATAAAATGACCATGATATCCTGTGGTTGGAGATGAGAGAGTTATAGGGGTTGGGGTAGAGGAGAGAGAGACCACCTGGCCCACACCAGAGAAACAGGGAGAACTCTGGAATGAGGAGGGGTTTAAGAAGTGAGGCTATCTATGGATCCCACTTAACTGACCCTCAAGGGGCCCCTAGGGCCTCCTCAGAAGCCCTAGCCTTGGAGCAGCCCCCTTTTCCCTCTGGGACATAGCTGGACACTTTGCCCTGCAGCCTGAGAGCAGTCACTCAACATACAGAATGAAGTTGAATAAATGCTTGCTTTAAACCCACACTGCATGCCAGTTGTTGACAGAACTGCTGTGACATTACTTAGGCCCCAGGATTCTCCCCCTTGTCTGGCCCCTGAAATCCTTCCCAGTCTTGAGCCCCCTCTTTGGGGCTTTTCCTTTCTTCCCCTGGAGCCAAACCCAAGATTGTCTTGGTCTTGCCTGCTGCTTGCAAGCTTTCCTCTTCAGGCCAGATGTCCATACTTCTGACCCTGCTCTGGGCATTTGATTTGTCCCACACTGTGTTCTTTTCTTGATATTTGACATCAGCACCCTGAAGCCAGCCATCACTTTGGCTCCGAGAGCTTTCAACAAGAGGATCCCACCAGCCCTTGCTTCCTCTTCAGTCTCAGCATTTCTGGTTGCATTTCCTTTGATCAAGTCTTTGACACCCTCACCTCACAACCCCCCACCTCCTTTTTTGGTAAAACCAACACATCTACATTGCATCAGCGAAGTGATTCAAGGGCATGAGAGAAAAGTGAAGATTGTCTTCATTCCACCCAGAAGGACAGAGAAAGTGGGGGGCAAATTCTTCCATGTGCAAATACCACAGTCATAGAAATGGAAGAGAAGGTGGCTTTTTTATACCTTGCTCATCAGAGGATAAAATTGGTGGGAAAAAATGCTACCTTCAGTGTCATTTTCCTTTGCTGTGAGAACTAGATTTGAGGTGCCCCTTTAGGAAAAAAAAATTTTAATAGAGTTCTTGGTCACTTTCCCAGATACCTTTTTAAAAACAAACAAAATCTAACCCAAAGGCACATGCACTCTCTTACTTTGATCTGATCCTAATCAATCCAGACACATTGATTACCAGTTGCCTCAGGGCCAGAGTAAGCACGAGGCTCCCACCTGCCTCTTTAGGCAAAGGATGATCAAACTGAACATCATATCTGAGGTGTTGGCAAGTGGTGGCCAATTGAAAGGGCTCATTGGCAAGGAGAAACTTGACAAACCACAGGCACCAGGTAGGGTAAAGACAATAATTGAGCTCTGGGTATTATTTATAGGCATCTGGGGTTGGTCTGATGTGGACTCCAAACAACCAGTCAATTTGGTTGAAAACTCAAAGAAGCTATCTTGGGTTAAGTCATAACAAGAACCACTGGGTATAAGTGAATTTTCACCTCTTCCTTTGGCTGATTGGTGTGATTCAAACAGTCATGTTATGTTTTTCTTGTGGATCCACAGGTCTGAAGGTCAATCTGAACTCATTCTCAGTTTCTTTGACTGAGTGATGATAGTTTTAGGAATACCTTAAATGCAAATTTTGCTTGATCTTCAGAATGGTCTTTTGAGAAATCCAGTTGGAAAGTTGTGACATGGAAGGCGACTTGAGGTATCCAATGTCACTAGGAACAGATGGAGAAGATGGAACTGCCTCTGAGCCATGCTCTTTCTACAAATCACCTGGTCTTTCTGGTCTTGCTGTGCAGAAGTGCTATGGCTCCATCTTGTGCCATCACTGGTTACTGCTGACACTTGAATAACTGACTGTACCTTCTACCCCTAACTCTGGGTCTTGTGCTGTCCAGAGCAATCTTTTTTTTTTTTTCCGGTAGGTGAACCTCTCACTGTTGTGGCCTCTCTCGTTGTGGAACACAGGCTCTGGACGCGCAGGCTCAGCGGCCATGGCTCACGGGCCCAGCCACTCCACGGCATGTGGGATCTTCCTAGACAGGAAGCCCTGTCCAGAGCAATCTTGACTTCCAATGGATCCCCTTCATTTCCTGTGGCATACTTTTTGTTCTAGTGTCATATGGTTTTGTTCTTAGCATTCCATGATTAAGCTTAACTGCCTGAAGTTGTGCTTTAAAATTGGGTAGACTAATATTGACCATTCATTCATTCAACAAATACTTACTTGGGTACTAATATCAACCAGGAAACAGGGACTGTACCAGGCACTGGGGATCTAAAAGTGTTTATAATCTCTTTCCCAGCTTCCAGAGAGATAGAAATGAAGTGAAACTTCACAGATAAATCTGTAATTATGAGCCAAGGTAGGAGCTTTGAAGGAAAGAATCAGAGTGCTATGAAAGCATATGATGAAAGACTGGCATGAGCTACCTGGAGTAAGGAAGGCTTTCCTGCAGTGTGACATGAGCTGAGACCTGGAAGATGACAAGGGGTTGAGTATACAGGGTGAGGATGCCAGGAAGTGCACTCTGGGCAAAGGCACTAGGGCAGAGTGTGCCTGATATGCTCAAGGTATTGAAAGCAGGCCAGTGTGCAGGAAGCGTGGTGGGAGAGAGTGATAAAATCTGGGCTGATTCACCGCTCAGATTTTTTCAGGGCCATGAAAAGGACAGGACTCTGTTATGTCAGGATTTCGGCTGAACTGGGAGAGAGCAAGCTGAGCTGTCAGGTCTCAGACTAGCCTGTTAAAACAACAAGCTGAGAATGAAAAAGTGAATGTGATAGTAGTAAGAAGAGGCTTAAACTGGAGAAAGCACTGACTCCCCTTGATTCACTTTTCTTCCTGGAATGGTGTGCTGGTGAATCAACACAAATGTTAGGGGTCATCTCACCACTGATCCTGAATAAAAGGCTCTGGAAGTTTTATGGACCTTTGTATGGGGAGGGAGGGTAAAAGGGAATGGTTAGGAGTGGAAAAGTACCTGGGACTGAGAGTGGGTAAAGTCTCTTTGAGGTTCCCCTCCTCCTCCATATGGAGGCTCAGCAGAGGTGCCTGAAGAAGACCTCTGGCCAAGGCTTCAGATAAAGAGACCTAGGAATGAAGGTGCCTGAACTAAGAATGCAAATATATGAAAAAGAGTGGCTGGCCAGGGGATGTGAGAACTTGACTCAACTCCCCTCAGAGACTTCTAGTCAGGCTGGTATGAGGAGGGCAGCTTTCCCTGTAAGGCACACCAGGGAAAGCCTTTGTCATTGTTTATGGCTGGGCCTGAAAAATCACACATAGGTTTTTAACAAGAAGCCAGACTCCTTAAGTTATATGTCTTTATTGCCAGGGATTCTATCATATTCTAGAATAAAAGTTTAAGCTTAGAGAAAGTAACAGTCAAGAAGGTGAGGTCAAGCTACCTAGTTCACTATTTACTGAGCATCTACTATGCCCCAGGCACAGTGATAAGTGTGGGCACAATGTGGGGTTGAAACACACAGGCATGGCTCTGCCTGCAGAGTTTCCAGATGAGTGACCTCTGCAGACATTAAACAAATAACATACATATTTTCATACATACATACACTTAAAATACACATTTAAAAATGGAAGTAACTGCTATAGTTTTAGAGAACAAGGCATTATGGGAAAAAAAAGGAGACTTAATTTAGACTCAGGGGAGTGGTGGTAGTGGAAGTTCTTTCTGAGAAAATGAGGGTTAAGCAGAGACCTGTTAGAGAGTAAGAATTAGCCCAGAAGATCAGAGGAATAGATTGGTCTGAGGAAACGGCAAGTAAAGAAACCGTGATGAGGGGTTTGTGTTTTATTCTAACAAACAGGGGGATATGATCAAATGTGAAATACTTGGGGAAGAAAGAGAGGAGAGGAGGCCATTTTCAAGAACACATCTTGAGAAAGCAAAGTGTTGTTGAGACCATCTTGACTGTGTTCATGATTGAACTCACTTCACAGTTGTGACAGTGCACTAAAAATAAGAGTAATAGGGGAGCAGGCAAGAGAGCAGAGTAGAATGACTCTGAGCTCACCTCCTCTCATCAGCACACCGAACTCACAACTATCTGCAGAACAACCATTGATGAAAAAGACTGAACCTACCAAAAAAAATCTTCTACAACTAAAGGTATAAAGAAGGAACCACAATGAAATGAGTAGGAAGGTTGGACTCACGATGTAATCAAAATTAATACCTTCTTGGTAGGCAACCCACAAACTGGAGAATAATTATATTACAGAGTTTCTCCCAAAGGAGTGAGAGTTCTGAACCCCACATCAGCCTCTCCAGTCCAGAGTTCCAGGACTGGGAAAATGAGCATTTGGCTTTGAAGGCCAGCAACACTTAATTGCAGGATCCCCATAGGACTGAGAGAAATAGAGACTTCACTCTTAAAGGGAACACACAGAATTTCATGTGCACTGGACCCAGGGCAAAAGCAGTAATTTAATAGGAGCCTGTGCCAGATCTATCTGCTTGCCTTAAAGAGTCTCCTGGAGAGATGGGGGATGGTGGATGGTGACTGTAGCTCATCCTGGGGACATAGAAACTGGTGGCAGACATATTGGGGAACATTCAGCTGCAAGATCACTGCTGGAAGCTGACATCTGGGATCAGCAGTACCAAGACCTGGCCCCACGCAATAGCCTGTAGGCTCCAGTGCTAGGATGCCTCAGGTCAAACAACTAACTGGGCAAGGACACAGTGCCACCCGTCAGAAGACAGGCTGCCTAAAGTCTAAAGAGCCCACAGCCATGTCTGGACATGCCCCTAGACACAGCCCAGCCAACCAGAGGCCAAGACCCAGCTCCATTCACCAGTGGACAGGCACCAGCCACTCCTGCCAGGAAGCCTGCACAAGCCTGTAGCCTCACCAACCAGGTGCAGACACCAGAAGCAAGAAAAATATGATCCCACAATACATCGCAGACCCTACCATGGGGCAGCTGGGTCTAGCTTGCCTACTAGCAGGCCAACACAAACTTCCTGACACCCCGGATGCCATACCTAACTGTATAAGGAACCATGACCTCCCAATGATCTGAAACAAGACTTGGGATCCCTCGGCCCTGCAACAAGACTTCAGGAACCAGCTCTGCCTGCCTGTAGTCTGGCACTAACCTCAGGATTTAGCTTCACTGGCAAGTGGGTAGGCAATAGCCCCAGAGTCTTTGGGACCATGGTTTCCTCACCAGTGAGTCAGCACTAGCTGGGGCCCCCTAGGCCACACTAAACTGTAGCCAGAGGATTGGCACAAGGCAAGGCCTGGCAACCAACAAGACTAGGGGCCAATCAAGCCTACCAAACCTACCAAACCACCCACATAGTCAGCATGCCACAACAGAGGAACTCACACAGCCCTCTAAGGGGGAAACCTCAGAGCATATATCTTGGGCAGTGCACTGCTGGGATGCATAGGACATCTCCTACAGAGGGCCACTTCTCCAAGGTTGAGAAATATAACTAATCTACCACATATATAAAAATACAACATAGACAAAACAAGATGCCAGAGGAACATGTTCCAGAGAAAGAAACAAGATAAAACCCCAGAAGAAGAACTACATGAAGTGGAGATAAGCAACCTATCCCAGAAAGAGTTCAGAGTAGTGATTGTAATGATTAAAGAACTTTGGAGAAGAATGGATGAACAGAACGAGAAATTAGAAGTTTTTAACAGAGAGTTAGAAAATACAAAGAACAACCAAACAGAGATAAATAATACAATAACTGAAATGAAAAAAATCATTAGAAGGAAACAATAGTAGACTAACTGATTTAAAAGAATGGATCAGCGAGCTGGAAGGTAGAGTAGTGGAAATCACTGCCATTGAACAGAAAAAAAGAATGAAAAAGGGACAGCTTAAGAGACATCTGGGGCAACATCAAGTGCACTAACATTCACATTATAGGGGTCTCAGAAGAGAGAGAGAAGGGGCCTGAGAGAATACTTGAAGAGATAATAGCTGAAAAAATTTCTAGTCTTGGCAAAGAAATAGTCATCAAAGTCCAGAAAGCACAGGAAGTCCCATACAGGATTAACCCAAAGAGGAACACAGCAAGACACATCATAATGAAACTGACAAAAATTAAAGATAAAGAGAGAATACCAGTAAGGGAAAACAAGGGTGCTCCCATAAGGCATCAGTTGATTTTTTAGCAGAAATGCTGCAGGACAGAACAGAGTGGCACAATATGTTTAAAGTGATGAAAAGGAAAAACCAACAACCAGTAATACTCTACGCAAGGCCCTCATTCAGATTTGATGGAGAAATCAAAAGCTTTACAGACAAGCAAAAGCTAAAAGAATTCAGCACCACCAAACCAGCTTTACAACAAATGTTAAACGAAATTCTCTATGGAAAAAAGAAAAGGTCACAACTAGAAACAAGAAAATTATGAGATGAAAAATTTCACCAGTTCACCAGTAAAGGCAAACATACATTAAAGGTAGGAAATCACTCACACACAAAGCTAGTAGGGAGGATAAAAGACAAAATAGAAAAATTGTCTGTGTCGCAATAAGCAGTTAAGGGATACACAAAACAATTAGATGTAAAATATGATATCAAAAACAGTAAACAGGGGCTTCCCTGGTGGCACAGGTTGAGAGTCTGCCTGCCAATGCAGGGGACACAGGTTCGAGCCCTGGTCTGGGAGGATCCCACATGCCGCAGAGCGACTAGGCCCATGAGCCACAATTACTGAGCCTGTGCATCTGGAGCCTGTGCTTCGCAACAAGAGAGGCTGCGATAGTGAGAGGCCTGCGCACCACGATGAAGAGTGGCCCCCGCTTGCCACAGCTGGATAAAGCCCTCACACAGAAATGAAGACCCAACACAGCCATAAATAGATAAATAAATAAAATAAAATAAAAAGGGATATGGGTCTTTAAAAAAAAAACAGTAATCATGAAGGGAGGAGAGGACAAATGCAGGGAAAATGCATTGAGAGATCAGCAACTTAAAACAATCATGTCTATCTACCTATATATATAGACTGCTATACAAAAACATCAAGGTAACTGCAAACCAAAAACTATAATAGATACACACACACACACACACACAAAAGGAATCCAGACATAATATTAAAGATAGTCATTAAATCACAAGAGAATAGAACAGATGAAGAAAGTGTGAAAAGACCTACAAAAACAAATCCAGAGAGGTTGGCAATAAGAACATACATATAGGTAATTACCTTAAATGTAAACAGGCTAAATGCTCCAACCAAAAGACACAGACTGACTGAATGGTTAAAAAAAAAAGACCCATATATTTGCTGCCTACAAGAGACTAATTTCAGATCTAGGGACACATACAGACTGAACATGAGAGGATGGAAAAAGATATTCCACACAAATGAAAATCAAAAGAAAGCTGGATTAGCAATACTTATATCAGACAAAATAGACTTTAAAATAAAGACTGTGACAAGAGACAAAGAAGGACACTACATAATGATTGAGGAATCAATTGAAGAAGAAGATATAACAATTGTAAATATATATGCATCCAACAGAGGAGCACCACAATATATCAGAAAATATTAACAGACATAAAAGGAGAAATTGACAGTAACACAATAATAGAAGGGGATTTTAACACCCCACTTACATCAATGGACAGATCATCCAGACAGAAAATCAAGAAGGAAACACATGCCTTAAATGACACATTAGGATAGATGGACTTAATCAATATTTATAGAGCACTCTATTCAAAAGCAACAGAATACACATTCTTTTCTTTTCAAATATTCTCCAGGATAGATTACCTGCTAGGTCACAAAACAAGCCTCAGTAAATTTAAGAAAATTTAAATCATATCAAGCATTTTTTCTAACCACAACAATATGAGATTAGAAATCAACTACAAGCAGCCGCATAGCACAGGGAGATCAGCTCGGTGCTGTGTGACCGCCTGGAGGGGTGGGATAGGGAGGGTGGGAGGGAGGGTGACGCAAGCGGGAAGAGATATGGGAACATATGTATATATATAACTGATTCATTTTGTTGTGAAGCTGAAACTAACATACCATTGTAAAGCAATTATCCTCCAATAAAGATGTTTAAAAAAAAAAAAAAGAAATCAACTACAAGAAAATAACGGCAAAAAACACAAACAAGTGGAGGCTAAACAATATGCTACTAAACAACCAATGGATCACTGAAGAAGGCAAAGAGGAAATCAAAAAATACCTAGAGACAAATGAAAACAAAAATATGATTTCTGAAACCTATGGGATGCAGAAAAAGAAGTTCTAAGAGGGAAGTTTATAGCAATACAAGCTTACCTCAGGAAATAAGAAAAATCTCAAATAAACAACCTAAACTTACACCTAAAGCAACTAGAGAAAGAGAAACAAATGAAGCCCAAAGTTAGTAGAAGGAAAGAAATCATAAAGATCAGAGCAGAAATATTAAAGAATAAAAAATATATATCAATGAAACTAAAATCTGATTCTCTGAAAAGAAAACAAAATTCATAAACCTTCAGCCAGACTCATCAAGAAAAAAAGGGAGAGGACCAAAATCAATAAAATCAGAAATGAAAAAGGATAAGTTATGCCAACCAAATGGACAATCTAGAAGAAACAAATTCTTAGAAGGGTACAATCTCCCAAAACTGAACTAGGTGCAAATAGAAAATATGAACAGACCAATTACCAGTAATGAAATTGAATCAGTAATTTAAAATCTTCCAACAAAAGTCCAAGATCAAATGGCTTCACAGGTGAATTCTATCACACGTTTAGAAAAGAGTTAACATTTATCCTTCTGAAACTATTCCAAATAAATTACAGAGGAAGGAACCCTTCTGAACTCAGTCTATGAGGTCAGCATCACCCTGATACCAAAATCAGAGGAAGATATCACTAAAAAAAGGAAATTACAGGCCAAAATCACTGATGAATGTAGAGCAAAAGTTTTCAACAAAATACTAGCAAACCAAATCCAACAGTACATTAAAAGGATCACACACCATGATCAAGTGGAATTTATCCTGGGATGAAGGATTTCTCAATATCTACAAATCAATCGGTGTGGTACACCACATCAACAATTGAAGAATAAAAACCATATGATCATCTCAATAGATGCAGGAAAAGCTTTTGATAAAATTCAACATCGATTTATGATCAAAACTCTCCAGAAAGTGGTCACAGGGGAACATAACTCAACATAATAAAGGCCATATTTGACAAACCCACAGCTAACATCAAAGTCAACACTGAAAAGCTGAAAGCATTTTTTCTAAGATCAGGAAGAAGGCAAGGATGCCCACTCTTACCACTTTTATTCAACATGGTTTTGGAAGTTCTAGCCATAGCCATCAGAAAAGAAAAAGAAATACAAGAAATCCAAATTGGAAAGGAAGAAGTAAAACTGACACTCTTTGCAGATGACATGATACTGTACATAGATAATCTTAAAGATGTCACCAGAAGACTACTAGAGCTCATCAATCAATTTGGTAAAGTTGCAGGATACAAAATCAATACACAGAAATCATTTGCATTTCTATATGCTAACAATGAAGTATCAGAAAGAGAAATTAAGGAAACAATCCCATTTACCATCACATAAAAAAAAAAAAATACCTAGAAATGAACCTACCTAAGAGGCAAAAAACCTGTATTCTGAAAACTATGAGACACTGATGAGAGAAAATTGAAGATGACACAAAGAGATAGAAAGATACACTGTGTTCTCTACTGTAAGAATATTGTCAAAATGACCATACTGCTCAAGACAATCTACAGATTCAATGCAATCCTCATCAAGTTACCAATGGCATTTTTCACAGAGCTAGAACAAAAATTTTTTAATTTGTATGGAAACAAAAAAGACCCCCAATAGCCAAAACAGTCTTCAGAAAGAATGAAGCTGGAGGAATCATGTGCCCTAACTTCAGACTATACTACAAAGCTACAGTAATCAACAGTATGGTACTGGGACAAAAACAGAAACATAGATCAACGGAACAGGATAGAAAGCCCAGAAATAAGCCCATGCACTTATGATCCATTAATCTATGACAAAAGATGCAAGAATATATAATGGAGAAAAGACAGTCTCTTCAATAAGTGGTGCTGGCAAAACTGGACAGCTACATGTAAAAGAATGAAATTAGAACATTCTCTAATACCATATATAAAAATAAACTCAAAATAGATTAAAGTCCTAAATGTAAGACCAGGTACTCTAAAATTCTTAGAGAAAAACATAGGTAGAACACTCTTCGACATAAATTGCAGCAATATCTTTTTGGATCCATCTCCTAGAGTATTGGAAACAAAAGCAAAAATAAACAAATGGAACCTAATCAAACTTATAAGCTCTTGCACTGCAAAGGAAACCATAAACAAAATGAAAAGACAACCTATGGACTAGAGGAAAGTATTTGTAAACAATGTGACTGACAAGGGCTTAATTTCCAAAATATATAAGCAGCATATACAGATCAATATCAAAAAAACAACCCAATCAAAAAATGGGCAGAAGACATAAATAGACATTTCTCCAAAGAAAACATACACATGGCTAACAGGCACATGAAAAGATGCTCAATATTGCTAATTATTAGAGAAATCCAAAACTGCAATGAGGTACCACCACACACTGGTCAGAATGGCCATCATCAAAAAGTCTACAAATAATAAGTGCTGGAGAAGGTGTACAGAAAAGGGAACCCTCTTACATTGTTGGTGGGAATGTAAATTGGTACAGCCACTAAGAAAAGAGTATGGAGCTTCCTTAAAAACCTAGAAATAGAGTTTCCATATGATCCTGCAATCCCACTCCTGGGTACATATAAGGAGAAAACTCTAACTCCAAAAGATACACTCACCCCAGTGTTCATTGCAGCACTATTTACAATAGCCAATAATAGATGCAGCTTAAATGTCCACAGACAGATAAATGGATAAAGAATATGTGGTGTATATATATGGAATATTACTCTGCCATAAAGAAAAATGAAATAATGCCATTTTCAGCAACATGGGTGGACTTAGAGATTATCATAGTAAGTGAATTAAGACAGATGGAGAAAGACAAATATCATATAGTATCACTTATACATGAAATCTTAAAAGATTATTTCAATGAATTTATTTACAAAACGGAAATAGACTTACAAACATACACAAAAAAACTTATGGTTACCAAAGGGAAAAGGAGGGTGGGAGGGATGAACTGATGATGAACTATGATTCCAAGACTTCTGGAAGCAAATTGATACAGAGAATTCTGGCCAAAATCCAGCCAGCCAGCTACCTGGATGTTTTGATGTCATTGTTAGGGGTTTGAATGGAACATTACCTGAGTTCAGAGAATCATTGATATAGTACACCAAGTTGCTAGTTGAAAATAAAAAATTTTTAGCCCACTACAATTGAAGTGACAAGATATTTGGGTTTGTATAGCCAAAATTGCAGTCTTGGTCATAACATTTCTGGATCTAGTTTCTTCACTGGCAAACTGGGAATAAAAATACTAACCTTACTTCCCTCACATGGGTTTTGACAGATCACAGGAGAATAGAATGGCACTTTACACTATACAATGTTGTAACAATAACTCCATAACTACAATGAAAGTTCACATTTGATAGAGAAAAGAAGAGAAACATTCAGTAGTCACTGGCCCACAGCAGGGTCAGGACCCTCCCAGGCAGGCCTTGCAAAGACTCTCTGCCCTGGAGGTGGTGGGAGCTTCATCCTTGGCCATTTTTCTCCAAGGCCCCATCTGTAGTGAGCACTGGGGAGGATACAGTTTTGGGGGAGCATAACTTTCAGAGTACTCACCCCAATCTTGCAAGTTTGAGACCTCAGTATAGCTTTACAACCACAGGCTTTGTAGGTTAGGCATATTGTTTATCTGACAATTCCTATTAAAACATGGTAGGCTTCTCTTAAGTTTGTTTCCAGTCGGCTCCATGTGCCAGAAACAATACCCTATATTCTTTCCCAAACATATTCCTCATGTCTGCTTTATTTTTTGCTTCCCAACCCATGCTTTTTTTTTCTCAATGTAATACAACTATGTAGAGAACAACTGAATCAATGGGTCTGAAGAGACAACATTCTCAGTCTGACCCTTGCCACAGGTCTGAATCCTTTGGTCTACTGGAAAGTCCTAGTGAGATTTTGCTATTCAAATAAGACCAAGTCTTGTTTGGTCTTATCTCTTAAACTATTTAGGGTCCAGCAACAGTAGGTCTTTCTAACACCTTAAGGCCTTTAGTCTCTGAACTTTCTCTATTCCTTCACTCTCTGCTTGCAAACCAGACAAACTTGCTTGAGCTCATCTCTTTCTTGTAATAATGAATACCTTACTAAGCCCAGCAACAACCAAGACACACTCTTAGTCTAGTTATTACAACAACTTCTACAGAGCCACAGACTCAGTGAATATGTGATCTGTCTTCCAAGTCATCACAGGTTTTATTTTAACAAAAGTTTTGCCATCACAACATGAGTCTCCATCTTTCTTCCTGCTAAATGTGTTACCTCACCAACTGCTGCCTGATTAGGCTAGTGCCACACAATTTTAGTTTTTTGATTATGGAAGCATTTCACTTCAGAGTACAAATACTTGTGCTGACTTGCCTAGGGTAGACTGTGATAATAAACAGACTCCAACATGTAATGGCTGAACACTTGGACATTTTTTTCTCATTCACAGAATAGTTTGAGGAGATTCTAGACCAAGAGGGAGGTGGTGTGTGTATGTGTGTGTGTGTGTGTGTGTGTGTGTGTGTGTGTTTCTGCTCCACACAGTCATTTTAGGGACCAATGTTTTATATGTCTTCCATGGCATCATCCTATCATCCCATCAACTGGAAGGGAAAAGAAGATGTAGGAAGATTTTATGGGCCAGGACCAGAAGTGCATAATCACTTTAGCTCACATTCCATTAGCTGGAACTCAGTCACATGGGTATAGCTTCAGGGGACCCTGGGAAATGTAGTTTAGCTGTGTGCACAAGAAGAATAAATGGGTTTTTATAAACAGTGAGCAGTGTGTTCTGCAATGCCCCTCTCTGAGACAATTCATCCGTACATATGAAGGGGTGCTGACCTCACAGGTCTATGGGGGTGAGAAGGTGAGACAATGTTGTGGGACACCACTCTGAAATGTTAAGCTGTGGATGAAACATATTGGGGGTAGCATAGTGAAACATCAGATAAAATATAACTGAACAGAGAAACTGTCTCCACATGGGCTATGTGAGTAACTTTTCCCCTTGCTTTAGACTATTCCCTTATGGAAAATGATGCCTACCCATCATCAGAAATAACCTCCAGACATTTGTTTATATGCATAAATGCACCATACATCTAGCACATAATTTTCGTGTGTCTTTCATAAATTATCATTGAGAAAGAATGTGTCAGTTTTTTACACAAGAGCTTTGACAATAATGTGATGCCATAGCTATTTCCAGATACTTTGTCTACAGTAAAAAAATGAACTAGAAAAGTGAGCTGTCACTTTGGCAGTATGGTTGTGTAACACATGCCCTCATCTGTGCCAACTTGTGCTCTGTTTCTTAATAGTCTGGTGGTGGAGTTCCACCCTGCAGAGTAAATATTAGGGAGTGTATGTATTCCAGTGCTTTTTGATCTCAGGAAGGCTCCAGCGTGGGTGCAGAGATGAAGGGGATCTTCTGGTAAATTTCTGGGATGAGAGAAGGAGGTAACCCTTGTTTTTGGAAACACCTGAGGAGTTAGAAAAATCTAGTGTTGGTGGGGAGGTTTCTAGGAAGAAAACACAAGTAGTTAAATGACAGGTAAACAAGCATTTGATTAAAGTTTCTGTATATAAAAAAACAGTCTCTGTATTTGAAGGATAAGAAAAGACTTTTGTGACATGCAAAGTCATATTGTAAGCAGTTCTTTACAGCAAACCGCCCTCAGCAGGAATCCCCATTTCCAATCACTTTAGCAAAGCTATATTGTAACTAACTTTTAAGCCAGGCACCCCCATGCTCTACTCAACTCCTGCCCAAGCATATCTTTCAAATTTTTAATCACACAATACCTTAATAGTGTTGACTTAAAAAAATATATATGCACAACGTGAGAGCTGTGAGTTGTTTTATTTGGGGCAAAATGAGGACTGCAGCCTGGGAAACAGCTTTTCAGTTAACTCTGAGAAACTGTTCCTCAGAGGAGAGGGGAGGAGCCAGGATATATAAGAGTTTTGCAACATGAGCAGGTAATTAGGACCTCAAAATTTATTGTTAAATAAAGAAAACCAGATATCTCAAGTTAAGGAATTTAGTGCTTTTTATGTATGGGAATGTGCAAGATTCTGGGCTTACTGAAGTCATTCCTTTGATATACACCTTAGCTATCGGGAGCCTGTATTTTCACAGCCTGAGTTTCCTCAGAGCTCACTGCAGGGAGTGGCTGAAGTCTGATGGCTGCTAGATGACAGGCCTTCTTTTCAGCCCTGAGTTTCCTCAGGGCTCACCAGTTCATGTTGGAGGGCTGCAATCATTTGTGACTGTGACATCCTTTGTTTATTGATATGTCAGGAAATATTCCATTTATAAATATTCCATTCCATTTATATATATTCCATTTATCACTAGTCAGTTCTTTCCATAGTTCAAAGAAGTAGAAATGAAGAATAAGTAATTGACAGATGGCCAGATATCTTCCCTAGCTTCCCATTCAGTATTATCCTGAACAAACTTTGTGACCAAGATAACATCTAGAGGAAGATCATAAGGAGCCTGCACTCGGTGGGTGATGGTGATGACTTTGACCCCCATCTCAATGATTAACTGAGATTACTTCCCTCCTTTACTTTAAAACTTTCACGGTCTAGCAGAATTTTTGGAGGTGGTCTTTGGGGATGCTTGTTAGCACAAGCTCCTTTGCCCGATGCATAGTAAGTCCAAACAAACCAAAATGTCAGAGTTTGGAGCACAGAAAAGTTTATTGCAGGGCCATGCAAGGAAATGGGTGGCTCAAGCTCTAAAAAGCTCTAGCTTTCCAAAGGGTTTCAGTAAAGCATTTTTAAAAGCTAGGTGAGGCAACGAGGGGGGGGTCACAGGGTATGTGATCAGCTCATGCACAATTCTCTGATTGGCTGATGGTGAGGTAACAGGGCGGTATCACAGGGGTTAACATTATCAGTCGTTAAGCTCCAGGAAGACTGGGGCTATGTGCTCATGGTCATCAAGTAGTTAACTTCTATTTGGAGGGGGGTTTTCATATCTGTAAAACAACTCAGGAAACGTGCATCAAATACTTTTATCTGGATACTTCAGAGAGGAGCTAAAGCAGAGGATATGGGGGAAGAGCCTGTCCTGGGAAGGTCCCATAGGGACCTGCTCAGTTATATGCTGAGTCCAACATCTCCCCAGATGGCCAGTATTCTGATTAAGGGCACCTTTCTCCTCTACCATTTATGAATATGCAATTGATTTTGTAAGTGGCAAGCAGCAGGACCCAATTCATTAGGTAACAATATGTAAAAGATGGATTTAATTTCATTCATTTGATTATGAAACAATGTTTTCACTAAGACCCCCCCCTTCTTCCTGAGACTTGTTAGCACAAAAATTGAAAGGTTTTAGATACCTTCCCAGTATAAAATGAGGTATCAGTGTGTGTGTCTGTGTGTCTGATTTTAAATCATACAATTCTTGTCTTTCTTTTCCTCAAGGTCATAGAGGAGTATGGGCAAATAGTGACTATTTTAAGTTCTTTTTTTCTTTAAGTTAAAGTGAAGTATGTAACTTTAGCCTTAAACTATGTTTCCTTGTCCAAATATGTGCATAGTGTGTGTGTGAGAGTAATTATCCTGCAAAAAATAAAAACAAAAAAGTAGATGGATCAGATCAGTTTTCAGAGATATGTGATTTCTTGTGTTAGTACTAATGTTACTGGTGTTTTTATTACTATTAATTGATGTAAGTGCTAGTATTAGTGTGAGACAATTGAAGTGAATGACCTCGAAGGAGTAGACCAACCCTAAGGTTTATGCACTTTTTTAACATGTATGCCCATTCATTTCCACTTTTACTCACATTCAGAAGGAGAGACAGCATTTTAGGTGGAAGAAACAGCACATGAAAAGGCTGGGAGGTAGAAATTGAAACAGGATGGAAGGGGGTAGTGCACAACATTTAAAAGAATGTCATAGCCATATGACACACAAAAAAACTGGTTAGAACCAACTGGTCCAAGATGGCAGAAGATATGTCTTCCAGTAGACCTTGAGCCTCATTATATGCTCATTGTAATACATTAGCATGCTAAATGACACAGCACCATAACAGTTCTGAGGCTCACCATAAAAGGTCAAAAAGTGGGTGTGGCCCATTTCCTGGAAATCTCTGCCCCTTCCCTGAAATAGTTGGAATAATCCTCCCATTCATTAGCCTATGAAATTACCCAGCCCATAAAAACTAACCACACCATACTTTGGGGGCCTTTTGTCTTCTGAGATGGCCCATACTCTGCCTGTGGAGTGTGTTTCTCTCTAAATAAATCCACTTCTTACCTGTTACTTTGTCTCTCACTGAATTCTTTCTGCAATGAGACATCAAGAACCTCAAAGTCACTGGGGACAAAATGAGTCTTTGATGGCCAGGGGACTCTTGTGGGCATTTGCTCACCTTGGGTCCTTGGTTAAGACTAGGATTGGGGGTGTCAAGTAAAAAAATATTCACAACCTAAAAGTTGAGAGTTATGTTTTATTTGGCAGGAATTTTTAGGACTTCAGCCCAGGAAGGCAGCATCTCAAGTATCCCTGAGAGAACTGCTCCAAGGAGGAGAGGAGAGAGCTAGTATATATAGGAGTTTTGCGACAAAGAGCAGGTAGTAGGAGCAAAAGACTACCATTAATTAAAGAAAACTAGAAATCTCAAATTAAGGAATTTAATGCTTTTCTATGTATGGGAAGATGCAAGGGTCTGTGATCACTGAAATCATTCCTTTGATATGTACCTCAGCTATCTGGGGCCAGTATCCTGTGTTTTCACAACCTGAGTTTCCTCAAGGCTCACCAGCTCACCACTGTCTGTGGCTGCAATCACTGATAACTGTGACATCCTTTGTTTACTGCTCTGGCAGCCAATATTCCATTTATCAGGGGGCAACCCAGAAGTACGCTGTGTGGACCTTCTTGAGGTATGAGTCTCAGAATTGCCCATATTTGATCTCCCCCTTGATTCACCAGCATGGTCAAGGTTGCAAAGATGCATTCACGAGGACCAAACCAACATTTGCCATGATTTCAGATTGCTCCCATCTCTATGTCTCTAACTATTTGCTTTGTCAATAAAATATTGACATTACATGCTCTCCTGGAATTTAATAGATACCAAGCCTGGCTCACTTCTACATACCCTGCAGAGATAACCCAGCAACACTTTTACAAACATTACCATTTATAACCAGCATTTGTAATGATAAACATAATACCCTATGCTATAAAATGTGGTTTTGTTTTTAAGTATTGATATTTTCAGACATGCTCTCTTCTTTGAGCCTTATATTGCTAGAGGCAGGCAAGAGTGGTACTCCCCATTTTTTCAGAGATGAAGCAATTTAGAGCACAGCCTAAAGAATTAAGTGACTGGCATGCAGTCCTAAGTAAGTTAGAGGCACAACCAAGAATAGAACAGAGATCTAAATTTCCCTTCCTGCCACACTACACCTTTGTGTACATTTTTTAATGAGGAGTCAGATTTTATTTTAAGCCACTCCAGAGTCCTTAATTGGCATCTTGTTTTAATTATGCCACTTAACATACTGAATTTATTATAGTTGTTATGAGGAGATTAAGTCAGTTAAGTCACTCAGGAGAACAGCACTTGAACTAGGCTTTTAATTGGGCTGGTGAAAGATAAATTAAGCATAACCACATGTGATTTTTTTAAATGATTCTGTTAGGTAGATAGAGCTAGCTTTTACCCCTGCACATTATAGATATTAATCATCTTTTGTTCCCAATATTTTTCATATTCTTTTCCTTTTGTTTGCCTCCCCTGCTAGAGGTTCAATGTTTCATGGAGTGAAAACTTGGATTATTTCATGATCTTATCATGCAAAAATACTGGATTTACTTTATTTAGCACACAGGAGCAGTCTTTAAACATTTGCATCTTTTCCTCTTTCTTGCATAGCAGAACAGAAACCTAGGCAAAGCTTGTGGTCTGGAATTTGGATTAAGAGCAGTATGTGTAGCCCAGCACAGACCCAAAGTGGGGATTAGGAATAATCCTGTCGACTGAGAAAAAATGCACAACCTGAGAGTTGAAAGTTATGTTTTATTTGGCAGATTTCCTGGGGACTTCAAGCCCAGGAAACAGACTGTCAGATCACTCTGAGGGACTGCTACTAAGAGGTAAGGGAGGAGCCAGTATATATAGGTGTTTTTGCAACAAGACCAGGTAGTCAGAACATCAAAAGATTACCATCAGTTAAAGAAAACCAGCTGTCCCAAGTTAAAGAACTTACCTCCCCCCATTCCCTTTAAAAACTGTCATGGCTGAGCAAGATCTACAGAGTTGGTCTCTGGAAACAATTCCACCATCTCCCCAGATTTCTGACTTTTCTGTTTAAAACACCTTCTACTGACACTGAAATTGAAACTGCTAGGTGGCATTTCAGGGGTCTCCGAGGAGCTCTGGTTCTTTATGTCTCAGTGCGTAAAGAATTCAACCAGAGACAAAGTGATACATAAGAAATGATTTATTAGAATAGGATGCTTGTGAGGCTTACAAGTGTGTGGGTGAGAGGGTGCTGTGCCCCGAGAGGAAAAGTGGGGAGGGGTAAAAGGCCACTTTCCTCCTCATCCTTGAGTAGACATCATGCTTCCATCACCATCTCCTCCTCCAAGTTGGGCAGGGGAGTTTTCTTGTCCTTACATGGTCAAGCCAGGACTCTCATGACAGTATGAAAAAAATTATTTCAGGTCTCAGTACAATGAGGGTCTTTCACTTTGAAATGTCACCCTTCCAAAAATTATTGTTTTTTTATGTGTGCTGAGAGCACATCCTAGGGGTCATTAACTTACTGAGCTCACTGGGCAGGATGTGGGTTTCATGCCACCATTGTTTTGGGGCATATCTCATGCTTCTGTTGCACGGTTTTGTTGCTAAGCAAGCCTGCTTGATTGTGTGGTTAAGCAAACCTGCTTTCTTGAGTGATCATTAACTTACAGGGGTCTCCCATACTTTTATCTTTTGTAATGCTCTTGTTTTAAAGTCTGTCTTGTGCAATAACAATATATCCATATTCTCTGTCTTTTATTTAAAGTATACATCATTATATTTTACTCTCCTTTTCCTTCTAACTTTTCTATATCTTTATACTTAAGGTGCATTTCTTGTAAGTAGTAATTTGTTTTTTTAACCTAGTCTCACAATCTTTGTCTTTTGATTAGAATATTATCTGTAGATTTATATTTAATGTTATACTTGAGTCTAAGTGTGTTAGCCTATAATTTATTTTCTATTTAGCTCACCTTTGTTCCTTTTTTTACCTTTCTTGCCATTCTCTGATCACATTGCAATATGTGTTACTATTATTTTTATTATAATAGTATTTCTCATTCCATTTCTCCCTCTCCTTGTTAGTTTTGCAATCTGTTATTTTTTATTGTTAGCCTCAAAATTACAGCATTTATTCTTTACTTAGAATCTACCATACATTAGTATTTTGCCATTCCCTGGACTATTCAAGGGCCCTAGAACACTTTAACTCCATTTATTTCCTTTTATATTCTATTTCTTTACCAACTTTTCAAGAATATTTAGACTATTTGTTTTTTAATTTTTGTTACTAATCTTTCTATGACATCACATTCTTTTTTGTACTTATGTTTGCTTCATCTTTCTATTAGTTGGCATACAATTTTAAATAATTTTTTCCAAGGATTTCTGACAGTTATGTTTTTTGAGCCTCTCAGTATCTAAACTTGGCTTTCTCTTTCCTTCCCACATGAATATAATGTGACATTTACAAACTTTAACCCTTAATAATAATTTGATTTTGTTTTTAATCATAATACTTAAAGGAGTTTTTTTTTAGTGTAGTTCAGATGTTTTCCAGTTTTTGTCTAGGTGGAGATCTCTTCTCATTTATTTTACCTGTTACAGTTCTGTATGTATTTGTGCCTTTTAAGTGACAAGCTCCATGACAAAGATAACAACAGAATATAAAATTGTTGCTTTCCAGGAACGTAAAGGAGTATACTTGGGGGAATAGATAAATAAAATATTTTTTACAATTTAGTAGATCAAGGGCCATCATATGGGAAACAAAGGGCAGCATGAGATCACATACAATAGGCACAAAGCTCAGATGGGGGTCTCAAGTAGTGTTTCCTGGAGGAAATTTGAGACTTTTTCTAAATCACAATAATTTCTGGGCATTATCATTATTATTACTTATAAATTTAGCCTCTGCTTCTCTGACAGGAACAATGCTAGTAATTGTAACAAACATACCTTTGTGTTCATGGTTGGGACCCCCGACCAGTCAACCTAAGAGGGACTGTCTTCTCAACCACTTAGCACAGGTGGAGGATCTTCAAGTTAGAACTGGAGGAGTTGTGACTTAATATTATCTGGGCAATTAGTGACTGGAAGATTGTTCATTGGTCTCAGTACATACAGCTGATTAAAGAGTGAGGTTTCTTTTAGTTGTTGTTTGTTTTTCTGATGAGGACCATTTTTTTAAAGTCTTTATTGAATTTGTTACAATACTGCTTCTATTTTATGTTTTGGTTTTTTGGCTGCAAGACATGTGGGATCATAGCTCCCTGACCAGAGATCATACCCTCACCCCCTGCATTGGAAGGCAAATTCTTAGCCACTGGACTGCCAGTGGACCACTGGTCCCTAGAGTCAGAGTTTTGAACTGTGCAGTATCCCCTAACTGCTCCATAGATTTGCTGAAACCCACCTCTGTGGCCGATTAAACAGAGTGTGATAATGATTTCTATGATATCTTCAAATGCACTTACAGCCAGCCATGCATGACTTCTTAGTTTGCACATTTCTCACCCTCCTCCCCCAGCAATGCTTGTTTACAAAGATTGATGAGGCTAAAACAAATAATAAGAATCATTGTTTGTCTTAATTTGGGTTTTCCCAGAAGACCTTCAGACAAGGTTTGGAAAGGTGCAAAGAATGCCATCAAGGGAGTGGAGCAGCAAGACAGAGAAGGGAATGCAGCCGATGTGGGGGAGTTATCAGGACAGCTACCACAATAGGCTGGTAGGGAATGGAAACTCTGGTAGCAAGTGTAGAGCACACACCTCACAGTTCTTTCACCCAAAGAGCATGAGAGGGACTTCCCTGATGGTGCTGTGGTTAAGAATCTGCTTGCCAATGCAGGGGACATGGGTTTGAGCCCTGGTCTGGGAAGATCCCACATGCCACAGAGCAACGAAACCCATGTGCCACAACTACGGAACCTGTGCTCTAGAGCCCAAGAGCCACAACTACTGAGCCTGTATGCCACATCTACTGAAGGCACATGCCCAAAGCCCGTGCTCCACAAGAGAAGCCACCACAATGAGAAGCCCATGCACCACAATGAAGAATAGCTCCCCACTTACCCCAAGTAGGGAAACCCCATGCACAGCAATGAAGAACAAATGCAGCCAAAACTAAATAAATTCATTAATTAATTTAAAAAAACAACATAAGATCTGGGGTATTTATACAGTCATTGGTTGAGGGCTGTCCTCAGCACTTGCCATGGGCCTGCAATGGGTGTGGGCAAAGGATCTCCCCAGGAGACCTGAAGAAATCCCTCACACAGAGGAACGCAGATACTGGCAGCTGGAAGTGGGCTGGGGCTCTCAGAAGTGGGGTGGCTCAACAGATATAGACAGGGTCAGTATTACTCCTGGTTCTTCATGCTTTTTACCCAACATACACCAGTCCTTATAGAATAAATTCTTAAATATAAAACCATCCACTTTTGGATCCTTGAGGAAAAAAATAAACATGTTTGAGTTGCTTAAGCTGCACCATCTCTGTCCTCTACCTGGACCATACAGCAACTCATGAATACAATCAGCTTTTGGTATCTGTGGGTTTCACATCCATGGATTCAACCAATCACGGACTGAAAATAAAAAAATTCCAAAGAGCAAAACTTGAATTTGCCATGATGGCAACTATTTACATAGCATTTACAATGTATCAGGTGTCAATATTATAAGTAATCTAGAGATGATTTAAAGTATATGAGAGGACTCTGATACCAAAACCAGACAAAGATACTATAAAAAAAAGAAAGAAAATTACAAACCAATATCACTGATAAATATAGATGAAAAAATCCTCAGCTAAATACTAGCAAACAGAATCCAACAACATATGAAAAGAGTCATACACCATGATAAAGTGGGATTTATCCCAGGGATGCAAGAATTTTTCAATATACACAAATCAATCAATGTGAGACACCATATTAACAAACTGAAGAATAAAAACCATATGATAATCCCAACTGATGCAGAAAATCTTTTGACAAAATTCAACACCCATTTACAATAAAAACTCTCCAGAAAGTGGGAATAGAGGGAACCTACCTCAAGATAATAAAGGTCATATACGACAAACCCACAGCAAACATCATTCTCAATGGTGAAAAACTGAAAGCATTTCCTCTAAGATCAGGAACAAGACAAGGATGTCCACTCTCGCCACTATTATTCAACATAGTTTTGGAAGTCCTAGTCATGGCAATCAGAGAAGAAAAAGAAATAAAGGAATACAAATTGGAAAAGAAGTAAAACTGTCACTGTTTGTAGATGACATGATAGTATACATGGATAATCCTAAAGATGCCACCAGAAAACCACTAGAGCTAATCAATGAATTTGGTAAATTTGCAGGATACAAAGTTAATGCACAGAAATCTCTTGTATTCCTATACACTAACAATGAAAGTTCAGAAAGAGAAATTAAGGAAACAATCCCATTCACCATTGCAACAAAAAGAATAAAATACCCAGGAATAAACCTACCTAAGGAAGTAAAAGACCTGTACTCAGAACATTATAAGAAACTGGTGAAAGAAATCAAAGATGACACAAACAGATGGAGAGATAGACCATGTACTTGGATTGGAAGAATCAATGTTGTGAAAATGACTATACTACCCAAAGCAATCTACAGATTCAGTGGAATCCCTATCAAATTACCAGTGGCATTTTTTACAGAACTAGCACAAAAAAACCTTAAAATTTTTATGGAGACACAAAATACCCCTAATAGCCAAAACAATCTTGAGGGGGAAAAAACACAGCTGGAGGAATCAGACTCCCTGACTTCAGACTATACTACTAAGCTACAGTAATCAAGACAATATGGTACTGGCACAAAAACAGAAATATAGATCAATGGAACAGGATAGAAAGCCCAGAGATAAACCTATGCACCTCTGGTCAACTAATCTATGACAAAGGAGGTAAGGATATACAATGGAGGAAAGACAGTCTCTTCAATAAGTGGTGCTGGGAAAACTGAACAGCTACATGTAAAAGAATGAAATTAGAACACTCCTTAACACCATACACAAAAATAAACTCAAAATGGATTAAAGACCTAAATGTAAGACCTGACACTGTAAAACTCTTAAAGGAAAACATAGGAATAACACTCTTTGACATAAATCATAGCAAGATCTTTTTTGACCCACCTCCTAGAGTAATGGAAGTAAAGCCCAAATTAAAAAAATGGGACCTAATGAAACTTAAAAACTTTTGCACAGCAAAGGAAACCATAAAGAAGATGAGAAGACAGCCCTCAGAATGGGAGAAACTATTTACAAATGAACCAACGGACAAAGGATTAATCTCCAAAATATATAAACAGTTCATGCAGTTCAATATTAAAAAAACAAACAACCTAATCCAAAACCGGGCAGAAGACCTCAATAGACATTTCTCCAAAGAAGGCATACAGATGTCCAAAAAGCACATAAAAATCTGCTCAACATCACTAATTATTAGAGAAATGCAAATCAAAACTACAGTGATGTATCACCTCACACTTGTTAGAATGGCCACCATCAGAAAATCTACAAACAACAAATGCTGGAAAGAGTGTGGAGAAAAGGAAACCCTGTTGTACTGTTGGTGGGAATGTAAATGATAGAGCCACTATGGAGAACAGTATGGAGTTTCTTTAGAAACCTAAAAATAGAACTGTCATATGACCCAGCAATCCCACTACTGGACATATATCCAGAGAAAACCATAATTCAAAAAGACACATGCACCCCAATGTTCACTGCAGCACTATTTACAATAGCCAGGTCATGGAAGCAACCTAAATGCCCATTGACAGATGAATGGATAAAGGAGATGTGGTACATATATACAATGGAATATTACTCAGCCATAAAAAGGAACGAAATTAGGTCATTTGTAGAGATGTGGATGGACTTAGAGACTGTCATACAGAGTGAAATAAGTCAGAAAGAGAAAAGCAAATATCGTATATTAACACATATATGTGGAATCTGGAAAAATGATACAGATGAACCGGTTTGCAAGGCAGAAATAGAGATACAGATGTAGAGAACAAACATATGGACACCAAGGGGGGAAAGCTGGGGTGGTGGCGGGATGAATTGGGAGATTCAGATTGACATATATACACTAATATGTATAAAATAGATAAGTAATAAGAACCTGCTGTATAAATAAAATAAGATTCAAAAAAAATTTAAAAATAAAGTATATGGGAGGGTATCCATAGGTTATATGCAAATGCTAGAGACTTTAGCATCCATGGCTTTTGGTATCTGCTGAGGGCCTGGAACCACCCCCCCTGGGGATGCTTTGGCTACCTAGGGATGACTATAATTCAAGAGAGCCCCTGGGGCCATCTTTTCTTACCCAGTCTTCCTCCCCACCCCCCCACCCCCCAGAGCTAACTATACTACCTTTGGCATGGCCCATATGCAACCAAACATTCTGGGGGGGGAAAATCTACTGTTTCATGGAGGAAAAAATTATTAAGTAGCTCCTGGATGCCAGACACCATGTAGAGCTCTCAGCAGGACAGTCAACCCCACTACAGTTACAGTATTTTCTGTTCTTTTGACATTCACACGCAGCCTCCTCCCTCCTGTAGGTTCCTATTGCAACAAATCCATGATCCTGGACAATACTCTTATGCTTAGTTGTACATTCTACCCCTAAAATTTCCAGCAGCAGTTCTTCAAACTGTTGTATTTGCCCTCATAACATATGGCATTATGGTGTAAATGATTGGAACAATATGAATAGTAAAGTAGAATTCAGGACTATTTCAAAATTTGTATTATAAAATTACCATTTGTTTTATTTTTTATATATATATATAAATTTACATTGTAAAATGCACCTTTTTGCTTGACCACAGAGTTTTTTTTAATTAAAAAATCTGAAATAACACAGCAAATAACAAAAATTATGTCAGAAAGATGAATATATGCAATCTATATTCTTAAGCAAAATTATAACATAACTAGAAACTAATAGCAAAAGATAAAACTACTTTTATGCACACTCTTTTGAATACTTTTTTTTTTTTGGCCATGCCACACAGCGTGCGGGATCTTAATTCCCCAAGCAATGATTGAACCCAGGCCCTCTGCAGTGAGATCACAGAGTCCTAACCACTGGCCACCAAGGAATTCCTTTGAATAATTATTTGACTAAGGAAGAAATCAAGGGTATGAAAACAGCTAATTGAAAAATAATGAGAATCAGGATAATTTATATTTAAAATTATGGGATATGCATAAAGTTGTTCTCAAGTAATTTGTAATGCTAAATATATTTCTAAAAGTGAAAGCAAGAAAATAAATTATTTTAAGTAAAAAAAATGAAAAAATTATCCAAGGAATTAAAAAGAAATAAATTAAAATCATAAAATTAAAAAATAAATAAACCAGCAGCAGGAAAACAATGGCATGAAGAGACAGTGAATCCCAGGAAAGTGTTTTTACAAAGAATCAATAAAATGGGCCAGCTGCTGGAAAATCTAATAAGAAAACCCCATAATCAAAAGAAAAAAAAGGGATAGAATTTATATAGAAGTTACAAAACATAATAAAATACATACTTGATTTCTAATAAATTTGGAAAATCATTGAAATAGAAATTTTATTAAGAAATTTAGATGACTACAATTAATTGACTCAATAAGAATTATCTTATTAAATCACTTGAGAAAATTAAGAACGTTTTTAAAGAATTATCCCCTCAACCCCAGACAAGCTCACTATAATATTAAACCATTATAAAGCAATAGTAATTCTGAAAGTTTTGTTCTGGGAAAGGAGTTCATAGATTGTGCCAGCGAGAATTCTTTGGCAGCAAGTAACAGAAAAGCCTGCTTTAAATGGACTAAAACATAAGGACATTTATTGACTTATATAACAGGAAGTCCACAGGTGTTGGCTCCAAGCACAGCATAATCAGTGCTTCAAGTGTCATCAAGGAGCCTAGTTCATACCAGAACTCCCCTTGGCATCCTGGTTGTGCTGGCTTTGCACTTAGCCTGGCCCTAGTGTAGTTGCAAAGCAACATCATCAGTTTCAAGCATCTGGACATGATAAGATCTGGAGAAAGGAAGAACCTGCATCTTCCTTGGGTCTCCTTTAAAGAGTGAGAAACTTTTGCCAGACCAGCAGATACTGTTTCACATCTCATTGGCCAGCTTTGGTCACATGTCCATCCTGAAAGGGAGTGATTAGATAATCATAGACATTGGGTAGTCAATTATTTAAACCAATAGATTCTTAGAATAGAGAATCTGTGTCTATTTTGGGTATTTCAGGAGCATTTTAAGCTTTTCCACATAAAGTTTTACTTACTTCTTGTTAAGTTTATATTTTGATATTTATATCTTCTGCTGCTATTATAAACAAAATCATCTCTGTCATATTTTCTAATTCACTGCTGTTGTTATATATGAAAACTATGGATTTTTATGTATTATTTATACCATATTTATTTACTTTAGTCTCTTTTTGTTCATTGAGGTTTTTAGTTAATTCTTTACGATTTCCCAGGTAAGAGTCATACCATCCACAAAGAGTGATAATTTAACCTTCTCTTTTCCAGTGTTTCTACTTGAATATTTTTCTTTTGTCCAATAAGAGTAGCTAATACCTCCAGTGCAATGTTAGATGAAAATGGGCATCCGTATTGTGTTCCTTATTGTTTTTGTATTTATTAATTCCTTTTTTAAATGATTAAAAAAATTTAAGAATGGGTCAAATGCCTTTTCAGCATCAATATGTTAAATTATTTTTCTCCTAATATCTATTAATATTACTGCCTTTCCTAACACTAAACCATCCTTGCATTTCTGGAATGAATCCTTCTTGGTCATGCTCCTATTCTCTTAATGAACTGCCTGGTTCTAATTGTTGTTATATTTAAAACTTTAATATATATTTGTAAGTGAGATTAATGCATACTGTTTTTTTGTACAATTTTTCCATGTTTTGGTGTCAATGTTACACTCATTTAAAAATAATTTTGAACTTTTTATTATTTTTTTAAAGCCCAGCTTAGTTAAATAGCATTCTAGTGATCTATTTTTCAGAGTCTTGGTAGAATTCTTATGTGAAACTATCTGGGCCTGTGTGTATCTTCTATGAGTTGATGGAGGCTTATTCATTTAAAGCTTTCTCTATTTCTTTAATAGAAATTGGTACATATAGTTTTCACCTATACGATACATGTGTTTCTTCTGGGATTACATTTAGTGAATTACATTTTCCTTGAAAATTATTTATTTCATCAAGTTTTAAAATTTCATTTACATTTGCATATTCAAAAATCCAAGCTACTAGCATAGAATTGTACAAATAAGTCTAATTTTAAAATTTTACTTTGTTGCTGATGCTATTTGTTTTATACCTTTTCTTACTTTGTGTTTGTGTTTCTTCTCTTTTTGCTTGATTAAATTTTCTATTTGTCAATTTTATTGATTTTTTCTTTTAAGAGTAATAGATTTTAATTAGTGAATTCTGTTTTTCTAACTTATTCATTTCTGCTTTTATAATTATGAAGTCTTCCTTCTTTTAGTTTATTTTGTGCTTTCTTTTTCTTTTAGTTTATATTGTATATTTCCCTAATTATTTCGAGTTGGATATTTAATGCATTGATTTTCTTTGTTTTGCTTTTATTAATATAAACATTTAAGACTAAAATTTTTCTTTGAGCTCTGTTCTGATTTTGAACCATAGTTCTGGTGTTTATTTTAATTATCATTAGTTTCTGGAAACAATGGGTGTCTTAACTCAGGCTGCTAAAACAAAATATCATAAGCTGAGTGGCTTATCAACAACAGAAATGTATTTCTCACTGTTCTGGAGGCAGGAAGTCTGAGACCAGGGTACCAGCATAGTTGGATTGGTGAGGACTCTCTTCTGGTTTGCAGATAGCTGACTTCTTCTTGTATACTTACATGGCAGAAAGAAGGTGAGCTATGTCTGGCCTCTTCTTAAAAGGGCACCAATCCCATTTGTGAGGGCTTTACCCTCATGACCTAATTAATTCTCAAAGGCCCCACTTTCAAGTACCATCACACAGATTTTTAGATTTTAACATATGAATTTTGAGGGAGCACAAACATTCAGTCCATAGCAATAGATAAAGATGAACACACTTGCAAGTCCCCTGTGTATTTTGTAAAATGCAGATGCTGACTCAGTAGGTCTGGGACATCTGAGAATCTTTATCTCTAACAAGCCCAAAGAGATGCAGATGTTTCTGTCTACAAACTACTATTTGAGTAGCAAGAGTTTAAAATAGGATTTTAAAAAAATTCTCAGGGTTTTTTTCCTGATGTTATTAATATCTAGTTTTATTGCAATGTGATCAGAAAATGTTGTCAGTATTGTTTCTGGTTCTTAGAAATTATTGAGCTTTTCCTGTGGGCTAATATGTGGCCAATTATCATGAATGATCACGTGGACTTGTGAAGAATATATATTCACTCTAGGGTACAGAGTTCCATCTATATTTACATTATTGTTTATTTTGTTTATCCTTAGTAAATTTTTGTTCACTTGATTTGTCTTGGACGAAAAACATTGAATTAAAATCTCCTAATGTTAGCTTTTATTAATATAATATTACTATTTTGGTCTAAATACAATTCTATGTTCACATTGTTATGCTTATACAAATATTATTCACAATTGAGCATTGTAGCTTACTACAATGGGTGTGTGTTTTTTCCTTACTTTTCATTTTTCTTGAAGTTAGATTGCCTTGTTTTTAATTTGCTTAGACTTCTTTTCACATTTTGTTAACTCTCCCTACATCTTCAAGTAGCATCTCAGTATGATTTTCCAAAAAACCAGTCACACTAATATATGGTTTCTATTTCCTTCTTGGAGATGTGTCCGCTGGAACCTCCATTCTCCTCTTCTCTGAGTTGGTAACACATTAGGCCTGATGAACAGCTGTAATATTGAGACTTCTCATTACTGTCATTTTCAAATTTGCTTTGCCCTTCTCTTGTGTTGGAATCTCTGTTTCTCAGATCTCATCTCTTCCTCTGTCTTGGTTTATTCTCTCTGTTTGATGGAACACAGAGTGGGGCCTTGATCAAGAGGACAAGCATAGAGTCTGGTTTCTAGTGCTTGGGAACTTGGTCTGGGGGCTCTGTACAAATAAAATAACATTATTATACAATAGTAAACAAGTTGTCTACAAGATGGAGGGAGCATGATGTGAGTAGAATATTTGTATCAGGTTATGCAGAAAGGCAAAAACATTTGGGAAAAATATACTGTCCTTGTAGATAGTTTTTATCTAGGACTTTGTAACCTCCAGGATCACCTCTGTCAACTTTTGGTGTGTTTAGTCCAAGCATTATACACCTGGCCGTCACAGTTGAACTGTTTGGGTTGTGTGCTAGCTTGTCAGAGCCCTGGACTACAGATGGTCTTGCAGGAATCTGTGACTGTTTGATTAGCATGATTCCTGAGTAGAGATAGCCTTGCTCTGCTGTTAATTTACCTGCAGGCACATGGACAACCACATTCTCTTTGGAGACTGCCAAAAGACTTGAGTGTTTTAATCAGTTGACACCGATATCCCACACCCACTCCCCAAGCAAACATTCCTGGGTAGTTATTTAGACATTTAATTTGAGCTTCCAATATTGTCCTTAGATTTATAAGAAGTTAAGTCATCATCCTTAGAAAGTTGATCCATTCCTTGAATCCATCTTAGGCAAACTGGGCCCCCAAAAAAGGAAGTGTCAATGTGAGTGAAATGAAGAAAATGTCAAGACAGAGCAAGCACTCCACCAGTGTGGAATAAAAGATGCAGATGATGAGAGAGCATGGAAATTCCATAAAATATCAAGGAGTTGTTTAATAAGCCAAAGTTAGAGACTTTTTGCAATAAGTACTCACTCAAGTTGAAATAGTGTGGGCTGGTCTTGCACTCTGAAGTGTTCATGGAATGTGAGGTGGGTTGACCCCGATAGAAGAATTCACCTACAGGCATTTGAAATGTGACCCACCACATTTGTTTTACAAGGACTCACTGGCAGAACAGGGGCTAAAGGGATTTGTTACTTCCCTCAAAGAATTAACAATCTAGGCTAAAAGACAGACAGGTCAACACATAAGATTGAATGTAACCAGGGCTATAAGAAAGAACAAAAAAGAAATTCCTTTTGACTGAGAGATTGGTAAAGTCTTCATAGCAGAGGTGGCATCTAAATTGAACCTCGAAGAAAGACTAAGAATTACTGAAAAAATGCAGCAAGAGGCTTCTCAGCTAAGGAAAACATTATCCCAAGATCTGAAGTGTGAAAGGGCTTATCCTATTTGGTGAATGGTTAATGGCTTGGAGTTAGAAGGTCCTTGAATTTGCTTAATGGCTAACACTTTCTTCTCAGTCTCATTTCCTGAGAAAATGAGGCTGAGAAGGAAGTTTAGGGCAAGGTAAAGAGGACCATCCTTAGGAATTCTGAATTCCATGTTTAGTATCTTAGATTTTAGTATAGAGAGCAGATTGAGTTTCTTCCTCTTTATAGAGGGAGTTATGGCATAATCAGATTTGTGTTTTGGAAAGAATATTCTGTTAGTTGATTGAAGAAGGGAAGATTAGGAATCAAGAAGTCCACTTAGGAAGGCAGGGCCATGAAACAAGTGTATTCTCAACAAGCTCCCAAGAGATGTTGAAGCTGCTGGTCCTTGGACTGTACTGAGTAGGGAGTTGTAGATTGTAACCAAATAATCAAGGATAACTGAGACACTAGGAAGCCCCTTTGCGGGCAGAGACTGAGGGTGGCGGAGGAGAGCACAGCAACAGGGGTGCGGAGGGCAATGCGGAGAGATTCCCGCACAGAGGATCAGTGCCGACCGGCACTCACCAGCCCGAGAGGCTTGTCTGCTTACCCGCCGGGGCGAGCGGGGCTGGGAGCTGAGGTTCCGGCTTCGGTCGGAGTGCAGGGAGAGGACTGGCGGCGTGAACACAGCCTGAAGGGGTTAGTGCACCACGGCTAGCCAGGAGAGAGTCCGGGGAAAAGTCTGGAACTGCCGAAGAGGCAAGAGACTTTTTCTTCCCTCTTTGTTTCCTGGTGCGCGAGGAGAGGGGATTAAGAGTGCTGCTTAAAGGAGCTCCAGAGACAGGCGCGAGCCGCGGCAAACAGCGCGGACCCCAGAGACAGGCATCAGACACTAAGGCTGCTGCTGCCGCCACCAAGAAGCCTGTGTGTGGGCACAGGTCACTATCCACACCTCCCTTCCGGGGATCCTGTGCAGCCCGCCACTGCCAGGGTCCCGGGATCCAGGGAAAACTTCCCGGGAAGAACGCACTGCGTGCCTTAGGCTGGTGCAACCTCACGCTGGCCTCTGCCGCCGCAGGCTCGCCCCGCATCGTGCCCCTCCCGCCCCCCGGCCTGAGTGAGCCAGAGCCCCCGAATGAGTAGCTCCTTTAACCCCTTCCTGTCTGAGCGAAGAACAGACGGCCTCGGGCCACCTACACGCAGAGGCGGGGCCAAATCCAAAGCTGAGCCCCGGGAGCTGTGAGAGCAAAGAAGGGAAAGGGAAATCTCTCCCAGCAGCCTCAGGAGCAGCGGATTAAATCTCCACAATCAACTTGATGTACCCTGCATCTGTGCAATACCTGAATAGACAACGAATCATCCCAAATTGAGGAGGTGGACTTTGAGAGCAAGATTTATGATTTTTTCCCCTTTTTCTCTTTTTGTGAGTGTGTATGTGTATGCTTCTGTGTGAGATTTTGTCTGTATAGCTTTGCTTTCACAATTTGTCCTAGGGTTCTATCTGTTCGGTTTTTTTTTTTTCACTTAAAATTTTTTTTTTCTTAATAATTATTTTTTATTTTAATAACTTTATTTTATTTTATCCTCTTTCTTTCTTTCTACTTTTTCTCCCTTTTATTTGGAGCGGTGTGGATGAAAAGCTCTTGGTGCTACAGCCAGGAGTCAGTGCTGTGCCTCGCAGGTGGAGAGCCAACTTCAGGACACTGGTCCACAAGAGACCTCCCAGCTCCACGAAATATCAAATGGCGAAAACCTCCCAGGGATCTCCATCTCAATACCAACACCCAGCTTCAATCAACGACCAGCAAGCTACAGTGTTGGACACCTTATGCCAAACAACTAGCAAGACACCAATTAGCAGAGAGGCTGCCTAAAGTCATAATAAGTCCACAGACACCCCAAAACACACCACCAGACGTGGACCTGCCTAACAGAAAGACAAGATCCAGGCTCATCCACCAGAAAACAGGCACTAGTCCCTTCCACCAGGAAGCCTACACAACCCACTGAACCAACCTTAGCCACTGGGGACAGACACCAAAAACAACGGGAACTATAACCTGAAGCCTGCAAGAAGGAGACTCCAAACAAAGTAAGATAAGCAAAATGAGAAGAAAGAAAAACACACAGCAGATGAAGGAGCAAGATAAAAACCCACCAGACCTAACAAATGAAGAAGACATAGGCAGTCTAACTGAAAAATAATTCAGAATAATGGTAGTAAAGATGATCCAAAATCTTGGAAACAGAATAGACAAAATGCAAGAAACATTAACAAGGGCCTAGGAGAACTAAAGATGAAACAAGCAATGATGAACAAAACAATAAATGAAATTAAAAATACTGTAGAAGAGATCAATAGCAGAATAACTGAGGCAGAAGAACGGATAAGTGACCTGGAAGATAAAATAGTGGAAATAACTACTGCAGAGCAGAATAAAGAAAAAAGAATGAAAAGAACTAAGGACAGTCTCAGAGACTTCTGGGACAACATTAAGTGCACCAACATTCAAAGCATAGGGGTTCCAGAAGAAGAAGAAGAGAAAAAGAAAGGGACTGAGAAAATATTTGAAGAGATTAAAATTGAAAACTTCCCTAATATGGGAGGGAAATAGTTAATCAAGTCCAGGAAACACAGAGAGTCCCATACAGGATAAATCCAAGGAGAAACATGCCAAGACACATAATAAACAAACTGTCAAAAAAAAAATACAAAGAAAACATTTTAAAAGCAGCAAGGGAAAAACAACAAATAACACACAAGGGAATCTCCATAATGTTAACAGCTGATCTTTCAGCAGAAACTCTGCAAGCCAGAAGGGACTGGAAGGACATATTTAAAGTGATGAAGGAGAAAAATCTACAACCACGATTGCTCTACCCAGCAAGGATCTCATTCAGATTTAATGGAGAAATTAAAACCTTTACAGACAAGCAAAAGCTGAGAGACTTCAGCACCACCAAACCAGCTTTACAACAAATGCTAAAGGACCTTCTCTAGGCAAGAAACACAAGAGAAGGAAAAGACCTACAATAAAAACCCAAAACAATTAAGAAAATGGGAATAGGAACATACATATCAATAATTACCTTAAGTGTAAATGGATTAATTGCTCAGACCAAAAGACACAGACTGCTGAATGGATGCAAAAACAAGACCCATATATATGCTGTCTACAAGAACCCACTTCAGACCTAGAGACACATACAGACTGAAAGTGAGGGGATGGAAAAAGATATTCCATGCAAATGGAAACCAAAAGAAAGCTGGAGTAGCAATTCTCATATCAGACAAAATTGACTTCAAAATAAAGACTATTAGAAGAGACAAAGAAGGACACTACATAATGATCAAGGGATCTATCCAAGAAGAAGATATAACAATTGTAAATATTTATGCACCCAACATAGGAGTATCTCAATACATAAGGAAAATACTAGCAGCCATAAAAGGGGAAATCGACAGTAGCACATTCATAGTAGAGGACTTTAATACCCCACTTTCACCAATGCACAGATCATCCAAAATGAAAATAAATAAGGAAAAACAAGCTTTAAATGATACATTAAACAAGATGGACTTAATTGATATTTATAGGACACTCCATCCAAAAACAACAAAATACACATTTTTCTCAAGTGCTCATAGAACATTCTCCAGGATAGATCATATCTTGGGTCACAAATCAAGCCTTGGTAAATTTAAGAAAATTGAAATTGTTTCAAGTATCTTTTCTGACCACAATGCCATGAGACTAGATATCAATTACAGGAAAAGATCTGTAAAAAATACAAACACATGGAGGCTAAACAATACACTACTTAATAACGAAATCCAAAGCTGAAGAAATCAAAAAGGAAATCAAAAAATACCTAGAAACAAATGACAATGGAGGCACAATGACCCAAAACCTATGGGATGCAGCAAAAGCAGTTCTAAGGGGGAAGTTTATAGCAATACAAGCCCACCTTAAGAAGCAGGAAGCATCTCGAATAAACAACCTAACCTTGCACCTCAAGCAATTAGAGAAAGAAGAACAAAAAAACCCCAAAGCTAGCAGAAGGAAAGAAATCATAAAAATCAGATCAGAAATAAATGAAAAAGAAAGAAGGAAATGATAGCAAAGATCAATAAAACTAAAAGCTGGTTCTTTGAGAAGATAAACAAAATTGATAAACCATTAGCCAGACCCATCAAGAAAAAAAGGGAGAAGACTCAAATAAATAGAATTACAAATGAAAGAGGAGAAGTAACAATTGACACTGCAGAAATACAAAAGATCATAAGATTTTACTACAAGCAACTCTATGCCAATGAAATGGACAACATGGAAGAAATGGACAAATTCTTAGAAATGCACAACATGCCAAGACTGAATTAGGAAGAAATAGAAAATATGAACAGCCCAATCACAAGCACTGAAATTGAAACTGTGATTAAAAATCTTCCAACAAACAAAAGCCCTGGACCAGATGGCTTCACAGGCGTTTTCTATCAAACATTTAAAGAAAGCTAACACCTATCATTTTCAAACTCTTGCAAAATATAGCAGAGGGAGGAACACTCCCAAACTCATTCTACGAGGCCACCATCACCCTGATACCAAGACCAGATAAGGATGTCACAAAGAAATAAAACTACAGGGCAATATCACTGATGAACATAGATGCAAAAATCCTCAACAAAATACTAGCAAACAGAATCCAACAGCACATTAAGAGGATCATACACCATGATCAGGTGGGGTGTATTCCAGGAATGCCAGGATTCTTCAATATACGCAAATCAAACAATGTGATACACCATATTAACAAACTGAAGGAGAAAAACCATATGGTCATGTAAATAGATGCAGAGAAATCTTTCGACAAAATTCAACACCCACTTATGATAAAAACCCTGCAGAAAGTAGGCATAGAGGGAACCTTCCTCAACGTAATAAAGGCTATATATGACTAACCACAGCCAACATCATCCTCAATGGTGAAAAACTGAAAGCATTTCCACTAAGATCAGGGAAAAGACAAGTTTACCCACTGTCACCATTCTTATTCAACATAGTTTTGGAAGTTTTAGCCACAGCAATCAGAGAAGAAAAGGAAATAAAAGGAATCCAAATTGGAAAAGAAGAAGTAAAGCTGTCACTGTTTGCAGATGACATGATACTATACATAGAGAATCCTAAAGATGCTACCAGAAAACTACTAGAGCTAATCAACGAATCTGGTAAAGTAGCAGGATACAAAATTAATGCACAGAAATCTCTTGCATTCCTATACACTAATGATGTAAAATCTGAAATTAAAGTCAAGAAAACACTCCCATTTACCATTGAAACAAAAAGAATTAAATGCCTAGGAATAAACCTACTTAAGCAGACAACGGACCTGTATGTGGAAAATTATAGGACACTGATGAAAGAAATTAAAGATGATACAAATAGATGGAGAGCTAAACCATGTTCTTGGATTGGAAAAATCAACATTGTGAAAATGACTCTACTACCCAAAGCAATCTACAGATTCAATGCAATCCCTATGAAACAACAAATAGCATTTTTCACAGAACTAGAAAAAAAAATTTCACAATTTGTATGGAAACACAGAAGACCCCAAATAGCCAAAGCAATCTTGAGAATGAAAAACAGAGCTGGGGGAATCAGGCTCTCTGACTTCAGACTATACTACAAAGCTACAGTAATCAAGACAGTGTGGTACTGGCACAAAACCCAAAATACAGATCAATAGAACAGGATAGAAAGCCCAGAGATAAACCCACGCACATATGGTCACCTTATCTTTTATAAAGGAGGCAGGAATGTACATTGGAAAAAGGACAGCCTCTTCAATAAGTGGTGCTGGGAAAACTGGACAGGTACATGTAAAAGTATGAGATTAGATCACTCCCTAAAACCATAAACAAAAATAAGCTCAAAATGGATTAAAGACCTAAATGTAAGGCCAGAGACTATCAAACTCTTAGAGGAAAACATAGGCAAAACACTTTATGACATAAATCACAGCAAGATACTTTTGACCCACCTCCTAGAGAAATGGAATTAAAAACAAAAATAAACAAATCAGACCTAATGAAACTTAAAAGCTTTTGCACAGCAAAGGAAACCATAAACAAGACCAAAAACAACCCTCAGAATGGGAGAAAATATTTGCAAATGAAGCAACTGACAAAGGGTTAATCTCCAAAATTTACAAGCAGCTCATGCAGCTCAATAACAAAAAAACAAGCAACCCAATCCAAAAATGGGCTGAAGACCTAAATAGATATTTCTCCAAAGAAGATATACAGACTGCCAACAAACACATGAAAGAATGTTCAACATCATTAATCATTAGAGAAATTCAAATCAAAACTACAATGAGATATCATCTCTCACCTGTCAGAATGGCCATCACTCAAAAAATCTAGAAACCATAAATGCTGGAGAGGGTGTGGAGCAAAGGGAACACTCTTGCACTGCTGGTGGGAATGTGAATTGGTACAGCAACTATGGAGAACAGTATGGAGGTTCCTTAAAACACTACAAATAGAACTACCACATGACCCAGCAATCCCACTACTGGGCATATACCCTGAGTAAACCATGATTCAAAAAGAGTCATGTACCAAAATGTTCATTGCAGCTCTATTTACAATAGCCAAGAGATGAAAACAACGTAAGTGTCCATCATCGGATGAGTGGATAAAGAATATGTGGCACATATATATAATGGAATACTACTCAGCCATAAAAAGAAATGAAATTGAGTTATTTGTAGTGAGGTGGATGGACCTAGAGTCTGTCATACAGAGTGAAGTAAGTCAGAAGGAGAAAGACAAATACCGTAGGCTAACACACATGTATGGAATCTAAGAAAAAAAATATCATGAAGAACCTAGTGGTAAGACAGGAATAAAGACACAGACCTACTAGACAATGGACTTGAGGATACGGGGAAGGGGTATGGTAAGCTGTGACAAAGTGAGAGAGTGGCATGGACATATATACACTACCAAACGGAAAATAGATAGCTAGTGGGAAGCAGCCGCATAGCATAGGGAGATCAGCTCGGTGCTTTGTGACCAGCTGGATGGGTGGGATAGGGATGGTGGGAGGGAGGGAGATGCAAGAGGGAGGAGATATGGGAACATATGTATATGTATAACTGATTCACTTTGTTATAAAACAGAAACTAACACACCATTGTAAAGTAATTATACTCCAATAAAGATGTAAAAAAAAAAAAAAAGTCATGTACCAAAATGTTCATTGCAGCTGTATTTGTAATAGCCAGAAGGTGGAAACAACCTAAGTTTCCCTCATCGGATGAATGGATAAAGAAGATGTGGCACATATTACAAAGGAATATTACTTAGCCATAAAAAATGAAATTGAGTTATTTGTAGTGAGGTGGATGGACCGAGAGTCTGTCATACAGAGTAAAGTCAGGAAGAGAAAGACAAATACCGTATGCTAACACATATATATGGAATCTAAGGGAAAAAAAATTTCATGAAGAACTTAGGGGTAAGACAGGAATAAAGACACAGACCTACTAGAGAATGGACTTTAGGATATGGGAAGGGGGAAGAGTAAGCTGTGACAAAGTGAGAGAGTGGCATGGACATATATACAGTACCAAACGTAAAATAGATAGCTAGTGGGAAGCAGCCTCATAGCACAGGGAGATCAGTTCGGTGCTTTGTGACCACCTAGAGGGGTGGGATAGGGAGGGTGGGAGGGAGGGAGACGCAAGAGGGAAGAGATATGGAGATATATGTATATGTATAACTGATTCACTTTGTTATAAAGCAGAAACTAACACACCATTTTAAAGCAATTATACTCCAATAAACATGAAAAAAAAAAGGGTAACTCAAAAAGTGACACAAAGGAATAGTAGAGGGGCAAGCAACTGCATAAATTTTATGTTAAAGTAGAATGCCCCTCCCCAAAAAACATAAGAAAGGGCCAAGGTCAGGGGTTTTTAAAACTGGCTGAACAAATTTGGAATCACTTGTGTAGTTATGAAAACTGCTGGTGACTGGGCCCCATCACAAGAGATTCTGATGCAATTGGTATGGGGTGCCACTTGGGCATCAGGATTTGTACAAGCTCTCCAGGTGATTCTAATGTGCAGTCAGGGATTGAGAAACATGGCTTAGTTCTTACCAGGTGTGAATTACTGATGCAGGGACATAGGGCTCAAATGATAGTGACAGTGGCATGTATGCATAATCTACCAGGGCAAGATTATACTTTCATCACTAATTTGGAAGGTAATTTATCATTTTAAAAATTCTACTATTTGTTAACTTAGAGTTTTGAAATAATTATTTAAAGTATGTTTTCCCAACAAATCTCAGACTCAAGCTTATATATTGGTACCTTTTTATGTTCTCAACCTTAGATGAGCCCTTCATTTTCTTTTTCCTCCTTTTTCTCTGTTAACATAATGTGGGATTTACATCTAAATTGTAGTTCCTACACTATTTTTAATATTAGAGCCCTTTCATTTCAAGAATATTTTTGGCTTTTTCATTCAATTCTAGAAACAGACGTACATTTTTCAGGCTTTTACTTTAATTGATTTCTGTGTCTTTTTGCCATGGTTTTCTCAAATTTATGTTTTGTATTTAGAAAATACTTTTAAGACATTTGTTTTAAAGAAGGCTGTTATATTTTGTGAATCCTTTTGTGATTGTTAATGTTATGTCAACTTGGCTAAGCTATTGTGCCCAGTTGTTTGGTCAAATACTAGTCTAGATGTTGCTTTGATGGCATTTTGTAGATGTAATTAATATCTACAACCAGCTGAAATTGTTACAGAACAAAACTTGGGTCCACTTGCCCACACGCAGTAAATCCAATCTACTGACAACGGGTTGTGGTGAAGGAAAGTGCAGCATTTATTGCAGGGCACCAAGCAAGGAGTCCAGTGCAGCTAGAGCTTAAAAGACCCGAACTCCCTGAAGACTTTCAGGGAAAAGTTTTTAAAGACAGGGTGAGGGATGGGGTTTGTGGGATGTGTGAACATTCTTCTGATTGGATGGTGGTGAAGTATAGTAATCGGGAGTCAGCATTATCAACCTTCTGTTTCCAACTGGTCTGGGGGTCTATGTGTTTGTGGGCAGCATACATTCAACTTCTTCCACATGGTGGGGGTTTCAGTATCTGCAAAAGAGCTCAGAGGACATGGCCTCAGAATATTATCTATAGTTCTTTAGGAAGAACTAAAGGTCCTTGAATTTGTTTAATGGCTAAAGTATTATTATTTTGTCCTGCTTGACTGCTTTCCTCTTTCTTCATTCTCTCACTTCTCTGATTACATTTATTCTTTGACTAAAGTTTTTCTACAGAGAAAAGGCAGGCAGAGGACATGGGTAGGGTCGATTCTGGGAAGGCCTCATATGGTCCTGTTCAGTTCCATAATGTGGGTGGGCCTCATCCAAACAGTTGAAGTCCTTAAGAACTAAAACTCAGGCTTCTCCAAAAAGAAGGAATTCTACCTCAAGACTAACGTAGAAATCCTGCCTGAGTTCCCAAGTTGCCAGCCTGTTTGACAGATTGCACTCTTGCCAGGCTTCACAATTGCATGGGCCAATTTCTTAAAATAGATCTCTCTCTCTCTCTATCTCTCTCTGTCTCTCTGTCTCTCTCTGTCTCTCTGTCTGTCTCTCTCTCTGTCTCTGTCTCTCTGTCTCTCTCTCTCTTTCTCTCTCTCTCTCTTTTTCTGTTCTCTGGAGAACGCTGACTGATACACCTGTAGCCCAGCAATGTCTTTTCATAGTTATTACATATGAACAACTTGCTGAGTAAAAAATTCCTGGGCCACAAATTTCAGCCTCTGTGTGTTAGCCCAAGTTTATGTGCCCAGCACACAGTGAGGCCAGACAAACCAAAACATCAGAGTTTGGAGCAGAGAAAGGTTTATTGCAGGGCCATGAATGGAGACAGGTGGCTCATGCCCCAAAAGACCCCAAACTCCCTGAAGGGATTCAGCAAAGCATTTTTAAAGGCCAGACGAGGGAGTGGGTATCACAGGGTATGTGATCACCTCCTGCACAATTCTCTTTTTTGTTGACAGTAACAGGAAAGTGTCACAGGGGTTAACTTTATTAATCCTTAGGCACCAGTAGGTCTGAGGGCTACGTGTTCATGCTCATCAAGTAGTTAACATCTTCCATTTGATGGGGAGTTTTCACATCTGTAAAACAACTCAGGAGTATGCCTTAGATACTGTTATCTAGGTACTTCAGAGGGAAGCTAAAGCAGAGGGTATGGGGAAAGGGCCTGAACTGGGAAGGTCCCACAGGGTCCTGCTCAGTTACATGTGACCTTTCAACCCTTGGTGTTGGGGAGCAGCAATAAGGGAGACTAGCATTTGCTCTTTTGTGGGTAATTTGAGATTTAGGACTGGATGCTTGCAGGATTATTTTTCTCTAAGAGTTAAAAGTTTTTGCCAAGAAATCTTTAATTTTGGATTTTTCCCACTTATATTCCTTGGAACTCAAGTGAGCATTTTCAATCTTGGCTCTGTCTTTAGCTAAGGAAATTTTTTTCCTTGATTCTAAACTGACATCAGTTGAAAATGTACACCACGGAAAAAGTGTTTTGTGTAGGGGGCGTGGGGGGGGGATGGCAGGCAAATTATAAGATATGAGATGCATCTTAATTTCATAAAGATAAAAATGAGGGAAAATTTGTAACTCATTTGTTTTGGTCTTTCCTTTAAGATTTCCCCATGTTTAAGTTTTCCATTCTCCATCCTCTGTTCGTATTATATTCTCTCTATCATTTTCATGTCATTTGTCTTTTTCCTGTATTCTCAGATTTGCACAATGTGTCATTTATTCATGTCTCTACATCATTAAGTAAGCTCTTTACTGCCTTTTAATGTGATTTTAAGTTCAGCATTTGTAAAGTTATTTAAGTCCTTTAAAGGATTTAAATCTTTTGCAATCTTGTACATTTCTGCTGTTCTCATCACTGGGTGTCTTTGCATAATTATCTATAATCTCATCAGGATTTTTGTCCCCTGACACTTAAAAACCCTATCTTTATGCATGCTTTCAAGAATACCACACAGTTTCTGGAAAGTTTCTTCAAGACACTGCTGGTGATTATTTTCAGAGCTAGGCTTGTCTTCTGCCTCTTCCGGATATGCTGCTCCCATTTCTTAGTTTGGCTTTAATTTTTCAATAGGCACTTGCTTTTCCCCTTTCCTGGCTGGCTTGATTTCATCTTTTCCACAGGCAGTCTGCATGTTTCTAACTACTCATTTTGGGGGGTAGTTAATTCCTCTCTCAGAATCACAGCTAGGGTTATGGTTGTTATGTAGGCTCCTAGTTTAATTCTCAATTTTTAGCAGCTTCCCCCCTCCCCATGTACTTCCCTTTCCCACAGCCACTTACCCTCATGTTTTCACCATCTAGTTCTCTGGACCTCTAAGGCAATACCTACATTTAACCCACATACTCCAACATGAACTTCTCTCAGGGCACTTCCTCTCCCAGTGTTCTCAAAATTATTTCCCAAAAAGTAAAAAATTATTTTGACAGCTGGCAGCTAGCAGCTAACAGCTAAGCTGAAGCAAAGTGTTCCCAAATGAATATAAACAACTTTCACAGACTATAAACAATAATCAGACAAGGCCACTCTGAGACCATGCCTGAAACAAGGCAGAGACAAAGCCATACCACGGCCACAAAAATAAACATTTTGCTTTTCTTTCCTTTTCTTGCTGATAGGAGTAATTGCTGTTGCTTTACCAATGACAACTCTCTTCAATTCTTCTACTAACCAAATAAAAATTACCAAGATACCCAATCGCCAAATTTCCCACTCTTTCCAAAAGTACTGACCCAAGAACTGGTCTTCACTTCCTGACACACTCAGTCCAAACCTAACTCCCAACTTCCTTCAACCCTCCTAAGAATCACTCAGTACAAGTCCAAAACCTAGAATAAATGCCTCTTAACAAGGCATCTCATGGATTCCATTGTGTGCTCTCTCCCTGGCTGCAACAAGCTAAATATACCTAAATTCATTTGACCAGGTACATTCCTGGTGGTTTTTGGTTGGTCAGTTTCAACATCCTGAAAGACAAGTTATTTCTTCAGCAATGGATGTACAATTTAAAATATTTTTATGTATTAATAAGGGCTAATTACCAGTGTGAAAAAAAAAATGTTGACTGCCCCAGTTGCAGCCATCAAGCTACTGCAGCCACCCCCAGGGGTGCACCCTGAGGGGGCTCAGAATGGAAAAGAACAGGATACTGGCCCTAGATAGCTAAGGTGCAAATCAAAGGGATGATTTCTATGAGAACAGACTCTTGCTTCTTTCTGTACACACAAAAGTGCTAAATTCATTAACCTGAGATATTTCTTTATTTAACAGTAATCTTTTGATGTTCCAACTACCTGGTCTTTGTTGCAAAAACCCCTATATATCCTGGTTCCTCCCTTACCTCTTTGAAGCAATCCCTCAGAGCTATTCTGAGAAGCTATCTTGCAGGCTTGAAGTCCTTAGAAAATCTGCCAAATAAAACATAATTCTTAACTTTTAGGTTGTGCTTTTTTTTTTTTCAGTCAACAGCAACAATCCACCTACTAGTAATCTAGTGTGATACTAGAGTGTTCTGAGGAATTTGGTGTTCTTCTCTGAAATATGACTAACACATTAATAGTTTAAAAGTTCTGCTCATGTGTACATCAGAAGCAATCTTTGTTCTCTGCATTTTAGTATTAGGCGTGATTAAGAGCTAGGTGACTCTGCTTCAGAATTGGCTTGGCTGCCTGGTTGTTGGGGTGCCTCAGCTCTCTGTTACCTCCTTTATCTTCCAGTAAGCTAACTCGTTCTCACTTCCTGTTTATTGGCCAAAGCAAGACATGAGACAAGTCCCAGTATTCAGAATGGGTGGGGACTACAAAGTTACAGGGCAAAGGGCATGGGTACAGAGTGGCTATTAATTAAAGCCATTAATGTTATTGTTTAACTTCTCAGTGTCTTGTCTGTAAAATAGAGAAAATAATACTTATAGAATTTTGTCATGAGTTTAAATATGTTACAAAAAAATGAGCCAATACATGTAAAATGTTGAGACTAGTGCCTGGAAACTAGTGGGTACTATATAAATATTTGCTTATTATTATTGTCTTGAGTTGGTTATTCCTTCATATTAAGGGACTTCTTGCTTTGAGTTATATATTTTTCTTGGTTTTATTTAATTATCTATGTGTTTTTGTGTTGCTTTGTTAATATTTTTATCAATAATGCTTTTAGCCTACATTTTTCATAATCAGAGCTGAAGATATGTATTGACTTGTATAAAATCATCCATTTTCTTATTACTAAAACAGATGTATGTGTAATTTCCCTTGAATTTTCTTTCTCAGTGTCACTTTATTAGATGGACTTCTCATAAATTTGTGTTATTTGAGTAACTTGCAACAAAATCTCAAGGTATGTTTAATAAAATTACTCAGTTATTTTTAAGTGCCTAAAGCATAATTTTATAATGTTTCACAAAAATAAGCTCACATTACAACTTTAGGATATTTTTTCCTCTCCAGTGTTTGGTAGAGTTCTCCACTGACAAGTGGGATTGGGAGAGATAAATTGGCCAAGGGGCCTGTGAAAGGAACAACTTGGAATTGTACAGTGCACAACCTGTGTGACAAGGAGAACTGCCCATTGAGAGCAACCTCCAATGTAATGCTCACTGCACTATATCTCCAAAGGGTTCATTTTATTGGTTTGTCTTTTGTTTTTCATAATGCAAGGTAAGTACTGCTAACACAGAGACCAAAACACTCTTTTAGATTTGTTTGCCTCTCAGTGGGACTTACTTGCATTTCACGGTGCTTGGCCAACTCCAACCAGCTTTACTATGTACACCTCCTGTGATGCTCACCATAGCTGGCAGGGTTATCACCAGACACACCAGACTTTGAATGGCACGGGCAAAGTCAGGCAGTAGTACATTTTAGTACGCCAACTCAGACCCAGCTTCTAACTCCAGGCCTGCATACCACCCACTGTACTCTATTCTCTCTTTTTAAAAAAAACTGCAAGAAGGAAGGAAAGACGAAAGCAGAACATTGAGTTCAACAACAGGGTAGTTCTAAAGATAAAGTTGCTGTTTGGGGACTGTTGGGATGCAAATTTTAAACCTCCCAAAACAAGTCACTTAGATTTACTGCTTTGTAAGAAGAAAAGCCTTTAAAATTGGTTTTCAAATAGAGAGAGTGTTTTATCTTCATCCTCATAAGTGCAAAAATGACTAAACACTATACACTTTTTCGATCTTTCCCAAATGATATCACCTTTAGTGGAGAACCAAGCATGGAAAATTTCAGCTCAAAAGAATCACTCTCTAAAATCATGGAGGAATTTTTTAAAGAAAAAAATGTGGAAAGAAAATGTATGTGTAGCCAGAGGTAGTAACGCCGGTTGGTCTGACGTGGTTGAGGAACGGGCTGTTTTGAATAAATAAATTTCTAACTAAAGCATTATCTATTAATGTTTTTCATGGAAATTCACCTGTTTTTATTATTAACTTCTTAAAATAATGCAGTGCAAATATTTTTTAAGAAACAGTTAAATAAATTTGGGGATCACAATTTTATCTTTGTCATACAAATGGAAAAGAAATACGAGTGATGGAATTCCAGAGATTTGGAATGTTTTTCAAAAGTCTTTATATATGATAGAAATGTTTAGGCCAACTTTATACTTCCTAAAATAAATAGCCAACTTTTAAAAAATAGAGTTTTTCTCAAAAAATTAGAAAATACTGATACAGAGTAGAAAATAAAAAACACTTATGGCCAACAACCAGAGATAACCAGTGTTACTGTATTTGTTTTTATCCCTAACATCTTTGTGTGTGTGTGTACACAACTTTAACTGTTCTTACAAAAATGAGATTATATTTTGCAGATTTTTCATAACTTTATTTTCACTTAATAATATATTGCATAACTCAAAACTTCAACATTACTTCCAAATAAACCCAGGTCCCAAAACTATATGTTTTCCCCCACAACTGTGACTGTCCTGTTTTATGCTCTCTGATGAGTTCAACTTATCATTTTATTCTGCCTCATTGATCTTTCCAACTATCATTACACCAAGAGCAAAGTATTTAAATTACTGACTTTTTTATGTTACCTTAATTTGTAGGATAAATGAAATCTTCATAACTCTTTTTTTCTCTTGGCTATTCTTTTCAAATATTCCTCTAAAAAACTTTAGATCATTTTACTGAGGTCTAAAGCAAAAAAATTTTTTTGATTGGAGAGATGTTAAATTTATAGGTTAATTCTGGGGAGAACTGGCATTCTTATAACATTAACTTCCTATCCCAGTACATTATATATCTCTTACTTTATTAAATTTTTCTTTTTATATCCCTTGGTAATGTTTTGTAGATATATTTGTTTGTAGATGCTGCCTATTTTTGGCAAATTTTCTATGGAGTATTTAATAGTTTGCTTTTATGAAATGTTTTTATTATATTTTCTTTGATTTTTAAGTAACATATGCACATAATTTTGATAGGGACAGAGTAAAGGGACAAAGTAGGTAATTAAATAGTTAACCTCAGAGGATTATAAGTTAAGGAAAAAGCAAGGGAGACCCTTGTAAGTTAATGAAAGCAAGCTTGCTTAACCACAGAAGCAAGCAGTCTTGCTTAGCAACAAAACCATGCAACAGAAGCATGAAACATGCCCCCAAACCAATAAAACAACAGTGGAATAAGACCCACATCCTGCCCAGTGAACTCAGTAAGTTAATGATTCCTGGGACATGCTCCTCTGGGCACACTATAAACAAAAATATAAGGAAAAGGTAACATTATACTGAAATTTGAGATGATTTACCATTTTTAACATATATTACTACATTTTTGCTTATTTCCATCATGCCATGACAGTCCTGGCTTGACCATGTAGGGACAAGAAAACTCCCCTGCCTGATGTGGAGGAGGAGCTGATGATGGAAGCTTGATGTCTACTCAAGAATGAGGAAGAAGGTAGTCCTCTCCTCCTCCCCACTTTTCCTTTGATTATAAAATTGTAGCACACTAAGTTCTTGGTGTGTGGCACCCTCTCACCCACCCACGTGTAAGCCTCACAAACGTCCTATTCTAATAAATCACTTCTTATCTATCACTTTGCCTCTCACTGAATTCTTTCTGTGCTGAGACATAAAGAACTGTAGCTCCTCAGAGCCCCGGAGGTGCTTTTCTGTTGTTTCAGCTGGCAACCATGAAGGGACAGTGGTAAGATAAGAAGGATAGGGGTTGGGTCCTAGAGGGGTCGTGGGACACTATGAGCCAGGAGTACCAGGAAGGACACTCCGCCAATGTCTGCCCCTTTAAGCAGGCCGGTCAACCTCGAATGCTTTGGGGCCCTGATTGTATACCTAGATACAGACCAGAAATGATTGTATGGATGTATAAAGACAGGGAGCCAGAGAAATGGTGGCAATCAGCTTGGGTTACCATAGAAAGGTGGTATGAATATTTAGAGACAAGGAAGGGATCTTTTTGCTGGTGCAGGAGACAAGGGCAATGGTATGTGAAAAGCAAGAAATTTTACTTGCTTCTGGCAGGATTTAACAATCTATACTCTTCTTAATTCTGAGATTTTTCTCCTCTATTCTATGTCTATTCCTGTTAAAACACAAGTCTGTAAACTTAACTATTCCAACTGTTATTTATAAACTGATAAGTTTTGCATTGCAATGCTTGTTTAACGAATAAGTTTTAAAATGGAACTATGAGATTGCTGACTGTCTGGATATATGTAAGTCTTATGTGTTTTTGTCTTTAGATAGTATTGCTGAGGTTAATTTATAAATAAGCTCTATTAAATTGGCTTTTAAAAAAAGTAAGCACTAACAAATTAAATATTTCTAAATATAAGAGAAACTAAGCTAAATGGATTTCAAGTTCATGTGATCTGAAAAATATTTAATATTAAATTAATACCTTGTATTAAAGCTAAAGTTTGTTGTTTAAGTTTATTAATACAGACATGTCTTTAGAGTCATCAACATTAATTATGATATTTTATTGTACTTGAGTTTACTAAAAGTCAATAAGTTCATGTTATATCTGTTGTAAAATTTGTCAGCGAGAAAATTAACCCCTCATTGTCAGACTTCAGCCATTCTGATGTCCTTGTAGCATGGCAATAGTCTGTTCTGAAATGAGAGAAATGAAGATTGATAAACAATAGCTACAAATTAAACAGTCAGGGCTATGAGAAATCCAAAACAGCAGCTTGGCTTTTCCTGGCACCCTGGAAAACCCCATCTTTTTTTTTTTTTTTTTTTTTGCGGTACGCAGGCCTCTCACTGCTGTGGTCTCTCCCGTTGCGAAGCACAGGCTCCGGACGCGCAGGCCCAGCTGCCATGGCCCACGGGCCCAGCCGCTCCACGGCATGTGGAATCCTCCCGGACCGGAGCACGAACCCGCGTCCCCCGCATCGCCCGGCGGACTCTCAACCACTGTGCCACCAGGGAAGCCCGAAAACCCCATCTTTAATTTAATGATTTAAAGCCTTTCTTGGCTACAAGGCTGATGCCCTCACAGTGAAAAAAAAATAGTTTTCAAATGTGTTTTTCACTTGGGGCATACTTTATACAGTTTTTAGTAATCAAGGCACCCACTTTACTAGACAAATTATATGAGCTAATTTGACCAATTAACCAGACTTATTTTATAAACAAATTAATCTTAATTTGGCTACAGTTGGTAAAAATAAGGGTAATTTTAGAGAAAAAGAAATTATATTTTTTGTAGCTTTTTTAAAAATACATCTTTATTGGAGTATAATTGCTTCACAATGTTGTGTTAGTTTCTGTAGTACAACAAAGTGAATCAACCATATGCATACATATATCCCCATATCCCCTCCCTCTTCCATCTCCCTCCCACCCTCCCTATCCCAGCCCTCTAGGTCATTGCAAAACACCAAGCCGATCTCCCTGTGCTATGCTGCTGTTTCCCACTAGCTATCTACTTTACATTTGGTAGTGCGTATATGTCGATGCTACTCTCACTTTGCCCCAGCTGCCCCCGTCCCTGCTCCTGTGTCCTCAAGTCCATTCTCTATGTCTATGTCTTTATTCCTGCCCTGCCACTAAGCTCATCAGTACCTTTTTTTCCCCCATATATATGTGTTAGCATATGGTATTTGTTTTTCTCTTTCTGACTTACTTCAGTCTGTATGACAGACTCTAGGTCCATCCACCTCATTACAAATAACTCAATTTTGTTTCTTTTTATGGCCGAGTAATATTCCATTGTAATATATGTGCCACATATTCTTTATCCATTTATCTGTCAATGGACATTTTGGTTGCTTCCATGTCCTGGCTATTGTAAATAGTGCTACAATGAACATTGTGGTACATGTCTCGTTTTGAATTATGGTTTCCTCAGGGTATATGCCCAGTAGTGGGATTGCTGGGTCATATGATAGCTCTATTTTTAGTTTTTTTAAGGAACCTCCATACTATTCTCCATAGTGGTTGTATCAATTTACATTCCCACCAACCGTGAAGGAGGGTTCCTTTTTCACCACACCCTCTCCAGCATTTATTGTTTGTATATTTTTTGATGAAGGCCATTCTGACTGGTGTGAGGTGATACCTCATTGTAATTTTGCATTTGTCTAATAAGTAGGGAGGTTGAGCAGCTTTTCATGTGCCTCTTGGACATTTATATGTCTTCTTTGGTGAAATGTCTATTTAGGTTTTCCACCCATTTTTTAATTTGGTTGTTTGTATTTTTGAAACTGAGCTCCATGAGCTGTTTGTATATTTTGGAGATTAATCCTTTGTCCATTGTTTCATTTGCAAATATTTTCTCCCATTCTAAGGGTTGTCTTTTCATCTTGTTTATGGTTTCCTATGCTGTGCAAAAGCTTTTGAGTTTAATTAGGTACCATTTGTTTATTTCTGTTTTTATTTTAATTACTCTAGGAGGTGGGTCAAAAAATATCTTGCTGTGGTTTATGTCAAAGAGTGCTTTTCCTATGTTGTCCTCTAAGAGTTTTATAGTGTCCAGTCTTACATTTAAGCCTTGAATCCATTTGGATTTATTTTTGTGTACAGTGTTAGGTAATGTTCTAATTCATTCTTTTACATGTAACTGTCCAGTTTTCCCAGCACCACTTATTAAAGAGGCTGTCTTTTCTCCATTGAATGTTCTAGCCTCCTTTGTCATAAATTAGGTGACCAGAAGAGTGTGGGTTTATCTCTGGGCTTTGTATCCTGTTCCATTGATCTATATTTCCATTTTTGTGCCAGTACCGTACTATCTTGATTACTGTCGATTTGTAGTATAATTTGAATTGGGGAGTCTGATTCCTCCAACTCCATTTTTCTTTCTCAAGATTGCTTTGGCTATTTGGGATCTTTGCATTTCCATACCAATTGTAAAATTTTTTGTTCTAATTCTGTGAAGAATGCAATTGGTAGTTTAATAGGGATTGTATTGAATCTGTAGATTGCTTTGGGTAGTATAGGCATTTTCACAATATTGATTCTTCCAATCAAAGAACATGGTATATTTCTCCATCTGTTTTTGTCATCTTTGATTTCTTTCATTAGTGTTTTATAGTTGTCTGAGTACAAGTCTTTTGCCTCCTTAGGTAGGTTTATTCCTCGGTATTTTATTCTTTTTGTTGCAGTGATAAATGGGATTGTTTCCTGAATTTCTCTTTCTAATTTTTCGTTGTTAGTGTATAGGAATGCAAGAGATTTCTGTGCATTAATTTTGTAGCCTGCAACCTTACCAAATTCATTGATTAGTTCTAGTAGTTTTCTGATGACACCATTAGGATTTTCTATGTATACCATCATGTCATCTGCAAACAGTGACAGTTTTACTTCTTTTCCAATTTGTATCCCTTTTATTTCTTTTTCTTCTCTGATTGCCATGGCTAGGACTTCCAAAACTATGTTGAATAAGAGTGGTGAGAGTGGACATCCTTGTCTTGTTCCTGATCTTAGTGGAAATGTTTTCAGTTTTTCACCATTGAGTATGATGCTTGCTGTTGGTTTGTCATATATGGCCTTTATTATGTTGAGGTATGTTCTCTCTATGCCCATTTTCTGGAGAGTTTTTATCATAAATGGATTTTGAATTTTGTCAGAATATTTTCTGCATCTACTGAGATGATCATACAGTTTTTATTGCTTAATTTGTTAATATGGTGTAACACATTGATTGACTTGTGTATATTGAAGAATCCTTGCATTTCTGGGATAAATTCCACTTGATCATTGTGTCTGATCCTTTTAATATGTTGTTGGATTCTGTTTGCTAGTATTTTGTTCAGAATTTTTGCATCTATGTTCATCAGTGATATTGGTCTGCAATTTTCTTTTTTTTGTGATCTCTTTTTCTAGTTTTGGTATCAGGATGATGGTGGTTTCGTAGAATGAATTTGGGAGTGTTCCTCCCTCTGCAATTTTTTGGTAGAGTTTGAGAAGGATCCGTGTTAGCTCTTCTCTAAATATTTGATAGAGTTCACCTGTGAAGCCATCTGGTCCTAGACTTTTCTTTGTTGGAAGATTTTAATTATAGTTTCAATTTCATTACTTGTGATAGGTCTGTTTATATTTTCTAATTCTTCCTGGTTCAGTCTTGGAAAATTCTACCTTTCCATGAATTTGTCCATTTCTTCGTGATTGTCCATTTTTTTGACATATAGTTGTTTTTAGTAGTCTCTTATAATCTTTTGTATTTCTGTGGCTTCAGTTGTGATTTCTCCTTTTCATTTCAAATTTTATTGATTTGCATCCTCTCCCTTTTTTTCTTGATGAGTCTGGCTAAAGGTTTATCTTTTTTTTTTACCTTCTCAAAGAACCAACTTTTAGTTTTATTGATCTTTGCTATTGTTTTCTTCATTTCTATTTTGTTTATTTCTGCTCTGATCTTTATGATTTCTTTCCTTCTACTGAGTTTGGGTTTTCTTTACTTTTTTTCTAGTTGCTTTAGGTGTAGGGTTAGATTTTTTATTTGAGATTTTTCTTGTTTCTTGAGGTGAGATTGAATTGCTATAAACTTCCCTCTTAGAACTGATTTTGCTGAGTCCCATATGTTTTGGGTCATCATGTGTTTGTTGTCATTTGTGTCTATGTATTTTTTAAATTTCTTCTTTGATTTCTTCAGTGATCTCTGACTTATTTAGTAGTGCACTGTTTAGCCTCCATGTATTTGTGCCTTTCACAGTTTTTTTTTTTTCCTGTAATCAACTTCCAATCTCATAGCATTGTGGTCAGAAAAGATGCTTGATATGATATCAATTTTCTTAAATTTTCCAAGGCTTGATTTGTGACCCAAGATGTAATCTATCCTGGAGAATGTTCCATGAGCACTTGAGAAGAAAGTGTATTCTGCCACTTTTGGGTGGAATGTCCTATAAATATCAATTAAATCTATCTGGCCTATTGTGTCATTTAATGTTTGTGTTTCCTTATTTATTTTCTGTTTGGATGATCTGTCCATTGGTGTAAGTGGGGTGCTAAAGTCCCCTACTATTATTGTGTTACTGTTGATTTCCCCTTTCATGGTTGTTAGCATTTGCCTTATGTATTGAGGTGCTCCTACATTGGCTGCATAAACATTTAAATGGTTATCTTCTTCTTGGATTGATCCCTTGATCATTATGTAGTGTCCTTCCTTACGTCTTGTAACAGTCTTTATTTTAAAGTCTATTTTATCTGATATGAGTATTGCTACTCCAGCTTTCTTTTGATTTCCATTTGCATGGAATATCTTTTTCCATCCCTTCACTTTCAGTCTGTATGTGTCGTTAGTCTGAATTGGGTCTCTTGTAGACAACATATATAAGGGTCTTGTTTTTTTATCTATTCAGCCAGTCTGTGTCTTTTGGTTGGAACATTTAATCCACTTACATTCAAAGTTATTATCGATATGTATGTTCCTATCACCATTTTCTTAATTGTTTTCAGTTTGTTTTTGTGGGTCTTTTTCTTCTGTTTCTCCTGCCTAGAGAAATTCCTTTAACATTTGTGGTAAAGCTGGTTTGGTGGTGCTGAATTCTCTTAGCTTTTGCTTGTCTGTAAAGCTTTTGATTTCTCTGTCAAATCTGAATGAGATCCATGCTAGGTAGAGTAACCTTGGTTGTAGGTTTTTCTCTTTCATGACTTTAAGTATATCATGCCACTCCCTTCTGGCCTGCAGAGTTTCTGCTGAAAAATCAGCTGATAAGTTTATGGGGATTCCTTTGTATGTTATGTTTTGCTTTTCCCTTGCAGGTTTTAATATTTTTCCTTTGAATTAAAGTTTTGTCAGTTAGATTAATATGTGTCTTGGTGTGTTTCTCCTAGGATTTATCTTGTATGAGACTCTCTGTGCTTTCTGGACTTGGGTGACTATTTCTTTTCCCATGTTAAGGAAGTTTTCCACCATAATCTCTTCAAATATTTTCTCAAACCATTTCTTTTTCTCTTCTTCTTCTGGGACCCCTATAATTCAAATGCTGGTGTGTTTAATTGTTGTCCCAGAGGCCTCTGAGTTTGTCTTCGATTCTTTTCATTCTTTTTTCTTTATTGTGCTCCTTGGCAGTTATTTCCACCATTCTGTCTTCCAGCTCATTTATTCGTTCTTCTGCTTCAGTTATTGATTCCTTGTAGCTTATTTTTCATTTCAGTTATTGTGTTGTTCATCTCTGTTTGTTTTTTCTTTAGTTCTTCTAGATCTCTGTTAAACATTTCTTGTATTTTCTCAATCTATGCCTCCATTCTATTTCCAAGATTCTGCATCATTTTCACTGTGATTACTGTGAACTGTTTTTCAGGTAAGTTGCCTATTTCTTCTTCACTTATTTGGTCTTGTAGGTTTTTACTTTGCTCCTTCATTTGTGACATTTCTTTTGTCATGTCATTTTTTTTTTGATGGGTGGGGCTGTGTTCCTGCCTTACTGTTTGTTTGGCCTGAGGCTTTCAACACATGAGTTTGTTGGCCGTTGTGTAGAGCTGGGTCTTGTTGCTGAGATGAGGACCTCCAGTGACCTCACTGTTAATATTCCCTGGAGTCTGAGGTTCTCTGTTAGTCCAATGGTTCAGACTAAGGGCTCTCACTGCAGGAGCTTTAGCCCGACCCCTGGGTCATGAACCAAGATCCCACAAGCTGCATGGGGTGGCAAAAAACAAAAAAAAAGGAGAGTAATAACAAAGAGTAAAAAATAAATTTAGACTAGGAAACTAACAGATATGTTAGAAAGAATATAAAAATTAAAATATAGAGGAAACAACTGGAAGGTAAAACAGAACCACAAGTGTAAAAAGAGGAGAGAAAAACAAAAAGAAAGATTGAAAAGGCCTTGGCTGTGAAGGGCAGGACTGAGGCAGCAGCAGGGTTTGGGCAGTGGGTGGGGCCTATGCTTAGCACCCACAGGGCTGGAAAAGGCCCTTGTGGGGAGGGGTTAGGCTTAGGCTCAATGGAACAAAAGGGGCCCAGGCAGGTCTCTGGTCTCAGAGGGTGCAGGACCCGGCCCGGGAGGCCAGCAGTCTTCCCGGGCCCAAGTGGGTTGAGCAAATGCCCTGTTTCCCTCCTGCTCCTCTGGTCCCAGAGGGCCCCTCCCAACTGCCTCTCCTGTTCTCCCCTGACCTCCCTCTTATGCTTCCAGGACCAACACTACCCAGAGGGGACCTCTGAAGGTATAGGACCTGGCCTGAGAGCCGGGCAGCCTTCCCAGGCCAATTGGACAGGGGAAACTCTCAGTGCACGCTCCCCTGATCCAAGCCCCCAAAGATCCTTCCAGGCATGGAAACCCCTCCCCCCTCCCAGCCACCCCTCAGGGGCACCAGCCCTGTCCGGCCCCCACTTGTCCTCCCCACCCAGTCCCCCCACATCCTACTGGTTTGCTTGGGAGTTCCTCCCGTCTCCTTGGACTTTGAGGTCTCCCACCAGCATCCAGCAGGTGCCCTAGTTGTGGGGAGATGTAAACTCTGTCTTCCCATGTCACCATCTTGACTTCACCTTTTCTCAAAATTATGTTTTAATAGACATTAAATTTTAGTTTTGCTACTTGAGGTCCATATCTGCTGTTTAAAACTCACTTTTCAAATAGCTCTTTGTTGCTATGTTATATTATTAGAAAAGATAATGAAGCTATTAAAACCTAATTGAATTATTAAGAAGATATTCTAAGCTTGTTTCTAAAGCTGATCACTGTAATCTATCTTTGAATGAAAATTAGATGCCCATAATCTATAACCAGGGGATTATACATATTAGGGAAAAAATTCATTTAAAGGACTGTGTCCAACTTAGATAAAAGGTCTCTTATCAGGTATTCTGAAGTACATCATGCCCAAGAAAACTGAAGGGAATCAAATTCCAAGACTTAAGATACTTTCCCCCTAATTACTAAAAGTGCCCAAAGGAGGACTTCCTGAGCACTGATGTCAGTCTTCCCCTCCCTCTGACCCTTACAAGTGTTGACCCTTTATTTTCAACTTTCAGACAGACCAGTTCCCTCTCATTGTCACCACCACTGGGACACCTTCTGTGCTATTCCTTTGCAGCAATTTTGTGGGCATTAACACCTAGTTGGGAGAGTACTTTGGAAGGGTTAACATCTAAAGTTGTAAGTAAAAATCTTGATTAAATTGCATGGCAGATTTTGACATGGGAACAAAACTTTTAGATAGCTAACTATTACTCCAGTGGAAGCCGCTGTATCCATGGAAATGGCTGCTCCAACGAGGGCTATCTCACAGGTGGGAGCCCTTTCTCCAGCCAAGGCTACTATCCCAGGGGAAAATGCACCAAAGTGTTAGGAGAGACCTCTGCTATATTCAGGAGCTCCTTTGTACCCCAAGTTACCCAAGGGACCCATTTTCAGCCCAGCTAGCCCACAGCAGTGAAAGTTACTAACCAACTGCCCCTATGGTTTTGCCTCTGAGAGAAATTTCTGATGGGAATCAAGGAACAATAAGAGTTCATGTGCTCTTTTCAATGTCCAATAGAAGTCTGACAGAGGATAAGTTGGGAAGTTTTTCTGAGGATTCTGAATTTTCACAGGAGTCCACCCAGTTGATTAGATCTTTTGATCTCACCTGGGGGGATTTCCAGATCTTATCCCACTGCTGCACCCCTGAAAGAGAATAGCATATAATACTGGTAGCCAGAGTCCATGCTGACCAAGTGGCAGCTCAAGCCCAAGTGGGCCATACTGTACACCAGGTGGGGAACAACACTGTCCCCAAGGCAGATCTGCCGTGGAATTACCAGATAAATTCTATTAATAGGGATAGATGGGACCATATGATTAATTGTTTAATAAAGTTTAATAAAGTCTATGAAAAAATTTAGATTAAAACCCGACAATTATGAAAAAGTAAAAAGAGTCCAACTGGGACCAGATGAAAATCCTGCAGTTTTTCAAGGGAACTTAGTGGAAGCTTTTAGAAAGTATACAAATGTGGATCCCTCCTTCCCCAAGGGAAAAGCCCTTTTGGCTATGCATTTCATAGCCCAGTTTGCCCCAGAAATCAGGCGGAAAATTCAAAAAGTAACTGCTGGTCCTCAGACCTCTATGAGTGATTTGCTCTAACTGACATATTTGGTTTTCAATAATAAGGATAAGGCCCAAATGCTGAACACACCAAGAAAAATATACAAAAGGCCCAAATGATGGCAGTGGCATTGTCCCCAGAGACCACTCAAGGGGAGGCCATGCTTTCCGGATCATTCTGGCCATGGTGGACCACATGGTCCATGGGTACCCAGACAAAACCAGTTTACCCTGTGTGGACAAAAGGAAGACTGGAGGAAAGATTGTGATTGACGCACCCTTTACAAACAGCTAACATTGGCAGCAGGAATGCCCCAGATGCCAGAGAGTGAGGGTGGCCCCTCAGCCATTGATGATTTCACAATCAGAAGACTGAGGGGGCCCTTGGCCAAAAGTGGCTCTGCATAGAGATACCACATACATAATTAATGTCAAGCCTCAGGTGGTCAGTGATGTGGTGGGCCATTTGATAGAATTTCTCACAGGCACTGGTGCAAAATTTTCTGTCTTAACCCAAAGGATTGGAAGACTTAACAACCATAAGGAATATGTAATGGGAGTGTCAAGAAAGAGACAGGGGCACACTTTCCTGGAACCCATTTTGTGCAACATCAATGGCCAGTTGTTTCTACATCCCTTCCTGTTTGTGCCTGACTGTCCTCTCTCTTTAATGGAAGGGACTTATTAACTAAATTAGGGGCCACTCTGTTTCTTGAGGACAAGGAAGCCACCCTTATCACCAAAAGATATTAAAAGAAAATAAAGAAGAACAAATTAAATCTATAACTGAGATAAAAGACTAAATAGACCCTGAAGATGAAACATTGACATTCCAGGCCTAGCCAAAACAAACAGATTGAGGCCTTAAGTGACCGTCTTCCAGATTTGGAAACTGTTTTGGAAACATTGTTTGGACCTCCAAAATCATGGTTATAATCTTTCTAAATGACTCTTCTAATGCTTATTACTGTATTTCTTTTAATTTATATCTTTTTGTAGACTCATCCTCCAACACTTAACATGCAAGAGGGCTAAAAGGATGATGCTGAGCAAAGTGACATTGGTTTACAGTTCTCCCAGCAGAGAAGGGACAGTCAGCCAGGTGTTTTACTCCTTCCCCAGCCAGGTCTATGTCCCATCTCAGCAGGAATCAGTTAGTGATAGGTTATCACCCCTTAGCTTAGCAACAAAACCATGCAACAAAAGCATGAAACATGTCCACAAACCAATAAAACAATGGTGGAATAAGACCTACATCCTGCCCAGTGAGCTCAGTAAGTTAATATTTCCTAGGACATGCTTCTCTGGGCACACTAAAAGCAAAAATGTAAGGAAATGGTGACATTATACTGAAACCTGAGATGATTTACCATTTTTAGTATATGTTACTGCCTTTTTGCTCATTTCCATTATGCCATGACCATCCTTGATTGAACATATAGGGACAAGAGAACTCCCCAATCTGACACAGAGGAGGAGCTGATGACAGAAGTTTGATGTTTACTCAAGAATGAGGAAGAAGGTGGTCTTCTTCCCCTCCCCACTTTTCCTTTGATTATAAAACTGTAGCCCATTAAGTTCTTGGGGCATGGCACCCTCTTACCCACCCATGTGTAAGCCTCACAAGTGTCCTATTCTAATAAATCACATCTTATCTATCACTTTGCTTCTCACTGAATTCTTTCTGCACTGAGACATAAAGAACCAGAGCTCCTCGGAGCCCCCAGATATGCATTTCTGTGGTTTCCATTTTAGAAAAATATATCGATAGTTCCCTCACTAGACTTTCAGTCTTACTCCCCAGGAGCAAAATCTTTTAAGTTTGCAGTTCTTATGGAGCTAAACTCTATAAATCAAATAACTTATTTTAAAATTCTTGATATATTAACTTTGAACTATGTTTATTAACTGACACTGCCACCTCTTTTATCCACCCAACATTTGATCAACATATTACTTTTAGTTTATGAACCATTTAAGTTTGCTTGTTATTCTTTCTTGCTGCCCTCCACCTTTCTTACTGAGTTGTATGTTACTTCTTATTGATTGTAGATATTCTTTATATATTTTAGATACTAATCCTCTATAGCTTAGATGAGTTACATATATCTCAGCTTTTGAGTGGTTTTTTCACTCTATAGTGAAGCAAATATAGTCTTTTCAATGAAGGGTGCTGAAACAACTGGACATCCACATGCAAAAAAAAATGAATCTAGACACAGACTTTATGCTGTTCGTAAAGATTAACTTCAAATAGATCATGGACCTAAACGTAAAATGCAAAACTATAAAACTCCTAGAAAATAACATAGGAGATAATCTAGATGACCTTAGGTTTGGTGATGACTTTTTAGATACAACACCAGGACATGATCCATGAAAGAAAGAAATGATGAGCTAAATTTCATTAAAATTAAAATTTTCTGTCTGCAAAAGACAGAATCAAGAGAATCAGAAGACAAGCCACAGACTAGGAGAAAATATTTTCAAATAAATCTGATAAAAGACTGTTATCCAAATATAAAAAAGACATTTAAGACTAAACAATATGAAAACAACTTTATTAAAAAGAGATCCAAAGAACTTAAAAAGACACCTCACCAAAGAAGATATACAGATGAAAAATAAGCTTATGAAAATATGCTCCATATTATGTGTCATTAGGAAAATAAAAATGAAAATAACAATGAGATACCACTACACATCTATCAGAATGGCCAAAATCCAAAACACAACACCAAATGCTGGAAAGAATGTAGAGTAGCAGAAACTTTCATTCACTTCCAGTTGAATGCAGAGTGGCATAGCCATTTTGGAAAACAGTGTGACAGTTTCTTACAAAATTAATATTCTTCCCATATGTTCCAGCAGTCATGCTTCTTGGTATTTACCCAATAAAGGTGAAAACTTAAGTCTACACAAAAACCTGCACACAGATGTTTATAGCAGCTTTATTCATAGTTGCCAAAACTTGGAAGAAACCAAGATATCTTTCAGTAGGTGAATGAATAATTAAACAGTGGCACATCCCAACAATGGAATATTATTCAGTGCTAAAAAGAATGAGATATCAAGACATGGAAAGACATGGAGGAAACTTAAATGCATATTACTAAGTGACAGAGCATATCTGAAAAGGCTACATACGGTATGATTCCAACTGCCTGATTTTCCAGGAAAAGTAGAACTATGGAGACAGTGAAAGAATCAGTGGTTGCCAAGGATTATAGGGGAGAGAGGGATGAATAGGTGGAGCACAAAGGACTTGTGAAACTACTCTATGATACCATAATTAATGGTGGATATATGTCTTTACACATTTGTCAAAACTCACAGAATGTACAACAAGAGTGAGCCCTATGGAAACTAAGGACTCTGGGTGATAATAATGTGTTGATGTAGGTTCATCATCAATGTAGGTAATATGCAGGTACCTTTCTGATATGGGAATTTGATATTGGGGGAGGCTGTACATAGGAGCAGGAGGTAAGTGGGAGAGCTCCATAATTTCCACTCACTTGTGCTGGGAACCTAAAGTTGTTATAAAAATTAAAGTCTATTAAAAAATAATAAACACTGGACAGAGTCCTGCTAAGGTCTGCCTCCCAGAGGCCCATCCTGCCTGTCCCAAAAGAGGCAACCTTTAAACCTAAGTAAAGAAGTCAGGCTCCCTCTGGCTGGATCCCCCTACAAACAACAGCACCAAAAAGTCTTTCCTGGCTTCTTTGATGGTCATAAACACCCTGCATGTGAGCGTCTCATATGCCACAGAACATCTGCTGAAATGCAAAGGCCCCAGGGAGAGAGGCTCATATTCATTATCCCACTCTGTGAATGAGTTAGAGCCTCTTTTGAGAGCAGGAAACAGGGACAGAGACACAGGACACCTTAAAGAGTCTTCAGACCCAGGACACAGGGCACCCAGCACAGTAAACCTTTGACTAACCAAGATTAATTCTCTAGGTTTTGGCTCACCACAACTGCCCAGTAAGGCACTGATCTCCAGGTCACAGATCTGCACATTTACACTGGCTTTCTGTGGAAATGCTTTATTCTTACATGGGGATTATGGGCAGCATGCCAGCCAGTACAAGGCCAAGTTTGGGGAATACACAGCATTTTTGTGATTTTAAAGCCACACTCCATAAGGGCTGTCTACTCTTCTCATGTGTAGCTGGTTCCAAGTTCCCCCCACTCACTCCACCCACACTGTGAAGACAGAGGTTGCCATTAGGGATGAGAGGGATGGGAAAAGTTATCAAAGTCCCTGGAGAGAAGAAGGGGTTAGGAGTTAAGGAAGAAAAAAACAAATAAGGAAATGGATCTTTCCTGCTGTAAGTCCTATTGGAAGATATGTGAGAACCAAATTCAGAATTCCATGGAGCTCATTCTATGTGCATTAGGGTGTGAACAGCTGCCACCCCCAGCCCTCAACGTGAGTTAGACTTGTTTTTTCTGGCTCAGAACATCCAGCCCATTTTGCTAGCCACCCCCAAGTCTGAACTTGCAAAGAGTGGGCTCAAGTTCTATCTTTGGAATTTATCCCTCTCTCACCACTAAAAATAAAACATCCCAGCTGTCCAATGTGGTTTGTGACAGACCCTCCCAGTGACCCCACTCCTACAACCAGTGAAAATAGAGATGATCTATTGAGTGTGGCATGGCTCCCCAGCCACTGCCTCATAACTGTCTCCTGCCCATAACCCACTTCTCTCTATCCAAGGCTTCTTGGAAACACTTGATTTCAAGAAAAAGTCATGTGGGTCTTAAGTCATGTGCAGTATGAAATGGTAAAGATGGCCCTTTGGTGCCACGTAGAATTTGAGATTCAAAAATATGAATTACCAGAGAGGAATAAATAGCCAGAATCAGTGGGAGACACAAGGATAGTCTTTTCTCTAGGAACAAGGAAAAAAAGGCCATTATGACTTGGATGGAAACAAAGGAAAGCAATTAATTGTGACCTTGAATTATGCTCATGAGTTCTTCCAGTGGTCAACTGTACTAAGCAAGAACTATTTGAGTGCATGTGATTCATTTCTGTAAATTTATTCTGACCTGAGCAGAATAAAGAGCAGATCCCAGTTAAATATTTCATGTGAACAGTCCAAGAATAGGAAATGAGAAAAAAGGAAAGAAGAAAGGAATCCCTTTATTAGACAAATTGCAATACATATTCAACCAACATTCATGGAGTGCCAACGATAAATCAGGCACTATGCTCCAGATATTTTCATGTCCACTAAAGCCCTCGCCCCACTCTGCTATTCAAACTCATGCCATCTTGAGTACCACCTCCTCTGGAAAGAGACTACTGGTCCACTTATGCATGCAAAGTTTTCCTGAGTGGAGTTACCTCCTAACATGCCAGACCCTACCATGCCTGACTCCAAAGGAATTAATTTCTCAAAGTGATACAGCCCTAGGTAGACTGGGTATCAGAGATATCTGGGACAGCAGTCTTCCTGTAACTGTCTATAAGTCCTACATAGGAAGAGCAGGGTGGCCTGTTTCAACCCATCTCTCTGGGAGAGCTTATCTAAGTTCATATCTTCCATGATCTGATAGTGTCTACTATGGACAAGACAGCAATTGGGCTCTCAAGAGTCTTAACCATTATCTCTCCTGCTCCCAATCCTGACTCTAAGAGCAGCCCAAAGTGTGGTTTGGGAGGCTGTGAGCACCTCACAGGGTAAGGATGGACCTCATATTGTCTTTCTCCAAACCTCCTTTTTCCATGTCCAGACAGACCTCCCTGGGGGAATGAAAACTCCCCACAATCTCTCCATATTGCAGAGGCAATGAGATCTAGAGTCTGGCCTTCCAGAGTCCCCTCCCAGCTCCAGGGGCCCTGGTCCTAATTGCTGGGACTTGATGAATGAGTTTGATTTTCTTCTTGTAAGACTTTTCTAAAATTTTATATTATAAGCTTAGAACTTCACTCTATATTTAACCTCATTTGATCTTGGTGAGCTTTCAGTTTTAGGCGTTGTGTTGGGCTGTAGTTTTCATGGGGAAAAAATCCCCTCATTTCTCCTTTGCCTGCCCAGGGACAAGAAAGCCAATTGTTGGGAAACATCATTCCCACCCCTGGTACTAGGTTACTTTCTAATCCTAAAAGGCTCCACTAGAATCAGCCCCTGCCCAGTCCTCATGGAAATGCTGGAGCAAGGCTCCTGTGAACTGATTAATGTTTCTTGGGCCAGACAGGTTCCTCAGTGATAGTTTTTACCCATTAACTCACTTGGGGTTTAAGACAAACCCTATGGGCAGGACAATTCTTTTGCAACATACCACCGACAGACTATACATCCCACCACTGAAATTCATGTCCTATTTTTAGTGTGAGCTCAATAATGTAAAGTGCAATTGTTCATGAACCTATGTGGATCTCCCAGGCCTGAGTGAGGCCAGTGAGCAGGAAATACAAAGGGAAGAAATAGTTTGGTTGGAAGGCATCACCTGCAGACTCTTCCTCCCAAGCCTCCTTCTGGGTGAGTGGAGATGTGAACTGAGACCTTTTGGAAATAATCCAGGGTAGATCCAGGTGACTTGTCAGGGCTTCAGAGACAAGTTGTATCTGGATAGCAAGGAAAGGGCATGAGGGAAGAGAATTCTTTAATTTTACACCTATCATGTGCTAGGAACTACAAATGCATTACTTATCTCTGAAAACGGCCCCATTTTATACACATGACAAAATAAGTCTCAAAGAGTCAAAAATTTCCCTGTGGAACCAGGTGGTGGATCCAGGTTTAAAGATAGATCAGACCCAACCCAGGTACTTGTTCCAAGTGTTGTGCCTTATGGTGAATGAACTCATGGTGAAGCCTCAGCAAAGCTACTAGTATGCCCATCTTTGTCCCCAGGGCTCCAAACCTCCCTTTTCTTTAACTGAGACATTCTCTAGGAGTTGAGATCTCACAGTGTAATGGTCATTGGTCCTGAACATGTGGGAGAGCATTTCAAACCCTTGACATTTCAAACCCTTGACAGATGAGAGAAGTTAGAGCCTCCATTATTTCTCTGCACATCTCTTTCCCCATCACTGCTCTGAGCATCTGGGGAGGCCCTAGTCCCTTCTGAGCCTAAACGACCCATTTATAGGGCCTTCAGAGACATCTAGAACTAAACCAGCTTGTGTCTGAGTCAAGGCATTTGAGGATTTGTAATCCTGTCTCCCATCCCTGTAAAGTTTGGAATCCATAAAAGAGCAACTCTCTCCCTGCCCTAGACTGGGCTCCTTCATTCTCTCTTCATTTTTTCTGGCCCTAAATCCCCTCAATAGATTCACCATACCACCCATTCCTATTCCCTCTCTGGAACCTTCCTTCCATTGTAAGCAACACCCCCCCCGCCCCCATCATGTTCTAAGCCAACTGCAGGAATGCACTCTGAGGACGCCAGTCCCTTCCCAGTCCTCTTCAGTGGGAGATTATCTTTCTCCCACACCCACACAGCACTGGGTCACTCTCCTGACCTCCTTTACTCCTCTACCACTGAGTGGAAACACCTCCTCTGATGCCTTCATCCCCCAAGTCTATCACTCTCTGTTGCTCCTCTGGTTAATTTCATCTACCCACCTCCTGGCCCTGCCCTCATTCTCTGACCACTTGGCCTCTAGACTGTGGTTCTTCCTCTCCTTGCAGTTTCTTAAGATTATTTTGGAAAATCCTAATGTGTAGGAAAGTGGCCCATCCTCATACTTTGTGTTTACCTCTCAGTCCTTGTACTCTCTCACTTCTACTCTATCTCAGCCTTTCACTTCCAGAGCCAAGACCTGAATCTTTGCTCTAGTCTAACACCCCATTCAACTGGTACTAGTGGGTTGTCCTCCACTCCTGGATCTTACCACTCCTCTCTTTCCACCTCATAGAGGTCCCATCCCTTGACACACCCTCCCCTATGTACCTAGTACATCTCTGCATCCTGGATGTTTTTCTTTTTTCTTTTTTTTCCCCCAGAATGAACACTTTGTTGGATTGTTCTCTAACCAGAACCCTCAATTTCCTTGCACACTCATCCTCTGCTTCAACTTTCCTACAAAATATCCATCCAAGATCCAGATTCCAATCTACGTTATCTACTTTTCTATGATGCCAAGGGTTTCTGGAGAAAACCAGTCATTACAAATCCAAATTCTCCAAACTTAGCTGGGCCCCAGGTGCCCTGAATTAAGCAATTCTGTTATTAATCCTTGGTAGTAGAGTTCATCTCCCACTGTCCCCAACTATTCTAACATTTTTTTCCTCACAAAACCCCTACTCAACTCTTTCCCCACTTCCCACCCTCAGAAAATGACCTTGACTTCTACCTTATGGAGAAAAAATGTCATCAGACATGAACCTCAATTTCCTGGCACACTTTTCTACCTCCACAGTCAGTTTCCTTCCCCCTGTACAAGGCCAGGCCCTCAATACACTCATTGCTCTTTCCCTTACACTTTCCATTTGTCTTTCTCTACTGGCAACTTCCTTTCAGACTCTAAACAAGCTGACATTGTTTAAATAATGTTTATTTCATATTGCCCTCTATCTGCTCTGTAATTCCCCTCCTTTCCCACTCATCTACACCTCCAAGAATACTTGTTACTGCTTTACCTATGAAATCAGAACCAAACCTGCTCCTACTATCCTTCCACAAAAGTCACACATTACCTCTATACCATGATCAGCCCTAATGTTGCTAGATTTCTTCACATCTTTAGCACCCCTTCCTCCTTTAAAAGCTCCATTCTCTTCCCTTCCATATCATTGCACCCTTCTGGTAGCTTTCTGGCCCTTCCTTCTCTATTTTGGGGCACCTTTTCCTTTGCTTTCCCCTTGAAGATCAATCCAGACCCACTGCTCTCTGTCTCCTGCAATGACCTTATACTTTTCTAGTTTTAACTGCCACCCATATGCTGATAACTTCCAGATCCATCCCTCCAGTCCTGACCTTCAACAATTCACAGCAGATTCAGAGTCCTAAGCATTTCCACTTGTATGTCCCATGGATACAGATTTTAAATGGCTCTCAGTCTTCCCCACCTCAAAATTGCTTCTTGTTCTAAATTCTCTATCTCAGTGGCTTCACGATACACCCAGTCAACAAGTTAGAAACTTGAGGGTCATCCTTGAGCCCTTAATATTTCCAATGCTCTACATTTATTCTCTGACTCCAGTCTATCAGTTTGAGTTCCTCAAAGCCATTCAACTGAACAATAGCATGAAGACATTTAAACATTGAAGGGATTTTCAAATACAGTACAATTACCTCCTTAGTAAATTAAATGAGTCCCATATCCCCAACCAGAAAGAGTGTAAAATAATGCTTTTCAAGATGAAACTAATGAGGTTCTTTCTAAATGTAGAGAAAAGATTAAACCTACAGAGGCAACATTCAAAATATCATCCCTGATACAAAAAAATATCACACAATTACCAAGAAGCTGATAAAACCAGTTTCATAGTTTTAGCTTTCCCATTTTTGGTCTATGGTTCACATCAAATCAATTTTTATGCATAGTGTGAGGTAGGAGTTAATGGGATTTTTTTCCATATACATATGTTGTTCCAGGACTATTTTTGAAATAGACTTTCCCATTCTCCATTAGATTGTTTTCATGCCTTTGTTGAAAATTAAATGACTATATAAGTGAGGTCTATTTCTGAGTTCTTTCTTCTGTTCCATATATCTCTTTGTTGATTCTTATGCCAGCATGACACACTCTTGATTACTGTAGCTTCATAGTTAGTCTCAAAGTCATGTAGTATAAGTTCTCCAATTTGTTGTTCTCTTTCAATATTGCTTTAATATTCTAGGGCCTTTGCATCTCCACATACAACTTAACAATTTATCAGTTTCTGGAAGAAAAAAAAAGACCCTACTGGGATTATAACTGAATGATACAGGATTTCTGTGAATGTGTCAAAACTCTTGCTCCAAATTTTCAGCTGTGCCTTTAGTAAAACTAATGCCACAAGTTACATTGGGGCAGCAATGGTTCCAAGTCCACCAACCCCAACCTGTATACTTGATTTCTCATGGCATTTTGTCGAAAAACCACTCAGGATTGTCTAACACTTTGACAAAGAGTCAAAGACCAAAGGACTATAGCTGACAAAAGCCTCAGTCAGAGCCGCCTTCTCTACACACTAAATGGTTTCCTATAGGGAAAAAATAGTATTAGTTTTCAAAGGAAGAAAGTTTCATTTGTCACTATGGTAACCCATCTTCTTCAGGCATACTGAATGACCTTTTTCTTGAAATAGCTATTCTTTCAAAGTTCCCAGTCCTGAGAAGCAGGGCCTGGCTGCTCTCTGATGTTCACTGGAGGAGGCCAACACAGGACAGAATAAGGAGATATGTCTTAAGACTTTACCCACAAGGGGACCTGTTTGGGAGAGAAAGGTATCTTGGACACTCTAAGGAGGCCATGAATTGCAGGGGTTAACCTCTCAGAATTTTGAGTGTGGGATGGGTGATAATGTGCATTGGTTCAAACTCATAATTCTTACCCTAATGGACCTTTCATTCTACTTAAATAATTAAGAGAAAAACAAAGCAATCCAAATTGTTAAAAGGATACATTTTCCTTTCTGCAGAAAATCTCAGAGTCTTTAATAGATATATCTGCCTTGTGGCTCCCAAGAAAGAACATGGCATGTACAATTTCCCAAACTTATTTGACCATGGAACTGATCTATTAGAATGTTATTTGTATCATTCTCTTTCAGGAACCTCAACATCCCTGAGTGACAAATAGCCAACCTCTTTGGTAAATTCCATAGGCTGAAAAATTGTTTATAATCATGAAATAGTCTTTATTAATATTTCCTCTTGGAAGAATTCACAATATTACCTCCATTTGGTGTTACCCCAGAGGCCCACGATGACCCTTAAATGGTATGGATTTTGATGGTATTGTCCTATAGGCCTGTGTCCCTTAACATAATATTTATTTGAAGACATACAACAAAAGTATACCAAAGATGTCCCAGATGTTTAGACATGTGCCTTATATCCCAGCTAGAACTAATCTAGGCTGGAGCAGAAACTGGATCATAAAGGTTGAGAGAAGCCTTGCCAAAGGACCCATGCAGGTAGTGTCTTTCAGGGGTTGCTGGAGCATCTGTTGAGGAAGACCTAAGTTAGAGAGATTTCAAGGCTGAGTCCAAGAGAACAATTCCCATATCACATGATCTAGAGGCTGGAAGGAGAGTCCCCTTCTTAAATTTGTCCTGGGCCTTGAATGCCCTGCCATTAAATTTTGAAGAAAGTATAATTGGGACCTCAATTAGGCAAGAGGTGGAAAACATTTGTTTAACAAGGGTATTGATCCACTTAAAAGTTTTATTGAGGTTTAAAAGGAATAAAAAGCAAACTTGTTGGATTAGAAACACCCTCAAAGGAAATTGAGCCCTCATCTGTCAACGCCAGTAGTCTTGCTATAACTGTCCACCACTCTGCCCCTTTGGCCCTGCCCTGGCCCCTTAGTACCAGAACATTCCCTATATGCAGTAACTCTAGTGGGGAACAAGCTGAACCAAAAGTCTCTAATTCAGTATGACAACCAGCCAGGATATTCAGGTTTTTATTTGGAAACTGCCCTGGTCCACAAAGGTGTCAAGATCTATTAGCTATCCATAGGGCCAGGATTCCCAGTCTGAGTTCCCTACCTTTGGAAATCTGAATAACAGGAAAGAAGCTTGGGTTATATGCTGGGCACTTGCATTGGAGCCATACATTCTAAATTTCCTCAGCCAATCTGATTTTCTTCTGAAAAGAATCAGTTTTTGGTGTCTGAACAGCTAGCCCACATACTGAGAACTCCCTTTACTGAGGGCACCCCTCCACACACACAAAGAGCCCTCCCTAATTATCCCAGCACCACAATATTCCTTTCTCAAAAGCCCTGCAAAATTTGCTAGGCCCAGTTGTGTCTTAAGGCTTGAGCTTTATCTGAACTCTTCATCCTTAGTATGGACAGGTGGGGAGGAGAATCAATTCACTCTAGAGTAGGAGTGATATATATATATATAGCACCATTACCCCCATTTCCCACGTCTTTATCTGTGACAGACAATATTAATCAATCATTGTTCTTTTCTGCTGAGCCCAGATATGGCATCAAAAATCCTCTGCACAGAAATTGATAGGAGCTAGAGTCTAAGATAAAGCATATTTTCCATCCCTGTTCTAGAGATTACAGTGTGCTATTAGAATGTACCATGAAAAAGATACAGGTTATGGTTGTTCTGATGAGGGAGAGATTTATTCATTTACTTAATTCATCGGTTATTTATCGAGCATTTACTTTATGCCAGGCACTGTGCTCAGAAGAGGAAGGTAGAAAGTGTCATAGAAGTACAGAATAGGGGCAATCAAATCAGACTCGGGTTGGGGGGTCAGAGGAAACTTCCTAGGGGAGGTAAATTTTTTTAAATTAATTTATATGTTTTAATTTATTATTGGCTGCATTGGGTCTTCATGGCTGTGCGTGGGGGCTACTCTTCATTGCGGTGCACAGGCTTCTCATTGCAGTGGCTTCTCTTGGTGCGGAGCATGGGCTCTAGGCATGCGGGTTTCAGTAGTTGAGGCACTTGGGCTCAGTAGTGTGGCTCGCGGGCTCTAGAGCGCAGGCTCAGTAGTTGTGGCACACGGGCTTAGTTGCTCCACAGCATGTGGGATCTTCCCGGACTAGGGCTCGAATCCATGTCCCCTGAATTGGCAGGTGGATTCTTAACTACTATGCCACCAGGGAAGTCCCTATGGGGGGTACATTTTTAAGGAAGAAAAGAAATTAGATAAATTTGGAACCAGGGTTGTGGAGAGTGTAGCAGACAATAAGAACAATTTATGTAAAGACACAGATATACAACAGATATCCAGAAGTTTTGATGATTAAGGTAAAGGATATCAGATAGAAACAATAGGAAATGAGTTATGTGTATTTTTCAGAACACTAAAGTCACAAAGTATAGTAGAGGGAGTGTTTAAGAAGAATTCATGCTACTGTGTATGTGGAAGTGCATTGCAGAGAGGGTGACACTCTAAAACAGCACTAAAACAGTGTGGTTTGTCAAACAATAGCATCAGCATCACCTGGGAACTTGTTAGAAATGCAGATTCTCAGGCCCCACTCCAGACCCACTGAATCAGAAACTCTGAGGAAGAATCCTAGAGATCTGGGGTTTACCATGCCCTCTGGGGATTCTGATGCACCCTAAATATCCAGAAGCACTGCTCCAAAATAATAGTTGATGTTATTACCATCACTGATCCCACCCACTTCCAAGTCCCTTCACCATCCCAAATTGGAACAGCATTTCCCCCACTGCACTCAAATTCACCTACTCTTGATTTACCTGGCTCCATCAACACCAGTGCTGCCCAGGATTTCAGACTACATTTCAGTATGACTTTGATTCCCTCCTCCTCCACACTACCCAACACATCCCATCTGCCCTTATGCCCTGGAAGCATATTAGTCTGACTAATAACCTGAATCCACTAAACACAGATTAAAGTTCAAGAGATGAAGTGACAGTGGGCATAATAGAAAAGGTCATGTCAATCTAGTCTACCAGCCAGACGCACTTTTCCTCAACTTCCCTCTGGGCAAGGATGGAGAGCACAGGATTTAAGCCAGCCTACATGGCCTCACATCCTGCCTTTTCCTCTTTCTTTCTGTGTCACTTTGGGTGAATTATCTAAGATTTCTGTGCCTCAGTCCCCTCAGCTGTAAACTAGAGATAATAAGGTATTTATCTCATTGAGTTATTATGGAGATGAATGAGTTCATACAGGTAAAGTACTTTGAACAGTGTCTAGCTCAATAAGTAGTAGTAGTAGTAGTAGTAGTAGTAGTATCACCATTACATTATTCACCTATTGCACCAGTCTCCTGTCCTCCAGTCTGTCTTCACTGCTCTTGGTCTTGCATCCTGGCCCACTGGAAGTTGTTTAAATGGCAACTTCATGTTGAACATGTCATTCCTCTCATCAAAAGACTTCTGTCTTAGGCCGTCATTATCATTGATTTTAAATGCCCACCTCCTTTTTTAAAGAAATGGAATCCTTTGCTTCTAATGGGCTCTTACAGATAATAGTAGAACTGTTTTGATTGAAGTCAGGGAATAGGAAGTCCCTTCCAGCTTCTCCCTTGACCTTCATTGCACCTCAAGAGACATCCCTATGGAACTCTGGGATATGAAGGGCCCAGCATATCCTCTGACCTGTGAAATCCAAACAGCAATCAAGTTGCCCATTTGCTACAAGATTATCTCCTCTCCAGAGAGGTATACCACAATGTGAAATTGCACCTTGTGAATTTACTCAAGCTGCTCACCTGATCTACCCATGATGGACCAGGATGCCTTTGGCTTGAACTTCCCATGTAACTGTCTGGTTTCACTCTGCTATATGTCCTCCCGGTCAGCCTAACCCCAAGGCACCACTACTTCCTCTTGGCCCTGGCCTCTCTTGTGCTTCTCAGACACCCTACTGAAGGCAAGGAACAACAGACCCTGGGGATCCCTGAGAACAGGGAAGCCCAGGAGGAGCTATGTCTAACTTAGAATGTTTTGGCCAGTTGCCAAGGCTTTGTTCCAATTTCTGATGTTCTTTAGAATCTTCTCATTACATCACTAAGAGAAGTACAATTAAGCTCTAATCTCTCCCTCTCTTTTTAGTAACTTTTAATTTGTTTTCTGATTATGAAAGCAATATATGGCTAATATATTAGAGTAAATATGTAATATACAGAAAATTATATTTTAAAAAATGCAAATAAAAATAAACTATAATGCCTCCACACAGAAACAGGCATTGTTAATACTTTGGTAGGTTTCCTTTGACTATTTTTGTATGAATACATTCACAATCATTCACACTCTTTGGAGGATAATCGTATAACTATAGGATATACATCATTGAAAAGTCTTCAAAAACAGAATTTTAAATAGCAAAATAATATTCTTTCTATTGGATATACATTAATTCAATAAACAATAACTAACATTTATTGAACACTTATTATGTGTCAGGTCTTGTGTTTGGTATTGATATATACAGTAATGAACAGACAGGTGTTGTCCCCATGGAGCTAATAGTCTTCAGTGGGAGGTACATTTATAACAAATGAACATGAAAATTAAAATTAAAAATTACAAGAGGCTGGAGGGGAAGATGGCAGAAGAGTAAGACACGGAGATCACCTTCCTCCCCACAGATACACCAGAAATACATCTACACGTGGAACAACTCCTACAGAACACCTACTGAACGCTGGCAGAAGACCTCAGACCTCCCAAAATGCAAGAAACTCCCCACGTACCCGGGTAGGGCAAAAGAAAAAAGAATAAACAGAGACAAAAGGATAGGGACGGGACCTGCACCAGTGGGAGGGAGCCATGAAGGAGGAAAGGTTTCCACACACTAGGAAGCCCCTTCGTGGGTGGAGACGGCGGGTGGCGGATGGGAAAAGCTTCGGAGCCACGGAGGAGAGCACAGCAAAAGGGGTACGGAGGGCAAAGCGGAGAGATTCCCGCACAGAGAATCGGTGCCAACTGGCACTCACAAGCCCGAGAGGCTTGTCTGCTCCCCCGCCGGGGCAGGTGGGGCTGGGAGCTGAAGCTCGGGCTTCGGTCCGAGCACAGAGAAAGGACTGGGGTTGGCGGCGTGAACACAGCCTGCAGGGGGTTAGTGCACCACGGCTAGCCGTGAGGGAGTACGGGGAAAAGTCTGGACCTGCCGAAGACACAAGAGACTTTTTCTTCCCTCTTTGTTTCCTGGTGCACAAGGAGAGGGGATTAAGAGCGCTGCTTAAAGGAGCTCCAGAGATGGGCGCGCGCTGCGGCTAAAAGCACGGACCCCAGAGACGGGCATGAGACGCTAAGGCTGCTGCTGCCGCCACCAAGAAGCCTGTGTGCAAGCACAGGTCACTCTCTACACATCCCTTCCGGGGAGCCTGTGCAGCCCGCCACTGCCAGGGTCCCGGGATCCAGGGACAACTTCCCCGGGAGAACGCATGGCGCGCCTCAGGATGGTGCAACTTCACACCGGCCTCTGCCGCCGCAGGCTCGCCCCACACTCCGTGCCCCTCCCTCGCCCTGGCCTGAGTGAGCCAGAGTCCCCGAACAGCTGCTCCTTTAACCCCGTCCTGTCTGAGCGAAGAACAGACGGCCTCTGGCGACCTACACGCAGAGGTGGGGCCAAATCCAAAGCTGAGCCCCTGGGAGCTGTGAGAACAAAGAAGAGAAAGGGAAATCTCTCCCAGCAGCCTCAGAAGCAGCGGATTAAAGCTCCACAATCAACGTGATGTACCCTGCATTTGTGGAATATATGAATAGACAACGAATCATCCCAAATTGAGGAGGTGGACTTTGAGAGCAAGATTTATGATTTTTTTCCCCTTTTCCTCTTTTTGTGAGTGTATATGTGTATGCTTCTGTGTGAGATTTTGCCTGTATAGCTTTGCTTCCACCATTTGTCCTAGGGGTCTATCCGTCCGCTTTTTTTTTTCTTAATAATTATTTTCTATTTTAATAACTTTATTATATTTTACCTTACTTTATTTTATTATACTTTATCTTCTTTCTTTCTTTTTTCTTCCTTCCCTCCCGCCCTCCTTTCTTCTTTCATCCTTTCTTTCTACTTCTACTAATTCTTTCTTTCTACTTTTTCACCCTTTTATTCTGAGCCATGTGGATGAAAGGCTCTTGGTGCTCCAGCCAGGAGTCAGGGCTCTGCCTCTGAGGAGGGAGAGCCAACTCCAGGACACTGGTCCACAAGACACCTCCCACCTCCATGTAACATCAAATGGCAAAAATCTCCCAGAGATCTCCATCTCAACACCAGCACCCAGCTTCACTCAACGACCAGCAAGCTACAGTGATGGACACCCTATGCCAAACAACTAGCAAGACAGGAACACAGCTCCACCCATTAGCAGAGAGGTTGCCTAAAATCATAATAAGGCCACAGACACCCCAAAACACACCAACAGATGTGGACCTGCCCACCAGAAAGACAAGATCCAGCCTCATCCACCAGAACACAGGCACTAGTCCCCTCCAACAGGAAGCCTACACAACCCACTGAACCAACCTTAGCCACTGGGGAAAGACACCAAAAACAATGGGAAATATGAACCTGCAGCCTACAAAAAGGAGACCCCAAACACAGTAAGATAAGCAAAATGAGAAGGCAGAAAAACACAGAGCAGATGAAGGAGCAAGATAAAAACCCAACAGACCTAACAAATGAAGAGGAAATAGGCAGTCTAACAGAAAAATAATTCAGAATAATGATAATAAAGATGATCCAAAATCTTGGAAATAGAATAGACAAAATGCAAGAAACATTTAACAAGGACCTAGAAGAACTAAAGATGAAACAAACAATGATGAACAACATAATAAATGAAATTAAAAATACTATAGATGGGATCAATAGAGAATAACTGAGGCAGAAGAACGGATAAGTGACCTGGAAGATAAAATAGTGGAAATAACTACTACAGAGCAGAATAAAGAAAAAAGAATGAAAAGGACTGAGGACAGTCTCAGAGAACTCTGGGAAAACATTAAATGCACCAACATTTGAATCATAGGGGTTCCAGAAAAAGAAGAGAAAAAGAAAGGGACTGAGAAAATATTTAAAGAGATTATAGTTAAAACTTCCCTAATATGGGAAAGGAAATAGTTAATCAAATCCAGGAAGCACAAGGAGTCCCATAGAGGATAAATCTAAGGAGAAATACACCAAGAAACATATTAATCAAACTGTCAGAAATTAAATACAAAGAAAACATATTAAAAGCAGCAAGGGAAAAAAAACAAATAACACAAAAGGGAACCCCCATAAGATTAACAACTGATCTTTCAGCAGAAACTCTGCAAGCCAGAAGGGACTGGCAGGACATATTTAAAGTGATGAAGGAGAAAAACCTACAACCAAGATTACTCTACCCAGCAAGGATCTCATTCAGGTTTGATGGAGAAATTAAAACCTTTACAGACAAGCAAAAGCTGAGAGAATTCAGCACCACCAAACCAGCTTTACAACAAATGCTAAAGGACCTTCTCTAGGCAAGAAACACAAGAGAAGGGAAAGACCTACAATAATGAACACAAAACAATTAAGAAAATGGGAATAGGAACATACATATCAATAATTACCTTAAATGTAAATGGACTGAGAAGGCGGAAGATGGCGGAAGAGTAAGACGCGGAGATCACCTTCCTCCCCACAGATACACCAGAAATACACCTACACATGGAACAGCTCCTACAGAACACCTACGGAAGGCTGGCAGAAGACCTCAGACCTCCCAAAAGGCAAGAAACTCCCCACATACCTGGGTAGGGCAAAAGAAAAAAAGAAAAAACAGAGACAAAAGAATAGGGATGGCACCTGCACCAGTGGGAGGGAGCTGTGAAGGAGGAAAAGTTTCCACACACTAGGAAGGCCCTTCGCGGGCGGAGACTGCGGGAGGCGGAGGGGGGAGCTTCGAAGCCGTGGAGGAGTGCACAGCAACGGGTGCAGAGGGCAAAGCGGGGAGATTCCCGCACAGAGGATCGGTGCCGACCGGCACTCACCAGCCCGAGAGGCTTGTCTGCTCACCCGCCAGGGCGGGCGGGGCTGCGAGCTGAGGCTCTGAGGCTCAGGTTTCGGTTTCGGACGGAGCGCAGGGAGAGGACTGGGGTTGGCGGCTTGAACATAGCCTGAAGGGGTTAGTGCACCACAGCTAGCCGGGAGGGAGTCCGGGGAAAAGTCTGCACCTGCCGAAGAGGCAGGAGACTTTTCCTTCCCTCTTTGTTTCCTGGGGCGTGAGGAGAGGGGTTTAAGAACGCTGCTTAAAGGAACTCCAGAGATGGGCGCGAGCTGCGGCTAAAAGCGCGAACCCCAGAGACGGGCTCGAGCCGCGGCTGAAAGCGCGGACCCCAGAGGCGGGCGGGAGACGTTAAGGCGGCTGCTGCGGCCGCCACCAAGGGGCCTGTGTGCGAGCACAGGTCACTCTCCACACCCCTCTTCCGCGGAGCCTGTGCAGCCCGCCACTGCCAGGTTCCCGGGATCCAGAGACAACTTCCCCGGGAGAACGCACAGTGCGCCTCAGGCTGGTGCAAAGTCACGCCGGCCTTTGCCACCGCAGACCCGCCCCGCACTCCGTGCCCCTCCATCCCCGCCGGCCTGAGTGCGCCAGAGCCCCCGAATCAGCGGCTCTTTTAACCCCATCCTGTCTGAGCAAAAAACAGACGCCCTCCAGCAACCTACACGCAGTGGCAGGGCCAAATCCAAAGCTGAGCCCTGGGAGCTGTGAGAACAAAGAAGAGAAAGGGAAATCTCTCCCAGCAGCCTCAGAAGCAGCGGATTAAAGCTCCACAATCAACTTGATATACCCTGCATCTGTGGAATACCTGAATAGACAACCAATCATCCCAAATTAAGGAAGTGGACTTTAGGAGCAAGATCTATGATTTTTTCCCTTTTCCTCTTTTTGTGAATGTGTATGTGTATGCTTCTGTGTGAGATCTTGTCTGTATAGTCTTGCTTCCACCATTTGTCCTAGGGTTCTATCCGTCCATGTTTTTTTTTAATTTTTTTTCTTAATAATTAATTTTAATAACGTTATTATACTTTTCCTTCTTTCTTTCTTTCTTTCTTTCTTTCTTTCTTTCTTTCTTTCTTTCTTTCTTTCTTTCTTTCTTTCTTTCTTTCTTTCTTTCTTTCCTTCCTTCCCTCCTTTAGACAACGAATCATCCCAAATTGAGGAGGTGGTCTCTGACAGCAAGATTTATGATTTTTCCCCATTTACCTCTTTTAGTGAGGGTGTATGTGTATGCTTCTGTGTAAAATTTTGTCAGTATAGCTTTGCTTCCAAAATTTGTCCTAAGGTTCTATCCGTCCCTTTTTTTTTTTCTAAATAAGAATTTTTTAATTCAATAACTTTATTATACTTTATTTTATTTTTACTGTATCTTCTTTCTTTCTGTCTTTTTTCCTTCTTTCCCTCTTTCCTTCCTTCCTCCCTCCCTCCCTCCCTCCTTTCTTTCCTTCTTTCCTTCCTTGCTTCTTTCTTTCTTTCTTTCTTCCTTCCTTCCTACCCTACTTTCCTTCTTTCTTTCCTCATACTTCTACTAATTCCCTCTACTTTTTCTCCCTTTTATCCTGAGCCGTGTGGATGAAAAGCTCTTGGTGCTCCAGCCAGGAGGCAGGGCTCTGCCTCTGAGGTAGGAGAGCCAACTTCAGGACACTGGTCAACAAGAGACCTCCCAGCTCCACATAATATCAAACGGCGAAAATCTCCCAGAGACCTCCATCTTAACAACAGCACCCAGCTTCACTCAACGACCAGCAAGCCACAGTGCTGGAAAACCTATGCCAAACAACTAGCAAAACAGGAACACAACCCCACCCATTAGCAGAGAGGCTGCCTAAAATCATAATAAGGCCACAGACACCCCAAAACACACCACCAGACGTGAACCTGCCCACTAGAGAGACAAGATCCAGCCTAATCCACCACAACACAGGCACTAGTCCCCTCCACCAGGAAGCCTACACAACCCACTGAACCAACCTTAGCCACTGGAGACAGACATCAAAAACAGGAGGAACTACGAACCTGCAGCCTGCAAAAAGGAGACCACAAACACACTAAGATAACCAAAATGAGAAGACAGAAAAACACAGAGCAGATAAAGGAGCAAGATAAAAATGCACCAGACCTAACAAATGAAGAGGAAATAGGCAGTCTACCTGAAAAAGAATTCAGAATAATGATAGTAAGGTTGATCCGAAATCTTGGAGACAGAATGGACAATAGAATGGACAAAATGCAAGAATCAGTTAACAAGGACCTAGAAGAACTAAAGATGAAACAAGCAATGATGAACAACACAATAAATGAAATTAAAAGTACTCTAGATGGGATCAATAGAGAATAACTGAGGCAGAAGAACGGATAAGTGACCTGGAAAATAAAATAGTGGAAATAAATACTGCAGAGCAGAATAAAGAAAAAAGAATGAAAAGGACTGAGGACAGTCTCAGAGACCTCTGGGACAACATTAAACGCACCAACATTCGAATTATAGGGGTTCCAGAAGAAGAAGACAAAAAGAAAGGGACTGAGAAAATATTTGAAGAGATTATAGTTGAAAACTCCCCTAATATGGGAAAGGAAATAGTTAATCAAGTCCAGGAAGCACAGAGAGTCCCATACAGGATAAATCCAAGGAGAAACACGCCAAGACACATATTAATCAAACTGTCAAAAATTAAATACAAAGAAAGCATATTAAAAGCAGCAAGGGAAAAATAACAAATAACACATAAGGGAATCCCCATAAAGTTAACAGCTGATCTCTCAGCAGAAACCCTACAAGCCAGAAGGGAGTGGCAGGACATACTGAAAGTGATGAAGGAGAAAAACCTGCAGCCAAGACTACTCTACCCAGCAAGGATCTCATTCAGGTTTGATGGAGAAATTAAAACTTTTACAGACAGCAAAAGCTGAGAGAACTCAGCACCACCAAACCAACTTTACAACAAATGCTAAAGGATCTTCTCTAGGCAAGAAACACAAGAGAAGGAAAAGACCTATAATAACGAACCCAAAACAATTTAGAAAATGGGAATAGGAACATGCATATCGATAATTACCTTAAATGTAAATGGACTAAATGCTCCCACCAAAAGACACAGATTAGCTGAATGGATACAAAAACAAGACCCTTATATATGCTGTCTACAAGAGACCCACTTCAGACCTAGAGACACATACAGACTGAAAGTAAGGGGATGGAAAAAGATATTCCATGCAAATGGAAACCAAAAGAAAGCTGGAGTAGCAATTCTCATATCAGACAAAATAGACTTTAAAATAAGGACTATTAAAAGAAACAAAGAAGGACACTACATAATGATCAAGGGATCGATCCAAGAAGAAGATATAACAATTGTAAATATTTATGCACCCAACATAGGAGCACCTCAATACATAAGGCAAATACTAACAGCCATAAAAGGGGAAATTGACAGTAACACATTCATAGTAGGGGACTTAAACACCCCACTTTCACCAATGGACAGATCATCCAAAATGAAAATAAATAAGGAAACACAAGCTTTAAATGATACATTAAACAAGATGGACTTAATTGATATTTATAGGACACTCCATCCAAAAACAACAGAATACACATTTTTCTCAAGTGCTCATGGAACATTCTCCAGGATAGATCATATCTTAGGTCACAAATCAAGCCTTGGTAAATTTAAGAAAATTGAAATTGTATCAAGTATCTTTTCTGACCACAATGCCATGAGACTAGATATCAATTACAGGAAAAGATCTGTAAAAAATACAAACACATGGAGGCTAAACAATACACTACTTAATAATGAAGTGATCACTGAAGAAATCAAAGAGGAAATTAAAAAATACCTAGAAACAAATGACAATGGAGACACAACGACCCAAAACCTGTGGGATGCAGCAAAAGCAGTTCTAAGGGGGAAGTTTATAGCAATACAAGCCCACCTTAAGAAGCAGGAAACATCTCAAATAAACAACCTAACCTTGCACCTCAAGCAATTAGAGAAAGAACAAAAATACCCCAAAGCTAGCAGAAGGAAAGAAATCATAAAAATCAGAAATAAATGAAAAAGAAATGAAGGAAACAATAGCAAAGATCAATAAAAGTAAAAGCTGGTTCTTTGAGAAGATAAACAAAATTGATAAACCACTAGCCAGACTCATCAAGAAAAAAACGGAGAAGACTCAAATCAATAGAATTAGAAATGAAAAAGGAGAGGTAACAACTGACATTGCAGAAATAAAAGAGATCATGAGAGATTACTACAAGCAACTCTATGCCAATAAAATGGACAATCTGGAAGAAATGGACAAATTCTTAGAAATGCACAACCTGCCAAGACTGAATCAGGAAGAAATAGAAAATATGAACAGACCAATCACAAGCACTGAAATTGAAACTGTGATTAAAAATCTTCCAACAAAGAAAAGCCCAGGACCAGATGGCTTCACAGGCGAATTCTATCAAACATTTAGAGAAGAGCTAACACCTATCCTTCTCAAACTCTTCCAAAATATAGCAGAGGGAGGAACACTCCCAAACTCCTTCTACGAGGCCACCATCACCTTGATACCAAAACCAGACAAGGATGTCACAAAGAAAGAAAACTACAGGCCAATATCACTGATGAACATAGATGCAAAAATCCTCAACAAAATACTAGCAAACAGAATCCAACAGCACATTAAAAAGATCATACACCATGATCAAGTGGGGTTTCTTCCAGGAATGCAAGGATTCTTCAATATACGCAAATCTATCAATGTGATAAACCATATTAAAAAATTGAAGGAGAAAAACCATATGATCATCTAAATAGATGCAGAGAAAGCTTTTGACAAAATTCAACACCCATTTATGATAAAAACCCTGCAGAAAGTAGGCATAGAGGGAACTTTCCTCAACATAATAAAGGCCATATATGACAAGCCCACAGCCAACATCATCCTCAATGGTGAAAAACTGAAAGCATTTCCACTAAGATCAGGAACAAGACAAGTTTGCCCACTCTCACCACTCTTATTCAACATAGTTTTGGAAGTTTTAGCCACAGCAATCAGAGAAGAAAAGGAAATAAAAGGAATCCAAATCGGAAAAGAAGAAGTAAAGCTGCCACTGTTTGCAGATGACATGATCCCATACATAGAGAATCCTAAAGATGCTACCAGAAAACTACTAGAGCTAATCAATGAATTTGGTAAAGTGGCAGGATACAAAATTAATGCACAGAAATCTCTGGCATTCCTATATACTAATGATGAAAAATCTGAAAGTGAAATCAAGAAAACACTCCCATTTACCATTGCAACAAAAAGAATAAAATATCTAGGAATAAACCTACCTAAGGAGACAAAAGACCTGTATGCAGAAAATTATAAGACACTGATGAAAGAAATTAAAGATGATACAAATAGATGGAGAGATATACCATGTTCTTGGATTGGAAGAATCAACATTGTGAAAATGACTCTACTACCCAAAGCAATCTATAGATTCAATGCAATCCCTATCAAACCACCACTGGTATTTTTCACAGAACTAGAACAAAAAATTTTGCAATTTGTATGGAAACACAAAATACCTCGAATAGCCAAAGCAATCTTGAGAAGGAAAGAAGGAACTGGAGGAATCAGGCTCCCTGACTTCAGACTATACTACAAAGCTACAGTTATCAAGACAGTATGGTACTGGCACAAAAACAGAAAGATAGATCAATGGAACAGGATAGAAAGCCCAGAGATAAACCCATGCACATATGGACACCTTATCTTTGATAAAGGAGGTAGTAATGTACAGTGGAGAAAGGACAGCCTCTTCAATAAGTGGTGCTGGGAAAACTGGACAGACACATGTAAAAGTATGAGATTAGATCACTCCCTAACACCATACACAAAAATAAGCTCAAAATGGATTAAAGACCTAAATATAAGGCCAGAAACCATCAAACTCTTAGAGGAAAACATAGGCAGAACACTCTATGACATAAATCACAGCAAGATCCTTTCTGACCCACCTCCTAGAGTAATGGAAATAAAAACAAAAATAAACAAATGGGACCTAATGAAACTTCAAAGCTTTTGCACAGCAAAGGAAACCATAAACAAGACCAAAAGACAACCCTCAGAATGGGAGAAAATATTTGCAAATGAAGCAACCGACAAAGGATTAATCTCCAAAATTTACAAGCAGCTCATGCAGCTCAATAACAAGAAAACAAACAACCCAATCCAAAAATGGGCAGAAGATCTAAATAGACATTTCTCCAAAGAAGATATATAGACTGCCAACAAACACATGAAAGAATGTTCAACATCATTAATCATTAGAGAAATGCAAATCAAAACTACAATGAGATATCATCTCACACCAGTCAGAATGGCCATCATCAAACAATCTAGAAACAATAAATGCTGGAGAGGGTGTGGAGAAAAGGGAACACTCTTGCACTGCTGGTGGGAATGTGAATTGGTTCAGCCACTATGGAGAACAGTATGGAGGTTCCTTAAAAAACTACAAATAGAACTACCATATGACCCAGCAATCCCACTACTGGGCATATACCCTGAGAAAACCGAAATTCAAAAAGAGTCATGTACCAAAATGCTCATTGTAGCTCTATTTACAATAGCCCGGAGATGGAAACAACCTAAGTGCCCATCATCGGATGAATGGATAAAGAAGATGTGGCACATATATACAATGGAATATTACTCAGCCATAAAAAGAAACGAAATTGAGCTATTTGTAATGAGGTGGATAGACCTAGAGTCTGTCATACAGAGTGAAGTAAGTCAGAAAGAAAAAGACAAATACCGTATGCTAACACATATATATGGAATTTAAGGGAAAAAAATGTCATGAAGAACCTAGGGGTAAGGCAGGAATAAAGACGCAGACCTCCTAGAGAACGGACTTGAAGATATGGGGAGGAGGAAGGGTGAGCCGTGACAGGGCGAGAGAGAGTCATGGACATATACACACTAACAAACGTAGTAAGGTAGATAGCTAGTGGGAAGCAGCCGCATGGCACAGCGATATTGGCTCGGTGCTTTGTGACAGCCTGGAGGGGTGGGATAGGGAGGGTGGGAGGGAGGGAGATGCAAGAGGGAAGAGATATGGGAACATATGTATATGTATAACTGATTCACTTTGTTATAAAGCAGAAACTAACACACCATTGTAAAGCAACTGTACCCCAATAAAGATGTTAAAAAAAAATAATAACACTGTAACATCATAAAAAAAAAAAAAAGTAAATGGACTAAATGCTCCCACCAAAAGACACAGATTGGCTCAATGGATATAAAAACAAGACCCATATATATGTTGTCTACAAGAGACCCACTTCAGACCTAGAGACACATACAGACTGAAAGTAAGGGGATGGAAAAAGATATTCCATGTCAATGGAAACCAAAAGAAATCTGCAGTAGCAATTCTCATATCAGAAAAAATAGACTTTAAAATAAAGACTATTAGAAGAGATAAAGAAGGACACTACATAATGATGAAGGGATCGATCCAAATAGAAGATATAACAATTGTAAATATTTATGCACCCAACATAAGAGCACCTCACTACATCAGGCAAATACTAAGCCATAAAAGGGGAAATCGACAGTAACACATTCATAGGAGGGGACTTTAACACCCCACTTTCACCAATGGACAGATCATCCAAAATGAAAATAAATAAGGAAAGCTTTAAATGATACATTTAGCAACACGTAATTAATCGATATTTATAGGACATTCCATCCCAAAACAACAGAATACACATTTTTCTCAAGTGCTGATGATAGATTCTCCAGGATAGATCATATCGTGGGTCACAAATGAAGCCTTGGCAAATTTAAGAAAAATTGAAATTGTATCAAGTATCTTTTCCGACCACAATGCTATGAGACTAGATATCAATTACAGGAAAAGATCTGTAAAAAATACAAACACGTGGAGGCGAAACAATACACTACTTAATAACGAAGTGATCACTGAAGAAATCAAAGAGGAAATAAAAATATATCTAGAAACAAATGACAGTGGAGACAAGACGACCCAAAACCTATGGGATGCAGCAAAATCAGTTCTAAGAGGGAAGTTTATAGCAATACAAGCCCACCTTAAGAAACAGGAAACATCCCGAATAAACAACCTAACCTTGCACCTAAAGAAATAAGAGAAAGAAGAACAAAAATACCCCAAAGTTAGCAGAAGGAAAGAAATAATAAAAACAAGATGAGAAATAAATGAAAAAGAAATGAAGGAAATGATAGCAAAGATCAATAAAACTAAAAACTGATTCTTTGAGAAGATAAACAAATTGATAAAGCATTAGCCAGACTCACCAAGAAAAAAAGGGAGAAGACTCAAATCAATAGAATTAGAAATGAAAAAGGAGAAGTAACAAGTGGCACTGCAGAAATACAAAAGATCATGAGAGATTACTACAAGCAACTCTATGCCCATAAAATGGACAACCTGGAAGAAATGGACAAATTCTTAGAAATGCACAACCTGCCAAGACTGAATCAGGAAGAAATAGAAAATATGAACAGACCAATCACAAGCACTGAAATTGAAACTGTGATTAAAAATCTGACAACAAACAAAAGCCCAGGACCAGATGGCTTCACAGGCGAATTTTATCAAACATTTAGAGAAGAGGTAACACCTACCCTTCTCAAACTCTTCCAAAATACAGCAGAAGGAGGAACACTCTCAAACTCATTCTATGAGGCCACCATCACCTTGATACCAAAACCAGACAAGGATGTCACATAGAAAGAAAACTACAGGCCAATATCACTGATGAACATAGATGCAAAAATCCTCAACAAAATACTAGCAAACAGAATCCAACAGCACATTAAAAGGATCATACACCATGATCAAGTGGGGTTTCTTCCAGGAATGCAAGGATTCTTCAATACACGCAAATCAATCACCGTGATACACCATTAACATATTGAAGGAGAAAAACCATATGATCATCTCAATAGATTCAGAGAAATCTTTCGACAAAATTCAACACCCATTTATGATAAAAACCTTGCAGAAAGTAGGCATAGAGGGAACTTACCTGAACATAATAAAGGCCATATATGACAAACCCACAGCCAACATCATCCTCAATGGTGAAAAACTGAAAGCATTTCCACTAAGATCAGGAACAAGACAAGGTTGTCCACTCTCATCACTCTTATTCAACATAGTTTTGGTAGTTTTAGCAACAGCAATCAGAGAAGAAAAGGATATAAAAGGAATCCAAATCAGAAAAGAAGAAGTAAAGCTGTCACTGTTTACAGATGACATGATAATATACATAGAGAGTCGTACAGATGCTACCAGAAAACTACTAGAGCTAATCAATGAATTTGGTAAAGTAGCAGCATATAAAATTAAGGCACAGAAGTCTCTGGCATTCCTATACACTAATGATGAAAAATCTGAAAGTGAAATTAAGAAAACACTCCCATTAACCATTGCAACAAAAAGAATAAAATATCTAGGAATAAACCTACCTAAAGAGACAAAAGACCTGTATGCAGAAAATTATAAGACACTGATGAAAGAAATTAAAGACAATACAAATAGATGGAGAGATATACCATGTTCTTGGATTGGAAGAATCAACATTGTGAAAATGAGTCTACTACTCAAAGCAATCTACAGATTCAATGCAATCCCTATCAAACTACCAGTGGCATTTTTCACAGAACTAGAACCAAAAATTTCACAATTTGTATGGAAACACAAAAGACCCCGAATAGCCAAAGCAATCTTGAGAACGAAAAGTGGAGCTTGAGGAATCAGGCTCCCTGACTTCTGACTATACTATAAAGCTACAGTAATCAAGCCAGTATGGTACTGGCACAAAAACAGAAATATATATAGATCAATAGAACAGGATAGAAAGCCCAGATATAAACCCATGCACATATGGTCACCTTATCTTTGATAAAGGAGGCAGGAATGTACAGTGGAGAAAGGACAGCCTCTTCAATAAATGGTGCTGGGAAAACTGGACAGGTACATGTAAAAGTATGAGACTAGAACACTCCATAACACCATACACAAAAATAAGCTCAAAATGGATTAAAGACCTAAATGTAAGGCCATACACTATAAAACTCTTAGAGGAAAAAATAGGCAGAAAACTCTATGACATAAATCACAGCAAGATCCTTTCTGACCCACCTCCTAGAGTAATGGAAATAAAAACAAAAATAAACAAATGGGACCTAATGAAACTTAAAAGCTTTTGCACAGCAAAGGAAACCATAAAGAAGACCAAAAGACAATCCTCAGAATTTGAGAAAATATTTGCAAATGAAGCAACTGACAAAGGGTTAATCTCCAAAATTTACAAGCAGCTCATACAGCTCAATAACAAAAAAACAAACAATCCAATCCAAAACTGGGCAGAAGACCTAAATAGACATTTCTCCAAAGAAGATATACAGACTGCCAACAAACACATGAAAGAATGTTCAACATCATTAATCATTAGAGAAATGCAAATCAAAACTACCATGAGATATCATCTCACACCAGTCAGAATGGCCATCATCAAAAAATCTAGAAACAATAAATGCTGGAGAGGGTGTGGAGAAAAGGGAACACTCTTGCACTGCTGGTGGGAATGTGAATTGGTACAGCCACTATGGAGAACAGTATGGAGGTTCCTTAAAAAACTACAAATAGAAGTATCATATGACCCAGCAATCCCACTACTGGGCATATACCCTGAGAAAACCAAAATTCAAAAAGAGTCATGTACCAAAATGTTCATTGTAGCTCTATTTACAATAGCCCGGAGATGGAAACAACCTAAGTGCCCATCATCGGATGAATGGATAAAGAAGATGTGGCACATATATACAATGGAATATTACTCAGCCATAAAAAGAAACGAAATTGAGCTATTTGTAATGAGGTGGATAGACCTAGAGTCTGTCATACAGAGTGAAGTAAGTCAGTAAGAGAAAGACCAATACCATATGCTAACATATATATATGGAATTTAAGGGAAAAAAATGTCATGAAGAACCTAGGGGTAAGACAGGAATAAAGACACAGACCTACTGGAGAATGGAATTGAGGATATGGGGAGGGGGAAGGGTGAGCTGTGACAGGGCTAGAGAGAGGCATGGACATATATACACTAACAAACGTAAGGTAGATAGCTAGTGGGAAGCAGCCACATGGCACACGGATATCGGCTCGGTGCTTTGTAACCACCTGGATGGGTGGGATAGGGAGGGTGTGAGCGAGGGAGATGCAAGAGGGAAGAGATATGGGAACATATGTATATGTATAACTGATTCACTTTGTTGTAAAACAGAAACTAACACACCATTGTAAAGCAATTATACCCCAATAAAGATGCTAAAAAAAAAAAGAACACAAATGACAAACATTGGTGAGGATGTGGAGAAAAGGGAATACTTGTACACTGTTGGTGGGAATGTAAATTGGTGCAGCCACTGTGGAAAACAGTATGGAGGTTTGTAAAAAAACTAAAAATAAAACTACTATATGACTCAGTAATTCCACTCTTGGGTATATATCCAAAAAAACCCCACAAAATCCCAAAACACTAATTCAAAAACATACATGCACCCCAATGTTCACAGCAGCATTATTTACAATTGCCAAGATATGGGAGCAACCTAAATGTCTAACAACAGATGAATCACTAAAGAAGATATGGTGTATATATACAATGGAATACTATTCAGCCATAAAAAAGAACAAAATTTTGCCATTTGCAACAACATAGATGGACTTGGAAGACATTATGCTAAGTGAAACAAGTCAGACAGAGAAAGACAAACACTGTGTATTACTTGTATGTGGAATCTAAAAAGTTCAACAAACTAGTGAACATAACAAAAAAAGCAGCAGTCTCCAGGTAGGGAGAACAAACTAGTGGTTACCAGTGGGGAGGGGTAGGGAGGGTCAATATAGGGGTGGAGGAGTGGGAGGCACAAACTATTGGGTGTAAGATAATCTCAAGGATATATTGTACAACACAGGGAATATAGCCAATATTTTGTAATAATTGTAAATGGAAAGTAACCTTTAAAAACTGTATAAATATTTTTAATGTTTTTGAAAAAAAGACTTCATGCTGTATGGATCCATTTATGTGACATTCTCAAGAACATAAAATTACAGGTACAGATAACACATCAGTTCTTGCCAGGATCTGAGAGTGGGAATGATTACAAAAGGGTATCATGAAGGAATTTTGAGATTGCAGTAAAACCATTTTTTTTCCCCCCGGTATGTGGGCCTCTCACTCTTGTGACCTCTCCCGTTGCGGAGCACAGGCTCCGGACGCACAGGCCCAGCGGCCATGGCTCACGGGCCCAGCCGCTCCACGGCATGTGGGATCCTCCCGGACCAGGGCATGAACCCGTGTGCCCTGCATCGGCAGGCAGACTCTCAACCACTGCGCCACCAGGGAAGCCCGTAAAACCATTTTATATCTTGACTAGTGTGTTGAAAATAAAGCCATCCATAATAGATGACTCCATGCATCTGTCCAACAGAACTATACACTTAAAAGGATGAGTTAATTTAACCTTAATTGTAAAAATGAAGAGAAATATAAATTTAAAATGCCCAGTGAATCCAGCCATATGGAAGTCAGTGATGACTTTCAGAAGAGCATTTTGCGGGGGATGACAGGACTGGAAACCAGCCTGAAGAGGCACATGGGTGAGTGGGGGGTGAAGAAGCAAAGACACAGAGTGCAGACACCCAGATATGAAAGGGAGGTAGAGGAAGGGCAGGAGCTGAAGAAGAAGATGGAGAAGAGGTATTTCTTAACCTCAAGAACCAAAGGTTGAATTGACCACAGTCCTTGGTTCATAGTCCACTTACATCATCAGTTTGTGCAAGGCTGATATCTTGTCATTTCCCTTTAATTCCTGACCCACACAGGCTCCCAAGCCAATGTTTTTGATCATGTACTAGAATATGTATACATGCATCTTTGTAAAATATGAAATGTTACTCTACTAGTACTTGTGATTTCATTTACATAAATGGCATTATGCAGTTGGCCTCATTCTGTTTCTTCTTTCACTCAACACTTCTTTAAAAAGATCTCTTCTCTGGACTCAGATATAGAGAACAAACTAGTGGTAACCAGTGGGGAGAGGGAAGGGGCAATATTAGGAGGGAGGAGTGGGAGGAACACATTATTGGGTGTAAGATAGGCTCAAGGACATATTGTACAACTTGGGGAACACAGCCAATATTTTGTAGTAACTGTAAATGGAAAGTAACCTTAAAAATTGTATAAAAAATTTTTTTAATTTAAATAAAGTGATCCCAATTTCAGCAGTAATATTATTTTTTAAAGAGTCTAGGTAAAGACTATTGTGATTTTAAAAAATAGAAGTATAAAAATTATCATCTCCAAGTAAATATTAAGGTTTGATATAATACCATAGAATAATATATAATTTTATAGGCAGAACCCACATTTTCTTCCAATATTATTAGGCTGAATAATGAGTGCTTTAATCAAAATCAGTATGTATAAAATATAATTTTAGCATATCATATAGACTCTCAAGTGCTTTTAATCACCACTTTCCACCTAAATAAGAGCTAGATATTCAGGATCCTAAAATCAAGAGTAATATTTGTTGTAAATATTATCAAACACCAAAGCTAGCCTAGATGTATTCAATTCAAATACAGAGTGAGAGACTATATACAGAGAAAGAACTATATGAGGACTGAAAAAATACAGAAGTGAAAGTTTAACTTATTACAAATGGTTTTAAAAGAGGATTGTAGTAGGCTAAATAATGGCCACCAAAAGATACCAGGTCCTAATCTCTAGAACATGTATATGTCATCTCTGGAACAGATGACCCCAAACTGCAAGAAAGACAGAAAAATATATAGAATGCTGAATAAGTCTATAACAACCTGGAAAATGAGACTAACATCACTTGATTAAAAATGTTGACTAGACACTTAGGTTCATCATTGGATGAATGGATAAAGAAGATGTGGCACATATATACAATGGAATATTACTCAGCCATAAAAAGAAACGAAATTGAGCTATTTGTAATGAGGTGGATAGACCTAGAGTCTGTCGTACAGAGTGAAGTAAGTCAGAAAGAAAAAGACAAATACCGTATGCTAACACATATATATGGAATTTAAGAAAAAAAATATCATGAAGAACCTAGGGGTAAAGCAGGAATAAAGACGCAGACCTCCTAGAGAATGGACTTGAGGTTATGGGGAGGGGGAAGGGTGAGCTGTGACAGGGCGAGAGAGAGTCATGGGCATATACACACTAACAAACGTAGTAAGGTAGATAGGTAGTGGGAAGCAGCCGCATGGCACAGCGATATTGGCTCGGTGCTTTGTGACAGCCTGGAGGGGTGGGATAGGGAGGGTGGGAGGGAGACGCAAGAGGGAAGAGATATGGGAACACATGTTTATGTATGACTGATTCACTTTGTTATAAAGCAGAAACTAACACACCATTGTAAAGCAATTATACCCCAATAAAGATGTTAAAAAAAGAAAAAAAAAAAAGAAAAAGAAGATGTGGCACATATATACAATGGAATATTACTCAGCCATAAAAAGAAACGAAATTGAGTTATTTGTAATGAGGTAGATGGACCTAGAGTCTGTCATACAGACTGAAGTAAGTCAGAAAGAGAAAGACAAATACCTTATGCTAACACATATATATGGAATTTAAGAAAAAAATGTCATGAAGAACATAGGGGTAAGAAAGGAATAAAGATACAGACCTACTAAAGAATGGACTTGAGGATATGTGGAGGGGGAAGGGTAAGCTGTGACAAAGCGAGAGAGTGACATGGACATATATACACTACCAAACGTAAAATAGATAGCTAGTGGGAAGCAGCCACATAGCACAGGGAGATCAGCTCAGTGCTTTGTGACCACCTATAGGGGTGGGATTGGGAAGGTGGGAGGGAGGGAGACGTGGGAGGGAGGATATATGGGAACATATGTATATGTGTAGCTGATTCACTTTGTTATAAAGCAGAGACTAACACACCATTGTAAAGCAATTATATTCCAATAAAGATGTAAAAAAAAAAAGTTGACTAGAGAGATAATGAGTCATATCTATGAAGGAAAAAAATGATTGGAAGCAACATGAACCAACAACACAGGCAGAGAAAACACTACAGAAGTAGAAGTTTTAGGAAACTCCAAGCTAAGAATTAATAGACACAGGAATGAGCAAGGGTTCTCAAGCATTTGCCAGTGTGATTATTTTGAGGAAAAGGATATACTCGCTTCCTAGGGCTGCCATAAGCTCCACAAAATGGATGGTTTAAACAAGAGAAATTTTTTGCCTTACAGTTCTGGAGATTAGAAGAACAAGATCTAGAGTTCAACAAGGTTGGTTCCCTCTGAGACTGGTGAGGAAGAATCTGTTCTGTGCCTCTCCCCTAGCTTCTGGTGATTTTCCAGCAATAGTTGGTGTTTCTGACTTGTAGAATGATCACCCTGATCTCTGCCTTCATCTTCATGTGGCATTTTCCCTGGGTGCATGTCTACGTCCAAATTTCCCTTTTATAAGAATGCCAAACATATTGGATAGGGGCCCACTCTAATGACCTCATCTTAACTAATTGTATCTGAAATTAACCTATTTCCAAACAAGGTCACATTCAGAGTTACTAGAGGTTAGGTCTTCAACACATGAATTCTGGGTGGACACAATTTAACACATAACAGGAAGTCACTCAGCTGTTGGACCCTTCTTTTCCCCTACCTGTGCTAAGTAGCAGGAACAAGGTACCTACTTTTGCACCAAAGCAGGAAATTACACACTACAGCCAGAGGAAGCACAAAGTCCCAGGTGGCTACCTATTTTCAGTGAAATGGGAAATTCTCATTCCCATGAAACAAACTTTTACCAGCCCCTACCCAGAAGTGCATCCTATCTTCCCTTTTTCCACAATCATGAGTGAAAAACTATTAATCATAGGAGTAATTTTAGAAAATCAAAACCAATCACTTAATTATAACAATAATAATGGATTAAGACAAGCAGGGTTTATTCCAGGATTGTAAGGATGTTTCAACAATTGAAAATCTATTAATATAATTACATAACATACTAGGGTTGGACATAGAATCTATAAATATCTCAATGGATGCATGTGATCTATTGCATTCTTCTTCCCAGTTTTGTATGCATACCTGTATCCACACTTCTTGTTATGTGACTTTGAGTTCCTTCCTCCAGAGGCAATGTACACTTCTCCCATCTTCATTTTTGTTGGTCTCAACCATGTGACTTGTTTTAGCTAATGGGAATTGGACAGATGTAGGAGTGTTCCAAGCCTAGGTCTTATGGGGTATCACTTGTTTCTGCTTCTCCCCTCTTATACTATTGCCATCATCATAGAAGAATATACCCTGTCTAGACTGCTGGCCTTAGAAGAATAAGAGACATTTGGAACAGTCCTGGATTGAGCCTTAAGCTTAGTCAAACCACAACCAAGCTGGATTGTGTGTGAATGAGAAATATATTTGTTCTATTAAGCCATTGAATCCAATGGTGGTTGTTATGCAATATTATTATGACAATAACTGACTGATGCAATACAGAAAAGGCCCTTGGGAAAATTCAACACTGGTCTCTGATCTAAAACATACCCTGCACATGTCACACAACTACCTGCAAACTATGGTCAGCTAATAGTACAAAAAAGCTCCCTTAATCTAAAAAAATAAAATAAAATAAAAATTCTACAAGTAACTTAAAACAAGCATTATACTGAATGGAAAAACATTAGAAGTAGTCATATAAAAGTCAGGAACAAGAAAAATTTGCCAGTCTTCAAGTATATTTTGCAGGAATAGGTCCTAGACAATAAATAAAACAAGAAAAACAAGAGGTGTAAATATTGGAAGGAAGAGAAAAATGTTCTTGTTTACAACAATACAATTGTTCGTCAAAAAAATATAAATCAATCAAAAACTTTTAGAACAAATATAAGAGTTCAGTAAATGACAAGACATAAGTTCTACATGAGAAATAACCAAATAGAAAATTAGAAAGTTTAATGGTAAAAAAAAAAGACCCCATTTATGATAGTAACCAAAAAAAGAAAGAAATAGCAGTCATTACCTAGGAACAAATCTAAGAAGAAATGTGCAATACTTTTGAAGAAAAAGAACATATTGAGGCATAAAGGGACCTACAGAAACAGAGAGGCACACATGGACCCAACATGAAGCTGAGGAGCAAATACCTGCCAAGTCCATGCCAATGGATTTCACAGGACCCAGAGATGCACAGAGAATCAATATTGATGACAGTTCTTCCACACACTGATCTCTACATTCAGTTCACTCTCAGCCACAGCCCCAAAATGATACTTATTTTTTAGACACCCTAACAAGCTGATACTAAAATATATGTGAAAGAAAAAAATGTGTGTAAAACGACAAAGTAATGAATGTATAGGGGGGGAGGAATAAAGCAGTAATACATACCCCAAAACATATTTTTAAATTACTTTAATTACAGGTATACCACACTTTATTGCACTTTTCTTTATCACACTTCACAGATGTTGTGCTTTTCTACAAATTGAAGTTTTGTGGTAACCCAGCATACAACAAATCATTGATGTCATTTTTACAACAGCATTTGTTCACTTCATGTTTCTGTATCACATTTTGGTAATTCTTGAAATATTTCAAGCTTTTTCATTATTATTATATTTGTTATGGTGATCTGTGATCAGTGATCTTTGATGTTACTACTACAACTTGCTAAGGCTCAGAGGATGACTAGCATTTTTTAGCAATAAAGTATTTTTAAATTAATATATGTACATTCTTTTGGACATAATGCTGTTGCACACTCTTAATAGACTAAAGCATTGTGTAAACATAACTTTTACATGTACTGGGAAACCTAAAAATTTGTATGAATCACTTTATTGTGGTGATCTGGAAACCATACTACCTCTGAAGTATGTCTGTATAATTCTATAGTAAACAATGAAGGCAAAATAAGAATGTCCAGATAAAAATGAGCTTAGAACATGCACTACCAGTAGATATTCATTAAAAGAACTTTTCAAGGACACACTTCCAATAGAAGGAAATGATCCCTGGAGGAAGGTCTGCAATGCAAGAAGAATGAAAGCACAAGGAGAAAGAAAAAAACAATGTGGGCAAATCTAAACAGAAATTGATGTAAAAAAAAGCAATAATCATATTAACTCCTGAGTTTTGTGCCAAATAAGAATACAGAACTAAATTGCTGGATAAGTAGGGAGGCAAATGTCAGAGTTAAAGTGCTCAAAGATAACTGTATTGCTCAGAAGGAGTGTAAAGTTCATGATTAATTGCAGATATTGTTGAGGTAATATGCATGTTAAAATTTCTATAAGAAGGATAAAAGAATAGAACATATAACTTCAAAACTGAGGGGAAAATAAAATAAAGGGAAGTAAAAACCCCTACCAAGCCAAAAGTTGACAAGAATGAGAAAAGAATAGAAAAATTGGAATAAATAAAATGGCCCAAATAAAAAAGGTAGAAAAATGCAATTATACAAATAAAATAATAAATGAACATAAAGTAAAAATATATTATGTAAAAAAAAAGCTGGATTGAGCAGAAGCAACAAGAACTACAATAATGCAGCCTGTGGAACAAAAACCACATTCATAGAAAGATAGACAAGATGAAAAGGCAGAGGGCTATGTACCAGTTGAAGGATCAAGGTAAAACCCCAGATAAAAAATGAAATGAAGTGGAGATAGGCAACCTTCCAGAAAAAAAATTCAGAATAATGATAGTGAAGATAATCCAGGACCTCAGAAAAAGAATGGAGGCAAAGATTGAGAAGATGCAAGAAATGTTTAACAAAGATCTAGAAAAATTAAAGAACAAACAAACAGATGAACAATACAATAACTGAAATGAAAATACACTAGAAGGAACCAATAGCTGAATAACTGAGGCAGAAGAATGGATAAGTGACCTGGAGGCAGAATGGTGGAATTCACTGCTGCAAAAAAGAATAAAGAAAAAAGAAGGAAAAGAAATGAAGAGAGCCTAAGAGACCTCTGGGACAATATTAAATGCAACAACATTCACATGATAAGGGTCCCAGCAAAAGAAGAGAGACATAAAGGACCTGAAAAAATATTTGAAGAGATTATAGTCAAAAAATTCCCTAACATGAGAAAGGAAATAGCCACCCAAGTCCAGGAAGCTAAGAGAGTCCCAGATACACCCAAGGAGAAAAACGCCAGGACACGTAGTAATCAAATCAGCAAAAATTAAAAACCAAGAAAAAATATTGAAAACAGCAAGGGAAAAATGACAACATACAAAGGAACTCCCTTAAGGTTAACAGCTGATTTCTCAGCAGAAACTCTACAAGCCAGAAGGGAGTGGCATGATATACTTAAAGTGATGAAAGGGTAGAACCTACAACCAACATTATTCTACCCAGCAAGGATCTCATTCAGATTCGATGGAGAAATCAATAGCTTTACAGACAAGCAACAGCTAAGAGAATTCAGTACCAACAAACCAGTGCTACAACAAATGCTAAAGGAACTTTTCTAAGTGGGAAACACAAGAGAAGAGAAAGACCTACAAAAACAAACCCAAAACAATTAAGAAAATGGTAATAGGAACATCCATATAGATAATTACCTTAAACATGAGTGGATTAAATGCTCCAACCAAAAGACACAGGCTCACTGAATGGATTAAAAAACAAGACCCATATATATGCTGTCTACAAGAGATCCACTTCAGACCTAGGGACACATACAGACTGAAAGTGAGGGGATGGCAAAAGATATTCCATGCAAAAGGAAATCAAAAGAAAGCTGGAGTAGCAATACTCATATAAGATAAAACAGACTTCAAAATAAAGAATGTTACAAGAGACAAGGAAGGACACTACATAATGATCAAGGGCTCAATTCAAAAAGAAGATATAACAATTATAAGTATATATGCACCCAACATAGGAGCACTTCAATACATAAGGCAACTGCTAACAGCTATAAAAGAGGAAATCGACAGTAACACAGTAATAATGGGGGACTTTAACACCTGACTTACACCAATGTACAGATCATCCAAACAGAAAATTACTAAGGAAACACAAGCTTTAAATGACATGATAGACCAGATAGACTTAATGATATTCATAGGATATTCCATCCAAAAACAGCAGATTACACTTTCTTCTCAAGTGCGCACAGAACATTCTCCAGGATAGATCACATATTGGATCACAAATCAAGCCTAAATAAATTTAAGAAAATTGAAATCATATCAAGCATCTTTTCTGACTACAACACTATTGGATTAGAAATCAATTACAGGGGAAAAAACGTAAAAAACACGAACACATGGAAGATAAACAATATGATATTAATAACCAAGAGATCACTGAAGAAATCAAAGTGGAAATCAAAAAATACCTAGAGACAAATGACAATGAAAACACGATGATCCAAAACCTATGGGATGCGGCAAAAGCAGTTCTAGGAGGAAAGTTTATAGCTATACAAAGCTACCTCAAGAAACAAGAAAAATCTCAAATAAACGATCTAACCTTACACCTAAAGGAACTAGAGAAAGAAGAGCAAACAAAACCCAAAGTTAGCAGAAGGAAAGAAATCATAAACCTCAGAGCAGAAATAAATGAAATAGAAACAAAGAAAACAATAGCAAAGATCAATAAAACTAAAACCTGGTTCTTTGAGAAGACAAGCAAAATTGATAAACCATTATCCAGACTCCTCAAGAAAAAGAGGGAGAGGACTCAAATCAATAAAATTAGAAATGAAAAATGAGAAATTACAACAGACACTGCAGAAACATAAAGCATCCTAAGAGACTACTACAAGCAACACTATGCCAATAAAATGGACAACCTGGAAGAAATGGACAAACTCTTAGAAAGGTATAACCTTCCAAGACTGAACCAGGAAGAAATACAAAATATGAACAGACCAATCACAGGTAATGAAATTGAAACTGTGTTATAAGATCTTCCAACAAACAAAAGTCCAGGACCAGATGGCTTCACAGGTGAATTCTATCAAACATTTAGAGAAGAGCTAATACCCATCCTTCTCAAAATCTTCCAAAAAACTGCAGAGGAAGGAACACTCCCAAACTAATTTTATGAGGCCACCATCGCCCTGACTCCAAAACCAAAGATACTACAAAAAAAGAAAATTACAGATCAATATCACTGATGAATATAGATGCAAAAATCCTCAACAGAATACTAGCAAACAGAATCCAACAACACCTTAAAAGAATCATACAACATGATCAAGTGGGATTTATCCCAGGGATTGAATGATTCTTCAATATATGCAAATCAATCAATGTGATACACCATATTAACAAATTGAAGAAGAAAAACCATATGATCATCTCAATAGATGCAGGAAAAGCTTCTGACAAAATTCAACACCGATTTATGATAAAAATTCTCCAGAAAGTGGACCTAGAAGGAACCTACCTCAACATAATAAAGGCCATATACAACAAACCCAAAGCAAATATCATTCTCAATGGTGTAAAACTGAAAGCATTTCCTCTAAGATCAGTAACAAGACAAGGATGTCCACTCTCACCACTATTATTCAACATAATTTTGTAAGTCCTGGCCACAGAAATCAGAGAAGAAAAAGAAATAAAAGGAATACAAATTGGAAAAGAAGTAAAACTGTCACTGTTTGCAGATGACATGATACTATACATAAAGAATCCTGAAAATGCCACCAGAAAGCTACTAGAGCTAATCAATGAATTTGGTAAAGTTGCAGGGTACAAAATTAATGCACAGAAATCTCTTGCCTTTCTATACACTAATGATGAAAAATATGAAAGAGAAATTAAGGAAACACTCCATTTACCACTGAACAAAAAGACTAAGATACCTAGGAATAAACATACCTAAGGAGACAAAAGACCTGTATGCAGAAAACTATAAGACACTGATGAAAGAAATTAAAGATGATACTAACAGATAGAGAGATATACCATGTTCTTGACTTGGAAGAATCAATATTGTGAAAATGACTATACTACCCAAAGCAATCTACAGATTCAATGCAATCCCTATCAAATTACCAATGGCATTTTTTTTGGAACTAGAACAAAAAATCTTAAAATTTATATGGAGACACAAAAGACCCCGAATAGCCAAGGCATTCTTGAGGGAAAAAAACGGAGTTGGAGGAATCAGACTCCCTGACTTCAGACTATACTACAGATGTACAGTAATCAAGACAATATGGTACTGGCACAAAAACAGAAACATAGATCAATGGAACAAGACAGAAAGCCCAGAGGTAAATCTACGCACCTATGGTCAACTAATCTATGACAAAGGAGGTAAGGATATACAATGGAGAAAAGACAGTCCCTTCAATAAGTTGTGCTGAGAAAACTGGACAGCTACATGTAAAAGAATGAAATTAGAACACTCCCTAACACCATACACAAAAATAAACTCAAAATGGATTAGAGATCTAAATGTAAGACCAGACACTGTAAAACTATTAGAGGAAAACATAGGAAGAACACTCTTTGACGTAAATCACAACAAGATCTTTCTTGATCCACGTCCTAGAGTAATGGAAATAAAAACAAAAATAAACAAATGGGACCTAATGAAACTTAAAAGCTTTTTCACAGCAAAGGAAACCATAAAGAAGATAAAAAGACAGCCCTCAGAATGGGAGCAAATATTTGCAAATGAATCAACAGACAAAGAATTAATCTCCAAAATATATAAACAGCTCATGCAGCTCAATATTTAAAAAACAAACAGCCCAATCCAAAAATGGGCAGAGGACCTAAATGGACATTTCTTCAAAGAAGACATACAGATGGCCAAGAGGCATATGAAAAGCTGCTCACCATCACTTATTATTAGAGAAATGCAAATCAAAACTGCAATGAGGTATCACCTCACACCAGTTAGAATGGGCATCATCAGAAAATCTACAAACAATAAATGCTGGAGAGGGTGTGGGCAAAAGGGAACCCTCTTGCACTTTTGCTGGGAATATAAATTGATACAGCCACTATGGAGAACAGTATGGAGGTTTCTTTAAAAACTAGAAATAGAATTACCATATGACCCAGCAATCCTGCTACTTGCATATACCCAGAGAAAACCATAATTCAAAAAGACACATGCACACCAATGTTCATTGCAGCACTGTTTACAATAGCCAGGTCATGAGAGCAACCTAAATGCCCATCAACAGACAAATAGATAAAGAAGATGTGGTACATATATGCAGTGGAATATTACTCAGCCATAAAAAGGAACGAAATTGGGTCATTTGTAGAGACATGGATGGATCTAGAGACTGTCATACAGAATGAAGTAAGTCACAGAGAAAAACAAATATCGTATATTAACGCATATATGTGGAACGTAGAAAAATGGTACAGATGAACCAGTTTGCAGGGCAGATATTGAGACACAGATGTAGAGAAGAGTATGGACACCAAGGGAGGAAAGCAGTGAGGGGTGGGGGTGGGGGTGTGATGAATTGGGAGATTGGGATTGACATGTATATACTGATGTGTATAAAATGGATGACTAATAAGAGCCTGCTGTATAAAGAAATAAATAAAATACAATGGGATAATAATAAAAAACAAAACTGGATTGTTTTCCAATCCAACATATTAGTTACACCCAATATGAAAGGCACAAAAATATTGTAATGGAAAGTATAGAAAAAGATACCCCAGCCAAATAACAACTAAAGTGTTAGTGTTCCTAGCTCTGTAGTTTTAATAAAAGACTAAACACAATACAGTTCCAGGCAGATAATTTTACTGGAAATAGACAGGCTTAGTTTGTACTGATGCAAGGTTCATTTCACCTGGAAGTTGAGTTCATATGCCTCTATAACATAGCTTCATAATGCCCATGTCACATCCTCTCTCCCACCTTTGATCTCTGCTCCAGGGGTACTGGACAGCTCTGTTCAAGTTCAGACTTACATTGTCAGCATCCTAGCTCAAGCCCACCCCCACCCACGGGGCCAACACTTGGGGCCTTCATCAGAGCCTCAGAAGTCTGTGGGCAAATGTAGTCCAGATGTTTGGGGTAGTCAAGGTCCCCGGGAATAATCCCTGCAGAAGTTGAAGGATAAGTTCTCCCATCTCCTGTCCTTTGGATGGATGGTCTGGGAGATTTCTGCATGCTTATTGGTGAAATGGAGCTTCATTTCTCACAAGAGCAACCTTAACAGAATTTTATATGGCTTTTCCTCCTTCCTTACCACCTCCCATTTCCCCAAGTCCTGCTTCCTGGGATTGATTGTCTCCAAAATAAGCCACCTGCACCCAAGCATGTTCAGGCTCTGCTTTCAGGGAACCCAGCCAGGCAAAGCCAGCTTGGATGAGTGCTTTAGGAAATGTGCCTGAGGAGGTGGGACATAGCCCAGAGAAGTTTGGATAGGGTCTGGGAAGAGTAATTAAGACTCAGTGCTCTCAATCAGAGCATGCACTGGAGCTTAGGCCCTGGGGAAGAGGCCTCAGGCAGCTGGGGAAACAGTTCAGGTCAGAGGATGTTTGGGGAAAAGGAGAGGAGAGGATGGGCCCTCAGAAAAGGAGAAGGGCCACCAAGACCACCTCTGGCATCCTCCCTTCCTATCAACCCTGGTACTCCTGAGGCCCAGGCATTCAGCAGAAATTCCCATCTCCTCTCTTTCTGGCTCTTACCCCACCTCACATTCCAGCAAAAGCTCATTCTGGTGCAGAAATGCAACCCTTGCTCCTGGGCACAGGTATCACAAAATCAGAGGCCTCCTCATTTTAGTGAGTTTTTTTTTAATTGAAGTACAGTTGATTTACAACATTGTGTTAGTTTTAGGAGGACAGCAAAGTGATACATATTTAATTGTATATATCTATATTCTTTCTTTTTATTCTTTTCCATTATAAGTTATTACAAGATAAACACAAAGATTTATTGTATAGCACAGGAAACTATATTCACATCATATTTTGATTTGTTAACAAAATAATTGGAGTTTTTCACAGCCAACATAAACTAACAGTAAGTTCTCCCATGTGGAAAACTCAGCCTCCAGGCTCTGCAGTTCTCATGCAGCCTCCAAGTGAGAAAGGTCTTGGGCAGAGAGGCCTGGGTTCCAGACCCAGCTGGAGACAGCCTCCTGGCTTGATGACTTCAGGATAGTCACCAACCCTCTCATGTCACAATTTCTTAGCTGTGTAGTGGGAATAAGACTATTCAGGTCCCTTCCTACCCGGCAGGTACATGGTCCTGGAGTTTGAAAGCAAAGTGCTCTGTGGGGAGCCTCAAGTTATAAACTGGGCGGATGTCTTTTTCAATCGAAAAAAACATTGATGCCCACCAGATGTTAGGTTGTGTGCTAGGCGTTGTATAAAATACAAAATGCCAAAGCCAACTAACCAAGAGCCTGTCAACTCTCCCTTTTTTACCTGAATTACCTGGATTCTCACCCAACCCCTGTCCTTCCATCTTTTCCCCAAGCTCTTCCATCATGATGAAATGGAGCTGGGCTCTGTGGGGCCCTCCTGGGTACAAATATTTTAGTGTCCCCACTTCTTGCTTGTAGGAAATAAGCTTCATTCAGCTTCCTTGACCTTCCCTGAGTTCCAAATGGCAGATTCAAACAGTTGCTAATCAGGGAAGGGAAAGGGTGGAGAAACAAAGGAGAAGCAGTCCAGAAACTAGTGCAGCAATAAAGCAAGGTCCTGGTTCCTACTCAAGGAATATACATAACAATACCTTTGAGCTCTTCTGCAGGAACTAAGGCTCCCACCCTTGTGGAGGATGGTAACTTCAGGCTGAGCACAAGATTCCTGGAACACTGTCCTGTTACCTCATCATCAACCAATGAGAAGAAAGTCTGCACACAGTGGAAGATAATGTAGACCCTGACCCCTTCCTCAAATAATTCTTCCTTTAAAAATTTTCATGGTAGCTTCCTCTGCTGTAGGCCCGAGAGGTTGCTGCCGACATGGGCAAGTTCATGAAACCCGGGAAGGTGGTGCTGGTCCTGGCCGGTCGCTACTCTGGACGCAAAGCGGTCATCGTAAAGAACATTGATGATGGCACCACAGACCGACCCTACAGGCATGCTCTGGTGGCTGGAATTGATCGCTATCCCCGCAAAGTGACAGCTGCCATGGGCAAGAAGAAAATTGCCAGGAGGTCAAAGATCAAGTCTTTTGTGAAAGTTTATAATTATAATCACCTCATGCCTACGTGGTACTCTGTGGATATCCCCTTGGACAAAACTGTTGTCAACAAGGATGTCTTCAGAGACCCTGCTCTCAAACACAAGGCCCGACGAGAGGCCAAGGTCAAGTTTGAGGAGAGATACAAGACTGGCAAGAACAAATGGTTCTTTCAGAAGCTGCGGTTTTAGGTCTGTCTTGTTTCAGTCATTAAAAATACAAAAATACAAAAAAAAAAAACTTTCATGGTAGAGCAAATCTTGGGATTTAGCTTTTAGACATGAGTTCACCTTCTCCCCAGGTTGCCAGCCTCCTGAATAAAGCAATCTTTCCTTTCCAACCAACACTTGCCACTCGAGTTTTGGGTTTTGAGTGGCAAGCAGTTGAACCCGAGTTCAGTAACACTGACTCCATGCTGCTTCTCCCCCAGGATCTCATCCTGCCTTTCTTCCTATCAGTGTCTCCCTCAGTACTGGCTCTTGCCTTTTATCCTTCAGTACTCTCATATTTTTCACATTCTGAAGAAAAGTTCATCTTTACCTTTTCTTTGTCAATGTCTCCCCAGTATTGTCAACTGAACTGTGCTTTCACCTCTTAACCCAATCCAAACCAGGAGATAGCAAACTTTTCCTGCAAAGGGTGAGATATTTTATGCTTTTCAGGCCATGTGGTCTCTGTTACAGTTACTTAACTCTGGCACTGTAGTCCAGGGGCAGCCATAGATAATACATAAACATGTAGGCATGTCTGTGTTCCAATAAAACTTTATTTACAAAGACAGGCTAGATTTGGTCCACAGGGTATAGTTTGTGGGCTCCTGACCTAGGCAGTGCTTCTTAAATGTTAGTGTGCACATGAATAACCTGGAAATCTTGTTAAAATGCAGTCTCTGATTCAGTAGATCTAAGCTAGGGCTCAGCAGTCTGCATTTCTAACAAGCTCTCAGGTGATGCTGATATGGTTGGTCTCAGGAGTGATACTCTCGATGACTTCTGTGACAGGTACAGCTGACTCAACCACCATTCCAAGTCTCTTCTCTCTTTCTGCCTCCCAACAGAAAGGCTGGAAAAGCCCCCAAAAAGCATTTTCTCATCTACCCCTGTTGCCAGGGTGGCCATATGGGTCAGTTCTGGCAAATATGATGAAAGCAAAATTCTGGAGGTCTTTCAAGAAGCTCATGAATTGCACCTTTCTCTCCCTCCTGAGTTCTCAACAATTTGAGAATTAAGACAAAGGAGTAGCATTTGAAAGCCTGAAATATCACCCTTATTACTTAAAAAGGCTAAGTTATTGTAGAACACAGTTTATTGTGAAATGGACCTGTTAACTGAATTACAGAAGTCTGACTAACTCCTCCCAGGTTGACTAGAATAGGTTTCCCTATCTGGATAGAGAGGTGTGGCTAAGACTTATGGCTCAAAGGAGCAGAGGAGAACTGGTAGCTGCAGGCAGGCTCTCTCCCTAGAGGAAAACTAGAGGTGCTTAGTTGAGCAAGTCCAGTTTATTCTTCCCAAATTTAGCAACCAGCCACATCATTCCATCTCCCCTGGGATAGGGTAAATACAGGGGTAGAGAGAAGCTGGAAGTGTATCAAAAAGAAGGAAACCATTTCAAGTGAGACAGCCACATCACTCCCCCTCCAATGATCTCTACTTTTTTGTTCTCTTAACATATTTGGTTTAACTACTAAACCGTCAGTCAAGAGGTGACGTGCAGAGTGATAGGGAAGTCCCACACCCACCTGCCTGAGACTGTAACAACAAATTTTTTTGCCTTTGGTATTTTTCTGGGAACACCAATGGGCAATTCCCACTTTTCCCACACCAAGCATCTGAAATGTGTCCTAAGACTACATTAAGTAAACCCCAAATTTATTTTGAACACAGGACCAAAATTCATCCCCTATCTTACTTATTGCTCAAATTATATTCAGCCATGTTGTCCACATAGCTAATCAGAATTTGTGAATGTATTCATTCAACAAATATTTTATGAGCATCTGCTTTGTTCCAGGCAGTGTTCCAAGTGCTAAAGATGCAACAGTGTACAAAGATAAACATTCCTGCCCTAATGTAGCTCATAGTCCAATGAGGGGAATAGATAAGAAACAATCATTATAATAAATAAGTGATATTCCATGTTTGAAATGGTAAGCATCATGGAAAAAAAGTAGAGCAGGGAAGAAGGATCAGGAGTGCTGCGGGGGAAGGTGGATGTTACAGTGTAAAAGGTTGTCAGAATAGGTCTCTTCAGGAAGATTGCATTGAGAAATTACTTGAAGTGGGGGGTTAGCAAAGCAGATCATTGGAGGAGTGTTAGTGAGGGGCAGATTGCCTGAAGTGGAGTGAACAAAAGAAGAGGAGATCAGAGATGTAATGCAGGGTCAGATCAAGAGGAGTCCTTGCAGAGGAATGGCTTGATCTAATTTGTACTTTTATTTTTTTAATATTTTTTTACATTTTTTTAAAATTGAGGTAACATTGGTTTATAACACTATATAAGTTTCATGTGTACATTATATTTAGACTTCTATATACATTACAGTGTGCTCACCACCAAAATTTACTTTCTATCTATCACCATACATCTGATACCCTTTACCCATTTCTCCACCCCCGCCCACTCTGGAGTCACCACTCTGTTCTTTGTATCTATGTGTTTGCTTTTATTTAGTTTTGTTTGTTCATTTATTTGAGTTTTTTGTTTGCTTGTTTGTTTGTTTGGTTGGTTTTGTTTTTTATATTCCACATATGAGTGAAGCCATATGGTATTTGCATTTCTCTGTCTGATTTATTTCACTGAGCAAGGACCCTCAAGTTCCATCCATCTTGTCACAAATGGCAAGATTTCATCTTTTTAATGGCTGAGTAGTATTCTATTGTGTGTGTATATATATGTGTGTATCACTTCTTCTTTATCCATTCATCAATTGATTGTTTCCATATCTTGGCGATTGTAAATAAAGCTACAATGAGCATAGGGGTGCATATACCTTTTCAAATTACTGTTTTAATATTCATCAGATAAATACCCAGAATTGGAATAGCTGGATCATATGTTAGTTCTATTCTTAATTTTTTGAGGAATCTCTATACTGCTGTCCATAGTGGCTGCACCAATTTACATTCCCACCAACAGTGTATGAGGATTCCCTTTTCTCCACATTCTCTCCAACCCTTGTAATTTCTTGCCTTTTTAAAATTGAGGTATAGTTGACTTACCATGTTGTGTTAGTTTCTGGTGTACAGCAAAGTCATATATATATATATCCTTTTCCATATACTTTTCCTCTATGGTTTATTACGGGATATTGAATATAGTTCCCTGTGCTATACAGGAGGACCTGGTTGTTTACCTATTTTATATATAGTAGTTTGTATCTTTGAATCCCAAACTCCTAATTTATCCCTCCCCCATCCCCTTTCCCCTTTGGTAAACATAAGTTTGTTTTCTATGTCTGTGAGTTTGTTTCTGTATTGTAAATAAGTTCATTTGTATCACATTTTAGATTCCACATGTAAGTGATATCATATGGTATTTGTCTTTCTCTTTCTGACTTACTTCACTTAGTATGATAATCTCTAGGTACATCCATGTTGCTGAAAATGGCATTATGTCATTCTTTTTCATGGTTAATACTCTATTGTGTGTGTGTGTGTGTGTGTATATATATATATATATATATATATATATATATGTACCCCACATCTTCTTTACCCATTCATCTGTCGATAGGCTGCTTCCATGTCTTGGCTATTGTAAATAGTGCTGCTATAGACATTAGGGTGCATGTATATGTTCAAATTAGTTTTCTCTAGATATATGCCCAGAAGTAGGATTTCTGGAGCATATGGTATCTCTATTTTCAGTTTTTAAAGTAACCTCCATACTGTTTTCCATAGTGGCTGCACCAATTTACATTCTCACCAACAGTGTAGGAGGCTTCCCTTTCCTCCACACCCTCTCCAGAATTTGTTATTTGTAGATTTTTAATGACGGCTATTCTGACTGGTGTGAGGTGATACCTCATTTTAGTTTTGATTTGTGCTTCTCTAATAGTGATGCTGAGCATCTTTTAATGTGCCTATTGGCCATATGTATGTCTTCTTTGGAGAAATGTCTATTTAGGCTTTCTGCCCATTTTTTGATAGGGTTGTTTATTTTTTTATTATTAAGTTGTATGAGCTGTATGTATATTTTGAAAATTAAGCCCTTGTTGGCCACATCATTTGCAAAAGTTTTCTTCCAGTCCATAGGTTGCTTTTTCAGTTTGTTTATACTTTCCTTTGCTGTGCAAAAGCTAAGAAGTTTGATTAGGTCCCATTTGTTTAGTTTTGGTTTTATTTCTATTGCCTTGGGCAACTGACCAAAGAAAACATTGGTACAATTTATGTCAGATAATGTTTTCCCTATGTTCTCTTCTAGGAGTTTTATGGTGTCATGTCTTACATTTAAGTTTTTAAGCCATTTTGAGTTTATTTTTTGTGCACAGTGTGAGGGAGTGTTCCTTGCCTTTTTGACAATAGCCATTCTAACCTGCATGAGGTGATATCTCATTGTGGTTTTTATTTGCATTTTCCTAATAATTAGTGATGTTGAACGTCTTTTCATGTGTCTGTTGGTCATCTGTGTATCTTCTTTTGAAAAATGTCTATTCAGCTTCTCTGATAATTTATGCTTCTAAAGGATCACCCTGGTTACTGTGTCAAGAACAGAAAGCAGGAAAGAAAGAGTAGAAACAACTCAAAGGAGGAGGTTCTGACAGGTGAGAGGAGGTGGTGGCTTGGATAAGAATGATAGTAGTGGAGGAGGTGAGAAGAGGTTGAATCCTCAATAAATCTTCAAGGTAGAACCAAAAGGATTTCTTGGCCGTTTGGGTATGAGAAAGAAAAGAGTCAAGGATTTCATGATCATGCTTGCATTAAGATTGATAATATAAGATACTTGATCTTAGGGACTTCAGGAATGGCAGAGTAAAGAGCTTAGCAGACCCTCTCCACAGAAAAACAGCAAGTTAAGTGGCAAGAATTATTTTTTAAAAACATTTCGCAGTCTCTGGAATTGTCTTTAGGGCATACAGTAAGTGGAGAAAGATTCACTGAGAAAAATCAATAAAATCTCAGTAAGAACAGCAAGAGCCATGACCTGCTCCCTCTTTCCTCATCTCTTTGTATGGAAACTCTACTCCAGGTGAATGTGGTCAAAAGATAGGGGTTTCCTTTTCCTTCAGTTCCTAAAGTTTCACTCTGGGTAGGGCAAGTCTCCAGTGTTTCTCATGTTCTTCTAGCCCTCATGTTCCTCCAGCCCCATATTCTAGGTGAGTGTGGATGAAAGGACTGAGATGCTCTTCCCCCCACCCAGACCCTATTTGTATAGTGGAAGATTTAGGTGTGGCAAGCTGAAAATACTGAGGCTTTAATTACCCTTGCCCCTGCTCATTCATCAGGTAGAGGTTCCATGCTGAGAGGGGAAATCTAAGAATACAAAAGGCTACCACCCCTCCTGATACTACTTACATAGAAAGAGTATCATTCCAAAAGAAATAGGCCACTCTCCCTACTCCAGGTCCTGTGCAGTGGTGCAAAATTTCTTTCCAGGGGAAGAGACAGGAGAACGAGAAGCTCCATAGTATGGCCCAAGAGGACTATTTGGAAGATAATAGGGAAAAATGCATGCGTAAGAGTGTTGTTGAAAACAAGGAGACCTTTGTGAAGGCTAATTGAGTGGGGGCTGGCAGCTCCACAATACTGGTAGCAACAAGTGAAGTGGCAGAGTGACTAGAAGTCTAACAGAAAGTTTAACAGAAGTTTAACAGGGTAAAACAGCCAAGAAGAACACTCCTGGGGTCAAAGTTGTCTCTGGAGGTCAGGAGGCTGTGCACATGTCATAGTCTACATGCACTGGAGAGCAATCAAAGGTAGACATGGATCAAACTTGTAAGCATTCCCCAAGCCACACACAGATTAATTAACAAAGGGCAGAAGACTCACAGGCACAGTGTGTTTAAGCACAACCTCTTATGAAACAGTGGCTATACAATAACCTACTCTGACTCAAAGGAAATTCTAAGCAGCCAGGATTAAAAATAAAACCACACACATCCCTAGAAGTCTTGACAAACGTATTTAAGCTAAGGCTGTGTTCTTTCAGGAGTGATAAATAAAGAACTTCCAAGCAGCTAGCCTCTGGCTAAATATGGGATCAAAACATAAATTCCCTGGACAGTGATAGCAACCTCCAACCTACACACATATACAAAAAAAAGAGAGAGAGAGAAAGAAAAATCTAACTGGCTGAAGGGGCCTAAGCACAAGCTTTGACTGATAAGTAACTTATGTGGATTCAAGGATAACCCTTCGGTAGCCATAAAAAAATCTGAGCAGGGACATCAAATGCTGCCCACTGCAAGGGAAATCTACCACAAAATTAGCCCAGCCAAGTCACTAAACAAATAAATGAACTATCAAAGCAAACAACAATGTTAACCCCAGAGGAAGAAAGGAGTCAGTATCCAGAGTTGCTATATAATCTAAAATATCTACTTTAAAAAAAAAAGTATGAGACATACAAAGGAAATTGTGGCCTATACATAAGGAAGAAAGCAACTGCAAATAGAAATTACCTTTGAACAGGCCCAGATGATGGACAAAGCAGACAAAGACTCCAAAGTAACTATTATAAATATGTTGAAAGAATTGAAAGGAGCCATGCCTAAAGAACCAGAGGAACATGTGAAAAAATAATGCCCCATCAAATAGAGAACATGAATAAAAAATAGAAATTATAAAATAGAACCAAGTGGAAATTGTGAGGGTAAAAATTACAATAACCAAAATGAAAAATTCACTAAAAGGTTTCAACCATAGATTTGAGCTGGTAAAATAAAGAATCAGAAAACCAGAAGATAGATCAGTAGATACTACATAATCTGAAGAACAGAGAGGGAAAAAAATATTGAAGAAAAATTTACAGAGCTTTGGAGAAATGTAGAATACCAATAAGTGCATCCACATACATGTAATGGGAGTACCAGAAGAGGAAGCAAAAAGTGGGGTGGGCAGAAAAAACATTCAAAGTGGCTGAATACTGACCAAATTTGATGAAATATATTAATCTACACATCCAAGAGTCTCAACAAACTCCTGTAGGACAAACCTAAACAAATCTATACCCAGATATATCACAGTCAAATTGTTGAAATCCAAATATAAAGAAAAAATTTTGAAAACAGTAAGAAAAAATGACTCATCACATAAAACAGGATGCCAATAAGATTAACAGCTGGCTTCTCATCAGAAAGAGTGGAGGCCAGAAGTTAGTGAGATAAAGTATTCGATGTGCTGAAAGTTAAAACCTTCAACCAAAAATATTATAGCCAGCAAAACTATCTTTCAAAAATGGTGGCAAAAGAAAGACATGACCAGATAAACAAAAGCAGAGAATTCATTGATAGCAGACCTACCTTATAAGAAATACTAAAGGCAGTTCTTCAGGATGAAGCTTATAATTCTAGACAGTAATTTAAAGCCATAGCAAAAAACATAGAGTGCCAGTAAAGGTAATTGTATAGATAATTATAAAAGACATTATAATAGCATATTTATTCTCTTACCTTTCTTTTAAAGAGTGATTACATAAAGCAATATGTATATAATTGTATTAGTGAATGTGTAAAATGTAGAAATGTGATATATTTAACAATAACAGCAAACAGAAGGCAGGTAGAAACAAGATGCATTACGGTGAAAAAATTAATTAAACCAGATGGTAACTGGACTAAACTGGACTAAACTGGTAACTGGACTAGGACTAAATTAAGAAAACCAGAAATGGAAAATAAGAAGATTAATACAACAAACATAAATACGTTTGTTTTCCTTTCTTGTCTTGGTTTCTATAAAAGACATACAATTATATAAATTAATAATTATAGCAATGTATTTTTAGATGTAATTTGTGCAACAATAAAAGGGGAGAGGGTATGGAGCTATATAGGGCAACATTTTTTGAATTCATTGGAATTATGCTAATGAAATCTGAAGTAAATTTAATAAGTAAGCTGTATATTGTAAGCCCTGGAGCAACTGCTATCTCCCCATCTCCCCTACACTCAAACCCCTGGTAATTACATTCTACTTTCTATTCCTAAGAGTCCAACTTTTTTTTTCTTTTAGATTTCACATATAAGTGAGATCATACAGTGTTTGTCTTTCTCTGTCAGGCTAATTTCACACTGGGAATAGAATAGTCCTTTTAACAAACGGTCCTGAAACTATTGGAATCCACATGCAAAAGAATGTATTTGGACCCTTATCTCACACCATACACAAAAATTAACATGAAATGGATCATAGACCTAAATGTAAGAGCTAAAATTGTAAAAATCTTAGAAAAAAATCATAGGTGTAAATTTTTGTGACCTTGGAAATTATTCCTTAGGTATGACACCAAAAGCATAAGCAATGAAAGAAAAAATACATAAATTGGACTACATCAATAAAAGAAAAACACAACTTCTGTGCTGCAAATGAATGCTGCCACCAACAAAGTGAAATGATAATTCACAATATGGAAGGGGGGGATTATCAAATCATATGTCTGATAAGGGACTTATATCCAGAATATATAAAGAATACTTCAATAATAAAATACAACACAATTTTTAAATTGGCAAACAATTTGAAGAGATATTTCTCCAAAGAAGATATATAAATAGCCAATAAACACATAAAAAGACACGACAGCATTACTCATTAGAGAAATACAAATAAAAACTACAATGAAATGACACTTCATGCCCCCTAGGATGGCTATAATAAAAAGAGCAGGCAATGAAATGTGTTGGCAAAGATGTGAAGAATTTGGAACACTTGCACACTATTGGTGGGAATTTTAAATGGTGCAGCCACTTTGGAAACAATTTTTTCCTCAAAATGTGAAGCATAGAATCAGCATATCCCCCAGCAATTCCACTCCTTATACACTTGAGGTATATACTCAAGAGAAATGAAAACATTTACATCCTCACAAAAACTTGTACATGAATGTTTATAGCAGCATTATTCATAATAGTCAAAAAGTGGAAACAACCTAAATGTCCATCAACTGATGTATGGAGAAGCAAAATATGTTTATTTTCAAACAGTGTAACATTATTCAGCAATAAAAAGGAGTTAAGTATGATACATGCTACAACATTGTTGAACCTTGAAAATATGCTAAACGAAAGAAGCCAGTCACAAAATACCACATATTGTATTATTCTATTTATATGAAAAGTCCAGAATAGGCAAACCTATAGAGACAGAAAGTAAATTAGTGGTTGCCTTGGACTGGGGGGCATGGAATGGAGGAATGGGGAATGACTGCTAATGGGCATAGATTTTCTTTTAGAGGTAATGAATACAATCTAAATTTATATGGTATTAAAATAGATAGCTAGTGGGAAGCAGTTGCATAGCACAGAGAGATCAGCTTGGTGCTTTGTGACCACCTAGAAGGGTGGGATAGGAAGGGTGGGAGGGAGATGCAAGAGGGAGGGTATATGGGGATATATGTATACATACAGCTGATCCACTTCGTTATACAGCAGAAACTAACACAACATTGTAAAGCAATTATACTCCAATAAAGATGTTAAAAATTTTTTTTACATGGTGTTGATGTTTGCACAACCTTGTGAATAAACCAGAAAACACTTTAAGTGGGTGAAATTTATGGTGCATGTAATAAGTCTCAGCAAAGATGTATTTAAATGTTCATATTAAGATGTTCCAATAATTAAATGCATAGCCGTTTCAGTAGTAAAATGCTAACATATAGTGTTGCCCCAAATTTGAAAATAAACCCACTTTCTTCAAATATTTATTCTTCAAATATATTTTCTTCAAAAAATACATCCAGCCCTGACCTCTTTCTGAATTCCAGTCCACATTTTCTACTGCATGTAGGGCTCCCCATCTGGATTTCATTGGCCTCTGATGCTCACAAATTTCCCCCAAATCTGGTCTACCTCTTAGGTGCTTCTCTCTAATGATAGCCCCACCATTTTTGCAATCTTCTACACTGAAAATCTCAGTGCCATCTCTGATTACTACATCTCCCTTGTTCATAAGTCCAGGTGATTTCACTTCTGCCCAAGTTCACCCATTCTCTACCTCACCTCCATGCCAGCTATTGCTGCCTTAGTTCAGACTCTTAGGTTTGCTCCTGAATTAGTGAGACCTCTACTTTCACCAACCAACCTGTGCCAAAGCCAGATTAACATTCTCAAGAAGAGCACTGGTCATGTCACACTAAAGCTCAACAGCTCTCAGTGGTTTCCTGTGCTTGTTGAACAAAGTCCAAATTCCTTCTTCTGGAAAATCAGAATTTGGGGATATTTTATCCCCAAGCTATCTTTATCTGACTCTGATGATTCCCTTCAAAAATACTTTACATTAAAAACTATCTACTCTTTCCTTTGAGTGTCACTAAATGTCCCCACTTCCTTGCCTTTGCCTTATACATCATTTCTTCTTGTCCAAGAATCTCCAAAATTCCTGGTCAGGCTCCTCCATGAAGTTTTTCCCAAGCTGGAAGTGATTTCTCCTTCTACTAAACTCTCTTCAAACTCTATCATACACCAGCATGCCACAGATTACTCTCTATCAGATATTATAACTCTCTAGGTCCATTATGTATTTTGTTGTTATCTCTAACCTTCTTCTTCACTTCATCTCTTTTCTTTCTTCAATATTGCATCCAGCCCTTGCTATGGGATTCTTAAGTGCCTAATTTGTGCTTGACTTGTAATTCTCAGAGCCTCTAGCCCAGTGCCAGACACTTAAGAGGTACTCAGTAAATGCTCATGGAAACAAAGGAGGGAGGAGAAACAGAAGGTGTGCTTCCTGACTTTAAGGAACTTAGCTCATGTAGAAGCTGAACAAAAATTTTTTGATGCTTGACAGGATGAGGAAAGTATGACAATAAACATGTCTCACAAAGGTGACATTTAACAACACTGAGAGGAACTAGAAGAGGTTACTGATTGGGGTGAGATTTTAATACATGGATATGGAATGAAGAACATTCCAGGTTAAGGGAATAGCACCAACAAATAGCCAAGTTCACACATTTGCAAGAGGTGAACTGTGAAATATGATTGATGAGTAAGGTGCATGCTTGTATGAAAGAGGGAAGGGTTCTGTAGTTGGACATAAGCCTTGAAAATTACATTGGAGACTGATCATAGAAAGTGTTGGATTGCAGGGTAGAGAATTTGGACTTTATTCTGCACACAATGAGTAACCCTTAAGATATTTATTTGACCAATGAAAGAGCTCAGGGTTTAAAGGAGGCAGAAAGGTAACTTCCTATAAAACAGCTTAGTGACCAGCTGCCAATTTGCCTTATTTGTAAATTCAGCTATGGGTGCCTGGAAATATAGGGGATGATGGGATTACATTTTAAAGGGACATCAAAAAATTCAGCTTCACTTTTTAAAAAATTATAAAAACCTCTATTTTCTTAAAGTACATGCAAGTTAACCAAAGTCTTCAGGGTCTGTTTGGATCATGTTTACTTTGGTACCTTGAAAGCTTGGCAGTTGTTTAGAAACTCAACTACAACTCACTTTTAAACAAAATCACCCTTGAGAATGGTGGGTTTGAGCTATCTCAATATATTAACTTGGCATTGTGAGGCAGTTATGCTGCAGGTTCAGAGGGCTGATTAAATCTTAAAACGAGCCCAGAACAGGTGCCAAAAAGCACACACTTTAATTGGATCCTTCAATAGAAGAGACAAAGAGGAAAAAGCAGCAACATAAATGGAGGCTATTTTATTGGTTAAAAGGAGACCTCCTCTGTGTCAGACAGGAAAATCTAGCATCAGATCCCATGTCTTTTCTTTAAGACTGTGGATATACAGAGAAAAGCACAAATTGACAGTCAGGGATAGAAGGAAACTGAGGCTCCAAGCTACATGTAAACCATTTGGAAGGAAGAAACGAATGTTAAATACTAACAAAGGATTCAGTGAGAATTTCAATTTGCTATAGAAATTAATCATTGTATATATAATTTTTAATCAAATTCAACAGTTTTAACCTATAAGGCAGAGATACTTTTGCTCATTGGTAATAATCACATGCTTCTCCACATTTCACACCCTCCCTGTTAGTTAGGTAGAGGCTAGGTGCCTGGTTCTGGCCAAGGGGCGGAGAGCAGAAATGATGTATGTTACTTGTAAGCTGAGGCATTTAGGAGCTGGTGTCCTCCCCTCCATGCTTTCTCTTCCCTTGTTACAACTGTCTTGGAGGCCCTAGGTTCTAAATAAATCAGCTGAGAAATAGTGGCCTATCTATTAACCTAGGTTCTGGAGTGAAAAATAGTTATGTTAAGCCACTGAGATATTAAGGTTTATTTGTACCATATCATAGCCTAGTCTATTCTACTAATTCATTCTACTAATTCATCCACCATTTCTTTCATTGTGTTAAGTCCCCTAATTTGGGGCTGGACACGTGACTACCCAAAATGAAGATTATATTTCTCAACCTCCCTAATGGCTGAGAGAAGCAATATGTTTAAAATCCAGCCAAAGGTCTGTAAGTGAATGTACTGTCTCTTCCTTAAAAGCAGCTGTAATATACCTTTTGCTCTTCTTCTTTGTCTTCTTCTTTATCTTGCTACCTGGAATGTAGATACTGCTATCTTGGACTAGAGGTCAAGGCCACAAGTACAGCAGCAACAGTAAAAGAAGCCAGAGTCCCTGATAGCATGGAGCACCATACCAACTGTGGACAGCCTGCCCAGAAATTTATGTGAGTAAGAAATAAATTTTTACCTTATTTAAGCCATTGTTGTTTCCAGAATCTTCCATATATTCAGATGTGTGACCATGTCAACCAGACCTATATCCAGTGGATTATCTGGCTTTTTCACTTCTGCAAGAGAGTGGCAAAAGGCCAGAATCAGTGCCAGCACTGCTCAGTCAAGAGGATAGTTTAAATAGATCCCTCAGGTTGCTTAGGAAAGCTTAACAACCCTTCAAGCAAAAAGATCCAGAAGCAGAGGATATTTGAGGATGTAGGTATGGTTAGCACAGAAGAGAGTCTCTGATTTACTTAGAAAGACAGTCCTACCTAGGAGGAAGAGGCCATAATTATTAATAACAATTTAGAGTCCATTCCTCTTCATCTTCTTGTCCCTGAGGTCAAATCCCAGAAGAAATAAAAACCTACATCCTCTCCCTGATTTGATTTTATTTTTATATTTTTAGGTTTCCCACTTCTCAGAAGAAATTCTTCCCCCATTTTGATTGAAACTCATTGCTACTTATTTCCCAGGCTTGCATTCATTTCTTAGTTTTTCCCTTCATGGTAAATGGTCCCTTCTACATAGTAAAATCTCAGTGGGTATGATATTTCCTTATTCTTTGTGTCCATTTCATTCCCATAATCCATGGTTTGATATTGAGAATATTATTCTGCTATGGAATGAAATGACCCCTGTATCTAATGAACAACCTAGAAGGAAGGAAAGCTCCACAAAGACAGGGATTCTTATCTGTGTATTTCTAGTACCTAGAAAAGTACCTTGCATATCATAGGAATTCTACAAATATTTGTTGAATTTAATATCTACTAGTCTTCTCTACTTAGCCTCACCACTATCCTACTATTTATCTCTAAGTTATATCACCTTATGCGTGTTCCATGTACAGAAATATCCTGAGTGGCCAACTGCCAGAATCTAGAAAAAATAAATTTTGGACTTAAATAAACTATTAGACATCTCTTTTTTTAGAGTAAACTTCATATACAGAATTTTAAGCAGTAGATAAATTAAAATATGAGCTTATTTTAAATTATAAAGCCTTGAAAATATATTTCTAAGTGTATTATTCAGCCCAATCTAGAATCAACCTGCAAAAAAGACAATCTCCCAAATTCAGTAGCATATAACAATAAGCATTGATTCTCATATACATCTGCATGTTGACTTATCTAAGCCAGCCTCAGCTGAGCATGGTTCCAAGCTATAGGCCAGGTCTAGATCTGCTCTATGTGTCGCCATATCTTCCGTGTCTAGTGGTTACCCAGGAAATGTTCTTCTCATGGCAAAGGGAGGAGCACAGATACAACTCCAACTACAAATGCACATTTCAAGCTTCTGCCTGTGTCCTGTCTGCTAACATCCCATTGGCCACAGCAAGTCACAATATCATGCTCAAAATCAAGGGGTCAGGAAACAACTCTGGCTACCATAAAGCTTTAGCAAGGGAATGAATGCATAAAACAGGTACTGTATAAATGTATAAAAACAGATATTGAGGAGAGGGGGAAGATGGCGGAAGAGTAAGACGTGGAGATCACCTTTCTCCCCACAGATACACCAGAAAGACATCTATACGTAGAACAACTCCTATAGAACACCTACTGAATGCTGGCAGAAGACCTCAGACATCCCAAAAGGCAAGAAATCCCCCCACGTACCTGGGTAGGGCAAAAGAAAAAAGAATAAAGAGAGACAAAAGAATAGGGACGGGACCTGCACAAGTGGGAGGGAGCTGTGAAGGAGGAAAAGGTTCCACACACTAGGAAGCCCCTTCGCGGGCGGAGACTGTGGGTGGCGGAGGTGGGGAGCTTCGGAGCCGCAGAGGAGAGCACAGCAACAGGGGTGCGGAGGGCAAAGCAGAGAGATTCCCGTACAGATGATCCGTGCCGACCGGCACTCACCAGCCCAAGAGGCTACTCTGCTCACCCGCCGGGTCAGGCAGGGCTGGGAGCTGAGGATCGGGCTTCGGTCGGAGCGCAGGGAGAGGACTGGGGTTGGCGGTGTGAACACAGCCTGCAGGGGATTAGTACACCACGGCTAGCTGGGAGGGAGTCCGGGGAAAAGTCTGGACCTGCCGAAGACACAAGAGACTTTTTCTTCCCTCTTGGTTTCCTGGTGTGCAAGGAGAGGGGATTAAGAGCGCTGCTTAAAGGAGCTCCAGAGATGAGCGCAAGCCGCGGCTAACAGCGCAGACCCCAGAGATAAGCATGAGACGCTAAGGCTGCTGCTGCCGCCACCAAGAAACCTGTGTGCAAGCACAGGTCACTATCCACACATCCCTTCCGGGGAGCCTGTGCAGCCCGCCACTGCCAGGGTCCCAGGATGCAGGGACAACTTCCCCAGGAGGACGCATGGCGTGCCTCAGGATGGTGCAATGTCCCGCCGGCCTCTGCCGCTGTAGGCTCGCCCCGCATCCGCACCCGTCCCTCCCCACGACCTGAGTGAGCCAGAGCCCCCGAAGCAGGTGCTCCTTTAACCCCGTCCTGTCTGAGCGAAGAACAGACGTCCTCCTGTAACCTACAAGCAGAGGCGGGGCCAAATCTAAAGCTGAGCCCCGGGAGCTGTGCGAACAAAGAAGAGAAAGGGAAATCTCTCCCAGAAGCCTCAGCAGCAGCGTATTAAAGCTCCACAATCAACTTGATGTACCCTGCATCTGTGGAATACATGAATAGTCAACGAATCATCCCAAATTGAGGAGGTGGACTTTGAGAGCAAGATTTATGAGTGTTTCCCCTTTTCCTCTTTTTCTGAGTGTGTATGTGTATGCTTCTGTGTGAGAATTTGTCTGTATAGCTTTGCTTTCACCATTTGTCTTAGGGTTCTATCCGTTCTTTTTTTTTTCAAACAAATTTTCTTAATAATTATTTTTTATTTTAATAACTTTATTTTATCTTACTTTATTTTATTTTATATTATCCTCTTTCTTTCTTTCCTTCCACTTTTTCTCCAATATATTCTGAGCCGTGTGAATGAAAAGTTCTTGGTGCTGCAGCCAGGAATCAGTGCTGTGCCTCTGAGGTGGGAGAGCCAACTTCAGGACACTGGTCCACAAGAGACCCCCAGTTCCACATAATATCAAATGGTGAAAATCTCCCAGAGATCTCCATCTCAACACCAGCACCCAGCTTCACTCAACGACCAGCAAGCTACAGTGATGGACACCCTATGCCAAACAACTAGCAAGACAGGAACACAACACAACCCATTAGCAGAGAGGCTGCCTAAAATCATAATAAGTCAACAGACACCCCGAAACACACCACCAGACGTGGACCTGCCCAGCAGAAAGACAAGATCCAGCCTCATCCAGCAGAACACAAGCACTAGTCCCCTCCACCAGGAAGCCTACACAACCCACTGAACCAACTTTAGCCACTGTGGACAGACACCAAAAACAATGGGAACTACGAACCTGAAGCCTGCAAAAAGGAGACCCCAAACACAGTAAGATAAGCAAAATGAGAAGACAGAAAAACACAGAGCAGATGAAGGAGCAAGATAAAAACCCACCAGACCTAACAAACGAAGAGGAACTAGGCAGTCTACCTGAAAAAGAATTCAGAATAATGATAGCAAAGATGATCCAAAATCTTGGAAATAGAACAGAGAAAATGCAAGAAACATTTAACAAGGACCTACAAGAACAAAAGATGAAACAAGCAACGATGAACAACACAATAAATGAAATTGAAAATACTCTAGAAGGGATAATTGCAGGATAACTGAGGCAGAAGACCAGAAAAGTGACCTGGAAGATAAAATAGTGGAAATAACTACTGCAGAGAAGAATAAAGAAAAGAGAATGAAAAGAACTGAGGACAGTCTCAGAGACCTCTGGGAAACATTAAATGCACCAACATTCAAATTATAGGGATTCCAGAAGAAGGAAAGAAAAGAAAAGGACTGAGAAAATATTTGAAGAGATTATAGTTGAAAACTTCCATAATATGGGAAAGGAATTGGTTAATCAAGTCCAGGAAGCACAGAGAGTCCCATACAGGATAAATCCAAGCAGAAACACACCAAGACAAATATTAATCAAACTGTCAAAAATTAAATACAAAGAAAACATATTAAAAGCAGCAAGGGAAAAATAACACACAAGGGAATCCCCATAAGGTTAACAGCTGATCTTTCAGTAGAAACTCTGCAAGCCAGAAGGGACTGGCAGGACATATTTAAAGTGATGAAGGAGAAAAACCTACAACCAAGATTACTCTACCCAGCAAGGATCTCATTCAGGTTTGATGGAGAAATTAAAACCTTTACAGATGAGCAAAAGCTGACAGAGTTCAGCACCACCAAACCAGCTTTACAACAAATGCTAAAGGACCTTCTCTAGGCAAGAAACACAAGAGAAGGAAAAGACCTACAATAACAAACCCAAAACAATTAAGAAAATGGGAATAGGAAAATACATATCGATAATTACCTTAAATGTAAATGGATTAAATGTTCCCACCAAAAGACACAGACTGGCTGAATGGATACAAAAACAAGACCCATATATATGTTGTCTACAAGAACCCATTTCAGAGCTAGAGACACATACAGACTGAAAGTAAGGGGATGGAAAAAGATATTCCATGCAAATGGAAATCAAAAGGAAGCTGGAGTAGCAATTCTCATATCAGACAAAATAGACTTTAAGATAAAGACTATTAGAAGAGATAAAGAAGGACACTACATAATGATGAAGGGATTGATCCAAATAAAAGATATAACAATTGTAAATATTTATGCACCCAACATAGGAGCACCTCACTACATCAGGCAAATACTAACAGCCATAAAAGGGGAAATCGACCGTAACACATTCATAGGAGGGGACTTTAACACCCCACTTTCACCAGTGGACACATCATCCAAAATAAAAATAACTAAGGAAACAAAAGATTTAAATGATACATTAAACAAGATGGACTTAATTGATATTTATAGAACATTCCATCCAAAAATAACAGAATACATATTTTTCTCAAGTGTTCATGGAACATTCTCCATGGTAGATCATATCTTGGGTCACAAATCAAGCCTTGGTAAATTTAAGAAAATTGAAATTGTATCAAGTATCTTTTCTGACCACAATGCTATGAGACTAGATATCAATTACAGGAAAAGATCTGTAAAAAATACAAACACATGGAGGCTAAACAATACACAACTTAATAACGAAGTGATCACTGAAGGAATCAAAGAAGAAATCAAAAAATACCTAGAAAAAAATGACAATGGAGATACGACGACCCAATACCTATGGAATGCAGCAAAAGCAGTTCTAAGAGGGAATTTATAGCAATACAATCCTACCTGAAGAAACAGGAAACATCTCGAATAAAAAACCTAACCGTGCACCTAAAGTAATTAGACAAAGAAGAACAAAAAACCCCCCAAAGTTAGCAGAAGGAAAGAAAGCATAAAGATCATATCAGAAATAAATGAAAAAGAAATGAAGGAAATGATAGCAAACATCAATAAAACTAAAAGCTGGTTCTTTGAGAAGATAAACAAAATTGATAAACCATTAGTCACACTCATCAAGAAAAAATGGGAGAAGACTCAAATCAATAGAAAAAGGAGAAGTGGGGCTTCCCTGGTGGTGCAGTGGTTGAGAGTCCACCTGCCAATGCAGGAGACACGGGTTCATGCCCCAGTCCAGGAGGATCCCACAAGTCATGGAGTGGCTATGCCCGTGAGCCATGGCCACTAAGCCTGCGCGTCTGGAGCCTGTGCTCCACAATAGGAGAGGCCACAACAGTGAGAAGCCCGCGTACCGCAAAAAAAAAAAAAAAAAAAAAAAGAACAGAAAAATGAGAAGTAAAAACTGACACTGCAAAACTAGAAAATATCATGAGAGATTACTAAAAGCAACCCTATGCCAATAAAGTGGAAAACCTGGAAGAAATGTACAAATTCTTAGAAATGCACAACCTGCCGAGACTGAATCAGGAAGAAATAGAAAATATGAACAGACCAATCACAAGCACTGAAATTGAAAATGTGATTAACAATCATCCAACAACCAAAGCCCAGGACCAGATGGCTTCACAGGAGAATTCTATCAAATATTTAGAGAAGAGCTAACACCTAACCTTCTCAAACTCCTCCAAAATATAGCAGAAGGAGGAACACTCCCAAACTCATTCTATGAGGCCACCATCACCCTGATACCAAAACCAGACAAGGATGTCACATAGAAAGAACACTACAGGCCAATATCACTGATGAAAATAGATACAAAAATCCTCAACAAAATACTAGCAAACAGAATCCAGCAGCACATTAAAAGGATCATACACCATGATCAAGTGGGGTTTATCCCAAGAATGCAAGGATTCTTCAATATATGCAAATCAATCAACGTGACACACCATATTAACAATTTGAAGGAGAAAAACCATATGGTCATGTAAATAGATGCAGAGAAAGATTTTGACAAAATTCAACACCCATTTATCATAAAAACCCTACAGAAAATAGGCATAGGGGGAACTTTCCTCAACATAATAAAGGCCATATATGACAAAACCACAGCCAACATCATCCTCAATGGTGAAAAACTGAAAGCATTTCCACTAAGATCAGGAAAAAGACAAGATTGCCCACTCTCACCACTCCTATTCAACATAGTTTTGGTAATTCCAGCCACAGCAATCAGAAAAGAAAAAGAAATAAAAGGAATCCAAATCAGAAAAGAAGAAGTAAAGCTGTCACTGTTTGCAGATGACATGATACTATACACAGATCATCCAAAAGATGCTACCAGAAAACTACTAGAGCTAATCAATGAATTTGGTAAAGTAGCAGGATACAAAATTAATGCACAGAAATCTCTGGCATTCCTATACACTAATGATGAAAAATCTGAAAGTGAAATTAAGAAAACACTCCCATTTACCATTGCAACAAAAAGAATAAAACACCTAGGAATACACCTACCTAAGGATACAAAAGACCTGTATGCAGAAAATTATAAGACACTGATGAAAGAAATTAAAGATGATAGAAATAGATGGAGAGATATACCATGTTCTTGTATTGGAAGATTCAACATTGTGAAAATGACCCTACTACCCAAAGCAATCTACAGTTTCAATGCAATCCGTATCCAAATACCACTGGCATTTTTCACAGAACTAGAACAAAAAATTTCACAATTTGTATGGAAACAAAAAAGACTCCGAATGGCCAAAGCAATCTTGAAAACGAAAAACAGAGCTGCAGGAATCAGGCTCCCTGGCCTCAGACTATACTACAAAGCTACAGTAATGAAGTCAGTATGGTACTGGCACAAAAACAGAAAGATAGATCAGTGGAACAGGATAGAAAGCCCAGAGATAAACCAACGCATATATGGTCACCTTATCTCTGATAAAGGAGGCAGGAATGTACAGTGGAGAAAGGACAGCCTCTTCAATAAGTGGTGCTGGGAAAACTGGACAGGTACATGAAAATGTATGACATTAGATTACTCCCTAACACTATACACAAAAATAAGCTCAAAATGGATTAAAGACCTAAATGTAAGGCCATACACTACAAAACTCATAGACCAAAAAATACGCAGAAAACTCTATGACATAAATCACAGCAAGATACTTTTTGACCCACCGCCTAGAGAAATGGAAATAAAAATAAACAAATGGGACCTAATGAAACTTAAAAGCTTTTGCACAGCAAAGGAAACCATAAACAAGACTAAAAGACAACCCTCAGAATGGGAGAAAATATTTGCAAATGAAGCAACTGACAAAGGATTAATCTCCAAAATTTAGAAGCAGGTCATACAGCTCAATAACATAAAACAAACAACCCAATCCAAAAATGGGCAGAAGACCTAAAAAGACATTTCTCCAAAGAAGATATACAGATTGTCAACAAATACATGAAAGAATGCTCAACATCATTAATCATTAGGGAAATTCAAATCAAAACTGCAGTGAGATATCATCTCACACCGGTCAGAATGGCCATCATCAAAAAATCTAGAAACAATAAATGCTGGAGAGGGTGTGGAGAAAAGGGAACACTCTTGCACTACTGGTGGGAATGTGAATTGGTACAGTCACTATGGAGAACAGTATGGAGGTTCCTTAAAAAACTACAAATAGAACTACCATATGACCCAGCAATCCCACTACTGGGCATATACCCTGAGAAAACTATAATTCAAAAAGAGTCATGTACCAAAATGTTCATTGCAGCTCTATTTACAATAGCCAGGAGATGGAAACAACCTAAGTGTCCATCAACAGATGAATGGATAAAGAATAAGTGGCACATATATACAATGGAATATTACTCAGCCATAAAAAGAAGCGAAATTGAGTTATTTGTAGTGAGGTGGACGGACCTAGAATCTGTCATACAGAGTGAAGTAAATCAGAAAGAGAAAGACAAATAACGTATACTAATACATATATATGGAATGTAAGGAAAAAAATGTCATGAAAAACCTAGGTGTAAGAAGGGAATAAAGGCACAGACCTACTAGAGAATGGACTTGAGGATATGGGGATGGGAAGGGTAAGCTGTGACAAAGTGAGAGAGTGGCATGGACATATATACACTACCAAACATAAAATAGTTAGCTAGTGGCAAAGAGCCGCATAGAACAGGGTGATCAGCTCGGTGTTTTGTGACCACCTGGATGCGTGGGATAGGGAGCATGGGAGGGAGGGAGACGTGGGAGGGAGGAGATATGGGAACATATGTATATGTATAACTGATTCACTTTGTTATAAAGCAGAAACTAACACACCATTGTAAAGCAATTATACTCCAATATAGATGTAAGAAAAAACAAACAAAAAACAAAAAAACAGGTATTGAGATGCTTCCCTGGTGGCGCAGTGGTTGAGAGTCCACCTGCCTATGCAGAGGACACGGGTTCGTGCCCGGTCCAGGAAGATCCCACTTACCGTGGAGCAGCTAGGCACGTGAGCCATGGCCACTGAGCCTGGGCGTCTGGAGCCTGTGCTCCATAACGGGAGAGCCCACAACAGTGAGAGGCCCGTGTACCACACACACACACACACACACACACACACACAAAAAAAAAAAAAAAACAGGTATTGAGACTAAGGATTCACTCTATCACACTATCACACTAGGTGTGAAAAATATCAAATGTAAATTTGGGCCATTTTCTGATATCAGCTCTACTCTGATAAACATTGTAAACTGTCACAAGAAAGGAAAGTGGGGCATGAAATCCCCAGAACTTAACTCGGGTCCCTATGTCTGGAAAACATTCCTTTGTTTCTGAATGAACAACACTTGCTGGGTAAATGTGGTGGAGAATGCACCTTAGGTTCACACCCTCTCTCAAGCCTACAGTGTTCCAGAACTCAGTCCTAACTCCATCCGTGCTCAAAGATTTTCTCTCTTCTAGTAGAAACTCTCCTAGTAGAATGGTTCTCCAGGTCAATAATAGTAGTAAATGGCAGGGAAAATTTTAAGTCAAGAAATTTTGTTTACTACCATCATCCTCTCTGGGATGATGGTTTCATGTCAGATTAAAAAGAAAGTGCATTGAATGCCAGAGCAGTTATGGAAGGTAGGGAATATCATATACTCTCACCAGACCCCAATCTATAACATGAGTCATTTAATATCTGATTCAATTAGTGGTCCCCAGCCCCCACCTACTCCCTACTCTGTACTCCCTACTGTGGTCACTCAAGGGATCCTTACTAGTCTTCCTCTTACTGGTCTTCCTTAACCTGGGGTCCTTAGACTGAATGTGTGTAGAATTTAGGGGATCCTTGAATTTGTGTGGGGAAAATGTTTACTAATGTTTAACTAAATATTTAGTTAACTAACATTTAGCACTTCCTTCAATTATGAATGTAAGCAACAAACCACGATAGTACTAGCAATACCTGTGTCTTTGTCACAAATAGAAATCACATTTTTTTCTTATTATTGATGCTTGTAGATATCTTTTGTAACACCGTTAGAGGTAATAATTTGTGTTTAACACTACTTTGAAAATGAAGTAGTTATTAGATCCACTGCTAGAGCTGGTTCTTTAATGTGTCATACTATCAATATATCACAGATTTGTTTTTCTAATATTTTGATAACAGTTTTCATAATCTAAGTATTTTGTTTTGTGCATGTAAAAACATACTGAAAAAAGTCCATAGGCTTCACTAGACTGTTAATTGGCTCCACTGAACAAGTAAGGTTAAAACTTGCTCCCTAGAGTTTCCGTCCATGGGTGAATTTTTAGACTTTCAGTAAACACATCGTGGGGTCATCATGTGCTTATATACAACAGCAGGTCATGTGCCCAAAAATATCTTGGACATATGGGATCAGTTCATTCCCTTTTATCCATATCTCAAACACTTCCCCTTTTGATTCCTGTGACTATCTTCTGCAGACACTCTCCCAATCCCATTCTGGTTTCTTCTTCTGTCTTATAGTTTCCAGAAAATCTGTAAAAATCTCTTCTTTATCATTCCTTTATCATATCTTAGTCTCCAACTATAAGGTAAGGTTAAGGTAAGTTTAACCTAGCAATGTCTCCTGATTTAATTTTTAAAGTTTCCTCCTGATCATGTAACCTCTCTTAAGCCATTGCCAGGGAAGAAAAGTTCACCACCCCCCTCCCTTGTCTAGTAATTCTTACCTTAGAAACTATTGCCTGATACTAACATGACGTTTTCCTTTCATTGAGGTTGGTTCTGCCTTTTTCTCTAGATCCATTTTAAGACAGTTTCCATGTCTCCCCTCTCTCTTCTTCTCTACACCAAGTAGCCATTGACTCCTCAGCCATGGTAAAGATCTGCCTGGTTTCCAGACTTTGCCTCATACTTGTCCACTCTTCAGGCCACTCTCAGTGTGGGGGTCCCAGATGGGTGAGTGATGCATTGAGCATCTGCCAAAGTCAAGACTGCTCATTTCACTACAAATATGTCATGTCTCTCTGGGCAGTCAAAGATGAGTTAATTTTAAAAGTGCCTCACTGATGATCAGTAAGGATGATCCAATCAACTAACCACTTATTGATTCACTTCACATTTAGGATCTTGTACAGAATGACCCTATCCAGCCATATTTTTCATCACTAACTGCCATGGTTTGAATGTTTGCATCCCTCTAAAATTTGTGTGTTAAAATCCTTATGCCAAGGTAATGGTATTAGAGGTGGGGCCTTTGGAGGTTATTAGGTCCTGAGAATGGAGCCCTCATGAACAGGATTAGGGCTCTTATAAAAGAGACCCCAAAAAGATGCTTCAACCCATTCCACCACTGCAGAACTTGGTAGTTTGCAACCAATAAGAGGGCCACTACCATGTTGGCACTCTGATCTTAGACTTCCAGATTCAAGAATTGTAAGAAATAAGTTTCTGTTGTTTATAAGCTTCTCAGTCTGTAGTTTTTCATTATAGCAGGCGAAGCAGACTAAGATACTACTTGTACATGTAGTGGACACTGTGATGCAAATCTCTGGTTCAGTTTTGGGAGATTGTACCTTTCTAAGAATTTGTCCATTTCTTCTGGGTTGTCCATTTTATTGGCATATAGTTGCTTGTAGTAGTCTCTTATGATCCTTTGCATTTTTGTGGTGTCAATTGTAACTTCTCCTTTTTCATTTCTAATTTTATTGATTTGGTCCCTCTCCCTTTTTTCTGGCTAAAGGTTTATCAATTTTGTTTACCTTCTCAAAGAACTAGCTTTTTGTTTTATTGATCTTTTCTATTGTTTTTTAAGTCTTTATTTCATTTATTTCTGCTCTGATCTTTATGATTTTTTTCCTTGTGCTAACTTTGGATTTTGTTTGTTCTTCTTTCTCTAGTTGCTCTAGGTGTAAGGTTAGGTTGTTTATTGGGGATTTTCTTGTTTCCTGAGATAAGATTGTATTGCTATAAACTTTCCTTTTAGAGCTGCTTTTGCTGCATCCCATTTTCTCTAGGTATTCTTTGGTTTCCTGTTTAATTTTTTCAGTGATCCATTGGTTGTTTAGTATCACGTGTTTTTGTTTTCTACAATTTTTTCTTGTAGTTGATTTCTAATCTCAGAACATTGTGCTTGGAATAGATGCTTGATATGATTTCAATATTCTTTAATTTATTGAGGCTTGCTTTATAGCCCAGCATGTGATCTATCCTGGAGACTGCTCCATATGCATTTGAAAAGAATGTGTATTCTGCCTTTTTCAGATGGAATGCTCTATACATTTCAATTAGGTCCAGCTGACTTAATGTGTCATTTAAGGCCTGCATTTACTTATTGATTTTCTGTCTAGATGTTCTGTCCATTGATGTAAGTCGGGTGTTAAAGTTCTCCACTATTATTGTGTTACTATTGATTTCTCCTTTATGGCTGTTCTCCTTATATATTGGGGTGTTCCTCTGTTGGGTGTATATATATTTACAACTGTTATATCTTCTTCTTGGATTGATCTCTTGATCATTATGTAGTGTCCTTCTTTGTCTCTTGTACCAGTCTTTATTTTAAAGTCTATTTTGCCAGAGTATTGCTACTCCAGCTTTCTTTTGATTTCCATTTGCATGGAATACCTTTTTTCATCCCCTCACTTGCTGTATGTGCCCCTACACATGAAGTGGGTCTGTATGTATCCCTAGATCTGAAGTGGGTCTTTTGTAGAGTGCATATATATGTTTTTGTAGGTCATTTTTCTTCCCTTCCTCTTTTGTTCTCTTCTCTTGTGATTTGATTACTAACTTTACTGTTGTGTTTGGATTCTTTTTTCTCTTTTGTGTGTACATCTATTGTAGATTTTTGGTTTGAGGTTTTGACATAGCAATCTATATATATATACAAGATTGTATAGATAGATATAGATATAGATATAGATATATAGATATAGAGATGTCTATATCTATAATTGTTTTAAGTTGCTGGTCTCAATTTCAAATGCATTTCCGATATCCTGCATTTGTACTCTCCTCTTCTCATGATTGCTGGTTTTGATAATCTTTTGTGTGGATGACCTCCTACATTTACTGTATGTTTGCCTTTAACAGCGTGCTTTCCCATTCATAATTTTCTTGTTCCTAGTTGTGGCCTTTTCTTTTCCGCCTAGAGAAGTACAATTTGCTATAAAGCTGGTTTGGTGGTGCTGAATTCTCTTAGCTTTTGCTTGTCTGTAAAGCTTTTGATTTCTCCACTGAATCTGAATAAGAGCTTTGCTGGGTAGATTATTATTGGTTGTAGGTTTTCCCCTTTCATCACTTTAAATATATCAGGCCACTCTTTCCTGATCTGCATTTTCTGCTGAAAAATCAGTTGTTAACTGTATGAGGGTTCCCTTGTATGTTATTTGTTGCTTTTAATATTTTCTCTTTGTCTTTAATTTTTGTCAATTTGATTAATATGTATCTTGGTGTTTCCCTCCTTGGGTTTATCCTGTATGAGACTCTGTGCTTCCTGGACTTGGGTGACTGTTTCCTTTCTCATGTTTGAGAAGTTTTCAGCTATTATCTCTTCAAATATTTTCTCAGGCCTTTCTCTCTCTCTTCTCCTTCCAGGACTGCTATAATCTGAATATTGGTGCATTTAATGTTGTCCCAGAGGTCTCTTAAACTGTCCTCATTTCTTTTCATTATTTTTTCTTTATTCTGTTCTGTGGCAGTGATTTCCACCATTCTGTCTTCCAGCTCACTTATCCATTCTTCTGCCTCATTTAGTCTGCTATTGATTCCTTCTAGTGTATTTTTCATTGCAGTTATTGTATTGTTCAGCTCTGTTTGTTTGTTCTTTAAATGTTCTAGCTCTTTTTAAATTTCTTGTATCTTCTTGGTCTGTGCTTCCATTCTTTTTCCAGTATCATCTTTACTATCATTACTCTGAATTCTTTTTCAGGTAGATTTCCTATCTCCACTTCACTTAGTTGTTCTTTTGGGATTTTATCTTGTTCCTTTGTCTAGAACATATTCCTCTGTCATCTCATTTTGTCTAAATTTCTGTGTTTGTAGTCCCATAGGCTGCAGAATTGTAGTTCCTCTTGCTCCTGTTGTACGCTCCCTGGTGGATGAGGCTGGTCTAAGAGGCTTGTGCAGGCTTCCTGGTGGAAGTGACTGGTGCCTACCCACTGATGGGTGGATCTAGGTCTTTTCCCTCTGGTGGGCAGGGCCATGTCAAGGGGTGTGTTTAGAGGCAGCCGTGGGCTCAGGAAGACTTTTGGCAGCCTGTCTGCTGATGGGTGGGACTGTGTTCCTGCCCTGTCTGTTGTTTGGCTTGAAGTGTCCCACACTGGAGCCTAAGGGCTGTGGGTGAGGCCAGGCCTTGGCATCAAAATGGAGGTATCCAGGATAGCTCACACCAATGAGTACTCCCCAGTTCCTCTGTCACCACATGTCCTTATCCCTGCAGTGAGCCAAAGCTAACCCCGCCTCCCAGGAGACCCTCCAAGATCAGCAGGTAGGTCTGGCCCAGGTTCCTATGAAGTCACTGCTATTTCCCCTGGTTCCTGGCACACCTGACACTTTGCTTGCAACATCCAAGAGTGGCGTCTCTCTTTCCCCCAGTCCTGTGGAGTTCCTGTGATCAAGCCCCACTGGTCTTCAAATCCAAATGCTCCGGGGGCTCCTCCTCTTAATGCCAGACCCCCAGCTAAGGACCATGACATGTGGCTCAGAACTCTCACTCCTGTGAGAGAACCTCTGCAATATAATTATTTTCAAGCTTGTGGGTCGTACATCTGGTGAGCATTGGATTTGATGGTATCTTGAATGTGACCCTCCTACTGTCTCACTGTGTCCTCTTCTTTGTCTTTGGAAATACAGTATCTTTTTTGATAGGTTCCAGTCTTTTTTGGTCAGTGGGGTTGTTCAGAAGTTAATTGTGTTTTTCGTGTTTTTGTGAGAGGAGGTGAGCTCAAGTTCTTCTATTTCTCCATCTTCTCAGCAAACTCTGTTCCATCTATTACTTGTTTAATTTAAAAGAAAAAAATGTTTTAATTTTTGAATTTTATTTTATTTATTTTTTTATACAGCAGGTTCTTATTGCTTTTCCATTTTATACATATTAGTGTATATATGTCAATCCCAATCTCCCAATTCATCCCACCACCACCATTCCCCACCGCCACTTTCCCCTCTTGGTGTCCATATGTTTGTTCTCTACATCTGTGTCTCAGTTTCTGCCCTGCAAACGAGTTCAGCTGTACCATTTTTCTAGGTTCCACACATATGCATTAATATATGATATTTGTTTTTCTCTTACTGACTTACTTCACTCTGTATGACAGTCTCTAGATCCATCCATGTCTCTACAAATGACCAAATTTCCTTCCTTTTTATGGCTGAATAATATTCCATTGTATATATGTGCCATATCTTCTTTATCCATTCGTCTGTCGATGAGCATTTACGTTGCTTCCATGATCTGGCTGTTGTAAATAGTGCTGCAATGAACATTGGGGTGCATGTGTCTTTTGACTTATGGTTTTCTGAGGGTATATGCCCAGTAGTGGGATTGCTGGGTCATATGGTTATACTATTTTTAGATTTTTAAGGAACCTCCATACTGTTCACCATAGTGGCTGTGTCAATTTACATTCCCACCAACAGTGCAAGAGGGTTCACTTTTCTCCACACCCTCTCCAGCATTTGTTGTTTGTAGATTTTCTGATGATGCCCATTCTAACTGGCGTCAGGTGATACCTCCTTGTAGTTATGATTTGCGTTTGTCTAATAATTAGTGATGTTGAGCAGCTTTCATCTGCTTCTGGACCATCTGTATGTCTTCTTGGGAGAAATGTCTATTTAGGTCTTCTGCCCATTTTTGGATTGGGTTGTTTGTTTTTTAAATATTGAGCTGCATGTGCTGTTTATATATTTTGGAGATTAATCCTTTGTTCACTGATTCGTCTGCAAATATTTTCCCCCATTCTGAGGGCTGTCTTTTCATCTTGTTTATGGTTTCCTTTGCTGTCCAAAAGCTTTTAAGCTTCATTAGGTCCCATTTGTTTATTTTTGTTTTTATTTTCATTACTCTAGGAGGTGGATCAAAAAGATATTGCTGTGATTTTTGTCACAGAGTGTTCTTCCTATGTTTTCCTCTAAGAGTTTTATAGTATCTGGTCTTACATTTAGGTCTCTAATCCATTTTTAGTTTATTTTGGTGCATGGTGTTAGGGAGTGTTCTAATTTCATTCTTTTACATGTAGCTGTCCAGTTTTCCCAGCACCACTTATTGAAGAGACTGTCTTTTCTCCATTGTATATCCTTGCCTCCTTTGTCATGATTAGTTGACCACAGGTACATGGGTTTATCTCTAGAATTTCCATGCTATTCCATTGATCTATATTTCTGTTTTTGTGCCAGTACATATTGTCTTGATTACTGTAGCTTTGTAGAATAGTCTGAAGTCAGGGAGTCTGATTCTTCCAGCTCTGTTTTTTTCCCCTCAAGACTGCTTTGGCTATTCAGGGTCTTTTTTGTCTCCATACAAATTTTAAGATTTTTTGTTCTAGTTCTGTTAAAAATGCCATTGGTGATTTGATAGGGATTGCATTGAATCTGTAGATTGCTTTGGGTAGTATAGTCATTTTACAATATTGATTCTTCCAGTCCAAGAACATGGTACACCACTCCATCTGTTTGTATCACTTTTAATTTCTTTCATCAGTGTCTTATAATTTTCTGCATTCAGCTCTTTTGTCTCCCTAGGTAGGTTTATTCCTAGGTATTTTATTCTTTTTGTTGCAGTGGTAAATGGGAGTGTTTCATTAATTTCTTTTTCAGATTTTTCATCATTAGTGTATAAGAATGCAAGAGATTTCTGTGCATTAATTTTGTATCCTGAAACATTACCAAATTCATTGATTAGCTCTAGAAGTTTTCTGGTAGCATCTTTAGGATTCTCTATGTATAGTATCATGTCATCTTCAAACACTAACAGTTTTACTTCCTCTTTTCCAATTTGTATTCCTTTTATTTCTTTTTCTTCTTTGATTGCTGTGGCTAGGACTTCCAAAACTATGTTGAATAACAGTGGTGAGAGTGGACATACTTGTCTTGTTCCTGATCTTAGAGGAAATGCTTTCAGTTTTTCACCATTGAGAATATTTGCTGTGGTTTGTCATATATGGCCTTTATTATATTGAGGTAGGTTCCCTCTATGCCCACTTTCTGGAGAGTTTTTATCATAAATCGGTGCTGAATTTTGCCAAAAGCTTTTTCTGCATCTATTGAGATGATCATATGGTTTTTCTTCTTCAATTTTGTTAATATGGTGTATCACATTGATTGATTTGCATACATTGAAGAATGCTTGCATCCCAGGGATAAATCCCACTTGATCATGGTGTATGATCCTTTTAATGTGTTGTTGGATTCTGTTTGCTAGTAGTTTGTTGAGGAATTTTGTTTCTATATTCATCAGTGATATTGGTCTGTAGTTTTCTTTTTTGTAGTATCTTTGCCTGCTTTGGGTACCAGGGTGATGGTGGCCTCATAGAATGAGTTTGGGAGTGTTCTTTCCTCTGAAATTTTTTGGAAGAGCTTGAGAAGGATGAGTGTTAGCTCTTCTCTAAATGTATGATAGAATTCACCTGTGAAGCCATCTGGTCCTGGACTTTTGTTTGCTGGAAGACTTTTAATTTCAGTTTCAATTTCATTACTTGTGATTGGTCTGTTCATATTTTCTACTTCTTCCTGGTTCATTCTTGGAAAGTTATACTTTTCTAAGAATTTTTCCGTTTCTTAGAGGTTGTCCATTTTATTGGCCTAGAGTCACTTGTAGTAGTCTCAGGATGCTTTGTATTTCTGCGGTGTCTGTTGTAACTTCTCCTTGTTCATTTATAATTTTATTGAGTCCTCTCCCTCATTTTTTTGATGAATCTGGCTAATGGTTTATCAATTTTCTTTATCTTCTCAAAGAACCAGCTTTTATTTTTATTGATCTTTGCTCCTGTTTTCTTGTTTCTCTTTCATTTATTTCTGCTCTGAGGTTTATGATTTCTTTCCTTCTGCTAACTTCGCATTTTGTTTGCTTTTCTTTCTCTAGTTCTTTTAGGTGTAAGGTTAGATTTTTTATTTGAGATTTTTGTTTCTTGAGGTAGGCTTGTATTGCTATAAACTTCCCTCTTAGAACTGCTTTTGCTGAACACCATAGGTTTTGGATCATTGTGTTTTCATTGTCATTTTTCTCTAGGTATTTTTTGATTTCCTCTTTGATTTCTTTAGTGATCTCTTGGTTATGTAGTAATGTATTGCTTAGCCTCCATGTGTCTGTGTTTTTTACGTTTTTTTCCCCTGTAATTTATTTCTAATCTCATAGCATTGTGGTCAGTAAAAATGCTTGATATGATTTCAATTTTCTTAAATTTACTGAGGCTTTATTTGTGACCCAAGATGTGATCTATCCTGGAGAATGTTCTGTGTGCACTTGAGAAGTAAGTGTAATCTGCTGGTTTTGGATGGAATGTCCTATGAATATCAATTAAATCTCTCTGGTCTATTGTGGTTAAAGCTTGTGTTTCCTTATTAATTTTCTGTTTGGATGATCTGTCCACTGGTGTAAGTCAGGTGCTAAAGTCCCCCATTAGTATTGTTTCTGTTGAGTTCCTCTTTTACAGCTGTTATCAGTTGCCTTATGTATTGAGGTGTTCCTATGTTGGGTGCATATATATTTATAACTGTTATATCTTCTTGGATTGATCCCTTGATCATTATGTAGTGTCCTTCCTTGTCTCTTGTAACATTCTTTATTTTAATGTCTATTTTGTCTGATATGAGTATTGCTACTCCAGCTTTCTTTTGTTTCTATTTGCATGGAATATCTTTTTCCATCCCCTCACTTCAGTCTGTATGTGTCCCTAGGTCTGAAGTGGGTCTCTTATAGACAGCATATATATGGGTCTTCTTTTTGTATCCATTCAGTGAGCCTGTATCTTTTGGTTGTAGCATTTAATCCATTCACGTTTAAGGTAATTATCGATATGTATGTTCCTATTACCATTTTCTTAATTGGTTTGGGTTTGTTTTTGTAGGTCCTTTTCTTCTCTGTGTTTCCCACCTAGAGAAGTTCCTTTAGCATTTGTTATATAGCTGGTTTGGTGGTGCTGAATTCTCTTAGCTTTTGCTTGTCTGTAAAGCTTTTGATTTCCCCATCAAATCTGAATAAGATTCTTGCCAGGCAGAGTAATCTTGGTTGTAGTTTCTTCCCATACATCATTTTAAATATGTCATGCCACTTCCTTCTGTCTTGTAGAGTTTCTGCTAAGAAATCAGCTGTTAACCTTACGGGAGTTCCCTTGCATGTTATTTCTCTTTTCTCCCTTGTTGCTTTCAGTAATTTTTCTTTTCTTTAATTTTTGCCAATTTGATTACTATGTGTCTTGGAGTGTTTCTCCTTGGGTTTATCCTGTATGGGACTCTCTGCACTTCCTGGACCTGGGTGGCTATTTCCTTTTCCATGTTAGGGAAGTTTTTGGCTATAATCTCTTTAAATATTTTCTCAGGTCCTTTCTCTGTCTCTTCTCCTTCTGGGACTCCTATAATGCAAATGTTGTTGCATTTAATGTTGTCCCAGAGGTCTCTTCAGCTGTCTTCATTTCTTTTCATTCTTTTTTCTTTATTCTGTTCTCCAGCAGTGAATTCCACCATCCTGTCATCCAGTTCACTTATCCGTTCTTCTGCCTCAGTTATTCTGCTATTGATTCCTTCTAGTGTAGTTTTCATTTCAGTTATTGTGTTGTTCATCTCTGTTTGTTTGTTCTTTAATTCTTCTAGGTCTTTGTTAAACATTTCTTGAATCTTCTCGATCTTTGCCTCCATTTTTTTTCTGAGGTCCTGGATCATCTTCACTATCATTATTCTGAATTCTTTTTCTGGAAGGTTGCCTATCTCCACTTCATTTAGTTTTTTTTTTTTTCTGGGATTTTATCTTGTTGTTTCATCTGGTACATAGCCCTCTGCCTTTTCATCTTGTCTATCTATCTGTGAATGTGGTTTTTCTTCCACAGGCTGCAGGATTGTAGCTCTTTTTGCTTCTGTTGTCTGCCCTCTGGTGGTTGAGGTTATCTACAAGTCTTGTGCAAGTTTCCTGATGAGAGGGACTTGTGGTTGGTAGAGATGGCTGTTGCTCTGGTGGGCAGAGTTCAGTAAAACTTTAATCCACTTGTCTGCTGATGCGTGGGGTTGGGTTCCCTCCCTGTTGGTTGTTTGAGGCGACCCAACACTGGAACCTACCCAACTCTTTGTTAGGACTAATGGCAGACTCTGGGAGGACTCACACTAAGGAGTACTTCCCAGAGCTTCTGCTGCCAGTGTCCTTGTCCTCAAGGTGATACACAGCCACCCCCTGCCTCTGCAGAAGACCTTCCAACTCTAGCAGGTAGGTCTGTTCAGTCTCCTACGGGGTCACTGCTCCTTCCCCTGGGTCCTGATGCCCACACTACTTTGTGTGTGCCCTCCAAGAGTGGAGTCTCTGTTTCCCCCAGTCCTGTCAAAGTCCTGCAATCGAACCCCACTAGCCTTCAACGTCTGATTCTCTAGGAATTTCTCCTCCTGTTGCTGGAACCCCAGGTTGGGAAGCCTGATGTGGGGCTCAGAACCTTCACTCCAGTGGGTGGACTTCCATGGTATAAGTGTTCTCCATTTTGTGAGTCACCAACCGAGCAGTTATGGGATTGGATTTTATTGTGATTGCGCCCCGCCTACCATTTCATTGTGACTTCTCCTTTGTCTTTGAATATGGGGTATAATTTTTGGTGAGTTCCAGTGTCTTCCTGTCAATGATTGTTCAGAAGTTAATTGTGATTCTGGTGCTCTCGCAAGAAGGAGTCTAAAAAATTTTTTTAAACTCTCATTTACTTTCCTCTGAACAGTTCAATTTACTGGCTATTCAAGCAGTAGTTCAACTGTAGCACTGAGGTTTAAGAATATATTGTCTTCTTCTTCTCTCAATATCTTCCCAGAAATGATATATGAGGGGCACACACACTTCCATGGTGACTACAATAGCCAGCCATCACATACCTTTCCTGGTGACCACAGCTGTCACTGCCAAGCAACTGACTAACATTTATTCTTATTATACCTAATTTATCCTAAAATTTCCTTTTTTTAAATATTAAGAGTGCCATTTTTAACCACTTTTCTTATCCTTTTTTTTTTAACTTTAGCTCATTTTGCCATTTTTTTGATTAACATATCCTTTTAAGCTGGCTTTAAAGAACATGGCTATTTACTGTCACTACCACAATCAAAAAAACAGGTTCTTACATGGTTCTCCCCAGAACCCTTGAGGACTGATAGGAATGTGACAACTGTTCTTACCTTTAAGAAGGGATTGTGCCCTAGAGGAAAACATAGGCAGAACACTCTTTGACATAAATCACAGCAAGATACTTTTTTGACCCACCTCCTAGAGTAATGAAAATAAAAACAAAAATAAACTAATGGGGTCTAATTAAACTTAAAATCTTTTGCACAACAAAGGAAACCATAAACAAAACAAAAAGGCAACCCACAGAATGGGAGAAAATATTTGCAAATGAAGCAACCAACAAGTGATTAATTTCCAAAATATACAAACAGCTCATGCAGCTCAATATCAAAAAAAAAAAACCTAATCAAAAAATGGGTGGAAGACCTAAATAGACATTTCTCCAAAGAAGACATACAGATGGCCAGCAAACACATGGAAAGGTGCTCAACAGCACTAATTATTAGAGAAATGCAGATCAAAACTACAATGAGGTATCACCTCACACTGGTCAGAATGGCCATCATCAAAAAATCTACAAACAGTAAATGCTGGAGAGGATGTGGAGAAAAGGGGACCTTCTTGCACTGTTGGTGGGAATGTAGATTGATACAGCCACTATGGAGAACAGTATGGAGGTTCCTCAAAACACTAAAAATAGAACTACCATGTGACCCAGCAATCCCACTCCTGGGTGTTTACCTAGAGAAAGCCAGAATTCAAAAAGATACATGCACCCCATTATTCATAACAGCACTATTTACAAATAACCAGGACATGGAAGCAATCTAAATGTCCATCAACAGAGGAATGGATACAGAAGTTGTGGTACATATATACAATGGAATATTACTCAGCAATAAAAAGGAATGAAATAGTGCCATTTACAGAGATGTGGATAGACTTAGAGACTGTCATACAGAGTGAAGTAAGTTAGAAAGGGAAAAACAAATATCATATAATATTGCTTATATGTGAAATCTAGAAAAATGGTACAGATGAACTTATTTTCAAAGCAGAAATAGAGACACAGATGTAGAGAACAACTTATGGATAGCCAGGGGGGAAGGGGGGCATGGGATGAATTGGGAGATTGGGATTGACATATATACACTACTATGTATAAAATATGTAACTAATGAGTACCTACTGTATAACACAGGGAACTCTATAATGTTTGTACCTTCTCTAAGCTTTCTCATTCAACGAAACTGATCACTCCTTTGTGGCAAGATTTGGTAGGAAACAAGAATCTTTTTCCTCCTCTCCTGTCCAGTGGGATTCAGGATAAGGCTGGCCTTCATACCCAGCATGCTTCCTTTTAGACTGTTCATGTGCTAACAAAAATACATCAGCAGCACACACACCATCCTGGTGCCAGAAAGGGTGTTTATAAAAATTGTTCAGATTCTTATTTCTCTCTTCCAGAAATTGCCTTCTCTCTGATCCAGGTTACAGATCTGTGCCAGAACCCTGGGTCTTGAAAAAACTGTGAAGAATATTTATCAATATCACCCAGTTTTCCACTTCAACCACCCACTCCCCAAATCCTCAACAATTATGTTACTCTAGATTGTTGGGGTTTTTTCAATTCATAGATATTTTCTTTCTTTTCTTTTTTTGCATCTCTTACTTGTGGTAAAAATACACATAACATAAATCTTACCATTTTTAAGAGCACATTGTGTTTAGTGGCATTAATAATCCAGGTTCTGTTTCAGAATCAAACTGGAGTTGTTGCTCACTTCTAACAACTGCCTGCTATTTTTCATCCCTCTAATTTCCAATCTTACTTTTGCTTATAGGGCAATGACCAGAATGACTCTTGGTAATGAAAAGTTTGCCTTCTCATCTAGCTTAGGCTTCCTGTTATCTTGGTGTGTCCAGCCAGGTGAGGCAGACTAGCAGGCCTCTGTGAAATCTGTGCATTTCAGTGAAGTGCTCATTTGTCTTTGGTTCCCTCTCTCTCTTCCTCCCTCTCCCTCCCTCTCATATGGAACTGAACCTGAGTGCTCTGTTTGGGCTCATGTGATTTCTCATTCCATCGCAATAGGTATCTGAAGGATATAATATTGCTTAAGTAGAGAAGGAAGGAAAAGTATCCCTGGTGAAAACAGCATGTAGCAGAACACAGAGGCCACTAACCATAGAGTTAGTGCTCAGGGCATATCATTTGGAATGGGACATAAAAGAGATCTGAAACATAAATCTGCAGAGGGAAATTTGGGTTAAAATGAAGGTGCCAGAATAAGAGAAGTAAGTGTTGTCCTAAAAAAGGAGGGAGTCATGGAATGAATAAGAGAAGTCTAAATCAGCCTGGGTAGGGAAGAGCCTGTTTATAAAGAAGACTAGATGTCTGACTTTCAGACTTCTTGGGTCTAGACTTTGTGGTTACAGAAGGACAGGAGGGACCTAGGGAGCTGGTGGGTGAAACTCAACAAAGGGCCAACCCAAAGGAGGTATTTGGTGACCAGGAGTGGGAAAGGAGGAAGGTCTCTAAGGGGAGCAAGGTCCAGACACAGAGAGACTGAGAGAATGGGGGAGCAAGACACAGAAAGAGACAACCAGCTGAAGAACTAGGTTGGATGTTGGAGCAGAGATTTGTCAGCACTTGCTCATTTCTCCTCCACACTCACCTCTCCACACAGAAGGCTGATCCTTATGAACAACTGCTTCTCATTGACTATGGGCTTTTCTGACTATGGGAGCCCACTCAGCCCACACAGAGGACAAGCCTGAAGTGCCTGAAAGTTCATTACCTCAGCAGCAGTACTATGTCCGTGATGGACAGGAGTGGTGGGTAAATACCCCAGCTACCTTACCACTCATGTGGGAAAACTCTGAGGTACATGCCCTACACTGTCTCTCAGAGTTCTCCACTGAGACTGAGCCCCAGTTTCCCACAGGAGAACTGACTTCATGGCACGTTCTTCATTGGCTGTCTTCCTTTCCCTGTCTAGTGAAGTTTCCTTCACCTCCCAAGTAAATTATTCACACCTTGATCCTTGTCTCTGGCCTCTCTCTGGGGCAGCGCAGCCCAAAGGAAGGTTTGGTTTAGAACATAGTCATCCTGCACCCCCCAATCCTCTCCCTAACAAGCTTCCAGATCCTCCCTGCTTACCCCTCAGTGTGTGACCAGAGCCACTGGAGGTCCACTCCAGGTGTTCAACATTGAGCCCTGGGGTCTTCTCTTTCCCAGTCCCTTACTTCCTGGTCTGGTTAGCCTGCCTGGGGAAGAGATTGGCACAGGGAGCTCCCACAGAGGTAGGCACCTTGACACAAGCACCACCCCCACGACCACAGCCATGGAAGAATTCAAAGCTAGGAAAAGGACCAGGAGATCTGGAGCACCCTTTCACCCTGCTCCAGAGTAGACAACATAGATTTGGACATTGAGGGGCCCTCACTGGAGTGAGCAGATGGAGTTCTCTTATTAATTTGTCATGATGCCAAGACCGTTTAGTTTCTCTTCTTCAGAATGGAGTCTTTGAGAACTTTGATGGTGATTTGTCTACCACTGCTGCAGCGCTCCCCACTTCCCAACTCTAAGGCAGAGAGGAAAGAATTTATTATTTTAATCAGGGAGGAAAACAAGAGCGACATTGATGCCACTCCATGACAGCACTGTGGCCCCCTACTCTAGAGCCTGCATCATGGAGATGAATGGCCAGGGTTGTTTTCTTATTAACTTAATTTTTGCTGAGGAAAAAAACTCGTGGGCTATTAGGGTGCTCTCCAAATCAGCCATCATGGGGAATTGGTGCTGATTCAAGGGGCTTATATGAAATTAGTACCATGGTGAAAGGTCAATCCAGATGTAAATAAGAGATGCCAGACCAGTGAATGGGATGCTGTAACCAAACCCAATCTCGGTCCCTCCCAGGCTGACCTGGGCCCTAAAGTTGAGGCTGATACTCCAAGCAGCCACCCTAATTGTTGTGGGGGCTGTGGACCCTTGGAGGAGGCTCGACCATTCATTCACTCAACCCAGACCCTGAACTGCCCATTCCTCCACTTCTGTCAGAGATGATGTCAAGATGTCCTCTTGCCTGCTATCATGTGACCACTTGGCTGGCATTCTGCCTTTCAGTCCCTTCTCTGCCACTCTCTAGGGACCACAGGCATGTTCTTGGTTCTCCTCCAAGCCCTACAGGGCCCATGGGAGGCTAGAGCAGGGGTGGGCATGGAAATCTCAGGGTTTCTCAGCATAACCAAGCCTCACCACTATTTCTATTCCATTAAGACCTCTTCCTGGTGGTTCAAGCCACTCTCCAAGGAAGGCTCCGACTCCTCTACTGGTGGATAGCAGGGATCTCCACTCTGCTCTAGAGTTTCCAAACCTGACTCATCAGCCACACCCATCTCCCACTCCCTGGATTTTGATCTAGAGGGAGGTCAGGAAGCAGGTCTCCAGTTCCCATCCCCCTACCCATAGCTCCTTTCCTGGATCCCAGAAAGGGTTCCTGCCCCCTCCACCCCCACCATTTGACATATAACCTGTGCCTTCCTACACCATGTCTTCAAGTGGTACACTATTGAGCCTTCTCAGTGTATAATGGAAGATTTTGGGAAATTAGAAAGCCCTTTTATATCTCAACAAAGCCCAGCTCTGGCAGGCACAAATCCTTGCCTCCACAATTCCCGTTCCAAAAGGGCTTTTTTGAGAGCTCATATTAAGTATCAAAAGCTGAAGGCTGACTCCTTTGTCTTCCTTTGGGTTCCACCTTCACCTGTGAATTATAATGAGTAGAGGCTCAAGAAAGCAAGAAATATTAGCAATAAGAATTGCATTCATGTGTATAAGGGTCAACATCAGATCTGGGCTGACATAGGCTTGTCTGGAAATGACCTCAGCCTCTCGCTTCCCACTGCCTTGCTTCCTTTGAACTACAGAATAAATAGAAGTATTGCAAGTTGGCTTGCAAGCCTTGGGCCTACCTGACTCACACAGTATAAAAAGTTGATGGGAAGCAAAAGCTGTGGTCTCTGTGTCACATTGACCTGCAAGCACCTTGACTCCCCTCTTCAGCAGCCATAGATACCCCACATGGTTGAAAAGAACAAAGAAGCTGTGTGGTTGGCCCTCCCAGTAAGGAGATATTGGGTACACTGTATCTAATTTCCTCTGTCTTTCTATAAAGCTAAGTGTCAGGGTTCTCCAAAGAAATAGAATCAAGAGGATGTGTGTATAGGTATGGAGAGAATTTTATTTTAAGGAACTGGTTTATGTGATTACAAAGGAATGGGGAGTCCAAAATCTGATGGGGGAGGCTGACAGGTGGAGACTAAGGGAAGAGTTGCAGTTAGAGTCCAAAGGCATTCTGCTGGCAGAATTTCTTCTTGCTCAGTGGAGGTCAGTCTTTGCCCTATCAGGGCCTTCAAGAAATTGGACCAGGCCCACCCACAGTATAGAAGGCAATGTGATTTACTCAAAGTCCACTGATTTAAATGTTAATCTCATCAAAAATACCTTCACAAAACTATTCAGAATAATGTTTGACCAAATATCTGGGCACCATGGCCCAGCCAAGTCGATACATAATACTAAGTAACCATAGTGAACATAAGATGGTTGCATCTCATGAGTTTGATTGCCATTTTGAATCATAACCATAATCATATCCCGTAGCCACTCCTGTCTGAGCTCAATCACAGTTGGTTCTGTAAGTGCTGAGCTGCTGCAAGGATCTGTGAGAGGCACAGTAGCCAAAGAGGAGGTCATCTCTTCCCCATCTGACCGCTGGCATCTACTGCCCTGCCTGCAGCTATTCAGGGAGGTTTTTCCTACTCTTTTGTTGCAGGGAAGCTCCCTGGAGAATGTCCCATGGCTCTTGTTTTCCTTGCAGACCACACACAGCCAAGCCTAGTGGTGGGCACCCAGCATCTTGCTGATGGCCCAGCAGACACTCCTGGCCAATGTGGTCCTATGAAGGGCCCTGAAAAAGGTACAACTGCTACTTTCTGAGAAGACAGCAAATCTACCATTGTGGTCTTAAAAATGAACATTCCCTTTTATAATACTTAGCACTTTACAGTTTTCAAAGCACTTTCACATCTGTTATCAATTCGATCCTTCCCAAAGAATGTGAGAAAAGTCTTGGTTCTGGTCTTCATTGCTGCCTCAGGCAGCCAAAGATGGAGTTTTCCAGATCTCCCTTTCTGGCTCGTCCAGGGGCTGCCCTAATGCACTGCACTTTCTCAAGCTAGCAAGAACATGTAGAGACCATGGTGAGTCTCAGAGGCTACAACTGTAGAGGCCTCCTGTAGTTCCTAGTCCCCATTCTCAAAGATGTCACAGGCTACCAGCCTGGTCTTGAGGGTAGAGAAGCAAGCCATGCCCTGGTACTCACTCAGCCATCACTGTCTCTGAAAGGCCAAGATGTCTGACATGACTTACAGCTTGAGAAATGAACTTAGCTCATGTTATTACTAAGAAAGCCAGCAAATGGACCCTGGAAATTATGGCAGCAGTTCAGACTCTCAGCCGGCAAGTCAGCATCTGGGGACCTTTGGGTCTCCATCTGTTAAGCCCCATCAGAGCCAAGTGGACAATGGGGATAGTACAGACACAACTATGAATGTACATGTGTGTGTGTGTGTGTGTGTGTGTGTGTGTGTGCGCGCGCGCGCACGCGCACTCCAGAAGGCCAACTTCAAGCATACCTAAGCTTGAAAACACAGCTGGAATTACCAATAGAGAAAGTAGTGGCCCAAGCCATTGGCAATTCCCTTGGGTCATGCCATGGTGAACCCTGGTGGTCCTTGCCCTAGGAGAGCATCTGACACATGGAGGAAGCAGACACACCCCAAATAAGTCAGATCCTGGGATGTTGTGGGTACTGTTTTAGTTTAGAACCAGAGTGAGGGTGATGGAAGAACTTACACAGGCAAAATTATGTGTGTGGCCCAGGACTGTTCCAAGGTACAGGGATGTGCGAGAAGTTGTCAAGCCATCCAGAGGCCTCAGACTATTGCTGCATCAGTCCCTGAGATAGAAAATGGACAGTGATCAGGAAGGAGTACCAAAGGGTCTTAACCAAGTGCTTCATGAGAGGGGGAACAAGGCTCCCAGAGAGCTGGGGTAGCAGTAACATGACTGGCTAGAAGTGCCAGCTGTCTATGGACTCAGCCACAAAGAGTAGATTGCCAGGGCATGGAGAGCTGCTGTCAGTGAGCACCAACAGCTGCTGGAGCCTAGGTTCTCAGTCTCCACTTCTCTGCTCTCCCTCAGTCACAATCTGGCAGGAAACACCATAAGCCCAAAGGCAGTTCTGCCTCTAACATTTGTGGGGTAGTGAGATAAGAGTACAAAGGGAGGTCCCAAAATTGCAGCCCACCTCCTTCTAACAACACCCATGGCTCTACCCTATACTATGCAGGGTCCCACATGCACACGTGTGGATGGATGAGCCTTCAAGTCCAAGCTCTATCCATGACCCATTCCTTGGGGATACTCATCAATGGCATGGACTAACCTTGGGGGACAGATCCAGAGAAGATGCCCACATAGAACCCAGAAGCAGAATAAGGCCATTTAAACAGGGGACTCTAGGTCCTGCTCACCCTGAGTTTGGTCTCGGGGTAGAGGAGGTGACAGGTGTCATGAAGTCCCAGTGGGAAATTCTCCTTGGCACAGTGCAGGGGTGGGATGAGAAGGTCCTGTAAAGCAGGACTGCTCACAATGTGGTCCACAAAGCAGTGCCAGCCCAAGAGCTGTTTCTCATGGGTTCATGACAAGGTTAGCACAGAAACTGAGTAAGCATTTAGGGATTCAATAGCAATTTGACCACCTAATTTTATGCCTGTTGAGTCTAATAATAATAATAATAAAACATTTGGGTTTTGTTTTGCATTTTTTTGTTTTGTTTTGTTTTTTACTTTTCATTTTTCTAGTAATTTTATTGTATTTTACAAAAACATTGGTCCACAACAGGTTGGAAAATTTTTAATCTGGTCTTTCAGCACAGATAGTTTGAGATGCTCTGCTCTGAAGCACAGGATAAGGTCAGATGCAGCAACTGCCTAAGTGTGAGGGCAGCACTTCCCAGGGGCATGTCTGGGGAAGATGCAGCCTAATCCCCTCTCTGGACATTCAGAGGCTTGCCCTGATCAGCCAGTCCTCCAGAGTGACAGCAGTAGAGTACACATCATAGGCCCTCCAGAAAGGACCACCTGGGACAAAGGGCTCTCACAGAGGTGATTAGGAGAACTGCCGAGGATGGCATCTACACTTTATACAGAGTCCTCTATATTTCAGTCTCTGCTGAGCCACTTGACTGCTGGGCAACCTTGACAAAGGCAACTTCCCTCTCTGAACCCCAGTTTCCTCATCTGTGAAATGGTATAAGGATTAAACAGGTTAAAAGCATGTGAAGCCCTCAGCCCAGCATTATGAGACCTTAAGAGGCTGTGAACTCAGAAACAGGCTGACTCTGCTGTGTTCACACCTCAGATAGCAGGATAGACACCAGATGGGGGAGTAGATATCAACAGGTCAGATCCCAACCCACACGCCCAGCAAACTTGATCTCTAGTGGTCCTCAGCTCTGCCAGCCTCCTGGAACCCTACAGCCACAGGGCCTACTTAGCAATTCTGCAGGGAGCACTCTCACCCAGTGGGGCCTGAGTCACTGCTCAGGATCCTGTGAATCACCAGAAAGGTAGGGAGGATTAGCAGGAACCCAGGATCCTGCTAGGAATATGGACATTTAATCCTTCCCATATGGTGTGCTTAGGAGCAAAAAATACCACAAATATTACTCAGCCCCCACAAGACCGCATACCTGGAAATGAAGAGAAGGAGGGAGGTTGAATTGGCAAGAGCAGTAAACCTGGAGATCAGAATATCTGACGTCCAGTTTCTGACTATGTTGTACACAAGCTGTGTGACTTCAAGCTAATACTATGTAGGATTTATCTTGGGTCAGGTCTCCCAGAAACAGAACCTGAGACAGGGATTCAGATGTATATGGGTTATTGGGTGGGGGTAGGAGCCCTCAGCTGAAAGGGAATGAAGGATGCAGGGCAGAGGAAAGAGCTGAGCAAGGATGTGTTTTCATCTGGAATCTGGCCTCGTCTTGATCCCATGTGGAACTTGGGAGCATGAATAACACCACAAATTTTTCCCTCCCAGAGGCAAGGAGGCTGAGCTGTTATACCCCAAATCAGTAAGTCATTAACTAAATAATGCCCACAGGTGTGGCCATACTCTCCCAGGCTTCTTCTACACAGCAGCTCCCATCAGCCAATGTCAGTCTCCCAGAGAAGGGCCAATAGCCAATGCCTGCAGCTACTGGTCCTGTGGCCTGGGCACCGATAGCATCCCCTACAGGGTTGTCGTAGGAATTAGTGAGATGATACAAATAAGCACAGCAGTGCCTACATATATGTGGCATTCAATAAATGCTGGTCGTATTGTCACAAGATCAGAATTCTAATATTGGCTGTGTGATATTGTTAATACTGGCTGTGCAGTATTGTTACATATACTATAATATTGTTATATGTACTATATAATATATTTTAGATAATATATATATATAGTGTGTGTGTGTGTGTGTGTGTGTGTGTGTGTGTATGTGTATATATGGCTAATACTTCCAGTATCTTTACCAAGTAATTTTGTCACCCCATCCCCCTTGGCCTAAAGCACCCTATAAAAGAGGAGGGGTCTCACTGTTGTTCTCTAAGCTTCCTTCCAACTCTCACATTCACATTCAGAATTCAAGTTTTATGTGTTTCCGCATTGAAGACCCTGTTTTAAGACCTCCTAACCTCCCAGATTTAGTATGTCAAGAAATGCAATGAAAACTTTTGGATAGTATGGGAGGCCTCACGGAATGCCTCCTACCCCAAACTACCTGCCCCCAAAACATATGTCCTCACAGGGCACCTGTGTTATCTAATTTTCCATCAGCCCAAAGAGTTTCACTCTTTTTGTAAGGCCTGACCCCTCCATGTTTATTTACGTTCCAAATGCCCTTGAGAGAGGTAGTATATTCAGTAATGATGGTTCAGTGATTTTTAAAAAGTGGGGATCAATAAGCTCCTCCACAATGGAATTATGGAAGCTAGTGGGGGAGAATCAAACTGAGGTGGGAGTACTGTTGACAGTGAGGTCCAGAATGAGAGCCTGTGTCAGAAGATGAATCTTGGAACACTCTCAGCATTATTCTCACCACTTACACCCAGACCAAAACAGTGCTGCTCTGCTGGATTCAGACATTATGCTGGCCCCTACCTTTTTCCTTCCCATTCTTTACTTCACACCAAAATTTACCTCACCAGTATCCCAGAACCAATCAAAGTTCTTTGCTGTCTGCCAGGGACTGAAGGTGAACAAAGCAGATGGGTTGAGCCAAGATATTGTATGATCAGCAGCATAAGGACACTGGGCACTGAACTGGGGGTCACACAAGGACTCTATTCTCTCCCTTATATGACGTAGTGGGCCACTACACTACTTGTAACTGTGGTAGATTGCAAAAATGAACAGAAGTTTTTCCCGTCCCTGTACCTACAACTTTACAGAGTGACTTTGCTGCTACTTCCATCAAGAAGTGAGGTCTTTCTCTACCCCTCGGATCTGATATTAGCTATGTGGCTTGCTTTGACTAATGGGACAAAGGTGATGAAAGCAAGCAGTGACTTGAAAAGAGTTTGTGCAGTGGGATTTTTATCTCTTTCTGCTCTCAGGAAGCCTACAACTACCATTCTGCAAATGAGCCTGAGACAGCCTTCCAGAAGATAAGAGACTATGTAGTTCAGTTACACCATCACACCAGCCACAGCCAGCAATCACCAATCATGTGAGTGAGCCATCAAACTTCAGCTGACTGCAGACTCATGAGTGATATGAGCAGAAGAACTGCCCAGCTGAACCCAGCCATAATTATCAACTCATAAAAATCATGAACTAAGTAAATGGTGTTGTTTTAATCCACTAAATTTGGGGGTGATTTGTTATGTGGCAATAGCTAACTGATGTAATGATGAATTTGCACTGTTGGTTGGACAGTGCAGAGAAGCACGGAGGTTGAGTACTTAGCCTGGACTCTATTCCTCTCTTAGTTACAACACAGTCATGGATGAGTCACTCCCCTCAACATACACGAAGCCTCAGTTTCCTCATCTATAAAACAGCAGGGTGACCAATCCTCTTAGAGTTGTGTTGCCTGTTCTAATGAGACCCCAAACTATTGTTCATCCTCAATCTCCCAGATTTCCTGTACTTATAGCAAGACCCTCTTCCCTCCCTCACCCTCACTAAACCCCATGGAACTTTAAGAGAATGTGTAACTTCCATCACAGCCTAAGTACCCACCTGTTATGGCCAATCTAGGGAAAGTCAGAGGAGTTTAATATCTGGTGGGTGTGAGTGTGAGAATCGTTTATGGAAATTTATGAAAAGCAAAGCACAAGCTTCTCCGCTGGGCAAGTAATAGGGAAATATTCACCTCTAGATGAAAGAGAAGTTTTTGAAGCAGGAAGAGAATAACCAATTCCCTGCATCAATAAACTGTGGCCTTGTTTCTGAGTATCTGGATCATCCTGACTCTCTCTGTTCTGCTGACCACTCTTGGCAAGAAAGGACCTTGGAGCAGAGCCCTTGGGCCCAAGGTGGCTGAGGAAACCAGAGAACAGTGCCCTATTGTTCTGTCCTGCCATGTGCTGAGAGCCAGGGGTGGAGAGGACAAGGTGCCAGGGGGTAGGATGCTGCAGGCTGCCCACTAGCTTTTTTTTTTCTTTTTTTTTTACATCTTTATTGGAGTATAATTGCTTTACAATGATGTGTTTGTTTCTGCTTTATAACAAAGTGAATCAGTTATACATATACATATATCCCCATATCTCTTCCCTCTTGCGTCTCCCTCCTTCCCACCCTCCACAACCCACCCCTCTAGGTGGTCACAAAGCACCGAGCTGATCTCCCTGTGCTATGTGGCTGCTTCTTACTAGCTATTGGTTTTACATTTGGTAATGTATATATGTCCATGCCACTCTCTCACTTTGTCCCAGCTTACCCTTCCCCCTCCCCGTGTCCTCAAGTACATTCTCTAGTAGATCTGCGTCTTTATTCCCGTCTTACCCCTAGGTTCTTCATGACCTTTATTTTTCTTCTTAGATTCCATATATATGTGTTAGCATACGGTATTTGTTTTTCTCTTTCTGGCTTACTTCACTCTGTATGACAGACTCTAGGTCCATCCACCTCACTACAAATAGCTCAATTTCATTTCTTTTTATGGCTGAGTAATATTCCACTGTATATATGTGCTTCATCTTCTTTATCCATTCATCTGTCTATGGACACAGGTTGCTTCCATGTCCTGGCTATTGTAAATAGAGCTGCAATGAACATTGTGGTACATGACTCTTTGAATTTTGGTTTTCTCAGGGTATATGCCCAGTAGTGAGATTGCTGGGTTGTATGGCAGTTCTATTTTTAGTTTTTTAAGGAACCTCCATACTGTTCTCCATAGTGGCTGTAGCAATAATTTCTCTGGAGATATTTTTAAACTGCTTTGGGCTGAGTGCTGAAGGAGACCCAGGCTGTGGGCCACTATCATCTTTCTGTGTTCCCTGGGACTCCCACACCACACATCAATTGCTCTGTGAGGACAAATGAGACCACATGCTCTGAGCTAGTATTCAGGAGGCTTTTAGGCCTGGCCAAATGCAAATGAGGCTCCTTGAAGCAAATTTTACATTAACAAAAGAATGAAGTATTCATCCTCTTTCATGGGCCAAAAACAAGAGCATCATATTTGACACTGGAAACTCTACTAAAACTAATCTGCTTTTTGGAGACTATCTTAGGGCTGGTCTAGAGCAAGGGTCTCAGCTGGCAGTAGAATGGAAGAACAGCACTTGTAAAGCACTGAGGTCCACATGTGGCCCATCTCCAGGGACAAGTTTAGTGGGCTCTGGCAAGGGCCATCTGTCTATAAATCCCATGCCAATCTACCCTCTACAGGGCCTATAGCCTTTCCTGAGACTTGCCATCCTACTGACAGGGAGGAATCCTTCTCTCTTATTTGAATTCCCCCAGAAGCAAAATCTTAAGACAAGGGTTCTAGAGCAAGTAGCTTATAGGGAATTGATTCTGGTAAGTACTAGTAGGGGGGTGGGGAATTGAGATGGAAAAGGGAAGAGAAAGCAGTCAATATTGCTTATTATTATTTATATTAAAATATAAATATTATATATACTTATATAAATAATATATAAAAGTTTTTAAATGGTCCAATCCCACTTTATCCCACCTTTTGAAGGAAGAGATTCATTCTAGAGAATGAGACAGGGAAGGGTAAGGGCAGTGAAGGCAGAAATTTCACTTTGTTTCAGGAGAAAGAGCACTAGACTAAGAGGCAATAGTCCTGGATTCCAGCCCTGGCACTCCCATTGGCTTATGTGATACTCTTTCTAGGCCTCAGTATCCTCATCTGTGAAATGAACCCATTTGGGTGAGAACCAATTGATCTTTCAATATTCTGTAAGCATACTACATCAACCAGGGATCAGTAGTAGAAAATGGAAACTACTTGATCTCTATTAAGCAAATATGGATTTAATGTAAGAAACTCAGCATTTAGAAAACTTTTGAGAGGGCTGAAAGAACCATGACACACAATATAGCACATCAGAACTAGCTCAGCGGGGTAGCTGCTTCCTATGCCACACACAGAGGAACACATCCTCTCATTGTTACCAGGGATCACAAGCCCCCTGTGAAACTGCTTGTTCTAGAGTAAGGCCACATTCTCTAGACCTCCACCAACAAAACATGTATGCCTTGAGACCTGCTTCTCAACAGCCATGAAATTAGTGAGCAGCCACTAGAATGCACTGCAGGAAAACCCAATGTCTTAATGGCTAAAGCCTGCTCACCAGCAGAACAAGTGGAAGCAGCAGAAAGTTGGCCTTTGTGTCAATTTTGTGCAAAACCCTATCTTCAGGGGAGTCTGACAAATGTGGATTTTGCTTTTCTAGCCCCTCTGCATAAAAAGGGCACTAGAAGGAAGTTGGCATAGGTGGTGAATCCAGTGCACAGTGTTCATACCAGGTGCTGTGTGCCCGATACCAGAGATTCAAAGAGGTCCTGGACACAGCCCTGCCCTCAAGGAGCTTAGTCTAACTGTGTAGCCTAGAAGTGCTATACACAAGTGCTGTTACCAGTTAAAAGTTAGTACTGAATGATGGAGGGGAAGATAGGCAGGAAAGAGCCCCAAGCAGTGACATAGACAATTGCCCCGAGGATGGCAAGAAATTCAGAGAGAAAAAGTAGTTTGGATCACTCTTGAAAAGTCAATTAGGGAGAGAGGCAATCTCAGGGGAAGTAACAGCTGGAACAGGGCACAGATGGATGAGTAGTAATTTGAGAAACAGAGCTGTGTGATATACATGGCCAAGGCAGAGGGTGACAGGGTGGGGAGGGAAGGGGACTGGCAGGGATGGGAGAGGTAGATCAAGTAGCATTCTTGCAAGACCTTAGAAGGGCTGTGGGACACTAGTGAAAGATTTTAAGCAGGAAAGAAATACAGACATCGTCAGACTGGTGTCAGGAGCCCTGCAAAAACACCTAGAATTCTAAAAGACCAGGAGATTCCAGAGAGAGAGACTAAGAAAGAAGAGGGACAAGAATGAGGAGGAAGCAGAACCATAGGGAACTGAGGCCATGCAGGACACTTAACGGTGAAAAGATGGCATTCTCCAAGCACAGCTGCTCTTAGTGGCTCATGTGGCTAGGTTGGGGTGAGAGGCCACAGGCCAAAAGTCAGTTTCACTGAGCAAGAATACCCCCAAAGACTTTCCCCCTTTTGCTCCATAAGAACTCCTGCCTCACCCAAAATGGGTGAGGAGAGTTCTAGAGATGATGAACAAATAGGTGAAGAGAGAGAAGGGAAGGGGAACAAGGAGAAGGAAAGAGAAGGCAAAAATCTGTGACTAGGTGTGTTCACAAACCACATCGACTTGCAGAGCCCAGTCTTATTTGAGAGCTGGGTTTGGCCCCACCAATTGTGAGTGGTTTTCTGCCATCCCCTTGGACTTGCACAGAGACACTTGTCAGAAACTTTCACCCCCAATCTTTGGGAAGATTTTTTCCAACCATGAAGAAAGAGAAACATGCCTTCCTATTCCTCCACTAACACCTTACCCCTGTCCCCACTGGCCAGGGACCTTTGTACTTAACCAAACACTTTTTCAAGCCCACAGGAGAAAGGGTGGGTTCTCTGGAAGCAGCATCTGACTTGAAGATTTGGATGCACATAATCTGTTGGAGGAAGGATCTCAGAAGAATGGGAATGAGAGAAGCAAACAGAGCTAAGCAAGGATGTGGTTTCATCTGAAGTCTAGAGGAGCTCTGAGCATAAATGTTATCACAGAGTGGACCCACCTTTAAATAAGAGGGCAAATCTTTGGTACCTCCACATCAGTCACTGACTGAAGACTCCTCTTCAACAGCAGGGGATATATAACCTCCCAGAAGAGCGTCTCCCACTCAGCTGAGGACAATTGGGAGAATGAGGTCCCTGTGATCCTTTAGCAGCCAACAAAACAGCTCCACAGCAGCTGGAAAGTGGTGCTCCTTCCTGATAACAAGGATCTGAGCAGACCACCTACAGCATCCACTGCAGGGGATATGCTCATTTTGGCAAGTTTGCTGCACTGGATCCTTTTCTCTTCATCATGTCCCTGTCTTCTAGGAGACTCCCTGCAAAAGCCAAAGAAGCCCTGACCTTAAGGTGAATAAGTGAAAATCAGGACTAGTCCCACTGGCTTCTTTCACATGGCCATGGGTATGACATCAATCCAAGCAGGTCTTCTGGGTCACAGCTTCTCCAAGCCTCCACTCTGGCTGAGCCCAGGCTCCAGGAACCTGCATCCACCCCCCACAGCAGCTTCTCCACAGCAGAGTTCAATGAACTTTCTCTGTGGCCCCACTGGTACTCAGCTTGACTGCCCCAAGAATTGGCAGAAATGTTCCACCTAAGCTGAGAGGACTCTCAGCTACCTTTACATGAGCATAGTTCTTCTGGCTAAGCTGCAAACTAACTGTATGAACTGCTTCTCCAACTTAGGATATGATAAAGAGCACCTCCTTTCATATGGTCTTAAGTAATTATTCAAGTCCTATTAGGAGAAATCCAACATTCCCCTCTCCTCCTCAAGCAAGCTCCTCCTTGCAATTTTTCTAAGAACTTTGGAGCTGAATCAACTTGAAGAGGGACTATTCTCCCTTCCAAATGTCAACAGGATGGAGTCCCACCAATTTCTGGGGCTATAACTTCATTTTTTTGTCAATGTCCAATACTGGACCTTTGCATCCTTGTCCACAGATGATGTATTTCTCTGGCCCAGATCCAGTGATGGCCCCATGTTGGGATCCAAGACTGTAGCTCTCTTGGCCCATGTTCACTCACCATATCCCAGAGCTGACCAGGATGGGGGTTCCCAGCCGTGCATACATTGAGCCAGAGCAAGTTTTCCTTCACAGACCCCTTGATCTTCATGCTAAGTCCCGTCTTCAGCCTAGTTAATTCTAATTCGGGAGCCTCATTGCTCTTTCCAGATCCCAGGCTTGGTCCACCCCTATAGATTTCCCTAACTTTGAATCTCCAGGAATAGAAACTGTAATTTTTGTCCTTTTTCTCACAAAAGATCCTGAGACTCTTTTCAAATAAGTTCTTCCAGAGCTCTGTATACCAACAGGAAGATTTCCCTCAGCCTCACAAAATAGAAGACATTTGTCAGATATTCTGTGTCATCTTCTATGCTATTCAGTAAATATTCTGGTTCCTCTCTCTTTCTGGCACAAAATAGAATTACGCTTCTATGCCCCCTTTTGGTTGAGGTGGAGCCATATGAGCTCTTGCCAATGAGGTATAATTGTAAGTGATACATATCACAAGGGCTGGTTATGTAATAAATTTGCATGGCCCAGGGCAAAATAAAAATATGAGGTCCATTATTTTAAAATGTTAATAATTTTTACAGATTTAATGCAATTCCTATCAAATTACCCACGACATTTTAGAACAAATAATCCTAAAATGTATATGGAACCATAAAAGACCCAGAATTGCCAAAGCAATCCTGAGGAAAAAGGACAAAACAGGAGGCATAACCCTCCCAGACTTCAGGCAATACCACAAAGCTATATTAATCAAAACAGCATGATATTGGCACAAAAATGGGGACATGGATCAATGGAACAGAATAGAGAGGTCAGAAGTAAATCCATACACCTATGGTCAATTAATCTTCAACAAAGGAGGAAAAGACAATTTTTTCAGCAAGTGGAGTTGGGAAAGTTGGACAGCCACATGCAAATCAATGAAGTTAGAACACACCCTCACACCATACACAAAAATAAACTCAAAATGGCTTAAAGACTTAAATATAAGACATGACATCATAAAACTCCTAGAAGAGAACATAGGCAAAACATTCTCTGACATAAATCATACCAATGTTTTCTTAGGTCAGTCTCCCCAGGCAATAGAAATAAAAGCAAAAATAAACAAATGGGACCTAATTAAACTTATGAGTTTTTGCACAGTAAAGGAAACCATAAACAAAATGAAAAGGCAAATTATGGAATAGGAGAAAATCTTTGCAAATGATGTGATCAACAAGGGCTTAATTTCCAAAATACACAAACAGCTCATACAACTCAATAACAAAAAAACAAACAACCCAATCGAAATATGGGCAGAAGACCTAAATAGACATTTTTCCAAAGAAGACATATAGATGGCCAACAGGCACATGAGCAAAGCTCATCCTTGCTAATTATTAGAGAAATGCAAATCAAAACTACAATGAGGTATCACCTCACACCAGTCAGAATGGGCATCATCAAAAAATCTACAAACACTAAATGCTGGAGAGGGTGTGGAGAAAAGGGAACCCTCCTACACTGTTGGTGGGAATGAAAATTGGTGCAGCCACTATGGAAAACAGTATGGTGGTTCCTCAAAAAACTAAAAATAGAGTTGGCATATGATCCAGCAATCCCACTCCTGGGCATATATCTAAACAAAACTATAATTCAAAAAGATACATGCACACCTATGTTCATAGCAGCACTATTTACAGTAGCCAAGACATGGAAACAACCTAAAAGTCCATTTACAGATGAATGGATAATGTGGTATGTATATATACATATAATTGAATATTATTCAGCCATAGAAAAAAATGAAATAATGCCATTTGCAACAACATGAATGGACCTAGAGATTATCATACTAAGTGAAGTAAGTTAGAAAGAGAAAGACGAATACCATATAATATCACTTATATGTGGAATCTAAAATATGACACAAAGGAACATATCTATGAAACAGTAATAGACTCACAGATACAGAGAACAGACTTGTGGTTGCCAAGGGGGAGAGGGTGTGGGAGGGAACGATTGGTAGTTTAGGATTAGCAGATGCAAACTATTATATAGGGGATGGATAAATGACAAGATCTTACTGTATAGCACAGGGAACTATATTCAATATCCTGTGATAAATCATAATGGAAACGAATATGAAAAAGAACATATGTATAACTGAATCACTTTGCCATATAGCAGAAATTAACACATTGTAAATGAACTATACTTCAATAAAATTTTTAAAAATTTTAAAAATATTAATAATTTTAAGATGACAACAGCAGAGCATTAAACCAAACATGGAGCCTTTCCGAACTTGGGGCCCTGTGCAATTGCACAGGTTGCATGTCCATGAAGCAAGCTCTGCACATCACTTCTGGATGGAAGCATTTAATTAACTATGTGACACACTCCAAAGATCTTTCTTTGCTTCAAACAAAAAGACCAGCAACATTTGAGATTGTGGCTTCTCCATCAACCTAAGTCCCTGAAAGCTACAGTGAACGGAGTCCCCCCACCTCACCACTACCCATGGAGGATATGTAGCATAGCAATAAATAAGCTATGTTGTTAGGTCTGATGCAACATAAAATATCCCATTCTGACTGAGGCATAATCTAACCAAAGACAATAGGTTACTATTTGTCACAGGTGTACCCCAATGACATAGCCACTCATTTACCCTTTCTAGGACCAAAAAGATAACTGTCTGTCCTATCCTGTCAGTTTAATGAAGAGCTAGCTCCTTCTCTGGATAAAAATCTGTACTCAGTATTGAAATTAAATAACCTTAGTGCTCTGCACAAATAAGCCCTCAAAAATAATTCTAGACGTTCTAAATATTTTGAAGTTTTCCATCAAAAATCCCTGGACTCTTGTTGCACTCTACATTAGAAATCCCAACACAAAGAGTCCTAAACAAAAAAGAAATGTATTAACTCACAAAACTGGAAGTACAGAGACAGAGTAATCTCTGGCTCCATTACATGGAGAGTGCCTGGGCTCTGCCCTCCTCTGTAAGGGCTTTGTTCTCAGGCTGGCTCCTCAAGGTGGCAAAATGGCACCCAGCAGCAATGTGGGTAATGTGCTTCTTTGTTCAGAGTTTGGAGAACACAAGGAACCTTTTATTTGACCATAAAGACCTTTCTCTTCAGCCCCCTTGGACTAAACTAGATTATTTCTCCACTCCCAGAGCAATAACAATTGCTAGGGTAATGCCAAGTGCTGACAGCTTCATTCATCAACATTTATTGAGCATTTATTGAGTGTGAGGCATTTTCCTGAGCTCTGTGATTGCAAGTGCTTGAATCTTGCTTCTGGAAACATATTGAGAGGGGCAGAATGGGCATTCCCTAAGTGGCTTAGAGTAGTCAGAATCAACCCATCCCCTTCCCATTCCCAGCTGGGACTGGGATGTACTTTCTTTATTTGCATGGATTGAGTAAAGGGGGATAGCAGCACAATGTTGGGGTTCTGACAGGAAATGGAAGAGGCAGTAGACACTGGGCAACAAACAGTGCCTACTCTACTTTTTCTAAATAGATTTATTTCGTGAATCACAATAAGACCTAAACTGATTTTTCCCCAAATTTGCTATCCAGTTGCCATAGCTCTTTCTTAAATCAAAGCCAAACTCACCTCAACAGGTGGTTTCCCTTCACCATTCTGCAACCGTCACCTCCATCAGTCTAGTCCTTGAAACCCCTACACTCCCTCCTCCCATCCTCTCTGCCTTGTTCCTAAACAACCTCCTCAGGTCTCCTACTTCCTTCAAGGTTTAACCATGACAGCAGTCTCAAGATTCAGGGCCCCTTGCCCTCTATTTCCAAAGGGACCACTTACTGATCTTAATAATTATTTCATTGCAAAACTAATACCCATTCATTATAGGAAATTAGAAAAAAAAACAGTTGCATGAATAAAGTAATCATCCACACCCAATAAATATTTTGGCCTATATCCTTCCATTCTTCTATGTATTTTTACATAATTGAGATCATGGTGCATATATAATTTTATATCTTGACTTCTCTTAATGTAATACTTATATTATATAACATTTCCCATATTTTTATGAAATCTTAATAAATACTTTATAGCTTAATGATAATCTGTCCTCAGATAGCCTGTAGTACGCTTTCTGTTGAACATTTATTTCCAGTTTGTTGCTATTATGATAAAGATAAACATTTTTATGCAAGAGACTTTTTCATCATCAAATTATCTCCTTGAAATAGACTCCCAGATATGTAATCATTAGATATAATTTTTTTTTAGCTTTTCCTACATATTGTGAAAACATTGCAAAAGAGTTTACACTATTGACATTCCCACTTGGAACTTATGAAAAGGGCTGTTTTACTGCATGGATTAGTTTCCTACTGCTGCTGTAACAAATTACCACAAACATGGGGGCTTAAAGCAGCACAGATTTATTCTCTTATGGTTCTGGAATCTAGAAGTCCAAAATCAGTTTCAATGGGATAACATCAAGGTGTCAGCAGAGCTGGTTCCTTCTGGAAGCTATAGGAAAAAATTCATTTCCTTGCCTTTTCTTGCTTTTGAGGCCACTTACACTCCTTGCTTTTGACCCCCTTCCTTGAAACACTCCAATATCTTGTTTCCATCATCATATCTCCTACTAATCTTCTGCAGACAAATCTCTCTCTGCTTCCCTCTTAAAAGGACACTTATGATTAAATTTAAAGCTCACCGAACAATCAGGATAATCTCAAAATCCTTAATTTAATCACATCTGCACCATCCCTTTTGCCCAATAAGGTAATATTCAAAAGTTCTAGGAATTAGGGCATGGATATCTTTGAAGGCAATTTATTCAGGTGACCACACTACATTCTTGCCAACAGCAGGTATTCCCATTTTTCCTTTATTTTGGAATAATTTGATGGGTGGGACATTAAAATACCAATGACAAGTGAATTTGCATTCTATTATTTTATCCATTTAAATTTCTTCTTTTATGACTTGTGGGCTCACCCCTGTGTCTATTGAGATATTAATATTATGCTAACCAAATTTAAAATGATTTTTATATGCTAAGAACATCAACTTTTGGGACTTCCCTGGTGGTGCAGTGGTTAAGAATCTGTCTACCAATGCAAGCGACACAGGTTTGAGTCCTGGTCCAGGAAGACCCCACATGTCGCGGAGAAACTAAGACCGTGTGCCACAACTACGGAGCCTGTGCTCTGGATCCCGCAAGCCACAACTACTGAGCCCATGTGCCACAACTACTGAAGCCCACGTGGCTACAGCTCGTGCTCTGCAACAAGAGAAGCCACTGCAATGAGAATCTGGTGCACCACAATGAAGAGTAGCCTCCGCTCACCACAACTACAGAAAGCTCGCGCGCAGCAACAAAGATCCAATGCAATCAAAAATAAATAAATAAATTTATTTTTTAAAAAAGAACATCAACTTTTAATTTGTTGTGTGTATTGCAAATATTTTTTCTCCTAGTTGATTGGTTGGTACTTTAATGTTTCTGTGTTTTCGGCAGCTATTTTTTCTTTTATATCTCTTTTGCAATTTATTTTTTAATATACATAGAATAAGATTTCTCTGTTGGGGGTAAAGTTCTATGAGTTTCAGCAAATGCATACAGTTAATAGAACTGTCCTGTCTTGATTGCAGTGATGTTTACACTTTTCCATAAATATTTTGATTTTTGTTTAATTACGGTAGCCCATCCTGGTCTACAGACAGAAAAATGTAATCTAATAAGATTTGTAACTTATGTGATTTCTTCTGACTCTTTTAACATTATTATTCCTCATCTAGGTATTATTTTGTGCTTTTATATTCTTTTTATATTATACTGGGTTTTTTAATCCGTTGAAATGTATTTGGGTGTACAGTAAGATGAGACTCTAAATTGATTTTTTTCCAAGTTGCTAAACTATTGTCCCTGCACCAATATTGAATAATCCATTTCTTTCACTCACAGGACTACTGTTTTGTGAGTCCTGCCTAGGGAGACATTTAAAGGTAAAATTTAAATGAATTTAAATTCATAACTAATTTTCGTGTCCTGAAAGTTAAAAAAATCTTTGCTACAGAAAAGAATCTTTATTATTAAGTTTTAACATGTCCTGGATTTCAATGCCAAAAATAAATTAGAAGTATCTGGTTTTTTGAAGTCATTTTTTTCCCCAGATCTATAGTGGAGCTAAGTGAAAAGTGACAAATTTAGCCAAAAAACTAGTGCTTATCTGTGGGATTTCTGTGAACATTTTTAATTGGTGATGGATGGTGTTGTGTATGAATGCTTTTTTGTTAGAATAGTAATGATAAGTATTTTTATTATTATACCTAAGATTGATTATTACCATGTGCTGGCCACTGTTCTATTCACTTTATTTTTTTTTTCCCTTGGAGTATAATTGCTTTACAATGCTGTGTTAGTTTCTGATGTACAATGAAGTAAATCAGCTATTTGTATACCTATATCCTCTCCCTCTTGGACCTCCCTCCCACCACCCCTATCCCACCCATCTAGGTCATCACACAGCAACGAGCTGAACCTCCTGTGCTTTATATCATGTTCCCACTAGCTATCTATATTATGCATGATAGTGTATATATGTCCACCCTAATGTCCCAATTTGTCCCACCCTCCGCTGCCACCACTGTATCCACATGTCCATTCTCTACGTCTACATATCTATTCCTGCCCTGCAAATAGGTTCATCTGTACCATTTTTCTAGATTACACATATATGCGTTAATATACCATATTTGCTTTTCTTTTCCTGACTTACTTCACTCTGTAAGACAGACTCTATGTCCATCCACATCTCTACAGATGACCCAATTTCGTTCCTTTTCATGGATGAGTAATATTCCATTGTATATATGTACTGTATCTTCTTTATCCATTCATCTGTCGATGGACATTTAGGTTGCTTCCATGTCCTGGCTATTGTAAATAGTGCTGCAATGAACATTGGGGTACATGTGTCCTTTTGAATTATGGTTTTCTCAGGGTATATGCCCAGTAGTGGGATTTCTGGGTCATGCGGTAGTTCTATTTTTCATTTTTTAAGAAACCTCCATACTGTTCTCCACAGTGACTGCATCAATTTACATTCCCACCAACAGTGCAAAAGTGTTCCATTTTCTCCACACCCTCTCCATCATTTATTGTTTGTAGATTTTTTGTTGATGGCCATTCTGACTGGTGTGAGGTGATACCTCATTGTAGTTTTGATTTGCATTTCTCTAATAATTAGTGATGTTGAGCATCTTTTCATGTGTTTGTTTCCCATTTGTATGTCTTCTTTGGAGAAATTTCTATATAGGTCTTCCTCCCCCTTTTTTTTTTTTGCGGTATGCGGGCCTCTCACTGTTGTGGCCTCTCTCGCTTCAGAGCACAGGCTCCGGACGCGCGGGCTCAGCAGCCATGGCTCACGAGCCTAGCCGCTCCGCGGCATGTGGGATCTTCCCGGACCGGGGCACGAACCCGTGTCCCCTGCATTGGCAGGCAGACTCGCAACCACTGAGCCACCAGGGAAGCCCTCCCCCCTTTTTTTAATTGGGTTGTTTGTTTTTGTGATATTGAGCGCCATGGGTTGTTTGCATATTTGGGGGGTTAATCCTTGGTCCGTTGCTTCATTTGCAAATATTTTCTCCCATTCTGAAGGTTATTTTTTCAGCTTGTTTATGGTTTCTTTGGCTACACAAAAGCTTTTAAGTTTAATTAGGTCCCATTTGTTTATTTTTGTTTTTATTCTCATTACTTTAGGAGGTGGGTCAAAAAAGATCTTACTGTGATTTATGTCAAAGAGTTTTTCCTATGTTTTCTTCTAAGAGTTTTAAAGTCTCTGGTCTTATATTTAGGTCTTTAATCCATTTTGAGTTTATTTTTGTGTAAGGTGTTAGGGAGTGCTCTAGTTTCATTCTTTTACTTGTAGCTGTCCAGTTTTCCCAGCACCACTTATTGAAGAGACTGTCTTTTCTCCATTGTATGTTCTTGCCTCCTTTGTCATAAATGAGGTGACCAGAGTCATGTGGGTTTATCTCTGGGCTTTCTATCCTTTTCCATTGATCTATATTTCTGGTTTTGTGCCAGTACCATACTGTTTTGATTACTGTAGCTTTGTAGTATAGTCTGAAGTCAGGGAGTCTGATCCCTCCAGCCCCATTTTTCTTTCGCAAGAGTGCTTTGCTATTCGGGGTCTTTTGTGTTTCCATACACATTGTAAAATTTTTTGTTTTAATTCTGGGAAGAATACCATTGGTCTTTTCATAGGGATTACATTGAATCTGTAGATTGCTTTGGGTAGTATAGTCATTTTCACAATATTGATTCTTCCAATCCAAGAACATCCTATATTTCTCCATCTGTTTATGTCATTTTTTATTTCTTTCATTAGTGTTTTATAGTTTTCTGAGTACAAGTCTTTTGCCTCCTTACGTAAGTTTATTCCTGGGTATTTTATTATTTTTGTTGCGATGGTAAATGGGAGTGTTTCCTTAATTTCTCTGATTTTTTGTTGTTAGTGTATAGGAATGCAAGATATTTCTGTGCATTAATTTTGTATCCTGCAATCTTACCAAATTCATTGATTAATTCTGATAGTTTTCTGGTGGCATCTTTAGGATTTTCTGTGTAGAGTATCATGTCATCTGTGAACAGTGATGGTTTTAATTCTTTTTTCCAATTTGAATTCCTTTTATTTCTTTTTCTTCTCTGATTGCCGTGGCTAGGACTTCCAAAACTATGTTGAATAAGAGTGGCAAGAGTGGAAATCCTTGCTTTGTTCCTGATCTTCGTGGAAATGCTTTCAGTTTTTCACCATTGAGAATGATGTTTGCTGTGGGTTTGTCATATATAGCCTTTATTATGTTGAGGTAGTTTCCCTCTATGCCCATTTTCTGGAGAGTTTTTATCATAAATGGGTGTTGAGTTTTGTCAAAAGCTTTTCTGCATCTATTGAGATGGTCATACAATTTTTATTCCTTAATTTGTTCATATGGTGTATCACATTGATTGATTTGCATATATCGAAAAATCCTTGCATCCCTGGGATAAATCCCACTTGATCATGGTATATGATCCTTTTAATGTGTTGTTGGATCCTGTTTGCTAGTATTTCGTTGAAGATTTCTGCATCTATGTTCATCAGTGATATCGATCTGTAATTTTCTTTTTTTGTGTGATATCTTTGTCTGGTTTTGGTATCAGGGTGATGGTGGCCTTGCAGAAAGCGTATGGGAGTGTTCCTTCCTCTGCAATTTTTTGGAAGAGTTTGAGAAGCGTGGGTGTTAGCTCTTCTCTAAATGTTTGATAGAATTCGTATGTGAAGCCAGCTGGTCCTGGACTTTTGTTTGTTGGAAGATTTTAAATCACGGTTTCAGTTTCATTACTTGTGATTGGTCTGCTTATATTTTCTATTTCTTCCTGGTTTAGTCTTGGAAGGTTGTACCTTTCTACGAAGTTGTCCATTTCTTCCAGGTTGTGCATTCTATTGGCATATAGTTTTTTGTAGTAGTCTCTTATAATCCTTTGTATTTCTGTGGTGTCAGATGTAATTTCTCCTTTTTCATTTCTAATTTTATTGATTTCTCCCTTTTTTTCTTCATGAGTCTGGCTAATGGTTTATCAATTTTGTTTATCTTCTCAAAGAACAAACTTTTAATTTTATTGATCTTTGCTACTGCTTTCTTCATGTCTATTTTGTTTATTTCTGCTCTGATCTTTATGATTTCTTTCCTTCTACTGACTTTGGGTTTTCTTTGTTCTTCTTTCTCTAGCTGCTTTAGGTGTAAGGTTAGATGGTTTATTTTAGATTTTTCTTGTTTCTTGAGGTGAAATTGAATTGCTACAAACATCCCCTTAGAACAGCTTTTGCTGCATCACATAGGTTTTGTGTCATTGTTGTCATTTGTTTCTATGTATTTTTTAATTTCCTCTTTGATTTCTTCAGTACCCTCTTGGTTATTTCATAGCACACTGTTTAGCCTCCATTTATTTGTGATTTTTTACAGTTCTTTTTCTGGTAATTGATTTCTAATCTCATAGTGTTGTGGTCAGAAACTATGTTTTATACAATTTCAATTTTAAAAATTTTCTGAGGTTGATTTGTGACTCAAGATGTAATCTATCTGGGAGAATAATCTCTTCAAATATTCTCTCAGGCCCTTTCTTTTTCAATTCTTCTTGGACCCCTATAATTCTTTGTGAACTTGAGAAGAAAGTATATTCTGCCACTTTTGGGTGGAATGTCCTATAAATATCAATTAAATCTATGTGGTCTATTGTGTCATTTAAAGCTTGTGTTTCCTTATTTATTTTCTGTTTGGATGATATATTCATTGGTGTAAGTGGGGTGTTAAAGTCCCCTACTATTATTGTGTTATTGTTGATTTCCCCTTTCATGGTTGTTAGCATTTGCCTTATGTATTGAGGTGCTCCTACGTTGGATGCATAAACATTTAAATTGTTATCTTCTTCTTGGATTGATCCCTTGATCATTATGTAGTGTCCTTCCTTATGTCCTGTAACAGTCTTTATTTTAAAGTCTATTTTATCTGATACAAGTATTGTTACTCCAGTTTTCTTTTGATTTCCATTTGCATGGAATATCTTTTTCCATCCCCTCACTTTCAGTTTGTATGTGTCCTTAGGTCTGAAGTGGGTCTTTTGTAGACAGCATATATAAGGGTCTTGTTTTTGTATCCATTCAGCCACTCTGTGTCTTTTGGTTGGGACATTTAATCCATTTAAACTCAAGGTTATTATCGATATATATGTTCCTATTACCATTTTCTTAATTGTTTGGGGTTTGTTTTTTTGTTTTGTTTTTTGGTTTTTTTTCCTGGTTCAAGTCATTATAATCTGCTTATATAAACAATAACAGCACATAAGAAAAACAAACCTTATATGATAGGAACAATGGATAATTAATTACCAGATCATGGGTCATTTTTTTCTATTGTTTTTCCTGCCTAGAGAAGTTCCTTTAGCATTTGTGGTAAGGCTTGTTTGGTGGTACTGAATTCTCTTAGCTTTGGCTTCTCTGTAAAGCTTTTGATTTCTCTGTCAAATCTGAATTAGATCCTTGCTGGGTAGAGTAATCTTTCATCACTTCAAGTATATCCTGCCACTCTCCTGGCCTGCAGAATTTCTGCTGAAAAATCAGCTGATAACTTTATGGGGATTCCTTTGTATGTTATTTTTTGCTTTTCCCTTGCTGCTTTTAATATTTTTTCTTTGAATTTAATTTTTGTTAGTTTGATTAGTTTGTGTTTCTCTTAGGGTTTATCATGTATGGGACTCTCTGTACCTCCTGGACTTGGGTGGCTCTTTCCTTTCTCATGGTAGGGAAGTTTTCCACTATATTCTCTTCAAATATTTTCTCAGGCCCTTTCTTTTTCTCTTCTTCTTCTGGGACCCCTATAATTAGAATGTTGGTGCATTTAGTATTGTCCTAGAGGTCTGTGAGATTGTCTTCAATTCTTTTCATTCTTTTTTCTTTATTCTGCTCCTTGGCAGTTATTTCCACCATTCTGTCTTCCAGCTCACTTATTCGTTCTTCTGTCTCAGTTATTCTGTTACTGATTCCTTCTACAGTACTTTTCATTTCAGTTATTGTGTTGTTCATCTCTGTTTCTTTGTTCTTTAGTCTTTGTAGATTTTTGTTAAACATTTCTTGTATTTTCTCAGTCCATGTCTCCATTGTATTTCTGAGATTCTGGATCATCTTTACTATCATTACATTGAATCCTTTTTCAGGTAGATTGCCTATTTCCTCTTCATTTATTTGGTCATATAGGTTTTTACTTTGCTCCTTCATCTGTAACATATTTTTTTGTCATCTCACTTTTTTTTTTTTTGATGTGTGGTATTTTGTTCCTGTCTTACTGGTTGTTTGGCCTGAGGCTCCCAGCCCTGGAGTTTGTAGGCTGTTGTGTAGAGCTAGGTCTTGGTGGTGAGATGAGGATGTCTGGGACACCTCATTCCCATGAAGATTCCCTGAGGTCTGTGGTTCTCTGTTAGTTCAGTGGTTCAGACTCAGAGCTCCCACACCAGAAGTTCAGGCCTGATCCCTGGTTCATGAACCAAGATCCCACAAACTGCTCATCATGGCAAAAAAAGAAAGAAGGAAGAAAAAAAGGAGCAGAACAATAGCAAAAAGTAAAAAGCAAAATAAGATTGGAAAACTAACAGATACGTTAGAAAAAATATAGATGAAACAACTACAGGAACATAAAACAGAACCACAATAGCAAAAAAGAGGGGAGAAAAAAGCAGGAATGTCCTTGTAAGTGGGTGGTGGGGCTTACGCAGGAGTGGGGTTTAGGCAGGTTTGGGGCCTATGCTTAGGACACACATGGCCAGAAAAGGCCTTGGGGGGTTGGAATGGGGCTTAGGCTCAGTGCAGGAAGGGCCCAGGAGTGCCTCTGGCCTTGGAGGGCCAAGGACCAGGTCCAGGACCCCAGCAGGCTCCCTGGGCCTGAATGGCTGGGGGAGACACTAGATGCATTCCCCCCCAATCTGCTGAATCTGGAAGGTCCCTCCCCATTGGTCTCTCTTCTTCCCCCCCATGCCCCCAAGACCCACACAGCCAGAGGGGTCTCTGAAAGACAGGGGACCAGGTCCAGAAGCCCAACAGGCTTTCCAAGGCCCAAGTGGAAGGGGGAAACACCCGTGGCACTTCCCCTGATCGACTGGTCCTGGAGGGTCATATCCCATCCGCCTCTCCTCCTCTGCTCCCCTCCTCCCTCCCTCCTACGGCACTGTGTATGCATGCTTGTGCATGGCTGCATGCATACATGTATGTGTGTGTACATGTTGTTTGTTTAGGCCCTTGCTCCTTAAAGTGTGTTTCCCAACCAAGAGCATCAGCCTACCTGAGCTTTTAGAAATTTAGGATCCTGGGCCCCACCCCAATTTACTGAATGGGAATGTGCATTTTTACAAAATCCCCAGGTGATCATATGTATGTTAAAGTCTGAGAAACACTGGCTTCAGCATGGCCTTATCACTTGGCTTGGCTAGGGTTCCCATTTTGATAAATTCTGTCTGCAAAGCAAGGCTTTTTAATCACAGCAGAGGAATAGAGACTCATCTAGGTAACTCCATTCAAGGGGACTGAGAAGCATCAAGGTAGCTACAGGGACTGAGTTGTTTGGTGCCCCCCTCAACATGAACAGATCCCTGGTCATCACTCTTGTTCTTCACAGTTAATGTGACTTGGCCATGACCTGGGTCTCTGCTTCTTTTTATCTTTATATTTTTCCCCTAATTATATTGGCTGGTTTTTTCCCATTACTTCCTGGTAAAATTCCATTAAAAGATTGTTTGATTGTCCTAATTATTCACCTCACTTTATTAAGCAGAGCTCCATGCATAAGCATTCTCATGGCCAGCCTGTGTATTATCTCCCAGGGGACCTGCCACTGGGAGGGCCACCTCCCTTATCACCAAGGGTGATATAGTCTCCCTTAGAAGGGCCCCAGGGTATGGAATGCCTAAGTGTTGTCTTCTCATACTTAAAAAGATAGCACTATGATCTATCACAGTATGAGATCTGAGCTCTGTCCCCAGGGATGAACTGAATTTGTTGAAACATTCACAACCTCTCCAAAAAGTGTGTGTACTTATGAGTAAAAAGTCACTGAGTGCTCAGGAAACACAGTGAATATACTGTCCCATCCATAAATCAAAATCTCAGTCTTGTCCGCAACCACCCATCATTTTCACACTTAAAACCAACCAAATATAAACTTTTTACCCTCTTCCTTTGCCCTGATATTTCTCTCATAGCCCTGCATGTTTGATTCTTAAGCCCAGTCCTTGGGCTCCCCTGTCTTCACTCCACATTCAGGTTAACATTTCAGCCACCCCAAGCTGCTTGTCCTTGTCCACTCAAGGACTCAAAAATAAGTTTTCAGTGGCAGAAGCTATTTCCACAGTCCAACTCTCCAAGGGTCATCTCAGGTCTGGTCTCTGCTCTTTCCATGTCAGCTTTCAGGAATCATTTTGGCCAAATAGGACACAATGACTAGTAACCATTTACTGAACATCTGCCAAGCTGAGGGAGAGACAGGAGGAGATCTAGTCCCTACCCTTAGAGGGCTCACCATCTGCTAAACAGATAAAACCAACTCACAGTAAAGAGAAAAGTAATTATAGACAAATGGGGTTTTCCTTAAGGCAATTAGAGAGGAGTGAAGTCTAGCCAGAGTGTTTACCTTAACATTACAGTGTTCACAAGTAAACTGGCCAAGTCCAATCCATCAGCTTCCTCATTTGTTTTATACATTAATTCATTCATTTAGCAAACATGTGTTGAACACTCAGTGTCATATAATCCTCATGATACTGAAAGGCAGATACTATTATTTCTTTTTTACAGATGAGGAAACTGAAGATTAGAAAGGCAAAATGACTTGCCCAAGATCACATGACTCATAAGTGATAGGGCTGGGATTCAGACTCAGTGCTGCTGCCTTTTTCTCAAGCTCTCACTTCAGTCATTGTACCATTGGCTCCTTATCCAGGGTTGGGATTCAAAAATAGCAGGAAAGGCAGACACTGAAAGGGAGTAGGATAATAAAACTTGCTGTTGGAAAAGTTGGAGATATTTTCTCCAGATGGGAGTAAGAGCTAAATGAGAGACCTGACTGGCTCCTACACAAGAATCTGGAAGGTGAAGGACATTGGAGCCACTTGTGGAAGTCTCAAAGACCAAGCAAAAATAGTGAAAACTTGCTTTGAGGTCACCAGCATAGGGAGGGGACACAGAAGTCCCTATAGGCCTGCTTGGGGTGGAAGGGGTGGTGTTGGAGGTAGGCAGAAGGGGCCACAGAGGCCCAAGATACACAGATGAGTGCTGGCAAGGGTGAGGGTGGGGCTGTGCCCTCCTCGTGTCATGCTGAGTCCAGCCCCTAAGACAAGAACATGGCTAGATTAAAAAGAGAAAAGTCTCTGAGCTATTCTGTAACAGACCTCAGCACAAGTGCCAGCAGGGTAAGTGACAGCCAAGACAAAGACAGAGAAGTCAGAAGACCATGAAAAGACCCCACACGGACCCCAGAATCCTCATCTTCCTAAGTATTGGAAAGATACATCAGCCCCTTGCCCATACACCCTAATCCATCTTAAGAAGAAGCACCGGTGATTTTATCCTGAAGATCCCAGGTATTAGTTAAAGGGGACTGGTTAAAATATTGTGCTATAGTTAAGTTCTAAAATGGCGGGGAGGGGGCTGGAAGTCAGCTCCCTTCTACCACTCCTAAGTGGATGGGGGTTCACACAAGAAAACAGCATTATTTACAAACAAACCACATTTTCCTTGATAAGAGTTGCTGTGGGAGTATTTTGTAAATCTCCTGCATATGCACAAGTGTGCACACACAGTAAAGTTACATCTAATGCAGAGGTTAGGCACTAAAGTAAGATGAAATCACATCCATTGTTTTTAAATATCTTTTAAAAATCCTTTCAAAGGTTACCACACTGGAGACCAGCCAAGTCGAACTCTGGAATAGCAAGCTGGTTCTACAATAGAGCACCAGAATGAAAAATCCACATCTTTAAACCCCACACTCACCCTACAATGGCTGAACCCTGGGATAGACATGAGGATCTGAAAGTCACTGAGGACCAGCAGAGCAACTACTTCCACTGTGACAGTGAACTTTGTTATGGGAGAAGAAGGAATTGACATCTCAGTGATGGGCCTGATGTCGTCATAGAAGATGAGCCCAGAAGTCCTGGAATTTAAATAGCAGCCCAAAGGCTAAGAAGAAAGCATCCTTTCAAGGAAGTTTCTGGAGTTTCTGCTCCTACGGACATTTGAAAATAAGTTCAACAGCCATCTGCCTTGACTGGTTTGACCAAGCCAGCTGCCTGATCAAGAAGGCATGAAACAAGAGGTCCAGGCTACACTCCTCTCAGCTTGAAATTGAGTCTCCCTAAAACCAAGTTCTTCTGCTGAGATTATGATCTCTATCCAAAATGATTATTCCCTTTCTTGTCCAACACCTGTTCTCCTCAAGACTGAGAGGAATCAAAGAAAAGTGGGGATTGAAACCAAGCAGGACCTTGTGGGGTCCCCAGGCACAAATCCCACTTCTCATTTGTAGGAAATAGAGTTCATTTAGCCTCCATGACCTTCTGTGAGTTCCAGAGGGCAGTTCAAACAGTTGCTAATCAGGGAAGAGAAGGGATGCAGAGATGGAGGAGTAGTCAAGAAATAATAGTGCAGGACTTCCCTGGTGGCACAGTGGTTAAGAATCCACCTGCCAATGCAGGGGACATGGGTTCGATCCGTGGTCCAGGAAGATCCCACTTGCCATGGAGGAACTAAGCTCGTGTGCCACAACTACTGAGCCTGCGCTCTAGAGCCCGTGAGCCACAACTACCGAAGCCCACATACCTAGATCCTGTGCTCCATAACAAGAGCAGCCACTGCAATGAGAAGCCCGTATACCACAATGAAGAGTAGCCCCCACTCGCTGCAACTAGAGAAAGCCCGCATGCAGCAGCAAAGACCCAACGCAGCCAAAAATAAATAAATTTTTTTAAAAAGAAACAATAGTGCAGCCTTGAGGCAGGGTCCTGGTTCCTCCTCAAGAGATATACATAACAATATCTTTGAGCTCTTCTGCAGAACTAAAACTCTCACCATATGGAAGATGGTAACTACCTGATGAAGCATTCTTCATTCCATAATGAAGGTCACAGTCCGACAACCTCCAGAATCAGAGAAGCCCATCATGAAACCACCTTATGCCAGATGATCTGTGGATTTAAGGAATGCAGGCCCTGCAGGCACCCTGATCCTTATCAGCAGCCCCACCCCTTGACTATAAGACTCCTCACAAAACCCCCAGGTTGGGACACACAGTTTTGAGGGCATTAGCTGCTGTGGGCCCTTTGCCTGGCAAAGCAATAAAGCTACTCTTTTCCACTTCACCCAAACTCTGTCTCTGAGATTCAATTCAGTGCCAGTATACAGAGGTCAATTTTCAGTATCAAGCTCACAAGTCACAACTCACTTCCACCTCCCACAGCAGTGAGGCCAATGCAGCTGCAGCCCTGCAGCACTGATCCAAGCTGTTAACATCACATGCTCTTACTCCTCTGGAACTAAGGTTCAAGGAAAGGAAAGCTGAAACATTGCTGTCATCTTCCACTGACATGAAAACCATGGCTTCATCCCTTCATCCATGTTTCTCTCACACAAACACTGAAAGTCTTGCTGTGGGAAGAGCAAAACGTTAAAGGCATCAAAAAACAGGAATCTGTTAGTGACTAATCAGATTCTTCAATCTCTCTGTAGGAATTCTGGAAGCAGGACAGGCTCCACTGGACTGGGTAAATCCCTGGGGCTGAGCATAATTCAGCCCAAAGAGAGATATTGGATTACCATTAGTCTGGGTAGGTCAGGGCTAAGGATTAATTTAAATACTGAAGAGACATGGCCTGTAGGTCAAGCAATGGGTCTTACCATCATCAACAGCATATAGTTTTGTTATCTCTGCAGATCAAGGCTCAAGGGTAGCCCTGGGAGCTCCACACTTCTTAAGGTTGAAATCCATTCATTCATTCATTCATTCTTTTGATGAATATTTATATAATATCCTCATTGTGTTTGGCCCCCAGGATTATAATATTAAACAAAAAAACAGTCCTTGATTTCAAGAAGTTTATATGCTGGTAGGGAGAGACAAACTATAAACCAATTTTTAAAGTGTATATATATGTAATATATTAGATAGATGAACAAAGCAGAGTAAGGCACTAGAGAGTGCCAGTGGGGGTGCTATTTTACATGAATGGTCAAGGAAGGTCTCTCTGAGTAGGGATCCCAAGTAAGTGAAGAATGAGTCATGCTGAAATCTGAGGAAAAGCATTCCAGACAGAGGTAATAACAAGTGCAATGGCCCTGAGGTGTGAGCTTCTTTGTCAGGTTCAAAAAACAAGAGGGGAGTGTGGCTAGGTCAGAGTGAGTAAGGAGAAGAACAATAGAAGCTATGGTCAAAGTGGTGATAGAGGCCAACAATGCCCTTTCATGTCATGGGAAGGCTTTATATTTTACTCTGAATCAGATGAGTTGCCTCTAGAGAGTTTTAAGCAAAGAGATACATTAGTCATAATGATATGACCAATAATTTTAGAAAGATAAATGTGACTTCTGTGTGGAAAACAAGGTTGGCCAGGACCTTGCCAGGAGACCTGCCAGGAGGCTATTGCACTAATCAATACAAGAGTTGGTAGTGACCTAAGCCAGGGTGGTGACAGTGGAAAGGGTGATAGGTGCTCATATTTTGAACCTATTATGAAAGTTGAGCCAATAATTTTTCCCACCATATTGGACTTGAAAGATAGGAAAAAAAGGGTGGAGGTGTTCAAAGATGAGTTCAAGGTCAAGCTAGACTTAACTTTTTAAAAAGGGGAAATTTTTATTTACTGCAATTTCCAAATAGCTGTGGAGAAGGTTGGCCAGGCTAGCAGGCTTTCTACCATGAAAGAAGCAAGCAGGACCAAGCTGAGCCTGGGGACAGCACACAATGAGAAGTGTTATGGATGGAGATGGAACTCAAGGAGGTGTGGCTTCAGCAACATGGGAGATGGCTGTGAGGTAAGTGATGTGATTACTCACACAGTTTTCCAAACCTTCCCTAAAATTGACAAATTTTCAAAATACCATGTGTGATCACAATTCTGTGGGTGTGGGCTTTGTGCCCAGTCTGTTTTGGGGAATATAAAGAGATTGTTAGGAAGTCTACAGAGTTGGAAAAGATTGGCAGAAAGTCTCCCAACTCTCAGAAGCCATAAAATCGGGGATTCCAGCCACATTTAGCCAGCTACTCCCATAGCAGGGCTCCTGTCTATAATATCAGAGTGCTAAGATATATTTATTTAAATGTTTTATCTGGGAATCTTAGCTCCTCACCAAACTGGTAGGTTTCTTGAAGACAGAGATGGGTTTACATTTTTTTAGATCCTCAGGGGCTCATACATGATCTAAACAAAGCCCTGCAGCACTGATCTTGGATTCCATATGTTCTTGGAAAGTTTAGCTCATACTCCAGTTCCTTCATTATCTTAGTTTGGAGTCTCCCAAAAACAGACCCTGAGACAGCAATTGACATGCAGGTGGTTTATTTTGGGGGTGATCTCAGGAAGCACCAAGACGAGAGTGGGAAAGTAAGACATATCAGGGAAGGAAGCCAGTATAGGGGGCATTAGTAACAGTGACCACAGTGAACAACTGGGAGCTCAGTTATGCTGAAGAACCCTTAGGGACAACGTAGAGCACATCTCAGTGTTGTCCCATATGATGGGGAGTAAGCTAGAATATCCACCAACTCCCATCGGTCATTAGGTCAGACCTATTACCAGGATTACTAAATCCCTGGCATTCCAGCCTGCCCTATACATGGCCAGATTCCAAAGACTAGAGAACACCTTCAGAGAGTCTCAAGTGCTTGTAATAGAAAGCCTTTGGTGAGGAAGTGCCAAGGGGGTAATTAGGATGGGGCATCAATAGCAACTGCTAAACTCATTTTCTTCCTTTTGTTTTTAAGTGATAAAATGCTGGCTCACAGAATAACTGAAAAGAATGGCTGCATCAGTATTCTCTCTCTCTCTCTCTCTCTCTCTCTCTCTCTCTCTCTCCCTGTCCTCTGCTTTCCTTACTGTCTTTACTCTGAGCAGCTCTTCATGTCTTCACAGGTCAATGGCAACACACTCCCTCTTGCAACTTCAGCCTTACATCATCTTCCATCATCCTCACACCCGGAAATCCCAGAAGAAAGAAATTTGCCTTCCAAAAACCTTCAACAAATATCTCAATGGACCAGCCTGAGTTATTTGCCCATGCCTGATATGGGCCATGGAGATGAAATAAGTGGATTTGAAAGTCCAGGATTGCGTGCCCCAACCAGAGCCTTGGAAGTTGGACTTAACTCCACAATAACAACAATGACAAGGTAAGAAATCAAAGGTCTATAAAAGGGTAGACATTTGCTCATAATCACACTGTGCAATCAATAAGAGAATGACAGACTACCCAACAGAAAAATGGGCAAAATTTTGAACAAACACTTCACTGAATAGGTTATCTAAATGGTTAATAAACATATGAAAATGTGCCCAAACTTATTAGTCATAAGAGAAATGCAAATTAAAAACACAGTGAGATATCACTACACAACCAGCAGGAAGGCTAAGATGAAAAAGACAGTAAGTACCAACTATTGGCAAGAATGCAGAGCAATTGGAAATTTCATACATTACTGGTAAGAGTGAGGTTGGTGAAAATATTTTGGAAAACTACTTTGTAGTATCTATAGATACTAAAAAGACACCTACACTGTGGCCCACCAAGCCCACTCCTTGTTATGTGAGCAATAGAAATGCAAACATATATCCATCAAGACATGCACAAGAATGTCATAGCAGTTTTAGTTATAATAGCCAAAGACTGGAAACAATTCACACATCCATAAAAAGCAGAATGTATAAATAAACCATGGTATGGTCATAAAGTAGAACACAATACACCAATGAAAAAGAATGACCTTTGTGCCATACACAATATGGATGATCTAACACATAATGTTGAGTAATGATGCCAGACATGAAAGAATAGGCACTGAATGATTCCACTTATATGAATTTCAAGAACAGACAAAATTAATCTCTGCTATTAGAAGTCAGGATAGTGGTTACCCTTGAGGAGATGGTGGCTGGGAAGACGGCACAGGGTAGGGAGCTTTTGAAGTATTAATCATACTCTGTTTCTCTAACTGGCTGCCAGTTTCATGAGTGAGTTCAGTTTGTGAAAATTCATCAAGGAGTACAATTTTGTCCACTTTTTGGAATGTATGATATAGTTCAATATTATTTTAAAATTTAATAAAAATTTTGAGTATCCATCAAAATTTTTAAATCCACCCTCTTATTGGAAGAGCTGGAAATAATAAAACAAAGGCCTTATCTCCCAATCAGAAGGTATTCCACAAAACAAGTTCCTAGGCACACCTTCAAGTTTCCCTTTTACCAGCCCCAACCAAAGCTAATTGCTCCTGCGTTCTAGTCTGTTGAAGAATGGAGTCCCAACATATCTTTTCCTCATCAGAATGCAAAGGCTGCTTCCCAGCCTGGCCTGGATCACTCCTGTAGCAGCCATTCTATCCTCCCTATTCTGGGTGTGAGGTGGCTGCCAGGATTCCAGCCTCCCTTTTCACCAGCTATTTCTTTTCTGGAATTTCCTTGAGACAAATGTTCTTTGAGATTTTGGCTGATCCTTCTGAGCTCTTTCAAACTCCTGTTTAATTCATTCAATGGATAAAAGTGTTCCAGATTCAGGATGAACAGATGGATGCATGAGAAATGAAATTCACATAGTCATTAAGGCCCTTGGTCCTCATTGCCAAGGTCAGATTATAGGATCTCCCAGAATTCAGGCTATAGGAGACACACTACCCCATAGGAAATTTGGGAGTCATATGCCCTCACAGCTCCAGCTCAGGGACCCATTTTTCTTTCTGCTGGTCTCCTTGAGGTGATGGCATCTCTTTCTGGAACAATATTTGAACTTACTTAAGCTTAAAAGTTAGTCTACAGGGGTGGAAAAATCAGTCTATGACCAGAGTGAGGTGTCCTCTGAAACCAGGACTGAGGGTCAGTCTGAGATGCCTCCATGACCCCAAGGGATGGGTCATAACCACAAACCCAAGTTTCTTTTAGTGGGAAGCAGATAAAGTACTATGTCAGGATGAAGGTATGCAGATGCCCTGGCAAAATACGCCCGAGCAGCCACTCTGACTCAGAATGAAAAAAAAAAAGAAACTGTGGGGTTTGGCTGATAGAAGTGTCACTTTTTCCCAATGTCCAAGCTACTTTGTAGTAAACTTTCAAATCAAGGTGCATTTGGGGCAATATTCAGTGCCTAACAAGCTTCAGGGCCACTCTAAATTCACTTCAATCTCTCTTCTCTCTAGCCAAAGAGTTTACACTGAGAAACCCTGCTCTCCAGGCCCACCTGACCCTTCCCTTGGCCTCAGACCTACCTCCAAGCCTCACCCCTCAGGTCCACCTGGCACTCAACACTCACTCAAGGTCTCCCAGCCCTTGTCACAGGCACAGTAAGCCCAACAATCTCAGGATGTTCTAACCTTTGGGGACCCTAAACCCACTGCTTCTCATGTCAAGGTCACCCATGTGGTTTGGTTTACCCCAGATGCACATCCTAAGATAAGGATTTGAGTACAAGTTTAATTTTGTGGGGGGGGAGCGATAGCAGTAAACATTCATTTGGGAGTTGAAAAGGGAAGAGAAGGTAGCCCCCCAAAAGGGTTTATTATCAAGCAAGTTACCACTGTGAACTACTGTAGCTTAACCCTGGTGAGGAATCCTGGGAGAGTATGCAGAACACCCTTCAGAGTGATCTCAACTAAGGATGAGGAAGCTCTCAATCGTTAGTAGTCTTCCTTCTCAGTAGCTCTCAGGCACTTGGTGGTTGCTCTGTACACAGGCCATACACACTCCCTAGCCAGAAAAGGAAGCCCACAGGCAGAGAATCACAAACATTCATTGTAAGCCACTTTTAGGGTGCAGAGATGAATGCTGCAGGAATGTGGACAACACACCAACAGCATTTGCTACATTCTTCATAATATCGTCAGCACCCATCACCCCAGTGTCTACTGAGGACTGATCAAGGACTTGGCCCTATGCAGGCCTGTGCCATGAGGACAGAAAGGAGATTCAAGTGCCAGCTTTGGGCACACAAAGTTCACACAGGCAGCAAGAGCCAAGACTATCAGATAGCCAATGGCACCTCACCTGACAAGTGACCATTATGAACGTGTATTATAGAGGACCAAGGATGGGAAGAAAACCCAGTGGGGGTACAACCAAAACTGGGCCTTGAGGAATGCGCAGGATCTGGACAGGCAACAGAAGAGTAGGATGGCAAGAACAGAAGAGGTGAGGGAGTGAACAAGGCCAAGGAGATGGTCAAAGAGGCTGGGAGTGAGGGCACAGCTAGTTGTGTGTAAGGCTGGCAAGGCAAGTCTAAAACAATTTAATCTATCAGCCAAATGTGCATTAGTTCCCACTGGACACATGGTGTGGAAAGGAGGGATGTCAGTTTGATTAAGTGTGCATTCTGTTATGGCATAATTATTTATTAATTAGGGGGTAAAGAATTATCAGTCAGTGCTGGAATGGCAGGGATTTGGGAAGTTGGATTGAATGAAGTAAGTGATAGTGGAACTGAGCAGGACCCTGTGGAACTCCTGGGCACAAAAGTCTTTCTGTGTCCCCTTCCTTGAGTTCCAAATGGCAGGTTCAGACAGTTGCTAATCAGGGAAGGGAGAGAATGCAGAGATAAGGGAGGAGCAGTCAAGAAACAATGGTGCAGCCTTGGGGGCAGGGTCCTGGTCCCCCCTCAAGGGATACACATAATATCTTTGAGTTCTTCTGCAGAACCCCACCAAATAGAAGATGTTAACTCCTTGATGAAGCACTCTTCATTCCAGAGAAGGTCACATTTTGCCCATCATCACCAGACTCCCCCTTTGCCTGGCAAAACAACAAAGCTATTCTTTTCTACTTCACCCAAAACTCTGTCACCAAGATTTAATTCAGTGTCAGGGGTACAGGGCCCAAATTCTACTTCAGCAGGGATCCATTGAAGCTTGTTCAGCAAGAGTGACATGATGAAAGAATTATTTTAATTGTGATAGTGTCCCTACCAGGAGGAGATAAAGTGTCTTCCAGTGCCTATTTATTCCCAGTAGATGATCTCCTTCCTTCCCCCAGTGAGAATACACAGCTGGTTCTCCCCAGCCCACCTCCACATCTCTACCATAGCAACAGTGGTTAAAACAACACAAACCTATCCATAAATCACTGTGTTAAGGGAAGAACATCTTAAATAGAACTTGTCCTGGGCGCCAAACCAGAGTGTTTATCAAGGCAAAGCATAAATTGCCAGATAGAGATATAACACCTGCCCTGTTTATGTCTGTCCTCATACTCCCATCCTGCCTCCAGGCACCTATCCCTGTTTCTGCAATCTGCTCAGTTCTCTCATGCTCTTTCAGCAGTCACACTCCTCTGCCCCACAGTCAGTCAACAACCACCACTCCCTCCCTGGGATCCACACGTGATGGTCTCGTGAAAGGTCTGGGAGCCAGGACATCAAGGCCTGACCTGCCACTGTGAGACAACTGAAGGAGACACTGAGTTGGTGGTTAAATATGCAGCTCCCTCGCCCCTTGGATGGGGATAACCCTGAGGTGTGTGCTCTACACTGCCTCTCATGGTTTCCCAGTGGGAGTGAGCCACAGCTGCCTACAGTGGTAAATGGACTAAAAACACATCCTGTATGGGCTGACTTCCCTTCCCTGCCTCACTTCCCATTCTCCAGCCAGTGTTTCCTGGGATCACCTCCCAAGTAAAGTACTTGCACTCCCATCTTCACCTGAGTGCCTGCTTCTTGGGGAATACAACCTAAGAATGGTCAGGTCGCCTATCCTCTCAGAGTCTCTAGTTCAGGATGTAATATCTCCTGTCCTCTCAAATGAGGGTGCATGAGACAAGATAAGGTTCATTCAACACATGAACACAGTAGAATAGTAGTATTAATTTGACAATGATGAAAGTTAAAAGCTCACTATGAGAGCATCATAACTATCATTTCTTGTGGCTCGGTACAAGTCAGGAATTTGTTCATCTCATTTGAGCTGGGTGACCATCCAGTGAGGTGGGATTTATTATCTTAATTCACAGATGAAAGTATTGAGGTTCAGAGAGTATGAGGAACTTGCACAAAGTCACAAAGAAAGTGATGGAGCCAAGATTTAAATCCTATTTGACCCCAAACTCTGTTCCCATACGTCTATGCAAAACTGTCTTTCCAATTAAAAAAAAAAAGCATCATCTTTATATCAGATGTTGATTGTACACTGAACTTGGTGGGAATTACATTTTCCCACTTTCCTACCTTGGAAATTTCTATTTGCCTTCAACATTCAACTCAGGCTTTAGTTGATCATGGAAGCATTCTCTGCTCCCCTCCTCAACTCAAGGCTGGACTGAAATGCTCACGTCCCCACTGAACCGCACACATGTGTCCCAAACACTGCAATGATTCTCCTTTCACTTTGCTACCCCACCCCTACTTCCCCGCCCGACTCTATATCCCTAAGCTGAGAGCAGAGCTTGCCTGAATACAGGACATAGGGTCTCTCCCTTAGAAAGGCTTCAGGAAGGTTCTAATTACACATGCCAAAAGCCTAAGACTTCTCAGGAAACTGCATAGAAAGGGTCATCATCATTATCATCATCATCATCTCAATAAACCAAGAACAGATTATCATGGGGACAAAATGTCTCCCTGCACATCTCAGTCAGGAGAAAGTATCATTTAGCCAACATGACCTTTAGCTTTTCTGGGCCTCTATCTCCTCATCTGGTCTCAAAGATCCCCACCGCCTTCCATCTCTGACAAACAGTGGTTCTAGGGATGTCCCAGTGCCTGCCAGGCATCTCAGGGAAGACAAGGGAGTATAGGGTCTCCTCTAGGGACTTATACTAAAATCAGGAAGGGAACGCTTACAGAGATGGCCCAAACAACAAAATGGACCAGGAGCTCAATTGATTCAGACTGAATCAATCAGACTGAAGGAAGCCAGAAAAAGGAGAGCCATTGCCTTATGATGAGATTCTTCTCAGATGAGAATTCTTGTGAACATGGTTTATTAGCAATGTACCCAGGAAAGAAGTGATAGGGATTAGGGAGGTGGGAATAGGAAGGGAAGAAGGCCAGGCAAGGGTGTGATAACAATCAAAATGCCAGGAGGGTAATTTTGGATCAATACTGCAGGAGGTCACATCCCAGAGTCATCCTGATTAGAGACAGGGGAACTGAGGTATTGACAGCCCCACATCTGTGAGTTGTTAATTAAGAGCTACTCCCAGGGTATAAATTCTCAAGTTCCTCTCTGTATACAGTCAGTTCCAGCACAAGGGAGCCTGGGAAATGTGGTTCTCTATGACCTAGAGCAGAGCAAGGAAAAGGACATGAAATGGGTCTGTGAGAAAACCCATGACAGGCATGCCTGGTGCCTTAGGATACTCAGTCTTAGAATCATATTGTTTGAGATGTGGCTCCCAATTTCTATCTCAAGTTTTTAAAAGATAACTCAAGATTACCCAATGAGTTCTCAGAATTTCCTAAATTTAGAACCTGATTGCATATGGTTATGATGTTCCAAACATAGATGCCACCCTCTGCAAGAGGACAGCTGGCTCAGCCATGTGGTATGTGCCCTGGAAATTTCAGTTCTCTGAAGTCCACAAGGTCTGGCTTCTTGCCACTGGAAAGGGGACCAGGATGAGATGTTTCATGTGGAGATAATGCTAGGGAACATGGCTGGTTATTGAAGAAAAATCAAGTTAGGCTTCCTTTATGGTGGTAGAAAACTGGGTCTTGAAAAATCTTTTCTAAAAATTGTTAAAACCAAAGAAATATCTGGGTTTCCTCTGAGGTTTTTGGAACATCAATCCCCTAGGATGCAAAGCATCCTGATGTCTGCAGACTGACAAGGTACTGGGAGGAGAACTAGGGTGGAAGGTGGGCGGCTGGAGGAACCTGGGTAAACCCAGGACTGGTTGGAGTCCCTACAATGAGCAGGGATGAGAGGCCTTGTTCACCTGCCATGCTTGCTCTCCATGGGAGGCCATGGCTGCCATGAATCATGAATCCTGGCAAAGAGTTAGCTGTGGAGGTGGCAGCAAGGCACAGGTGAGAAGCAGTAACTTCAAGCAAGAGTCTTCTGTTTCCCCCTGCAGGGTCCCCCAACCGATGCCTTCAAGCAAACTGTGACCCCTTTTGTTCATTTCCAAACTTTGCTCAAACCAAGGTCACCTTTAAGTCTTTTCCCTTCCTCTCATCACCTGAAGACTTTATTCTCAGGTTTTGGAGGTCCAAAAGCTACCAAACCTTCTGCCATATATCTTCATCAAATCGTGTTCATTGAGAATTGGCCTCACCCAATTTTGTTCCTTGAGAATTAACACAGATTGCAAGCAGGTCTTCCCTTCCCTCCACCGTTAAAATACGGTGGTCCAGACCTTCAAGATGGCGGAGGAGTAAGACGTAGAGATCACATTCCTACCCACAAATACATCAGAAATACATCTACATGTGGAAAACTCTTACAGAACACCTATTGAACGCTGGCAGAAGACCTCAGACTTCCCAAAAGGCAAGAAACTCCCCACGTACCTGGGTAGGGCAAAAGAAAAAAGAAAAAACAGAAACAAAAGAATAGCGATGGAACCTGCACCACTGGGAGGGAGCTGTGAAGGAAGAAAAGTTTCCACACACTAGGAAGCCTCTTCACTGGTGGAGATGGCGGGTGGCGTGGGGGAAGCTTCGGAGGAGAGTGCAGCAACGGGGTGCAAAGGGCAAAGCGGAGAGATTCCCGCAGAGAGGATCGGAGCTGACCAGCACTCACCAACCCGAGAGGCTTGTCTGCTCACCCGCCAGGATGGGTGGGGACTGGGAGCTGAGGTTCTGGCTTCGGAGGTCAGACCCCAGGGAGAGAACTGGGGTTAGCTAAGTGAACACAGACTGAAGGGGGTTAGTGCACAACAGCTAGCCAGGAGGGAGTCCGGGGAAAAGTCTGGAACTGCCTAAGAGGCAAGAGGCCATTGTTTCGGGGTGCGTTAGGAGAAAGGATTCAGAGCACTGCCTAAACGAGCTCCAGAGATGGGCACGACTGCAGCTATCAGCGCAGACACCAGAGACGGGCATGAAATGCTAAGGCTGCTGTTTCAGCCACCAAGAAGCCTGTGTGCAAGCACAGGTCACTATCCACACCTCCCCTTCCGGGATCCTATGCAGCCCGCCACTACCAACGTCCCCTGATCCAGGGACAACTTCCCTGGGAGAACACATGGTGTGCCTCAGGCTTTTGCAATGTCACACCAGCTTCTGCCACTGAAGGCTCACCCCGCACTCTGAACCCCTCCCTCTCCCCAGCCTGAGTGAGCCAGAGCCCACTAATCAGCTGCTACTTTAACCCTGTCCTCTCTGAGTGAAGAAAAGACAACCTCAGGCGACCTACATACAGAGGTGGGGCCAAATCCAAAGGTGAACCCCAGAAGCTGTGTGAACAAAGAAGAGAAAGGGAAATCTCTCCAAGCAGCCTCAAGAGCAGTAGATTAAATCTCCACAATCAACTTGATGTACCCTGCATCTCTGGAATACCTGAATAGACACCGAATCATCCCAAAATTGAGGTGGTGGACTTGGGGAGCAACTATATTTTTTTTTCCTTTTTCACTTTTTCTGAGTGTGTATGTGTATGCTTCTTTGTGTGATTTTGTCTGTATAGCTTTGCTTTGACCATTTCTCCGATGCTTCTCTATGTCATGTTATTTTCTTTTTTTATTATAGCTTTTATCACTTGTTATCATTTGTGGATTTGGTCTTGGTTTGGTTCTGGTTTTTGGATTGGTACCTCTTTTTCTTACTTTCTTTTTCTTTTTTTATTGCTTTTTAATTTTTTTAACGTTTAATAATTTTTTATTGTTTATTTTAATAAATTTATTTTATTTTTTTCTTTCTTTCTTTCTTTTTTTCTCCTTTTTCTTCTGAGCTGTGAGGCAGACAGGGTCTTCATGCTCCGACCGGGTGTCAGGCCTGTGCCTCTGAAGTGGGAGAGCCGAGTTCAATACATTCTGCCACCAGAGAACTCCTGGCTCCACATAATATCAAGCAGCAAAAGCTCTCCCAAAGATCTCCTTCTCAAAGTTAAGACCCAGCTCCACTCAACGACCAGCAAGCTACAGTGCTGGACACACTATGCCAAACAACTAGCAAGAAAGGAACACAACCACACCCATTAGAAGAGAGGCTGCCTAAAATCATAATGAGTTCACAGACACCCCAAAACACACCACCGGATGTGGTCCTGCCCACCACAAAGACAAGATCCAGCCTCTTCCACCAGAACACAGGCATTAATCCCCTCCACCAGGAAGCCTAAACAACCCACTGAACCAACCTTAGCCACTGGGGGCAGACACTGAAAAAAAAAAGGGAACTATGAACCTGCAGGCTGTGAAAAGCAGACACCCAGAGTAAGTTAAGCAAAATGAGAAGACAGAGAAACCCACAGCAGATGAAGGAGCAACATAAAAATCCACCAAACCAAATAAATTAAAAGGAAATAGGCAGTCTACCTGAAACAGATTTAGAGCACTGATAGTAAATATGATCCAAAATCTTGGAAATAAAATGGAGAAAATACACAAAACACTTAAAAAGACCTAGAAGAACTAAAGAGCAAACAAACAATGATGAACAACACAAAAAACGAAATTAAAAATTCTCTACAAGGAATCAATAGCAGGTAACTGAGGCAGAGGAATGGGTAAGTGACCTGGAAGATAAAATAGTGGAAATAACTACTTCAGAGAAGAATAAAGGAAAAAGAATGAAAAGAATTGAGCACAGTCTCAGAGACTTCTGGGACAATATTAAATGCCACAACATTCGAATTATAGGGGTCCCAGAGGAAGAAGAGAAAAAGAAATGTACTGCGAAAAAATTTGAAGAGATTATAGTTGAAAACTTCCCTTATATGGGAAAGGAAATAGTCAACTCCAGGAAGCACAGAGAGTCCCATACAGGATAAATCCAAGGAGAAACATGCCAAGACACATATTAATCAAACTATCAAAAATCAAATACAAAGAAAAAATATTAAAAGCAGCAAGAGGAAAACACCAATAAAATACAAGGGAATCCCCATAAGGTTAACAGCTGATCTTTCAGCAGAAACTCTGCAAGCCAGAAGGGACTGGCAGGATATATTTAAGGTGATGAAAGGGAAAAACCTACAACCAATATTATTCTACCCAGGAAGGATCTCATTCAGATTCGATGGAGAAATTAAAACCTTTACAGACAAGCAAAAGCTAAGAGAATTCAGCACCACAAAACCAGCTTTACAACAAATGCTAAAGGAACTTCTCTAGGCAGGAAACACAAGAGAAGGAAAAGACCTACAATAACAAACACAAAACAATTAAGAAAATGGGAATAGGAACATACATATTGATAATTACCTTAAATGTAAATGGATTAAATGCTCCAACCAAAAGATATAGACTGGCTGAATGGATGCAAAAACTAGACCCATATATATGCTGTCTACAAGAGACTCACTTCAGACCTAGATCACATACAGACTAAAAGTGAGGGGATGGAAAAAGATATTCCATGCAAGTGGAAATCAAAAGACAGCTGGAGTAGCAATTCTCATATCAGACAAAATAGACTTTAAAAAAGCACTATTACAAGAGACAAAGAAGGACACTACATGATGATGAAGGGATCAATCTAAGAAGAAGATATAACAATTGTAAATATTTATGCATCCAACATAGGAGCACCTTAACACATAAGGCAAATGCTAAAAGCCATAAAAGGGGAAATTGACAGTAACACAAACATAGTAGGGAACTTTAACACCCCACTTTCACCAATACACAGATCATCCAAAATGAAAATAAATAAGGAAACACAGCTTTAAATGATACATTAAACAAGATGGACTTAATTGATATTTATAAAGGCATTCCATCCAGAAACAATAGAATACACTTTCTTCTCAAGTGCTCATGGAACATTCTCCAGAATAGATCATATCTTGGGTCACAAATCAAGCCTTGGTAAATTTAAAGAAATTGAAATTGTATCAAGTATCTTTTCTGACCACAATGCTTTGAGACTAGATATCAATTACAGGAAAAAATCTGTAAAACATACAAACACATAGAGGCTAAACAATACACTACTTGATAATGAAGAGATCACTGAAGAAATTGAAGAGGAAATTTAAAAAATACCTAGAAACAAATGACAATGAAAACACGATGACCCAAAACCTATGGGATGCAGCAAAAGCAGTTCTAAGAGGGAGGTTTATAGCAATACAATCCTACCTCAAGAAATAAGAAACATCTCAAATAAACAACCTAACATTACCCTTAAAGCAATTAGTGAAAGAAGAACAAAAAAACCCCCAAAGTTAGCAGAAGTAAAGAAATCATAAAGAACAGATCAGAATTAAATGAAAAAGAAATGAAGGAAATGATAGCAAAGACAATAAAACTAAAACTTGTTCTTTGAGAAGATAAAATTTATAAGCCATTAGCCAGACTCATCAAGAAAAAAAGGGAAAAGACTCAAATCAATAGAATTAGAAATGAAAAAGAAGTGACAACTGACACTGCAGAAATACAAAGGATCATGTGTGATAACTACAAGCAACTATATGCCAATAAAATGGACAACCTGGAAGAAATGGACAAATTCTTAGAAAAGCACAACCTTCAGAGACTGAACCAGGAAGAAATAGAAAATATAAACAGACCAATCACAAGCACTGAAATTGAAACTGTGATTAAAAATCTTCAAACAAACAAAAGCCCAGGACCAGATGGCTTCACAGGTGAAATCCATCAAACATTTAGAGAAGAGGTAACACCTATCCTCCTCAAACTCTTCCAAAAAATGACAGAGGAACACTTTCAAAGTCATTCTACAAGGTCACCACCACCCTGATACCAAAACCAGAAAAAGATATCCTAAAGAAAGAAAACTACAGACCAATATCACTGATGAACATAGATGTAAAAATCTGTAATAAAGTACTAGCAAACAGAATCCAAGAGCACATTAAAAGGACCATACACCATGATCAGTGGGGTTTACCCTAGGAATGCAAGGATTCTTCAATACATGCAAATCAATCAATGTGATACACCATATTAACAAATTGAAGGATAAAAACCATATGATCATCTCAATAAATGTAGAAAAAGCTTTTGACAAAACTCAACACCCATTTATGATAAAAACCCTCTAGAAAGTAGACATAGAGAGAACTTACCTCAACATATCAAAGACCATATATGACAAACCCACAGCCAACATCATTCTCAGTGGTGTAAAACTGAAACCATTTCCACTAAGATCAAGAACAAGACAAGGTTGCCCACTCTCACCACTATTATTCAACACAGTTTTGGAAGTTTTAGCCACAGCAATCATAGAAGAAAAAGAAATAAAAGGAATCCAAATCAGAAAAGAAGAAGTAAAGCTGTCACTGTTTGCAGATGACATGATACTATACATAGAGAATCCGGAAAACTACTAGAGCTAATCAATGAATTTGGTAAAGTAGCAGGATACAAAGTTAATTCACAGAAATTTCCTGAATTCTTATACACTAATGATGAAAAATCTGAAAGAGAAATGAAGGAAACACTCCCATTTATCACTGCCACAAGAAGAATAAAATACCAAGGAATAAACCTACCTAAAGAGACAAAAGAACTATATGCAGAAAACTATAAGACACTGATGAAAGAAATTAAAGATGCTACAAACAGATGGAGAGATGTACCATGTTCTTGGATTGGAAGACTCAACATTGTGAAAATGACTGTACTACCTAAAGCAACCTACAGATTCAATGCAATCCCTATCAAACTACCAATGCATATTTCACAGAATTAGAACAAAAAAGTTCTCAATTTGTATGGAAACACAAAAGATCCCGAATAACCAAAGCAATCTTGAGAAAGAAAAACAGAGCTGGAGGAATCAGATTCCCTGACTTCAGACTATACTACAAAACTACAGTAATCAGGACAGTATGGTACTGGCACAAAAACAGAAATCTAGATCAATGGAGCAGGATAGAAAGCCCAGAGGTAAAGTCACACACATATGTTCACCTTATTTTTGATAAAGGAGGCAAGAATATACAATGGAGAAAAGACAGCCTCTTCAATAAGTGGTGCTGGGAATACTGGACAGCTACATGTAAAAGAATGAAATTAGAACACTCCCTAACATCATAAACAAAAATAAACTCAAAATGGATTAAAGACCTAAATGTAAGACTAGACACTATCAAACTCTAGAGGAAAACATAGGCAGACATACTATGACATAGGCCGACATGCTATGACATACATCACAGCAGATCCTTTTTGATCCACTCCTAGAGAAATGGGAATAAAAACAAAAATAAACAAATGGGACCTAACGAAACTTAAAAGCTTTCGCACAGCAAAGAGAACCATAAACAAGATGAAAAGAGAACCCTCAGAATGCGAGAAAATATTTGGAAATGAAGCAACAGGCAAAGGATTAATCTCCAAAATTTATAAGTAGCTCATGCAGCTCAATATCCAGAAAACAAAAACCCAATCCAAAAATGGGCAGAAGACCTACATAGACATTTTTCCCAAGAAGGTATACAGATTGCCAACAAACACATGAAAGAATGCTGAACATCACTAATCATTAGAGAAATGCAAATCAAAACTACAATGAGGTATCACCTCACACCAGTCATAATGGCCATCATCAAAAAATATACGAACAATAAATGCTGGAGAGGGTGTGGAGAAAAGGGAACACTCTTGCACTGTTTGTGGAAATGTAAATTGATACAGCCACTATGGAGAACAGTATGGAGGTTCCTTAAAAAACTAAAAATAGACCTACCATACGACCCAGCAATCCCAATACTGGGCATATACCCTGAGAAAACCATAATTCAAAAAGAGTCATGTACGAAAATGTTCATTGCAGCTCTATTTACAATAGCCAGGACATGGAAGCAACCTAAGTGTCCAACAACAGATGAATGGATAAAGAAGATGTGGCACATATATAAAATGGAATATTACTCAGCCATAAAAAGAAACGAAATTGAGATATTTGTAGTGAGGTGGATGGACCTAGAGTCTGTCACACAGAGTGAAGTAAGTCAGAAAGAGAAAAACAAATACTGTATGCTAACACATATGTATGGAATCTAAGAAGAAAAATAATGTCATGAAGAACCTAGGGGTAGGACGGGAATAAAGACACAGACCTACTAGAGCAAGGACTTGAGGATATGGGGAGGGGATAGGGTAAGCTGTGACAAAGTGAGAGAGTGGCATGGACATATATACACAACCAAACGTAAAATAGATAGCTAGTGGGAAGCAACCGCATAGCACAGGGAGATCAGCTCAGTGCTTTGTGACCACCTAGAGAGTGGCATGCACTTATGTATACTACCAAATGTAAAATACATAGCTAGTGGGAAGCAGCTGCAAAGCACAGGGAGATCAGCTCAGTGCTTTGTGACCACCTAGAGGGGTGGGATAGGGAGAGTGGGAGGGAGGCACAAGAGGGAGACGATATGGGGATATATGTATATGTATAGTGGATTCACTATATGTATAGTGGATTCACTTTGTTATAAAGCAGAAATTAACACACCATTGTAAAGCAATTATACTCCAATAAAGATGTTTTTTAAAAAAATACAGTGGTCCAGGAGACAGTGAGCTGTTAAACTCTTATGCTAGGGTGTTTTGGAGTAATAGTGTCTTAATATGTTCCTTCTCCTCTTGTATCTGGTGATGCAAGACTTGGATCTTCCTTGGAGATGCCAAGGAAATGATGTGTTAATGGTAAGTCTTCAAGCTTGTGACAGGCCAATGGAGCTTCACCAAAGCCCCTCTGGGTAACCAGTTTCCAAGATCAGTGATTCTAGAACTAGAAGCGTGTAGGAAGTACAGCCCCCATTTTAATCTTCCACAAGCTCTCTGGACACAATATATATGCACCCTGGGACCCCGGCCCATGAGGCTGTGGATGCAGAATCAGAGACTCTGAAACAGGGAAAGGCAGAATGGGGATCTGATGTCCAACATCTATGACAGCTGATTAGTAATTAGTGTGAAAATTCCCTTTCCTCAATTCTTAGTGACTTTTTATTCAGATTAAAATCATTTTCTTAGATCAGTCTCCCAAGGCAAAAGAAATTAAAGCAAAAATAAACAAGTAAGACATAATCAAACTTATAAGCTTTTGCACAGCAAAGGAAACCATCAACAAAATGAAAGACAACCTACTGAATGGGAGAAAATATTTGCAAACAATGTGACGAACAAGAGGTTAATATCCAAAATGTACAAACAGCTCGTACAACTCAATATCGAAAAAACAAACCCAATCAGAAAATGGGCAGAATTAAATAGGCATTTTTCCAAAGAAGATGTACAGATGGCCAATAGGCACATGAAAATGTGCTCAACACCACTAATTAGAGAAATGCAAATCAAAACTACACCTCACATTGGTCAGAATGGCTATCACCAAAAAGTCTACAAATAATAAATTCTGGAGATACTGTGGAGAAAAGGGAAGCCTCCTACACTGTTGGTGGGAATGTAAATTGGTGCAGCCACTATGAAGTCTCCTTAAAAAACTAAAAATAGAACTACCATATGATCCAGCAATCCCATTCCTCAGTATATATCCAGAAAAGATGAAAACTCTAATTCAAAAAGATACATGCACCCAAACGTTCATAGCAGCACTATTTATAATAGCAAAGACATGGAAACAACCCAAGTGCCCATCAAAAGACAACTGGATAAAGAAGATATACACATTGGAATATTACTCAGCTGCAAAAAAGGAATGATATATTGCCATTTGCAGCAATATGGGTGGACCTAGAGATTATATACTTGGTGAAGTAAGTCAGAGAGAAAGACAAATACTATATGATACCACTTATATGTGGAATCTAAAAAATAATACCAATGAATCTATATACAAAAGAGAAACAGACTCACAGACATAGAAAAATAATTCACAGTTACCAAACGGGAGAGAGAAGGGGGAGGGACAAATTAGGAGTATGGTATTAACAGATACAAAATACTATACATAAATTAGATAAGCAACAAGGATTTACTGTATAGCACAGGGAATTGTACTCAATATCTTGTAATAACCTATAATGGAATGTAGTCAGGAAAAAAATGGAATTGCTATGCTGTGCACCTGAAACTAACACAATATTGTAAATCAAATATACTTCAATTTTCTTTTTTTTTAAAAAAAAAGCTTTATCTTGGCAACACACACACACACACACAAATCACGTCAAGGCCAGTTTCAAAAATCACTCTTTATGATTCCAGAGCAGCCCAGTCCCTCTAAGTGAATAGCCAGAAAATATTATTATATTTATGTTCTGCTCACAAGCCAAGTGAATGTTTGGGTTCTGAATGCTTCTTCATTCAAGAAGAAAAAAGGCACAGATAAGCTATATCTTGAATCATAAGCCATGACTGTGAGAGGACACCTGATATCAGGAAATGAGACTCCTTGGACTGGTTTGGGATGGCTGATATCACTGCCCAATATATTATATCAGAGGTACCAAAGTGGGGCCTTCCTCAGCCCCATCACCTCTATCCTTTTGTTGGAGTCTCCGTGTGCATCATTATCACCTTGGTGAGTTTCATCATTTTCATCCCTTTCATAATGACTAACATCAACACCAATGACATCAGTCATCTCCCTCATTCCACTCAACATTGAAGTTCAGCTCAGTATCTCCTCCTCTGGGCAAATCTCCCAGCCCATCTTTTCAGCTTCAGTTTGTTGCTCTCTCCTCAGTGCCCTAAAATTGCATGCTCCTGTGAGGTTTATTTGTGGGTCTGTCTCTCCCACCAGGCTGTGAGCTTCTCAAGCACTGAACTGATTTTCAATCTTTGTCTCCCTAGCACTTAGCAATTGAAGCTAGTAGGTTGTCAATGTTCACATACAGAAGTAAAGACTGAGGAGATATTTCAACAGCATGGAGCTTAGTTCTGTCTCAACCCCCACTTACCCTGTCTACACAGCTCTACGTGAGCCCACCCCTTTCTCCCTACACCCCTCACTACAGCTGTGGTCCTCGTACACACAATTTTGCTCATGTTCTCACTTCTGTACCTTCCCACCCCCAGCAAGAGGCCAGTTCAAGGTATAGCCTATCTGGACTATCAGGTGAGAAAGGGCAGCTGTAGGAGGCATTTGAGAATAACCACCAACAAGGATTGATAGCAGACTGGATGTAGAAAATGGAGATGAGTGAGGAGCCAGGTGATCAGAGGCTGCTGCTGACACTGACAGACAGGACAGTCAAAAAGAGACCTGAGGACAGGATGGGGGAGTTCAGTTGAGGACAAGTTGACTTAGGTCAGCAGGGTTAAGGGGGAAATTTCCAACAGGTCAGTGGAACGACAAGACCCAAAATTCCTGAAGCCACTAGAAGCTTAAAGAGACAAAAGGATTCTCCCCTTACAGCCCTGAGAAAAAGTGAGGCCCTGCTGACACCTTGATTTCTTATTTTCAGCCTCCAAAACTTTGAGAAAATAAATTTCTGTTGTTTAAAAAAAAAAAACCCAAGAGAAGTAGTATGCCCAGAGCTGGGCATGTAGAATTTGGAGTCACCTACACTGAGATGAAAAGTGAGGGCATAAAATATTAACCATTTGAAGGTTCCAAGGACAAGAGAGTAGGCAAAGGAGAGCAACAGGCCCGAGACTGGGTTTTGGAAACACTATCGTATACTGGGGGCGGGGCATGGAAATGAGGACCTGAGGAATAAGTCAACACAGTGCCTGCCACATTAGAGTCTGAAGCAAAATGAAAAATCAGTAATACTCATCCTGTATTTATTCAGAATGCTTATATTTTACTCATCATGGGTTTTGTATTAATTGCCATTTTTTTAAATATTTCATTAAAATGTTACTTATATTGAGAGACAGTATAAAATATAACAGTCCAGCAATGTCCTTCTCAAGAAAAGGAAACCTAAGGCAACTGAGCCCTGTGGCCAGAGCCCTTATGTTGTGTCCCACCAGCCTGGATGCAAACCCTGGCTCTGACATCTATTAGGTGCATGATGTCAAACTAGTCACTTCACTCCCCTAAAATTGGTGTCCTCACATGAAAAATAACACCTTCCTGGCAAAGTTGTCACAGTGCCTTCCCTAAAAATTTGTTCCCAAGGATTTCAGATGGTGAGGAGGAAAATGAAAAGGCTGGACAAATAGGAGATGACAGTAGGAATGAGGAGCCAGGAGAGAGGGGAGAAATGGTACAATCAGGAAACCAGGCTCCTTCCTCTCCACATCTAATGGATGGACAGACCCACACAGAATTGGGATGCTCCATCCACTGTTCACATCTTATATATTGCTTTAAACTCTATTTTTTAATATCTGTGACTTCCTTCCATTTGTATGGGGGATGAAGAATCAAAACCTTTCCTCCCACCAGGTGGGAAAGGCCCAGTGCTCATAGTGGACTGGACCCTGTCTGCTATCTGACCCAGTCCACTCTCCTGCCTCTGTTTTCTGGAAGCATTTTCACAGTCTCCGATTAGTGCCCTCATGGTGACAATGTACAGCCAATCTAGCATGGCTCCAGGAGGACTGGGGAGAGGCCAAGTGAGGGAGGGGGGATCTGCCATTATTTCCTTCCCTACCTTCTGTTTTCAGAGGCTTGTAACTCCCCAGCATGTTTTTCCCTGGTGGAAAACGTCCATGTTTGGTGTCTGCTCAAAGGAGAATCTCTATGGAAAGTTTGGGAAAGATCCCCTCTGGCTGGGAATGTGAAAAAAGCCTGTGCCTTCCCATTTGGAAAAAAAAGGAAAGAACAAACTTGAAGCACGGTTATTTTTGTCTCCGTTTCAGAAGGAGCTGACTTGGATAGTGCTACTTGGCCTGCATCCTCATCACTTTGTTGGGAAAGGCATATGGAAAGGTGATGCAGACTCCAAAATGCTTATGTCTCTTCTCAAGAATTTTTTTTTCACTTTTAGTAGATACAGCATACAAATAATAAAGTGCACAAATCTTAAGAATCTTATGTATACAGCTTGATGAATTTTTACGTAGGTATATAACCATGTAACTACTGCCTGGTTCAATATGTAAAACATTTCCAGTACATCAGAAGGCTCCTTGTGCCCTTCCCAGTCAAGACTCACCCCTGAAAGCTAACCAATTAGTTTTGCCTGTTCTTAAATTCCATATAAATGGAATCATACAGTATGTATGCTTGACATCATCTTGTTTCATTCACTCAACATAATGTCTATGAGGTTCATTCACGTGGTGACGTATTGTATTAGTTCGTTAGGGCTGCCAAAGTATCACAGACTGGGTGGTTTAAAGAATAGAAATTTAGGGCTTCCCTGGTGGAACAGTGGTTAAGAATCCACCTGCCAATGCAGGGGACACGGGTTCAAGCCGTGTCCGGGAAGATCCCACATGTCGTGGAACAACAAAGCCCATGCGCCACAACTACTGAAGCCCACGCACCTAGAGCCCATGCTCCGCAACAAGAGAAGCCATGGCAATGAGAAGCCCGTGCACCGCAATGAAGAGTAGCCCCCACTCGCCACAACTAGAGAAATCCCGCACACAGCAACAAAGACACAATGCAGCCAAAAATAAATAAAATAAAATAAAATAAAAAAGAATCGAAATTTATTTTCTCACAGTTCTGAAGGCTGGAAGTCTTAGATTGAAATGTCAGCAGGGTTGGTTTCTTCTAAGGCCTCTCTCCTTGACTTGTGGATGACTGTCTTCTCCCTTTCTTCACATGGTCTTCCCTCTGTGGTTGTCAGTGTCCTGACTTCCTCTTCTTATAAGAACACCAGTTATATTGGATTAGGGATCACCCAAATGACCTCATTTCAACTTAATTGCCTCTTTAAAGACTTTATCTCCAAATACATTCACATGAAGTACCGGGGGTTAGGATATCAACATATGAATTTGGGGAAGGGTACACAATTCAGACCATAATACTGGTTTGTTCTTTTTTTTATTGTCAAATTTTATTCCACTGTGTGATTCCACCACAGTTTATGTATTCATTCTTTTATCAATTGACATCTGAATTATTTCCATTTGGGACTATTACAAACATCACTGCTATCAATATCTCTAGCACATGTCTTTCAGTGAACATATGTACTCATTTCCAGTACCTAGGAGTGGAATTGCTGTGTCCTAAGGTATGTGTACGTATAGCTTTAGTGGACACCACCAGTTTTCCAATGTACAATTTCCCAGTGCACGAGGTAGTTGTGCACTCCCAAGAGCTATGTACAAGAGGCCTAGTCACTCTGAACCTTTGTCAGTACTAGTATTATCACTCCCTTGTATTTTAGCCTCTCAAAGAATCTTAAGCGTGGTTCCCAAGCAAGTCCATCTGCAAAACCTATGCTCCTGGGAATTGTAGAGAGTATTTGCCATAAAAATCTGTGGATGACTCCAATTTTCTTTGTGCCAAGAACTCTGATCTTCTGCCCCCACATGCCCTCCTGCTCAGAAAATCCCTTTCTTGGGACTTTTAGTGGGAAGGCTCTCAAGTTGGACTGGCAGAGCATGAGGAACAGGTGGAAGCCTAAGACCAGTTAGTAACTGACTGAGGGAGGGGACGTATGAAAGGAAAGGAAGCAAAGACCAAGATACAGTTAAAAGAGTCGGTTCTGGCCACCTGGGGAATGAAAACTATGTTTGTATCTATCAGAGAGCTTAGAAGAGCCCCTGAAAGACTGCCTGATATTTCCTCACTAACAGTTCTGGCCAGCCATTTTTTGAGAAGGAAATCTTCAGAGTTTCTAATATTTGAACCCCTCTAGGAGGCTTCTCAGGCGTACCCCTCAAAGCAGGGTTATCACCCCGAAGGTTATGGATTCAGGATGGACGCACCACTCCCCAACTTCTTCCTCCACCCTGCCTGCCCTAGTGCTGGAAATTCCCACAGGAAGTCACTCCCCTGGGTTGCAACCTTGTCTTTCCCAATGTCTTTAAATTTCTAAAAACTGTCTTGATCTGAAGGGAATGGGAAGATAACCATGACTTATCCAGGTACCCAAATATGTCTGGCTCCTCAGAACCAGCAGCACAGGGGCCTAATTGGAAAAAAAAAATCAAATGTTTATCTTATTCTTTAGACCAATAGCAAATTTTAAGTGTAAAAAAGAAACTATAAAATCATTAGAAGGAAAAAATGGTAAATGTATTTATAATCCTGGGGTGCAAAGTCCTTTCTAAACAAGATAAAAACCCAGATGCCATAAAGGAAATGATTGATACATACAACTACATAAAAATTAAAATTTCTTGAGAGATGAAAAATACCACAAAAGTCAAAAAATCCACAGCAAACTGGGGGTAAAATTTGCAACACACTTGTCAAAGAGCTGATTTTTCTGAATTAACCAAAAAAAAAAAAGTTGTACCAATCAGAAATGTCCTAACAACCTCATAGAAAACAATGGAGGAAAGAGTGAAAACAGGAGGCTACAAAAGAAGAAATGCAGATGTCCAATATACATAAGAAAAAGTACTCTGCCTTAATCATAAATAAGTAAATGCAAATTAAAACATTAAGATACCTTTCTAAAACTAATTGTTTTGTCAGGAATACAAACATTTAACAGGGGCCATTTGATGAGATTTTGGGGAAACAGGCATATATGTGCACTATTAGTGGGTGTGTAAACTGACAATTTGGCAACACCACCAAATGTTACAACTAGTATAGCATTTGATCCAGCAATTCCACTCTTAGCAAATTAACTTCTGGATATACTGACAAAAGTGGCTAATACATATGTTCAAGATGTTTGGGCTTCCCTGGTGGTGCAGTGGTTGAGAGTCCGCCTGCCGATTCAGGGGACACGGGTTTGTGCCCCGGTCTGGGAAGATCCCACATGCCGCAGAGCGGCTGGGCCCGTGAGCCATGGCCACTGGGCCTGCGCATCCGGAGCCTGTGCTCCACAACGGGAGAGGCCACAACAGTGAGAGGCCCGCATACCGCAAAAAAAAAAAAAAAAAGATGTTCATCACAGCTCTGCTTTATAGAAGCAAAAAACAAACTGAAAGCAATCTAAATTTCAACCAATAGGGATAAAGGGCAGTAAATTGTAGTATATCGATTGTAATGCAATATTATACCTGTAGAAGAAGAGAACTAGGCAGAACTGGGTGTAATGATATAAATAAATCTCCAAGATATATTAAATGGTGAATGTAATTCACTGAATGATGAGTGAGCCTTAGTATCAATTTAAAGAACCTGAGAGCATTACAGGAATGTTTTTAGCTACCAATTCTCAGAAATCTGAGTAACGGTGGCTTAAACAATAAAAACATTTCATTATTTCACATAACAAAGTCTAGGCTTGGTAATAAAGTCATCAAGGGCCTATATATATAGCAGAAGCTGCTCCATCCCCAGGTTGTTTAATGTCTTATTGTCACTGTTACAAGATGACTGCCTCAGCTCTAGGCACCTTATGCACATTAAAGACAAGAAGAAGGTAAAACTTTCAATGCCAGTGTATGCTCATTGGCCAGAACTATGTCACATGCCCCCCCTCCACCATCCAGTTGCAAGGATTTCTGGGAAAGTATATTTTAAAAAGGGACATATTAACATGATTGGCTTAACCAATCACGATTTGTCTTCAGAAGCTGGGCACATTGCCACCCTAAACAAACTCCTCAACAGGGATTATCTGGGTGATAATCCATATTTTATTAGAACAACAATCAGTTATTTTAAGCTGAATTGTAAACATGTTTAAAATAAATGGTTAAATAAACCTTCAAACAGGCTAGAGGTATGGCCATCTGATTGTCTTCACTGAGAGCCTAGGATAGATAATAACCCATATGGTAGTGACCCCAGGTGGGGGAAATTTAGAGGAACTGTCATGAGAAGATGGAACAGCAGTTCTCAGAAGGGCACAGGGTCTGCTTTAAGCTCCCAGACTATTCTCAAAGGGCTAGCAACAGGACCCAGAAACTGCCAATAGCCCGATCTTTTTTGAGGACATAAGTTGCACCCATGTCTCTTTCTTCATGGGGCTGGGGACTCCCCTCAGGACCCAGGTAAATTGCTTTGTCCAAGATGCTGACTGACAGGTGAGTTCTACCTAGCCCAAGATACTGATTAGCACCCCTGCTGGAAAAAGGAGTGATCTCACAAAATGCCATGAATCAGAGCAGGATCTGAGTTCTTGCAAAGCTGTTACACTTTCTAGCAAGTCTCTTCACCGTAACAGTATTCAGTTCCCTCATTTGTTAAATGAGGCAGATGGATCCATAATCTCAAAGGCCCCTTCCTGGTCTGCAAGGCAACAAACATTCTCCATCCACCACAGCCTCTGTGAAATTCACTCTAGGGGTCCAACACACCTGGATTCAAATCCCAGCTCCCCCCTTACAAGGTCTGTGACCTTGGGAAAGTTATTTACCCCCTTCGAATTCATTTCCTTATTTAAATAACAGAAAAAGTAATTCTTCACAGGAGAGGAGGCTCACCAGGTTTCCACTCCAGCCAAACCTACTCTTTCTGGGGTCCCAAACCAAGTGGGCATTCCTCTGTACTTATCTTGCCTCTTTGCAACATCTGACAGTATCTCTTACATCCTCCTCAACATCCTTAAAGTTCTTCCCTCTTCTTCGACCCCAGCCTCTCCTGGTTTTCTGCTCCTTCCCCAGCCACTGCTTCTCATTCTTTCTTATGTGATTTTCTTCATCAAATGTCAGTGTTTTTAAGCACATAAAAAGATGCTCAACTTCACTCACAATAAAGGAAATGAAAATTAAAATGAGATCATTTTTCACCCATCAGGTTAGCAAAACATGAAGAGTTTGGCAAAAGTCTGTGGGCAATGATGTAGGGAAACAGGCACTTTTGTGCATTGTAGAAGTGTAATTGGTAAGCCCCTTTGGAGGGCAATTTGGCACAATCAGAATTTTTAATGTATAAGAGGATTTAACCCAGCAATTCCATTTATAAGAATTGGTACTAGAGAAAAAATCTACTAGACACGTTCCCAAAGCCCATTCTCTCCTTCTTTACAACAGAACCTAACTTTGTTGATAGAGCAACAATCCAAACTAAAGGACATTTCCCAGGTCCCTTAAGATAGGGATGGTTGCTTGACACAGATCTGGCCCATGAGATATAACCAAAAATTTTTGGAAGGCTTCCAGGAAATCTCCTTAAAAGAATAACAGACTCAGCTGACGATGTACCTTTCTCCCCTCTGTTGTCTTCCTTCCTGCCTGCCTCCTGTCTGGAATGTGTATGTGATGGCTGGATTTGGAGCATCCATCTTGTAACATGGAGAAGGACATGGAGACTTTACTGTGATATTATTGAGACACTAAACCAATGCCAGCATTTGCCTACCCAGATTTTTCATGATATGAGAAAAAAATATATATATATATATATATTTTTTTGCGATATGCGACCTCTCACTGCCGTGGCCTCTCCCGCCGTGGAGCACAGGCCCAGTGGCCACAGCTCACGGGCCCAGCGGCTCCACAGCACATGGGATCCTCCCAGACTGGGGCATGAACCCGTGTCCCCTGCATCGACAGGCGGACTTTCAACCACTGTGCCACCAGGGAAGTCCGAGAAAAATAAATTTTTGTATTGTTTAAATCTCTATAGTTTGAGTTTTCTCTTACATTCAGCCAAATTTAATACCCAAATTATGTTTGTATAAACAAGGATATTTTTTCAGTATTGTTTATATAGCAAAAGCCTGGAAACGTACTGAATTCCCACTTGTAAGGAACCGGTTAATTAAATTATGGTATATGCATATGATAGAATATTATAAAATTGTATAAAAGAATGAGGTAGATTTTTAGCACTAATAAGAAATTATTTCCAAGATATTTAGATAACTTTTAAAAGAATGATATAGAAAGGTAAGCACAGTGTGCTAACGTTTATATAAAATTGCTTTACAGGCTTAGAACTTTTGCAGAATACAGAAGAAACTGGTATGCCTCTGGAAATGGGGCCTGGGTTGCTAGAGATCAGGAGTGAGGGGGACTTGCCATTCACTGCATACCCTTTTGTATTGCTTGGATATTTACCACCTGCATATTTTATCTTTCAAAAAAGTTTGTTAATTAGAATTAAATTGTACTGCTTTATCAAAAAGAGAGAGAAAGAGCAAGAAAGAGAGCAATAAGAAGGAAAGTCAATGATTTCCATTACTCATTCTTTTCCCTTCATTCTTTTCATTAGATGACCCTGTCCCATGGCCTCAACTACTACATGATGGACCCAAATCTGAATATTCAGTCGTGAGCCCTCTGATGAATCCACACTTACCCATCTGACCACTCTCTGGACATCACCATGTGGAAGTCCTATGGACACCCAAAATTCAATGTGTCCAAACATGCAGTCCTGCTCCTCCACCTGTGTTCTCTGTAAAATATGCCAGCCTTCAGCCAGCAATGTCTATTCAGTGGCTCTGCCATCTGTGAAAGGAAAAATCGCTCTCAGTCTTGCTTTCTACCCTCTGTCTCAAACCTCACCCCTCTCCCATCTGGTTTCCTTGGTCTTCCTAGAGATCCTTCACTAGTCAGAACCTTCCAAGAGTGTAGCCAGATGCCCCAAACCCCATTAGTGGCCACTTCCTTGCCCCTTGGTAGCATACACCACTCTCATCATTTCTTTTTTTTTTTTTTACATCTTTATTGGAGTATAATTGCTTTACAATGGTGTGTTAGTTTCTGCTTTATAACTAAGTGAATCAGTTATACATATACATATGTTCCCATCTCTCATCATTTATTTTTCACTCTCTTCCCTCCTCGACTGAAATTCCCATGGGAAGAGGAACCACTTCTGTGTCTTTCTCTGATAAATTCCTCATACTGATAGCAAAGTCTGATAGCAGGAGTCACAAACCAATTGCACAAGCTAAAAGCTGTGGCCATGAACTCACCCTCCACGTTCAATCATATTCCATTAATACAACTCCCCCACTAACCCCAGAACCATTCACTTCTCTCCATCTCCAAACCCACTGTCCTAATCCAGGCCTTGTCACTTCTCCCCCAAATCCATAGCCACAGTCCTCAACAGGTCTCCGTAAGTCCAACTTGGGCCCTCTGATGCTAATGTCAGAATGGAATATGTAAAATGGTAATCTTGTCATGTCACTCACCAAATAAGTAATAATAATTAATAAACAAGGATTGTAAAGGCTCACTGTTGTGTTCAGACCTTATTACAGCCGCTGGGCCTCCAAAAGGCCCTCCCACCCCTGCCTCTGAACCCATCTCAAAACTTTGACCTCAGTTACATGGAACCATTTATGCTTTCCTCAAAAGTGTCACTGCTTCAAACCTCTGTGCCTGCACACAAGTTCCTTCCTCTGCATGGAACACAGTGACCATTTCCCACCACCACCCTTTAATTTTCCTTTTAATTAAATTGTTCAAACTTAGCTCAAAGATTACCTCCTTCAAGAAGCCATCCATGACTACCCAGTCTGACAGAGGGGCCTCTCCCATTAGTGTCTTCACCTCGGAACTCTCAGAGTGAGCTCTCAAAGGGATGGGCCATGTTTCATTTGACTTATATTCCTGCTGCCTAGAAAAGTACTTAATATATGGAAGGCTCTCAGTAAATATTTGTTGAATGACCAAATAAATGCATGAATGAACAGATGAGTGAGTTCTTGCTGAAATAAAATGAGGTGTGTGTGAAGTACCTTCTACCATGCCAGGTATATAACTGTCCAACAAATTTACTTTCATTCTGTCCTGCCACTCTCCTGTGACTCCATTTCCCCAGTTTTCTTCTAGCCTGTGGGTACAAGTAGGGTCCCTTTGACAAGAAGGGTGCATATGCTGCTCTTGTTTGGCCTTCCCTGCTCCCCCTAGCAGGCCCCTTCCTCCCGAACCTACTGTGGGGCTCCCTTATAGCCCTTGGCCCTCCCCAACCCCTTGGTTCCAGGCAGCCCCTTTCCCTCTTTCCTTTCCCAGACTTGGGGACCCACCCAGACTTCTCTGAGTACATTTCTGCCTCCTGGGCCTGGCCTTGGCTCTGGAGTCCTGATTGCACAGCTGGGAGCTAGATCCCTACAGCCACGAGGAGACCAGAATGGACAAGGTTTGTTCTCATTGCCGCTTCCCTCTAAATCTGAACCATGGCCAAGAAGGTAGGGGGGCGAAATGCAGAAGAGAGAGAGACGAGAAACCATAGGAACAGGACACCCTTTTCAGTTGCATTTCCCATTCTGTCAGGGGCTTAGTCCAAAAGAGGCTTTAATTGGTCAAACTATGTGTTTTTCACTGAAAGAAAATGTCATAAATGACATAAAATCACATTTGGCATAGCGAGGCAGGGGGGAGGAGGACTTCGCCTTTGTCAGGCCCTTCAAAAGGGAATTGGGGTGGGATAAGCAGGGCTCAGAATCCCCATGACCCCCAGGGGGACAAGGACACATCCCAGGGGCGCCATGGAGTCTGCGTCTTGTGTCAGGCCACAGTGGTCAATACTGTCTTCCCTCGCTTCCCAGATGGGTGCCCAGTGCTGACCTCACATGGCAGCTGTACCCTAAGCGTGTGGGGCCTGCAGCCCAGGAGCACTGGAACCTTGAGCAGGGGAGGCCAGGAGGAACTTCCAACCCCTAAGAAGAAGAGGCACCCAGAGGCCTGTGCGAGTTGCAGACAGGAGCAGCAACCTCTCTATTACCCACAACTGCTCCCTTCCCCCATCTCACTCCACACTCAACAGCATCCCATTTACATAGTCCTGTGAAGTCCTTCCAAACAGGGAAGAGGCTCCCTGTCTACTAGGAGATAAGAGCTAGAGACAAGATGTCAAAGTGACAAAAAAGTAGTCAATTCAGTGTGTGTCACAAACTCGGGACCAACCACCCTCTGGTAAATTTCAGAATCTCCCAGATAAACTCACCCCCTCACCCAACCCTGCCCCTACTGAGGCTTGGAATTCCACCATGAGAGCTCCATCCCACCAACTTGAGATCTGAAAAACCTGTGGGAAGGGCATATCAGTTTCCTAGAAGGTTTTGGTTAGGGGAGTAGGGAGTGATCATGAGGACACTGTACATCCCCTGTGTGTGTATGATGACAGGGATAGCAGGAGGGGGAGAAGGAATGCAGGAAGATGGGTGGATAAAAGGTGGAGGAAGGAAAGCCCTAATGTAGAAAGAAGTTGGGGTCTACACCCCCCATCAACCCAGCTTCCCAGAAGGTCACAGAAACCCAGGATCTGGATGGACCAGAGCAATCAAGAAAGCCTTCCTGGAAGAGGCAGGATTTGAGAGCTCCTGCAATGAAAGGGACAGCATAGGCCAAGGTGAGTGGGAGTACTGTTCCAAGAAGGCTCTTTTAAAAACAAATGCATTTCTCCTGAGAAGACAGAGACGTGGAGAGGTGTCCTCTGGCAAGCAGTTTTTTACTTCCATGAGCAAAGAGAGCTGGATCCCAGGAAGGAGGAAGTGGGGCAGGGGTGGACCAGGGAAGGGAGAGACCAGCAAGATGAAGCCAGGGCGAGTGACCTGGGACCAAAGGAGCAGAAATGTGCCCAGAGGCCAATGTGAGCTGTTAAAAAGGTTGGCATGACAGAGCAAGGAGCCCAGAAGGGATCCTGAAGACCCACGTGGCACCAGCCCTGGGATATAAACAGGCAAAGTGTCCTGAAGGTTTGTTAATGTGCCCTGGTGTCTTCAGTCCCTGGCAAGTCCTAGAACTCACTTAGATCTCATCAGGGTTTCAATCTCAGACTGGCATTCAATGCCCCTATGCTTACTTCCCTCTTCAGAACCTGATTCCCTGAACCCTATCTGGGCCTACCCAAGCATATGTTCAAAAGAGTCTCTGTCCCAGCCTCTTGCCATGTAGGTCCCACCAAGCACCTTCTGCCTCTCTCTCTCTCTCTCTCTCTCTCCCTATCTCTCTCGCAATGTGAAAAGAACCTTGTCATGTCAAAAGGAGGGTCTCTGGAGTGTGGACTTCTGGAGTTTGGAGGTCTCTTGTTACCAAGAAAGTGAAGTCCTGGGTACTGGTAATTCCAATTAGAAGGTGGGGCATCCATGTGGCTGACAGGGTCTTGGTGCTCCAGCCGGGTGTCAGGCTTGTGTCTCTGAGGTGGGAGAGCCGAGTTCAGGACATTGGTCGACCAGAGACCTCCAGCCTCCATGTAACATCAAGCAGTGAAAGCTATCCCACAGATCTCCATCTCAACGCTAAGACCCAGCTCCACCCAACGACCAGCAAGCTACAGTACTGGACACCCTATGCCAAATAACCAGCAAGACAGAAACACAACCCCACCCATTAGCAGAGAGGCTGCCTAAAATCATAATAAGGTCACAGACATCCCAAAACACACCACCGGATGCGGTCCTGCCCACCAGAAAGACAAGATCCAGCCTCATCCACCAGAACACAGGCACTAGTCCCTTCCACCAGGAAGCCTACACAACCCACTGAACCAACCTTAGCCACTGGGGGCAGAGAGCAAAAACAACGAGAACTACGAACCTGCAGTCTGCAAAAAGGAGACCCCAAACACAGTAAGTTAAGCAAAATGAGAAGACAGAGAAACACACAGCAGATGAAGGAGCAACATAAAAACCCACCAGACCAAACAAATGAAGAGGAAATAGGCAGTCTACCTGAAAAAGAATTCAGAGTAATGAATAGTAAAGATGATCTAAAATCTTGAAATACAATGGAGGAAAAACAAGAAACGTTTAACAAGGACACAGAAGAATTAAAGGGCAAACAAACAATGATGAACAACACAATAAATGAAATTTAAAATTCTCTAGAAGGAATCAGTAGCAGAATAACTGAGGCAGAAAATGGATAAGTGACCTGGAAGATAAAATAGTGGAAATAACTACTGCAGAGCAGAATAAAGAAAAAAGAATGAAAAGAACTGAGGACAGTCTCAGAGACCTCTGGGACAACATTAAATGTACCAACATTCAAATTATAGGGGTCCCAGAAGAAGACAAGAAAAAGAAAAGGACTGCAAAAATATTCGAAGAGATTATAGTTGAAAACTTCCCTATTATGGAAAAGGAAGGAGTAAATCAAGTCCAGGAAGCACAGAGAATCTCATAAAAGATAAATCCAAGGAGAAACACGCCAAGACACATATTAATAAAACTATCAAATACAAAGAAAAAATATTAAAAGCAACAAGGGATAAAAAACCAAATAATATACAAGGGAATCCCCCTAAGGTTAACAGCTGATCTTGCAGCAGAAATTCTGCAAGCCAGAGGGACTGGCAGGACATATTTAAAGTGATGAAAGTGAAAAACCTACAACCAAGATTATTCTACGTAGCAAGGATCTCATTCAGATTTCATGGAGAAATTAAAATCTTTACAGACAAGCAAAAGCTAAGACAATTCACCACCACCAAACTAGCTTTACAATGAATGCTAAAGGAACTTCTCTAGGCAGGAAACATAAGAGAAGGAAAGACCTACAATAACAAACCCAAAACAATTAAGAAAATGGTAAGAGGAACATACGTATTGATAATTACCTTAAATGTTAATGGATTAAATGCTCCAAACAAAAGACATAGACTGGTTGATGGATATAAAAACAACACCCATATATAGTGTGTCTGCAAGAAATCCACTTCAGACCTAGGGACACATACAGACTGAAAGTGAGGGGATGGAAAAACATATTCCATGCAAATGGAAATCAAAAGAAAGCTGGAGTAGCAATTCTTATATCAGAAAAAATAAACTTTAAAATAAAGACTATTACAAGAGACAAAGAAGGACACTACCTAATAATGAAGGGATCAATCTAAGAAGAAGATATAACAATTGTAAATATTTATGCACTCAACATAGGAACACCTCAATACATAAGGCAAATGCTAACAGCCATAAAAGGGGAAATTGACAGTAACACAATCATAGTAGGAGATTTTAACACCCCATTTTCACCAATGCACAGATCATCCAAAATGAAAATAAATAAGGAAACACAAGCTTTAAATGATACATTAAACAAGATGGACTTAATTGATACTTATAGGACATTCAATCCAAAAACAAGAGAATACACTTTCTTCTCAAGTGCTCATGGAACATTCTCCAGAATAGATCATACCTTGGGTCACAAATCAAGCCTTGGTAAATTTAAGAATGTTGAAATCATATGAAGTACCTTTTCCAACCACAACGTTATGAGACTAGATATCAATTATAGGAAAACAATCTGTAAAAATACAAACACATAGAGGCTAAACAATACACTACCTGAGAACCAAAAGATCACTGAAGGAATCAAAGAGGAAATAAAAAAATACCTAGAAACAAATGACAATGAAAACACGATGACCCAAAACCTATGGGATGCAGCAAAAGCAGTTCTAAGAGGGAGGTATATAGCAATACAATCCTACCACAAGAAACAAGAAACATCTTAAATAAACAACCTATCCTTACACCTGAAGCAACTAAAGAAAGAAAAACCAAAAAAACCCCGAAGTTAGCAGAAGGAAAGAAATCATAAAGATCAGATCGAAATAAATGAAAAAGAAATGAAGGAAACAATAACAAAGATCAACAAAACTAAAAGCTGTTTCTTTAAGAAGATTAAAAAAATGATAAACCATTAGCCAGACTCATCAAGAAAAAAAGGGAGAAGACTCAAATCAATAGATTTAGAAATGAAAAAGGAGAAGTAACAAATGACATGGCAGAAATACAAAGGAGCATGTGCGATTACTACAAGGAACTTTATGCCAATAAAATGGACAACCTGGAAGAAATGGACAAATTCTTAGAAAAGCACAACCTGCAGAGACTGAACCAGGAAGAAATAGAAAGTATAAACAGACCAATCCCAAGCACTGAAATTGAGACTGTGATTAAAAATCTTCAAAAAAACAAAAGCCCAGGACCAGATGGCTTCACAGATGAATTCTATCAAACATTTAGAGAAGAGCTAACACCTATCCTTCTCAAACTCTTCAAAATATAGCAGAGGGAGGAATACTCCCAAACTCATTCTACAAGGCCACCATCATCCTGATACCAAAACCAGACAAAGATGTCACAAAGAAAGAAAACTACAGGGCAATATCACTGATGAACATAGATGCAAAAATCCTCAACAAAATACTAGCAAACAGAATCCAACAGCACATTAAAAGGATCATACACCATGTTCAAGTGGGGTTTATCCCAGGAATGCAAGGATTCTTCAATATATACAAATCAATCAATGTGATACACCATATTAACAAATTGAAGATAAAAATCATATGATCATCTCAATAGATGCAGAAAAATCTTTTGACACAATTCAACACCCATTTATGATAAAAAACCCTCGAGAAAGTAGGCATAGAGGGAACTTACCTCAACATAACAAAGGCCATATATGACAAACCCACAGCCAACATCATTCTCAGTGGTGTAAAACTGAAACCATTTCCACTAAGATCAAGAACAAGACAAGGTTGCCCACTCTCACCACTATTATTCAACATAGTTTTGGAAGTTTTAGCCACAGCAATCAGAGAAGAAAAAGAAATAAAAGGAAACCAAATCAGAAAAGAAGAAGTAAAGCTGTCACTGTTTGCAGATGACATGATATTATACATAGAGAATCCGGAAAACTACTAGAACTAATCAATGAATTTAGTAAAGTAGCAGGATACAAAATTAATTCACAGAAATTTCCTGAATTCCTTTACACTAATGATGAAAAATCTGAAAGAGAAATGAAGGAAACACTCCCATTTACCACTGCAACAAAAAGAATAAAATACCTAGGAATAAACCTACCAAAGGAGATAAAAGACCTGTATGCAGAAAACTATAAGACACTGACGAAAGAAATTAAAGATGTTACAAACAGATGGAGAGTTGTACCATGTTCTTGGATTTGAAGAATCAACATTGTGAAAATGACTCTACTACCCAAAGCAATCTACAGATTCAATGCAACCCCTATCAAACTACCAATGTCATTTTTCATGGAACTAGAACAAAAAAAATTCAGAATTTGTATGGAAACACAAAAGATCCCGAATAGCCAAAGCAATCTTGAGAAAGAAAAATGGAGCAGGAGGAATCAGACTCCCTGACTGCAGACTGTACTACAAAACTACAGTAATCAAGACATTATGGTACTGGCACAGAAACAGAAATATAGATCAATAGAACAGGAGAGAAAGCCCAGAAATAAACCTACGCACATATGGTCACCTTATCTTTGATAAAGGAGGCAAGAATATACATTGGAGAAAAGACAGCCTCTTCAATAAATGGTGCTGGGAAAACTGGACAGCTACATGTAAAAGAATGAAATTAGGACACTCCCTAACACCACACACAAAAATAAAATCAAAATGGATTAAAGACCTAAATGTAAGGCCAGATACTATCAAGCTCTTAGAGGAAAACATAGGCAGAACACTCTATAACATAAATCCCAGAAAAATCCTTTTTGACCCACCTCCCAGAGAAATGGAAAAAAAAATAAACAAATGGGACCTAATTAAACTTTAAAGCTTTTGCACAGCAAAGGAAACCATAAACAAGACGAAAAGAGAACCCTCAGAATGGGAGAAAATATTTGCAAATGAAGCACCTGACAAAGGATTAATCTCTAATATATGCGAGCAGTTCATGAAGCTCAATATCCAAAAAACAAACAACCCAATCCAAAAATGGGCAGAAGGGCTTCCCTAGTGGTGCAGTGGTTGAGAGTCCGCCTGCCAATGCAGGGGACACGGGTTCGTGCCCCAGTCCGGGAAGATCCCACATGCCGCGGAGTGGCTGGGCCCGTGAGCCATGGCCGCTGAGCCTGCACGTCCGGAGCCTGTTGCTCCGCAACGGAAGAGGCCACAGCAGTGAGAGGCCCGTGTACCACAAAAAAAAAAACAAACAAAAATGGGCAGAAGACCTAAACAGACATTTCATCAAGGAAGATATACAGATTGCCAACAAACAGATGAAAGAATGCTGAACATCACTAATCATTAGAGTAATGCAAATCAAAACTCAATGGGGTTATCACCTCACAGCAGTCAGAATGGCCACCATCAAAACATCTGCAAACAATAAATGTTGGAGAGGGTGTGGAGAAAAGGCAACCCTCTTGCACTGTTTGTGGGAATGCTAATTGATACAGCCACTAGGGAGAACAGTATGGAGGTTTCTTAAAAAACTAAAAATGGAACTACCATACAACCCAGCAATCCCACTACTGGGCATATGCCCCAAGAAAGCCATAATTCAAAAAGAGTTATGTACCACAATATTCGTTGCAGTTCTATTTACAATAGACAGGACATGGAAGCAACCTAAGTTTCCATCGACAGATGAATGGATAAAGAAGATGTGGCACATATATACAATGGAATATTACTCAGCCATAAAAGGAAACAAAACTGAGTTATTTGTAGTGGGGTGGATGGACATAGAGTCTGTTACACAGAGTGAAGTAAGTCAGAAAGAGAAAAACAAATACCGTATGCTAACACATATATATAGAATCCAAAAAAAAGAGAAAAAAAGGTTATGAAAAACCTAGGAGCAGGATAGGAATAAAGACGCAGACATTGAGAATGGACATGAAGACATGGGGAGGGGGAAGGGTCAGCTGGGATGAAGTAAGAGAGTGGCATGGACTTATATATAATACCAAATGTAAAATAGATAGCTAGTGGGAAGCAGCCGCATAGCACAGGGAGATCAGCTCGGTGCTTTGTGACCACCTAGAGGGGTTGGATAGGGAGGGTGGGAGGGAGACGCAAGAGGAAGGAGATATGTAGACATATATATATGTATAGCTGATTCAATTTGTTATAAAGCAGAAACTAACACACCATTGTAAAGTAATTCTACTCCAATAAAGATGTTAAAAAAAAAAGAGAGAGAGAAAGAGAGCCTTGGATGAGGAGTCCAGGTCTGGTCAGGGCCAGAGACAAGCCAGCACCCATTTCTGGGCTTCTGTGCCCTCCATGAGGAGGCACATGCCCTCCCTGCCTATGTCACAGGGCACTTTAGGATAGAACAAGGTAAATACATGGGAAAGCTCTTTGGAAACTTTCAAATGTTGTGAAGGTTTATTATGATTATTATTCATGTCTGATTTTGCCGCCTCTGTGGAGCCCCAGCTCAAGTTCTTGCCTATGCAATGCCAAAACAACCAGTCAAATCCATCAAAAAGTCACTCAGTTTAGTGGAAAAAAATGCAGGCAGCTCTGTTGCATGCTATCAAAAAAATAAAGCCACCAGACGATCACTGGTGTTTTTGAGAATGTGCAGTGGGTTGTTTTAGGCACTATTTTTGAGTTTTTCTAGGGCTTTCACCTCCTGTGAACCAAAAAAAAAAAAAAAAAAAAAGGACAATGGATAAAATCAAGGCCCTCAATTGTTTCCCAGAGATGAGTACAGCTTCAAGATTTCAGGCTTAGGGAAAGGAAGGGAGACAGAAATTCATGCAGGGAAGGGTCTGTGTGTCACTCTTGACCTCCTCACTCATGACAGTTCTTAGGCCAGTGGATTGTATTCTGTTGGCAAGATCACCTTCTCCAGCTGAGAAGGGACTTTGGAAGATCCCATAAAGGTTAGGGAGAAAGAAGGAGATATCTAGACAGTTAGCCAAACCAGCAAAGGCTGAAGGAACCCTGGCCCTGACCCAAGGGGTTGGCACCCAGGAGATGGAAACTGGGTTAGAAAGGGTTGACATCTAGGGGAAGAGAAGATTCTGAGATAAGATGTTTTTAAAGCATAATTGTCCCAAGAGGGTTGCCTCAGAGTGGCAAGTAATTCAAGCCAGTTGGTTTTGCTCCACACGAGCAGTTCTAAGTGTTTTGCTGGGGGAAAAGATGGAATCTACTTTTTAAGAAGAGGCTTGGCTGTCATCCATAAGTTTTATTTATGCAGGCCTCCCCAGCACAGCATACTCCTCAGGAGGCATCTGCCTCTAAAAGGACGTTTCTGGATGAAAATGGGGATATATATGGGTGAAAAAAAAATAAGTCATATCTTGAATTTAATTCTATCAGTTAACAAGTCCTGCCTCCCTCACCTCACTGATGGGGTAACTGTTCTTCACAGTCATCCAGAGTTGCCCATGGGAAATAAGCCTCAAATGCCACAGTGGTAACTGGTTTGATAACTCACCTTTACTGGTTTCCTTCCCATCTGTCTCACTTCTCCACTCAACCAGTGTTCTCTGGGATCACCTCCCAAATAAACTACTTGTACTCAAATCCTTGTCTCAGGGTCTACTTCTTGGGGAACTAAATTCTACATGTATTTTTATCATCCTTTTAAGTTTAATTTCATATTTTTATCCTATTTAATCCTCCAGCAGCCTGAGGAAGTAGAATTATTCTCATTTTTCAGATGATGGAATCAAGACCCTGAAAGTTGGTAATGAGCTGAAGCTCACATAACAAGTAACTGACAATTTACTGGGTTGTGTTTAACGTCCAATTTGCTGACTCTTGGTCTGATACACTCTCCACCACACCCCACTGCCTCTGGTCATTCCCGTCTCTAAATATATTCTGCACAATAATGTAGCTCTAGAGTTCACTGATGGCAGTGTCCTTGCAGAAGGGGGCTATGGAATAATGCATTTTCTAGGACTTTGCATATTTAAGCTATAAAAAATACATTCCTGTTACCTTTACATATGAACAACAACTTAGTGGAGCCAAGAATTATTGGGTCACAATCCTGGGACTCTGTTCCTAAGTAATTCCCAAAGTAGTGGGAATTATCTATGGATATTAACAGAGGCATAATATTTGTTAAAGGGAAATATTGAAAAAACAAAGATAAACCATTTATTTTTTACTAAATTATGGGACTTTGTAAACTTAAAAAGGAACTATGTAGTTTCTAGCATTTCCCAAGCATGTATCTTTCTTCCAGGACAGTGATAGACTTAACGTCGTCTTAAGAAATGATACTGCAGCATTTACCCCACTTTCTTTATCAGGGAGAAATCTGAGTCCAGACTGAATTTCTTTTCTCAATATATCTGAAATATGAAATCTTCACCAGAATGCATTAAAATATCAGGCTCTTTGTTACTCTTTTTTATTGAAACACAGTTCAGTTCTTTTGATTTTTATCGTTTCTCATCTCAGGGAGTACTATTTATGCCTTTAATTATTGCTTCCATTTCATTTTTGTAATGGGCTCCATGCTGTCTCTTCAGAGTTGTCATCCTCTCTCTCATCAGTTTCATCTCTTTGACCTGTTGCATGGCATTCTAGGAGATTTTCCTAAATTGCCCTCTCCATCCCTAATTTTATTTTCTACAATGTCATTTAGGTTCTTGACTATTTTCAATGCATACTTAATGGTGTTATTGAACTTTTGTCTTGCTTGAATAGATAATGCACAAACAGGAAGCAAAACTGAGAAAGGAAAAATGCAAACAGTGAAAAGTAGGTCTTCCTTCCAACCCTGTCCCTGAGGCATTTCTCTCCGCAGAGGTAAACATTGTTCCCAGTTTCTTAATCCTTCTAGAGATTATCTATATACAAGTGTATATACAAACACACACACATACTTATCTATATATTTCTTTATGTTTTTAGTGGTAAATCCCTATACTGTTTGGGATGGTAATATGTATGACAAATAAGTATATTTTCTAACTTTCTCCAGCCTCATGGTGTCAGTTATTACAGCAAAAAAACAGATAGCCCAACTCAAAGTAGAATATAAGGACATGAACTGTTTCCCACAACAGAATGGCAGCTTCAGGGCTTCTTGACTCACCAGCCCACACAAGTCATCAAGAACCCAGATTCCTTCCATCTTTTTGTTCCACCAGGTCCACCAAATTATCTTGTTAATACGAGTCTTTGTGGACCCAAGATGACTGCAGGACTTCCAAGCATTGTACCAGAAATAATAATTTCTATCGAAAAAGTGGCTATCTTTTCCTGTGTCTTTTATAAAGAATTATAAAATAATTCCCAGAAGACATCCTTTTGCTTTCCATTAGACAGAATTTCATTTCAGGCCTATACCTCAGCTAAACATTAGGTACAAAAACAGGATTTTTTGATGGCTTTAACCAATTAGGATCCACTCCCTAGGGCTAGGGAAGGGACAAATACAAAGCTTGAAGATAGAGAGCTAAACAACCACAAGGCTCTTTTAGAAAGGAGGAATCGGGTGGGGGAAAGTACAGTGAGGAATGGATGTTGGGTAGGCAGTAAACCATGTCTCAATGCCACACATCCTTAATCATATCAGTTACCATTAGTCCTCCCAAAACTCCCAAATCCTCAGCTAATAACTCCCTGTGACTACCTTTCGTGATGTAAACCACCACCTTTCCCTGCCCTCCTAAACACTTCTACTGTGTCCTCCCACTCTGTGAGAAGCACTCCCGCACTACAAGAGAGGAATTCTCAGGACATTCCACTCACCTCTTGCTTTAGTCTAGCTGCCCCTATGACACTCCTTCCCTGAGACCCTCTCTAGTGGTTATCTGTTTCATCTTTCACATCCCCAAAATCTCAGGCTTGGATAATTGCTATGGACTAAATGTTTGTGTCCCTCACCTCCAAATTCCTATGTCAAAGTTTTAACCCCCAATGTGATAGTATGAGGAGGTGGGGCCTTTGGAGGTAATTAGGTCATGAGGAAAGAGCTCTCATGAATTGGATTAGTGCCCTTATAAGAAGACATAAAACAGCTCGCTTTCTCTCTCTGCTCGCCACCATGTGAGGATATGAGAAGATGGCCAACTGTAAACCAGGAAGTGGACCCTCACCAAACACCAGATCTGTTGACATCTTGATCTTAGACTTATCCAGAACTATAAGAAATAAATGTTTGTTGTAACCTGTCTTTAGTAATTTGTTATAGTAGCGCAAAACAACTGACAGTAGTCCTATTGCTTCCTAACCCAGGTCTCCCCACTGGCTTATTGAAACTCCAGACACTTTGAGGTTCATGTCATATGGTTTTGTCACCTTTTCCTGTTTCTCACTGCTGCCATCCCTCAACCTCCTAGTCACTCTTCCCATTTGTTAACAATCATAGCACCTAATGACAGTCTTCTTCTCATTTCCAGTTCTTGTGATTTCAACATCTACAACTATGACCCCACTCAAAACCCTGGTCTTAACTGTGACACTTCCTTCTCCACTCATCTTCCATCAACTATTCCTAACTCACACTCTAGACTTTTGTATCACACAAATAATCTCTAATAACTACTTGTTTTTTAAAAGCTCTCTCATTTGACAATACCTAGGAAAATTCACATATGTATGTACTCTTCGATGCAGCAATCTCACTTCTAGGAATCTATCCCAATGCTGAACTATCAAAAATATAAAAATGTGTGTGAGTAAAGCTGTTCATGGCAGCAGCATTCTTTGTACAGTGAAAGACTAGAAACGATCTAAATATCAAAACATACGGAAGTGGTTAAATTAGTTACGGTTCATGTATGCAATGGACTAAAATGCCACTATAAAAAGCAACAAGGAACTCTCTACATACAGTTAAAAAGTGATCTCCCAAATATCTTAAGTTCAAAAAGAATCAAGGAGTAAGACAATGTGTATAGTTTGCTATCTATTTATAAGAAAAGAAAGAGAGAGGGAGGGAGGGAGGGAGGGAGAGAGAGAGAGAGAATGTGTCTAAAAGTTAGGTGTCTTAGTCAGTTTGGGTTGCTGTAACAAAAATACCATAGAGGGACTTCCCTGGTGGTCCAGTGGTTAAGACTTCACCTTCCAATGGAGGGTGTGCAGGTTCTTTTCCTGGTCGAGGAGCTAAGATCCCACATGCCTCGGGGCCAAAAAAGCAAAACATAAAACAGAAGCAATATTGTAACAAATTCAATAAAGACTTTAAAAGTGGTCCACATAAAAAAAATCTTAAAAAAAATCATAGAATGGGTGGCTTAAGCAACAAACATGTATTTCTCATAATTTTGGGTGCTGGAAGGTCTAAGATCAAAGCACTGGCAGAGCCAGTGTCTGGTGAGAGTGCACTTCCTGATTTGTAGACAGCTGCATTCTTGCTATATTCTCACATGACTGAATGAGTAAGAGGAAGCAAGCTCCTTCATGTCTCTTCTTATAACAGCACTAATCCAAATTGCCTCCTAAAGGCTCTACCACCAAATACCACCACATTGGGTATTAGGGTTTTTCAACATATGAATTTTGGGGTAACCAAACAAGAAGGTAAGCCAAAAACTAATTGTTTAATAGTTAATAATAAGGAAAAAGGGAGAACTTAGCAGGTGAAATGGAATTTTGGAATCATGTAAATGTTTCATTTTTCTAATAAATAAGTTAATTCAAAAAGAAAAAAAGCATCTCTACAAGTAAAAAAGTAAACTGAAGCAAATGAACTGACTGTATACAAAGTTGGTGGAATAACCATACAGAGGCAAATTATTTCAACTGACTTAGAAACATAGTATTTTGATGATGCATCCCTAGTGAGTCATATTCTAAAGACAAAATGAACCACAAAGAAATCTTAAACTATATGCAGTAGTCTTTTTGGTAGAAATAAAGTTAGTGTCTTGGTTTTCTATTGCTGCTGTAACAAATAACCACAGATTTAGTTATTTAAAACAACACAAATATATAATCTTATACTTCTGGAGGTCAGAAGTCTGAAATGAGTCTCACTGGATTAAAATCAAGGTGTCAGCAGGTTTGTGTTCACTTCTGAAGGCTCTAGGAGAGAATCTGTTTTCTTGTCTTCTCCAGCTTCCAGACACTGCCCATATTCCTTGGCTTTGTGGGTCCTTCCATCTTCAAAGCCAGCAATGTCCAGTCTAATTTTTCTGCCATCTCTCTGGTTCCAACTCTTCTGCCTTCTTCATCCCCATTTAAAGACCCTTGTGACTATTTTGGCTCACTTGGATAATCCAGGATACTCTTCCTGTTTTAAGTTCAGTTGATTAACAACGTTAATTCTCCTCTGCAGACTTTTCTCTTGCCATATGATAAAACATATTTACGGGTTCTAGGGATTTGAAGTGGACATCTTTGCAGGGCCATCTTCCCACTGGCCCCCAAATATTCACAACTATCCCACATGAAAAATGCATTCGCTCCATCCCAAGGTCCCCAAAGTCTCAATTCATTATAGCATGAAGTCCAAAATCTCATCTAAATATCATTAGTTCAAAAATCTCAAATCTCATCATCTAAGTCAGGTGTAGGTAAGGCTCTGGCTATCATCCACCTTAGACAAAATTCCTCTCCATCTGTGAGCCTATGAAACTCCAGAAATAAGTTATCTCCCCCCCACCAAGGACAATGGTGGTAAAACCAATTATAGACATTTGGTTCGAAGAAGAATGAAGTGGAAGGAAAAAAGGAGTAACAGATCCCAAGCAATTTCAATATCCAGCTAAGCAAATTCCATTTGGTTCTATGGTCTGGGAATAACCCTCTCTAGCTCAAGCCTCCACCCTTGGAGTCATGCTCTCTCTCTTTTATGAAAGGTCTTGGGTCTGCAGCTGAATAGTTTTATCAGCTTGTTTCTTTCCTATAGAATTTTAGGGGTCCAGAAGCTTTCTTTCATTTTCTCCTTTCTCTGTACCATTTGAGCCAAGTTGGCAGTGTTTCTGCTGGCATAAGTTCTCAAAAGCCTTGTGGATTTCCTGCACATATCTCAGGGATTCACTCCACTAGACGAGAGGTTCCCCTACAGAAATTTCCTGAATGATCCCATCTCTATTCCTGGCTTTGGCTGAGACAGGTGAGGGATCCATGAGTCACGCACCTACGAAGAGCTCTCTGTATGATCAGAAATTCTGAACTTTGATATTTTCAAGGTACTAACAAAAGTTGTCCATCCATAGCCTTAGATTTCTCTCTAGAGTGTGCTTTTCTGACATTGAATCTCCTAATTTAGCTTCTTTTGCAATCTGGATAAGCTGAAAACTTCCCAGATCATCAATTTCTGGTTCCTTCTCTTTTAACAGTTCTTTCTTCAACCTATGTCTTTCCTTCACATTTTGCTATAAGAAGCAAGAAGAAATAAGACCACACATTTAACACCTTGTTTAGAAAGCTCAGCTAAATATCTAAATTCATCATTTGCAAGTTTTGCTTTCCATGTAACTGCAGAACACAATTCAGTAAGCTTTCAGCTAATCACCTTTCCACCAGTTTCCAATAACATGTTTCTCATTTCCATCTGAGCCCTCACCAACAGTACTTTTAATATCTGTGTTTCTATCCACATGGATATTATTCTATCTGTTCATGGAGACATTGCTCTGGGAAAGATCCTCAGTGTTCTCCTTACTTGCTGCAAGTAATAAATCCTTCCTTCTCAAACAAAAACAAACAAAAAACATTCTGTTCATAATGATTTATGTACCCTCTAAGACAACTGAGGCTTTCTCTACCATGCCTCTCACTTCCTTCTGAGTTATCACTAACAAAGCTATTAACATCCATATTTCTATTAACAATCTATTCAATGATCTAGGTTTTTTCCTAGATTCATTCTCCTAAAAATTCTTCCAGCCTCCAGCCACTGCCCACTTTCAAAACCTCTTGCACATTTTTAGGTATTTGTTTCAGCAGCACCTTGTTTCAGGCACAAAATAATTGTATTTTCTTCCTATTGCTGCTATAACAAATTACCACAAATTCAGTAGCTTAAAACAATGCATATTTATTATCTTACAATTTTGGAGGTCAGGTGTCCAGAATGGACCTCACTGGATTAAAATCAATGTGTTGGTAGGGCTGCACCCCTTTCTGGAGATTCTAGGGAGAATCTGTTTTCTTGCATTTTCCAGCTTCTAGATGCTGCCCCACATTGCTTGACTCGTGGCCCTCTTCCATCTTCAAAGCCAGCAATGGCCAGTCTAATCTTTCTCATGATGCTGTCTCTCTGGTTGTGACCCTTCTGTCTTCCTCCTCATCATTTAAGGGCCCTCATGATTGCATTAGACCCACCTGGATAACCCAGGGTGTTCTTCTTGTTTTAAGGTCAGCTGATTAGTAAATTTAATTCTGAAGCCTTAATTTCTTTCTGAAAACCTTATTTCCCCTTGCCTTAAAATATTTAAAAATTTATGGATTCTAGGGACTAGGTCATAGACATATTTTGGGGGGGGCATTATTCCACCTACTATAGTTGGTACTGTTATTTTGAAATATACTCACAGATACATGTAAACACACATACATGTATGTATTAGGATAAAGCAAATTAGTAATTATGTTAAGGTTATAAGGAATCAAACTGATTTTCAGCATATGATAAAAGAGGTACAAATATAAAATCAAATAAAGTTAAGTAAAACCCCTGTGATTTTAAATTGAATTGGAAATGCTATATTAAACTTATGATTAATTACTCTTTCTAAAATATAGATATGTATTTTCAAACTCTGTCTACTGGAAAGGCAGTATGATGGTCTTAAGGCTTGTACACAAATGTCTGCAAATTCCTTGACATTCCTTTCATCAAGATGTAGAGTTTATGTCCTCTCCCTTTGAACCTGGGTAGGGGATGTGACTGCCTCTATAAATAGAATACAATGGAAGTAATGCTTCACTACTTCCAAGGCTAAGTTAGAAAATACCATATTGTTTCTGCTCATTTCTCTTGCAACACTTGCTCTGGGAGTCTTCATTACCATATAAGAAGTCCAGATACGCTGAGGCTGCCGGATGTAAAGAGCACAGAAAGGGTGGTGAAGAGAGAGATGCCCAAGGAATTTCAGACATTTCTACCCCTAGAAGTTATTCTAGTCCAGACGTTGGACATCTAAGTGAATAAGTAGTTAGGACCCCAGACACAGGAACTAGCTGAAACCACATGAGAGATCCCTACCCCTCCAGGTGGAAACTACCAGAGTCCAGGTCAATTGCCAGAACCCTTATTGAAAAAAATGAATTCTTGTTACTATTTTAAACTTCATCCTTGGGGTAATATGTTACACAGCAATAGATAATCAGAACAAGTGGTTAGCACTTATATTGTGATCCCTAAAATTAAAGCAAACCAGGATTCCTTGGAGAAACAGCTGAGCCCAGGTCTAGAGCAGGAAATGTACATGATGATCTTGGAATATATTGTTGTGACTGAAAGATCCATAGTAATAAGCTGGCATAGGAGCTAACTTAAAGGATCTTCACAGCTTTAGAAGAGAATCTTCATATTGCCCAAGAGATAAAAATGACTGCAGTGAATTGAAACACACCAAAAACATAAAAATCCATGAGTACTTAAGAATTTTTTGAAGGACGAATAGAATTGATAGGACACCAACTCATTATTCTGAAAGTTGATAAAGAAAAAAAAAATCAAGCTTCACATAAAGACAAATAAATAGATCAATGGAATAGAATATAGATCCAAGAAATAAACCCTCACATATGATCAAATGATCTTCAAGAAGAGTTCCAAGACCACTCAGTGGGAGAAGGACGGTCTCTTTAACAAATGGTGTTGGGGAAAAACTGAATAGCCATACACAAAAGAATGAAGTTGCACCCTTATTTAACACTATATACAAAAATTAACTCAAAATAGATTAAAGACCTAAACATAAGACCCAAAACTATAAAATTCCTGGAAGAAAACATAGGGGGAAATCTTCCTGACATTGGATTTTGACAGTGATTTCTTACATATGACACAAAAAGCATAGGCAACAAAAGCAAAAATAGACAAACAGGAATACATGAATCTTTAAAACTTTTGTGCATCAAAAGACACAACCAACAAAGTAAAAAGGCAGCCCATTGAACGGGAGAAAATATTTGCAAATCATATACCTGATTGGGGGTTAGTATCCAGAATATCTATGTAAAGAACTTCTGCAACTCAATAACAAAAAAGTAAATTATCTGATTAAAATATGATCAAAGGACCTAAACAGGCATTCTTCCAAAGAATATATACAAATGGCCAACAAGCATATGAAAAGATAATCAACATCACTAATCATCAGAGAAATGCAAATCAAAACCACAATGAGATATCACCTTATACCCATTAGGATGACTACTATTTAAAAAACCTAGAAAATAACAAATGTTGGTGAGGATGTGGTGAAATTAGAACCCTTGAGCACTGTTGGTGGGACTGTAAAATGCTGCAACCACTATGGAAAACAGTACAGAGGTTTTTCAAAAAATTAAAAATAAAACTACCATATAATCCAGCAATCCCACTTCTGGGCATATACTCAAAAGCAGGATCTTGAAGAGATATTTGCATACCCAAGTTCATAGCAGCACTATTTACAATAGCTAAGAATCAGAAGCAACACAAATATCCATCAACAGATGAGTGGATAAACAAAATGTAGTATATGCATACAATGGAATATTATTCACCTTCAAAAAAGAAGAAAATCCTGTCACATGCCACATTGATGAAACTTGAGGACATTATGTTAAGTGAAATAAGACAGTCATTGAAAGACAAATACTGTATGGTTCTACCTATATGAGGTATACAAAATAGTCAAATTCATAGAAACTGAAAGTAGTACGGTGGTTACCGGGGGTTGAGGGGAAGGGGGGAGGGGTGGTGATTGTTTAATGGATATAAAGTTTCAGATTTGCAAGTTTAAAAAGTTCTAGAGGGCTTCCCTGGTGGCGCAGTGGTTGCGAGTCCGCCTGCCGATGCAGGGGACAGGGGTTCGTGCCCCGGTCCGGGAAGATCCCACATGCCGCGGAGCGGCTGGGCCCGTGAGCCATGGCCGCTGAGCCTGCGCATCGGGAGCCTGTGCTCCGCAACGGGAGAGGCCAAAACAGTGAGAGGCCCGCGTAACGCAAAAAAAAAAAAAAAAAAAGTTCTAGATCTCTGTTTCACAATAATGTGAATATAATTAATACCACTGAAATATACACTTAAAATGGTTAAAGTGGTAAATTTTGTTATGTGTCTTTTTGTCATAATAACAAATTTTTAAAAAATCAAATTTCTATCCTTCTTTTCTTGCATAATTATATTCCAGAATAACCAAAAAATGATGACGGAAAGTTCTTCATAGATGAATCACAGCTAATAAATGCAGAAGGAATGACAAATGTAGAAAAATCACAGTTTCACAACCTCTAAAGAAATAATGAATCTAGGCAAAAAATGGCTACACGAACCATTGTGTGAAGTTTGTGAGGAAGCTTTATAACGAAGAGACTGGGCTGACAACACCTAAACTCACAGTTTAGTCTTAACATCCTAAATATATGACAGGATATTACAGAATTCCTAATGTGATGCAGTAGGAAATATACAACACAACCTATGAAATGTACTTGCTAAAGAAATAAAGACAAGAAAACAGAAACACAGAAAAACAAAACAAAATCTAAAAACACCCAGATGAATATGTTAAACAACATCATGAGGAGATGGCATGAGCAAAAATGGCAGAGTAAGGATCTCTGAAAATTGTCTCCTCCATAAAAGCAAAATTCATCAGAATTAGCTTTTTTACAACTCTGGTAATTAACCAGGGTTTATTGTTAACAGAGTTATTTATTCAAAGAAAAACAAGTGAATTTTATTAAGAACAGTGAGCTTTGTTGCATTTTAACTTGTCTTCATCTCATTCCCCACTCTCCAGCTCCACAGTAGTCTTAAGAAAATAACAACCCACAGTCTCAGTGAAAAGTAGCTGCCTGGCAGCCACCAAGAGCACCACAGAGTTGGAGCGCTTTCAAAACTACAATCCTTAAGAATTTCCATAATTTGACCAGTTTGATGATTCCTTGGAAGATCTGCAGACTTGCAAGGCTGTCTGTATTTGACCTGACTCATTGCTTTCCAAATATGAAAAATGATTAAAGGCAAATGCTTAACTCCATGCTATCTATAGTGGTGGACAGCAGTTGGATCAAACATTAGACTAACCAAAAATTTTAAAGGAAAACATTAAGAGTGAGATATCCATAGGGACTTTGAAAATCTCTGACATACTCCTGGGAATCTAGAAGACCACTTGCATGCACAGGGCTGCGCACATGCTCAGAAAAGGCCTGAGAAGGCCCTCAATTCTCATCCCTGGCTGACTTTGAGGAGATACACAAGCAAGAGAAGGCAAAAGGAGGAAGGGGTATCAATTGCCTGGCTGAGTGTTAAGTTTGTGCCTCAATATGAACACAGATCCCCTTGGCCAAGAATGGGAGACTTATCTAAGGAAATCTCTGTTTATTCATTATCTGACAACTGAGCTACCAAGCAGACATTTCAGTGGCCACACATGACAAACAACACAGACTTTACAGAAGTAGTTCAGAAAAGTCATTAAACAAACAAAAAACAAAAACGCTTACAAAAAACAGCAACAATGGGCTTCCCTGGTGGCAGAGTGGTTAAGAATCTGCCTGCCAATGCAGGGGACACATGTTCAAGCCCTGGTCCAGGAAGATCCCACATGCCGTGGAGCAACTAAACCTGTGCACCACAACTACTGAGCCTGCCCATGAGCCACAACTACTGAAGCCCTGTTACCCTAGAGCCCATGCTGCACAAGACAAGCCACTGCAATAAGCCCGCACACAACAACGAAGAGTAGCCCCCATTCACTGTAACTAGAGAAAGCCCGTGCACAGCAATGAAGACCCAACGCACCCCAAAATAAATAAATAAATAAATTTATTAAAAAAACAAACAAACAAACAGCAACAACAACAAACACTGATGGGGAGGAGGGGGAAGAATCTGATTTCCAGACTTGCCATACTGTATTTTTTTACAGGCTGTATTTTTAAATGTACAGATTTCAGCAAAAATTTAAGAGACATGCAAAAAATCTAGAAAGTATGACCCATATACAAAAAAAGGGCAATCAATAGAACCTATTCCTGAGAAACCTAGATGAGGAATTAACTAGACAGAGACTTTAAATCAGCTACTTTAAATAGAATGGAGCAATATTCATCCATAAAGAGGAATGAAGTACTGAAACATACTACAACATAGATGAATCTTGAAAATATTAAGCAAGGTGAAAGAAGCCAGTCCCAAAAGACATATACTATTCTGTTTGTATGAAATGTCCAGAATAGGCAAACCTATGGAGATAAAAAGTAGATTAGTGATTGCCTAGGACTGGAGAGGGTAAGTGTGAAGGCATGGGAAGTGACTGCTCATGGGTAGGGATTTTATTTTGGTGGAGGAGGGAGAGTAAGTAATGAAAATGTTCTAAAAATGACTTTGGTGGTAGTTGTTCACATCTATGAATCTAATAAAAACCACTGAATTGTACTCTTTAAATGGGTGAATTGTATGGTATATGACTACATCAATAAAGCTGTAATTTTAAAAAATAATAAAACTAGACCTAAGCAAGAAGTGCAGCCAAGGTGTGACCATACAAGGGAAAATCATTTCTTTGCCAAATGCTGCTTACCCAGCTTCTTCACACTCAAAGGAACTCTTGAAAAAAATTGTACTTACATACCATGTCTACTTTAACTTGCCACAATAACCACTTGTGCCCATTCAATTCAGCCTTGATGATTTAGATGCTGATGCACTGAGAGAGAGTCACTTGCTGGCTTAAACTGCTGCATGGAATTAAAGTGGAAACCCGCTACTATTCATTTATTCATTACTTCAGTAAGTATTTGCTGGGGTTTTTATTTTCTCCTCTTTTTTGCTATTGTGGTTCTGTTTTACATTCTGGTTATTGTTTTGTCTATATTTTTATTTTTTTAATTTTTTCTAATATATCTGTTAGTTTTCTAATATATTTTAATTTTGCTCTTTGTTATTTTTCTTCTCATTTTTTCTGCCACCCCATGTGGCTTGTGGGATATAGGTACATGAACAAGGGGTGGGCGCTGAGCTCCTACAGTGGGATCTCTAAGTCCTAATCACTGGACTAACAGAGAACCTCAGACCACAGGGAATGTTCATTGGAATGAGTTCTCCTAGAAGTCCTCATCTTGGCACCAAGAACTAGCTCTACCCAACAGCCTACAAACTCCAGTGCTGGAAGCCTCAGGCCAAACAACCAGTAAGAAAGGAATAAAATTCCACACATCAAAAAAAAAAAAGTGAGACAACAAAAAAATATGTTACAGATTAAGGAGCAAGGTACAAACCTACATGACCAAATAAATGAACAGGAAACTGGCAACCTACCTGAAAAAGAATTCAAAGTAATGATAGAAAAGATGATCCAGAATCTTAGAAATACAATGGAGGCATGGACTGCGAAAATACAAGAAATGTTTAACAAAGACCTAGAAGAACTAAAGAACAAACAAACAGATGAACAACACAATAACTGAAATGAAAAGTACTGTAGAAGGAAGCAATAACAGAATAACTGAGGCAGAAAAACAAAGAAGTGAGCTGGAAGACAGAATGGTAGAAATAACTGCTAAGGACCAGAATAAAGAAAAAAGAATGAAAAGAATTAAAGACAATCTCAGCGACTTCTGGGACAACACTAAACACACTAACATTCAAATTATATGGGTCCCAGAAGAAGAAGAGAAAAAGAAAGGGTCTGAGAAAATATTTGAAGAGAGCATAGTGGAAAACTTCCCTAACATGGGAAAGGAAATAACCACCCAAGTCCAGGAAGCACAGAGAGTCCCATACAGGTTAAACCCTAGAAGAAGCACACCAAGACACATATTAATCAAACTAACAAAAATTAAATTCAAAGAAAAAATATTAAAAGCAGCAAGGGAAAAGCAAAAAAATAACATACAAAGGAATCCCCATAAGGTTATCAGCTGATTTTTCAGCAGAAACTCTGCAGGCCAGAAGGAAGTGGTAGGATATACTTGAAGTGATGAAAGATTACTCTACCCAGCAAGGATCTCATTCAGATTTGACAGAGAAATCAAAAGCTTTACAGAGAAGCCAAAGCTAAGAGAATTCAGTACCACCACACCAGCCTTACCACAAATGCTAAAGGAACTTCTCTAGGCAGGAGAAACAATAGAAGAAAGAGAGCCACAAAAACAAACCCAAAACAATTAAGAAAATAGTAATAGGACCATACATAACAATAATAACCTTGAATGTAAATGGATTAAATGCCCCAACCAAATGACACAGACTGGCTGAATAGATACAAAAACAAGACCCTTATATATGCTGTCTACAAGAGACTGACTTCAGACCCAGGGACATATACAGACTGAAAGTGAAGGGATGGAAAATGATATTCCATGCAAATGGAAATCAAAAGAAAACTGGAGTAACAATACTCATATCAGATAAAATAGACTTTAAAATAAAGACTGTTACAAGACATAAGGAAGGACACTACATAATGATCAAGGAATCAATCCAAGAAGAAGATATAACAATTATAAATATTTACACACCCAACACAGGAGCACCTCAATACATAAGGCAAATGCTAGCAACCATGAAAGGGGAAATCAACAGTAACACAATAATAGTAGGGAACTTTAACACCCCACTTACACCAATGGACAGATCATCCAAAAAGAAAATAAATGAGGAAACACAAGTATTAAATGACACAATAGACAAGATAGATTTAATTGATATTTATAGGACATTCCTCCTGAAAGTGGAAGAATACACTTTCTTCTCAAGTGCATATGGAATTATAGGGGTCCCAGAAGAAGAAGAGAAAAAGAAAGGGTTTGAGAAAATATTTGAAGAGGTTATTCTCCAGGATACATCACATCTTGAGTCACAAGTCAAACCTCAGAAAATTTGAGAGAATTGGAATGGTATCAGGCATCTTTTCTAACCACAGTGCTATGATATTAGAAATCAAGTACATGTTAAAAAAAACTGTAAAAATCAAAAATACATGGAGGCTAAACAGTGCACTACTAAATAACCAAGAGATCATTGAAGAAATCAAAGGAGAACTTAAAAAATACATAGAAATAAATGACTTTGTAAACATGATGACCTGGCACTTCCCTGGTGGAACAGTGGTTAAGAATACACCTGCCAATACAGGGGGACACAGGTTCGAGCCCTGGTCCAGGAAGATCCCACATGTCCCAGAGCAACTAAGCCCATGGTCACCTGTGCTCTAGAGTCCACGAGCCACAACTACTGAGGCTGTGTGCCACAACTACTGAAGCCCACACATATAGAGCCTGTGTTCTGTAACAGGAGAAGCCACTGCAATGAGAAGCTCATGCACCACAACGAAGAGAGCCCTCACTTGCCACAACTAGAGAAAGCCCATGCACAAAAATGAAGATCCAACACAACCAAAACTAAATATATTAATTATTTTTTTTTAAAGTAAAAGAAAATATGACAACCTAAAACCTATGGGATGCAGCAAAAGCAGGTATAAGAGGCAAGTTTATAGTAATTCAATCTCACCTCAAGAAACAAGAAAAATCTCAAATAAAAAATCTAACCTTACACCTAAAGCAACTAGATAAGGAATGAAGGAAACCTACGGTCAGGAGAAGGAAAGAAATCATAAAGATCAGAGCAGAAATAAATGAAATAGAAATGAAGAAAATAGCAAAGATCAATAAACTAAAAGTTGGTTCTTTGAGAAGATAAAAAAATGGATAAACTGTTAGCCACACTCACCAAAAAAAAAAAAAAAAAAAAAAAAGGGAGAGGACACAAACAAATAAAATTAGAAATGAAAAAGGAGAAATCAGAACTGACACCACAGAAATACAAAGGATTATAAGAGAATACTATAAACAGTTATATGCCAATAAAGTGGACAACCACAAAGAAATGGACAAATTCTTGGAAAAGTACAATTTTCCAAGACTGAACCAAGAAGAATTAGAAAGTATAAACAAACCTATCACAACTAATAAAATTGAAACTGTAATTAAAAATCTTCCAACAAACAAAAGTCCAGGACCAGATGGCTTAACAGGCGAATTCTATCAAACATTTAGACAAGAGCTAACACTTACTGTTCCAAAAATTGCAGAGGAAGGAACACTCCCAAGCTCATCCTATGAGGCCACCATCACCCTAATACCAAAACCAGACAAAGATGCAACAAAAAAAGAAAATTACAGACCAATCTCACTGATGAATATAGATGCAAAAATCCTGAACAAAATCCTAGCAGACAGAATCCAACAGCACATTAAAAGGATCATACACCATGACCAAGTGACATTTATCCCAAGGATGCAAGGATTCTTCAATATATGCAAAACAGTCAATGTGATACACCATATTAACAAATTAAAGAATAAAAACTGGGCTTCCCTGGTGGCGCAGTGTTTGAGAGTCCACCTGCCGATGCAGGGGACGCGGGCTTATGCCCCAGTCTGGGAAGATCCCACATGCCACGGAGCAGCTGGGCCCGTGAGCCATGGCCACTGAGCCTGTGCATCCGGAGCCTGTGCTCTGCAACGGGAGAGGCCACAACAGTGAGAGGCCCGCATACTGCAAAAAAAAAAAGAATAAAAACCGTATGATCATCTCAACAGATGCAGAAAAAGCTTTTGACAAAATTCAACACCCATTTACAATAAAAACTCTCTAGAAAGTGGGAATAGAGGGAACCTACCCCAACATAATAAAGGCCATATGTGACAAACCCACAGCAAACATCATTCTCAATGGTGAAAAACTAAAAGCAGTTCCACTAAGATCAGTAACAAGACAAGGATGTCTACTCTCGCCACTCATATTCAACATAGTTTTGGAAGTCCTAGCCATGGCAATCAGAGAAGAAAAAGAAATAAAAGGAATACAGATTGGAAAAGAAGAAGTAAAACTGTCTACTGTTTGCAGATGACATGATACTATACATAGAGAATCCTAAAGATGCCACCAGAAAACTACTAGAGCTAATCAATGAATTTGGTAAAGTTGCAGGATACAAAATTAATGCACAGAAATCTCTTGCATTCCTATACACTAACAACAAAAGATCAGAAAGAGAAATTAAGGAAACAGTCCCATTGACCATTGCGACAAAAAGAATAAAATATCGAGGAATAAAACTACCTAAGGAGACAAAAGACTTGTACTCAGAAAACTATAAGACACTGATGAAAGAAATCAAAGATGACAGAAACAGATGGAGAGATACACCATGTTCTTGAATTGGAAGAATCACTATTGTGAAAATGACTATACTACCCAAAGCAATCTACAGATTCAATGCAATAACTCTCAAATTACCAGTGGCATTTTTTACAGAACTAGAACAAAAATTCTTAAAATATGTATGGAGACACAAAAAGCCCCAAATAGCAAAAGCACTCTTGAGGGAAAAAAACAGAGCTGGAGGAATCAGACTCGCTGACTTCAGACTATACTATAAAGCTACAGTAATCAAGACAGTATGATACTGGCACAAAAGCAGAAATACAGGTCAAAGGAACAGGATAGAAAGCCCAGAGATAAACCTACACACCAATGGTCAACTAATCTCTGACAAAGGAGGCAAGGATATACAATGGAGAAAAGACAGTCTCTTCAATAAGTGGTGCTGGGAAAACTGAACAGTACATGTAAAAGAATGAAATTAGAACAGTCCCTGACACCATACAAAACAATAAACTCAAAATAGATTAGAGACCTAAATGTAAGACCAGACACTATAAAACTCTTAGAGGAAAAGATAGGAAGAACACTCTTTGACATAAATCACAGTGAGATCTTTTTTGATCCACCTCCTAGAATAATGGAAATGAAAACAAAAATAAACAAATGGGACCTAATTAAACTTAAAAGCTTTTTCAAAGCAAAGGAAACTACAAACAAGATGAAAAGACAACCCTGAGAATGGGAGAAAATATTTGTACATGAATCAATGGACAAAGGATTAATCTCAAAAATTTCCAAGCAGCTCATGCAGCTCAATATTTAAAATAAAAAAAAAAACCCAATCAAAAGATAGGCAGAAGTCCTAAATAGACATTTCTCCAAAGAAGACATAAAGATGGCCAAGACGCACATGAAAAGCTGCTCAACATCACTAATTATTAGAGAAATGTAAATCAAAACTACAATGAGGTATCACCTCACACCAGTTAGAATGGGCATCATCAGAAAATCTACACACAACAAATGCTGGAGAGGGTGTGGAGAAAAGGGAACCCTCTTGCATTGTTGGTGGGAATGTAAATTGATACAGCCACTATGGAGAACAGTACGGAGGTTCCTTAAAGAACTAAAAATAGAACTATCATATGACCCAGCAATTCCACTACTGGGCATATACCCAGAGAAAACCATAATTCAAAAAGACACATGCACCCCAATGTTCATTGTAGCACTATTTACAATAGCCAGGTCATGGAAGCAACCTAAATGCCCATCGACAGATGAATGGATAAAGAAGATGTGGTACATATATACAATGGAATATTACCCAGCCATAAAAAGGAATGAAACTGAGTCATTTGTAGAGGCATGGATGGACCTACAGACCATCATACAGAGTGAAGTAAGTCAGAAGTGCAAAGCAAATATCATATGTTAACGCATATATGTGGAATCTAGAAAAGTGGTACAGATGAACTGGTTTGCAAGTCAGAAACAAAGACAAGACGTAGAGAACAAACGTATGGACATGAAGAGGGGAAAGCCAGGGATAGGGTGGTGGTGGGATGAATTGGGAGATTGGGGTTGACATATATACATTAATATGTATAAAATAGATAACTAATAAGAAGCTGCTGTATAAATAAATAAATTTTTTTTAAAAAAAAAACACTACTTAACACCATACACAAAAATAAACTCCAAATAGATTAAAGACCTAAATGTAAGACCAGACACTATAAAAACTTTTAGAGGAAAACATAGGAAAAACACTCTTTGACATAAACCACTGCAAGATTTTTTTTGACCCACCTCCTAGAATAATGAAAATAAAAACAAAAATGAACAAATGGGACCTAATGAAACTTAAAAGCTTTTGCACAACAAAGGAAATCATAAGCAAGGTGAAAAGACAACCCTCAGAATGGGAGAAAATATTTGCAAATGAAGCAACAGACAAAGGATTAATCTCCAAAATATATAAACAGCCCATGGAGCTCAATATCATAAAAACAAACAACACAATTAAAAAATAGGCAGAAGACCTAAATAAACATTTCACCAGAGAAGGCATATAGATGGCCAAGAGGCACATGAAAAGATGCTCAACATCACTAATTATTAGAGAAATGCAAATCAAAACTACATTGAGGTAGCACCTCACACTGGTCAGAATGGCCATCATCAAAAAATCTACAAACAATAAATGCTGGAGAGGGTGTGGAGAAAATGGAACCCTTTTGCACTGTTGGTGGGAATGTAAATTGATACAGCCACTACGGAGAACCTTAAAAAACTAAAAATAAAACTACCATATGACCCAGCAATCCCATTACTAGGCATGTACCCTGAGAAAACCATAATTCAAAAGGACACTTATACCCCAATGATGATTACAGCACTATTTACCATAGCCAGGACATGGAAACAACCTAAATGTCCATCAACAGATGAATGGATGAAGAAGATGTGACACACATATACAATGTAACATTACTCAGACATAAAAAGAAATGAAATTGAGTTATTTGTAGTGAGGTGGATGCACCTAGAGTCTGTCATACAGAGTGAAGTAAGTCAGAAAGAGAAAAATAAATAACATATGCATATATATATATATATATATATATATAAACAAAAAATAATAAAAGGTTCTGATGAACCTAGGCACAGGACAGGAATAAAGATGCAGACCTTCAGAATGTACTTGAGGACATGGGGAGGGGGAAGGGTAAGTTGGGACGAAGTGAGAGAGTAGCATTGACATATATACACTACCAAATGTAAAATAGATAATGGGTAGCAGCTGCATAGCACAGGGAAATCAGCTTGGTGCTTTGTGACCACCGAGAGGGGTGGGATAAGGAGGGTGGGACGGAGACACAAGAAGGAGGGGATATTGGGATATATGTATACATATAGATGATTCACTTTGTTATACAGCAGAAACTAACACAACATTGTAAAGCAATTATACTCCAATAAAGATGTTAAAAAAAAAAGGTGTGGTACATATATACAATGGAATATTACTCAGCCATAAAAAGGAATGAAATTGGGTCATTTGTAGAGATGTGGTTGGACCTAGAGTCTGTTACACAGAGTGAAGTAAGCCAGAAAGAGAAAAATGAATATCATATATTAACACATATACGTGGAATCTAGAAAAATGGTACAGATGAACCTATTTCCAGGGCAGGAATAGGGAAGCAGATGTAGAGAAAGACATGTGAACACAGGGAGAAAGGGGAGGGTGGGACGAATTGGGAGATTAGGTTTGACATAAATACACTACCATGTGTAAAATAGATAGCTAGTGGGAACCTGATGACTAGCACAGGGAGTGCAGCTCAGTGCTCTGTGACAACCTAGATGAGTGGGATTGGGGGAGTGGGAGGGAGGTCCAATGGGGAGGGGATATAGGTATACATATAGCTGATTCAGTTAATTGTATAGAAGAAACTAATACAACATTGGAAAGCAATTATACTCCAATAAAAAAATAAAAAGCATTTGCTGGACACTTGTAAATCTCTTGCAAGCAGGAAGCATGTGGAATGGTCAAGCTCATAATCAGAAGAGTTGCTTCTACCTTAGATGGTCAGTGGGTCAGTCATGATGAGTGACCCAAGCCCAGAGTGGAAACCCAAGGGTGAACAGAACCCCCATGCTCCTGCCCGCAGGGAGCCTCGAGTCTAGTGGGAGAGGCAGCCATGAACCATATCATCAGTTCAGGTGAGGACTGAAGGAAAGATGGCTGTCCTGCAGGAGCCCCTAACTAAGGGGTCTTACCAGGACTGGCAGCTGAGAAGGGCCAGTTGCTCACCAAGAGTCTCCAGTGGGATGAGAGTGGGTTAACATTGGGTTTCTTGATCTGGGCAATGGTTACACAGGTAGGTTTACTTTGTGAAAATTCAGCAAGCTATTTACCTATGATTTGTTCATTTTTCTCTATATATGTTATACTTTAAAAGTTTACTCAAAAACATTCCATTGTGTAGAAATTTGAAGTTAAATACAGATGCACAGATTTCTACATCCTTGTGTGCCCCCAGCTTCCTCTCTAGCAGCAACTCATGCCCTCAATCCTCATACTCTATGCTCTAAGCTCACCAGCCTTCATTTGGTGCCAAGAATGCCAAGAGTTTCCTGGTCTGAGACTTTTCTACTCACTTTTCTTATGTCTGAGGTGCATTTGTCTGCTCTTCACAAACCTGGTATTTCTGAAAATCCAATCTCAGTTGAAATGCCACACTCTCACCTAAGTTGCCCAGTGCCCTCCATGATCCGGCACAGTGCCTTGTGTGTGTTCCTTGCACTAGATTCATTGCACTTTTGTTTTTATCATCTGTCTCCCATGAAAGACTATAAGACCTGTGAAAGTCAGAGCTGTGTCTTGCTCAACATTTTATCACCAGTGACCAGTAAAGTGCCAAATATATAGTGCCTGATACACTTGTAATTCATATTTGAATGAATGAATCAAGAAATGGAAGGCAATGCTCAACCCAAAAGAGTGGAGCAATATGTGGCCTTTCTGGCACTGTGGTAAGGAGTGAGTGAGGTTTCAAAGATGACATAAATGTATGGAGAAATATACCATGTTCTTGGATTGGAAGAAGCAATATTGTGAAAATGACAATACTACCCAAAGCAATCTACAGATTCAATGCAATCCCTATCAAACTACCAATGGCATTCTTCACAAAATTAGAACAAAAAATGTTACTATTCATATGGAAACACAAAAGACTCCAAATAGTCAAAGCAATCTTGAGAAAGAAAAATGGAGTTGGAGGAATCAGGCTCCCTGACTTCAAACTATACTACAAAGTTACAGTAATCAAGACAATATGGTACTGGCACAAAAACAGAAATATAGATCAATGGTACAGGATAGAATGCCCAGAGCTAAACCCATGCACATATGGTCACCTAATTTATGACAAAGGAGGCAAGAATATACAATGGAGGAAAAACAGCCTCTTTAATAAGTGGTGCTGGGAAAACTGGACAGCTACATGTAAAAGAATGAAATTAGAACACTACCTAACACCATACACAAAAATAAACTCCAAATGGATTAAAGACCTAAATGTAAGACCAGACACTATAAAACTCTTAAAGGAAAACATAGGAAAAACAATTTTTGACATAAAACACAGCAAGATATTTTTTGACCCACCTCCTACAGTAATGAAAATAAAAACAAAAATGAACGAATAGGACCTAATTAAACTTAAAAGATTTTGCACAGCAAAGGAAACCATAAACAAGACAAAAAGACAACACTTACAATGGGAGAAAATATTTGCAAATGAAACAACTGACAAAGGATTAATCGCCAAAATATACAAACAGCTCATGGAACTCAATATCAAAAACACAAACAATCCAATTAAAAAATGGGCGGGAAACCTAAATAGACATTTCACCAAGGAAGATATACAGATGGCCAAGAGGCACATGAAAAGATGCTCAACACCAAATGCATTATCTATAGATAATAATACATGAACCCCTTGCGCCTTGCTGCTCATGGCTTGTCAGATTCATGCCAACCTGGTAAATCAGCACTGGGCTTGAACTCCACACCCTTTGTATTGAATTCTCAGCTGTTTATTACCAGTTTAGCACCCAGGTTTTGTTATTGGTTCCCATTTGTTTGCATCGTTGGTGGAATTAGGACATTCCTTTTCATCTTTTTGGTTCTCTTTTATGCTTCTATTTTGAGTGATGCTGTTAAAGTTGTTTTTTGTCACAAGAAGGAGAAGCACAAGGAAAAACACAGACATAGGCCCCCTTTAGGCTTGTTGATCAAGCCAGCCTCATACCCCTCATAGGTGACTTTGTGGTTCTCATTTATACTGGCTGTAGGTCACCAATAAAACTGGGTAACATTCTTCTTTCATCCCAACACTTTTCCCAGACAGAGTATTCTCCCTGGCTTTCTGTAGGGAGTAAATTGTCAGCTCTGCATTTGGAGACAGCCAACTGTCAAGCTGAGGGTCCGAGACACAAGATGCCCAAACATCACATTTCTATCCACCATTGCCAGCTCTCATGGGGTCATCAAAGTCCTCTCCTCCTCCAGGAAAAACTACTGTTTTTTGTATGTATTCTCATTAGAATCCTAATTCTCTCTCTAAATGGATAAACTTCACCAGGGATCATTTGGACCTGCAATTGCCACTCTAGGAAATATGTGACTTGAACAAAATTGTTCATTTTAGAGGTGCTTTAGAAAACAAAAGGAATAAGATACTTTGATCAGTATTCAGAGGCTTCCAAAGGAAATTCTGATTTTAAAACTGCTTCACTAAAAGATTCTTTGGCCTATAATGAGCAATAGGACAAACTTAGGCAACAACAAACTAGACTCATTTTTATAATAAATCTCCCCCCTCCTTTTCCTCCAGTTAATTCTTTAGATCTAATCCTACCTCTTCCACCTTCTCCTCCCAAATGTTCAGCCTTCACACCTCCACTGATGCTTCCCTGCTCATCCCCTGTCCAGCCCTTACACTTTCCTAACAAATCCAAAGATCTTTAAATATCAGTTACCTCTAAAGATATAGATAGCCCTTCCATAAGGTAGCTATGCAGACAGCTGTAGAATTTAAACCTTGGACCAGAGCTGAATTAATGACTATAATTAAGGATTGTCCTAAACCCAGACAAGACCAGCAACTAGTCACAGAAGAATTTAGAATTCTTTTGGGCACATATGACCCAGGGTTTCCTGACCTATATCAATTTTTTACATGTTGGTCAGAACCTCAGGTACTGAATCATGGATGACAAAAGCTGATTAGACTGACTTGGATTCCTCTTTCTACTATAAACTTGAAGGTCAAAAACAGGTCCAAAAAGCAGGGTAAAGTCTCCTAAAAGCCATAGCTAAAACATTTCTATAAAAATCTATTGGCCCATAATTCAATTATGCAAAAGTATAAAAGCTGGGCTATGGTTCCCTGTTGTTTGCTCAAACACTAATCTAGGTGTTGCAGTGAAGGTATGTTGTAGATGAGATTAACATCTACAATCAGTTTACTTAAAATAAAGGATACTACCCTCAATAATGTGGGTGGGCTTCATCCAATCAATTGATGGTATTAGGAGCATAAACTGAGGTTTCCCAGAGAAAAGAAATTCTGCCTAAATAATGTAAAATAGGGGAGAGCAGCCAAGATGGCAGAATAGAAAGACCCTGAGCTCAGCTCTTTTCATGAGCACACCAAAATCACAATTATCTACAAACCAATCACAGATTAAAAGGACTGGAACCTACCAGAAAAGCTCTTCTATGACTAAAGATATAGAGAAGGAAGCACAATGAGACAGGTAGGAGGGGCAAATTCATGATATAATTAAGTTCCATACCCTCGGTGGGTGATGCACAAACTGGAGAATAATTATATTGCAGAGGTTCTCACACAAGAGTGAGAGTTCTGAGCCCTACATCAGGCTCCCCAGTCTGGGGGTCCTGCACTGAGAAAACAAGGCCAGCAGGGCTTAGTTTTGGGAGCCCCACAGGACTGGGGAAAATAGAGACTTCACTCTTAAAGGGCACACACAAAATCTCATGCACACTGGGACTCAGGGCTAAAGAAGTAATTTGATAGGAGTCAGGGTCAGACACACTTGCTGGTCTTGGAGAGTCTCCTTAAATGTAAATGGAGTGAATGCCCCAACCAAAAGACACAGAGTGGCTGAATACATACAAAAACAAGACCTGTATATATACTGCCTATAAGAGACTCACTTCAGCTCTAGAGACACATACACACTGAAAGTAAAGAGATGGAAAAAGATATTCCATGTAAATGGAAACCAAAAGAAAGCTGGAGCAGCTATACTTACATAAGCTAAATAGACTTTAAAATAAAAACTGTTACAAGAGACAAAGAACCCTAAAGATGCTACCAGAAAACTACTAGAGCTAATCAATGAATTTGGTAAAGTAGCAGGATACAAAATTAATGCACAGAAATCTCTTGCATTCCTATACACCAATGATAAAAAATCTGAAAATGAAATTAAGAAAACACTCCCATTTACCACTGCAACAAAAAGAATAAAATATTTAGGAAGAAACCTACCTAAGGAGACAAAAGCCCTGTATGCAGAAAATTATAAGACACTGATGAAAGAAATTAAATTTGATATAAATAGATGGAGAGATATATCGTGTTCTTGGGTTGGAAGAATCAACATTATGAAAATGACTCTACTTCCCAAAGCATTCTACAGATTCAATGCAATCCCTATCAAACTACCACTGGCATTTTTCACAGAACTAGAACAAAAAATTTCACAATTTGTATGGAAACCAAAAGACCCTGAATAGACAAATCAATATTGAGAAAGAAAAACGGAGCTGGAGAAATCAGGCTCCCTGACTTCAGTCTATACTACAAAGCTATAGTAATCAAGACAATATGGTACTGGCAAAGAAACAGAAATATAGATCAATGGAACAGGATAGAAAGCCCAGAGATAAAGCCACACACATATGGTCACCTTATCTTTGATAAAGGAGGCAAGAATATACAATGGAGAAAAGACAGCCTCTTCAATAAGTGGTGCTGGGAAAACTGGAGAGCTACATGTAAAACAGTGAAATTAGAACACTCCCTAACACCATACACAAAAATAAAATCAAAATGGATTAAAGACCTAAATTTAAGGCCAGACACCATCAAACTCTTAGAGGAAAACATAGGCAGAACACTCTTTGACATAAATCACAGCAAGATCCTTTTTGACCCACCTCCTAGAGAAATGGAAATAAAAACAAAAATAAACAAATGGGACCTAATGAAACTTAACAGCTTTTGCACAGCAAAGGAAACCATAAACAAGATGAAAAGAGAAAACTCAGAATGGGAGAAAATATTTGCAAATGAAGCAACTGACAAAGGATTAATCTCCAAAATTTACAAGCAGCCCATGCAGCTCAGTAACAAAAAAACAAACAACCCAATCCAAAAATGGGCGGAAGACCTACATAGACATTTCTCCAAAGAAGACATACAGATTGCCAACAAACACATGAAAGAATGCTCAACATAATTAATCATTAGAGAACTGCAAATCAAAACTACAATGGAATATCATCTCACACCAGTCAGAATGGCCATCATCAAAAAATCTAGAAACAATAAATGCTGGAGAGGGTGTGGAGAAAAGGGAACACTCTTGCACTGTTGGTGGGAATGTAAATGATACAGCCACTATGGAGAATAGTATGGAGGTTCCTTAAAAAACTAAAAATAGACCTATCATATGACACAGCAATCCCACTACTGGGCATATACCCTGAGAAAACCATAATTCAAAAAGAGTCATGTACCAAAATGTTCATTGCAGCTCTATTTACAATAGCCAGGACATGGAAGCAACCTAAGTGTCCAACAACAGATGAATGGATAAAGAAGGTGTGGCACATACATACAATGGAATATTACTGAGCCATAAAAAGGAACAAAACTGAGTTATTTGTAGTGAGGTGGCTTGACCTAGAGTCTGTCATACAGAGTGAAGTAAGTCAGAAGGAGAAAAACAAATACCATATGCTAACACATATGTATGGAATCTAAAAAAAAAAAATGGTCATGAAGAACCTAGAGGCAAGATGGGAATAAAGATGCAGACCTACTAGAGAATGGACTTGAGGATATGGCGAGGGGGAAGGGTAAGCTGGGAAAAAATGAGAGAGTGGCATGGACATATATACACTACCAAACGTAAAATAGATAGCTAGTGGGAAGCAGCCACATAGCACAGGGAGATCAGCTCAGTGCTTTATGACCAGATAGAGGGGTGGGATAGGGAGGGTGGGAGGGAGGGAGATGCAAGAGGGAAGAGATATGGGGACATACATATATGTATAACTGATTCACTTTGTTATAAAGCAGAAACTAACACACCATTGTAAAGCAATTATACTCCAATAGAGATGTTTTTAAAAAAAGACGAAGAAGGACACTACATACTGATCAAGGGATCAGATGAAGAAGTTATAACATTGTAAATATATATACATCTGACATAGGACCCATAAATATATAAGACAAGTATTAACAGACATAAAAGGAGAGATTGACAGTAACACAATAACAGTAGGGGACTTTAACACCACACTTACACCAATGGACAGATCATCCAGACAGAAAATCAATAAGAAAACACAGGCCTTAATACATTAGACCAACTGGACTTAATTGATATCTGTATAGAGCATTCCATATGAATGCAGCAGAATACACATTCTTTTCAAGTGCACATGGAACAGTCTCCAGGATAGATCACATGCAAGGTCACAAAACAATCTTCAGTATATTTAGGAAATTAAAATCATATCAAGCATCTTTTCCAACCACAACACTATGAGACTAGAAATCAACTACAAGAAAAAAACTGTGAAAAACACAAACACATGGAGGCCAAACCATATGGATGGCCAAAACAACCAATGGATCACTGAAGAAATTAAAGAGGAAATCAAAAATTACCAAGAGAAAAATGAAAACAAAAACACCTATGGGATGCAACAAAAGCAGTTCCAAGAGGGAAGTTTATATCAATACAATCTTACCTCAAGAAACCAAAAAAAATATCTCAAATAAACACCCTTACCTTACACCTAAAAAAACTTAAGAAAAACAAAACCCAAAGTTAGTAGAAGGAAAGGAATAATAAAGATCAGAGCAGAAATAAATGACATAGAGACTTTAAAAAAACGATAGAAAAGATCAATGAAACTAAAAGCTGGTTTTTAAAAAGATAAACAAAATTGATAAACCTTTAGCCAGACTCATCAAGAAAAAAAGGGAGAGGGATCAAATCAATAAAACTAGAAATGAAAAAGGATAAGTTACAAATAACACTACAGAAATACAAAGGATCATGAGAGACTACTACAAACAACTATATACCAATAAAATAGACAACCTAGAAGAAATGGACAAATTCTTACAAAGGTAAAATCTCTCAAGACTGAACCAGAGAAAAAATAGAAAATATGATCAGACTGATTACCAGGAATGAAATTGAATCAGTAATTTTAAAACTCCTAACAAATGGCTTCACAGGTGAAGTCTACCAAATATTTAGAGAAGAGTTAACACCTATCTTTCTGAAACCATTCCAAAAAAATTGCAGAGGAAGGAATACTTCTGAGCTCACTCTATAAGACCAACATCACCCTGATACCAAAAGCAGACAAAAAAAGAAAATTAGAGGCTAATATCACTGATGAACATAGATGCAAAAACCCTCAGCAAAATAGTAACAAACCAAATCCAACAATACAGTAAAGGGATTATACACGATGATCAAGTGGGATTTAATCCAGGGATGCAAGAATTTTCAATATCTACAAACCAATCAATGTGATACACCACATTAACAAACTGAAGAGTAAAAACCATATAGATGATCACCTCATTAGATGCAGGAAAAGCTTTTGATAAAATTCAACATCCAATTATGATAAAAACTCTCCGGAAAGCAGGTAAAGAGGAAACATACCTCAACATAATAAAGGCCGTATATATGACAAACCCACAGGTAACATCATATGCAATGATGAAAAGTTGAAAGCATTTCCTCTAAAATCAGGAACAAGGCAAGGATGTCCACTCTTGCCACATTTATTCAACATAGTTTTGGAAGTCCTAGCCACAGCAATCAGAAAAGTAAAAGAAATAAAAGCAATCCAAATTGGAAAGGAAGAAGTAAAACTATCACTGTTTGCAGATGACATGGTACTATACATAGAAAATCCTAAAGACCCCACCAGAAAACTACTGGAACTCATCAGTAAATTCAGTAAAGTTACAGGATATAAAATTAATACACAGGGGCTTCCCTGGTGGTGCAGTGGTTGAGAGTCCACCTGCTGATGCAAAGGACATGGGTTCATGTCCCGGTCCGGGAAGATCCCACATGCCACAGAGCGGCAGGGCCCATGAGCCATGGCCACTGAGCCTGCGTGTCCGGAGCCTGTGCTCCACAATGGGAGAGGCCACAACAGTGAGAGGTCCACATACCACACACACACAAAAAAATTAATACACAGAAATCTGTTGTATTTCTATACACTAACAACATAGTATCATAAAGAGAAATTAAGGAAACAAGCCCATTTACCATCACATCAAAAAGAATAAAATACCTAGGAATAAGTCTGCCTAAGGAGGCAAAAGACCTGTACTCCAAAAACTATAAGATGCTGACAAAAGAAATTGAAGACGACAAAACAGATGGAAAGATATACCATTTTCTTGGATTGGAAGAATCAATATTGTTAAAATGACCATAGTACCTAAGGTAACCTACAGTTTCATTGCAATCCCTATCAAAATGTCAATGGCATTTTTCACAGAACTAGAACAAATAATTTTAAAATTTGTACAGCAACATAAAAGACCCCTCCCAATAGCTAAGCAATTATTCAGAAAGAAGAATGGAACTGGAGGAATCATGAGCCCTGACTTTAGACTATACTACAAAGCTACAGTAGTCAAAACAGTATGGTACTGGCACAAAAACAGACACATAGATCAATGGAAAAGAATAGAGAGCTCAGAAATAAACCCACACACCTAGGGCCAATTAATCTATGACAAAGGAAGCAAGAATACACAACAGAGAAGAGACAATCTCTTCAATAAGTGGTGCTGGGAAAACTGGACAGCTACATGTAAAAGAATGAAATTAGAACATTCTCCAACACCATATACAAAAATAAACTCAAAATGTATTAAAGTCCTAAATGTAAGACAGGATAGTATAAAACTTCTAGAGGATAACATAGGCAGAACACTCTTTGACATAAATCGCAGCAATATTTTTATGGATCCATCTCCCAAAGTTAAGGAAATAAAAGCCAAAGTACACAAATGGGACCTAATTAAACTTAAAAGTTTTTCCACCACAAAGGAAACCATCAACAAAACGAAAAGACAACATACTGAATGGGAGAAAGTATTTGCAAATGATATGACTGATAAGGAATTAATATTCAACATATATAAACAGCTCATACAACTCAACATTGAAAAATAAACTCCATTAATAAATGGGCAGAAGAACTGAATACACATTTCTCCAAAGAGGAAATGCAGATGACCAACAGGCACATGAAAAGATGCTCAACATCACTAATCATCAGTGAAAATCAAAACTACAATGAGATATCATCTCACACCTGTCAGAATGGCTTTCATCAAAAAGAACACAAATAACAAATGCTGGTGAGGATGTTGGAGAAAAGGCAATCCTCATATACTGTTGGTGGGAACGTAAATTTGTGCAGTCACTGTGGAAAACAGGATGGAGGTTTCTTAAAAAGCTAAAAATAGAAATACCATATGCCCCAGCAATTCCACTCCTGGGTACATATCCAAAAAGAAACCAAAAATGCTAGTTCAAAAAGATACATGGATCCCAATGTTCACAGTAGCATTATTTACAATTGCCAAGATATGGAAACAATCTAAGTCCATCAACAGATGAATGCCTAAAAAAGATGTGAGATTTTATATATATATATAATCTCACATACACACACACACACACACACACACACACACATATACACAATGGAATACCATTCAGCCATAAAAAAGAATGAAATTTTGCCATTTGCAGCAGCATGGATGGACTTGGAGGGCATTAGGCTAATGGAAAAAAGTCAGACAGAGAAAGACAAATACTGTATGATATCAATGGTGTCTGGAATCTAAAAAATACAGTGAACTAGTGAATATAACCAAAAAAAAAGAAGCAGACTCACAGATATGGAGAACAAACTAGAGGTTACAAGTGGGGAGGGGCAGGGAGGGGCATTATAGGGGTGGGGAGTGGGAGGCACAAATTATTAGTTGTAAGATAGGTTTAAGGATGTACGATATGTATAATTTTTTAAATTAAAAATAAATAAATAAACAAACAAATAAATAAAACACCTTCCCCTCAGAACAAATAAAAAAATAAAAAGCACCTTCCCCTCAAAAAAAAAGTCTACCTGAGTCTCCAGCCTGCTGGCCTGCCCTACAGATTTCAGACTCAAGACTGAAACTTAAACCCTTAATTTCCAGCCTGCCCTAAATACAGATTTTGGACTTGCCAACACACCACAATTGAGTGAGCCAATTCCTTGAAATAAAAATAAAGCTTAAATAAAGACTTCTAAATTTATTTATTTACAGATATGTATACCTCTCTCCTATTGGTTCTGTTTCTCTGGAAAACCTGACTGTTACAGCCCTGCAGATCAAAGAGCTAGATGGCCCACTTCGCAACTGACCACCTTTGTTAATAAGGACATGTGTCAATATTGTAAACAGAATGCACACTGGTAAAACATCATCCCATTTTACAAACAAACAAACAAAAAAACCCCAAGACAACTAAAAGTCTGTCAATTTAGGTCAATGAAGGTGCTACAAGAAAGGAAAATGCACCCAATATATTGTCTTACCCCTAAACATCCAAGGTATATTAACTATAAATATAGATGGTCACCCTCATCCCTGTTGACGCCTCTCAGAAGCATTCCTCCTAGGAGAAAGGTACTCATGCCTGCCCTAACAGACCAGGCTCCCTATAATGTGTGAAAACCCTCCCCAGTCTATTGCAAAAGGCTGGAACTCTGGGACCGAGACATATACTCTAACCATCAGTGACACTCGAAGGTGCACAGTCCTTCATGCTTTTGTGCATTTATTCATTTCTTCATTTGTTGATTCATACTTTCACTATCTCCAGCTACCACAGGTAAACAATGAAATTACAAAACACTAATCAACAGAGGAATAAATCAAAGATACTGGGGACCCAAAGGAGGAGGTAAATGGGATTTTTGCCAACAATCTTCATGTGGGTCAGAGTTATTATCACTATTTTACACTTATGGGGAAACGAAGGATCAGAGAGATTAAGTGACTAACCCATAGAGGACAGAGGAAGGGAGAACTGGTAGAAGCCCAAGAGATAAGGCATGGAGTACACTAAAGTGGGGAGAGCCAGCCTCACTTCCTAATTTTTTTCCTGGAACACTTGGGATTTTTTGCTTCTTCCATTCTTCCTTTCCTCCAAGGAATCATTGTCAAGGGAAATCCTCCTTTCTTCACAGTCTTCTCCAGAGACTGAATCTTGCCCCAGGAAAAAGGAAATAGAAAATGGCTCTGTGCCATCTTATTTGTGAGCTGGAAGCTTGATATCCTAGCAGGAGTTGCCTCAGCCTCCCTAATTGGGATTGGAGTCATGCAACCCTCTCAAGTTGATTACATGTCACTTCCTCAGAGCTGACTGGCCTATTTTGATTCTGTTTTAGGAAATCTCCCTCATTAGCATTTGCTGCTCCATTTGGGGGTCAGGTTAGCCAAGTTTACACGTAGAATTTTCTCATATTTCTTTTCATTACCACAGAATATCCCTATGGAACTTGTTCCGCACTCCTCACAGTTCCACATTGCACAATGGGTAATCAGATCTCAGGGGCTGGAGGAGATGGTAACCTTATATGTCACCTCTACTAGGAGGTACAAAGAATTTGTAAAGTAATGAGAAACACTGGTTCTTGGAGTTAGAAGACCTAGATTGTAAGGGTGGGATTTGGGGCTGTAATAAAGGAAGGGAAGAGATTCCCCTTGCCACTGGGTGGACTCTACTAGAGAGGGGTTGCTTATTCTCCAGGGAGGTTAAAGCAATGCTAGCTGAGTTCCCACTGCCCACCTTAATTCTCCCTTTGTATTCCCAGAGCTGAGTGAATTGGAATTATCATTGTCACCACCACATTCCCAAATGGCATTCTCAACTCTAATGTTTTTTTAGTAAACCATACTGGAAATGTGTACATTGGGCTTGGTCTAGAAGGAATAGCCACATGAAGAGTGTCAGCGGCCTGGGTAGAATATTAGCCAGGGGTTCAGATCAGCCAACCTACCTGCTCTTTTCACAATCCACCCATCGGGAATTGCCTCATTAATGCTCCAATGGAGTCTTCCTGGGACTCTTGCTTTCCTACAGCATAATGTCCTGCAGGCTGAATGGTCATCAAGTCTATTCCCTATTCTTGAGCACTTGGCTGACCCACATTTCTCCCTTGCATCTAAGTGGGGGCATGAGCTTAGACACGAGCGCTGTGCTTGACTCCTAAAATGTCTACATAATCCTCCACAAAAGGAATCCCTTTTTTCTTTGGGCAGGTGGATGTAGACAATCTAGAAGAGGTCTCCAGGGCCCTGGAGAATTCCAGGGCTCTAGAAAATAGTGGCGTCACACATTGTGGCTTTGTCCAATATCCTGCTTCCCAGCTTATTTACTCTCCTGAAGAAAATAAAAAGAAACAAAAGAATATCTCTTCGGGGCAGAAGAAAACACAGCTGCAAAGCAAACAGCCACACCAAGGGTCCCCAGAGCAGTAGGCTGCTTGCCAGGCTTCAACAAGGAATATCATTCCACTGGTGCCCATCCCCATCCTCTACCATTTCTACTATCATGGGAAATATAGTCACTAACTTCCAACTCCATTAATTTAGGCAAGTATTAGCATAAATAATCAAATAACGGGCTTCTCGTTCCCTGTAGCTTCTGTTGACATAGGAATGAGGCTGCAAAGATGAACTACCAAGTACATATCTCCTTTCTGCTTTTCAATAATATCTTTTCCCCACATACTCAACAATATCTTTTCCCCACATACTCCGTAACCCACAACCACTGAGAGGTAGCCAGCAACAAACTGTACTGTCTTTATGGTGGAAGAGAGTAGCACTGAGCCCTTACCCCTTTACGCAGTACCCCTGTTGACCATAGTAGGCATCTAGGATGAATGGCACTATTAGGGGAATTGGAAGGCTTAAGTTTGGGGTCAGTCAGGTTGTGGGTCAGCTTGTAGCCAGAGCCATTGTAAGCTTAAAGGTCAGGCCAGAGGTAGAGATCCACTTGCAGCTGAAGAATAGAAAGGATGTCTATGTTCTTCATAGGAACTGATCCCAGGAAGTGGCAGCATTAGCCAAGTTTTCTAGTTGACATACATGAATTTACACCCTTTCAGCCTCCACTGCTATTCTGAGGCAGGGAAGAATTGGAAAACAGTTCCTTTGCATTTGGATTTTCTTTGAGAATTTAATTGAAAAGAGTCTCCAGGACCCAGATACCAAACCCAAAGAAAACTTTTTGTCCATAGGAAAGATCTCCTCTTAACTCTTCTGGGTAGCACTTTCTACAATTTGAATGTAAGCCCCAGGATGGCAGGGATTTTACTTTATACAACATCATATCCCCAGTGCCAGGAAAAGTTCTTAGCATATAGCTAGTGCTTAGTTAATTTGTGTTGAATGAATGAATAAAAGTTGTCCAGGCTTGGTGGGGTAGGAAGGAACTGTAGGTTGACTGGCTGGCCCCCACAAACAGGATATCTGTCAGGAATGCCTGCCTTCTCTCCCATTCAACACCCTGACTGAAGGAAACAACCACCCTGCACCATTTCCATGAGAGTCCAAATCTCCTCATACCTCTCATGATCTCTTGTAGGGTTCCTTTAAACCTCCTCTTTAAGGGCTAAAGTCCCAGTTTACCAGCCTAGGAGTTAACTTCTCAGTTGTGGGATAAACCTTTCCTCTTTCTTTACTCTCACTCTAAAGGGATCTCATAAAGGAGATGCTTAGTTTTCCTTCTTAAACTAGAAGCCATGCTGTTGGATCACAAAGAAGCCAAGGGCCAGCCAGGTCTCCAGGGCTCACAGGTCCAGCAATTTGATCCCTTCCCAGATTTGAGCATAATAAACTGGTAGAGAAAGCTCACAATTTCACACCTCCTGCCTTTCCCTGTTTCTTCCCCTAGAGCTCTAGAACCTCCAAAGCCCTCTTGTAGACCAAGATCTGAGACGTGGTAGAGCTGCCCCATCTCCTTCCAGGCACACTATCCCACAATTTCTCCTCACCCTGCTGGCAAGTATACCTCCAGCCAGCCTTATGCTGGTTCTCTAGACCAGGATCAGGCACAGATCTCTATGTGACACCTGTCAGGTGTGACCTACCACCCCAGGCTCAGCTTAGATTTAACTTTGTCTCCTATTCCCAGTCATCCTTGAAAACTGACCCAGCCCAGAATCAGATGTACTCCACGAGGGTTATCCCTGTCTTACACTGTGAGATGGCAGCCAGTCACAGACACAGAGGCTGCCATCTGACACTCCCATGTGAGAAGCTCCTGGCCTCTCCTTCCGGAGCCCTCTGCCCCTCTCCTTCAGAGAGGAAGCCCAAACCCACAGTTCTGCTTTTGATCAGCTGCCAAATAATCCTCATAAGGCACCTTGCTTTCAACTCTCCACAGTAAGCCCCCAAAGACCCCAGTAAAAGATGGAAGATGGAATGGGAAGCTGAGGGCCTTGGAAGAGCTGTTTCTAAGCTATGACTCTAACAGCTTTGGCTTCCTAGGCTGGGGAGGGAATGGAGAGGGGGGGGTTACCCATCTCTCCCATTTCTCCCATTTTTCTTCTTTTCTCCAAAGCACTTTCTCATCTAGGACTCTCATACATCCTGAGATGTCATTCACAGCTAGTGGGCACTGAGGCCATGAGTTCTTTGCCCCCTCCCAGATACCTCTGTAAACAGGTCCTCATCTCCCTGGCATGGCTCAAGACTTCCTCATCCTGCACTTACTTGGTGGCATTATTCTCCCTGCAATTCCCCCCTCCCCTGGCCACCCAGAGTGTCCAACATAGCTTGACACATGACAGCAGCCTGGTTAGTATTTTTATGTTGGCCAAAGGAATGGTCTCTTTTTGTTTCTCCCTACCCAGTCTTGTTAGTCAACAAGAGGCTCCTTAAACCCACCCCTCCACCTGTGGCCCGAGTTCATACCAGCTCCACATTCCCTCTGTCCTCTGTCCTACCTGTTCAAATCCTGCCCTGCGTAGTCCCACTCAGCTAACAAATATAGGCACTGCTCTGGGGCCCTAACAGATATTAATTCATTCAGTCTTCACGCTGGTAGGTAGACACTACTCTTATCTTCATTTTACAGATGAGAAACTAAGACACAAAGAGGTCAAACAGCTAACATAGGGCGGAGCCTAGATTTGGAGCCAGACTGTCTGCCCCACCTCCTTTAACCATCCCGCCAAGTGGCCTTTCCCACCCTCCAGTACTTAAACCCTCCCTCCCTAGAACGAGGCCACTTATTTAGTGTAGCAATGGGAAGTTTTATTTCGACATCCGATATGGAGTAAAGTAACAGTGCAGAAGTTGGTGTATGCAGACCAGTGTGTCCTGGGCAGGGTCTGAAGGCTGTAACCATATAAGTAGTCTCTTGTTCCTTCGCCCATCATAGGCCCGCAAAGCTTCCGACACCCTCTGGAGCTCTCCATGCCACGGCACTGAACAGAGGTGTTTGAGACCCTCCTTTGTCCAGTCCCCTGAGAGAAGGAAGGAGGTGCAGCAGCTCCATCCGCGGCATGGCGTGGTCCCGTCAGCAGGCTGCAGATCCCAGGCGCTTGCTGCTCTCTGGCGGCCGGAGCCGGGAGTCCGGGGACCCGGGAATCGCACCTTCTACACTCGGCGCGCCCAAGGGCACCAGCAGTGACCGAGACGCTGGGGAAAGGGCGGGAGGGAGACTTAACTGAGTGGTAAGAGAGAGGAGGCGGGGTAGGGGCGCGGGAGGTGGAAGGGAGCGGACCGCGAGGGGAGAGGGCGGGCGTGAGCACCAGCGGCGCGGCGGGGGTGGCTTCCGCGGGGTCGGAGCGCGAGCCAGCGCCACCGCCCTTTGGGACCCCGGAACGCCAGCTCGCCCAGAGCGCAGATTCCCTTCTTCCGGCAACTGTGGCGCTGGGTCCCTCGGTGCCAGCGTCCCCTCTTCATCCCCGGCGCTGCCCTTCCTCCGCTCCGTCCCGGCCCCGCGCCCAGTAGCTAGCTCCTCAGTGGTCGCCGCCCGCACCGCCCGGCCCCGAGCCGTCGCTTTGCCCGCTCGCCTGGGCACGCTGCGAGAGAGGCGCGCGTCGCCAGCTCGGGCTCTTCGGTCCCACTCCGCAGCCGCCCGCTCCGCTCGCGGGCAGCAGTGCTCCACGTCACAGGAACTGAGGCAGGACCCCGACAGGACCAGCGCGCGGGTCTGGAGCCGGAGCCCCCAGCCCTACCAGTCGCTCGTCCTGCGCCCAGCCCCGGCCCCCGACGGCTGCGCGTTGAGATGACTTTCCGCTATCTCCTGAACGTCAGTTTCGAGGGACCCTGCTCAGACAGCAGCGCCGGGAGCTCCAGCGCGGGCGGTGGCGGGGGTGGCGCGGGCGGCGCGGCCGCCTCCGAGGGCCGGGCGGTGGACGGCGTGCGGGTGACCGCAGGCGGTAGCAGCGGCGGCGGCGTGGTGGGCGCGGGCAACGGCGAGGACAACCGGAGCTCCGCTGGGGAGCCGGGGAGCACTGGCGCCGGCGGCGAGGTGAACGGCACGGCCGCCGTCGGGGGGCTGGTGGTGAGTGCGCAGGGCGTGGGCGTGGGCGTCTTCCTGGCTGCCTTCATCCTCACGGCCGTGGCGGGCAACCTGATGGTCATCCTCTCCGTGGCCTGCAACCGCCACCTGCAGACGGTCACAAACTATTTCATTGTGAACCTGGCCGTGGCCGACCTGCTGCTGAGCACCACAGTGCTCCCCTTCTCGGCCACCATGGAGGTTCTGGGCTTCTGGGCCTTCGGCCGGGCCTTCTGCGACGTGTGGGCCGCCGTGGATGTGCTGTGCTGCACGGCCTCCATCCTCAGCCTCTGCACAATCTCGGTGGACCGGTACGTGGGCGTGCGCCACTCGCTCAAGTACCCAGCAATCATGACCGAGCGCAAGGCGGCCGCCATCCTGGCCCTGCTCTGGGCCGTAGCCCTCGTGGTGTCTGTGGGGCCGCTGCTGGGCTGGAAGGAGCCGGTGCCCCCGGACGAGCGCTTCTGCGGCATCACGGAGGAGGCAGGATACGCTGTTTTCTCCTCCCTGTGCTCTTTCTACCTGCCTATGGCCGTCATTGTGGTCATGTACTGCCGCGTGTATGTGGTAGCGCGAAGCACCACGCGCAGCCTGGAGGCGGGAGTCAAGCGCGAGCGGGGCAAGGCCTCAGAGGTGGTGCTGCGCATCCACTGTCGCGGCGCAAGCACTGGCTCAGACGGAGCCCACGGTGGGATGCGCAGCGCCAAGAGCCACACCTTCCGCAGCTCACTGTCAGTGCGTCTGCTCAAGTTCTCCCGTGAGAAGAAGGCGGCCAAGACGCTGGCCATCGTCGTGGGCGTCTTCGTGCTCTGCTGGTTCCCCTTTTTCTTCGTTCTGCCACTGGGTGAGTGATCCCTCTCCCACCAGCCCCTTCTCTTCCTCCCTGAGCCTGTGACCGTCCCTTCCTGGCACCCAGACTTGTATGGCCCTTCCCAGTGGAGGGTGACTCTCCACCTGAACATGGAAGGTTTACTGCCTGGTCTCTTAGACACGTGCGCATGCTGCTTTGTGGGACACAAATAGGTTCTTCATGCTTGCAGGATTTGTTTTATGAGCTTCTAACTTTTCTGGCCTTCCCCCTTCTTCACTGCCATTACAAGCCCTGGGCTTGTTTTACACTCCCCACTCCTCTAAATACAAAAGGTCAGTGGAAATCTGTGCGGGCATCTGCTCCCATAGTATGTGGCAAGCAGTGTATGTGCTTGTCTACATATCTCCCTCCCTCCACCACCAGGGCCTACATTCATTCATGGGCAGCAATCCCTGGCCAGTCTACGTGAACATCAGCAGACACCGGAAGCCACCTGCTTTCTCTGTTTGGAAGCTGGGCCCCCCTGGGAGGCCCTCCCCAGCTGGTATCTGTGAATGCTGTGGGCTCTCATTTCTGAAATCTCCTCTTGGTGGGGGGGGGGGGGTCTGTGTGGGGGTGAGAAAGAAGGGGAAAGGGCATCTTATCAAATGGAAAGTTAATATTGTTCATCGTAGTTTCTTAAATTTACGGAGTCCTAGCACTTCTGGAGAACTTTGTTATTTCTTTCACAGGCTTTCCTGTAGTCCTGGGAGGTGGGCAGCTGTTCTCAGGACCTTCCTCCCATGCCTTGAGGCCCCTCCTGGAAGCCTTGGGGCTCGGTCAGCACAGGGAGAAGAAAGGGAACGGCATCTATGGGGTTGCTTTTGCCCTGAGTCACTTCACCCACAGGTGCAACCAGCCAGCCCAAGCCAGGACCTCCCATGTACCTGTAATCACCCACATTGAACAGATGATAACATTTCGCCATATTTGCCTCAGATCACTTCCTCTCTCTCTTTTCAGATAAACAGAACAGCCACAACTAAGTTCCCTCCTCCTGTCCCTTCCTCATTTTCTCCCTCTCTCTGCAGAGGTAAATCTGGTGTTTATCACTCCCACACACATGTTTATACCCTTACTACAAACACCTGAATCTATAATAATAAATAGCATTGTTTTGTGTGTCCTTTGGACTTATATAAATTGCACCAGCTGTGCACATCCATCTTCCGTTTGCCCTTTTCACCCAATGTTTTGTTGTTGAGATTTATCCGTTCTGGTTATTTTAGCAACAGTATAGTATTCTGTTTGAAAGTATGCCATGGTGTGTTGATGCAGTCTCCTGCTGAGTGTTCGGTTTTTCTAATTTTTCGCTGTTATAATCTACACTGCAAAAGGCTACTGTTTTTTGAGGTCGAGATCACGTCTCCCTCTTCCAAAAAGCATCCCTAAATCTCCATGGCCTCTGCCCTTGCTGGCAGACACTGCTCTTCCTCAACCCCTCATCTCTGCTGCTCCTCACACCTCGCGTGGGAACCCTGGGGCTATCTTGCCTCTCCCTTCCGGCCGGTCTGCACTGTGCCCAGCCTCCCATGGCATCTCACCAAGTCTAGAACAAAGCCCAGGGCCACAATGGAGCTGAATTTAGTGGAATCTGGTAATAATGAGCAAGTAGGACAGAGGCCAAGCAGGGAAACAGAATATTCTGATCTGCCATGACGTGGCTTGGAGGGCAGGACAGCAGAGAGAACAGGAGGACAGAGCCTGTGGTACAAGCAGGAGTGGCCTGAGGGTTGTGCAGGAAGAAGGGGGGCCAGGAGCAACCCCCCCCCCAGGAGCTCTGGGGCCAGGCCTGGGAGGAGGGAGGCATCTTTGGAGGAACAGGGAACATTCTGAGCAGCAACTTTTGGGGTTGAATGTGGAATCCAAGGGGCTGGCATATTTTGGTAGGAGGTGCCAGTATGTGCTTGGGGGAAGAGGATGTTGGGAACTTAGATAAGGGGACCAAGGATGGATATGGTTGCAGAAGCAGGAGTGTGGGGTACAGTCTCCCAGCAAGAGGATGGATGGGCAAAGAGAAGAGATGGGCTGGGGAAGGAGCCTTGGGGAGTACCCACTTTGAAAGAACCCAGAAGGAGGCAGAGAAGGGGGCAGCCAGGAGAAGGTGGTACCGCCCTCCTTGCAGGCCCTGGTTCCCACACCAGGTGTGAGGAACAGCAAACATGGGAGGATTGAGAAAAAGCACTGTGTGCCAGCCAGGGCCACAGGCCATGGAAATGAAGGTGCCCAGTAGGGCCACAACCTGGGGTTGTTGAGCAGACCCAGGGTGCCCTTCACCCACATCTCCACACACAAAGCCAAGTGGAAGCAGGAGCCCCAGCCACAGCAGTGATATGGCCAGTGAGCAACCCAAATAGCCCGGAGGATATCAAAAGCTTTAGGAAGTGGGCCCAGGGTCCCAGTGGTACACGCACAGGGGGCCATGAACAGCCATCTATCACCTGAAATGTTTTAGTCAAGCCAGAGCTGCAGCAGAGGGAGATATAGACAAGGTATGCTGACCTGTGGGGCCATTGGGGCTCAAGTTGCTGGGCAGGAAAGAATGGCACACAAGCACAGGGCACCTAAAATCCTGAGGGTCTCAGAGAGGGACTAGGGGTCATCCCCCACACCTCCGTTTCCCTGTCTGTGACTCGATCTAGGCAGTGACTACATTGGTGAATATATATGTAAAGTCATCAGTCTATACTCTTAAAATGTACACACTTTATAAACTTGACTGTCAGCATCTTATGCCTTAATGAGAGAGAGAGAGGAAGAGAAGGCGGGAGGAGGCAGGAGGAGGTTGTGAGCCATCTGAGGAAATGGTGTCTAGGCTGGAAAGCACACTTTGGCAGCCAGGTGTGGAGGGCAGATTCAGCGTTTGCGTCTCAGAGTGCTGGCCAAGTACCGAAGGACCCATCTCCACAGGCTCCCTGAGGTGGTGCAGGGTCCACAGACTCAAGGAGAGAGGCAGGGGGTGCGCTGCAGCAAGTTCTCAGGAATGGCATTACTGTTCCCTGGCCCAAAAGCCTGAAGAAGAGGCTGGCATTACATCTCCTATCTGTGCCTTTGTGGCACCTGGCACATAGTAGATGCTTGGTCAGTGTGTGTATAGGAGGAAGAAGTGGCAGAACCCATGGCCTTTTCACATCCTTCCGTGCCGAGGATCTGGTTGACAAAGCACAGCCCTCTATCTTTACTATTATTATTATTATTATTCCTGTGGTAAGAACATAACATGAGATCTACCCTTTTAACAAATTTTTAAGCATGCAGTATTGTTAACTCTAGGCACAAGGTTGTACAGCAGATCTGTAGAATTTATTCATCTTGCTTAACTAAAACTTTATGCCTATTGATTAGCAACTCCCCATTTCCCCCTCCCCTCAGCCCCTGGCACCCACCATTCCACTCTTTCTTTGAATTTGACTATTTTAGCTACATTCATGGAAGTGGAGTCATGCAGTCCTTCTGTGACTGGCTTATTTCACTTAGTATAACAGCCTCTGTGTAAGCAGAGACCTCCCTTACTTGCAATGCATTGGGGGTGATCCCCATTTATGTGACCTAAAAAAGTTTTTAAACATAACAGCTAACATTTATTGAGTGATTATTATGAACAAGCAGTGAGCTAGGGGTTTTATTTTCCATTTTTAAAAATCATGGATAGTTTCAAACACATAAGTAGACAGAACGGTGTGATGGCCCCAGCTTCAACAATATCAACCCAAGGCTGATCTGCATTCATTTCAAACCCCGCCCACTTTCCACCACTGCTTATTATTTTGAAGAAAATCCCAGACACCATATCAGTTCATCTGTAAATTCTTCAATGTATATTTCTAGAAGAACTTTTAAAAAATAACCACAATCCATTATAACACAAAAAATAGTTGTTTAATAGTACCAAATATCTTAGTGTTCAAATGTTGCTGATTGCCTCATAAAATTTTAGATTATTTGTTTGAATCAGGGTCCAAAAAAAAGTACATACATTGCATGCACTTGATTTGTCTCCTCAGTTTCTTTGATTAATAAGATTCCCCTACCCCCACCTTTTCCCTTTCAGCTTGTTTGGTGAAGAAACCAGATTGTTTGTCCCAAAGGAGTTGCCCACAGTTTGGAGTTTGCATCCCTATTAGTGCCATTTAATGTGTCCCCTTGTTCCCTGTACTTCCTGTAAACTGGCTTGATCAGATTCAAGTTCAGTGTTTGGGACAAGATTTCTTTTCTTTTGTGATGTTAAGATTGATCAGGGGTTCAGATGCAGTCAGCCTGATTCATTCATTATAAAATGTCCCATCAGCTTTTCACCTGCTAGTTTTAGCAGCCATTGACCATGGCCTGGACCCATTATATCACTGGGACTGAAAGTGGTGATATCCAAATTCTGTCATTCCTTCTGCATTTGTAGACTAAAATTCTAAAAAGAATTCACCACTAGCTGTTTGGTCACTTGAAATAGAGTCCATACAGCAAAATCAGGAGAGCTGCTCGATGCTCTCCTTTATCAAAAGAAGAGTCGGGCTTCCCTGGTGGCGCAGTGGTTGAGAGTCCGCCTGCCGATGCAGGGGACATGGGTTCGTGCCCCGGTCCGGGAGGATCCCACATGCCGCGGAGCGGCTGGGCCCGTGAGCCATGGCCGCTGAGCCTGCGCGTCCGGAGCCTGTTGCTCTGCAACGGGAGAGGCCACAACAGTGAGAGGCCCGCGTACCGCAAAAAAAAAACAAAAAGAAGAGTCAATTTCCTAGCAATCTTTCCAAAGGGGACCAATAGGTTTTTTAGTACCATGTTAAAAGTGATTTTTAAATCTGTCACACATTATAGACATCACTATTTTGGGGTTGGCCAATGGGTGCCCTTGGCCCTAGGGTCCTTGTTACTTCCTGCCTAGGTCAGAGATCAGAGGTCAAACTGAAGCCAGGGTTAAGGGTCAGTTGACAGACATGCTTTAAGCTTTAAATCTCACCAAATGCCTCAGCACCTGCTTACCTCCCCCCAGGCTCAGTTCCAGGCTCGCTTCTGCCCCAGATCCTGGCCATGAGGGCCCTGAGCATTGCCATAGGACATGACCACTTCCTGTGTGGCTTGGTCCTCCCAGACCACCAGAGCCTTTGAGCCCATTCCTCATGGGAAAGTCTCTGAGTTCCTGAGCCCACCTCTGACCCCACCTGAACCCTGCCCCATCCTGCTTCATGAGCTATATGCCCACGAAAAAGGTCTCCTTGAATGCTAGAAGATTTGCCTGCCCTCCTTTGCAGATGGTGACCCAGCAGAACATTGGCCTGGGCCCCTGAGAGCCAGCATTGGGACCTAGTGGGCAATGCCCCAGCAACTCAGTGCTGGGACTCCTGGACAGAGTGACCACTGTCTGGGAACTTCTCTCCTCTGGCGAAAGCACTGGTCTGCTCCAACTTATGAGCCATTTGTCAGTGTGGCCTGAGAACTGAAAGGTTCATGTTCAGATCAGGGTCATGTTCAGCCGAGCACAAGGGCCATTTGGCAGGGACTTCAGCCTTGGGCACGCAGAGCTTGGGGTGTGACCACTCCAAGGCCACAGATCAGGGAATGAGTTAAGAAGTGACAACAAGAGTGGAAAAGAGAGGGAGAGAGGGAAGGTGGAGAGAGAGAAAGGGGAGAAGGGGAGGGAGAAGAGCTGAAGGGGAATGGGTGGGGTCCAGTGTAGGACACTGAACAGGTCTGTGACTCATCTCCCTGCCTTGGGCCCCACCAGGCAGCCTCTGTGGCTCTAGGAACTACCCCTCCCTGCCAATCCGCACAGCTGCAGAAGGATGTCCAGGGCCAGACCAGTAGCTCTAGGCCAGCCCCACAGAGCTCAAGGATCCTGAGGTAAACACAGGGCACAGAAGGACTTCTGATCTATTCCTTGTCTATCTCAAGCCAGAGGACCCACCAGTTACCTCTCACCATGGAAGATTGGCAATGCAAGGAATTCAAGAGATTTAGCTTGGCACAGCTAGCCCCACAATATCCTCAACTCTGTGTCTTTATAATCCATCTGAGACCTGGACCCTATTCAGGTCACCTCTTCCTGACAGCCTTTTATGATTGTCTCTGCTTCAAAATGGCCTTATCTCTTACCATCTCTCCCTCCCCTTCTCTGTTCCAGCAGTCCTAACTTCTTGGTTGTCCTTGAACTTGTGCGGTACCCTGCTGCCTCAGGGCCTTTGCACATGCCCTCTCCTCTGTCTGGAATTCTCTTTCTTCAGGTAGATGCATGACTCTCTCCCTCAGAGGGTCTTCAGGTCGCAGCTCAAGTGTGCCTTATGAGAGAGGCCGACCCTTTAAAATATTGCAAAGAGGTCCACTGCTTCCCAGCCTCTCTTGGGGAAGGTGCAATTGAGTTCTAGAGTCAGAAGCACTGAGTGAGCAGCTGAAAGAACTAGGAGAGAGAAAGGGAGTCTAGGACTGGGAATTCCATCTCTGCTAGCCCTGTTGGCAGAGAAAGACCTGAATATGGTATATGGTATTTTTAACCCCTCTCTTTCTGGCTAGAGAAAATGGCTGCTTGTGGATAGAAAAGTCACTGGTGAGGGAGGAGGTGGGAAAGGGGAAAGGCTGGGGTGCAGCCTAATAGTTCATGGTTGGCTGCAAGCTATGAACAAGACTGGCTGTGAATTATGACATTCTGCCAAGAACAAGTTCCCTTCTGGTGATGCCAAAAGAGTGCTGTTAATCACACAGTCCCCCCTTGGCTTCAGCGCTGTCACTCCTCAGCAAGGCTTGGCCAGATTGGCCAGTTTCAGCCTTAACCACCATCTCAGCAGCATCTCCTGGGCCTGGACATTGCTCTTACTTAGGAGAGGGGACTGGCCTGTGATAAGGCTGCAGACCTCCGCCGCCAATCTCAGCCTGCCTTAGTTTCCCTAACAGTGTGCAGGCCAGGCTAGCCCAGCCAACATGCCAAAGAGTGGGGTAACCTGCTGACACAGGAGAGGCCCTGCCTCTTCTGACTAGTGGATGTTCAGCATCCCTGGACATTACGTTAGACTCCTGACAAAGGCACCCCAAAACAGGGAATAGGGGAAGGCAGGTGGGAGCAAGCTTGACGGATACATGCAAGAAAAGGCTAAGGAGCAGAGAGAAGCAGGAAAGAGTTGCGTTTGCAGTCATCTCCTACCTACATCCTGACCACCTCTCCTCATAGGTAGGTCAATGTGTTCACTCCTGTGCTCCAGCCTGCCTGTTGAGTGGAGAGAAATGGGCATGAACATGCAAATTCATGCCCTGCCTTTCTCAGCAGTGGGCGGAAGAGTTGAAACAGTGACCAAGAGCTAATCCCTGGATTATAGGTTTAGGACCAATCAAGAGAGCTTGAAGACACATCCATGCAAAGAGTGTCCTGGGTCATGTCCCTGTACGTAGAGACTGAGACAGGAGTTCTTATGCGAGTGATGGATTGAGGGAAGCTCTCAGGAGGTAGCTGGGAGGGAGGGAAGCAGGATAAGTCAGAAAAGAGCTAAACCTAGGATGTGGTCTCAAAGTCTGGCCTCAGCCTGATCCCTGGAACAAGAACGACAGCAGAGAATTGTGCCACCTCGAGACAAGGAGTCTGGCCTTTTCCATCCCCGCTCAGTCTATCACTGGCTGTGGGCTGCCACCTTGGTGGGAAGGTGTCATCTCCCAGTTGAAGCAGCTCCCATTGGTCAAGGGCAATTCTCCATTAGCAGCCAACTATAAGCCATTAGCAGCCAACACTCACAGTAGCTGGGGACCAGGGGCACCTGGGTGGGGCACTAATAGCATCAACTTCAAACCTGAAAGGTGGCTTTTGAGCAAAGACTTGAAGAAGGGGAAGGAGATGGCCAAGTGGCTTTCTGGGGCTCCTTCCAGGAGGCTGGGGTCTGTTTCCTGAGATGCAGCGAGCAGGCAACAGCCCAGCCTTTCTGAGTGTTCTGGATGGGCATGCATGCACAGGAGCCGAATTCAATGTGGCAGTCCTCACAGGCCACCCTAAAGGCCATAGAGAAGGCCAATGAATGCCACTTGGTGGAGGCAGAATCAAGAAGTGCTCAAAGGCACACACACTCCAGAAACCAGTCTCACCTCCGCAGACCCCGGGAGTGGAATTAATCACAGAACTGCTCCTGGAGAGGTGGTTCTATGCCCAAGTCTGAAGAACTGGAGAGACCTGCTATGGAGAAAGGAAGAGGGCCATCTTCCAGACCAGGCCAAATGTACGAAAGTCCAGAGGTAGGGATGGGCATGCTGCTTGTGGATCAGCTGCTGGAAGGTATTGAGTCTTTGTGGATCCTGACCCCAGGACCCCTGGAAGACCAGGGGAAGTTTTTTTTCTATCTTTACATGATGTCAAGGAAAGACCAAGCACTTTAGGGCTAGACTGACGCAGGTTCAAATCCTGATGCTGCCACTTGCCCTCCGGAGATAACTAGAATCTCTGCAAAGTGGGATGCTAATGCCATGAGAATTAAATGAGAAGTGCTACATACAGGGCCCAGCATGCAGCCTGGTAGGTACTGAACACTCAGAAAGCAAGCGTGAGCTCCCATTTCCTTCCTCGTCACTTTAGAGGCTACCTACATCTACGCAAACAGCACTTATTCACTCACTCAACAGATACTTTATGACCCCTGCTCTGGATCAGGCAAGTGTGTTAGAGGCTGGGATGAAAAGAATAATTAATCCCATCCCTGTCCTCAAGAAACCTAGAGTCTAGGAGAGTAGATAGAGCAGTAACAAATTTTATTTGTTAAGATGCAGGCGTACATAAAAGTGCACCTAAGCCAGGCTTGGTGGGGGAGGACACCTGACCTGGGCTGGAGGGATGGGTGGACGGAAGCAGAAAGCACCGTGGGAGCAGTTAGAGCCACGCAGGAAGGCAGTAGGAGCCCAGCCTCTGTGGGAAGACATGCTTGTGGCTTCGTATGGCCAATTTGGGAGGGATGTAAGCTGAAGACAGCTTAGGATTCTAAAAAGACTTGAATGCAACACAAGAAAATTTGGGTTTATTCCTCAGAGCCATTAGAAGCCACCAACGGTTTTCAGAGGGGAAAGGAGAGAAACCATTTTTTTTTACAATAAGTCTCCAGCAGCTGTGTGCAGAGTAGAGGAGACAAGGGACCACTGGGGGCTGTCACAGCCATGTAAACAAAATGAGATGCCAGAGTCAGCAAAGGCTTCAGGAATGAGGTGAAGGGAGGGACTCCACTAGAGAGAAAACTGAATGTACCAGACATGGTGACATATAGCGTAGAAAAGAGGGACTCATTCAGCAAACTCAGCAAGTGTTGAGCGCCTACTGTGTTCAGTGTGTTCATGAGGTCTTCTGGGCAATGGGAGTGCAGCATCAAGCAAAACAGACACTAGTCCTGCCCCATGGACTCTTACTGCAGGGAGAAAGGTGATAGACAAAATGAAGAATAACTCAAATAGTACAAGAGAAGGTGATAAGGGCCACAGATAGAGCCAGCTGAGGGAGATGGGGAGTATGGGGTGGGGGACACCGCAATTTTTTTTATTGTAGTTGATTTATAATATCTTGTTGTTTTCAGTTGTACAGCAAAGTGATTCAGTTTTTTTTCAGATTATTTTCCTTTATAGATTATTATGAGATACTGAATACAGTCCCATGTGCTATACAGTAAATTATTGTTGCTTATCTATTTTATGTATAGTAGTTTGTGTCTGTTAATCTCACACTCCTAATTTGTCCCTCCCTCCCTCCCTCTCCCCTTTGGTAACTATAAGTTTGTTTTCTATGTCTGTGAGTCTGTTTCTGTTTTGTATATAGATTCATTTGTATTATTTTTTAGATTCCACATGTAAGTCATATAATATTGGTCTTTCTCTGACTTACTTCACTTAGTATGACAATCTCTAGGTCCATCCATGTTGCTGCAAGTGGCAATATTTCATTCTTTTTATGGCTGAGTAACATTCCATTGTTTATATATACCACATCATCTTAAACCAGTCATCTGTTGGTGGGCCCTTGGGTTGTTTCCAGGCACACTGCAATTTTAGATGAGAGGTCAGGGAGCCATGTGGATTTCTGGGGGAAGAAGATTCTGGGGAAAAGCAAATGCAAAGGCCCAAGGAGGGAGTGTGTCTGGCATGTCCAAGAAGCAAAAGGAGGGTAGTGTGGCTGGAACAGAGTGGGGGGGGGGAGTAGGAGAGGATGTCAGGGGGTCAGGGGACCACATGTCGAGCTGTGAGGGGGAATGGCAGCCCTTAGAGGGTTTTGAGCTTGAGGAGTGACATGATCTAGTTCTATTGGGTTGGCCAAAAAGTTCCTTCGGTTTTAAAGTAAAAATAAAAGACACATCTTTATTTTCACCCAGAACTTTATTGAACAACATAGTCACTGTTTTGTTCCACTACCTTCTGAAATTTTTCAGACAACTTCATAATTCCATCTTTCCAAAACTTTTTATCTTTTTGAGCAAAGAACTGTTCCTTTTACAGTCTTCCAGGGAATTGAAATTTTTTTCCATTAAGAGAATTTTGTAAAGACTGAAAAATGTGGAAATCCGAAGGTGTAATGTCTGGTGAATATGGTCAATAGATCAGAACTTCCCACCCAAGCTGTAACAGTTTTTGCCTGGTCATCAAAGAAACATGTGGCCTTGCATTATCCTGATGGAAGATTATGCATTTTCTGTTGACTAATTCCAGATGGTTTTTGTTGAGTGCTGCTTTCAGTTGGTCTAATTGGGAGCTGTACTTGTTGGAATTAATCATTTGGTTTTCCAGAAGGACCTCCTAATAGAGGACTCCCTTCCAATCCCACCATATACACAACATCATCTTCTTTGGATGAAGACTGGCCTTTGGTGTGGTTGGTGGTGGTTCATTTCGCTTGCCCCACCATCTCTTCCATTCCACATTATTGTACAGTATCCACTTTTCATCGCCCGTCACAATTTCTTTTAAAACAGAAACTTTTCATTATGTTAAGGTAGATAATCACATGCAGAAATACAGTCAAGAAGGTTTTTTCGCTTAACTTCTGTGGAACCCAAGCATCCAAGCGATTCACATAACCAAGCTGGTGCAAATGATTTTCAACACTTGATTTGGATATTTTGAGTATGTCGGCTATCTCCCACATGGTATAATGTTGATGGTTCTCAATTAATGTCTCGATTTGATCCCTGTCAGCTTCAACTGGTCTACCCGACCATGGAGCATCGTCCAGCAAGAAATCTCCAGCATGAAACTTCACAAACCACTTTTGACACGTTCGATCAGTCACAGCACCTTTTCCATACACTGCACAAATCTTTTTTTTATGTTTCAGTTGCATTTTTACCTTTTTTGAAATAATAAAGCATAATATGCTATAAATGATGCTTTTCTTCTTCCATCTTCAATATTAAAATAGCTACATAAAAATTCACCAATTTTGATAAGTTTGTTTTTAAATGCATGCTGATATGACAGCTGTCACAATACAATCTAACAAAATTGTTTTGAATGAAGTTAAAGATAACTAAGCACTACTCGAACCATCTTATGGAAAAAACTGAACAAAACTTTTGCCCAACCCAATATTTTTAAAGGATCGTTCTAGCTGCCAAGTTGAGGGTAGATTTCAGGCTGCAACGGTACATGCAAGAGACAGTCGGGAGGCTGCTGAATTACTCAAGGGGAGAGGGAATTGTGTCTCAGACAGGGTAGGAGGGCGCAGGGAGGAGGGTAGTGGTTGAGTTTCAACCTCATCCCCTTCTGCTGTGCACTCAATCACTCCATTCTATCCACACTAGCCTTGTCATTGTTCTGCAAACATACCAGGGCCACCTCAGGCCCTTTGCACTTGCTGTTTCCTCTACCTGGAATGCTTTTCCCCAAAATGTCCACATGCCTCATTCAGCTCTTTACTCAGACGTCATATTCTCAGCAGTTTACCCAAAATTTATAGCACCACCCCCAGCCACACGCACACACATACATAAACACACACTAGGTATCTTCCTTCCCTGCTTTGTTTTTTATTAGCATGTTTTATTATCTGATACGTTTGCATTTTCCTTGTTTATCATATGTTTTGCTGGTCTTGCCCTATGAAATGTAAGCTTTATGAGGGCAGGATAAGTGTGAGATGCCAGTAGACATCCAAGTGGAAATGTCTGGGAGGCAGTGAGTCTTGGATCTATGAGTCTAGAATTTGGGAGAGCAAACTGAGCTGGAGATAGAACGGTGGGCATTACCAGCCAACAGTCTGTGAGCCTGGCTGAAATTGCCAAGAGAATGCAAAGAGAAGAGATTACAAGACTCTTCTTATAAGGGCACTCCTACACGTAGCAGTGGGGACATGAGGAAGGAGCAAAGGCAATTGACAAGGAGTAGAAAATCCAAGAGAATGGCGCCCCAGAAGCCCCGGGTGAGATGAGAAGTGTCCAGGATGGATGAGAGCTGTATCTGCATGTGGGAGGGCTGGGGTGGAGTGGGGCAGTGGGGCAAAGCAGTGGAGTGAAAAGCAGGTGGGGAAGAGGAGATGGCATGTGTGGATAGAAAGCATGGAGGGAATGAAGTCATAGCCAGAGAACCAGCAAAGAGGGTGCAGCTGTGACAGAGGCAAGCTCACGAGTGACTGATGGGTCGAGAGCTCTACAACACAAGTAGGGACGTGAACCTTGGGTGGGAGGAGAGACTCCTTTCTTACAAAGGAGGAAGACAGGTGAAGAAGGTTTAAGTGAGTGCCCAACTTCTTTGTCTTGTTTTCTCTGTGAAACAGGAAGTGAGATCAACTGCTTTGGAGAAGGGAAAGGGGCAGACTGCAGAGCCTGTGGAAAGGGGTAAAGGCTCAAAGGAGCTGGTGCAGGAATAGGTGGGGGTGGGGGAGTGGGCTGAGAATGGGTGGCAAGATTGCTTGAAGCCAGGACACAGAGCTGAGGTTGGAGACCCTAAGCGTGTTCAGAGTGTGGGTGAATCTCTCCAGAGTTAGGCTCTGGCTGGATAAATACAACCCAAATCCAGAAGGACATGCACATGGAAGGACTGAGGAAAGAATGGCTGGGGTGCAAGTGAGGAGAAGTCTCAGCTAAGCAGAGATGATAGGAGAAATCCAAGGGGCTGGCAGGTCAAAGTTCAGATGAGAAAAAGAGAGAGGACAGAAAGCTGCAGTCAGCAGTGGAATATAGATTTAAGTGAAGAAATGAACTGCTCAGCCTTATGTTTTAAAAGGACACACACACCCAGCTGCTATGTGGAGAACAGGGTACTATGGGGGGCACAGGGGCAGGAACAGAGAGCCCACTTGGAAGGGCACTGTAGGTAGATGATGATAGTAGCTGGGACCAGGGTGGTAATGGGGGATGGTGCAAAGTGGGGGATTCAGGACTAATGGGAGTTGGTGATGGATGGGATACAGAGTGTGACAGAAGGAGAGGGGTCAGAATGTGTGGAGCACCTACGATGTGCCAAGGATGGTGTGGGGAGCTCTCCATTTAAGGATCAGATAGATGGGAAACTGGTAGTTACCCGCAGTGTTCTTGGCATTGAGAAGTGAATAGATGTGCTAGGGGAGGAGGGAATACAACTAACTCTGCTGGGTCGGGAGGGGATGGTGTGACGAAAGCTCCCAGGGGGAGGTGCCACTGGAGCCAGCACTACCAGGTGGAGGAAGGAGGAAGGGCAGTCCAGGATGATCCTGTGCAAAAGCACAGAGACAAGACTGGGGAGCCCGCTGTGGCCAGAGGGCAGTGAACAGTCAGTGTGGCAACTTAGCTGATGCACATGAAGACAGAAGAGAAGCGGGAATTGCAAGAGAAAGGAGAACAAGGAGGTGGTGCTGGGCGCCTGGATGGCGGGAGGCCGAGAGAGGAGGGTCCCATGAGCACCTGTTTCCAGTGACAACTGCCAAGATGAGTTAGCACAGCTGTGCTTTATGCCTGCAAGAATGGCTGTGGACAATGTGGGGAGTAGGAGAGGGAGCCAGCTCAGGACAGAGAAGGGGAGTGCCAGGTACTGGGAGACAGAGGCCTTACTCAGAGCCCCCATGTACCCATTGAAGCTTTCCTGTAGCTGGGCTTCCGGGGCTGGCAGAGGCTTGTGCTGGGCAGCTGGAGAGGACTGTGAAGGCAAGAGAGGTGAAACCAAGTGGTCGACTTAAGAGGCCATAAGTCAGAGTAGCTGGAGGAGGAGAAAGTTGGGAGTGGCTGAGAAGGGGCTTGTCCACTGATGCCCTGACAGCAGGGCAGTGCTGCAGGGATAATGCCAGTGAGCACCCTCGGGAGTCTCAGGACAGTTACCCACCTCGTCCATGGCAAAGGGGAGGGAAGTGCCCACAAGCCCCTTTCCCCCGACCCAGAGATCCTTAAAAGAGGCTGTGGGCAGAAGAGAGAACGTTGGGGCAGGCAGGCAGCAAAGAGTGAGGCAGGGTGCAAGGAGGCATGGGGGTAGACTGCAGCACTCTGGGCAGAAGTAGGTGTGAGGCTCAGGACTGCCATATGTGAAAGGAACAGAGTAAAAATCTCTTAGGAGCTCCTGCCTGTGAAAGCTGGAGCCCAAGGCACAGACGTCTGTATTTTCCAGGCAAGATGTCTGTGCACAGAGGGCAGACAGCAATGAAACAAAATTGTGGCGACTGCTGTCAGTGCCCCACCCATCCCCCCGAACATGGGTCACTTTCCGCCCCTGCAGCTGCCTCCATATCTTCGCCTGCAGCATTCTCTGACCAGCAATATCCTCACTGTCCACCCACACAGCAAGCAGGAAGCATGGAAAATTAACACCCTGAGGGAGCAACCCAAACACTGGCTTATGGTAATGGGAGTATAGATACCCCACCTCCCTCACCTTACTGATCCTGTTCTCCAGTCCCCCAGAGCTCCCAGTGAGAGTGACTAACTTGTTAACTCTCCTTTTATTGGCTTCCTTCTCTTCCCTCTTTTTATCACACTTCACTATTGGTGTTTCATTTACCTTCCAAATTAACAACTTGCATTTGAATCCTTGTCTCAGGTCTGCTTCTGGGAGACCCCAAAGTAAGACAGAACCCTCAGCAGGACACAGGAGGAAAAACCTGGGGCTGAAAGGCTGAGTTTGTATCCCAGCTCCTTTGTGTGTAAGGAATTCCCAGCTGGCAGCAGGCTTCTGCATAGGTTGGTTGAGCATGAATTAGAATTTTAATGCTTAAAACAAGGCCCAGGCCACACTACTATATGCCATGTTGCCCACCAATCCGAATCAAAACCACACCAATAACAAAGCCCTTTGGCTGGCTTTTGGCTTACTGCTTAAAGCATAGTCCCCTGATTTGTCATCCTGGGCTAAATATAAAAGAATTCTAGCCTGAGTCAGAAAGTTATTTTCAGCACTCTGTCTTATTTTGCAGCCATTAAGGGATGCTGTTCAGAAGGCTGCCTTCCTGGAGGCTAAGGTCAACACTGGTGGCCCCCACATTCCAGGGACAACTGCCCAATTCTTCTCCCAAGGGAAATTATCTCCTTACATTCTGATTGATGCCCCAGCCTTCCCCAAACCCACCAGGTCTTGGCTACTGTTTCTGGCCACTCTCCAGAGCTGGGAACGGGGTCCCTTCCCAGGGCTGAGGTCTCCTCTCTCAAAAGCCACAGAAGTAGGGAAAGGGGCAGTGAACAGACTCCAGTATTTACTACAAAACTGTGAAGTCTTGTGCCCTGAAATTTATGAATTGTCACAAAATCCCTTCAGAGAAATTGTTGTATGTATCTCACAGAAAAGAAGAGTGAGACTTAGATGGCCAAATAACTTGCTCAAGGCTGCGTGACCAGGGTTTGAAAATGCTGTGCCACGCGATACTGCCTGACACTCCTCTTCCTCCACAGTGTCTCTTAGCATCAGGAATCCCACTGGGTGGGAGGTGGGTGATACGCAAGGGTCCCCAGGTCAAAGAGAGGGGCATGATGCCTCTGCTCCCTCAGTAGGGGACACTGCTCTTATTTCTTTGAGGGCAAGGAGAAAAGAAAGCAGGTCTTGCTTTGTCAAGGACCACTACCCCTGGTCTGCTCAGCCTGGCAGACACCTGAAGCTTTTGCCTGGGATGGGACGCTCCTGCCGCCTACCCCCAACCCCTGCTGATGTTGAGGATAGTGAGGGTGACAAAGTGGCCTCTGCTTCCTGGGTGATGTCTTTGCATTTTGTTAGGTGCCTTTGGAGACATGACTCCTTGAGGTCTATGGTGGGGAAGACAGGGGAAAGGTATGCAGGGAGGAGGGTCTTCCTGGCACAGCTCAGACCCCAGTGTCCCCACCTCCTCCTGCCTGGCACTCTGCTCCCTTTCCAAGCCATCCCAGAAGCCTTCCTGACCACTTCCCACTTCCACTGGGACAGCCCCACTATCCTGCATTCTGACAGCTCATGGGCATTGTGTTTATTGAGGCTTAATTCTAGGTTCTATCTCTTGCCTGCTCAAAAATATCCATGGCTCCTAACTACCCACAAAATAAAAGCCACTTCCCAGCATTTAAGGCCCTTCACCATTTGTCTCAAATGAAGTTTTCTGAGCATATCCTACAGGACATTCCCATGCCCCAAACTTGTTATCCTCTTGCCCACCTGTCCCTTCCACTCCTGATACCCTCTGCCCTTCCTCATCCTGCCTGGCTCCTGTCCATCCTGAGACCCTGGAAGCCCCCCGCCCCAATATACTGAGCACCACCATCATCCCACCTGCATGCCCATGATATGTGACCCACATTGCTACCGGGAGAGCAAGGCCTCAGGTGTTTGATGACAGCCCAGCACAGTGCCTGGCTCAGGGCAAGCCTTGGTCAACATTTAATTCAGGAGTTCTTACCCTTTTTATGCTAGGGACTACTTGGGCATCTGGCAAAGTGTATGGAGGCTTTCTCAGAGTTACTCTTTCAAATGCAAAAATAAAATACAGAGGATTGCAGATGAAATCGACTTCATTTAATTGAAATCTGTGATTTAGTCTCCAATGTGTTTCCATGTGAAGCCTTTAAATAACAAGATCTAGTGGCGTGTTCTACTGACTGACACTTCCAAATAGTGAGAAGCATAGACAATATTCCAAAATATCTGTAGCAACTGCTAATATTAGGGGGTAAACTGCCAATACTGCACCAGTTTTGAGCTACAAAACAGTGATTTCATATCGTTTTGTCTAATTCTACTCAGGTTTGTTGCTTACACTCGCTGGAAATGCTCAATTTCAGGTAAACGTGAGTAAAGCTGAAGATGACTATTTTTTTCTCATTCAAGTTCATGGACACCCTCGAATTATATCAGGGACTCATTGAGGAGAGATATCTTGAGAGCCACTGGTTGATGAATGGCCAGGGCCCCTGAAAGGGGTGGGGGGAGGGGGAGTAGTGCAGAGAGGGTGGCCCCTTTGCACCAGGCGCTGCCTGGAACTCCCTCTCCCTGAGCATCTAACCAGCCTGGGTCTCTGCTTCCCACAGGCTCCCTGTTCCCACAGCTGAAGCCCTCAGAGGGCGTCTTCAAGGTTATCTTCTGGCTGGGCTACTTCAACAGTTGCGTGAACCCGCTCATCTACCCTTGCTCCAGCCGGGAGTTCAAGCGGGCCTTCCTCCGCCTCCTGCGCTGCCAATGCCATCGTAGTCGCCAGCACCACCGCCCCCTCTGGAGCATCTACAGTCACCACTGGCAAGCCTCGAATGGCGGCCCGCGCCCTGACTACGCTCCTGGCCCAGGCGCCGCACCCTCCGGGGCCCTGCTGGCCCTCACCACGCCCTCAGCCCCCGGCTCCCCAGGCACACGCAAGGCGCAGGCTCCGGTCGTCGGCCGTCGAAAGCCGCCCTGCGCCTTTCGCAAGTGGAGGCTTCTCGGGCCGTTCCGGAAACCCACCACCCCGCTGCATGCCAAGGTCTCCAGCCTGTCGCAAAAGAAACACGCCAGAGAGGCTGCGTGCGCCCTGCACTTGGAGGTGGAAGCTGTGTGCTTAGGCGTCCGCAGTGAGGCAGCTGAGGGCACTACCTGCCAGGCCTACGAATTGGCAAACTCTAGCCTTCTCCGGGAGACTGATATTTAAGGACCCCTGAGTTAGGCCGAGGAGTGTGCTGGGGGTGGGAGAAGGGTGTGGAGATGGAGGCTGGCTTTGTTCAAGAGGCCGGTGAGAATCAAGGACCCAGAAATCGATCAGGGCGACTGCTCTCCAGAATCCCCGAGGAACTGAGGTGTGGGTGAAGCCCCTGAAGGGCAGAAAGTTATGGGCTCCCCCTCCTGGACACAGATGCCCCCAGCTCCTCCTTTCAAGGGAGAGGCTGAGGGCTCCTTGGGGCCATTTGTTTCCAATCCCTGTTTGAGAAACACTGCCCCATCCATGCCTTGAACCCTGGGTAGATGGCCCCAAGTATGGCCAGGCAGCCCTGTCCCTCCTCTTGGGGAGGAAAGGGCACAGAGGCCCTGCCTGGCTGCCGCCAATGCCTCCCCTCCGGAAAAAGTCAGTGGGGCCAAAGCTTCTCAATGGACACAATTTATCCTTACTGCAGACTGGAGGAATCCAGTGGCCTGCCATTGCCACCCACAAGCTTTGGTGGCAGATTGGACGACTGTCCTACAAGCCTGTTGTATTAACCTGTGGGCCCACTTTGCCCTACTGAGGCTCCGCCCTGCCCCTCACTTTGTCTCCCCAAAGGCCTTACTGTTTACACTGTATATAGCTCCTTGTGCCTGTGCCCATCACTTCTTGCTGGGCTCTGGAACCATCAAATGGGGAGAACTTTGTCATTTTTAGACATATTTATTGGTCAGAGTACTTCTATTTTGTCCAAACTGTGCAAACTGTTCATCTTCAGCTTACAACCCATAAAGAACTACTTTTTGTTTTTCTAAAATTCTTCAAGTACTAAAGGCCCACAAGAGGATAAATTGGGTCTGTGTTCACCTTTCTAGTTTCAACCTGTCTCTTTAACTGATGGCTGCTGTCCTTTGGGACTTTCAGCATAACCAAAAGATTCGGGCATTTTGTTGGCTTTTAAAACTCACATGATTAGTCTTGGGAACAAACAGTAATTATAAGCACAAAGTTTCGCTTTTTCAGTCTCACCAGATATATCTGTGATGCTCTGAGGGCCTCAGTCTGGAAGGTGGCCATCAGTTAAATGGGTGAAACATTACTTTACATGAAAAAATGTACAAGCCCAAGTAGACAGGTATACATGGTGAGAGAACACCTACTTAGGAACCATGCTTATTGGCTTTGAGTAAAATGTCCAACACTTGTCATGTTCCCAAGAGACTACAGGTAGTTCAGTCTTCAGCTAGATAATATCAACCACATACATCCAACCAGCATGGGAATGATGACTGTAGCCCAATGGACCCTTGGAAGGAGAGCTGGTTAGATAATACTCTGGGCTGTCTGGAGTGGTGGTGTTCTGAAACTGGAAGAACCAACTGCTGGGGCCAACATGAACCAGTATTTTGAGCCAAAAGCTTCCATCCTGTAGTAGGGAGGTAGTCTGTTTAAAAGGTCACCACAATTTCAGACCCCTCATCCCAATATTACAAGGTAAAAAGACAGCCAGTATCTGGGCTCGGGAGCAGAAATTTCACACTGTGGGTCTACAGCAGGTACTGGACTTTCAGGCCTGGTAACCCCCACAAGGCACAGGAGGGGCAGTTAAAAGCAGGTACTGGGAGCATGTTGCACACCCCAAAGAGGGCCCCATCTTGCAGCACACTGGCTGCCCTAAAGCTGGGGACACTGGGCACAGCCCCCACAGTCTTCTCACAGAGGTGGGGGCCATCCGTCAAAGCAAAGTTCAGCAAGGAGGCAGACCCTAGTGTCAGAGGATTGAACTCTGGGCTCCCCAGCAGGGGTTCAACAGCAGGGGAGGGTCTCTAAGAGGGTTCCCACATGCCAGGGCAGCTGAGCCCACAGGAGGTCGACAGTGAGGACAAGGGAGAAATGTAGGGAGGGAGCCTTCATCAGAAGGATTTTAGGGGGCCTCCCTGTCCTGGATAACAGTGGGTGTAGAGGCAGGTGGGGTCAGCAGCTTGCCCAGTACTTTCTCTAGGCTTGATGATCAATCAGCAAAACATATCTGACCTTTAAGCCTCAGCTCATGTCTCCTGCACACGGGACTCTCTGCACACAGCTGCCTCCTCCTGTGCCCTCCACACCAGGGAAGGAGCTTTCCAGGAGAGCGGGATGGGGCTACAGAGCCCCAGAGAGGCTGTGCCACAGCAGAGGCATCCAGCATCCCAGTTCTAATCATCAGTAAAGCACTGAGCTGCTGACCTTGTTCTCAGGACATGGCAAAGAGTCCTGGAGTGGCCAAGAGGAATGGAGGGAATAGCAACAGCCCTTCTAGAGGAGGTAGCCTCTTGCAAGTGATTCTGGGACATCTGGGAGAAGGTCCTCAGGTACCCCAGCCCAGCCCATACAACTGATTAAAGAGACTGTCCCTGAGGTGCATATAAAAAATGGGGCCCTAGACTGCAGGAGGCCCCTGTGAAATGTCAAGGTGACTGGGGGAGCGGGGAAGACTCTCAGTACCCATCAAAATGGGACTAGGAGTTCCTTTACACAATCCTCAAGGGATTGAGTGAAGCCTGAAGGATTCTGTGAGTGGGAAGGAGGATGGTCTTGTGAAATGTGACAGAAACAGAAGCAAGCCTCCAAGGGCACTGGTATTTGCCCAATTTCCCCCCACCACCCACACACCCACACACACCCACACCCACACCCACACACACACACACACACACGCAATTCCTTAGAAAGCTGCATTCCCACTTCCCTCCCAAGGCCCCAGCTCCAGTCTACCCTCCCTCTCCAGCTGGGCTCTTGCTACCCATCTTGCTTGCTTCCCACACTCTTTCCAGGACCTCTGTCCCAGCATCCCCCAGGGCTGCTTTTGCAAGTCACCTGGGACCTTTCACGTCCCCAATCTCCTCCCCACCCCCGTCTCTGCCATAGTCCACACTGGTGGCTGCTCCCTGCTTCCTGAAATATTCCTCTCCCAGCCTGAACCACACCCCTGGGATCTTCTGGTCCCCTGACCACATACTCTCTCTCTCTCAATCTCTCTCTCTCTCTCAGTCTCTCTCTCTCTCTCTCTCTCTCTCTCTCTCTCCCCCCCCTTTCTCTCTCCCCCCTTTCTCTCTCTCCCCCTCTCTCCCTCCCTCCCTCCCTCCATCCCTCTCCCCACCCCTCTCTCTCTCCCTCCCTCCGTCTCTCTCCCCCGCTTTCTCTCTTTCTCTCCCCCCTCTCTCTCTCCATCCCTCCCTCCCTCTCTCCCTCCCTCTTCCCCCCCCTCTCCCCCCCCTTCCTGTGCAGGTGCCTCTCTATGCCCTTAAGTGTCCCTCAGGGTTTTTTTTTTTCTTATCTCAACTTGCTACCCAATCTCATCCACTCCAAATCATCTAAATGACCACTTGTACATAAATGGATCTCAAGGGTCTACTCTAGCTCTAAATGCGTGCTCACCCTCCCCTGGATGACCCCAGACACCCCAAATACAAGCCCACCGGCCTCATGCAAAGCCATGTCCTCTACTCCATGCAGGCATGACAAGGCCACTGATGCTGAGGCTTCAGGCTCCCAGAGGCCCTGAGCCTGCCCGCCCTCTCCACTTGCCATTATCTTCCCAAGACCTTCTTCCCAGACCCCCTGTTCAGAATTAAGCCCTGAGTAGCCCTCAGCCTCTCCAGTAGCTCACACCAAGCTCATCCTGGCTTAGAGTCCACTGATAGAATCCATGTCTTCATCCACTATGAGGAAGTGGACTGTCTGACCCTGGGCTGCTCAAGACTAGGTATAAGTGTTCATTAAATACTAGATTGAAGGAGTTGCCCCATTACCCTTGCCTGGGACACTGCCCCAGTGCCAACCTGATAGCTGGCTGACATCACCATCTTTGCAAGACCCTCCCCTCAGCTGGTTCCACCAGTCCTCAAGGGGCTAGAGCCTGTATTCTTCCCCAGCCAGAGAGCCAGCTACACCCTGGACTTCTGCAGAAAGAAGTCCTCCTGCTCCAGGTGCCCTGCAGCCCACCCACCCCTCCCACCTGGAGCCCCACTCTCCCCTGCAGGCCCCTCACCACAATTACCACCACTACAAGCTAGTCCCTTAGTCCCTCCTGCTCCAGGCACTGACAGGTCCTGGGGAAAGGTCTGGGACCTTGGTGACCTGTCAGATCCCTGACTCCTCAGTGCCCTCCTGACCCTGTTTCTATTCCCATTCTGTCATACCCCCAGGAGGTTACATGTTCACTGTCCACTTGGAAAAGAATTTCCTTTTTTTTCTTCTTCTTGTGGTTCAGCGAAGCACAAAACCAGATGCTTGTAAAGGCTAAATCCGTCCCATAGCCTCTCAGCTCAGAATAACTCTCTGGGGAGCCCAGTGGACCCAGGTGGTGCTGGGGGTGGTACCTTTGGGAAGTGGGGCTGCACTCAGCTCTCCTGCAGGTCTGGGCTGGAGTTTCTTCCCTTCCCCCATCCACCCCTTGGTGGAAGCAGGGAAACAAAGGGAGTGCTGAACAAGCCCCTGGCCTACATTCTCAAATTGCTCTTGTCTGGAGAAGAATGAAGCAGGAATTCCAGGGTGAATTTGGAACCAAGAAGAAATCCAGGAACTGGGGCCACAACAGGCTGAGCTTTTAGAGCCAGGGGCAGGAGGGAAGGATGCGTTGGAGGAGTACCTCACCCATGACATTTGTGGACATTCCTTCCAGGAGTTCGCCATTCATGTGACTCCATCATGCTGTTTGCATCCACCTTTTTCTGTCCTGCCAGAAACCATAGGAGTCTCAGCTCTCATTCCTGAGACCAGCCACAAAGATCATGGTTCACTAGCCAGCCTATGGATTGACTAATTTGAGGTCAGGTCTGAACAGCTGAGCAGGCAGATGGGAATGAGATGGAGCATGTGATACAAAACACAGCTGTTTGTGTACCGGTGTCTGTGGGCAAAGTAATTCTCCTAGATGGGGGAGGGGTGGAGCACATAATGAAGGACATCTCTAGCACACTGGATCAGTTAAAAATGCAGCTGCAAGTAATAAGGAAGCTGCTTAAACATTGGTCATTATTTTTCTCACCTGACAATTTATGAAGTAGGTAGTTTCTGGCAGTGTAAGTCACACACACAAGCTCTTACTGTCTTTGCTTCATAGTCTTCGGTGTGTTGGTTTTTATCCTCCTTGTTGCTTCACCATGACCAATGGCACCATAACTCACATTCATATTCAAGGGGGAGAAAAACGGAGAAGGGTCTGGGCTATGGAATCTGCCTCCTTTTATCAAGATAATAAAGTTTGCCCCAAACCACCCTTCCCCAGCACACCTCCACTTGGGTCTTAAGGGCCAGAAGTGGGTGCCATGCCCACCCTGCAAGGGAGGCTGGTAAAATAAAAAACAAGATGGAGTGATTGGTTTAGAGCAGAGGTCTGCAGAGTGGGCCAAATTTAGCCCACCACCTGACTTTTTACAGCCTATGAACTAAGAACGAGTTTATACATTCTTAAATGGTTGGAGAAAAAAAAGTCAGGAGAATATTTCATGACAGGTGTATTGTATGAAAGTTATCTCTTGGCCCACAAAGCCTAAATTAAAAAAAAAAAAATTTGTTGAAAAGTTTGTCGACCCTGCTTTAGGGCAACGTGGATCATTGCCTCCTGTTGGAAACACTGCTGTTCTGAAAAAAATCACGATTCTGGCAGCAGAAGGAAGCAATGGATATCAGGCAGGCAGCTTTCAGTGTCTGTCACATAGGCGAGTCACCACACTGCAAGCCTGTGACAGTTATCTAATCTGAAACAGCATAAGCTAACAGTTCCCCCTCTCACCACAAACATAACACAAGGGGTTTTTTTTGGAAGCCCTCTACCTCAAGGACATTTTCCCTAACTGACCAAATGTGTGGGATTTTGAAAGAGACTAGTAAAAAGTAAAAGGGGACACAACGAAATATCTGGCTGGCTGTGCCCCAAAAGGCTCAATGAGGTATTATTTGCTCAATGAACTTGCCTCCAGCCAAGGGGCAGGTCCTCAGTATTACAGGTCCAGAAAATGGGTCTGGTCGGTGTTCCACAGTGTTCCACAGTCTCATAAAAGCTGACACAGATGGCCTAACTCACTAGGACATGAAGATCATAAGCCCAAAGCCAATGTGCTCATTTTTAATGGGAACTATAATTTAACTATCACACAAGCCAATGTCCTCATGATGATAAATGAACCTGATAGGAAGTCAAACTGTGGTCTGAAAGCCACTAGTGAGTTCAGAGACCAAGCCAGGAAGTTAAAAGGAAGAGTCACTTATTTAGTGCACCAGGCATGGAGATCGGTCCCCAGGCCAGGGTTCCATCTCCCAGTGCATTGTGCCTCTGTTTCCATCATATATCCCTCTCCATCCTCCCATCTCATGCTTCAATCCCAGCCTTTTGTCTCACTCTGTACCTTGAAGTTTGCTTTACTTGTCTCTAATCTCATTTATCATGGGTCCAATTTCAGAGTGGAACCCTCAGAAGCCGGTCTTGAGAGCTTTTATGTTCAAGCTCTCAGGGAATAGTCACCCTAGTAGACAAGCCTACAAGTACCAAATGCCTGGGCCTCTTACAGATTAGGCATTTGGTATTCCTCCAACCCCAGGTGGGAAATGCACCTGCTCAGATGGGCCCAGGTGCCCTCTGATGCCTCTCAACCAGTAACAAATGGCCAGGTGATGATCAATAAACAATGCATGCATTTTATAATATTTACTGACCACCTACTATGTGCCCAGTCAATGGGGATACATCCATTTAAAAAAAAATGTCAGTCTCCATGGAGTTCTCATTTCAGGAGAGACAGGAGTGATAGGTAATAACAACAAAACATATAGTAAATGGTGATAAGCAAAAGAAATATAACAGGGAAAGGGAACAGGAAGTGTTGAGGCTACAGGATGTTGCACTTTCAGTTTGAGTACCAGGGAAGGTCTCAGGTAGAAAGTGATGTGTGAGAAAAGGCCTGAAGATGGTAATGATGTAAACCATGCAGATTGCTGGGCGAAAGCATTCCAGGCAGAGGGAACAGCAGGTGCAAAGTCCTAACTTAGGAGGAGACCTGGTATGATCAGATTAGCGAGGACTGTCCTACTGCCAAGAATTGTTTTCTGAGCAGCTGAGAACAAAGTAATGATCACCCATCCTCCTGATTCCCTGCAGGAACTTTCTACCTTCAGCAAAGACTTTAATACTGTCCAAACTTGTGGGTCTGGGTCAGAAGGGACCTTGAGAGCAGAGGGAAACATTGTAGCTTCTCAGATTCTCCATTTGGTGGAAGAGGAGTAGCAGCAACTCTGAATTTTTAGAACAAACTTCTTCCTCATGAGCTGAGAACTGGGCAGTGGCAGTTAGAAGATCTTTCTGCAGTCTGGTAGAACGGAACTAAAAAAATGCCACTGGCTTCTATCTCTTCCAGGTCCTTAAGCCACAGTCAAGCCATGAAATGAATCCTCCAGGAATCTGAATCCCTTGGCCCATTCCTGCCAGGCCCCTTTGCTGGAACTGTACCACCCTGTAGCGTGGATGGCTTCCCAGTCTATGGGCCATTGCTCACTCTATCACTAGTGCCTAGAAATATCCTTCTTGGGCTAGATGACTCCCCCATAGAGAGGTGTAACAGTCAACTATTGTCATGATAATGCTGCAAAACAAGCCACCCCTAAATTCACAGGTTATAAGAACAAGCATTTGTTTTTCTTGTTTATGTGTCTGTCTGCAGGCGGTAGGTTTGGTTCCAGGCTTCTGTAGGCTCACATCTATTCCCCTTTCTCCATGTTCTCCTTGAAACATCAGCTATCAGGGACCTGTTCTTCTTATGACAAATGGCAAGTAAACGAGAGGCCAAACCCAACTGTGCAAGCATGCTGGGAGATTCTGCTCATACCACATCATGTCTGTTCATTTTCTGTTGGCCAAAACAAGTCAGATGGCCAAGCCCAAAGTCAATGGGGCAGGAAAATATATTCTGCTCCCAGAGGAAGAGGAAAGAGATTGAATATTTGCTGAATAATCTTTAATCCATTATAGGGAGCTGGGTTAGGACTTCAACACATGAATTTGAGGGGACATAATTCAGCCAATAACAACCTCTTTAGTGGGAGGAGATGCAAGATCACACAGCAAAGCAGGGAGAAATGAAGAACTGAGGTCACTTTTGCCATTAACAACCACAACTGGCAACACCAATCTAGCTTTTGCCCCCAGCCAGAACAAGCTCTATTAAAAGGAATCAGGGTTCCCTGGAGAAATGGCTGTTTCAATGACAGAAGCAGGAAATATACAAGATAAGCCTGGAGCATCTTAATAGTGCAGAAAGTAAGGAAGTGCCCAAAAAAGAAAAAAAACCCACGCATTGATGGGGGCATGTCAAAGGGACATAGGAGCCAAATGAAAGAGCTCCCAGTGACCAAAGTGGGAACAATTTAACAACAGTATAAAGTAGTATTAGATTATAATCCAAAGTATAAAATAAATATCCATGAGTCCATTCTGATATAAATAAATGATTGAATAAGTTAATAAATAGAGAGAGGTAAGGGAAGAGAAGGGACAATTTTCATACGTAGAAGAATTCCAAATAAATTATGTAGATACTCTACTCTAAAGGAGGGGAGTATAACTCCTTAAGTGTGGGCTGCAAAGTGACTTCCTTCCAAAGAGGACAGTATGATGGCGCAGGGTGGGAGGTGGGTGGTGGTGGGGGTAGGGGTGGAGATAACTTTACAGTACAGAAACCTGACAAAGTCTATCTCAGCAAAGTGATCAAGGTCATGTGATGAGATGAAAATGGCACTTTTAACTCTGTGGTTTTCCTCCAGAAACCTATAACCCCAGTCTAGTCATGAGAAAAACATCAGACAAATTCTAATAGAGGTCCATCCTACAATATGCCTGACTATACTCAAAACTGTTAAGATCATCAAAGACAAGGAGAGTCTGAGAAAACATCACAACCAAGAGGAACTTAATGAAACATGATGGCTAAATGTAATGTGGCATCCTGGATAGAATTCTGGAACAGAAAAAGACATTAGTTTATTCATTTAACCTGTGGACTTTATTTAATAATAATATACCAATATTGGTTCATTGATTATAACAAATGCATCATATTAATGTAAGATTTTTTTCTGTAGTTGGATTTTTTAAAATATTTTATCTATCTATCTATCTATTTATTTATTTATTTGGCTGCGCCAGGTCCTAGTTGCAGCACATGGGATCTTCATTGCAGCATGCAGGATCTTTTAGTTGCAGCATGCAAGATCTTTTTCAGTTGCAGCATGGGGATCTTTTAGTTGCAGCATGCGAGATCTTTTTTAGTTGAGGCATGTGGGGTCTTTTAGTTGCGGCATGCGGGATCTTTTAGGTGCAGTACGTGGGATCTTTAGTTGAGGCATGCAGGATCTTTTAGTTGCAGCACGTGAGATCTGTTTTAGTTGCGGCATGCGGGATCTTTTAGTTGTGGCATGCAGAATCTTTAGTTGCGGTATGTGGGGTCTTCACTTGTGTCATGCAGGGTCTTTAGTGAGGCATGCGGGGTCTTTAGTTGCAGCATGCAAACTCTTAGTTGCAGTATGTGGGATCTAGTTCCCTGACCAGGGATCGAACCCGGGACCTCTGCATTGGGAGCGTGGAGTTTTAGCCACTGGACAACCAGTGAAGTCCTGTAAAATGTTAATAATAGGGAAAATGGAGGTAGGGTCTATATACTCACTTTTTCTGTACATCTAAAACTGTTCTTAAAAAAGTCTATTAATACAAAAAAACTGATAGGGTTGAAAGCATAAAGAAATACACAATTATAATTGGACACTTCAACTATTCTCTCAACAATCAGTAGAAATAGACAGAAAATCAGCAAGGATATAGAGGAAATCAACAACACTGTCAGCCAGCAGGATCTGATCAACATCTGTAGAACACTCCACCCAACAACAGCACACTACACATCCTTTGCAAGCACCATAGATCATACACCAAGATAGACCATATCCTGGGCTATAAAACAAACCTCAACAAACTTAAAAGAATTGAAATCATACAGTCCAGATTCACTTGGGGAATAAAATAAGTTCATACTTCTTATTTATTTACTTAATAAACTTATTTACTGAAGCATAATTAAACATTTCTAGCACAGAAGCTGGCACACAAAAGTCTGCTGGATGAACAAAATAGTGAATGAACGAATGAATAAAAAAGAAAATATCTTGGGGGCCAATATTGGGGGGGAATCTTACTTTATTAACTTATTCAGCATTAATTAAAGGTACTTTCTATGATTCATTGAATTTTTTTTTTTTTATTCAGAAAAGCTCACAGAATCCAGGACACAAATGTTCCCTGTGCAGCAAGAGGGTTGCATTCCAAAATGGCCAGCAGATGGCGCCAAAGGATGTGGTTCAGCCCATGAGGTTGTGCTTCCGCAGACCTAGAGGTCCTCCTCACCTCTCCCAGCCATGAAAAGGAGAGCCAGCCCAGTCCTTCCTGTGTCTCCCTCTGCGGCCTGAGGACCCCCACCAACCACTGCTAGGGTGAGGATAGTAAGGATGCAGAGAGAGCAAGTGTAGGAAATGCTAACGTGATGCTTGGCCTAAAGAGAGGCAAGGAAAAGTGGGAGTAAGATGAGGGTTGGTGATGGGAAAGATGTGAGGACACTGAAGTGTGGGTGGCAAGCATGGAGTGGAGAGAATGTGGATAGGAAAGGACAAGCAAAGTCCCTGAGTTTGGGGCATGGGATGCACAAGTGATGGGTCACACACTTCCATCGTGCCTGGGAAAGGTCTAAAAGAGCAGTCCCCAACATTTTTGGCACCATGGACCGGTTTCGTGGAAGACAATTTTTCCACAGACCGGGGGAGCAGGGGGGATGGTTCAGGCGGTAATGCAAACAATGGGGAGCGATGGGGAGCAGCAGACGAAGCTTCGCTCACCTCCTGCTATGCAGCCCGGTTCCTAACAGGCCGCAGACCGGTACCGGTCCTTGGCCCAGGGGTTGGGGACCCCTGGTCTAAAAGGACAGGTGTGAAGGCTAGCAGTTTGTAGATTTGTCGAGGAAGTTGCCTCCAGGTGGCTTCTATTTTGTCCGTGAAGCAGGAGACCATGGTGCCTATTGACAGTTGGTGGGGGAGGGGAGGTATCAGAGTTGAAGGGGAGCTGACAAGGGAAGCCCACGAGGACTGCTGGCCAGCACCAATGGTGGGTCTGGGGGATGACGCCATTCAGCTCAGCTTCTTCATTCACTTGTTCATTCATTCTGCAAATATTCATTGATAACCCACTATACCAGGCACTATTTTGGACAATGTAACCTACATCCTGGGGAAGGGGTGGGGGGGACAGATGGACAAATAAATAAACAAAAAAAATATGACATCATGGAAAGAGAAGGGCTATGAAGAAACAGGCAAGGGGAGGGACAAAGAGTGCTGGGAGTGCTGTGAAACGGGGTGCTTAGGGAAGTTTTCCTAGAGAAGTGACAGCTGATTAGAGAACTGAATGCAATGAGGGAAAGAGACTTGCACTACCTGGGGGCAAGCATTCCAGATAAAGGGGACAGCTAGGGCCAAAAGAAGGGGGCCACGGAAGGAAGTGGGGCCACAGAACAGATCACACAGGACATTGGAAATCACCTTTTATGCTCAGTATGGTGGGAATCGCTGGAAACCAGGGAAGCACATAACTGGATTCATATAGTTTAAAGGATCACACTGGCTGCTGTGTGGAGAACAGGCTAAAAGGGCCAAGCATGGAAGAAGGGACACCAGCTGGTCTTTATGAGAAAACACGGCTTTCATGTGAATATACCATTATGTTTGGCAGACCATTAATTAGACAGGCAGTTCTCTAGAACTGAACCAGCAGCCCACCTCACTCTGCACCTTGGGATCACCTGTGGGCTCATCCTGACAGCCCCGAGCAAATGCAGAGTGACTCAAACCAAAGGCACTTCACTCCTACCTTTGTTTGTAGGTAGGGCAGACATTCCAAGTGGCTCCCATGAAGGCGGAGCTAATATTCCTCACCTGTTCCAGAGCAGCAACAGTGGAAAGAGACAGTATTTGCCAAGTAACCCAGGCCCCCCTGAAGGAACATTTCTGAGGCTTCCACAAAGCCATAACTGAACACCTTGCCCATGGATTCACTAATGCCAACAGCACAAGAAACCATGCAACAAATTCTACATAGAATCCAGTGCCAGGAAAGAACTTTCCTCGCAAGTGACCTCCCACAGGTGACAGAAATTGTATAGCAGGCATAGGCACAGGTGTTGGCCTGAGCATGCCATATTAGACACCACTAAGAGTCATTTGGGTTTCAATCAATGCCACGGCTGTTTCAGGAACCTAATCACAGCAAGGAACTCATCCTGTGTCCCTGGTACATCTAGTCTCTGGTACATATTTCTGGTGGGCATATGCACTCATTTCTTTTCGGTATATACCCAGGAGTGGAAATGCTGGCAGGCACATGGCCTGCTTTAGTAGAACCTGCCACCACAGTCTCCCAGTGTGGCTGTACCCAGTTCCACTCTGTCTGGTAATGGCCTAAGATTTTTTTTGATGGCACCAGCCTCTTCTTTTTATCATATAGTAACTAGAATAAGCCTGCACTGTGGCACCAAACAGACCTTGGATCAAGTCTCAGCATCACCACCTACCTGAGTGATCTTAGGCGCATTACTTGCATTACTTAACTCTCTGGAGGTTTTGCTTCCCTGATGGGATGAATCACCCTCCCCAGCCTGAGCTGGCATCCATGTCAAATTAAGAGACTACCTCCAGCACTTACGACTACCCTCCTGACTTGGGCACACCTGAAGCTCCCCAACATGCAATCACCAAATAAACATTTCCAGCCCTTCACCCTCATAGAGTTCTTCAAAATTCCTACACCTGTGATCCAGAGACTCTAAGTATTACTTTCATCCCCCATACTTATGTGATGGGCCACTTCTTTCACCACTTTCCCTAGCACAGTTGGTGGGGAAAATCCAGGACATGGGGAGGGTCCAAGACTGTATCACTTGTCCATTTAAGTATTGTTATGGAAATAGCTCCAAGATACATTATGTTAACTAAAACAAGCAAAATGCAGAACAGGATGAATACTTTGTCACTTTAGCATAAAAAGGAGAGAGAACAGTATACATTTACAGTGACATATCTAAAAACGGATACACAAGATACTAATAACACGGGGCCATTGGAAGTGGCAATGGTATTGGGGACAGGCGTGGGAGGAGGTTGTTCAGTGTATCCTTTTATGACTTTAGAGCTTTAACTACATTGATAGATCCTCTATTCAAAAAAATTTTTTAAATATATACTTACAGTTTTTCAAGTTATGCATCAGGCGAACATGAATCCCTGACATAAACTCCATGAGGGATGTCTGGTGGGTCAACCCTGGCAAAGCAAGGATGCCTATTAGATATGTCCATGTAGGTGTGTGTGTAGGGGTGTATATGCATGTAGGAGGGTGTGCATGTAGGGATGTGCAGGCAGGTGCAGGGAGGCGTGCAGAGGAATATCTATGTGTTAGACATGTCCATCACAGCCTGAGGTGAAGGGGGAAAGGACGTAGAGCCATATCAAGGGCACTGCCCTATACTTCTGAAGAGTGGACCCAACCTAAGTTCATAGAGTTAGACCAGGGGGTGCACCTGACTTTTCATCACTTCCTCCACCACCCAACCCCTCAACCCTATAGAATTCAAACTCTGTCACTAGAAATCTGGAGTAAGAAAATGACTAAATGTTCTTTAAGGTTTTATGCATGTGTGTAAGTGTAGTTGCGTATAGGTGTAAGGGTGTGGGGTAGTGTATCTGTGTGGGAGTGATGTATGTGTGTGTGGGTATATAAGGGGTGTATATGTGAGTGTCTGTGTTTTCACTCAGCAAAAAAATGGCTGGACTATCCACCTTCCCAGAAGTCAACAGAAGCTAAGCCAAGGGCCAGACCCAGGGCCCTGTGGCCAGGTGACACTGATTAATAATTAACACGTCTGAGCTTGGCATGGAGCCACAACAGGTGTCCCCTCCCATAAAACTCACCTTCACTCCATGTGGCCATGTTACCCGATCAGGCTCTGAGAAGTCTGGCAAATGGCCAACAGGCAGACCCGGGCCTGTCCTGAAGGAGCTGAGGCTGGGCAGTGAGGGGCCCTTACTCCAGAGGGGTCTCACGGGCAGGAAAGGAAACAACCACAAACAGATTGGGGTGAGGGGATGCCCCTTCCACTAAAGGCAGGCACCTTCCTTTCTGGGGGTATAGCCAGACCACAGCACCCCCACCATCCTTTCACTCAAAGAGGATATGACAGATAAACACAGACACACATACACACACGTACACACACACACACACACACACACATATACACACAAGGCTAAGAAAAACGGAAGAGAGAAGCTGAGGAGCACAGGAAGGGCAAGCCTCTTTTATTATCCCAAAATGCAGAGTATTGAAGGCACTTACAATAACAAGTTCAGAGATGAGGGGAGGCATGGGGAGGTCAGAGGTCAGAGCACAGAGGTAAATCAACAGACCCCACCCTGGTCACCACCCAGCAAGGAGAAAAGGAAAAGCTACAGGGCCAGGTCTGAAGCCATTTAGATGTCTAGCTCTACAAAAGATACAAATCCATTCTCCAGAGGATTAGGAAATGAGGAGTACACAACAGCAAGGGGCAGGGCTGAAAGTCACAAGTTAGTGGTTCTTTAAGGAACACGCTTGGCAGCGAGGAGGCCCTCAGGTCCCCTGCTGGAAGAGGTCTCGGTACATCTCAATGAGACGGGCAGCCTCACGCTGGCCAGAGAGCAGAGCACCATGGGTGGTGGAATAGTACTTGCGGTGGGTGGCCTCACCTGAGAACAGCACCTGCATGGGCTGGGCAGGGGGACAGGGAAGTGAAGGTGGAGGAGCAAGAAAGGCTACCTGTCTGCCCCAGAACCACCCATCCATACTACAAGTCAGAGAGGAATAAGCAGGCATCTGAGATGCAGGTACTATTTCCACAGGATGAGGAGTTGCCCATCCCCATCTTCCCCTGCTTCTTCCCCAAACATCCAGGCCTCAGTCCTTTCTGCTCTGAGGCTTTCATGAGTCCTGTCTCTACAATTTCAGAGACTCACTGTGCCTCTTACTAGTGAACTCAGGGAATGAGTTAACCTCCCTAAGCTTTGATTTTCTCATCTCCAGAATGGGTTTATACCCTCTACTTCTGAGAGTAGGTGTAAGAATTAAGTGAAATAATGTATCTAAAGGACTCAGAACCTGAAAGAATATAAGCACTCAATAAAGTTAGGCAGTAATTTAACAAACCTTTATGGAGCCTCTATTAGGTTCCAGGGACTGTTCTGGGCACTTGGAAGATAAAAGGTGACCAGGCAGCTGCTTTGAGGAGCTTCCTTGCTGGTGGGGAAGCCAGACACGAAACCCAATTACTAAATGGCGTCATACGTGACGTGATGGGTGTTTGGGCGAGGTGCTGAGAGCCCAGGAAAGAGGCCCACTGTCAGGGAGATCACACAAAGCTTCCCAGAGGACAGGACCTTTGGGCTTCTTCTCGGAAGATGCTGGATAAATAAACAGGCAAAGGACGTTTCAGGAAGAAGGAAAAATGGGGGCAAAAATGCACCAAAACAGGCCTGGTCTAGGAGACAGTGAGAATTTTGGTATAGCCAGGGCTCAACCTTAAGAAAGGAGGCTGTTTAGGTGGGGTCCAAGCACAGAACTAATGCTTGCATTCCAAGCTTGAGTTTGGATTTTACTCCAGTACATCTCAAACTGAGTGTGCAAAGGTACCAGCTGGGGACCCTGGTAGGATGCAGTTTTTAATTCACCAGGTCTGCGGTGGGCTGAGAGTCTGCACATCTAACATGCTCCCACATGATGCCAGTGCTGCTTGTCCATGGACCACCCACCTTGAGTAGTGAGGTTTTAACCCACCAACAAAGAGCCCACAGAGGTGGTTAAGCTGAAAAGGGGGCACATATTGCGGCAGAGGGCAAGCTCCCTACTCCCACATCCATTCTCTTTCTCCTCAGTAACAAAAATCCTGTCTTTTAACTGGGTCCATTGCCATCCAGGAAAAAAAAAAAAAAGATGTATCCCAACCTAGTATCCCACTAGCAGCTGGTGGAGTCATGTGACTAAGTTCTAGCCAATCAACTTCAAGTTCACTGTTGCTCAGAAACACTGACTCAGCCCAGGGGTTCCCTTCTTTTACCCATCAGCCTGTCACAGATATGAGAGCAAGAGCAGCAGCCTCCACAGACCTCTTGGACCACAAGGTGGCCTGGAAGATGGAGCCAGGTGCTACTGATGCTGGGCCCTGACACCTACCTCCGGATTTCCTTTTATGTGACCTAAGTAAAGTTCCATCTTGTTTAAACCACAGTTTGTTTTGTTTTGCTTTTTGTTATATGCACTGGTCCTAACTGATGCAGGTGACAAGAAAAGGTGTGCTTTTCAGGAGGATGGCTGTAGCAGCAGTGAAGGCCTTTTCCTCTCTCCCCCTGAGCACAGCCAGGGCAGGCACAACACATATTGGTTGACTACAATCTTCTTCACCAATTACACCAAAGAATTATTTTAAATATAATTCTGTTGGGGTTTTAACATTTATTGTATGTGTGTGCTTGGTGGGGAAAACTCAAAATTTACTTCATGGGAACAGAAATATATAGAGATAATTTCTTTTCAATTTATTATTTTTCTGTGTATATTATTACATAGTTGATGTAATTTGGGGGAGGGTCAGTATTCTCAATTTTATTTTCTAAAACATACTGGGGAAAATAAACAAAACATACTCGGTCAGTGCTGTCCAAAAGAACTTCCCACGATGACAGAAATGCTCTATAGTGACACACTCTGACACTGTAACCATGAGTGACACGTGGCTCTCAAACTTGAAAGGTGGCTAGTGCAACTGACGAACAAAATGTTGGATTTATTACTTTAAAGCTAATGGCTACCATATTGGACAGCACAGCATTAAATGGCTCAGTTTTTATAACCTCAAGAAAGAGTTTAACACATCTCAATTTGACTCTGTTCTTCCAGATGTTGAGTGCACATTGTCTGTTTTCTCCTTCATTATGGGAGCTACTCCATCTATCTTACCTTGGCACTCCTCAGTGAACACTACCCTCCCACTCCTCCCCTGGACCAAACACACATACAAAATGCCCACCGCACCCCTCACAGATGCCCTCACTCTGCACCCCCTCCCTCACATACCCAGCACACCCACACTCACCGCTGTCTTGGAGCTCTCCGTGTATGGCAGGGGCTTGGCCAGCTTCTCCACATCTGCCCCACTCGAGCCCACCTGTGTATATGAATAGGATCCCCGGAAGTAGGGGTTGCTGCCCCAGGCTGAGCGCAGAATTCGCCGAGGCTTTGGAATGTTGGGGTTCCCTGTTGGGGAGTGAGAAGAGCCAAGGGGGGGGAGAATATGAAATGGCTGCACACAGAAGACACCCCTGAGAAGACAACTCCCACTCTACCTCTAGGGCTCCAGGAAGGCCAGGCTGCTACGGATAAACATGGAGTATGGAGGAGGGAGGGATGGAGGCTGGGGTTCAAGCTGTGTACCCCTCAACGCCTCGTTGTGACCCCCAGCAAAATACCTCCTCTCTGTGGACCTTAATTTTCCTATCTGAAAAACATTCCAGATAATAATGTTCCCCCTTCCAATTTTAGGGGTTCTTGTGAGGCTCTTCTGGGATAGTGGAGGAAAGATGTTCAACTAAAAATCAGACAGAAAAAAACCACAAATCCATCTCTTAGCAAGACAACATGAGTAGGAAATCGGCAATCTGAGGTTTTGCGGTGAAATCTGAGTTTTTCACCAACAGCCCTTAGAAACAGAGAAGAAATACAGAGCCTGTGGTTTTGAGTGTCTCAAGTTCCAAACAGGGGGAGAGCCTGCAATTTAGGAGGCCAAGGCCAAGACGCAGTGCCCTACCGCATCTCTCCCAGTGGGCACACCACCTCAGTGTCACGACCTAGGGACGAGGATGCTAGCACACAGTTCAGGAGACCCAGAGGGTCTAGCGGAGGAGGGCAGACGCAGCGAGGCCCATGGAGCAGGCAGCGGGACAGGGACAGGGACGCACCTGTGAACTGCCGCAGCATCTCTGTGCAGATCTCAGCCACTGCCTCGTCATCACACTTCTCCATGACAAGGGCCTCCTCCCCACAGATCCAGCCACTCAGCACGTGGCCGTAGCGCTCAGGCGGGTAGAGGACATCAAAGCCACAGATCTTGCGGTACCAGAGCTCGGGTGGGTAAGTGAGCGTGTGGCTCTCCGCCTCGTCCTCCCACACAAACTGTAGGCTGTTGCACTCGGGGCCCCAGAAGGGCTCCTCGAATTCTAGAAAGATCTTGTCGGTGGTGCCGATGCCCAGTCGGTGGATGGCAGCCACCTTCTCAGCGGGCAGGCCTGGCCGGAAGAAGCTGGCATGCTGCGTCTTGAGCACGCCCAGCGACACGGTCACAATCACGTGGTCCGCTGGGATCACCTCACAGTCCTCGCACTCCACCACCACCGGCCACTGCTCATCCTCATCCTGCCTCTCCCCCTGGGGCTCCTCTCCACCCTGGCTGCCCTCCCCAGTGTCATGATTATGGTTACCCTCACCCCGGGGCTCAATCTCAGGGCCCCAAGGGTGGGACGAGGCCTGGTCCCAGTGAACACAACGGACGGGTTTCCCCAGCTGGATGATGTGGGCCGGGATGCCCTCAGCCAGCAGCTCCACAACCCGCATGAAGCCCGAGGGGATGATGTGGTGGGCACCGGGAATCTCAGTCCACTCCCCAAAGGCGCTCAGGGACACCTCGTCCATGCTGTGCGAGCTACTCTCACAGCTCTCCACCTGTGGGAAGAGCCAGAGGGGAGCCAGGTGACCGCCAAGGCTGGGCAGGGGTAGGAGCAGGACTTTAGGGCAGTGCCGCCCTCCTCGGACCCAGATTCCCCAGGGTCAGTCTTCCTCACTCTGGCATTTGTACTCAACAGAGCTCCGAGATGGCAAAGATACCTTCAGGTACTGCTGGATCATGGCGAGCTTCAGGCGCTTGGTGGCCTCTGGATCATCAGGGTCGTCCCTAATGCGGTTGCGCACCTCCTCTCGGGTGAACACCCCCACGCTGTTCTGACTCTCAGCATTGACTGGTTTACCGTGCCGGAAGAACTCTTGGGTCAAGTTATAGACCTACAAAGAGACCCCAGGAGACTGAAAACACATTCACTCATCCTACCTCCATCTCAGACCTAAGAGCTCCAATTCAGTAGTCACCACCTCCAAGGTGTTCCCGGATGTGCTAAGCCCACGGGGCCTCTCCTTTGGTAAATCAACGTCGTGCTCAGTGCTGCACTGAGGCTGAACCAACAAAATCGAGGTTTGGGGCTGAACCTGGGCAGTCAGCTTCCTTGCTTCCACACACAGGAGGTGGGGTGGGTCCCAGAGGCTCTCTTACTCAGCCCCTGCTTAGAACAAAGTGAAATGTCTGGTGCCTATACAGCCTGTGGGGAAGGTACTGCCCCTACATGCGCTCTACATGGCCGAGCATACTGCCCACTGAAGAACCCAGGTCTACACACATTTCCCTTTTCCAAGAACCAAATGCACAAATTCTTCCCCTGACATTCCCGCTCAAGTGTATCTGCTTCACCCTATCCCAGGAGGGCAGTCTGGAGCTGTGGTCTGGCCAGTGTTTTGGGGGAGAGGGAGCAGTAGGGGCCTTGAAATCTGATCTTTCTGGAGACCCTCCCAATCATACTCAGGTCCACACAAAGTGTACCCTTTACTGCAGGACCCAGACGCATTTAAGGAAGATGGCCATGTTGGGGCAGGGCATGTGGAGAGGAAGGAGGCCCCAGTGCACCAAGGAATGGAAGTACACTTCACGGGCATATTTTGGCAAGAACTCCAGACCACACTTCATCAACAAAAAGCAATGAACAGTTCCTTGGAGTGGGGGCCTATTGCCTTCCCTGCCTGCCTGATACATAACTCCCACCAAACACTGGGCAGGTCTCCCTGAGGAAAGTAAGCCAGTCCTGGGTCAGGCTGGGATCCCCAAAGGGCAAGGTCTGAGCCCCAACACTCACTCAACAAACACTTACTGGGCTATGTGCCCAACACAAGTTGTAATGTTGAGGAAGACGGACATGGAACCAAGCTCTGGTCCTCACTCAAGCTGGAGAGATATCATAACTGGGCTGTTTCTATATGATGTGCTGTGACAAGAAAGAACCCAGGGGTTGTGAGATCAGCTCAGAAAACCTTGGACAGTCAGGAGATAACCAAGTAGGCAGTGGAAAGGAGAGGGAAAGTATTTCAGGCAGAAGGAACAGCATATTCAAAGACAGGGGAGAGGGAGAGTGTAAGATGCAAAGTGGCTCTGTCTTGCTGAAGTGGGCAGTGAGGAGAAAGACAGTTGCAAGAGAGGACTTTGGAAAGGCAGGCAAGGGCCAGGGCACGAAGAACTAACAGTCATGTCAAGGACCCTGGACTTTATCTAAGACCCTGGCAGACTTCCCTGGTGGCGCAGTGGTTAAGAATCCACCTGCCAATGCAGGGGACATGGGTTCAAGCCCTGGCCCAGGAATATCCCACATGCAGCGAAGCAATTAAGCCCATGAGCCACAACTACTGAACCTGCACGCTGCAACTACTGAAGCCCGCGTGCCGCAGCTACTGAAGCCTGCGCGCCTGGAGCCCATGCTCTGCAACAAGAGAAGCCACCACAATGAGAAACCCGCGCACTGCAAGGAAGAATAGCCCCCGCTCACCGCAACTAGAGAAAAGCCCGTGAGCAGCAACAAAGACCCAATGCAGCCAAAAATAAATAAATGTATTAAAAAAAAAAAAGACCCTGGCATCACTGAAGGGTTGTGAGCATGATCACATGCCCACTCTCCCTCCCAGGACACTGGTAGGTTTGGGCTCCTTGGCCAAACATCTGTGGCTGATGCTGATTAATGGCGTGTTTCCCCTCCTAAAGTGAGTCTGAATTTGGTCAACACACATTCATAGGAATATGTCTGCCCTGCAGCCCGGCCCTGGGGCTGCTGAGTAGAGGAAGGAAAGTGGCATGGCCCACCCCCCACCACTCCACTCAAGGGAAAAGCCTCCACATAAGATAGAAACAGGAATTAAACATGTCTCTGAATATAAAGAAGAAAATGACTTAAATTATCCCTTTTTCTTCTCCCTACAGTCACAAGATGCTGGGCGTTTGGTCTTAACTGGAGTCCTCAGCAAATTCCTCACCCAGTTCCACTGCCAAGGAGTCAGGCTTTCAACTTCCCTCCTCCCTACCCCGGGTTTTTCCCTTCAGTGATAAGCAACACAGTAGCTAGTCAGCTTATGTTAACTAAAGGCCAAAATGCCCAACTGAGGACAAACAAATTTAGTCCATCTATGTGATTCTTTGTGTCAACCACTGACTAGGACAGCCTTAACTGAACATGCATTTGTCATGTTCAGTCTCCTGTCCTGGGTTAAATGACATCTTCCCAATGTGATGCAAGGGAAATGGGACAGGTCTGTAACAGCTAATAATACTCACCCCAATCCTCATTAAGCACTTTTCATTGGGATCTCATTTAACCGTCATAACACTATGAAGTAGGTATAACTGTGTCCATTTTACAGGTGAGGAAAGTAAGGCTCAGAGAGGCTCAATAACTTGCTCACGATTATGCAGCTAATAAATGGTAGAACTGGTATTGGGTTGGCCAAAAAGTACCTTCGGGTTTTTTTTTGTTTTTTATAAATTTATTTATTTATCTTTAGCTGCGTTGGGTCTTCATTGTGGTGCGTGGGCTTCTCATTGCGGTGGCCTCTCTTGTTGCAGAGCACAGGCTCTAGGCGCATGGGATTCAGTAGTTGTGGCTCGCAGGCTCCAGAGCGCAGGCTCAGTAGTTGTGGAGCACGGGCCCAGTTGCTCCAAGGCATGTGGGATCTTCCCGGACCAGGGCTCGAACCCGTGTCCCCTGCACTGGCAGGCGGACTCCCAACCACTGCACCACCAGGGAAGTCCCAGTACCTTCGGTTTTTGAGTAAAAATAAAAGACACATTTTTCAATTTCACCAAGAACATTATTGAGCAACATATTCACCATCTTGTCCCACTACCTTCTGCCATTTTTCAGGCACCTTCATAATTCCATCTTCCCAAAACTTTTTACCTTTTTGAGCAAAGAACTGTTCCAGGTGCCTTTTACAGTCTTCCAGGGAATTGAAATTTCTTCCATTAAGAGAATTTTGTAAAGACCGAAATAAACGGAAATCCAAAGTTGCAATGTCTGGTGAATACGGCGGATGAATCAGAACTTCCCAGCCAAGCTGTAACAGTTTTTGCCTGGTCATTGAAGAAACATGAGGTCCTGCGTTATCCTGATGGAAGATTATGCATTTTCTGTTGACTAATTCCAGACACTTTTCCTCGACTGTTGCTTTCTAATTGGGAGCAGTACTTGTTGGAATTAATCATTTGGTTTTCCAGAAGGAGCTCATAATAAAGGGCTCCCTTCCAATCCCACCATACACACAACATCATCTTCTTTGGCTGAAGACGGCCTTTGGTGTAGTTGGTGGTGGTTCATTTAGCTTGCCCCACCATCTCTTCCGTTCCACATTATTGTACAGTATCCACTTTTCATTGCCCATCACAATTTGTTTTAAAAACGGACCATTTTCATTATGTTTAAGTACAGAATCACATGCAGAAATACAGTCAAGAAGGTTTTTTCGCTTAACTTTTGTGAAACCCAAACATGAAAGTGATTCACATAACCAAGCTGGTGCAAACGATTTTCACCGCTTGATTTGGATATTTTGAGTATGTCGGCTATCTCCCGCGTGGTATAATGTTGATCATACTCAATTAATGTCTCGATTTGATCGCTATCAGCTTCAACTGGTCTACCCGACCATGGAGCATTGTCCGGCAAGAAATCTCCAGCATGAAACTTCACAAACCACTTTTGACACGTTTGATCAGTCACAGCACCTTTTCCATACACTGCACATCTTTTTTTGCGTTTCAGTTGCATTTTCACCTTTCTTGAAATAATAAAGCATAATATGCTGAAAATGTTGCTATTTTTCTTCCATCTTCAATATTAAAATGGCTACATAAAAATTCACCAATTTTGATAAGTTTTTTTTTAAATGCACGCTGATATGACAGCTGTCACAATACAATCTAACAAAATTGTTCTGAATGAATTTAAAGACAACAAAGTACTACTAGAGCCATCTTACGGAAAAAAACGAATGAACTGTTTAGCCAACCCAATATTTGAATCAAGGTAATCTTGCTACAGAGATTAAGCTCTATATGTTAACTACTGAACAAACTCATTTATTTGTTAACAAATATAATACATTCAAATGAGTAGCCCTTCAAAGTCATCACCTTGGGAGGGAGGCTACATATTTATTATGAAACCACCCTCAGGCAAGGCTTCACATGCTTAGAGCACACCTCTTCAGAATGGCCTCCAGCACTGTCTAACAGCTATATAAGGAAATCTCTCTTTTGACTTCTCTTTTGACTTCATTAACACCTCTTCCTTCTGACCCAAAGCAGCACCACCCAGAGTGATAACCCACCTTTATCCATCCTACTTTCCATGACTCACACTCTTGGCTTTCAAAAATCAAACCCACAAGCAGAAGTTGATGATGATCTACTTTGAGGGACATTTAAAAGAACAAGTAAGTCATGGACCCTGAAAGTCATTCTCAAGAGGCATCCAGGCTTGAAGCACTCACAATAACATGGGAATCAGGACGTGACTGATTCCCAGTAGACCAAGAAGGTCTACTTTGAAGAATACTAATTCTTACCTGCTTAATAATAATATTAGAAGTGAGAACACACAACACTATAGGACTGTACATAACATACTATGTGGGTGCACACACATAAGACAGTGAGTGTGCCTGCCCTCCACTGAGCAGGGATAACCCCAAAGCAAGAGTCATTTCTCCTTTCCCATGCCCAAAAGACATAGAAAATGTACAATAGGTGGCTGTTGACCAATTTACTGACCTGAAGTGAAGGGTTATTACACTATAAATGACAAGCTATCAGAAGGCAAGATCTACATGTTACCTTGCTTGTTCTTTGCAGTTCACAGCACCACTGAAAGTTACTAAAAATATTAACATTCTTTTTAAAAACCTGAATAAGACAAGGATGTGTGTCATTGATATTTCTATCCAACACTGTACTGGAGATTGACAGTGCAGTAAGGCAAGAAAAAAAAATTAATAGTTTTAAGTTATGCTGTCTAATACAATAGCCACTAGATCTCTATAGCAATTTAAAATTAAATTAAGCATTTAGTTTCTCAGTATTACTAGCTACATTTCAAGAGCTCAAAGGCCACATGTGGCTAGTGACTGCCAAACTGGACAGATGTCTAAAACATCTTCATTATCGTGGAAAATTCTATTGGACAACGCTGGTCTGAGGATTAGAAAGGAAAAAGCAAAATTCTCATTCTTTTGGTATATAGGATTATACACATAAAATTCCAAAATACCATTAGAACATAAATTAATGTGGTATATTAATAGATATAGTATTAGAGTTAAAATAATAATTTAGCAAGGTAGCTAAAATCAATAAATAAAAATCAGTTATAAATACCCATGACATTTTGCACATAACTAGAAAAAATAATCTTAAAATTTATATGGAGGGCTTCCCTGGTGGTGCAGTGGTTGAGAGTCCACCTGCCGATACAGGGGACACGGGTTCGTGCCCCAGTCCAGGAAGATCCCACATGCCGCGGAGCGGCTAGGCCCATGAGCCATGGCCGCTAAGCCTGCGTGTCCGGAGCCTGTGCTCCGCAACGGGAGAGGCCACAACAGTGAGAGGCCCATGTACCGCAAAAAAAAAAAAAAGAAAAGAGAAATTTATATGGAACCACTAAAGATCCCAAATTGTCAGTGAAATTTGAGAAAAAAGAACAAAGCTGGAGGTATCACACTCCCTGACTTCAGACTATACTACAAAGCTACAGCAATCAAAACAGCATGGTACTGGCATAAAAAGAGACACATAGATCAATGGAACAGAACAGAGAGCCCAGAAATAAACCCACACACAATTAATCTTTGATAAAGGAGGCAGAATATACATGGAAAAAAGACAGTCTCTTCAGTAAGTGGTGTTGGGAAAACTAAACAGCCACATGTGAAAGAGTGAAATTAGAACACTTTCTCACACCATATACAAAACTAAACTCAAAATGGATTAAAGACCTAAACGTAACAATGGAAACAATGAAACTCCTAGAAGAGCATAAGCAGAACACTCTTTGACATAAATTGTAGCAATTTTTTTTTCAATCAGTCTCCTAAGGCAAAAGAAACAAAAGCAAAGACAAATTTAATTTAATTTAACCTAAAAGTTTTTGCACAGCAAAGGAAACCATTAACAAAACAAAAAGCCAGCCTACCGAATGGAAGAAAGTATTTGCCAATGATAGGACCAATAAGGGGTAAATATCCAAAATATATAAACAGCTCATACAACTCAATATCAAAAAAGCTATCAACTCGATTAAAAAATGGGCAGAAGATCTGAATAGACATTTTTCCAAAGAAGTTATACAGATGGCCAACAGGCACATGAAAAGATGCTCAACGCAGCTAATCATCAGAGAAATGCAAATTAAAATGACAATGAGATATCAGCTCACACCTGTCAGAACAGCTATCATCAAAAAGAACACAAATAATAAATGTTGGTGAGGATGTGGAGAAAAGGGAACCCTTGTGCACTGTTGCTGGGAATGTAAATTGGTGCAGCCACTGTGGAAAACAGTATGGATGTTCCTCAAAAAATTAAAAATATAACTACCATATAACCCAGCAATTCCATTCCTGGGTATATATCCACAGAAAAAGAAAACACTAATTTGAAGAGATATTTATACCCCAAAGTTCACTGCAACATTGTTTACAATAGCCAAGCTGTGGGAGCAGCCTAAGTGCCCATCAACAGATGAATGGATAAAGAAGATGTTAGATAGATAGGTAGACAGATATAAAATATATAGTTATATAGTTATATATATTATATATATAATATATATATACACACACACAATGGAATTTTACTCAGCCATAAAAAAGAATGAAAATCTGCCATTTGCAACAACATGAATGGACCTAGAGGTTTAGTGAAATAAGTGAGACAGAGAATGACAAATACTCCATGTTATCACTGATATGTGGAATCTACAAAATAAAACGAATGAACAGAACAAAACAGAAATAGACTCAGATATAGAGAACAAACTAGTGGTTACCAGTGGAGAGAAGGAAGTGGGAAGGGGCAAGACAGGGGTATGGGATTAAGAGATACAAACTACTATGTATAAAATAAATAAGCAACACGGATATATTGCACACAGCAGGGAAATATAACCATTATTTTGTAATAACTTTAAATGGAGTATAAGGTATAAAAATGTTGAATCACTATGCTGCACACCTGAAACTAATATAATACTGTAAATCAACTACACTTCAATTAAAAAAAAGATGCAGTTATAATTCTATACACGGGGAACAATTTGAAAATAAAGTATTTTAAAATTACCATTTAAAAGAGTATCCAAGAGCAATAACAACAGTAATCATACCCACTTATCTAGTAATAAATCTAATAAAAGATGTTTAAGGACTTTATGGGGAAATATTTAATCATGAGTATCACTAATCTCTTACCTAGTACTGCTCCACTCATTGTCTTCATTCTACCCTCAGATTGTCCTGATTTTCCAAATGCAGGGCCCAGAGAATGTGCAGACATGACCAGGATCGTAGAAGACCCCAGCAGGTCGCCCAGGCCCCTCAAGTCTGATACATACACACACACACACACACACACACACACACACACACTGCCAGGGCGTTCCCTGCCCCACAAACCCTTGTGCCCAACTATCCCCCTAATACCTCACCTCGTTGTATAAATCACTGAATTCCTCAACCACATCCTTGGGGATCCTGCAGCCATGGTTGGTGAGGTAGCAGGCCACGCCATTCTTGGAGTAGAGGCTGATGCGGCCCACACTGCGCTCCCCATCAGTTGTCTCTTCCAGAAGGCCATTGGCTTCTGCTAGATGATAGATGGGATTCCCGTGGGAGCCATGGATCCACGTGGCTCCCAGCTCAAAGGTGGCGTGTCCTGATGGCGACAATAGGCTCTTATAGGGGCAAGGAAGAGAGCCAGAACACTGCCTCACCCTCCTTCCTCCAAGAGGATCCTTCCATCCCCAACAACAGGGGGAAGGAAGGGGATTAGGTACCGCTCTAGCAACGAACCAAAATCTTCAGTGAAAATATCTCAGTAGAAACCACATGTGGCACAAAATGGATTCTACTTTATAGCTAACTTCTACCCTGAATAACTCTATGATCTGACACCAAGTCATCTCACTGGAATAATTAGAAGACTCTCCTAAGATAACACCAGACAACAGACCTCTCCTCCTCCTCAGGAGAACTTCTATGGGTACCAGTGGGTACAATGGGCCCAGTGAGGGGAGCAAGGATCCTTGAAATACCCAGTGAGGAGGTCCAGCCTTCCAGACCCAAGGTCCCCATTTGGCCTTATTCCAATTCCTCAAAATCCAGTGGCCCAAGAGTCTAAGCCACTCTGCCAGATGGAAAATGGTCACCTCCCAACACAGTCTGGGGCAGAAGAAAGAAGGCAAACATTCCAGTTTGGAAGACTCCTCCCCAAGGCAGTCTAAAACAGACTTCTGGAGAAAACTAAGCTTTCTCATCCTATGGCACAGGTGGCAGAACCCTAAGAGTCTGACTGGGGCAGAGGGAAACTCCGGGGCCCAGTTGGGACAGGGCTGGTGGCTCATTTTACCACCCCATCCATAGCCAAGGTATCAGATGCTCTGAGGCAAGTTGTCACTGTGCCTGTGCCTATTTCCTCTTCTGGGCCTCAGTTTCCTTTTCTCATGCTGCATGCTGTGATACATTTGTCTCCTCCCTTGCCTAGCTCCCAGGGAAGCTGAAACAATGAAAGGAAAACAGGAACATTTTTTGGTGTTTCGTTTTGTTTTTGGAGGCCTGATTCAAGACATCATGTGCGGTAACTTTTTTGCCAAGATGGTCACAATAATCCCTCCTATCCTTACACACATGGCCCTTTGCAATGTGACTTTGCCAGTCCTGCCATCAAGAGATGGAGTCTTTCCGCACCCCTTGACTCTGGTCTTGGCTTGTGACTTGCTTTGATTAACAGAATGCAATGAAAGCAATGTTTGTGGTTTCAGAGCCTAGGCCTCAAGACACCGTGTGGCTTCCACTCTCTAGACTGTGACCACCATGAAGAGAAACCCAAATTTCTGGAGCCACAGAATAGCAGCAAATAAAATGATGTTGTTTTAAGCCACTACATTTTAGGGTGGTCTGTTAATGCAGCAATAGTTATCTAATACACTATAACAGACAACACTCACCCCTCACCCCAGGAACTGGGCATTTCTCTTTTTTGTGTCTTCTCTTTCCTGGGCTGCTTCTAATTAAACCATCAGTTACTTAAAAAAAAAAAAAGAAAGAAAAGCTCTGTGTGCATCTATGTGCCAAACACAGAGCAAGAGAAAACACAATCAAGATCAAGCCACAGCCAGCAAGACAGAATTTCCTGGTGACTCTGGAATCAGAGGCAGCAATGTGTGGGTCCCTTTGTCCAGGGAAAGTGGGCAGACCAGAAGGCACGAAAAGCTAGAAACCCAGTGCCCTTCTTCCTCCACGGGGTTCCTGGGGGGTGGGGGTGGGGGGCACTGGGGACATTTATTACTAATTCTCCTTTAGAGCCTCAGGCTCCCCAAGGTCTTTTGCCTGGTTTGAGCTCCCAATAGGAGCAAAAGGGGCCTGTACCCTCCCCAGGGTGCACCAGGGAGCTCCAAGTCATAGTCACCGGGCAGTGATGTCCAGGCATGGGGTATCCAGGCATAAGCAGGAACGAGGTGAGCAGCTCAAGGTCAGCAGCAAGGTCAGTGCTCCACTCCATCCCCCAAGCTTTACAAGGAGGTGGGGTAGCCCAGAGTACACCTCAGTCTGAGGATGTTTCCTGCCCTCTCCCACAGGCCTCTCACCTTTGTCATCCTTGTTACATCCTGCATCCAAAGGGTACCAGGCACCATCTCCACATCTACCTCACGGTGTCCTTGGGGCTTCTGGTCATCGCCGCTGCCCTTACCACCGGGATTCACAGCTAGCATCTCACACTGCTGCAGGTCCAACTGCAGCCTGGGCTTTCAGCCCTGGGTGTCTGCACACACAACACACACACATACGCCCTTGCCTGGATTTGCTCTCCCGTATCCTGGCAGGGTCTGCCTTGATCTGATTCTTCACATATATCATGTGTGCAATTCCATGTGTGCAATTACCCCCTTCCTTCTTTTCACTACCTAGCCAACTCCCCTCATCACCTGAGGTCCACCCAAGCTCCCTCCCCTCTGAGGAAGGCTTCCTGCCATGTGCATCCCCTCAGCCTCCTGCAGCCCCATCCTTTCCACCTCCCTCCCTTCTACAATCACTTCCCTGCACAGCACGTCTCGGCTGCCAACTACCACTGAAACTGGGCTGTTTGTCCTCCCATCTTCTGCTTTTATGTCAGACCCTGAATGTCTTATCAAGATTCAAGAACCACAAATGGAGCCATCCCATCCCTAAGGCTCCTAGTCAGCCAATCAGGTGTTGAGCAAAGAGTCTCAGGGCTTCCCAGCTGGCTGTCCCCAGGTTTGCACATGCCTTGGACTGCACTTTCATCCTCACTGCCAACACATACTCCTGTGTGTGCCAGGGGAAGACAGACATAATTTCACATACACCTTCCAGGAAATACTCTAAGGGAAGACTTTTAATGTGATCAAAGTTTTTGAAAGAAGAGAGAAGGTTGCTCCTCAACCTCTGCTTATTCTAAGTCTGTCCACCTACTTCTCTGAGCCAATTGCCCCATTCATCAAAAGTAAGCACACAGAATCTGCTTGGCCTTGCTGCCCATGTAGCAACAGACACAAAATCCTCTGGAGGGTCAGTGTAGCCCACACACTCCAGGCCACCATGAGTGGTCCCACTGGGCCATTTTCATGGTCAGACCCCCTGGATGGGAAACCCCTCTGACTTCTACCTGCATTTCAGGCAATTTCCCACCCTCTAGGACCCCTGGCAAAACCTGCCCAGCCCTAGGGTATGTCTCTTATCTGGCTGCTTTCTGCAGAGGCCTTATTTCTCTGCAACCTGGAGAGACCCTCCTCCTCGACAATCCTAAGACCTGCCCATCACTCACAAGGAGGCCCAAAGTCTTCTTCCACCTCCATTGCCCTTACCTCCTATTGTCCCAGGGCTAGCGCTCAGTCATGATATCACTAATTCATACTCAAAAGTTAACAACTAATAGAAACTTGCAGAATTCCCCTTCTTGCGAAATAGAAACCAGTCTACCCACTGCGAAGTTTGGTCCTGGGTGTCCTTTCCCTCCTAAACACTGTGAACTCTAGATCGTGTTCCAAAGATAGAGGCCAGAGCCCCATCCTGCCCACCTCAGAAGGGTGCTGAGAGGGGCAAAGGAAGGGAAAATGCCCAGGCAGCATGCATGATAGAACACTAACCCCCGGGAAGAAGATAAAATAACGAGATTTCAGGCTAGGTCAGGGCACTGGGAGATAAGAAGTGACCTTAGGAGATGACTGGACTGAGGTGAACTGAGGCACTTACCAAGCTTCACGCTCTGTACGCGGCCTCCAATGCGGCTGGAAGCCTCAAGCACAGTGACATCCGTAAAGCCCTGCTCCAGAAGTGCTTTGGCAGCAGCCAGGCCAGCCAAGCCGGCGCCGATCACCACCACACGAGGCTGTCCCCTTCTCCGCAGGCCACGACTGAGAGGGTCATCCGCACTGTCACCACTGGATTCACAACTTTGCATACCGTCCACACTCGCCTCCTAGGAACCTGCAGGGGGCAGGGGGTCACAGCTCACCTGCTCTGCCTTCACTTCCCACCTGCCCCAAGAGATGCTCACAGGCTCTGCCTTCAAGGGGGGACCCTGAGCCCTCTCAAGCCCTTCCGAGGACCTGGGCAAGAAGAGCCAACTCCAAAGGATGTGGGGAAGGAGGGAGGGAGCCACAGGGAAGGAAACAGGCAGGGAGGATGCACCGTGGGCCCCCATCAGCAAAAAGGAGAGCTGACAGCCCACCCCAAACCCCTGAAATCCATCAATCCCATCTCAAACCTAGTAGGCACCGCCTCTTCCCCAAGGATGAGACAAGAGTCAGTAAGACAAGAGTCTTGGTCTTGTATGACCAAGAAGGTCAAAATCAGGAGAAACTGATCCTGGTGCTGCTAACCCTGGACCAACACCGCCTAGCACAGCCCAGCACAGCCCAGTACCACTGCTGTGGTCCAGCTCACACTGACCTCAGGATGCTCTCATGAACCCCAGGATGCTTGTACAGACCTCAGGGTGCTGGAGCCAACCCCAGGATACTTGCACACACTGCACTAGACCCTCTGCTCTCCCTCCCTCCCCTGGCCCTTCCCTGGCACTCACTCTCCCTTGCCCTGTCTTCTCTTCTCCTCTTGCTTTCAGCTAGTTTTTCACAGCCTCAATGAGGTGGCAGTTTGGTAGGCAGGACACAGTCCCACCCTCCCCCCAGAAAGTGCCACGAGGCTGGTATCAAATGAACCTCTGCTATTCCGGGTAGGTCTCCAGTTTTTTTTTCCCAGGCCACCCAGCCCCTCAGTCACCACAAAGCAGTGAAGAGCCCAGGAAACAGTGGACCGTGAGGACCCGTGGCACCAGAGGCCAGACATCAAATTGACAGTTACGCTAAGCCAGCTTGCTCAGAGACGCCAGCCTAGGGAGCTGACGGGAGGCCAAGGGGGTCCGTGAATCTGGCCCCAGGGCTGGGAGAGGCTACCCTTCTATTCCTGGAGTGACTACAAGGGTTTGAAGGTATCTGTGGGCCATCCCAAGGGGCCACTCAGATCTGATCCTGTCTGCATTCCTTTCCTGACCCAAGCTGCCTAAGGTTTCAGTGGCAGAAGTTGCATACTGTCCAGTTAGTTACCCATACCATCCATAGTATCCAGGACCTAACAGAGGAGTGAGTGTGAGTGGAAAGTAGCTGCTGGGCAGTGGACAGGGGGCATATAAAAAGCTGTCACCCATACCTAATCAAGCTAAGTAAAACACTTCCTATGACACAGCAGTCCCACTCCCAAGAATACACCCAAGAGAAACAGGGTATACTCCACCAAATAGACATAGAATGTTCCTAGCAGCTTTATTCATGATAACGAAAAACAAATATCCCAAAGGTCCGTCAACAGAAGAATAGATAAATATATTGTGCTATTTGTAGCATATTCATACAAGGGAATATTCTTCAGCAATAAACAGAACTAAACTACTCTCAACACTATTACATTGAACAAAAGAAGCCAGAGACAAAAGAGCTCCATACGGTATGACTCCATTTACGTGAAATCCATAAAGAGGTAAAATGAATCTGTGATGACAGAAGAGAGACTGGGAGGAGGGGAATGAGTGAAAAGGGTCAGAAGGGAACTTTCTGGGGTGGAAGGAATATGTATCTTTATATGAATGGTGGTTACACAATGTACATAGTTGTATACTTAGGATTTGTGCCACTCACTGCATATATGTATGCATATACATCTCAATAACTATTCAGATATTCATTCCTGGTTCACTATAAAAAATAAAATAAAAGCTGTGCGCTAACTTCCTCCTTCACACGCCTCAAGGTCTGACCACTGAGATTTCCACTCCACCTCTAACATCTTTTTATCACAGATTTTAGAAGGGGTCTTTTTCTAAATATTCTCAGTCTGAGAAGCTGCTCCTTGCACCTCCCCCGCCCACTTCACCTGCCGATGCCACACCTGGGCACGGACAGGAATGTCACCCCACTCCTGCTCTCAAACTCCCTCCAAACTACACCCCACCCCCACCCCCGGGCGGCCAACTCGGTGCGGGACTGGTTCCCTAGAGGGCCGGAAGGTGGCGCCCGAGGCCCAGAAACCCTCAGAGGCAGGGGCTCCCCACACAGCCTGGATCCCTGCCTTCTTCTAGGAGAGCCTGTGTCCCGGCTTTCCCATTCCTCCCTCCTATGTCTGTCTGTCCTTCTGCGGTCCACCTCACCCCCCACCCCCGTCCCAGTGATGTTCTGTTCGGCCTCCTGGGAGCATGGAGGTCAGAGCTGGCGCAAGCCCTTACCTCCCCTCCCCCTTACCCTTCCTTCTCTCCCCCTCTGCCACCTTCCCGTCCCTCCCCCAGGTTCTGGCGGAAGACTAGAGGACTAAAATTAGAGGTGGGGGTGTGGCTGACTGCACCAGAGGCCAGCAGGGAGGAAGAGTCCGCCCCGCGGCGCTGGCAAGGAGCGTGCTCTGCGTCAGGTTTGTAAACACACAGGGAGCTAAGAGCTGCTGCTATCGGCCTCCACAGCTGGGCACCCTGCTATGCTAAGCCAGAGTCGAGACTGCCCACCTCGCCCCCACGCCCCAGTTCCCCAGGACTGGGGGGCTCCGCCTGTGCGCTGCTCTCTAGGCCTCCAGTCCCACCCCCAGCCTGAGGCGGCCCTCCCCAAAACAACCACTTTTACACAGTAAAGGGGTGGGATCGCTACAGTGGTTTTCAGACCTTACTGGTGGAACCCCTTCTCGAAAAGCTCCTGTGGAGACCAGGGTGTAACTGGGTTGAAACTGGAGTTCCCGCTACCTCCGGAGGTCCCTAAGGTCTCATGGCAGAACCTCCCAGGCTCCCTGGAGCACCACCTATGAAAACCCAGGGATTAGGGTAAACTGCAGCCTTGGGTAGAGGTAAGGAATGCTTGGGGCAGTGGTGCATTCCCAGGGGGCTACCTGAACTTCCTGGCTTCCCAGCCTCCCTTTCCTTCTCTCTGAAGTGGCCCAGCTTGTCCTAACTGCATTATGTGACAGTTAAATAAGGCCCTATATGGATGTCAAGAGACTGTCAGCATTTTTAAGAGCCTTGTGCGGGAAAATCATTTGTAAAGTTCTGTAGCTAAATTATGAATACACTGCCTTTAGTACAGGCTTCAGGAATGGATTGTGGGAAATGCAGGCAGGCAGTCTGCCTTTAAGATGAACACAGAAAGGACCCCAAGTTCCCAACATATTAGAGACCTTCAACTCAAAGAGACATCACACATATGGTGCCATGGTGGGAGCAAGTAAACAGGGACCATATAGGTCACCTATTCCCCTGGCCCTCACTGCTAACCCCATAGTTCTGTCTCTCCGCAGGCCTTGTCCCAGATGAGCCTGTCAACCCCTGGGGCTCCCGCAAGAAGCCAGAGAAACCACATGCACAGTCCACAGATGGCAAAAATGAGGCATCTGCCTCATGGTCTCCCATAATGGCCCATGGGGCCAATGTACCCTGGGGTCCAAACTGAATGGAAGAGAGAAAACTGTATGTAGCAACACCCACTGTGTGCTGGGCCCTCAGCTAAATGCTGAACTGGAGTTTTGGGCCCTCTTATCTCAGGATGTGGGGCGGGGGGGGGCACATTTGTTTTCTGTTGGTTTGTGTCATCTCTTCCTTTGGAATTTTTTTAATCTTATGAGAAAATGCCTAAGAAGAATCACTTAATGTTCCTTGGTGCCTCCCTGTCCTTCTCTTGCCTTCAGTAAATTAAATAAATAAATAACATCCCCCTCCTTGATCTGTATGCACAGGAGAAACAGAACACCCTGAACTTTTTTGAGCAGATAAAGGAGAGAAGAAAAAAGTGTTGGCTCAGCCAGGCAGGGAGGGGGAGGAGGGAGGCACAGGGCAACAGACACTTGCCTACTTGCTCCTGTTTCCAAGGCAAAATAGGGGTGGGAGGCTAGGGCCGCTGTGTCCCCAGGCAGGCCATGCCTAGCAGCTTCAAGAAATCAGGTCCACCCCCATTCAACATGCCCAAATGCCCCACTGCCTCCCACCCTTACCCCACCCCGCTCCACCCCCACCCCCACTTCTCTGGCCTGCAGGCCACCACCTCCCCCTGCAGGCCAGAGCCAACACTACCCTGACTGAACCTGCCCAAGAAGCCAAATTGGAAAGAAGGCAGCAGGGAAAGAAGAGGGAAGAAAGGTCCTGTCCCATGGCAGGGTCACCAAAGAAGGATGGATGAAGATTAGGAGGCCCTGGGAGTGAATCACAAGAAGGGTCAGTGGCCCAGGTTGGTGCAGGACACCCCTTCCTCCTCAGTGTTGGAGTCCACTTCAGCTCATCAGGCAATCAGCAGGTCACTTCCCTCCTTAACACTGACCACTACAACAAAAACAATGCCACAAGGGGCCCAGCCTCCCAGGTGCCCCATACCCTTACAGAGTTGCCCCTCAGAAGAAACAAAAGAAGTCTGCCCATCCTTGGCTCCCTTCTGAACACCGCCTACTCCCAAATATGTCTGTCTCCCTGTCCTTTCCCCAAGGTCACTCCAGGATGAATGACCATTTCCCAGAGAAGAGTATGGCCAAGGTATTTAGCCCACCTGGACCTTAGGGTCCAGACTCCAACAGCTGAAGCACTCTAAAATGGGCCCATCCCAGGACTTCCCTAGCAGTCCGGTGGTTAAGACTCTGTGCTTCCAACGCAAGGGGCACGAGTTGGATCCCTGGTCAGCGAACTAATAAAATCCCACATGCCGCATGGTGTAACCAAAAAAAATTAATTAATTAAAAAAAAAATGGGCCCACCCTTTCCAATAAGCAGGCTTCTCTCCTCCAAGCCACACATTTGCTCATGTGAGCTCTGTCCAGGGCTTTGGGGGCCACCTGCACCTTCCCCATCAGGGACTTACAAGTGTCACCTCCCAACAGATACTCCTAGTGCCCTAGGGCAGCAACCCAACCTCAGTTTCCCTGAAGGAATCCCTCTCTGCCTCAGGCTTCTAACAGGAGGAAGGGAGGGGGAGGGAAGCTGGGGTACTGGTCCTGAGGAATCTCTCTGGACTGCCTGGCAGTTTGGGGGCGGGGGGGGGGGCCTGCAGATTTGGATTCTCGAGGACCCCCCAGACAATGCAATTATTCTTCAAATGTAAAAAACGCCCAGAAATCCCAGACCAGCTGCTTTGCACAGTGGCCCAGACAAAGGGACTCTGTGTCTGCCCATGAGGCTCCTCCCACCCGTAAAACCCAAGGAGAGACTGAGCCTGAACTCCTCCCAGCCAGACCCTCCCAGTCTTCCTCACCCAGGCCAGTCAGCCAGGAAGTGAAAGAAGTCGGATTTCTGGGCCAGGCCTGGCCAGCCACGGAAGGTAGATTGGGGTGGATAAACATGGGGACAGGGCAGGAGCAGCCTGTCAGCCCAGAAGGCACAGGGGGAAGGGAGAGAACATTGGCCTGGGAGCCCAGAGACCTGGATTCGGGCCCCAGCTCAGTCTCTCTTGGCAGGTGACCCCAGACCAGTGTCTTCCCTTCTCTGGGCCTCACCTGGCCAATACCTCTGAACTCACCCCAAGGACACAGCATCTGTACCCCGCCTCCTGGACGTAGTTATCTAAGCCCCGTCTGATGCTTAACTGCCTGCCTCCTTCAGTCTTTAAACTTTCCCATCTGTAAAATGGGGATACAGCTACCTGGTGGGACTGCTGGGAGAATTAAATGATAGCACAGGTAAAAGGTGTGGCCACCTGCCAGGGCCCCCTCAGAGTGGGAGGGAGAGGGAGGATAATCCCCAAAGAAACTAGTACGGAGGAGGGAGCCACCTGTCCCAGGACCCAGAGCTCCATTTCATGTGTAAAAGAACCCAAGTCTTCACCTGAGCTTAGACTCCAGCCTCAACCTTGGCCCCAACCCTAATATCAGAGTGGACCTTGATATTGACATCAGTCAGACTATCCCACAGCCTGTGTTTGACTGACCCCCAACCCTGACTCAGCCTGACCATCCCACCAGTCTTGGCCAGAGAAGGGGTGGGGAGTAGGCATCAGATACAGTGGCCGTTAGCCAACCCTAAGCTCAATCAATAAAAGAGACAAGGCACGGGGGCCTCGTTCTGCAGAGCCCTCCAGCCAGCAATGTTCTCTGGCCCTCACAGGCCAACATGAGGAAGGGGCTCTAGGGGCCCCATCTTCCTTCCTGGCACTTAGACTTTTCTCCAAGCACAATGTCTTTATTACCCACACCTGTTCCCTGCAACCAGATGCGTAAAGTCCCTAAAAACACAATTTTAAAAGGCTTTGTAAGCCTTTTTCAGAAGAGAAGTGGGGAGCCTGTATTGCATGGAAAAAGACAGCCCTAAACTCAGTGTTTGAGGGAGGGGAGGCCAGAGCCAAAGGCATGGCCCACAAAGGCACTGGTGGGCAGGAGGGGAAGGTATTCCTGGAGAGGTGAGTGCTCTGGCTGGCTTCTGTTCCCCTTGATGCTCTGCAAGGTGGGATAGACCTGAGTGAATTGTTTCAGGACCCCCAGCTTATAGCTGCCTGCAGAGACAGAAACTGGAGACTACCTGAGTGGGGGTGGAGGAGGGGAAGAAAGCATGGACAGAAGTCAGAGAAAGGGTTGGGTCTTTCTGATGGGCATAAAGCTCAGCTGGCAGTGGAGAGAGAAACAGAGGTGCAGATGGACCAGGGCAGAGTCCAGGACTGCATTCCTGCCCCCATACTCACACCCAAAGAGCTTTATCCCAAACTCCATCCTAGAGATCCCATCCACCTTCAGCAAAAATGAATGGATCACGCTCTGACAATAGATCAGATCAGGTACTAGTCATCTAAGCATCTCCTATGAACCTTTCAAAATCTGGGCCAGCCCCACCAGCTCAGCTTCCATCTCTGATCCATGCATGCCCTGGTTTCCCATCTTTGTGTGTGTCTGCACACAGAGGTCCTAACTGGCCAGGTCACCTCTCTGCAAGCAAGGCCCACATTCTTCCCCTTAGATCCCAGATCTTCCAGAGGCAGGCACAGCCCACGCTCCCTCAGCCCAGAGAGAGGTCAGGGGTCTGACATGATGGCTGCCACTCCTGGAGAAGATGAAATTGCCCAGACAGCAGCTTTTGTCCCTAACCAGCATTCCCTTGGGTGAGTCCATTAGCACCTGAGCTTCAGTCACCCCATCTGTAGAATGGGAACAGTCACCCCTACCTTGAATGAGGCCAGCCCTGACCCCAGACCCTATTAGCCAGTTTCCTTTTCCTCAGCAAAGTCCTAAAGGAACAGGTTTCACTGTGGCTCCCTTTAGCAATCCTTAGGATGAGAACTCATGGCCTGTATTCCCTCCCTCTGAGCAGGATGTGACACCCAAACTCTAAACCCGCCCCCCTAGGAAGTCATCAACCACAGAAATGTAAGAGACCACAGAACTGGTTACTATGCCAGTGACTACATTGGTGTGAGACTGCCCTTAGTGACATCAAATCAGGCCATGAGCAGCGGAGGGCTGATGGGAGATGGTACTCACAGTCACTCACTACCCTGAGAAAGGCTGAATCTGGAGAGAGAAAACCAGCCTCAAGACCATACCAGCCCTGTTCTGAGGCACCCAAGTCACCATGGCCCCTGGGGAACCCCAGGAAGACACCTTTCTTCCTCTCTCTCTCTCCCTTTCCCTCTCTCCCCACCTCCCTTTAGTCTTTCTCTCTTTCTTTCTCTCTCTCTCTCTCTCTCTCTCTCTCTCTCACACACACACACACACACACACACACACACACACACACACACTTCCCTTATGTTTCCCTTGATGACTCAGCTTGCTAAATAGCCTCCTCCTTTGGGAATACCTTATTGCACCATGGTTTTCATACAGGCCCTTGTTTTTGAATACCAGGGGTTTGAGGCTCCACAACTTTTTAGATGAGTGACCTGAGCCTCAGTTTCTTCATCATTAGAATGGGGATAAAGAGTCCCTGCCTCACAGGGTTGAGTGTGACAATGCAGAGTGCTTAGCCCAGAGCCAGGCACGTAGCAGCAATGGTTTTTATATTAGCTTTCCTACAGGCCTAAGTCTGCACACTACCGGGGTCACCACAGGGATGGCTGGGCCAGGACATCAGACATGGGTGGGGATGGGAAATCCAGCCAGTAGAGAGGTCACAGACCCTCCTGCATGATGACTCCAAAGCAAGACCTCCAGGCCTCAGAACTACACCACCCCACAGTGGCACTGCTATGGTCTGATGACGGGGAGGAATAGAGAAGTAAGAGAGAAGGGCCACACCACTTACTGGGGGCACTTGCTCCACCCAGGCAAGGTCTGTGAGGCTGAAACTGCAAAAACAGGACAACCTGTATGGTCACCAGCCTCCAAGATGGCCCTCAATGATCCTCCCCTCATGGTACTCATGCCCTACAGTCCCCTCCCAAGCTGATCTGTGTAGCCAATAGGATATTGTAGAAATATGGAGTGTGACTTTTCAAAACTAGGGCATAATACACACTGTGGCTTCCACCTTGCTCTGTTAGACTGCTTACAAGAGGGGAAGCTAATCACCATGTTGTGAAGAAACCCACATAAGCCCACTGAGAGGCAAGGAACTGAGTCCTACCATCAGCCAAACCATCCTGCTAAGCATGTGACTGAACCACCCTGGAAGCAAATCCACCAGCCCCAGTGAAGCCTTCTGATGACTGCACTCCCAGCCATCACCTTGACTGCAACCTCCTAAGAGATCTCAAACCAGAAACAACTAAACTGCTTCCAAATTCCTGACCCACAGAAACTATGAGGATAATAATTGTTTATTGTCATTTTAAACTACTAAGTTTTGGGGTAGTTTGTTACACAGCACCAGGTAACTAACAGTCAGCAGTTCTCTCTCCTTGGAAACCCCCCAGAGTAGAGACCCCAAGGTAAACTCCCCATCCTACTCAGGGTCCCAGCTCCCTCTTTTCTAAAACTCAGGGCTGGGGTTAAGTGAGCAGAGAGCCTGGCCCAGGCCCTACAGCATACAAGGCCCAGGAGACAGGAATGCCTTCCCAGCCTGTGCATTACACTCACCTGGAGATTTTTACAAAAGACCGATACCAAGCCCGGAGATTGGGTCATCTAAGACTCTTCCGGGTGGGGTCCAAGCATGGAAATTTTTTAAGGACTCTACATGATGCTAACATATAGCCAAGGTTAAGAATCACTTCTCTACAGCAGATTCCAAATGCAGATTCCAGGCCAGCCCAGAACATCTGGGATCTGCCTGTACAGGAGTAGAGGAGGCAGAGAGAGCAGAAAGGCCAGGCAGTACCCAAGGTCCACTCCCCACCTTCCAGCTTAGGCTGAGGGTCTCCCTCTGTCCTCCCTCCCCAGCTGCTGCCCGACTCCCAAAGCACTCTGCATTGAACACCTGTAATGTACCTCTGCTCACAGGGACTGCTCCCTCAGAGAGAACCCAGGGTGCAGGGACGGGGTCTAACTCTGAGTGACCCAGGGAAGACTGTTTTCTCATCTGCAAAATGAGTATTGCCATCACACCTGCTCTGCTCTCTAATAGGTATTAGGCTACCACTCAGAAGTTTTCAGAGAGATTTATTTTTTGTCTCCCTCAAGGCAGTTTCCCACTCCTTCATAGCAGCATTATTCACAATAGCCGAAAGGTAGAATCCACTCAAGTCTCCATCGATGGATGAATAAACAAAATGTGGTACATGCACATAATGGAATATTATTCAGCCTTGAAAAGGAAATTCTGACACATGCTACAACATGGATGAACCTTGAAGACATGATGCTAAGTGAAATAAACTAGTCACAAAAGGACAAATACTGTATGATTCTACTTACATGAGGTACCTAGAGAGTAGTCAAATTCACAGAGACAGAAAGTCGAATGGTGGTTGTCAGGGGCAGGGGAGGGAGGAAATGGGGAGTTAGTGTTTAAAGGATACAGAATTTCAGTTTTGGAAGATGAAAAATAGTTCTGAAGATGGATGGTGGTGATGGTAGCACAACAATGTGAATATATTTAATACCACTGAGCTCTATACTTAAAAATGGTTAAAATGATAAATTTTATGTTATGTATATTTTACCACAATAAAAACAACAAGAACAACAAAAAGCTGAGTGAGTGCTACTCTGTACCAGGCACTCGAGATACTGAAACAGCCAGAAGCCTCCCCTTGGAGGATCAGGGGTGACAGGTGCCACAAAGCAAAGCAGGAAAGGGGAGAGGCAGCTGCTCTGTGTAGGGAGGTCAGGGAAGCCTCTCTGACAAGAGGACACCAGAACAGAGGAAGTGACAGGCAGGAGAGGACCAGAGCGCAAAAAGTGCTATGGTGACCTCCTAGGGACTTGCTGAATGATGAAATATGGGGGTAAGAGCAAGGATGGGGTCAGGATGACTTGGGTGACCAGTCATGACACCAGGACCAACCCTTACAAGTTCTGTGTCAAGTGGTCATCTCCTTTCCCCTTCACAACAAGCCTGTGAGGTAGGAAAGACAAAAAGTTGGTGCAAGACCCACAGGTGGGAGGAGGGCCCCGGTGGTCTGACTCCAGAGCCCAGTTCTCCCCTTGGGGCTATCACAAGAGTTGGGAACGCTTCTCCAGGCCATCTCCCATCGAAGGGCTGAGGCTGCCTCCAAACACACAGCCCAGGGCCCCTCTCCCAGCCCCACTGCATAGGGCATCACATGCAGGCATGGCCCTGACCAGCCCCTGACCTGGGTTAGTGTCCCCACATGGAGATCCACCCATTCAGCAGATGGGGCACTTGAAGCCTGGGAGGTGTGAATTGGCAGATGAAGAGGTAGCCTCCCGGCAGGCTCCTCCCCTCTCCCTGACAGGAGCCACAGGCCTCACAGTTCTGGAGGGAAGGACAGCACAGTCAGCACTTTCCCCTGACTCTTTCAAAACCACTGACAAGAACTGAGGCTTGTGAGACAGCTCAGCCGGTGCAGTTCCCCCTTGCTGGCCCCTCGTGACTCTGCACAAAGCCCGTCTGTGCTTCGGCTCCAGCCCCTGGGGGAGGCGGGGGAGGGAGGGGGGTCTCCTGCAGGCCAATCCTCTCTCCTGAGCCACGGGTGGGTCCCCACTCTGCCCAGCCCAGGACTCGTGCTCCTGGCCCACAGGGCAGACCGTAGCCCTGACAGCAAGGCTGGGCTGTCCAAGGCTTTTGCTGGGTTCAGGCAGTACTTGTGGGAAGAGGGTCCCCTCCACTGTAAACTCTCTTCCTGCAAAGCTCCCTCTTCTATGCTCATCCCCCACCCCCAACCCCCATTCAGCATGGTTTATCACAGAGCAAAGGTGGCGTACATGATCACAACATGGAAAAAGAAAACATCCCCCAAAAATCCAGCCAACAGATAATCTCTATTTATTAAGCCCTTCATGTGCCAGGTCCCACGCTGGGCACTTTCCATTCATGGCATCATTTAATCCTCCCAAACACCTGGTGCCCATTTTATAGATGAGGAAATATCAGAAAGGTTCACAGGTGTGATGGAGGCCACCCAGACAGACTGAGGGGTAAAGCAGGGCTTGAGAATGCTCAGCTCTTCTCTCTCCACCCAGCACTTGCCCACCTCTCAGGCCCTCACTCAGCCTCCCGGGGCAGCAGGCCTAAGGACAGCCCTCAGCCTGGCACTTCTGTCTTACCCGTCCCCACGCACTGACACTGCACACGTTGTACCAGGCACCCGGGGCTAGCAGGAGGTGTCCCCAAGCCTGGCAGCTTACCCCAGCTACACTGCCAAAACTGGGGCTGCCGCCGGGAGATCACCTGCCTCCTGGCCAGGGCGTTAGTCAGGTGGGCTGCAGGCCAGCCACCCTGGTCTCCCTGCCCCACAGGGACTGGCTTAAGGCTGGCCAGACCACAGCCCTTTGCCCTTTATTTTATCCTCCATAAAGAGTGACAAGGATAGTGGTCTAATGGCTTTTGGCAGCACAAAAGAAAATTCTAAGAGCAACTAAATGATAATTCCCTCTAAACAGTCACCTGCTGTTCATCTGGCCCAAGATTTTCCCCTCCTGGTAACTCCAAGGTGGTTTAACTGTGCTCTCCTAACAAGTCCTAGCACAGGATCTCCTGACACAGGATCACCCAATAAAGGGCTCTTCATAAAGTTCAACCCTGAAGCAGAACACCACCCTCCCCCACCCCTGCCAACCTCAGAAAGAGCTGGAACTCGGTCTGAAAAGCCAATGGTGTTCATTTCAAAATGCACCCATGGGCCCCATGATTCAATCCATAAAACACCTATGGAGTTAAGACGCTGAGCTTAGACAATAAACATATTCTTCAAGTTCTTTTATTGAGTTCAAAGAGAGCTTTTGGAATCAAGAAATGTCTGTTCTTATAATTCTATCATCATTGTTACCACTATTTTTCACTGAGTACGTCCAAGGTACAGAGGGCAATGCTAAGCATTTCACGTGGAATATTTCGGTTAATCTTCATGTCTCTATCCCCCTTCTACAGAGGAAGAAACTGAGTTTCAGAGAGTTTCCACAACCTGTCATCTAACATAAGGCACTCCAAAATATACTCAGTAAGATACTAAAGCTCAGGCTTTACTCTTTTTTTAAAACCGAGGAATGAATCAAGTTTATCACCTTTTCTTGAGTTACTTTCTCAGATTAACTCAAAAGTTTTCCATTAATTGTATATGATTTTTTAATTTTCCAAAATAGAAAAGATAAAAGAGATATGTTTATTTAACATTTAAAGGCCTCATTTTAAAATCTTTCCTATGAATGTCTGCCCACTCGTGGTCCTGCGTGTCTCCTACTTAGCTGACTCAAGGTCTAGTTATTTGCCAGTCCACTAGGAGCACCCATCAGTGTCTTCTCCCTAGAGTCAGGAGTCTGGGGGAGCTGGGCTGGGCTGGCTTGGGGAAGAGGTCTGGTTGTGGGTAGGAAGGCATGGTTGAAGGTTTGGAGACGGGCTCTGAGGGGTCTGTGACTTGAGGAAAGGGCATGAAACCAGATGTCCTAGAACCTGGGCTTGAGACCCAGTCGTGCCATTTGCTGGCACTGCCAGTGTTCCCATTTGTGAAATAGCTCATGCCCCGTGGGCCACATGGGGAGGACAGGAATTATGGGTCTACCAGGGCCTGGCACAAGGCTGCAGAGGGTGGCTGGGTTCTTCGTTCTGTTTCCTAATAAATTACAACTCATTTCCAAGTGCTGCTTCTCTTGGTCTTAAATCACACCTTCCTTAACACCCTCCTGCAAGAAGCAGCTAGATGATAAACGAATCTGGACTGAGGGGCAGGGGTACTAGACTTACCCTCGCCGCACAACAGCCAAGCTACCCTGGTCTGATTGAACCCAAATGCTTTTCTTCGTCCTCCCTCCTACTGACCCCTGATTTAGAGAGAGCAAGAAAAAGCCTTGGGCTCCTGCCTATTTGAGGAAGAAAGAGACAGGGTCAAAGGAAGAAGAAAGTGCAGCTGAACTGGGTAAGAAAGCTCGCTGAGCACCCCCTACCAGGGTCTCCCTGAGGGCTGTTGTCACTACGTAGGCCTGTTACCCACATCGCACCATTACAGCAACTTCTGGGTTGCTGTTTGAAATGCTGCACCCCATCACTTCCACCTGAGCTGCTGAACAAAGAGTCCTCACACCTCAGAGGATATGAGGTGTGGTGAGGGGCAAGGCAGGGTGGCCTCACTGACCTTCTCTCCCAGCGACAGGGGAGGCAGGACGAGCACGAGCCCAGGGACTCTCCCTGTCCTACACTTCAGACACCCCTTCCAGGAAGGTGACAAGAGTGAGATTCCTAAACTGTTGGGAAAATGACTCAGAGCTCTGATAATCTGAGGGTCATATTAGCAACTCGCCCCTCCCCATGCTTGAGACATGAAAGCACACAGCAATTCTCTGAGGAAGCCCAGTGAGGGGGGAGGGGTCCTGTACCCCCAACCCACCATCACACCCTGCCACTTTTCTCACTAAACCACTGATCTGATCAAACCACTGCCCTGCTCAAAAACCTTCAATGGCTCCCAGTGGGCTAATGAATGAAGGCAGGTCCCTGACACCTCCTCCCTGCCCTCAGCCCCGCTGTCTCCTACATACACCAACTGGACCCCAGGACTCCCATACCCAGACTAGGCCCACAGGGCCCAGGGTGGCCTGTGAAGTCTCCTCACTCTGCCCAGATATCCCCACCCTGCTAGCCACTCCCTCAGGAAGTCAGTCCTCACTCTTTTCTTGCCTTTCTGGAAAATCACCCCTCTGTTCTAATCAAGACCCTATCCTGAGCCTGACATGCTCTCTGCTGACCTTTGTGCCTCTTAAATCCCTGACGAGTGTCCCCTTCCCTGGGTCCTTCCTGGAGACACTGCCTGCAGCCATGTCAATCACATTGAGAGCAGCCAACAAGAATCTGGGTGTCACAACAACCCTATCAGGGAGGTAACATTATCCCCACGGTACAAATGAGGATGGTGAGGCACAGAGAGGTTTTACCTTCTTGCCCAGGGATCACAACCTCACTCTCTGAGATGAGAGGCTGGGAAAGAACTTGCAGGGCAAGAAGATGGGAGGGAAGGATGGGGTAGGAGGCCCTCCCAGAATCCAGAAGACCCAGGCCTGGCTACTATTGGGTCCCTTGCCCACCCACCCAGTGAAGCAAAGCTACTGCCACTAGAACCCAGGGCGGGTTCTGGGCCCCAGTCCCCTCCAGGCCATCCCTCCCTCTACAGTACCCTTTTCTTCCACTAACTCTCCAAATGTACCCATCCCACCAAGTCCACCTCCCCCAGGAAGCTATTGTTCCATCCTACCTTCCCTCCCTGGCACTTCTGGGCCCACCCATCACCCGTGTTTGTAGTCTCTCATGGAGCAGCATCCTCCCACATCAGCCCTTCCAACCAGGTGTTCTATTGGTCAGTTGGTCATTATTAGGATGTCTTCAAAAAAAAAATTGTCTATGGTCTAATCAGTTTAGAAAACACCAGTTTCTTTTCTACAGCACTTGTCAAAGCCTTTAATTCTCTTAAATGCATTCTGAATCTCCCATAGGATAGTGGAGTGGATTTTCCAGTTTCTACCCTTGTTTGTTCCCTGAACCCTTGAGGTTTCTCAGAACAGTCTTTGAGAAATGCCACCTCCTCCCACCCCCTCAGGACAGCCTGGCACAGCAGGGAGCACATGGGTAGGAATCAAGAGGGGGAGTGGGGGGGGGGTTATCCTTTTAGGAGTTATAAGTGACATTTTGAGAGCTTAGCCTGAAAGCCCCTCTTGGCACTGCCCAGGGCAACAGAACCTCTGCCTTTAGTGTCTGCCCTTCCCACCTTTCTTTGGGTGAGGTGACTGCCTACCCTCCTGCTAGGGTCTAGAGGGACCTCATCTGACCAGTGGTATCAGATACCACCCTTCAGGCTCTGCAAAGCCCAGAGAACAAGGGGTCTTGGGAGATCCCCAAATCAAGCTGGACAGCTCTTCTGGGCAAATTGCTCATTCGACTCCATCATCAGCACGCAAGTTTCAATAGTAAACCAAAATTAAAATGTATTAAGCTGCCATTCTGGGAAGATATAGTGCTCTACTCAACAAACCCTGCAACTCTCCACCCTGCTCCCCAGAGAGGGGACTGAATCCCTCAATTTACAGGAAACTGAGTCCTCAGAGCAGAGCACACACTTGCCTGTAGTGTCTCAGCCAGGGGCAGAGCAGAATGAAGCAACCAGGCCTCCCCACTTCCAGGTGCACTGGGGAGGCGGCCTGAGTGGGATAAGACCCCAACAGCAGCTCATGCAACCATCAGGGCAGCTACAAGGACTCACGCAGGCCAGGCAGGGGTCAGGGATGCTCGCTGGGGGTGAGAGCTCAACAGCTGGGGGAACTTTAGGGGCTTTCAGGGGAAGATGGCATGTCTAAGGCTGGCGTCAGCTGTTTCCCCAATCTCCTTGGCCCAACCCTGGCTGGAGGAAGAGTGCTCACCCCAGATTGGCTAACCACAGGGCCGGGCTTGGCTGTGGGGAAAGATAAGACACCCTACATGCCATCTCCGTGTCACCCTGCCCTGGGGCAGTCGCCTAAAACACTTTCTCATGGTTTTGGGAGCTCCTCAAAGTCAGGCACCCTAGAAATCAGGCCTTTCTCCCAGCCTGAGATCCAAGTCCCCAGAAGCACCTCACCCAGCCCCACCCCGCCAACAGAGTAGCCCCTGCATCCCATACCCTCCACATGCTCCCCTCTGCCCTGCCCCCATACAAGCAGTCTATATGCTTCCCCAACACAGTTCACAGGAGCCAGGACAGTCCCCTTTATCTGTTTCGGGTCTCACCTGATCTGTGCCCATCCCTGTACCTGCCTGGCCCAAAGTCCCCAGTCTCAACCCTCACTACACAAAGATAACCCATGGGCCAGCAGCATCATACCACCCAGGAGCTTGTTAGAAAACACAGAGTCTCAGGCCCCACCCCAGACCTGCTGAATTGGAACCTGAATTTTAACAAGCTGTCCACATGTATGCTAGAGTTTGGGAAGTAATTTTATGGACCACTGCTCTAATCAACTCCTTGCACCTATGGCCTATAAGCTTCGATGGCTCCCCAGGGCCTAGTGAATCAAGTCTAGACTCAGTGGCTTGACAATCAATGCTCTGACTGACTTGTCCAGGGCTCCCCCTCCACCTCAGGAATGCCATCCCCTCCTGTGTCGGTCAAAGCTACCCAAGACTTCAGGGCGCTCTAAAAGCACCTCCTCCTCCAAGAAGCTGGTCTGAACTGCACCTCATTACATCACATCTGGCATAGCTCATTCTTATTTCCTGGTGAGTGGGGACCCTGTCCTGTGTTCCCAGTGGCCCCAAGCACCAGGGTGGGGCATAGAAGATGCCAGATGCCAACCACAGGTAACAAGGCCCAGTGTCCAGTTGTTGGAAAGTCCACCCTCAGCTCTAGCCTGCTGGACTCAGGCTCTGCCACAGCCTTCACCTCAACTCAGCAGACAAGGACTCAAGCAGTGGGGACAAGCCTCCTGCATACTCCAGAGAAGGAGCACTCCTCAGAAACATGGGCCTAGTGAGCTTCCAGCAGCAATGTGCTTGCTCTGGGCCTCAGTTTCCCAAAATGCAGAAGAGAATGCCACTGAGTCTGCCTCCCTCTTTTCCTGGGGGGCTGGGAGGATCTGAGATAGATGAGCAGATCCCCTAAACCCTGGGGTCAGAACTTGCAGCAAACAGACTCCAGCCCTGTGTGGTCAGCAAACCCTTTCTCAGCCTATTAGCCAGGCCCCTGGGAGGCCAAGTCACCTGCCCAGAGGTGTCCTCATGACCAAACAGGAAAGCCTCAAAGGACAAGGCTGTCTGTAGGAACTGGCTGGCCCAGTTCCTACAGATGGGCATCCCGTGGGGAGTCCTCGCTCTTTACCCTGGGTCTGCAAGAAGGTACTCACGCATGTAACCTCAAGGAGTTCCTGGCTTCTACAACCTCTGGGGAGCAAAAAAAAAAAAGTCTCTCTAATCTCATTTTACAGACAGACAAAAAGGGGTAAGGACAGGGACAATACTGAAGTGGATTAAGCTCTTTTCAGTTCCCATTTCTCTGTTCCCCCAGCTCTGCTCCCACCTTCAGTCCAGCCCTACTCAGACCCCCATCCAGGTTTCCCAAGGCCAAGTCTGAAGCTCCACCTCACAACATCCTAGATGGAATACAAAACAGGCCAGTTTATCTGCAGAGTTCCTACCTCACCTCTCTGGGCTCTCCAGAGGCAGATGAAGAGGGCAATGTGGCAATGCTGAACCCAGAGAAGTGACACTCCAATGGTGGCATCTCAAGCAGGGAGCTGTTTTTGTACGAGAAGTAGTTGTCCTCCCTAGCTCCCGGAAATCACAGTGTGCGTGACACCCAACTACCTGGCCTGGGCCCAAAGCCCCTCCTGGAAGAAACAGAGAGACTCAGCTGCCCACTCTGAGTGAGGATCCCTTCTACCTTACAGGGTGTGACTTCTTTCCTACTTCCCCAGCCCCAAGGCCAGGCACCTCTGCGGGTCACGAAAAAACATTTGTTAAGAAGACTTCAGCTGGCGCATATCTGAGAGGCATGAAAGAAGTGACAGAGTAGAGTGTCTTAGAGCATTTATTCTGGAGCCAGGCTGCCTAGGTTCAAATCCTTGCTCTGTCACTACCGAGCTGTATGACTGTGCCTCAGTCTTCCAGTCTGTAAAATGGGAATAAGACCTACTTTACAGAGCTGTTAAGAGGATTCAAGGAGGACTTCCCTGGTGGTGCTGTGGTTAAGAATCCGCCTGCCAATTCAGGGGACACGGGTTCAAGCCCTGGTCCAGGAAGATCCCACATGCCGCGGAGCAACTAAGCCTGTGTGCCATAACTACTGAGCCTGTGCTCTAGAGCCCACGAGCCACAACTACTGAGCCCATGTGCCACAACTAATGAAGCCCATGCACCTAGAGCCCGTGCTCCGCAACAAGAGAAGCCACTACAATGAAGAGTAGCCCCCGCTCGCTGCAACTAGAAAAAGCCCATGTGCAGCAACAAAGACCCAATGCAGCCAAAAATAAAAAGATAAATAAATTTATTAAAAAGAAAAGAGGATCAAAGGAGCTAATATTTGCAAAGTCTTTAGAACACTGCCTGGCACGCAGTGAGTATACCAGGGCCCTGGCCTAGCCTCTTGGCCTCTGCCTGATTTCTCCCACCCAGGATACCCTCATTTCTTCCATCTATCCTAGCTCAAAGCCTTTCCTAGGCATGCCAGCCCAGCCCTGATCTGAACCCCTATCCCCTAGTTCCAGCGCTCACCTCCCAATGTTACCTTGGTCCATCACCAGTCCCCCTGTCCAGGGCCAAGCTTCCCTCTCCCAGATCTGAGGTCCCTCAGTTCTTAGCCCTCCATTCTGAGAGCAGTAGCCAAACAGCTCAATTCTCAGTTGGCTCCTCTGTGCAAAAAGGGGAGCTGTGGGTGGAAAGACAAGGGTCTACAGAGACCCCCAACTCCAGCTTCTTCCTCCCCTTCAACTCCCTGCCCTGAGGGCTAGGCACCCAGCAGCCACCCAAGAGACTGGGTAAAGTAAAGCCCTGGCTGCCCAGGCCATCCCCATCTCACGAGTTAGAAATCACACACAAGCACACAGGCACACACCCCTCTGTTGACCCAGGCTGGATTTCCACCAAAGAGAGCAAAGGAAATCATTTCTCCCCAACCCACAGCAACCCACATCAACTCCACACACCCCCAGACCCACCCAATCTCCCACTAGGCATACAGGCCTGCCTTTGAGCCTTCCCTTTTTCCCACTGACCCCCTCAGATTCTTGCAGTGATTTGCACAACTGCTTTCATGGAAAGAAAATAAAAATCCTTAGGATCACCTGAGGTTTACAAGGGGCTCCTGCACTGCCCTGACCTTTCCACCTGGCTCAATATTTCCTGAGTATCAGCTACATGCCAGGTACTGTGCTAAATGCTCTAGATTCAGCAGTGGGCCATTCAGTCAAGGTTCCAGCCCTTAGAAAGCCAGAAAAAGTAAACAGACAACTGCAACAAATGGTTATGAACTGTGATAAGCACAATGAAGAAAGTAAACCAGGTGCTACGATGAATTACAGGGAATGATGGGCTTCTACCAAGACTGGGAAGGCATATTTAAGCTGAGACCTGAAAAATAAGAAGGAGCATAGCCAGCCCAGTAGAAAACCTTGGAAGAACATTCCAGGCAGAGAAAACAACACAGGCAAAGGACACAGGGCAGGAAAAAGCTTAGGTGTTCAAGGGGCAGAAGTGATTCAGGTGTGACTGTCAGGAAGATGAAAAGGGGACAGTGTTAGGATAAGGCTGGGGGAGGTCAGCAGTGACCAGACCTTGGAAGATCTGAAAGGTCAGGGAAAAGATTTGAAATTTCATTCCAAGTACAACAGGGAGCTATTGAGGTCTTAGAGCAATGAGACTAAATATTTTTCTAAATTGTTCTTGCTGCTCTGTTAAAATGGATTTGAGGAGGCAATTGCAGACTTAGGGAAAGCAGGCAAAAGCTACTACAATATTCAGGAAAGATATAAAAGGTGGCTTGGCCTGGGGCAGTAGCCTAGGGCAGCAGCAGTGGAGTCAGAGCATGAAGAATAGGCCTGAGATAGATTTGGCAAAAGGAACCAAAAGCACTTGCTGTAGCACTAGATGTGGAGAGGGAGGAAAAGGGAGGAGATGATACTACCCGGTTTCCTTTCTTTAATGGTGGGTGGGTTACAGGCCCTTTACTGAGATGGGAAGGCCTGCGGAGAGTCATGCTTGGGGAGCACAGTCAGGGTTCTGTTTCATCCATATTAACTTTTTCATACCTATGACACCTTAAGTCATCAGATGGGTGGCTGGATAGAGAGGTTGGGACTGGAGATAAAATTTGCTACTTAAAATCATGAGAATGAAAATGATATACACTTAAGACCTGTGTTTGTAAATAAATGTTTGATTTTAAGAATTATAAGAAAAAATGAGAGCTTGAGGGGTATGTAAATAGAAGGGACTCAGGGGAGAGGAGGGGGCTGAGAACAGAGCCCAGGGATCCTCCAACATTCAGAGTGAGTGAAGGAGTTGTCCTTAAAGACAAGTAAGGAAGGGCTTTGGTGGGGGGAAAGGGGGGTTGGTAAGGAAGAAAACCAGGAGAAGCCAAGAAAGGATATGGGAGAGAGTGATCAAGACCAAGGGAGGTCAAGGAAGACCTACTTGTGGGGGAGTGTAAATCAAGGGAGACCTTTACTTGGTAGTTTCAGTGAATCGGTGGGACCAAAGCCAGGTCAAGTGAGCTGAAGAACCCAGGGACCACAGGTACAGACAGCTCTCTGGAGAAGTTTTGCTGTGAAGGGAAGTGGAGAAGTGTGTCTTTAGCTAGGGGAGAATGAGGGATGAAGGCAAAAAAGGGGGCCATAAAATGGAGGGGAGCAGTGGCAAAGCATGTTCTTACACTGTTGTGAATGATCCAGGGGGAAAGTAGCCACTTTTAATACTGGAGAGAGGGGAAGTAACTTGAAGAATGGGGGACAGGGAGCAGACCATCTTGGAACCCTAGTTAGGCATTAGCCTGTGGCAGGAGCCCAGCTAACAAGAGGAAAGGGGAGGGGGGCAAAGAAGCAAAACGCAGACGTGGGGCCTTCGCTACACACACTTTCAGATGCACACCTACCCATTCCAGTGACCCCCCTAGACACTTGCCGTTTTGCTGCCTGCTCCAAACACGGACAAGTTACCCACCCCCTCCGCGGATTGGCACGGGATGTGCCACCACAGGCAGACTGTTCAACCAACCTGTGGGCACATTTCACCACAGGTGCCAGCCACGGCGCTTCTCTTATCAGGCCATACACCCCTTCCTGGTGCAAGCTCCGAGGGGGACCCCAGGCCCCTCACCGGCTCTACCGGAGCCCCAGCCCCCACCCCTGGGCAGTGGCTTCTCTGAGTCCCTCTCCCAAATTAAGCATTCGACACTCCCTACCCCATTCCGAGTCTGGCTCTCGCCTAGCCCAGCGCAGCCCATTAGCCCCTAGTTGGCTCTTCGGAGAGAGCTGCTCCCCACATTGTCCAGGGGATACCCCGAGGAGACCACCTGGACGCCCTTTGGGAGGGCGGCCCAGCCCCTCCCCGTGTCCCAGCCGTTGCCCCGGCGCCTTCTCTTCCCTCCCCAGTGCCCATGCTCTGGGCGGCCCAAGCCGTCGCGGGGCGTCCGCGCCCGGCTTTGTCTGCGCCCACGGAGCGCGCCCGCCGGGCGCCGCCGGTGCTCCCCAGCTGCACGCAGCCCTAGGGTCCTGCCTGCCTTCCACCCTCCCACAGCCCCCCGCCTCGGGACCACCGCCACCCTGCCTGACCGCCGCCTCCCACGACGCGAGCGAAGGGGCGCGGCGCCCACAGCCCTCGCCGGCCTCCGGGAATGCCGGGCACCCTGGCCCTCCCGCCAGAGCGCCGCTCCGGCTGCCGGAGCCCCGGGCCGGCCGAGCCCTCGGGGCCGCGGCGGGCCCCTCACCCTCCCGCGGCGGACGCAGCCCCAGCCTGCGCTCGAGCGGGGCCGGCGACCGGGGATCGGGGAGCCGGGAGCAGGCGCGCGTGGTACCTTTCCCTGCTGAGCCGGGGAAGTGAGTTTGCGACGAGCGGCTCTCCACCTCGGCCTCCTCCGCCTCCCCTTCTCTTCAGCCGCCTGGCTTCCTTCTCCAGCCGCCGCCGGGACCGTAGGGGCCCGAGCCAGCCGCTGCGGCCTGTGTGGGGCCCCGCTCCGCCTAGCGTCCTCGGCCCACCCCTCCCAATCTGTTCAGGCCCGGCCCCCTCTCCGCCTCGGGGCGGGGACGCGCCGAGCTCCTCCCCCGACCCGCCCGCCGTGGGTGGGGAGGCTGGAGGCTGCGTTGGCAGAGAACCTCAGGGACCCACCTTGCGGAGGGACCCGGGCCCAGCGCTCCCCACCTGGGTTCCACGGCCCCCTCCTCAAGCTGGGCGCAGAACGTCCCCACCTGTCCCCAAAAGAAAAGCAGGCAGCCCAGCCTTGCGCGCCCTGTGCTTGGGCGTAACGTGGAGCCGAAGCTGCCTGCCAGGTGACGAGCAGAGCAAGGATGCAGGCCTCAGTTTACCCGCAGAACTCGAAACCCTCCTGTTGAAAGGAATGGGCGCCTCTCTCTCCTCCCGGAGCTGCCTTCACTCCGGCAGACCCTCCACTGGATCTCAGTTGTGGTCAGAGGGCTCGTCCCCAAGGGGCCACCTCCAACCTCATTTTCTCTGCAACACTACCGCCGCACCCAGCCACCACCACCCCCTCCCATACCTCCTCGCATTAATCTCGAACCTTCAACTGCAAGGGGAAAGGGGGCATTCAAATCGCTGGAGCCTGTCCCTTCACAGCCACGACATTGAGCAGAGGTGGCCTCTGTTAGAAATATCTTTCACTGGTACCTACTGCCTCGTCCTGAATTTAATAAAACCCGAAGCAACTGTAAGTATGAGGGTCATTTTTTTCCTTAAAAAAAAATCAAAGATTTGGAGGTTATTTGTTTATTCTTTTTCTATTTGAGATTCTGCTCCCCAGTAGTCTTTCATTGTTCTACTTTAAGAGGGGGTAGGGGGCAGTGGTCTCTGACAATTTCATTCTGTTTAACCTGTGAGCATCTCCAGGGCCTCCTGGGGCTGATAGAGATCCAGTCCAACGGGGCAAGCCTTCTGTGGAAGCTGGGTCCCTGCCTGAACTGTCTTTCAGGCTGAGGAGGGTGCCCCACCTAACCTGGACCCCACAGGGAACCCACCGGGCCCCAGTGCAGAGCATAGGTCCACATGGGTCCAGAGGCCAGGAAGACAGAGGTGTTCCTGCAGAAATGGAGTATGATGCTCCCCTGAAAGAAGGACACTCTTGAGTACAGACTGCAGGCCAGGGACAAGGTGAATTTCAGGTGAGGTTTCTTCTTAGCGCAAAGTCCTTGTCATTGCCCAAGCTATTCCCTCCACCTAGAAGCCTTTCTCCCTGCTCCTAACAAACCCCTGTGTCCCCTTGGAGTTAAATGTCAGGTTAAATGTCACACCCTCCTTTGTGAATCCTTCCCTGTCACCAAGGAGAGCAGAATATTTATAAGTGGCCTCTCAGGATTAGCTTTCTTGGGTTTGGATTCTGCCTCCACGTGGCCTTGGGGAAGTTAATCTGTGTATCAGTTTTCTCATCTGTAAAATGGTCTCTACTCCAAAGACTTGTATTAAACAAGATTAAGACGGACTTGACAGGGCTTCCCTGGTGGTGCAGTGGTTAAGAATCCGCCTGCCCATGCAGAGGACACGGGTTCAAGCCCTGGTCCTGGAAGATCCCACATGCCACGGAGCAACTAAGCCCATGTGCCACAACTACTGAGCCTGCACTCTAGAGCCCATGAGCCGCAACTACTGAAGCTCGCACGCCTAGACCCCGTGCTCCACAACAAAAGAAGCCATGGTAATGAGAAGCCCACACACCGCAATGAAGAGTAGCCCCTGCTCACCACAGCTAGAGAAAAGCCCGTGCGCAGTAACAAAAGACCCAACACAGCCAAAAATAAAATAAATAAAATAAATTCATTTAAAAAAAATCTTACACTCTTTAAAAAAAAGAAAAAGGTGGACGTGACAAATTACAAATGATGGGAAACTATTTAAATTGACTTGTTGTAAGCAAATAGGAAATGTACAGGCTCACATAACAGAAGACTTCAATGGTATGACTGATCCAGTACCAAGAAGTTCAAAAAATATCGACTTGGTCTTCCTCTTCTCATCTCTCATCTCTGTTCTTTGCAGCAGCAGGATGGCTGCCAGCAGCTCTAGGCTCCATCCTCACAGCCCAAGTCCTCATTTCTTTCAGCTGTCCCAGCAAAAAGCAAAGGTTACACCAAGTTGGCTCTGACTGGGTCACATGTCATTGTTGGGGCCTGAATCACAAGCCCAACCCTGGGGTCGATCCCATCTAAACCACAGGGATGGAGAGTGAGGAAGGGTGAAGTCAGGGTTTACCATTAGAAGATGAATGGACCCCAAACTGTGTGCCAAGCACACAGTAGGTTCACAAAAATGTATTAGCCATTATTGAAGACCTTCATTATGTTTCAGTGGTGCCCACTACCTTCTGAACATTCTTCTATGTTTGGGAAGCTTTCCTGCACCACCTACTTTCAAAGCCAGAAACACTCTTTCTCAATCTCCTGGCATCATCCAACTCCTGCCAACCAGATGCACTATTGCAAATTTTCATATGGAAGTGAGCAATGTCTGGAGACAGGCATCACCCAGAATCCATTCAGGAGGAGAATAGTACTGGTGGCACCTGGCTTTAGGAACAACAGTGGCAGAGGTGCTGGAGTACCTGCCAAAAAAATGAAGGCGCACGTTTCAGTTGCCTATTGCTGTGTAACAAACCACCCCCAAAACTTAGTGGCTTAAAAGAACAATGATTTCTTCCTTACAATTCTTTTGGTGTACTGGGCCCAGCTAGATTGTTCTTCTGCTGCATTCAGTGTTGACTAGGGACATCAACTGGAAGCTTGTCTGGAGCTGAAACAATCCAAATGGCTTCTCTTTCCATGTGAGCTCTCCAACAAAATATACTAACAACATGGCAGCCTGGCTTCCCAGAGGGTGAAAATGGAAGCTGCCAGGCATCTTAAGACCTAGGCCTAGAACTGCCAATTCATTATTTCTGTCACATTCTGTTAGCTAAAGAAAGTCACAAAGCCAGCTCAGATTCAAGGGGAGGATAAACTGACTCTACCTCTTAATGGGAGGAAGTGGGGTGCTATATTAGTTTACTAGGGCTGCTGCAACAAAGTCCCACAAACTGGGTGTCTTAATCAATGTATTGTCTCATACTTGTGGAGGTTGGAAGTCTGAGACCAAGGTGTCGGGGGGGGTTGATTCCTTTTATGAGAGAAAGAGAATCTGTTCCATTCCTCTCTCCTAGCTTCTGATGGTTTGGTGTTCCTGGGCTTGTAGATGCAACACCCCAGTCTCTGCCTTCATTCCTTTATCTTCATGTGTGTTCTCCCAGTGTGCCTATGCCTATCTCTGTGCCCAAATTCCCCCTTATAAAGACACCAATGGACTAGCGCCCACCCTGATGACTTCATTTTAACTTGATACCTCTGTAAAGACACTATCTCCAAATAAGGTCACATTCTGAGGTCCTGTGGATTAGGACTCCAATATATCTCCAACATATCCAAGATGTCTATTGGGAGGGACATAATTCAACCCATAACAAATGTGCATACAGGAATAGAAGGAATCCTTAGGAACCATCTTTGCAGATAATCTACCACAAAGCAGAAGCCCCAAGAAATACCTCTCTCTTATCTTCAAGAACAGATTCCTTGGGTAGGCAGTTTTAACTAGGGCCTGGAACTTTAAATGCTCCTTACACATCAAGCCACCAGCATCAGCCTTGGGTATAACCTGTTTTCCTGTCCCCCCAAGGGAGACTTTGGAGCCTGATTGGTGCAAAGTGGCCTGGAGTTAAGACAGCTCCTCATTGTTTTCTCCAGAATGACAAGAGGAAGAAGGTCAGGCTCAGGCACCTGACCAGCTGTGAGGCCTTTAGCAAGTTTGCCAGATTCCCTTTTCTCATCCTTTAAATGGGGGTAGTGATAAAAGCCTGTCTCTCAGGGTTGTGGTGAAAATTTAAAAGAATAAAGGATGTGAAAACTGATGTCTAAACCATCAGGCCCCCTCTAGATATCAGTAATTATTAACATCAGTCTCTGCCACGTCAGTACAGCTGACTTACACTGCATTTTGAGTTGAAACATTAGTAAAGCGTTAATCATAGACTTCACGTGTGTGGAGAACTTCACAGTTTACAATGTACTTCCACACCCACCATCATAGGGAGTTGGGTCTCCCTGTGTTATGAGAACAGAGCCCTTGAAGAAGGGCTTTAAAAAGTGTATTAGTAACAATAATGCTGCCTGCTATAGCAAGGAGACCCAAAAATACAGTGGTTCAAACATAATAGAAATGTATATCTTACCCACATGATAAAGAAGTGTTCCCATTTCATAACGGCCTTCCTCCACATAGTGATTCAGGGATCTAGGCTCATTTCAACTTATGCCTACAGCAACCATTAGAGCCTTATAGTCACCTGCACAATGCCAGCAGCAGAGGAAAGCCTTAGCTTGAAAAATGACATTACTTCAACTCACATACCATTAGCCAAAACAAGTCACATAGTCACACCTAAATACAAGGAAGGCTGGGAAATGTGTTCTAGCTGGGAGCCCAGGAAGGGTAGGAAAGTGATTTTTGGTGAAGAGCCAGCAGCCTCTTCCATGGGGGAGTTTATAAAGTTCTAGAAGGGATGGGTCACATATTCCCAAGGCAGTATAGTTTCTGGCTGGAGGATGCAGTGAGTTGACGTATGGGCCATAATTCTTCATTTCCCTGTGTAGTATTGTGCTCCCATATTATTGCCATGGACTCAGGGAGGTGGAGTATATTTTCCCACCCACTGATATTGGGCTTGACCGTATGACTTTCTCTGGTCAATGAAATGGGGTAGAAGTGGTAGTGTGTCAGTTGTGAGCCTCAGTCTTAAGAGTTCCTGCATGTTTCTACTTCCTTCTTATGCTTTCACCATCTCCATTAGAAATGCTCCCCTGGATAACTACTGCCCTTCAGTCTGGGGCCAAAGAATGAAGACACAAGAAGCAGACCAGAGCTCAACCCAGCACTTAGAGCCAAACTCCCTAAGGCCATTTATCTTGAAGCGCCTGTCTGATGCAAGCCTAGATAAGCCAGCACCCAGCCAACTTATAGATACATGAGATCAACAGTCATCTCAGTCAACCCACATACACATGAGAAATAAACACTAGTTGTTTTATGCCACCGAGGTTTCATGGTTGTTGCACAGCACTGTTGTGACAATAGCTGCTGATATAGAAGGACAAATAAAGAGTATCATCGTTCCCCACTCCCAGCCTTTTACAAGTTATGTCTATTCCATCTGATTGAAGAAAGAGTTAGAAAACAAGAGAGTACTTGGCTCAAAACCGGGCATGCAGTATATTAATATTGCATCTGAAGTCAAGGCCAAACTGTATACTTTATCTTGTCCTCACCACACATCCTGACTGGTGTCCTTAGGTTTCTCCTCCAGGACAGGATTCCCTGATCTTCAGCCAACATCCTTGGTCACTGTACATTTATTCTGATGGAATAATGATGCACTAATGAAAATACACTAACAGACACAGCGAAAGGATACAAGCTCCACTGCTGTAAGTCTTCAGCTTTGTACACCCAGCAGCAGGAGATACTGAGCAGACTCTAATGGAGGGACCAGCACCTGTGGCCTTCAGATTCCCATTAAAGGAGGCCAGCTGCAGCTAAGACCACCCCATCAAGATGAGCCTTCTGAAAGCAATCTTGAGAAATAAAAACAGAGCTGGAGGAATCAGGCTTCCTGACTTCAGACTATACAAAGCTACAGGAATCAAGACAGACTTTTCAAAGCTACAGGAATCAAGACAGTATGGTACTGGCACAAAAACAGAAATATAGATCAATGGAACAGGATAGAAAGCCCAGAGATAAACTCACGCACATATGGTCACCTTATTTTTTATAAAGGAGGCAAGAATATACAATGGAGAAAAGACAGCCTCTTCAATAAGTGGTGCTGGGAAAACAGGACAGCTACATGTAAAAGAATGAAATTAGAACACTCCCTAACACCATACACAAAAATAAACTCAAAATGGGTTAAAGAGTTTCCCTGGTGGCGCAGTGGTTGAGAGTCCGCCTGCGGATGCAGGGGACACGGGTTCATGCCCTGGTCCAGGAAGATCCCACATACTGCGGAGCGGCTAGGCCCGTGAGCCATGGCCGCTGAGCCTGCGCGTCTGGAGCCTGTGCTCCGCAACGGGAGAGGCCACAACAGTGAGAGGCCCGCGTACTGCAAAAAAAAAAAAAAAAAAAAAGGATTAAAGACCTAAATGTAAGGCCAGACACTAGAAAACTCTTAGAGGAAAACATAGGCAGAACACTCTATGACGTAAATCATAGCAAGGTCCTTTTTGACCCACCTCCTAGAGAAATAAAAATAAAAACAAAAATAAACAAATGGGACCTAATGAAACTTAAAAGCTTTTGCACAGCAAAGGAAAACATAAACAAGACGAAAAGACAACTCTCAGAATGGGAGAAAATATTTGTAAATGAAGCAACTGACAAAGGATTAATCTCCAAAATTTCCAAGCAGCTCATGCAGCTCAATATCAAAAAAACAAACAACCCAATACAAAAATGGGCAGAAGACCTAAACAGATATTTCTACAAAGAAGATATACAGATTGCCAAAAAACACATGAAAGGATACAACATCACTAATCATTAGAGAAATGCAAATCAAAACTGCAATGAGGTATCACCGCACACTGGTCAGAATGACCATCATCAAAAAATCTACTAACAATAAATGCTGGAGAGGGTGTGGAGAAAAGGGAACCCTCTTGCACTGTTGGTGGGAATGTAAATTGATACAGCCACTGTGGAGAACAGTATGGAGGTTCCTTAAAAAACTAAAAATAGAACTACCATATGACCCAGCAATCCCACTACTGGGCATATACCCTGAGAAAACCATAATTCAAAAAGAATCATGTACTACAATGTTCATTACAGCTCTATTTACAATAGCCAGGACATGGAAGCAACCTAAGTGTCCATCGACAGATGAATGGATAAAGAAGATGTGGCACATATATACAATGAAATATTACTCAGCCATAAAAAGAAATGAAATTGAGTTATTTGTAGTGAGGTGGCTAGACCTAGAGTCTGTCATACAGAGTGAACTAAGTCAGAAAGAGAAAAATACCGTATGCTAACACATATATATGGAATCTAAAAAAAAAAAAAATTGGTTCTGAAGATCCTAGAGGCAGGACAGGAATAAAGACACAGACATAGAGAATGTACTTGAGGACACGGGGAGGGGGAAGGGTAAGCTGGGATGAAGTGAGAGAGTGGCACGGACACGTATACACTACCAAATGTAAAATAGATAGCTAGTGGGAAGCAGCCGCATAGCACAGGGAGATCAGCTCGGTGCTTTGTGACCACTTAGAGGGGTGGGATAGGAAGGGTGGGAGGGAGACGCAAGAGGGAGGAGATATGGGGATAAATGTATATGTATAGCTGATTCACTTTGTTATAAAGCACAGACTAATACAGCATTGTAAAGCAATTATACTCCAATAAAGATTTAAAAAATTTTTAAATTAAAAAAAAAGATGAGCCTCCTGACAGATCCACTAAAGCATGTTCTTTCAGACTGCATACAAAGCACTGGGGGACTCTGTTAAATACATGTTCTGACTCAGCAGCTCTGGGGTGGGGTCTGAGATTCTGCATTTCTAACCAGCTCCCAGGTGAAGTTGATGCCTCTGATCCTCAGGCCAGACTTTAAGTAACAAAGCTCCAAAGCAAAGGTATCAACCTTAGCTGAATAATGGAATAACCTAGGAAGCTTTAAAAAGCACTGACACCTGGGTCCCACCCCTAAAGGTTCTGATGCAGGGGGTCTGGGGTACCACTTGGGCATCCTGATTATTCCAATGTGTAGCCACTGCTCTGAAAACACCCTCTGCTGTTTTCAGGGGATTTGTGCCCTCTTGCCTCCTCCCTGCTTTTCTGGAGGCTCTGGCTCTGCTTGCCTGCCTACGCTTTACTTTACCAAGTAAGGGAATTTAATTTTTTTAACTAAAATTATTCCCATTTTGTGAAAGAAGAGACAATTAAACACCAATCAAAAAGGTAAAATAAGAAGACAAAAATGAAGTCCTTTAAATTGAACAAACATGACCTTGTGAAAGTCCCACCCTCCTGCTCTTCCTTTCCTAGTTCACTGGTACCTGGTGCAGAGAATCCTAGGGCCCCGTGTGCAGCCCAGGGCCTCCTTCTGTCCACCTGGAAAGTTGGCCATTGAGATGGGAAGGCCTTAACAACTCCAAAACCAGGTGTAAATAAGTGAAATATGTTTGCTTTCTAACCCAATAGTTTAATACCTGTTTTATATCAAAACAAGGATAGAAACATGGAGATGAACTTAAATTTTATGTAGTTTTTTAGATGAAATGCCAGACTTCAAAGTAATTCAGGGTCTGCTACCGATGGCCTCGGGTTGGAGGTGGGGGCTGACTTTTGGAGGGTTTGGAAGGGTTGCCAGATTTAGTAAATAAAAATTTAGGACACCCAGTTCAATCTGAATTTCAGACAATGAGTCATTTCTTAGTGGAAGCATGGGCCCCAGTCACACAGTAATGAGTGATGGAGTTGTGCCCCTGAACCCATGTCTGTCTGGTTCTTCACCGTCATAGTTGGATGCAATCAGGCCAGGACGTAGACCCTGGCAAGCTCCAGAAGACCTCAGGAATTCTGCAAAGCATCAAAGGGCATCTACCTAGACTCTAAGCTTACGTGGGTTTTATTTGTTCCTTGGATTTTTTGTTTGTTTGTTTGACCATCTTTGTCTACTTGGGCTCTTGTGCTCAGAGTTTAGCGGTCGGGGCATAGGCAATCACCTTGAAAGCAGAGCACCATCTTCTTGGCCTCGATTCCTCCATGCCTCCACCACCATCTGTCCCCCACACGTCTAGCCTTACTCCCGCCCTTTCCCCACTCGTACCACCAACCCCTAGAAACCTTGTCAATCTCCAGCCTAACCCTGTATGGTAGCCACTGCACAGGATTTGGAGAAACCAAGAAAAACAAAGATGTGTGTCTCAATCACATGAACTAGTCAAGAGAGGCAGAGCAGAGAAGGGGCGTGGTTAAGGGTGAACCATTCTCCAAGCTCTTTGCCGTCTCTGGTCCTAATGCCCTCATATAGAAGTGGGAGCTCTGAGCAAGATGCCTTCTAACATTTAACATTATCCCCTCTGGGTGCTGCCCATCTGGCTTCTGAGACCTCCCCCACCCTCCGAAGAGCTGTGCATTGTGCACTCAGCTTCAGTCAGGAGATATTTTCTGAGCCCTGAGTCTGTGCCAAGCTCAGTCCAGGGGACTGTCTCACAACATCCCAGACATCAGAGTGGGACAGCCCAGGACCTCATAGCTCTGGTTGGGCAGACTGACCTGGCCATGGCTGAGTGTGTGTGCCTGTGTGTGTCAGCATCCTGGCCCCCACCCCACCCTGGGAAGCTGTGGCAGACAGCGTTTTTGACCACAATGCACTGTGTCAGTGACAAGTAAAGAGGATGGGTTGATTGCTGCTTCCATAAGCAGATGCCAGTCACCATCTAAAGAGGAAAGAAAACACTCAACCCATGGGGAGGGGAACCTTCACTACTCACTGTGTTGTAGGATAGAGGGGAGGAATGGATACAGAAAAACAAAGATGGACAGAGAAGCAGTGAAGGAGACAGGGAGAAGAAAACCAGAGCCAGCATCATAGGCAGTACCAAAACCAAAGTCTTGGGCTGCTGTGTTTCCACCAGCTGCTCTGTGCCTCCAGAGGTGCCCCTACTTGCCAAGCTCCCTTTCCTCAGGCCTGCCTCCCCACATCTGACCTCCTGCCCCTCCTCCCATGCAGGCCTCCCCACCCTCCTGCAGGCCCTGATCAGGCTATAGCTTGTCCTAGAAATCCTCGAGGACAAACCATCTCCAGGGCTCCCTCCCTTTTGCACAGAAAAGTTCCAAAGTGTGTCTGTCTCCAGCCAGATATATTCCTGGAGGACACATCTCTCTCCTTTTGGGCCACTTCTGAGTCTATTAATATTGTAGGATACTCAATTTCTCCCATTTTCAAATAGGGACACTGAGCCCTTTGTTGGTCCACCCAGGGCCACCAGAAAATGAACAAATTTTGCCTCCTGCATTTTAGCCCTTCATCTCCTATCCTCTTTCCTGGTCCACTTATCCCTGACCTTTCTTGGCCTGCCTTTCCGGGTCTCTGTGTCTTAATAGGAGCACCCAGGGCTGGTGACTCAGGTAGGTGGAGGCTGGGGCTACCAACTTCCTGGGAGGAGCATTTACCCCTTAAACAGACCATCCTCTGAGTCACTGGGAGGACTGGGAGATCCTGGAGGTTGGCAGAGACTGACTCATCCTTGTCTTTATTTAGTGGAGAAGGAAAAGGCCTCACACATAGGAGAATGGCCAGTTCATCATTGTTTCCCCACAGACTTGAAAGCTGGAATTGAGCCATGTGGAAAAGTGGAGCAGGTCCCTGTGACAACCCTGGAAGACATGACCTGGGGAGAGAAAGGAGAGTCCAGGGTCCTTTCAAAACACTGTGGCAGGAGCAAAGATCAAGATACACAAAACATTCAAATTCAGACTCAGAAAAATAAAAAGTGCATTTGAAGGATGTGTTTGCCTTGTGAAATAATCTTTCATCAGAAAGATCAGAGCTCCTTTAAACAGCATTCTGTTCTTGGCAATTCCCAGGATTTGTTTATAGATCTGTCACTAGTTAAGAGAGAAGACACTCCAGAGCTCACAGCACTAGGAACTTCTGCCGCAGAGAACGGTAGCCGTTCTCACCTACAAGATGCAGATCATCCCCAGTGCCCTCAAGTTCCTTCACTCTAGTTCAGAGCTTCTCAAACTTTCAGAGTTCTAATGTGCATTTTTATCATCTCTACATTTTCTTTTGTGAAGTGTCTGTTCAAATCCTTTGCCCATTTTTTATTGGGTTGTTTGTTTTATCATTGAATTGAGAGCTCCTTTTAGATTTCTTTTTTTTTTTTTTTTTTTTTGCGATACGTGGGCTTCTCACTGCTGTGGCCTCTTCTGTTGCAGAGCACAGGCTCCGGACATGCAGGCTCAGCGGCCATGGCCCACGGGCCCAGCCGCTCCACAGCATGTGGGATCTTCCCAGACCGGGGCACGAACCCATGTCCCCTGCATCGGCAGGCGGACTCTCAACCACTGTGCCACCAGGGAAGCCCCTAGATTTCATTTTTTAAACAGTAAAAAAGCCTTGAAATGAGTCCATAATGTGTTTCCTTTAAGCCATATTTTTCTCTCTCTGGTTTCCATCACAAATTTCAAAATAAAGGTAGTCATAATTTTTCGGATGACAGCAAATACTCTGGCCTTGAAATGACTTTCTCTCAACCCCCTAAACGCATTTGGTAGCAGTGGTTTTATTTTCCATTTCAGAAGCTCCTAAGAATTGGGCAAGTGGGGAAGCCATAACAAGAGAGTGCGTATGATATTGGGAAGTGAATACAATGGAAAAACACATGAGCACATTTACTTTTTTTCCTCTTCATCTATTTTTTGCATCTCAACCCTTTCATCTGAGTTCATTTTCCTTCTACCTAAAGTACTGACTGAACAATCTTTAGTAAAGTTCAGCTGGGGATAAAGTCATAATTTAGATGTTCTGTTTTATGGAAATGACTTTGTTTCATCTTTCTTGAAAGATGTTTTAGCTGGGTATAGATTTCTATGGGGTTTTTTTCCCCAACACATTGAAAATATCATTCCACTTTCTTCTCACTTCTATTGCCAGCTAACTAAAAGTAATCTTTCTCTTTTTTTTTCTCTCTGGCTGCTCTTAAGATTTTTCTCTGTGTCTTTGGTTCTCTGTAGCATCACTATGATGTATCTAAGTGAAGATTTCTTTTTATGTAGACTGTTTGGAACTAAGCTTCTTAAATCTGTGGATAGGTATCTTTCAGTAGTTTCAGAAATTTTTCAGCTATTGTCTGTTCAAATATTGCCTCTGTTCCCATCTTCTATCTTGGTCTTCAACTTCAGGAACTCTGATTAAATATATATTAGAACTTCTCACTGTGTTCTCTCAGTCTCAGGCCCTCTCATCTATATTTTCATTGTTTTCATCTCTTAAGCTTATTATATCACTGTTCAAATAAATGCCCACAAAATGCATCAAGACTAAAGTACTAAGTAGATTGGTTGCCCACAGCTCCTCTATATCTATTCTAGATGGCTTTTAGCTCATCCTTCATTGGCCCAGCCAGCATCCTTCCATTATTTTATGCATCTTTGGAGAAAATATCCTCAGAAATTGCTTTATAATTTAAAATTAGGGTGACACAGTTTACTTGGGACAGTCCTTGCTATCCTTAAAGAGGAATCCATAACTCTTTTACTCTCTGAAGTATTCTATTTTGGAAATTTGCATATCCAAACCCTTATTCATATTAAGTATATTGGCATCTTTTGGTTAGCAGCAGCTACATATAACATCACAGTGATTTCCTTGTTTTGGTAACCTATGCTTATGATATTAATTTCTTTAGTGCTTTTAGAATTGACAGTACAGTTTTGAGGTATTTAAAGAATGTGTGATTTTGTCATCATTCTCTATTTGCCTAAAATCATAGTTTCATCTTTTTTCCCAACTGAATCACATAACAAGAAATTAAACAGCTTCTGTTCAAAGCAGAAAGCTTCTGGAGACTCATTTTCAAAGCTTTAGCAATAGTTTCCACATGACACGTCAGTCATACCAGCTTCTCACTGTTTTGAAACGTCTTTCATCCAATTTGAGGGGTTTGGGAATTTCTCCTGCCTTTCATTACATTGCTTGGTGAGTGACAGGCAAGCTTTTTAGTCATAACACAGCTTCATCTGCTTATGGATATCTTCATTTTATTTCATAAAATCTCTGGTTGTTGTTTTACCAAAAAAAAAAAAAAAGAATGATAATTGCTTCAACATCATTTAGCTGCTTTTGCCTGCTGCTCTCTTTCTGCACATAGAATGTACACAACTTTTTATTTCAAAGCTGAGTTAATATAATATTATTAGGCAAAGTAAAATGGACATTAACTTCCACACATGATGTGCCAACATGCACGTCACTCATGTGAAATGATGGCAATAGGAATAATGATGCTCAAGTTCATCCATGCTCAGGCAATGACAACTTCATCATGACTTCCACCTGGCCAAAAGCGATCACAATTTACCTTCAATTGTGAAATGTACCCCAATAACAGAAATGTTAAAATGTGAAAAAAATATGTACATCTTAGAATTGATGCAATATGTTGAAACAAAATTTAATAGCGTTACAAGAAGAAATTGACAAATCAATCATCTTAAGGTAAATTTTTAACAAACTTCTTTCAATAATTGAGAAAAAAGTAGATTAAACATTTTTAAGGAATATAGATGGTTTGAACAATAGTATTAGTAAGCTTGACCTAAGGCATATGTAGAACCTAGCACACAACAAGAGGTAAAAAAAGCACCATTCTTCTCAAGCACATATACAATATTTACCAAAAAATTGACCACAGAATAAAGCATTTCAAAACTAATGGCAAAGAATGAGTATCATAAATGTTCTCTTAATATAAAGCAATTAATTTATAAATCTGACAAAGAGATAACTAAAAACCACATTTATAAATTATTTTCAACTCATTTCTAAATCAGTTATAGATAAAATTAATTTAGTATAAAATCATATAGTAGTACAAATATGAAATAATAAAAATGTTACCTATATATTATTGGATGTGGTAGCTGCTGTTGGTGTCCCTTTAACAGGTCAACGTGCCCATCTCCAGTGTCTATGAGTATCCTGCTAGCAGCTCAGGTCTGCCCCTTATCCAGTGAATTGCCCTTACTCAGTTCATGGGATCTATCTCACCTGGGAGATTATGCCCCCATCCACCACTCCCACCAGCAGTCTGTAGCCAATCACTGACTCAAATAGGAGTACAAATGTCCAGCCCACTTGCCTCAAGGTGGGAACGGTTCTATGGCCAGGCGTGCTCTACAGCTCCCCATATATCAGGCCCAAGTAGACCGGCTGAGCCCACATCCTTGCTTAGCTCATTCCTCTGCTTTATCCAGCTTCCCTCAGCTCCATTATTCTTAGAGCCCTCTCTCAATAAATTGTGTACACAAGAATCTCTATCTCAGGCTCTACTTCTAGGAAACATGGCATAAGATTGATATATAACCATAAATGATAATACTAGAAAAGAGGAAAGGCTGAAAATTGGGCTTTTTTAGTTTAAGTATAGTTGAAGTACAATATTATATAAGTTACAGGTGTACAATACAGTGTTTCACAATTTTTAAAATTTATGCTTCATTTTTAGTTATTATAAAATATTGGCTATATTCCATGTTGTACAATATATCCTTATAGTTTATTTAATACACATAATAGTTTTGTACCTTTTAATCCCCTGCCCCTATATTGCCCCTTTTTCCTTTCCTCTCCCCACTGGTAACTACTAATTTTTTCTCTGTATCTGTGAGTCTGTTTCTTTTTTGTTATATTCACTAGTTTGTTGTATTTCTTAGATTCCACATATAGAAAGGTTGAAAATTGTTGAGTTAATCAGCCAACATTAGACAAGAGGAAAAGAATAATAGAATAAATCTGAAGAAAGCAGAAGGAATGATATAATAAAATTAAGGAATTAAATACATATACAATATATAAGAAAAAGGCACAACTTAATGTTAAAAATGAAAAAAGGTGCATAATGATAGAAATTTAAACTATAAACAACTATGAACAACTTTTTGTTACTAACCATAGATGAAAACTTAGATGAAATGGGTGACATTCTCATTTTATATCTATCCAAAACTGACTCAAGAAGAAATAGAAAAGCTAAATAATTTGATAACCATTTGAAAAATGTAGTCAAAAGTTTAAAAATCTACCCATTAGAAAATAGTCTCTGATGGTTTTATAGGCAGTTTCTTCGAAGCATTCAAGGGACAGATCATTCCAATCTCATGCAAACTGTTCCAGAAAATAAGAAGAGAACATGCCCCAATTTATTTTATGAGGTTAGAAAATCCTTGATGCCCAAGTCAAACAAGAATGAAATGAGAAAGAAATATCACAGATCAATATCTCTCATAAACATAGATGAAAAAATTCAAAATAAAATTCTACAAACTGTATCCAGCAATGTATTTAAAGCAACAATACATCATACCCTAGTTAGATTTACCTCCAGAATTCAGAAATGGTTAAACATTAAAATGTATTAAATATTCACCACATTACTAAATTTTTTAAATGCATAAGATTATCTCAAATTTTTAAAAATTTAATTCACACCCATTAAAAATAAAAATTCTTAGTTATCTAAAAACAGAATGTTGATTCTTCCAACCCAAGAACATGGTTTATCTCTCCACCTGTTTGTAACATCTTTAATTTCTTTCATCAGTGTCTTATAGTTTTTTGCATACAGGTCTTTTGTCTCCTTAGGTAGGTTTATTCCTGGGTATTTTATTATTTTTGTTGCAATAGTAAATGAGAGTGTTTTCTTAATTTCTCTTTCAGATTTTTCGTCGTTAGTGTATAGGAATGCTGCTCAATATCAAAAAAACAAACAACCCAATACAAAAATGGGCAGAAGACCTAAATAGACAATTCTACGAAGAACATATACAGATTGCCAACAAACACATGAAAGGATACTCAACATCACTAATCATTAGAGAAATGCAAATCAAAACTATGATGAGGTGTCACCTCACACTGGTCAGAATGACCATCATCAAAAAATCTACTAACAATAAATGCTGGAGAGGGTGTGGAGAAAAGGGAACCCTCTTGCACTGTTGGTGGGAATGTAAATTGATACAGCCACTATGGAGAACAGTATGGAGGTTCCTTAAAAAACTAAAAATAGAACTACCATACGACCCAGCAATCCCACTACTGGGCATATACCCTGAGAAAACCTTAATTCAAAAAGAGTCATGTACCACAATGTTCATTGCAGCACTATTTATAATAGCCAGGACATGGAAGCAACCTAAGTGTCCATCGACAGATGAATGGATAAAGAAGATGTGGCACATATATACAATGAAATATTACTCAGCCATAAAAAGAAACGAAATTGAGTTATTTGTAGTGAGGTGGATGGACCTAGAGTCTGTCCTGCAGGGTGAAGTAAGTCAGAAAGAGAAAAACAAATACCGTATGCTAACACATACATATGGAATCTAAAAAAATTTTAAAAATTGTTCTGAAGAACCTAGGGGCAGGACAGGAATAAAGACGCAGACGTAGAGAATGGACTTGAGGACAAGGGGAGGGGAAAGGATAAGCTGAGACGAAGTGAGAGAGTGGCACGGACATATATACATTACCAAACGTAAAATAGATAGCTAGTGGGAAGCAGCCACATAGCACAGGGAGATCAGTTCGGTGCTTTGTGACCACCTAGAGGGGTGGGATAGGAAGGGTGGGAGGGAGACGCAAGAAGGAGGAGATATGGGGATATAAGTATACATGTAGTTGATTCACTTTGTTACTCAGTAGAAACTAACACAATATTGTAAAGCAATTATACCCCAATAAAGATGTTAAAAAATAAATAAATAAACAGAATGGAACTACCTAAACCTGGTAAAAGATATTTACCAAAATCCTTTTTAAAAAATCATACTTAATGGAGAAACATTAAATTTTTACCCTTAAAATTCTAGAATAAGACAAGAAAACCCACAGTCACTGCTTCTATTCAGCTGGTACAGGAAGTCCTGGCCAGCCTCCTTCAAAAAGTTCAGGTAAACTAACTCCACATAGAAATAAGCAATAGAAAATTATCAAGGCCAAATCCCATACAGTGTTATTACTTTAAAAAAAGAGGACAAGGGGCTTCCCTGGTGGCACAGTGGTTGAGAGTCTGCCTGCTGATGCAGGGGACGCGGGTTCGTGCCCCGGTCTGGGAGGATCTCACATGCCGCAGAGCGGCTAGGCCCGTGAACCGTGGCCGCTGAGTCTGTGCGTCCGGAGCCTGTGCTCCGCAACGGGAGAGGCCACAACGGTGAGAGGCCCACGTACCGCAAAAAAAAAAAAAGAGGACAAGGTGCAAAGTAACATCCCTACAGATAATGAACATGAACCAGAAGGATGTGGCCACAAAGAAGATTTCAAAATGTAATGTACTATACCAAAATGAGCTAAAAGAAAATGAGAAGAACATATAAGATAGGAAATAGCAACACAAATCAAAATGGAAAGACTTAGAAATAAGGTGAGAGTGCTCAAGAGAGAATTTGAAATAAAATATCATCTCAGAGTTGAAGATTAAACTAGAATGAACACAAATAAACTTTGTTTAACAGTACAACCAGAGAATTATATGCATCACTGCCACAAATATCCCATTGGCCTGGATACATGGCCCCATCTAGCTGCTGGGGAATCTGGGAAGTGGCGTCTTAGATGAGCAATCAAGTGCCTAGCAAAAACTTCTACTTCTACTGCCATAAAGTAAAAGGAAAATAGAGAATATGGGGTACAATTTAGTAATCTTTCTAACTGCCCACCACTTTGGCCATGTAAACCCTTCTGCCCATACATGGGAAAACCTTTGCCCCTCCCCAAGGAAGATGACCCCAAAGTCTTATCCAATGAATGATTCCAGCTCAAAGTCCAGGTCCAGGGGAGATGTGCTGCTTTCCCCATCAGATCTGGATAAATTTCTCTCCATTCAGTGACCTATAAAATAAAAGACAAATCGTCCAGCCCCACTACACATGGTGATGTATACAATGCTGAAGTAGAAATAGCATAATTGCAACAGAAACTCTCATTTGAAAAATGGGAGAATGGGAAGCCTGCTCAGCAGTCAGTGGTCTAAGCTATGATCAAGCCGCACTTGGTGGACAAGGAGTTGTAAAATTTCTGCCCTGAGTTTCTCAGCTGGCTCACTTGGCTCTGCACTTTTCCTCTTTGGCCTTGGAATTGCCACTTGGAGATTAATTTTTCTCCATTTTAAAATGGGCTTTGGGACTTCCCTGGCGGTCCAGTGGTTAGGACTCTACACTCCCAATGCAGGGGGCATGAGTTCAATCCCTGGTCGGGGAACTAAGATCCTGCATGCTGCACAGCGTGGCCTAAATAAATAAATAATGAAACAGACTTTGAAACATGTGCCCTCCCTGGGTTCTGCACACCTTTCACAACTGACTTCTGGCTGGTGCAGCAGATCTGGTGTTGCTTTAAGTGTTGCAGACCAGGCTTGGAATCTCTTTAGCAGTCCAGTCCCGTCCAACCTTTAGAAGCCTTCAGGTGTATATTTATCCACACTCAATTTGATGTTAAACTTACCCAAATAACAACGTTTTTTCTTTCTCTTTTTTATTTTTACATTTGAAAACTCTTGACTTTTATTCATTGGCCTCTGTATTCTGACATCCTCCATTATTTAGCTTAATGACAGCTCCCTAAGGCCTATGAAACAATAGACTTGGATTTTTCAATGTGTGTGTTTATTTCAACACCACCCAGCAATTCTTCAATTCATGGGGGACACTCACTGAGTGTCCTACAATTCAACTCAATTCTGACACTATCTACCTGGAGATAACGTCAGATCCCACAGGTTAAGGGCTCAGCCCCACAACACTGCCCCCCTCCCACTTCAGATACCAACTGCTGCAAGTCCAGGTTGTCACCTGTGCTTCTGACTGACTGGCTATAGATCAGAGGTTCCCACAACCCCTTTCTTGGATCTGATTAAGTTCTTGCTCACAGAATGCACGGAAATATTTTATTTACTATATTACTGGTTTATTATAAAAAGATATAACTCCAGAACAGCCAGACAGAAGAGGTGTGTAGTGCAAGGTATGGAGAAAGGGTGAGGAGCTTCCATGCCCTATCCAGGCATGCCACTCTCCCCACCTCCACAGGTGTGACTGAATAAATCATTGGCTATTAGTGATTGAACTCAATCTCCAGTCCCTGTCCCCTCTCTGGAAGTCAAGGGAGATGAGACTGAAAGTTGGTCGCCCTGGAAACCAGCTCCTCCATTCTTAGGGGCTTTCCAAAAGTCACCTCATTAACATAAACTCAGGTGAGGTTGAAAGGGGTTTGTTATGAATATCAAGACACATTTATTGCTCTTATCACTTAAGAAATCCCAAGGGTTTTCAAAGCTTTATAACCAGAAACCAGGGACAAAGACCAAATATATACTTTCCATGATAAATCACAACATCACAGATGTGAAGGCAACAGCTGTATTCTGATCTTTGCTGCTAGACAGATGTTCATTGTACAGCCAAGAACCCTTCCTATAAATGCTTGAGAAAGCCTTGGGGTCCCAGTCTTAACACTTGCTTAGAATGTCTTTTCAAAGCCACCTCCTTTAAATACCCATATTCTGGGATGGTTTACCTTCAGGCTCCTTATGCTGGGATCACCCTGTTATGCCAGGTAGCCCTTGGGGAAGAACCTAAACAATCCTCCTTGCCTCTTGTGTGTGGCTACATCTGGTACAAAAAAACTAGTTCCTTTGACCCACCACCTCACAGGCTGCAGTTACTTCCCAAACACAGTCACATTTCCATTTAGATCTCAGACAGTCAGTTTGAGGCACAGTCTTTCACAGATCAACTTTCTTCGGTGAATCAGATGCCAGTCTGCTATGTCCTGCAAACTCCAGGGGGCACATATGGTGCAATCGAAGACCCTCTCATTTGACTCTAGATAAGGGAGAGCACCCCCTACCTCACCCCAAGGGAGATAGACCCATAGCACTCATTTCAACTCTCTTTCTCTGCCTTGCCAACTTCTTTTATGGGCCAGAGAGGGAAGGGTCATCTAAGGTTCCTAAAGCTGGTTTTAGAGACAGTCTTTCCACATCCTGCATAGATGGTCGAACAGGACTTCCTCTTGGTGTGGAGGTTGGGATGGTGCCACCTATTCTCTTAGGACCACAGCTGAAATCAAGGCACAAAGAGTCCAATCTTGCCATATGCATTTAACATCCTGCCACATTCAAGGGTGACAAACAACCAGCAGAAACTTCCAAACGTCAGGGATATTTTTTGACTGGAACATAAGGCTAAATTAAGCACTTCCTCTGTGGGAGGGAATGGGTTTTTTTTGGGGGGTGGGGGGTGGCTGATGACTTAATTCCAACTCTTTTTCATGAATGAATAAATAAATAAATAAAAAGAATTCACCAGGAACATCCTCACTGCTCGGAAATTCCACAGTAAACTCAGCTCCCGACACCATTTCCTGCTGCAGACGGAAGATGGGTTCCGTTCCAGAGATTCTGGGCCCAGCCTTGGCTGGTTTCCCTGTATGGTGTGTTTATTTGGCAGTTAGCACCATCCTCCTGCATTCCTAGGTCCCATCACGGCTTTGCTCTCACTAGCTGGATACTGAGGAACAATGGAGAATGGGAGACCCACTTCAAAGAGCTTTCCCTTCCTCCATCTACCCATCCACTACTTCCAACTCCTTCCTTTTGCTCACAAAGCATACCCTCATTGGTATCTCCCTGCCTTGGGTTCTGCTTATCACCCAAGTCCCTGGAATCTTTCTGCCCTTATCACTCTATTGATACTGTCCTTCAATGATATCGTCTCCCATGGACCTTTGTACATCCTCATCTGTCTTACCCTCTTGGGATCATTTGGCTCACTAACCATTTCATCCTCCTTTGGTAGTGTTATTGGTTTCTTTGGCACCAGGTCCTGGCTTTCCTCTCACTTCTCTGGCCACACCTCAGTCTTCTTCTAACTCTTAAATGTGGCGGTTCCTCCAGGTTTGGGGCTCAGCTCATTTCTCCTCTCAAGCCACACTCATTTCCTAGGTCTCGTGTCATTTGCCATTCATAGAGTGAAGCCCCACAAGTCTGTATCCTGGCTCTAGATGAGTCCCCTAACCTTTCATATAAACTCCCAATTATCAGATGTCTCCACTTGGATAAGCCTCAGGAAATTCAAACAAAACACGTGGGAAAGGAAGCTCATTTCCCCCACCCAGCCGTAAAATCTTATTTCTTTTTTCAAATTACTTGATTCATTGAAGGCAAAGTGTCGGTCCAGTTGCTCAAGCCAGAAATTCGGATGCTTTATCCAGTTTTGACTTATCTCCCTGCTCATCCTCCCACATCTACTCAATAACCAAACTCTGCTGATTGTAACCCCTTAAGAACCCTAATATCCATCTACTCAAGTTACACTGTGATTTTCTTCCAGATTACTGCCATAGCTCCCCAATAGTCCCTGTTTTTCTCCAATCCATTCTCCATTCAGTGGTTCATTTGTTCAAACAATATTTCTTAGAGCAGAGAAATTTATGTGGGCAGAGAAATTTTCCTGACATGAAAATCTAACCGAGGCACCTTCTACCAATTCTGATCTGCCCCGACTCCACATGCTCCCGTGTACCCTTCAGCTCCCGGGTCAGAGACCATCTGCCTCTCTGAAATGCCTTCTCTGGCCGCCCCCAGCCTCAGGGAGGCACACCTCCTCTACCTCCAAGAGCACTGAGTCCCAGTGCCTCCTCAGCCCCCCACACTGCAGATTACCTGTTCCGTGCCTCCAACACCTGCACTGCAGGCTCCCTGAGAGCAGGACTGCGTCTTGGTCTGAACTGTTCTACTCAGGAAATGTAGAATGAACAGTAATATAACAAAAGAGGAGAGTAAGTGATAATGTCAGGGAGGTGGGGTTTGCAATAGACCCTGAATCTGCAGACAGTCTGGGCAGGTGAAGCCATGCAGGGAAACATTCGGTGGAAGGAAGTGGCCCAGGAGAGAGGGCTGACAGTGACTAAGCTGGATTGTAGGACATTCTACAAGAAACTGACCTGGATTCTCAGGAATCTTTACTCTTAGGAGATGAAAAGTGTTTAGAAGTGAAATATCATGATATCTGCAATTTACTTACAAATTGTTTTAGAATGTTTTCATTGCTTTCAAAATGTTTCAGGAAAAATGTATATGTTTTAATATATATAAATATATCAAATATGAAAATATATTTCCAATTTTGAATCTAGGTGGTGGGGTATATTGAAAACTTATATAGGTGTTTGTCATACTGTTCTTTCCATTTTTTTATGTATGCCAAGAAATTTTCATAATACAAAGTTGAGGAAATACAAACTTTCCATTGATGTTGTGGGTAGAGAGGAAACTGACACTCAAGGAATAGGTGTTTATAATTAATCTTATGGTTTCATTTTTAATTATTATACACATAATTCATGTCAATTGTAGAAAGTTTCAAAAATGCAAATAAACACAAACACATCAAATAGAAACCACCCATAATCACAGCTCCCAAGGGGAAAAAATGCTGTAAATGTTTTACTATATTACCATAATTACCCAGGTTTTGCTGTTGTGGCTTCCAAACAGCAAAAACAGCAAACAACAGGAGTCAGAACCCCACATCCCTGAAGTGCCAAAGCAGGGAGGTGGCTAGAACTTAGACAGGTCATCCCACTGTCCTGTCCAGTGCCACCTTCTGTTGCTCCCAATAGGCTCCAAGAGGGTAGCAGATGAGAGCATATCATTTGTGAGGCCTGAGGCAGAAAACTGGGACTAGGGGAGAGATGGACACCTTCTCAGGGAGTGATAAGGTCTCTGGCCTTGGTTACTATCTCTCAGTACTGGAACCCAAGTCCCAGTCTCTCACACATGCAAACACATCTCTGTGTACATAATATGCAAACATATCCCTACACACACACACACACACACACACACACACACACACACACACACACACACACACACATTTACCATCTGCTCTGAAACTCCCAGAAACTAATTGGAGAAATTAATTCATGTCTTGCCTCTTTTTTTTTCTATTGAGGACAAAAAGTAAACATTTTCCTTCTCTCTCCTCTCAGGAAGGAGAGTTTGGGGAGGAAAATCATTGACAATTTTTTTGTGTTTCCTGGGCTCCCTATGAAACATGTCCCTGTGATGTCTGGATCAAGGGTAGATGAGTTGATTCTTTAAGACCAAGAGGAAAATGGGCCCAGCACAGTTGTGGCCACCAGGGCCTGTGACCAGGGCCCTCCCCAGCTTCCCGGACTTCAAGAGGCCCTCCTGGCTGACTGCAAACCAGCATTCAAAGGAGGGTACCAAGCATAGCCATCTTGGCAGACAGGGCTTCGGAGCTAGGTTTATTTTTAGTTTTCCAAAGCAAACCAAGTGACATTTTCTTTTTACACCAGGGTCTTGTGCAGTAATTCATACCTATTGTACCAACAAGAGCCTGGGATTTGAGATAAGCAGCAACTTGGAGCAATTGAAGTCTAGACAACCTAATTCACAGAGGGGCTCCAGAGAGTAATTCACACCAGAGTGTCCCATCTTAAGACAAGCGGTCAGCCTGTTATACCCCATCCATCAGTCATTGGCTGTGGCCCACATATGATAGGTGAGTACATAACCTCTCAGGCATTTCTGGGCATAGGGATTTAGCACAAGGCAATGCTCAATAGAAGGACCAGCTGGAGGCCTTAGAAGACACCCTCACTCATAGTAGCTGAGGAATGGCATATCTGCAGCTAAAAGGGATCTAGGCAAGTACCAGACCATCCCCTCCTGCATCTTTTGTATGAGCAACAGCTCCAAGCTAGTTCTAGAAGAGATCCAAGTAGTTCTCACACTTGGAGGGAGCATCCCCTGGAGGGCTCCTTCAAACATACGTTGCTGGGCTGCATCCCCAGAGTACCTGATTCTGTAGGCCTGGGATGATACCTGAGAACCTGCATTCCTAACAAGTTCCCAGGTGTTGCTCTTGCTGCTGGTGTGGAGTCCAAACTGTGAGAACCACTTCTCTGGCATGTGAGACAGGCAATTCCCAATGATTAAAGGCTGAGTTGTGAGAGCAGATGGGCTTTCCTGATAAAGTCATTCTTAACATCCTGTGCTCAGCTTCCCTGAGCACTGATTCAGGACAGGATTTGGGGAAAGAGCGCAGAGGAGAGAAAGGCCAGAAGCAAAGAAGAAGGCTCAGCTGCCACAGCATGAGGCTCTCACCCTGGCTGGGAGCCCAAGTTTTCTCAATGAAGAATGGGGGCAGGAGGGCCCTGGCTCCTCTCCCAGATGGAACAAGGCCTCATGATCTGAGAGCCAGGTTTGAATCAGCTGCTCCTGGCCTCCACACCCCACCAGCGGCTCCCAGGGCCCATGCACTGGCAAAGCAGGGAAGGAAGGTCTCCCCCTTGGCTACCCGTGAGAAGCCCAAGGCCCTGAGAGTAGAAGGGACATGTCCATTGACCCAGCTCATTAAAAGCAGACCCAGGTTTGAGCCCAAGCCTCCCAAGAGACTCCCACAAACATGGAGAAGCTTCTTCTCATGTGTGTAGTTTTGTCCTGATCCTTCTCACACTCAACAGCAGGCCGGTGGAGCAAAGTTTCAGTGGCTCTCATCCCTTCCAGGTCTCTTTCCTTTGCAAGATCTGGGAAAACTTTCTCTACATTCTCACACAGAACACTTCAGACACCAGGGAATTCCCTGGCTGTCCAGTGGTTAGGACTTGGCGCTTTTACTGAGGTGACCCGGGTTCAATCCCTGACCGGGAAACTAAGATCCAACCCCACTCCCCCCCAAAAAGAACACTTTGGACACAGGATGTGTGGGTTTTTTCACCAACTGGTTGTTCTATAATTTAACTCAATTCTGACACTCTCTACCTAGAGATAGCATCAGACCCCACAGGTTAAGACTGCTCCCCCTACTTCAGAATGTAAGTTGGTGGAGCCACTATGGAAAACAGTACGGAGGTTCCTCAAAAAATCAAAAATGGAACTACCATGGGATCCAGCAATCTCACTTCTGGATTATATATCCAAAAGAAATGAAAGTAGGATCTCAAAGAGATATCTGCACCCCCATATTCATTGCAGTATTACTTACAACAGGAAAGATATGGAACCAACCTTAATTACCTGTCAATGGATGAATGGATAAAGAAGATATTGTTCATATATATACAATGAATATTACTCAGACATGAGAAAGAAGGAAATCCTGCCATTTGCAATAACTTGGATGAAACTTAAAGGCATTAATTATGCAAAGTGAGATAAGTCAGACAGAGCAGGACAAATAGGCCAAACTCAGAGAAAAAGGGAGTAGAATGGTGGTTGCCAGGGGCTGGGGTGTGGGGGAAATGGGGAGATGTTTGTCAAAGGGTACAGACTTCCAGTTGTAAGGTGAATAAGCTCTGGGGACCTAATGTACAGCATGGCGATTATAGCTAATAATATTGTAGTGTATGCTTAAAAGTTGCTAAGAGAGTAGATCTTAAATGTTCTCACCACAAAAAAAATGATAACTATGTGACAGGATGGTAGTGTATGTAGGTCCATCCTAAACTCCCAATTCGTCTCACACTCTCCTTCCCCACCATGTCCACACGTCCGTTCTCTACATCTGCGTCTCTATTCCTGCCCTGCAAATAAGTTTATCTGTGCCATTTTTCTAGATTTCACATAGATGCATTAATATATGATATTTGGTTTTCTCTTTCTGACTTACTTCACTCTGTATGACAGACTCTAGGTTCATCCACATCTCTACAAATGACCCAATTATGTTCCTTTTTATGGCTGAGTAATATTCCATTGTATATACATACCACATCTTCTTTATCCATTCATCTGTTGTTGGTCGTTTAGGTTGTTTCCATGTCCTGGCTACTGTAAATAATAGATAGCTAGTGGAAACAAGCTATAAAACACAGGAAGCTCAGCTCAGTGCTCTGTGATGACCTAGATGGGTGAGATGGGGGGAGTGAGAGGGAAGTCCAAGAGGGAGGGGATATAGGTAAACATATAGCTGATTCACTTCATCGTACAGCAAAAGCTAACACAACATTGTAAAGCAATTATACTCCAATTTAAAGAAAAAAACTATATAACAGGATGGAGGTGTTGGCTACAAATGGTGGTAATCATTTTGCATCAAATCATCACATTGTACAACTTAAACTTATACAATGTTTCATGTTAATTATATCTCAATAAAGCTGGAGTGGGGAGGGGAAGACTACTCTCTACCTCAGACGCCTATTGCAACTCTAGGCCTCCCATACTTCTGATGGATTTTGGCTATAAATATGGGAGTTCCCATAACTGCCTCCTCAGTTCTTATAATTTGCTACAATGGCTCACTAACTCAGGGGAACACTTACGATTACTAGGTTATTATAAAGGATAGAAATGAACCATCAGATGAAGAGGTACACTGGGTGATGTCAGGAAACACTCCGTATCCAGAGACTCTGTGGGGACCCTACCCTAAGTTACCTCATTAACATAAACTCAAGTGTGATAGAAAGGGCTTGTTATTAATAACAACAGACATTCATCACTTAGGAAATTACAGAGGTTTTAAAAGCTCTGTGCCAGGAACAAAGATCAAACATACAGTTGACCCTTGAACAATGTGGGTTTGAACTGTGTGGGTCCACTTATACATGGATATTTTTCAATAGTAAATACTACAGGACAACATGATGTGCAGTTGGTTGACTCCGAGGATGTGAAGAAACCTCAGAACAACTGTAAATTATACTTGGATTTATGCCCTTGTTGTTCAAGGGTGTATATTTCTTATCACACACAAGGGAATGAACACTCTATATAAACTGGCTTTAAGCAAAAAGGGAATTCATTGATTCATATAACTGAAAGGTCCCAGGGTAGCTAGCTTCAGGAATGGCTTAATCAGGGCTCAAACAATGACTGTCTCTCAGCCTTGCCTTCCCCCAGGTTGGCTCCCACCCTGGATTTAAACGGGTGGTCGCAGCTCCAGATCTCACTGCCTCTTAGCAGATCCAACAAGAAAGAAACACTTTCTGGTTACTTAGGTCCTGGATCAGCTTTGGTTAAGCCTGACTGGCTAACTGGCTTAGGCTTAGGTCGAAGGTGAGCTAGGGGGCTGAGAGTGAGGGAAGAGAGGCTCCCCAAGGGAAAATCTTCTACTAGGAAAAGGTAGAATGGAAGTGGAGCAGCAAAACCAGCAGATGTGCACCTCAGAGAATGCTGCCTACTTTTCTGCTTGCCTTGTTGTCTGGTTATCTGGTGGCCTTGTTTTCTAATTATCTGTTTGTCTGGTTACCTGGTTGCCTGATCAAAGGGGACCTGTTCGGGGGTAGGGTGCTCTGGCTGAGGGACCCATCTTTCCTCCATTAGACCCTGAAGCTGAAGAAGGAAAAGACACGACGTCTAGGGCCCTGGTTCCCAATTAGCTGTGGATGGAAGGTATGGTAGACATGTCTGGGGCAACATGAGGGAGAGTCCCCACTTCTCCTTGGGTGCTTTCCAAGTAACTGAGTTCCTGGGTACTCACGCCTTGACTTGGCTGTTTCTACGGATTGGGTGCTACATAGATAGGGGGTACAACAGAGAACAAAGATCCTTGTACTGTTACCAAACCGAAATTGGGTCAGCTCACCTGCCACACCACAAAGCCAATTTACTGACACCGGGTTGTAGTGAGGAAAGTATAGCATTTATCGCACACACCAAGCAAGGAGTACAGTAAGTACCCTACTTACAAACCTTCAAGCTGCGAACTTTCAAAGACGCAAATGTGCATTCATGTGTCCAATCATGTAAGTTAGTTCATATGTCTGGCATACACTGTCACGTGCATGCATCCTCTGCAAGTGGCTGTGCTTTTGTGTACTTTACTGTACAGTACTGTATAGAGTACAGTAGTACAGTATCTTTATTTCAAGCCCAGGATGTCCAGAAGCAAGGGTAAAAGCAGCAGTGATGTAGCTGGTACTGTTAAGATGTAGCAGCGGTGATGTAGCTGGTATCTCCTACTGCTGACAATCCTTCAGCTCTACCATCTCTCACCTCCTCTCCCTCCTCCAGTCAGTAACTCTTCTTGCCTGTTCACTTGATGCCAGCCCCTGTGTGCCAGCTGTTGTACTGTACTATTGTACTTTTCAAGGTACTGTTCTGTAATATTAAAAGTGTTTTCTTTTTTGTGTTTCTTTTTAACATCTTTATTGGAGTATAATTGCTTTACAATGGTGTGTTAGTTTCTGCTTTATAACAAAGTGAATCAGTTATACATATACATATGTTCCCATATCTCTTCCCTCTTGAATCTCCCTCCCTCCCACCCTCCCTATCCCACCCCTCCAGGTGGTCACAAACCACCGAGCTGATCTCCCTGTGCCATGCGGCTGCTTCCCACTAGCTATCTATTTTACGTTTGGTAGTGTACATATGTCCATGCCTCTCTCTCACTTTGTCCCAGCTTACCCTTCCCCCTCCCCATATCCTCAAGTCCATTCTCTAGTAGGTCTGTGTCTTTATTCCCATCTTGCCCCTAGGTTCTTCATGACCATTTTTTTTTTTTAGATTCCATATATATGTGTTAGCATACGGTATTTGTTTTTCTCTTTCTGACTTACTTCACTCTGTAGTGAAGGTCCATCCTTCACTACAGAGTGTACTCTAGGTCCATCCACCTCATTATAAATAACTCAATTTCATTTCTTTTTATGGCTGAGTAATATTTCATTGTATATATGTGCCACATCTTCTTTATCCATTCATCTGTCGATGGACACTTAGGTTGCTTCCATGTCCTGGCTATTGTAAATAGAGCTGCAATGAACATTGTAGTACATGATTCTTTTTGAATTATGGTTTTCTCAGGGCATATGCCCAGTAGTGGGATTGCTGGATCATATGGTAGTTCTATTTGTAGTTTTTTAAGGAACCTCCATACTGTTCTCCATAGTGGCTGCATCAATTTACATTCTCACCAACAGTGCAGGAGGGTTCCCTTTTCTCCACACCCTCTCCAGCATTTATTGTTTGTAGATTTTTTGATGATGGCCATTCTGACTGGTGTGAGATGATATCTCATTGTAGTTTTGATTTGCATTTCTCTAATGATTAATGATGTTGAGCATTCTTTCATGTGTTTGTTGGCAATCTGTATATCTTCTCTGTAGAAATCTCTATTTAGGTCGTCTGCCCATTTTTGGATTGAGTTGCTTGGTTTTTTGATATTGAGCTGTTTGTGTGTGAAAAGTATTATAAACCTATTATAGTACAGTACTATATAGCTGATTGTATTAATTGGGTACCTAGGCTAGCTTTGCTGGACTTATGCACAAATTGGTCTTACAAACACGCTCTCAGAACACCACTGGTTCATATGTAGGAGACTTACTGTATGGGTGGCTCAAGCTCAAAAGACCCGAAATTCTCGAAGGCTGCAGGGTACATGACTTTCTTCTGATTGGTTGGTAGTGAGGTAGCAGGGTGGTGTTCCAGCAATCTCAGTCATCAACCTTCTGATTCCAACCAGTCTGGGGTCTCAGCATGTAGTTACCTCCTCCACCTGGCCAGGGGCCGGGGTGGGGGGGCGGGAGGGGCGTAGATGCTGCAGAACAACTCAAAGGCAAGTATCAGATTGTTCTGTATATCCCTTGAGAAGGAACTAGGACTCTGCTTTGTCGCTGCACTGTTATTTCTTGGCTGATTTTCCTTTGTTTCTGCAGTCCCTTCCTCTCCTAATTATGCCCTTTGGAACTTAGAGAAAGTCTAAGAGGCTGAAGCCTTTTTCCTAGAAACAAGACATAGGGGTCATGGAAAGGCTTTTATATATGGGAGGGCCCCAAGGGGTCCTGCTCAGTTTGAATCCACCCTTTTCTTTGATGCTCCTTAATCTTGAGGGGAACAAGTGCAGGACAAGAAACTGAATGAAGTTTTGGATAGAGAGGTTAACCATAAACTCGGCAGAGGAACTCCGTTTTAGGGGCACTCAATTTCAGTATCAGTCAGGGTCCCAGAAGGAAATAGATGCAAATTCAAATTAGGATAATTCTGGGAGAGTTTAATAAAGGGACAGTTTACAAAAGTTTAGGAAGCATATGGGAAAATCTCAAGGGAAGGAACAGTAGAGACAGCTGGATTCTATGACCACCCCACCCCGGTTCTGACAGGCCAAGGGGAGGGAGCTGTTAGCCAGGAGCTTTAAAACCTGGAGGCAGAGAGGGCTACATGGAGATGGCTGCCTGACAAGAAGTTGTGACCTAGGAGACGGACACAGCCAGGGCCCGGGAGGCTCCAGGAGGGAGCTGGGGGAATAAATGTTCCACCTCTCTCATTTCTCCCTCCCTGCAATTTCCTGCTGCTGACAGGATTAGTCACACCCAACCAGAAGCCAGAGTAAAGGCAGCCCACTGGAGTAGTCACACAGATCAACCTCTTGGGCTGGGAGAAGCTGGGGGAGTAGGCCTGGAGAGAGCCTAGAGGAGCCTTATGCATGGGGAGTCTGTCTGGGGTACTCTCCAGGGGCTGCTGAGATCTAAATCCAGAGGTCTGGTGGCCAGGACAGAGGAATGGGAACTCAAGGGATCAGACCCGTATCCCAGAGCAGACAAGGCAAATACAGCAGTAGAGAAAGGTGAATAAGGACCCACCCTGGGGATCAGCCAGGCCAGAGGCAGAAAAGGCCCTATATGCTACCAGGACTCCAGGAGCCTGGGAGGCAGCCCAGTGAGAAAGGCTAGGTGCGCAGAGAACACTTGATTCAAGTATCTCTGAGACAATAGTCGTCCTGAGCTGAGTAAAGGACACATTTTGACTTTTTCTCTGAGCAGCTCCAGGGCTCCTCCTTGGTACAAGTAAAGTTGCTGACAAGCTCCATCACGCTAAGAAGTAAGGGCTGCAGTCAGAGGCAGCTTCGTGTGTGTGTAATCTGTACAGTCACACAAAGCCCCACACGTGGCTTAATGCTCCACTGTCACTGTCTTGAAATTCTTCATAATTTTTGAACAAGAACCCATGCATCTGCATTTTACACAGGGCTCCACAAATCATACAGCTGGTCCTGAGTGCAGTTTGCTAACATTTTCAAAGTACCTGGAAGAGGGCAATGCTTACCCCACAGGGTTTCATGCAGAGTCAGAATATGACAGGCTGGTAGGGGAGATATTTAGGCTGGGGGTGGGGAGTATGCTTTTGGAGTCCCTTGTAGGCCAGGTAGATGCATGCCTACTGCACCCAGGGTAGCTCCACCAAGAACATGAAGACCAAAGGCAAAACAAACCCCAGGAGGCAGCCACAGAAAAGAGTAGCATCCTGATATCAGTGACTGTTGGAGAAGGTCGTTTGCCCTTGGCCCTGCAGGCTGTGGGCTGAGGGGCTGCCTCACCTCCAGGTCTTCAGCCTGAGATGGTCCAGATTTTGAGAGCGCACACAGCACCAACTGCCCTGCCAAGGGTGCCAGGGTTATTTGGCAGCCCCCAGTGCCTGGGGTCCTCTTACATCCTATGACACAACTCAAGCATCTTAGGTGTCTGAAAGGGGGTAGACAGGAGCCACCCTGGGTGGCCCAAGGGCAGGAGGTCAGGAATGGTAGAGCAAGGAGCCACCAGCGAGCCAGACCCGTTCAGGTCTCCCATCCCTCATTCACTGCCTGATATGCTTACATGGCCACTCCTGTGTGTAGGAGAGTACAGAGATGGACAAGAGAAAGGCTAGTGCTATGTCTCCCCAACAGCAAAATTCTATGCAGGGCACTAACAAGGCTCTCCTAGCAGTGCTATGAGGTAGGCACTAGTATTACCTCCATTGTACAAAGTTTTATGGTCCTGGCACCACAGTGGGTACCAGCAGCCAGTAAAAGCCCCAGACAAAGAGATACAGGTGCTGGCTGGTGGCAGTCATAACATTGGGGAAATGAGTGGGGCTCAGATAGCATCCACTGCACCTGGCATGAAGCCTGTGGAGTCTGACTGTACGTTGTGCTTGGCAGTACATGAGGGGAAGCAGAGATGCTGCATACTGTGCCCTGTTTGTGAGATCGTAGGCCAGAATTCCTTTATAAACAAGCTGTCTCTAATAATAGCCCTATGAGAAAAGTCTTATTAATTGCCCCCATTTCACCAATGAGGAAACTGAGGCTCAGAATGATGTGTCTTGCCCAAGCCACACCCAGATGGTAAATGGCAGAGCCGAAATTCAAACCCAGGTCAGTCCGACTCCAGGGAAGATACAAAGAGAGCATGAGGATGAGCAAGATGCAGGAGACAGGAGATGCTACTGGGAAGTTAAAAGGCCTTTAGTGCCATAGGGAGCTGCTGAAAAATTCTGAACCAGTGTCACAATCAGGTTTGAGGTTTCTAGAGGTTTCTCTGGCCTTGTGGGGGGAACTGAGTGGGGCTTGGGGCAAGACTGGAGTCAGGAAAGGCAGGGGGAGGCTTCTGCCTTAAAAGCAAAAGTGGGTTGCTCTTAATGAGCCTGTGCTTACCTCACAGTCCTGTGCTGCCCCCAAGTGGTATTTCAACAGATTTGATCCCTTCAAACAAGCGCTTGGAGCGACACTGGAGGGTTCTCATCTGGAGGGATTATTAAAACACAGAGATTCTGACTCAGTAGGTCTGGGGTGGGCCCAAGAATTTGCCTTTCTAGCAAGTTTCCAGGTGATGCTGATGGTCTAGAAACCACACTTTGAGAACCATAGGCTTAGTTGCTTTCATGGGACTACCCTGTCAGGCTGCCCAGTGGGAAAAAGGGGATTAAAGAGGATTTTGACCCTTGAGAGCTACAATCTCAGAGACACCCAAAGCAAATGGGGAATGCTTCTGAAGGTTCTGGGCTCTGAGAACTGTTAGGACTCAAACGAGCCACTTCCGGAGGGGGCAGGAGCTTTGGGGCATCTGTGAAATGGCTGCCTCATTTCCACGTCATTTTATATGTCATCTTTAGCAATAGAAAACATTTTTCATCACTGTTCTGAGACTTTACATGTTCTAATTCAATTAATTCTCACAAGTCTGTGAAGTAAATTCTGTTATTATCCTCCTGGATGGGCTGAGTTGTGTCTCCCCAAAATTCACATTTGAAGTCCTAACCTCCAATAAGCTCATAATGTGACTGTGTTTGAAGATAAGGTCTTTAAAGAGGTAATTAAGTTAAAATGAGGTGACTTCCCTGGAGGTCCAGTGGTTAAGACTTCACCTTCCTATGCAGGGGGTGCGGGTTCAATCCCTGGTTGGGGGAGCTAAGATCCCACCTGCCTCGGGGCCAAAAAAACAAAACATAAAGCAGACGCAATATTGAAACAAATTCAGTAAAGACTTTAAAAATGGTCCACATCAAAGAAAAAATTTAAAAAGTTAAAATGAGGTCATTAGGGTAGGCTTTAAACCAATATGACTGATGTCCTTATAAGAAGAATAAATTTGGACAGACACATATGGAGGGAGGACCATATGAAGAGAAGGGAGGAGATGGCCATCTACAAGCCAAGAAAAGAGGCCTCAGAAGAAACCAAGCCTACTGACACCTTGAACTCAGACTTCTAGCCTTCAGAACTGTGAGAAAATAAATTTATGTTGCTTAAGCCACCCAGTTTGTGGTACTTTGTTATGGAAGCCCTTGTAAATGAGTACATCCCATTTACAAATAAGGAAACTGAGGCACACAGAGGTTAAATAACATGCCCAGTTGCTGCCTGAACCCAAGTAGACTGGCTCCGAGCTACATTTTTTTTTTTTGAGCCACTAGTACTATGTTCCCCAAAAAGAGGGAGTCTTGCCCTCATTCCCTCCCCTGTACTGCCTCCCTCCCCATCACCCACCACCACAGAGTGGGAGCTTCTTCAGCTCTTCTTGGACTGTTCAAATGGTTACCTGAAACTCATCCCACCACACTTCTCCCACTTCCATCCCTTCCTCCTCACTGCAGCACATTGCTCCCCTCCACTAGTGATTTTTCTCTGGTCCAAATCAACCTGTCCCTCCCCTGCCTAAAGCCCTCAATGGCTCCCCACTGCCTTCAGGATGAAGCTTTTCAAAGCCAGTTGCAGACATCATGACACATCATTCCTCAATATTTCAACATGTGTTATCAACCCAAGGAGTCAGGATGAACCCCAGCATAGCATAGCAAGCAGGGTGTCTAAGTGATGACCACAACTACAGGAGGTCTCTCTTCTCTTGTTGTGGCATGTTAACTGGCTCTGCTGCTTGCTTTTTAGCTTGTGTTTTGAGCTATGGTGTTTGTGCTGCATTTGCTGAGTCCTATTGAGCACCAGCTATAGATTTTACCAGCCTATGTTGGGAAGTTTCAATCGTTGGCATTTAGGGACAGAAGTATGAGATTGGGGCCCTCCTTAAAATGGTCCTGGGTTGTGTACCTTGGCGTGGACCTAGATATGTGTCTCATTGAATTGTATGTCTCAATTCCAGCAAAAACTATGGCTGACACTAGGCTCAGGGGAATGACTCTTACACTGTAACTATTGGTTGTGTGACCAATGTCCTGTGCAATAGTCAGACCCAGTGATGCTCGCTCATGTGAAAGAGGACAGTCACTATGTGGCCTGCTGAGGACCACATTCCTAAAAGCAGGTGGTTCACTAGGACCTATGAGCTTCAAGTTCTTCTGCTGCTGCTGTCAGTGCAAAAGGTGATGGAGAAGACACCATGGCACCCCAAGGCACAAACCCTCGTGAAAAGTGCCTCAAATGCTTTATCCCTGCCCCTCTTAAAGGGCTAGAGGATACCATGACCCCATTGAACAACTGTAAAAGGGACCAAAAGAGACTCTGACATCAACTGAGTGTGATGTCTTATCAACACAACTCTGCTCCCTGCTTAGGCTGTGGTTCCTTAGCCAATAAGGTGACAGTTACCAGGCAGGAGGCCTCTAACCCTGATGATGCTAATTTGAGGTTCTCTAGAGGAAGAAATTTATAAATATGAGAAGGGTAGAGGAGATCTGTCCCAAAGTATAGTCACTAACCACCTCCCCCACAAGATACCTGGATACAGGGGCAGAAAATAAAAACATAAGTCTAAATTCGAAATGACCTGACTGGAAATCCAAAATTTGCTAAAAGAATACATACAACTTGCCTTTTTCATTTATCATGTTGCTAAAATAGACTAGTTCATTCATTTCTAACTACTATTAAACATTCTATAGTATGATTAAATCATAGTTTGCTTACCTTTTTGTTTGCTGAGGGACAATTAGATGCTTTACATTTTTCATTGTTTCAAGTTGCAAAACGATTCATATAATGTAAAATACTTTATGTAAAAATTTCACATATATATTATTTAAATGTAGTACATTTAAGTAAATATAAAATGTAAAAGTAAAACATGCATGGATATGACACAGGAATTTCAGGATAATGGTAACCCTTAGGGAGGGAAAAAGAAAGAGAGGGAGAAGAGGATGACTTTTAGTTTTTTTATTGTAAAAAGCTCTAAGGCAGGCCTCCCTGGTGGCTCAGTAGTTAAGAATCTGCCTGCCAATGCAGGGGACACGGGTTCGAGCCCTGGTCCAGGAAGATCCCACATGCCGCGGAGCAACTAAGCCCATGCGCCACAACTACGGAGCCTGGGCTCTAGTGCCCGTGAACCACAACTACTGAAGCCCGCGAGCCTAGAGCCTGTGCTCCGCAGCAAGGGAAGCCACCACAATGAGAAGCCCGCACACAGCAACGAAGAGTAGCCCCCACTTGCCGCAACTAGAGAAAGCCCGCACGCAGCAACGAAGACCCAATGCGGCCAAAAATAAATAAAATAAAATAAATAAATTTATTTTAAAAAAAAGCTCTAAGGCAAATATGACAAAAGTTGACCTCTATTAATCTCAGTGGTGAGTACAAAGGTATTTGTTATATTATTTTTATACTTTTATGTATATTAAAAATGTTTCATAGTTGAAAATAGTTTTAAAGAATTTAACATGAAATAAAAATGATTCGAAAAAAAAGAATATATACAGTAAAAGGATATAAGGGTGCTAATAGGTTTTTGCAAGTCTGCAACATGGGTTCTGAATTAACTTTCACATCTGCTGAAAATCACCAATTGGCAAACTTTCATGCCTTAAGACAGGAGTTCAAATTATACTTACACCAGGGAATCACACTAAATTTAAATGAGATACCCTCTATAATCTTAGGGGGCAGTCACTAAACATAAAATAGAGTAGAAACAGGTATGCCTCACCTTAACCATTGCCTTGACTAAATTTTCTACAGTCATAGCACCCACTGCCCTAAAATATTCCATAGTGGGCATGGATGCTCTCACCCAATGATTGATACAATTAAATTAAGTCTTTGGCACTTAACAATCAGCTTGGCAAAATGGAACCCAATAGGCTTCCATCTTCCCTAACCCTGGTGGCACAGTGGTTAAGAATCTGCCTGCCAATGCGGGGGACATGGTTTTGAGCCATAGTCTGGGAAGATCCCACATGCCGTGGAGCAACTAAGCCCGGGTGCCACAACTACTGAGCCCATGTGCCACAACTACTGAGCCCATGTGCCACAACTACTGAAGCCCACATGCCTAGAGCCGGTGCTCTGCAACAAGAGAAGCCACTGCAGTTGAGTCCATGCACCGCAACGAAGAGTAGCCCCCGCTCACCGCAACTAGAGAAAGCCCGTGCACAAAAACAAAGACCCAATGCAGCCAAAAGTAAATAAATAAAATTTTTTAAAAACCCATTATACAAGACTTTTTTAGAGAAGGGGTGATTCTCCACTGTTTTTCCATTTAACAGCCTGTTCATAAACCTAGAAAGAATTAATGGTCCCTCACAGTGGATTACCATAATCTTAATACTGTGGTCTTGCCCAATAAGACCCCCATATCCAATATTTAAATTACTGACTAAATCCAATCAGCAACTAGAACATATTTTGCTATTAGAGAGTTGGCTAATGTGTTTTGTTCAGTACCTATCTCAACAGCTTCTTCCCCTTCAGAGAGAAACAATTCACCTTTACCTGGCTCCAAGGGGGTACTTCCACAGCTCTGCCATCACACCAATCTTTCCAGGCAAGATCTTAACCACATCCAATTTTTTCCAAGAGCACAGGCATGATATCGCACTGGTGACATCCTCCTCCTCCAAGGAAATTCATTTGACACACTCATTCAGGACATAAAAATACAAAGGAATTCACAACTAAGGGAATAGGCCATTGCCCCACACATAGTACAAGACGCATCACCTGAATTTATCTGGTCAGCCAAGGGTCACTTTGTCCCTGACACTGTTAAGAAACAGCTATTGACTCTAGCACCTACAACATTAAAAGAAGCCTGATATCTTTTATGTCTTTTTGGATTCTGGAAGCAACATATTCCTAATTTACAAATTTTTCTTAAGCCCCTGTATACTGTTTTTCACCAATCAGCCCACCTTGAATGGGGAGCTTACAACAAAAATCTCTAGAACATGTCCAAATTGCATTACAACAGGCACTCCTCTTCATACCCCTCCTCCAAAGACTCCTTCACTATAGAGGCTTTCTCATGCCTCCCAAAGTCTCTGGACCAACCACAATGGTCATGAATTGTCCATGGGTTTTTGATGCATTGCCCTCCCTAGCCCCATATACCATTAGAATGGCAAGTGCTGGCTGCATACAGAACTCTTCTGGAAACAGAGGCTCTCACAGACTCTGAGCCTGTGACCCTCCATACCCAGCTGCCCATTATGCCTTGGGTCATGGAAGCAGCCCCCCAAAACCTCAGCATAACTTACTGAGGCCTTCTTGCAAAAACAGAAATGGTACCTACGGAATAGAGCTAAATTGGGGCCCTCTGGTGAGTTCTACTTGCAGGAGGCAGTGGTCGCCCCTGTCCTCAGTCCCTTGCCAAAAGCCATGATGCTGAATGAGGTCACCCCTTGGCTACCTGGGCAGCACCTGGAATCGAATGAATAAATAGGAAAGGTAGTCCATATATCTTACAGACACCATCACACAAAACAGAGATTAATGGAAAGTTGCTGCTTTTCATACCTTAACCAGGATAACCCTGATAAAGGACAGGACTCAAGGGTCAGCACAGTTGGCCAAACTTCAGGTAGTCATCTTAGCACTGGATACTTTGGCCAACAATTGGCCCTATCTACACACTTTTTAAGACTCTTGGACCATTGCCAGTGGTCTTGCTATTTGGTCTGACCAATGGCAGCAACAATTCCTTATGCAAGGTCACCCCCCTTTGGGGTAAGGAATTCTGAGACTTTCTTGCTTCACAGATACTCAAAATGTAAATCAAAGTCACACATATTTCTGCACACACTAAAACCACAAGTTTACAATGCCTCATCAAAATGTTCCTTATCCCCTTAGGAATTCCAGGCATCATTGATAGTTACAAAGCTACCCATTTCTCTTCTCAGAATACACAATACTCAGCTTCAAAAAAAAAAAAAACAGCTTTATTAAGGTATTTAATTTGCATACCATATAATTCCCCACTTAAGGTATACAAGTCAATGGCTTTTAGTATATTCACAGATTTGTGCAACCATCACCATAATCGATTTTGGAACATTTCATTCCCCCAAAAAGAATTCTGTATGCCTTAGCTATCACCCCTCTAGCTCCTCATCACTCACCCAGCCCTACACAGGGCTGTCTGTCTCTATAGATTTGTCTAGTCTGGGTACTTCATGTAAATGAAATTATACTCTATGAGGTCTTTTGTATATGAATTCTTTATATATAAATAGTATAATGTTTTCAAAGTTCATCCATACTGTAGCATGTATTAGGTTTCATTCTTTTAATGGCTAAATAATATTCCATTGTATGGATATATCACATTTTTCTTATCCTGTCATCAGTTGATGGACATTCACAACTCAATGTGAATAACTATTATGAATAATGTTGATGTGGATATTCATGTACAAGTCTTTGTATGTTTGTACATTTTCATTTCTCTTGAATATGTATTTAGGAGTAAGAATTGCTAGATGATATGATAACTCTATGTTTAATCATCTGAGGAACTGCCAGACTGTTTTCCAAAGTGGCTGCACTCATTTACACTCCCACCAGCAGTGTATAAAGATTATAATTTCTGTACATCCTCATAAACACATGTTATTGTCTATCTTTTTTTTTATTACAGCCACCTGTATATGTGTGAAGTGGTATCTCATAGTTTTGATGTGCATTTCTCTGATGGCTAATGATGTTGAACATCTTTTCATGTGCTTATTGGCCATTTGTATATCATCTTTGGTGAAATGTCTATTCAATTCTTTGCCTATTTAAAAAAATTTAATTGTGGTAAAATTTATATAATATGAAATTTACAATTTTAGTCTTTTTTTTTTGCAGTACGCGGGCCTCTCACTGCTGTGGCCTCTTCCGTTGCGGAGCAACAGGCTCCGGACGCGCAGGCTCAGCGGCCATGGCCCACGGGCCCAGCCGCTCTGCGGCATGTGGGATCCTCCCGGACCGGGGCACGAACCCGTGTCCCCTGCATTGGCAGGCAGACTCTCAACCACTGCGCCACCAGGGAAGCCCCATTTTAGTCATTTTTAAAGGTACAATTCAGTGGTATTAAGTATATTCATAATGTTGAATAACCATCATCACTATCTATTTCCAGAACTCTTTTATCACCCAAAAAGAAACTTTGTACCCATTAAACAATAATTCTCTGTTTACCCCTCCCCTTGGCTCCTGGAAACCTCTAATTTACTCTCTGCCTCTATGAATTAACGTATTTTATATTTTTTATACAAACTACATACAGTCATACAATTTTTTTACACTTTTGAAAATAATAGTTTTTATTGAAATAGAAAATCTATCGTACATACCTCTTAAAATTCTATTTATCTTCCGTTTTATTCAAGATTCAATGGGATACCATTTTAAAGAATACTATACAAGAGGATCTCTATTTTATCATTATATTGGGCTCCTAATTTCATTCTAACTTTATTTTAATCAATCCAAAACAATCCAAAATAACACAATATTGCCATATAAACTAGCATTTCCCAAAATGTGTTATAAGCTACATACACTATTGATAGATTTGAAATAAAATATATTTATAAATACATTTAAAAAATAATGTATTTATGTTGTTATGATGCAAGAATGCACTTTTAAGAAAGACATGGTATACCAAACACAAGAATACCTGGAAGTTGCATGGAAATGCTTTTGTATTTAATAACAAAATGATGTAATTCTAATAATTGGTTATTTTATCATTATTAAATTTTCCTAAGCATATGTAAATTATGTATTAATTATTTCATCAATGTGATCATTTTTATAGTTTTCTTTGCTTCAAGTGTGCATAGAACTATTAACTCCTAATAGTTTTCCATCAGTAAATTATTACTTCAAATTTTTTTTCATGTTCAGTTAACTCTGGAAAACACTGCCACAGTTAAAAGAGATGTCTCCAAACCAAAGTTCAAATTAAATAGCTCTATGGTTTACATTGCCCCATTCTGAGGCTCAGAAAATACCTGGTAGCTTTTGTAGTTGATACTAATTCAGATGGGAGCTGTATTTCAGTTACACTGATTTGTGAGTATTTCTTTGGTAAAAGAAGACAGCGGGTGAATTCCCTTTTCACATGCAGTAATAAGTGCACATTTTCTGTCTTAGTGTTTATTCTAACCAAGATTACTGGGAGTAATGTAACCAGTTTACATTTACCCAAAAAATGTTTATTTCAAGTGGCAAAATTTACTAAAAATTTAATTGCTTATTAAGTAATTCTCTCAGCATATAGTGTTATATATGTATTTTTTTAATTTTTCAGATTCTTTTCCACTATAGGTTGTTACAAGATATTGAATATAGTTCCCAGTGCTATACAGTAGATCTTTGTTTTTTGTCAATTTTATATATAGTAGTATCTGTTAATCCCAAGCTCCTAATTTATCCTTCCCCCCTTTCCCCTTTTGTAATCATAAGTTTGTTTCCTATGTCTGTGAGTCTATTTCTGTTTGGTTTTTTTAATAAATTTATTTATTTATTTTTGGTTGTGTTGGGTCTTCGTTGCTGTGCGTGGGCTGTCTCTAGTTGCAGCGAGCAGGGGTTACTCTTCGCTGCGGTGTGCAGGCTTCTCATTGCGGTGGCTTCTCTTGTAGCGGAGCATGGGCTCTAGGCCTGTGGGCTTCAATAGTTGTGGCACACGGGCTTACTTTCTCCACAGCATGTGGGATCTTCCTAGACCAGGGATTGAACCCTTGTGCCCTGCATTGGCTGGTGGATTCTTAACCACTGTGCCAGCAAGGAAGTCCCTCTATTTCTGTTTTGTAAATAAGTTCATTTGTATCATTTATTTAGATTCCACATGTAAGTGATAGCATATGATATTTGTCTTTGTCTGACTTACTTCACCTGTCATACAATATTGAAATTATGCAATATTGTCATTTTGTATCTAGCCTATTTCTCTTAGCATAATGTTTAAAAGGTTCATCAATGTTGTAACCTGTATCAGTGCTTCATTCCTTCTTATGGCTGAATAATATCCCATTGTATGGATATACAACATTTTGTTTATCCATTCATCTGTTGATGGACAGTTGGGTTGTTTTCATGTTTTGGCTATTGTGAATAATGTTGATATGAACATTCATGTACAATTATCTGTTTGAGTTCCTGTTTTCATTTCTTCTGGGTATATACCTAGGAGTGGAATTGTTGGGACATATGGTAATTCTAACTGCCAAACTGTTTTCCACGGTGACTGTATCATTTTACATTCTACTAGGAATGCACAAGGGTTTCAATTTCTCCACATCCTCACCAACATTTGTTATTTTCCATTTTTTAAATTACAGCCATCATAGTGTGTGTAAAATGGTAGCTCGTTGTGGTTTTGTTGTGCATTTCTCTAATGATTAATGATATTGAGCAACTTTTCATGTAATTATGGGCCTTTAGAGAGATATCTTTTAGATATCTACTTTAGAGATATATCTTTTAGATATATTTAGATATCTGCTTTAGAGAGATATCTTTTCAAGTTGTTTGCCCATTTTAAAATTGGGTTGTTTGTCTTTTTGTTGTTGGATTGCAGGAGTTCTTTACATATTCAGGGTATGAAACCTTTATATGATTCACAGATATTTTCTCCTATAGGTGGCTTTCTCACTCTATTGGTAGTCTTCATTTCTGTAAATTGGGTTATTTGTCTTTTATTATTGAGTTGTAAAAGTTCTTTATATAGTCTAGATACTAGATTCTATGTATTCTGATACTAGAATAAAGATTCTAGTTCTTTATATATATAGATAAATCCCTCATCAGATATATGATTTGCAAAATTTCTCCCCCACTATGTGGGTTGTTTTTTTACTTTCTTCTGGTATCGTTTGAGGCACAAACACTTTTAATTGTGATGATGAACACTGGACTCTTAAATAAGACATCTAACAGAACTTTCACATCCCTTATCAGACTCAGACTGCAGGTCTCACAGAGCACCAAAATGGCTTACTTAAACAAGTTCAAACTCAATCAAATGAAACATGGCACATTTCACTCATCAGTCACACATGAAGGGTGAGTGGTAACAAAGAGTCTGATACCATTTTTTTTTTTACATCTTTATAGGAGTAAAATTGCCTTACAATAGTGTGTTAGTTTCTGCTTTATAACAAAGTGAATCAGTTATACATATACATATGTTCCCATACCTCCTCCCTCTTGCGTCTCCCTCCCTCCGTCCCACCCTCCCTATCCCACCCATCCAGGTGGTCACAAAGCACCGAACTGATCTCCCTATGCTATGTGGCTGCTTCCCACTAGCTATCTATTTTACGTTTGGTAGTGTATATATGCCCATGCCACTATCTCACTTTGTCACAGCTTACCCTTCCCCCTCCACATATCCTCAAGTCCATTCTCTAGTAGGTCTGTGTCTTTATTCCCATCTTACCCCTAGGTTCTTCATAACATTATTTTTTCTTAAATTCCATATATAAGTGTTAGCATACGGTATTTGTCTTTCTCTTTCTGACTTACTTCACTCTGTATGACAGACTCTAGGTCCATCGACCTCATTACAAATAGCTCAATTTCGTTTCTTTTTATGGCAGAGTAATATTCCATTGTATATATGTGTCACAGCTTCTTTCTCCATTCATACGATGATGGACTCTAAGGTTGTTTCCATCTCCTGGCTATTGTAAATAGAGCTGCAATGAACATTTTGGTACATGACTCTTTTTGAATTATGGTTTTCTCAGGGTATATGCCCAGTAGTGGGATTGCTGGGTCATATGGTAGTTCTATTTGTAGTTTTTTAAGGAACCTCCATACTGTTCTCCAAATTGGCTGTACCAATTCACATTCCCACCAGCAGTGAAACAGTGTTTCCTTTTCTCCACACCCTCTCCAGCATTTATTGTTTCTAGGTTTTTGATGATGGCCATTCTGACCGGTATGAGATGATATCTCATTGTAGTTTTGATTTGCATTTCTCTAATGATTAATGATGTTGAGCATTCTTTCATGTGTTTGTTGGCAATCTGTATACCTTCTTTGGAGAAATGTCTATTTAGGACTTCTGTCTATTTTTGGATTAGGTGTTTTGTTTTTTTGTTATTGAACTGCATGAGCTGCTTATAAATTTTGGAGATTAATCCTTTGTCAGTTGCTTCATTTGCAAATATTTTCTCCCATTCTGAGGGTTGTCTTTTGGTCTTGTTTATGGTTTCCTTTGCTGTGCAAAAGCTTTGAAGTTTCATTAGGTCCCATTTATTTTTTGTTTTTATTTCCATTTCTCTAGGAGGTGGGTCAAAAAGGATCTTGCTGTGATTTATGTCATAGAGTGTTCTGCCTATGTTTTCCTCTAAGAGTTTGATAGTTTCTGGCCTTACATTTAGGTCTTTAATCCATTTTGAGCTTATTTTTGTGTATGGTGTTAGGGAGTGTTCTAATCTCATACTTTTACATGTACCTGTCCAGTTTTCCCAGCACCACTATTGAAGAGGCTGTCCTTTCTCCACTGTACATTCCTGCCTCCTTTATCAAAGATAAGGTGACCATATGTGCGTGGGTTTATCTCTGGGCTTTCTATCCTGTTCCATTGATCTATATTTCTGTTTTTGTGCCAGTACCACACTGTCTTGATTACTGTAGCTTTGTAGTGTAGTCTGAAGCCAGGGAGCCTGATTCCTCCAGCTCCGTTTTTTGTTCTCAAGATTGCTTTGGCTATTCGGGGTCATTTGTGTTTCCATACAAATTGTGAAATTTTTTGTTCTAGTTCTGTGAAAAATGCCAGTGGTAGTTTGATAAGGATCACATTGAATATGTAGATTGCTTTGGGTAGTAGAGTCATTTTCACAATGTTGATTCTTCCAATCCAAGAACATGGTGTATCTCTCCATCTATTTGTATCATCTTTAATTTCTTTCATCAGTGTCTTATAATTTTCTGCATAAAGGTCTTCTGTCTCCTTAGGTAGATATTTATTCCTAGATATTTTATTCTTTTGTTGCCATGGTAAATGGGAGTGTTTTCTTGATTTCACTTTCAGATTTTTCATCATTAGTGTATAGGAGTGTCAGATATTTCTGTGCATTAATTTTGTATCCTGCTACTTTACCAAATTCATTGATTAGCTCTAGTAGTTTTCTGGTGGCATCTTTAGGATTCTCTATGTATAGTATCATGTCATCTGCAAACAGTGACAGCTTTACTTCTTCTTTTCTGATTTGGATTCCTTTTATTTCCTTTTCTTCTCTGATTGCTGTGGCTAAAACTTCCAAAACTATATTGAATAAGAGTGGTGAGAGTGGGCAACCTTGTCTTGTTCCTGATCTTAGTGGAAATGCTTTCCGTTTTTCACCATTGAGGAAAATGTTGCCTGTGTTTGTCATATATGGTCTTTATTATGTTGAGGAAAGTTCCCTCTATGCCTACTTTCTGGAGGGTTTTTATCATAAATCGGTGTTGAATTTTGTCGAAAGCTTTCTCTGCATCTATTGAGATGATCATGTGGTTTTTCTCCTTCAATTTTTTAATATGGTTTATCACATTGATTGATTTGTGTATATTGAAGAATCCTTTCATTCCTGGAATAAACCCCACTTGATCATGGTGTATGATCCTTTTAATGTGCTGTTGGATTCTGTTTGATAGTATTTTGTTGAGGATTTTTGCATCTATGTTCATCAGTGATATTCGCCTGTAGTTTTCTTTCTTTGTGACATCCTTTTCTGGTTTTGGTATCAAGGTGATGGTGGCCTTGTAGAATGAGTTTGGGAGTGTTCCTCCCTCTGCTATATTTTGGAAGAGTTTGAGAAGGATAGGTGTTAGCTCTTCTCTAAATGTTTGATAGAATTCGCCTGTGAAGCCATCTGGTCCTGGGCTTTTGTTTGTTGGAAGAATTTTAATCATAGTTTCAATTTCAGTGCTTGTGATTGGTCTGTTCATATTTTCTATTTCTTCCTGATTCAGTCTTGGCAGGTTGTGCATTTCTAAGAATTTGTCCATTTCTTCCAGGTTGTCCATTTTATTTGCATAGATTTGCCTGTAGTAATCTCTCATGATCTTTTGTATTTCTGCAGTGTCAGTTGTTACTTCTCCTTTTTCATTTCTAATTCTATTGATTTGAGTCTTCTCCCTTTTTTTCTTGATGAGTCTGGCTAATGGTTTATCAATTTTGTTTATCTTCTCAAAGAACCAGCTTTTAGTTTTATTGATCTTTGCTATTGTTTCCTTCATTTCTTTTTCATTTATTTCTGATCTGATTTTTATGATTTCTTTCCTTCTGCTAACTTTGGGTTTTTTTTGTTTTTTTTTTTTCTCTAATTGATTTAGGTGCAAGGTTAGGTTGTTTATTCGAGATGTTTCCTGCTTCTTAAGGTGGGCTTGTATTGCTATAAACGTCCCGCTTAGAACTGCGTTTGCTGCATCCCATAGGTTTTGGGTCGTCGTGTCTCCATTGTCATTTGTTTCTAGGTATTTTTTGATTTCCTCTTTGATTTCTTCAGTGATCACTTCGTTATTAAGTAGTGTATTGTTTAGGCTCCATGTGTTTGTATTTTTTACAGATCTTTTCCTGTAATTGGTATCTAGTCTCATAACGTTGCGGTCGGAAAAGATACTTGATACGATTTCAATTTTCTTAAATTTACCAAGGCTTGATTTGTGACCCAAGATATGATCTATCCTGGAGAATGTTCCATGAGCACTTGAGAAAAATGTGCATTCTATTGTTTTTGGATGGAATGTCCTATAAATATCAATTAAGTCCGTCTTGTTTAATGTATCATTTAAAGCTTGTGTTTCCTTATTTATGTTCATTTTGGATGATCTGCCCATTGGTGAAAGTGGGGTGTTAAAGTCCCCTACTATGAATGTGTTACTGTCGATTTCCCCTTTTACAGCCATTAGTATTTGCCTTATGTTTTGAGGTGCTCCTATGTTGGGTGCATAAATATTTACAATTGTTATATCTTCTTCTTGGATCGATCCCTTGATCATTATGTAGTGTCCTTCTTTGTCTCTTGTAATAGTCTTTATTTTAAAGTCTATTTTTTCTGATATGAGAATTGCTACTCCAGCTTTCTTTTGGTTTCCATTTGCATGCAATATCTTTTTCCATCCCCTTACTTTCAGTCTGTATGTGTCTCTAGGTCTGAAGTTGGTCTCTTGTAGACAGCATATATATTGGTGTTGTTTTTGTATCCATTCAGCCAATCTGTGTCTTTTGGTGGGAGCATTTAGTCCATTTACATTTAAGATAATTATCAATATGTATTTTCCTATTCCCATTTTCTTAATTGTTTTGGGTTCGTTATTGTAGGTCTTTCCCTTCTCTTGTGTTTCTTGCCTAGAGAAGTTCCTTTAGCATTTGTTGTAAAGCTGGTTTCGTGGTGCTAAACTCTCTCAACTTTTCTTGTCTGTAAAGGTTTTAATTTCTCCATCAAATCTGAATGAGATCCTTGCTGGGTAGAGTAATCTGGTTGCAGGTTTTTCTCCTTCGTGACTTTAAATATGTCCTGCCAGTCCCTTCTGGCTTGCAGAGTTTCTGCTGAAAGCTCAGCTGTTAACCTTATGGGGATTCCCTTGTGTGTTATTTGTTGTTTTTCCCTTGCTGCTTTTAATATGTTTTCTTTGTATTTAATTTTTGACAGTTTGCTCAATATGTGTCTTGGCGTGTTTCTCCTTGGATTTATCCTGTATGGGACTCTCTGTGCTTCCTGGACTTGATTAACTATTTCTTTTCCCATATTAGGGAAGTTTTCAACTACAATCTCTTGAAATATTTTCTCAATCCCTTTCTTTTTCTCTTCTTCTTCTGGAACCCCTATAATTCGAATGTTGGTGCGTTTAATGTTGTCCCAGAGGTCTCTGAGACTGTCCTCAGTTCTTTTCATTCTTTTTTCTTTATTCTGCTCTGCAGTAGTTATTTCCACTATTTTATCTTCCAGGTCACTTATCCGTTCTTCTGCCTCAGTTATTCTGCTATTGATCCCTTCTAGAGTGTATTAAATTTCATTTATTGTGTTGTTCATCATTGCTTGTTTCAACTTTAGTTCTTCTAGGTCCTTGCTAAATGTTTCTTGCATTTTCTCTATTCTTTTTCCAAGATTTTGGATCATCTTTACTATCATTATTCTGAATTCTTTTTCAGGTAGACTGCCTATTTCCTCTTCATTTGTTAGGTCTTGTGGGTTTTTACCTTGCTCATTCATCTGTGTGTTTTTCTGTTTTCTCATTTTGCTTATCTTACAGTGTTTGGGGTCTCCTTTTTGCAGGCTGCAGGTTCACAGTTCCTGTTGTTTTTGGTGTCTGTCCCCAGTGGCTAAATTTGGTTCAGTGGGTTGTGTAGGCTTCCTGTTGGAGGGAACTAGTGCCTGTGTTCTGGTGGATGAGGCTGGATCTTGTCTTTATGGTGGGCATGTCCAAGTCTGGTGGTGTGTTTTGGGGTGTCTGTGGACTTATTATGATTTTAGGCAGCCTCTCTGCTAATGGGTGGGTTTGTGTGTCTGTCTTGCTAGTTGTTTGGCATAGGGTTTCTAGCACTGTAGCTTGCTGGTCATTGAGTGAAGCTGGGTGCTGGTGTTGAGATGGAGATCACTGGGAGATTTTTGCCATTTGATATTATGTGGAGCTGGGAGGTCTCCTGTGGACCAGTGTCCTGAAGTTGGCTCTTCCACCTCCCAGGCACAGCACTGACTCCTGGGTGCAGCACCAAGAGCCTTTCATCCACACGGCTCAGAATAAAAGGGAGAAAAACTAGAAAGAAAGAAAGAAACAAGGAAAGAAAGAAAGAAACAAAGAAAGAAAGAGGATAGAATAAAATAAAGTTAAATAAAATAAAATAAAGTTATTAAAATAAAAAATAATTATTAAGAAAAAAATTTTTTTAAGAAAATAAAAACGGACAGATAGAACCCTAGGGCAAATGGTGAAAGCAAAGCTATACAGACAAAATCTCACACAGAAGCATACACATACACACTCACAAAAAGAGGAAAAGGGGGAAAAAATCATAAATCTTGCTCTCAAAGCCCACCTCCTCAATTTGGGATGATTCGTTGTCTATTCATGTATTCCACAGATGCAGGGTACATCAAGTTGATTGTGGAGCTTTAATCCACTGTTTCTGAGGCTGCTGGGTGAGATTTCCCCTTCTCTTCTTTGTTCGCACAGCTCCTGGGGTTCAGCTGTGGATTTGGCCCTGCCTCTGCGTGTAGGCCGCCTGAGGGTGTCGGTTCTTCCCTCAGACAGGACGGGGTTAAAGGAGCCGCTGATTTGGGGGCTCTGGCTCACTCAGGCCGGGGGAAGGGAGGGGTGCGGATGCGGGGCGAGCCTGCGGCGGCAGAGGCCATCGGAACTTTGCACCATCCAGAGGCGCACCGTGCGTTCTCCCGGGGAAGTTGTCCCTGGATCCCGGGACCCTGACAGTGGCAGGCTGCACAGGCTCCCCGGAAGGGATGTGTGGATAGTGACCTGTGCTCGCCCACAGGCTTCTTAGTGGCGGCAGCAGCAGCCTTAGCATCTCATGCCCGTCTCTGGGGTCCGCGCTGTTAGCTGCGGCTCGCGCCCGTCTCTGGAGCTCCTTTAAGCAGTGCTCTTAATACCCTCTCCTCACGCACCAGGAAACAAAGAGGGAAGAAAAGGTCTCTTGTCTGTTCGGCAGGTCCAGACTTTTCCCCGGACTCCCTCCCAGCTAACCGTGGTGCACTAACCCCCTGCAGGCTGTGTTCACGCCACCAACCCCAGTTCTCTCCCTGTGCTCCGACCGAAGCCCGAGCCTCAGCTCCCAGCCCTGCCCACCCTGGTGGGGGAGCAGACAAGCTTCTCGGGCTGGTGAGTGCCGGTCGGCACCTATCCTCTGTGCGGGAACCTCTGTGCTTTGCCCTCCGCACCCCTGTTGCTGTGCTCTCCTCCGCGGCTCTGAAGCTTCCCCCCTCCACCACCTGCAGTCTCTGCCTGCGAAAGGGCTTCCTAGTGTGTGGAAACATTTCCTCCTTCACAGCTCCCTCCCACTGGTGCAGGTCCCTCCCACTGGTGCAGGTCCCGTCCCTATTCTTTTGTCTCTGTTTATTCTTTTTACTTTTGCCCTACCCAGGTACATGGGGAGTTTCTTGCCTTTTGGGAGGTCTGAGGTCTTCTGCCAGCGTTCAGTAGGTGCTCTGTAGGAGTTGTTCCACGTGTAGGTGTATTTCTGGTGTATCTGTGGGGAGGAAGGTGATCTCCGCGTCTTACTCTTCCTCCATCTTCCCCCTCCACCCTGACTCCATTTTTGATGTTTCATTGTTGAAAACTGTCAAGACCCATTCTCCCTTTACCCCACTTGCCTTACATCTGAGCAAGCCAATAAAAACGCCCAGGTGCTCCCTCCCTTGGTGCCGGCAGTAAGTTCAACCCATGCAAGCCCTAGCCCATGGGTAGGAATCCTCATCCCACCCTCACTTCCAAACATAAACATGCACACACACGCACACACACACACATGCACACACACACAAACACCAAGCCAGTCACCACTTCAGTTTTCTCAAGGCATTTTTGGGTCCTTTTAGGAACCTGCCCTGCTCTCGTTATATGAGTAATAAACCTTTTCATACCTTCTTGATGTACAGCATCATCAATCTCAACATAAGTACAAAACTGTGGGTGGGTAGGGGAGTCCACCCTGTATCTGTGGGGTAATCACAACAACACACATCTCCTAAAAGTCATAACATTCTCCTACATCACTCCAATGCTAATATCAATCCTAGGAAAATTAACCGTAAGTGGTGCTGGTTATCTAGTCTATATACAAATTCCCATTTATCTCCAAAATATCTTCTATAGCTGCATTGGTCTTTTAAAATGAGGATCTAATCATTGTTTGTATTTAGTTTCTATCTCTTTAGTCTCTTTTAATCTAGAACTGCATCATTCAATACAGTAACCGCTAGCCACAAGTGGCTTTGAGAACTTGAAATGTGCCTAGTCCAACTTGAGATATGCTGTAAGTGTAAAGTGCACAGTGGTACCAAAAAAAGTAAAATATCTCATTAATAAATTTCTTTTTATATTTTATATATATTCTATATGTATGTAGAATTGATAACATTTTGAGATATATTAGTATGGCAGGCAGAATAACGCCCCCCAAAGATGGCCATGTTCTAATTTCTGGAACCTTACATGGCAAAAGGGACTTCACAGATGTGATTAAAGTTAAAGATCTTGAGATGGAAAAATTATGCTGGGTTAGCCAAGTGGGTCTAATCTAATCACATGAATCCTTAAAAGCAAATAATCTTTCCCAACTGAGTAAGGGTGATTCAACATGAATAGTGATGGCTTCAAAGATAAAGAAAGAGGGCCAGATGCCAAGAAATTCAGTGGCCTCTAGAGACTGAGAATGGCCCTCAGTTCACAGCCACCAAGAAAACTAGGACCCCAGCCTTTTAACAGCAGGTACTAAACTCTGCCAACAACCCAAGTGAGCAAGAAAAGGATTCTCCCTAGAATCTTCAGAGAGCCTACTTACACCTTAATTTTAGTCCAGTGATACTCAACTTCTGGCCTATAGAACTGTAAGATAATAAATTTGTGTTGTTTTAAGGAACTGAATTTGATATAGCAGCAGTAGAAAACTACTACATTGGAATACTTATTTATTGTTAATTAATACTAATAATTGGTAATAATTGATTATTAATATTAATTTTACGGGTTTCTTTTTACTTTTTTAGTGTGACTATTAGAAAATTTTAAATTATATACGTGACTCACATTTGTGGTTCACTTTATTGGACAGTGCTGAACACACACACACACACACACACACCACCGTATTTTACCTGTGACATTGGCTTTTTGAGGTCACCAGACTAGGTGTCTTAACAGAATGTCCCCATTCTAGGCTTGTTAGACTCCTTCATCATGGTGTCATTTACCTTATTTTTCTACCCTCTATATTTCTTATAATCTAGAAGTTAATTCAATAGGCTTAATTAGATTGGGGCTAAACAGTTTTAGCAAGAGTACTTCAAAGATGGTACTATGACATCATATTGCATTATATCAGAAGAATCACTCACAATGTTCAGTTGTCTGACTACAAATGATGTTAAGTTTGATCACTAGTTAAGGTGGTGTGAGTTGAGCTGTGTCCCCCTTCCAAAATGTGTTGAAATCTTAATCTCCAGTACCTGTTAATGTGATGTTAGTTGGAAAAATATTTTTACAGATGTAATCATGCTAAAATGAGGTCATATTAGATTAGATTGGGCCTAATCCATGACTGGTATTCTTATAAAATGGGAGGGAATTTGGACGCAAAAACACAGAGACACACAGAAAGAACACAATGTGATGACAGAGGTAGAGATAAGAGTGAGGTATCTATAAGACAAGGAATGTCAAGGATTGCTGGCAACCACCAGAAATTAGAGGAAGGCACAGAACTTATTCTCACTCAAAGCCTCCAGAACAAACCAACCCTCCTGATTCCAGACTTTTAGCTTCCAGAATTATGAGAGAATAAACTTCTGTTGTTTCAAGCCATCCAGTTTGTGGTAATTTGTTAGACAGCCCTAGAAAGTGAATACAGATGGTGACCACCAGATCTTTCTAATGTATAGGAATGCTTCTCCCATAACAATTAAAAAAGTGATGGGGTATTAATTTCACATCACATAAATGCTCTGTTCCCACTGGACCTGGCATCTCCTAGTGCAGAAAGCAAGGAAGTGCTCAAAAATCAATGGGGTCATGTTGAATAGGTAAAGGTGTTAGCTTGAAGGGATTTTCCATTGACCAATTTTAGAACATTCTGAGTATCAACAAGAATAAGTATAATTGATTATAAAACATTCTTTTTTTAAAAAATCCATGAATTCATAGTGATACTCAAAACAAAAGAGAAAGTAAAGAAGAATTCAACGAATAATAAACAAATGTCAAAGGACTGATAGAATAAGTAAATAACAATCCTGCAACCCCCAGTGAAATAATTAGAATAAGGATTACCAATGGATGCTCAAAATATCATATGAAAGTTTGTTGAGGAACAGGGCACCAGCTGGGTTTGAACATTTTAACCTGCTTCTTAGGTTCTTTCCTTCTCTGTCATGTCTAGGGTCAACAGTGTTTGCTAGATTTGAGGGTCTTCTTAACTGTTTCTTTCTCTTTCCTTCAGGGTCCAGGCATAGTTTTTCTAACCATCCTCCAGAGCCATGGTCTCAAAAACTGTTGTTCCCTTGGGGAGCTTTTAAAAATCTGATGCCTAAGCTGCAGCCCAGACCAATCATATCAGAATCTCTGCAGATGGCAAAATAATTTCTAAATGTCCCCAAGTGGTTCTAGTGTACAGCCAAGTGTAAGAATTACTGCTCTAGCTTCAGTCTTGTTAGGTCCTCATGGTAAGGGATATGAAGCCAGAAAGTGAGCAAACAAATCATGTTTATTATCACTCTGAATGGATCAAAATCTACACTTGGACTTGATCTATTATTGTTCTGCCCAGCTGCCATTAAGGGGATCGTATCTTACAGGACCTGCCCTTAAAGGCTTAACTCCACACATGATCCACAAGGCTATTCCTTCAAGACGCATACCTTACCTCCTTCTCCATCTGTCATAGCTTTGTCACCTTGGACCAGTTTAAATGCCCTTTTTAATATGGCTTCTTTCTCTCAGCAAAATTATTTTGAGATTCATCCATGTTGTTTCAGGTATCAATAATTAATTTTTATTCCAGAGCAGTATCCCATTTTATACAATTTGTTTGCCCATTCATCTGTTGATGGACATTTGGGTTGTTTGTAATTTTTGCCTATTACAAATAAAGATGCTATGAACATTCACATACAAGTCTTTGTATGAACATTTCATTTCTCTTGGGTAAATACCTAGGAATGAAATGGCTTAATCGTATGGTAAGTATATGTTTAACCTTTTTTTTTCAGATTTTTTTTTTTTTTAGGTTGCACCCTGCGGCATGCAGGATCTTATTTCCCCAAGCAGGAATGGAGCCTGTGCCCCCTGCATTGGGAGCGCAAAATCTTAACCGCTGGACCACCAGGGAAGTACTATTTAACCTTTTAAGGTACTGCCAAACTGTTTTTCAAAGTGGTTTTACCATTTTCATCCCCAACAACACTGTATGAGAGTTTCAGTTGATCTTCACCCTCAACAATACTTGGTATGGTCTTTCTCTTTATTTCAGTCATTCTAATAGATATATAGTGAGATTTCATTGTGATTTAATTTCCACTTCCCTAATGACTAATGAGGTTGAGTGTTGAGCATCCTTTTATGCATTTATTTGCCATCTGTATCTCTTCTTTGGTGAAGTATCAGTTCATATCTTTTCTCATTTTTTGTTGAGTTCTTGGTTTTCTTATTATCGAGTTTTAAGAGTTTTTAAAAATATATTCTGAATACAAGTCTTTTATCAGTTATGTAATTTGCAAATATTCTTCTTCCAGTCTTTGGCTTGCCTTCATTCTGTTAACAGTGTCTTTCAAAGAGCAGAAGTTATTAATGTTGATGAAGTATAACTTATCAAACTTTTTAACAGATTGTGCTTTGGTGTTTTTTTCTGAGAAATTTTTGGCCTAACACAAAGTCACAAATTTTTTCTCTTAGGTTTTATTCTAATCATTTTATAATTTAAAATTTTAAATTTAGGGCTATCATCACTTTTGAGTTCATTTTTTTATGTTGCCATGTATGAATCAAAGTTCATTTTTCTGCATATGGATATCCAACTGGTCATGCAATATTTTTTGAAAATACCATCCTTTCTCCAGTGAATTGCCTTTGTACCTTTGTCAGAAACAACTTACCAGATATGTGTAAGTCTACTTCTGGACTCTATAATATTCCAGTGATCTGTTTTCCTATCTTATTGCCAATCCCACACTGTCTTGATTAATGTCAGTTTATGTCTTAAAGTCAAGCAGTGTAAGTCCTCTAACTTTGTTTTTCTTTTACAAAGTGGTTTCAGTTATTCTAGGACTGTTGCATTTCTGTATGAATTTTAGAATAAGCTTGCCAATTTCTATTTATAAAAACTCCTCTGGGATTTTTATTGGGATTGTACTGAATCAACAGGCCAATTTGGAGGGAAGTGACATGTTAACAATATCAAGTCTTCCAAGTCAGGAATACAGCATGTCTCTCCACTAATTCTTTTTTTTTTTTTTTTTTTTTTTGGTGGTATGCGGGCCTCTCACTGCTGTGGCCTCTCCCGTTGCAAAGCACAGGGTCCGGACGCACAGGCTCAGTGGCCATGGCTCACAGGCCCAGCTGCTCCGCGGCATGTGGGATCTTCCCGGACCGGGGCACGAACCTGCGTCCCCTGCATCGGCAGGCGGACTCTCAACCACTGCGCCACGAGGGAAGCCCTCTCCACTAATTCTTATAAGTAATTTTCAGTGTACAAGTCTTGCACATCGTTTATCAGATTTAGCCATTAAGCATTTCATATTCCTGATGCTATTGTAAGTGGTTTTGTTTTTGTTCATTTCAATTTCTTCTTGTTCATTGCTAGTAGAGAAATAAAATTGATTTTTATGTTGATCTAGTATATTACAAAATTGACAAACTCACTTATTAATTATAGTAGCTTTTTTGTAGATTCCATAAGATTTTCTAAGTAAACAATCAGATAACTTGATGACTTAACATCTGCAAATAAAGACAGCCTTACTTCTATGCAATCTGTATGTCTTCTTTTGTTGCCTCTTGCACTGAATGGGACCTCCAACACAATGTCAAGGAGAAATAAAGAACACATTCTTGTCTTGTTCATGAGCTTAGGGAGAAAGTATTTATTATTAAGTATTTATTATAAGTATTTATTATTTAAAACAAAGTATGATATTAGTTGAAAGTTTTTCATAGATGCACTTTATCAGGTTGAGGAATTTCCCTTCTACTTCTAGTTTTCTGAGAGTTATTATCAGAAATAGATGTTGGGTTTTGTCAAACGTTTTTTATTCATCTATTGGAATGGTCATATATTTCTTCTTTTTTAGTCTATTTATATAGTGAACTACATTAACTGACAATCTAATTTTTTAAATTTTATTGGAGTATAGTTGATTTACAATGTTGTGTTAGTTTCAGATGTATAGCAAAGTGATTCAGTTATATACATATATGTATATACAACATATATTCATTCTTTTCAGATTCTTTTCTCATAAATGTTATCACGGAATATTAAGTAGAGTTCCCTGTGCTATACAGTAGTTCCTTGTTGGTTATCTATCTTAAACAGTAATTCCCCTACATACAAACAAGTTCCATTCTGAGAGTGCGTTTGTAAGTCCAGTTGGTTTGTAAGTCCAACAAAGTTAGACTAGGTACCTAACTAACACAATCGGCTCTATGGTACTGTACTGTAATAGGTTTATAATACTTTTCACACAAATAATACATAAAAAACAAACACAAAAAGTAAAGAAAACCTTTTTAATCTTACAGTACATTACCTTGAAAAGTACAGTAGTACAGTACAGTACAACAGCTGGCACACAGCATCTGGCATCGAGTGAACAGGCAAGAAAAGTTACTGACTGGAGGAGGGAGAGGAGGTGGGAGATGGTAGAGCTGAAGGATCATCAGCAACAGGAGATGGAGGGCAAGCTGCAATTTCATTCACGCCTGACGTTGATGACACAGGTTCTGGTTCCTTGCTGGATTCAATTCTATCTACCCTCCTGAAAAAATGATCCAGTGATATATGGGTAGTAGCTCTCTTTTTCTCATCATAGATGACACGGTAGCACTGGATTGCACTCTGAACAGCTGCTGCAACCTTCATGTACCACTCTACGTTCAGGTCCTGTGCCTCAGAACCTAACAGTGCCTCCTCAAATAAAGAAAATCCCCTTGCCATTTCGTGTCATGAATCTCTTCAGTTCTCAGTTACTTCTTCCTCTTGTCTCTCTTCACCCTTCCTCTGGGCCTCCAATTCCATCAGGTCTTCAACCTTTGCATCTTTGAAAGTTCACAACTTGAAGTTTCGTATGTAGGGGACTTACTGTATACAGTAGTGTGTGTATGTTAATCCCAAGCTCCTGATTTATCCCTCCCCCTGCTCCATGTTTCCCCTTTGGTAACCATAAGTTTGTTTGGGATATCTGTAAGTCTGTTTCTGTTTTGTAAATAAGTTCGTTTGTATAAATTTTAACTATATTCCACATATGAGTGATATCATATGATACTTGTCTTTGTATGATTTACTTAGTATGATAATCTCTAGGTCCATCCATGTTGCTGCAAATGGCATTATTTTATTCTTTTTATGGTTGAGTAATAAATCCATTCCTCTGTCAATGGACGTTTAGGTTGCTTCCATGTCTTGGCTATTGTAAATAGTGTTACAATGAACATGGGGGTGCAAGTAACTTTTTTTTTTAATGTGGACCATTTTTAAAGTCTTTATTGAATTTGTTACAATATCGCTTCTGTTTTATGTTTTGGTTTTTAGGCCCCGAGGCATGTGGGATTCTGACCAGGGATTGAATCAGCACCCCCTGCATTGGAAGGCAAAGTCTTAACCACTGGACTGCCAGGGAAGTCCCTGAATGTATCTTTTTGAATTATGGTCTTCTCTGGATATATGCCCAGTAGTGGGATTGCTGGGTCATATGGTAGTTTTATTTTTAGTTTTTTTGAGGAACCTCCATACTGTTCTCCAATTTACATTCCATCAACAGTGCAGGAGGGTTCCCTTTTCTCCACACCCTCTCAAGCATTTATTATTTGTAGACTTTTTGATGACGGTCATTCTGACTGGTGTGAGGTAATTCCTCACTGTAGTTTTGATTTGCATTTCTCTAATAATTAGTGATGTTGAGCATTTTTTCATGTGCTTTTTGGCCATCTGTATGTTTTCTTTGGAGAAATGTCTATTTAGATCTTCTGCCTACTTTTTGATTGGGTTTTTTTTTAATATAGAGCTGCATGAGCTGCTTGTATATTTTGGAGATTAATCCCTTTTTGGTCACTTCCTTTGCAGATATTTTCTCTTATTCTGCAGGTTGTCTTTTCATTTTGTTTATGGTTTCCTTTGCTATGCAAAAGCTTAAGTTTCATTAGGTCCCATTTGTTTATTTTTGTTTTTATTTTCATTACTCTAGGAGGTAGATCCAAAAAGATATTGCCTCGATTATGTCAAAGAATGTTCTGCCTATGTTTTCCTCTAAGAGTTTTATAGTATCTGGTCTTACATTTAGGTTTTTAATCCATTTTGAGTTTATTTTTGTGTATGGTGTTAGGGAATGTTCTAAATTTCATTCTTTTACATATAACTCTCCAGTTTTCCCAGCACCACTTATTGAAGAGACTGTCTTTTCTCCATCATATATTCTTGCCTCCTTTGTCATAGATTAATTGACAATCTAATGTTAAACCAACCTTGCATTCCTATTAAATATCCCATTTGGTCATGATCTATTACTGTTTTTACATATTGTTGGATTTGCTTTGCTGAAATTTTAACACGAATTTTACATACATGTCCATGAGGATATTGGCCTGAACATTACTTTTCTTGTAATATCAGTCCCTGGTTGGGTATCAGATTAATACTGGCCTCAGGGGAAGTAGTCCCACCCTTCAATATTTTGGAAATGTCATACATTTAGTTCTATATATGTAATAAATCCCACAATCATTGTTATTTGTTTTGTTTTAAGCAGTCAATTATCTTTTAAAGGGAAAGTTTAAATAATATTTTTTAAAGTCTTTGTATTTACTCATGTAGTTCTCACTTCCAGTGCTCTTTATGCCTTTGTGTAGGTTTTTATCTGGCACCATTTTCCTTTTGCCTGAAAGACTTCCCTTAATATTTCTCATAGTGCAGGTCTGATGGTGAAAAGTTCTTTCAGCTTTTGTATATCTGAAAAAGTATTTTGTCTTTACTTTTCAAATATGTTTTTTTCTGGGAAAAGAATTCTAGGTTAGTAAGTTTTCAGTACTTTAAAGATGTTAATCTACTGTCTTCTACCTTGCACTGTTTCCAACAAGAAATCTGCTTTAAACTTTATCTTTGTTTCTCCATATGCTATGTATCTTTTTTTTCTCTTAACTGCTTTTAAGATTTTATCTTCATCACTGCTTCTAAGAAATGTGCTTGTGGGGACTTCCCTGGTGGTGCAGTGGTTAAGAATCTGCCTCCCAATGCAGTGGACATGGGTTTGAGCCCTAGTCTGGGAACATCCCACATGCCGTGGAGCAACTAAGCCCATGTGCCACAACTACTGAGCCTGCGTTCTAGAGCTCATGAGCCAGAACTACTGAGTCCACGAGCCACAACTACTGATGCCCGCACTCCTAGAGCTGTGCTCTGCAACAAGAGAAGCCACCACAATGAGAAGCCTGCACACCACAGTGAAGAATAGCCCCAGCTTGCCACAACTAGAGAAAGCCCCCACACAGCAACGAAGACCCAATGCAGCCAAAAATAAAAAAATAAAAAAATAAATAAATTTATAAAAAAAAGAAATACGATTGTGGTATGCTTAGTGTAGCTTTACTCAAGGTTCCTTTGCTTGGGGTTTATTGTGCTCTTGGATCTGAGGTCTTTAGTTCTTGTCATATTTTTTAACATTTTGGTCATTATTTCTTCAAATATCTTTTCAACTCCCTCTTCTCAGTCATCTCCTTCAGGGATTCCAATTATACATATATTTGGCTGATTAAAGTTGTCCCACAGTTCACTTATGCTCTATTTATTTAATTTCAGTCTTTTTTCCCCTGTTTGTTTCATTTTGGATAGTTTTTATTTCTATGTCTTCAATTTTACTAAAATTTTCTTCTTCAGTATCTAATCTGCCATTAATCATATCTGGTGCCTTTTTCATCTCAGACATTGTAGTATTCATCTCTAGAAATTTGATTTGCATTTCTTTAATATCTTTTATGTCCCTGCTTGTCATGTTCAATCTTGCCTCTAGTTTCTTTAATATATGGAATACAATCACAATAACTATTTTAATTTCCTTGTCCACTAATTCTATTATCTGTGTTTTTCTGGGTTGGTTTTATTTTTTCCCCCGTTAATGGGTCATCTCCCCAGATTTTTTGCACATCTGGAAATTTCTTGAGTTTTGTTCTTGGATATAGTTAAATTCATTAGAAATGGTTTGATGCTTTCAGGTCTTCCTTTAGGCTCTTTTGGGCAAGTTCTAGTGTCCTGAATTTCAGCCTGGACACTCTCTTTAGACAATAATCTGGGTCACTAATTTCTTTCCTCTTTCTCAGTGATCACTGTCCTTTATTGTCTAATGTTCAATGTCTTTAGAGCCATTGTTTCATATCTTTTCAAGTTTTTTAGTTGTTTCAGGTAGGACTATAATTCCAGTCCATCTTGACAGAAGTGTGTGTGTGTGTGTGTGTGTGTGTGTGTGTGTGTGAATCTTACCTTTGTTATGTTCAGCAAAATGTGAAAGATAGAGAGGAAGTTACCATTGCCTAGGGGTACAGAAATCATGGGATAATTTGTGTTTATTAAATCAACAAATACATATTGAATATCTGAAGTTCATCTTTTAGTTTCATGACCAATATCCTAACAATGCTCCCAACTTTCCTTGGGGTAGCAATATGCTCAGCCCTAGATAATGTATCTTGATGGTCTAAACCTACACTGGCCAATATGGTAAGCCCTAGCCACATGTAGCTATTGAGCACTTGAAATGTGGCTCATCTGAATTGAGATGTGCCATAAGTATAAATCTGCACAGCAGATTTTGAAGAATTAATGCCAGAAAAAGTAAAATATCTCCTTATTCATTTGTATATTAGTTTCCTATCAAAGTGATAATATTTTGAAAAGATTGGTTTAAATAAAATATATTATTAAAAGTAATTTCATCTCCTTATGTTTTTAATGTGGCTACTAGAAGATTTTAAATTATACATATGACACATTATATTTCTATTGGACAGCACTGCTTTGAACCAGTCATGACAATATTATTCTGCATTAGTCAGGGTTCTCCAGAGAAACAGAATCAATAGGAATTATTTATTTACTTATTTACTCATTTACTTATTTATTCCTTATAAGTAATTGGCTCACATGATTATGGAGGAAGGCAAGGTCAAGATCTGCAGGGTAAGTAAGCAAGCTAGAGACCCAGGAGAGCTGATGGTATAGTTCCCATTCAAAGGCTAGGAGGCTCAAGACCCCAAAAGAGCTGATGTTCCAGTTCAAGTCTGAAGAAAAGAAAAAGTTGATGTCCCAGTTTGAAAGAAATCAGCCAGGAAGAATTCTCTCTTACTTGAGGGAGGGTCAGCCTTTTTGTTCTATTCAGGTCATCAACTGATTGGATAAAGCCCATCCACATTAGGGAGGGCAATCTGCTTCACTCAGTCAACCGATGTAAATATTAATCACATCCAAAAACAACCTCACAGAAACACCCAGAATAATGTTTGGCCAATATCTGAGCACCCTATAGCCCAGTAAAATTAACACATAAAATTAACCATCATATGTTCCCTGTTTTTCCAACCTCCCTTGAAGATAGAACTATTGACTCAGTTATGGGTAATGAGATGTGAAGGAAAATCTGCTCTGAGACTCCTAGGAAAACTTTCGCTCCCATAGAAGAAGACATGGCTAGCACCATCTTTCCTTGTTTCTTCCAATCTTACATGTGATGCCTGCATCTGGGGTAGCCATCTTGTGACCTTGAGGTAACAAATGAGGGGAGAAACAGCAAAATGCTAAGGGTAATGGAGAAGAAATATAGACAGATCCTGGGTGCCTGATGGTACTGTTGAGCCACTAAAACAGTACCAGCAATTGCTTACCTTTGGATTTCTTCTTAGGTGGCTAAATTAAACCCCTATTTGTTAAGTCCATGCTAAAATAAACCCCTATTTGTTAAGTCCACAATTTGGGTTTTTTTTTTTTACTTGCAGCCAAACATATTCCCAACTGATATATACCAGTTAGAAGAATAGCAGGTAATTTTAAATTGTGGTAATTACTATGAAGGAAATAAACAAAGGGAAACTGGGTATAATCATGGAAGTCTCCTCTTATGAGATAATAATTAAACTGAGATATAAATAAGTGAAAAGGAGCTGGCAACACATACCAGAAAGAGAGAGAGAGAGAGAGGTCGGGGTGTGGGGAGAGATGTTCCAGGCAGAGGGAATAGCAAGTGAAAACACCCTTAGATGGAAAAGAGCTTGGCTGGTCAAGGAACTGAAGGAAGAAGGAGTGGGAGCAGAGTGAGCAAGGAGGAGAGAGGTATGGGGCGAGACTGGAGAAATAAGTAGGCTCTAAGTCATGCAGGGATTTAGGGGTCATAGAACATAGTTCAGACTTTTGGTGCAGTGGGAGACTCTTGAAAACTTTTTATTGTCATAGCTAAATGGTTTTGAGTAAGAGAGTCCTGGTTGCAATGTGCAACATGGAAGCTGGAAGACCAGTAGGAAGCAGTCACAGTACATACAAAAAAGAAAATAGATACTCAAATACAAAGTTACATAGTTAAGATGGGACATATGATGGAAATTCATAAGCCACTGTTGAGACAGCAAAACTCTCTCAAATCTGTAATTACACTAAATTCATGTATGACCTCCAGGTTACAGGAGTTGAGCTTATTCTCTCCACTTGACAGAAGAGAAATCTGTGATCCAAAGAGGTGATACCTGGCTCAAGACTACAGAAGTCACTCACAGAACCAACCAGTCCCTTCAAGCCAGTTTCCATGCCTAACCGTCATGGGACCCAAGGTTTTCTGAGCCAAATTACCATGCATTCCCCTATTAAACCCACAAAACCCTTTGCTTGAAACACTACCCTCAATTTTGCCAGCTAAAAATTATCACCCTGATCCCCTCTCCCAGCTCTCCTAAATTTAAAAAAATGTAGATAGCCCATAAATAAACCCACATACTTTTGGTCAGTTAATCTACAACGAAGGGGGCAAGAATATACAATGGTGAAAATAGTCTGTTCAATAAGTGGTGCTAGGAAAACTGGACAGATACATGTAAAAGAATGAAATTAGAACATTCTCTAACACCATATACAAAAATGAACTCAAAATGGATTAAAGGTCTAAACGTTAGACCAGATACTATAAAACTCTTAGAGTAAAACTTAGGCAGAACACTCTTTGACATAAATTGCAGCAATAGTTTTTTTGAATTTGTCTCCTAAAGTAAAGGAAATAAAAGCAAAAATAAACAAATAGGACCTAATTAAACTTAAAAGCTTTTGCACAGCAAAGGAAACCATCGACAAAATGAAAAGATAGGGACTTCCCTGGTGGCATGGTGGTTAAGAATCCATCTGTCAATGCAGGGGACCCGGGTTCGATCCCTGGTTCGGGAAGATCCCACATGCCATGGAGCAACTAATCCCGTGCACCACAACTACTGAAGCCCATGCGCCTAGAGCCCATGCTCCCCAACAACAGAAGCCACCACCTTTGCCTCAACTAGAGAAAGCCCCCGCACAGCAACAGAAGACCAAATGCAGCCAAAAATATAAATAAATAAATTTATATATTAAAAATAAAAAATGAAAAGACAACCTACTGAATGGAAGAAAATATTTTGCAAATGCTATGACCAATAAGGGGTTAATATCGAAAATATATAAACAGCTTGTACAACATCAAAAAAAAACTATCAACTCGATTAAAAAATTGGCAGAAGACCTGAATACACATTTTTCCAAAGAAGATATACAGATGGCCAACAGGCACATGAAAAGATGCTCAACTTAGCTAATCATCAGAGAAATGCATATTAAGAAGACCATGAGATATCACCTCACACCTGTCAGAACAGTCATCATCAAAACGAACACAAATAATAAATGTTAGTGAGGATGTGGAGAAAAGGGAACCCTTGTGCACTGTTGCTGGGAATGTAAATTGGTGCAGCCATTGTGAAAAACAGTATGGAGTTTCCTCCAAAAACTAAAAATAGAACTACCATATGATCCAGCAATTCCATTCCTGGGTATATTAATCTGAAAAAAACAAAAACATTAATTCAAGACTACATGCACCCCAATGTTCAATTACCAAGATATGGAAGCAACCTAAGTGTCCATCAACAGATTAATAGATAAAAAAGATGTGGCACACAAACACAATGGAATACCACTCATCCATAAAAAGAAATTTTGCCATTTGAAGCAACATGGATGGACTTGGAGGGCATTATGCTAAGTGAAATAAGTCAGAGAAAGATTGTATGATATCACTTATATGTGAAATCTAAAAAATACAGCAAACTAGTGAATATAACAAAAAAAAAGAAGCAGATGCACAGATATAGAGAGCAAACTAGTGGTTATCAGTGGGGCCGGGGGTGTGTACAATATAGGGGTGAGGAAGTAGGAGGTACAAACTATGGGGTGTAAGATAGGCTACAAGGATGTATTGCACAACACAGGGAATACAGCCAATATTTTCTAATAACTGGAAATGGAGTGTAACCTTTAAAAATTATATAATAGTTCTTTAATTAAAAAAAAAAAAGCTCAAGAAAAAAGAAAAATACGATTTGGGAATCACCAAAGTTCTCACCAGATCCACGAGGGGGCAAAACAGAGTCAGTGGACTTGCTTCCATCCTTTCTCTGGCTCCCAATCGTGGAATACAGAGCAAAGATGAGGCGGACTCTGAGCTTGGGTGGGTAGGCAGGGGCCAAGGGCAGGAGAGGCCCCAGGAGCACGTCAACGGCTCTCCTTCCCTCATATCTACAGTGGAAAGGGTCTCTGCCACCCCCACTGCTAGACAGAAATGTGGTTTCAGCTTCTGAAAAGTCACAAACTCCCTTTGGTTTAAGTGATAATGTAAGACTCACCTGGTGCCAAGAAGGCGGGGCTTCTACATGTCAGTCAGGCATTGGCTGTGGGCTGCCAAGGGAGGGGCATATATCCTACCAAACACGGAGCTCTCTTTGGGCTTTGGGTAATTCTGCAGGGAATAAAGAAGACAGCGGTGAGCCAGTAGCAAGCAACATGAACCACAACTACAGATTGTACACCGACCTGTAATGGGACCTTGATGAGGCACCAACAGTGTCTACTTCAGTCCTGTATCCAGTTTATTCCTGTCCGCATCCAGCCTCTCTCCTGATCTTTCCACGGTAAGAACAGGGGATGGCCTATCCTCATGTGGACCCAGACACTGGGAGAGCGTTTTCACAGCAGCTGGGACAGAGTCTGTGAGAGTTTAATGGATCCTGAGGCCCGACCTCCTGCCACTGGAATCTTCTAAGCGGTTCCTCCTTTAGGAACCCAGGGGAATCTCTCTTGCCAAACATTTGCCTCCTCTCCTGTTTCCTGCCTGACTACGGAGGGATTAAGTCATGCTCTTAGCTTTTGACACATTTTATTTTCCTGGGGACCAGGCTTTTTATGGCTTTGCCAAAAACAAAGGTCCCATCCTCACCACTTTATCACTTAAACCATAAAATGTTTGTGTAAACCATAAAATGTTTGTGTAAACCATAAAATGTTTTAGCTAAAAGAATGCTTTTCTACAGCAGAAATACATACCCACCCAGTCCCTGGTGGCTTTGGGAGCCCAGTAAGCACGATAAAGGTTGATAACAACTGAACCTCCAGTATCTGAATCTCCCATCTATCACTGAGGAAATCACCACTGACTTAGCACAGAAATTAAATGACGTTTTTTTCATTCCCTTTTCTAAAACTAAGGGCTTTGCCAATTGGATGCTTCCACCTGGGTCTTTGAATCCCCTGGGCTTCCTATGCCTAAGAAGTCTGCTTTTATCCCAGAGTCTCTGGACCCAGCATCAGTCCCCACTTCTGGCCTTTGGAATTTGCTTCGGTTGGGTCCTCCGACTAGGTGAGGGCTGGCCCCTCAATGCTCCCTGAGCTTGGATATCTCAGTCTCAGAAGTGATCTTAACCCTTAGAGCCCCATTCATGAGATACCAGGCCCCAGCGCAAAGCAGCTGGGAGATCCCATGCTCTCTTTACCCATTCTCATGGCCTCACCATGTGCCCTTCTGAATCTTCTGTAACTTATTGATCCTCTCACTACCTCTCTAACAGGGTGCTCTTTGCTCTTCTCTACCCAATACTCAATATTGGGCCCTTGGGGAGTACCCGGCTCTATGCTAAGGCTCAGCCTGTGTGTATCCCCTTGAAGGGATGAGATGGTTTCTGCCATCTGGCAGAAACCATCTCATCCCTTCAAGTCAGAGGCCCCCAGGCAGTCAGTGCTGGGGTTAGAGAGCTGACCCGGAATCTCTGTTTTGCCTCCTGTGCATAAAGATACCCCAGAAAACAGTAAAAAAAAAAAAAAAGAAAAGAAAAGAAAAAAGCCAACTTATTAGGTAAAACCCCATCAACTGACAGATAATCTTCACGTCTTCACTGTATATATTTCCTCGGCAGGTAAGAGGCACCTAGGTCTGGTGGAGACAGATAGTTTTCTTTTCCTATTGTAAACTATTTTCATGGCCAAAACAGGGGTCAGATGCTTTGCAAATCAGGTACATGGGTCAGGTTGGGGACATGAGAGAGGAAGGGAGGAGGGAGGAGGGAGGAAAGAGAAAAAGAAGTGAAAACTCTTTCCCAAGAGCTGGAGAGAGCCTGCTCCACATCTTTCCTGAGGATTAGGAAAGGGCTGCAGACAAAGCAGATGGGCCTGAGTACGTGATGACCCCACCCTATAGCCTGGAATGAAAAGAGCTATCTTGCCCCACACGCCTACCCCACCTACCTCAGGTGCCCACACCATGGAGGCAGCTCATCCTGGGCTTCCTGTCAAACCATGTCAGAACATGTTGGGGGAATAAATTCCCTTCATTGATTCAGAATATGGAGGGCTTGGGCCCTCTCCATCTACTATAGTTGCCCTGGAATGTGGGTGAGCACCAGTTAACAATTGCTGGGAGATGATATCCAAAGAGCTCTTCTGGGAAAGACTTGCTGAGGGGCATGAGGCCTTGAGGAGAGAGGAAGACAGCAGTGGGGGAGCCCCAGAGTTACCCGCTTCTGCAAGTGCCTGCCTGGAACTGAAGACACAGGCCCTTGTGAGCGTTAGAGCAGTACACACTTTGAACAGGCAGGGGGCTGGTGGGAGTCCCCATGATAGAATCTACAGGCTACAAAAAAAATGTGGAGTGGAGGAGGCAACAGAGTGAGGGTTAGGCCAGACAAAAGGGGCCTGAGGGAGGTCGTCTCCCAAATTGGTACTCTTGGAATCTATCTGGAACATATAAAAATAACCTTGGAGAGCAGGGGAGCTGGAGATCTGACATGGATCTTCAAGGAGGCTGAAGGGAGACACAGCCCAGCTCTCCCGTAAGGTCTTCCTGATGAAGATACAGCAGAAAGAAAGGCAAAGCAAGAGAGCTTGTGACTCCTCATTCCTGTTCCCTCACCATCTGGGACCTGGGAACAGAACGGAATTGATCTTAAGATGTACAGTTGCCACCTGACTGAGACTTGAAGGATGTGACACCAGTGAGTGAGCAGGGGGCTGTGCTGGCCACCAAGGGGCAGCTGTGAGCCCCACATCCTGGCCAACCTGCACAGCTCCTCCTCAAGGAAAGAAAGGCAGGAGAAGAGGCTAAAAGGGCAAAGTAGGAAGACCCTGAGCTCACCTCCTCCCAAGGACACACCATAAAAACAACTATTTACAGAGCACTATCAATGAGAATGACCTGAAGATTAGAAAAAAAGATCTTCTACAGCTTTATGAAGACATAAAGAAGGAGCCACAACAAGTCAAGTAGGAGGAATGGAGATGCAGTATAGTTAAGACTCACATCTCCAGGTAGGCAGTCCACAAACAGAAGGGTAATCACAGTTGCAGTGATTCTCCTCAAGGAGAGGTGTCCAAGGCCCACGCTGGGCTCCCCAGCCTAGGGATCGTGCACCAGGAAGAAGAGCCCCCCGAACGTTTGGCTTTGAAGGTCATTGGGTCCAGAGAGCTATGGAAAACAGAGACTCCACTCTTAAAAAGGCACACACAAAAGCTCCATAGCTGGTGACAGCCATTTTGGGGATCTCATCCTACCACAAGGACACTGGTGTTGGCAAGCACCATTTTGGAGTTATCCCTCTAGCTTATGAGGGCTGGGACCTGGCCTTGCCCATGAGCCAGTAAGCATCAGTCCTAAGACCCCCAGGCCAAGCAGCTAGCTATATGGGACACAGCACCACTCACCAGCAGGCCAGCTGCCATAAACCCTTCTGTGTCCCACAGGAGCCCTGAAACCTGGCCCTGCCCACCAGAGAGCCTAGAACTTGATCCTAAACCACCAGTGGGCTGAAACTAGCCCCATGATCCCCTGGGACCCACAACTACCACCAGGTGACTGGGCCCTGACCACTAGCAGGTCAAGTTGGGGATTCCCTGGGTCATACAGCCAGCCACACAAGGACCAGGTCCCACCCACTAGCAGCTGGCAGCCTCTGCACTAGGCAGGGCTAAGCAAACAACTGAGATGGGAATCAGCCATGCTTACCAGTGTGCTCACAGTAGTCAGACCAATCATAATAGAAGGGCCCACACAGCCCACATAGAGGGTAATCAAAGAGCATATAGCTCTGGTGTCCACAGGGGAGTGGGATACTGGGCCCTCTAGGATGTCCTACAGAAGGCAACTTCTCCAAAATCAGGAAACATAACCAACCTACTTAATGCATAGGAATAAAAACAGAAAATTAGGCAAAATGTGGTGAGAGAGGAACGTGTTCCAAATGAAAGAACAAGATAAAACACCAGAAGAACTAAGCAAGATGGAAATAAGCAATCTACCCAATAAAGAGTTCAGGATAGTGACCATGAAGATTATCAAAGAAGTTAGGAGAAGAATGGATGAACACAGTAAGAAGTTTAACAAAGAGTTAGAAAATATAAAAAAGAACCAAACAGAGCTGAAAAATACAATAACTGAAATAAGAAATACACTAGAAGGAATCAACAGTAGATTAGATGATACAGAGGAACAGATCAGTGAACTGAAAGAGACAGTAGTGGAAATCACTCAAGCTAAACAGAAAAAAAAGAAAAAAGAATTTTAAAAAATGAGGACAGTTTAAGAGACCTCTGGGACAACATCCAGCATACTAATATTCTCATTACAGGAGGAGAGAGAGAAAGGCGCAGAGAACATATTTGAAGACATAACAGCTGAAAACTTCCCTAAACTGGGAAAGGAAACAGACATCCATAGGAAGTACAGAGAGTCCCATTCAGTATCAACCCAAAGAGGACCACACCAAAACACACTGTAATTAAAATAGGAAAAATTAAAGATAAAGAGAAAATATTAAAAGCAGCAAGGGAAAAGCAACTAGTTACATACAAGGGAACTCCGATAAGGCTATCAGCTGACTTTTCAGCAGAAACTCTGCAGGCTAGAAGGGAGTGGCACTATATATTTAGAGTAATGAAAGGAAAACACCTACAACCAAGAATACTCTACCAGGTAAGCCTATTATTCAGATTTGAAGGAAAGAAAAGAGTTTTACAGACTAGCAAAAGCTAAAATAGTTCAGCACCATTAAACTGGCTTTACAAGAAATGATAAAGGGTCTTCTCTAAGTGGAAAAGAAAAGGTCATAACTAGAAATATAGAAATTAGTAGGGAAACATCTCATTGGTAAAGGCAAATATACAGTAAAGGTAGGAGATCAACCACTTATAAAGCTAGTAGGAAGGTTAAAAGACAAAAGGAGTAAAATCATCTATATCTACAATAAGTAGTTAATGATGTAAAACATGATGTCAAACACAGCAAACATGGGGGGGCGGGGGGTAAAAATGCAGAGTTGTTAAAATGCATTTGAATTTAAGAGATCAGCATCTTAAAATAATCACGTGTATGTATAGATTGCTATATATCAACCTCATGGTAACCACAGACCAAAAATCTGTAATAGATACACACACATAAATGGAAAATCTATACACACACACAAAAGAGAAAGGAATCCAAACATAACACCAAAGATCAAATGATAAGAGAAGAGAGTAAAAAAAGGAGGAACAAAAAAAGAACTATATATATGTATAGTTCTTATATAAATATATATAGTTCTTACATAAATGTATATATATATATTTATATTTGGCCACACCACATGGCTTGCAGAATCTTAGTTCCCTGACCAGAGACTGAACCCGTGCCCTCAGCAGTAAAAGCATGGAGTCCTAATGACTGGACCGCCAGGGAATTCCCAGAAAGAACTACAAAAACAACTCAAAAACAATTAACAAAATGGTGGTAAGTACATATCAAATATAAGTAATTTAATTGTAAATGGACTAAAAGACATAGAGTGGCTGAATGAATAAAAGAACAACACCCATATATATGCTGCCTACATGAGACTCACTCCATATTAAAATACACACAGAGACTGAAAATGAGATGGAAAAATGTACTCCATGCAAATGGAAACAAAAACAAAGTTGGAGGAGCAATACTTATATCAGATAAAATAGACATTCAAACAAACACTGTAAAAAAGACAGAGAAGGGCATTACATAATGATAAAGGGACCAATTCCACAAGAAGATATAGTAACTGTAAATATATACACACCCACCATAGGAACACATAAATACATAAAGTAAATGTTAACGACATAAAACGGAGAAACTGACAGTAACACAATAATATTAGAGGCCCTTAACACCCCACGTATATCAAGACAGAAAATCAATAAGGAAACACTGACCTTAAATGACACTTTAGAGAATATGGGCTTAATAGATATTACAGAACATTCTATCCAAAAGCAAGAGAATACACATTCTTTTTTTTAAACATCTTTATTGGAGTATAAATGCTTTATAATGCTGTGTTAGTTTCTGCTGTATAACAAAGAGAATAAGCTATACGTATACATATATCCCCATATCCCCTCCCTCTTGCATCTCCCTCCCACCCTCTTTATCCCATCCCTCTGGGTGGTCACAAAGCATGGAGGTGATCTCCCTGTGCTATGCAGCTGCTTCCCACTAGCTATCTATTTTATATTTGATAGTGTATATATGTCAATGTCACTCTCTCACTTCGTCCCAGCTTACCCTTCCCCCTCCCCACATCCTCAAGTCCGTGCTCTACATCTGCATCTTTATTCCTGTCCTCCTGCCTCTAGGTTCTTCAGAATCCTTTTTTGTTTGTTTGTTTTAGATTCCATATATCTGTGTTAGCATACGGTATTTGTTTTTCTCTTTCTGACTTACTTCACTCAGTATGACAGACTCTAGGTCCATCCACCTCACTACAAATAACTCAGTTTCGTTTCTTTTTATAGCTGAGTAATATTCCATTGTACATATGTGCCACATCTTCTTTATCCATTCATCTGTCGATGGACACTTAGGTTGCTTCCATATCCTGACTATTGTAAATAGTGCTGCAATGAACATTGTGGTACCTGACTCTTTTTGAATTATGGTTTTCTCAGGGTATATGCCCAGTAGTGGGATTGCTGGGTTGTATGGTAGTTCTATTTTTAGTTTTTTAAGGAAGCTCCGTGCTGTTCTCAATAGTGAATGTATCAACTTACATTCCCACCAACAGTGCAAGAGGGTTCCCTTTTCTCCACACCCTCTCCAGCATTTACTGTTTGTACATTTTTTAATGATGGCCATTCTGGTGGGTGTGAGGTAGTTTTGATTTGCATTTCTCTACTGATTACTGATGTTGAGCATCCCTTCATGTGTTTGTTGGCAATCTGTATATCTTCTTTGGAGAAATGTCTATTTAGGTCTTCTGCCCATTTTTAGATTGTGTTGTTTGTTTATTTTTGATATTGAGCTGCGTCAGCTGCTTGTATATTTTGGAGATTAACCCTTCGCCAGTTGCTTCATTTGCAAATATTTTCTCTCATTCTGAGGGTTGTCTTTTGGTCTTGTTTATTGTTTCCTTTGCTGTGCAAAAGTTTTTAAGTTTAATTAGGTCCCATTTGTTTATTTTTGTTTTTATTTCCATTTTTCTGGGAAGTGGTTCAAAAGGGATCTTGCTGTGATTTCTGTCATAGAGTGTTCTGCCTATGTTTTCCTCTAAGAGTTTTATAGTGTATGGCCTTGCATTTAGTTCTTTAATCCATTTTGAGTTTATTTTTGTGTATTTTGTTAAGGGAGTGTTCTAATTTCATTTTTTTGCATGTAGCTGTCCAGTTTTCCCAGCACCACTTATTGAAGAGGCTGTCTTTTCTCCGTTGTATATTCTTGCCTCCTTTACCAAAGATAAGGTGACTGTATGTGCATGGGTTTATCTCTGGGCTCTCTATCCTGTTATCATATGGTTTTTCATCCTTCAATTTGTTAATATGGTGTATCACATTGATTGATTTGCATATATTGAAGAATCCTTGCATTCCTGGAATAAACCCCACTTGATCATGGTGTATGACCCTTTTAATGTGTTGTTGGGTTTTGTTTGCTAGTATTTTTTGAGGATTATTGCTTCTATGTTCATCAGTGATATTGGCCTGTAGTTTTCTTTTTTTGTGACATCTTTGTCTGGTTTTGGTATCAGGGTGATGGTGGCCTCATAGAATGAGTTTGGGAATATTCCGCCTTCAGCTGTATTTTGGAAGAGTTTGAGAAGTGTGGATGTTAGCTCTTCTCTAAATGTTTCATAGAATTCGCCTGTGAAGCCATCTGGTTCTGGGCTTTTGTTTGTTGGAATATTTTAATCACAGTTTCAATTTCAGTGCTTGTGATTGGTCTGTTTATATTTTCTATTTCTTCCTGGTTCAGTCTTGGAAGGTTGTGCTTTTCTAAGAATTTGTCCATTTCTTCCAGGTTGTCCATTTTATTGGCATATAGTTGCTTGTAGTAATCTCTCATGATACTTTGTATTTCCACAGTGCCAATTGTTACTTCTACTTTTTAATTTCTAATTCTATTTATTTGAGTCTTTTCCCTTTTTTTCTTGATGAGTCTGGGTAATGGTTTATCAATTTTATTTATTTTCTCAAAGAACCAGCTTTTAGTTTTATTGATCTTTGCTATTGTGTCCTTCATTTCTTTTTCATTTATTTCTGATCTGATCTTTATGATTTCTTTCCTTCTGCTAACTTTGATTTTTTTTGTTCTTCTTCTTCTTCTTTCTCTAATTGCTTTAAGTGTAATGTTAGGTTGTTTATTTGAGATGCTTCTTGTTTCTTGAAGTAGGATTGTATTGCTATAAACTTCCCTCTTAGAAATGCTTTTGCTGCATCCCATAAGTTTTTGGTTGTCGTATTTTCATTGTCATTTGTTTCTAGGTATTTTTTTAATTTCTTCTTTGATTTCTTCAGTGATCTCTTGGTTATTTAGTAGTGCAGTGTTTAGCCTCCACGTGTTTGTATTTTTTACAGGTTTTTTTTTTTCCTGTAATTGATACCTAGTCTCATAACGTTTTGGTCAGAAAAGATACTTGATACAATTTCAATTTTCTTAAATTTACCAAGGCTTGATTTGTGACCCAAGGTATGATCTATCCTGGAGAATGTTCCATGAGCACTTGAGAAGAAAGTGTATTCTGTTGTTTTTGGATAGAATGTCCTACAAATATCAATTAAGTCCAGCTTGTTTAATGTATCATTTAAAGCTTGTGTTTCCTTATTTATTTTCATTTTGGATGATCTGTCCATTGGTGAAAGTGGGGTTAAAGTCCCCTACTATGATTGTGTTACTGTCAATTTCCCCTTTTATGGCTGTTAGTTTTTGCCTTATGTATTGAGGTGCTCCTATGTTGGGTCCATAAATATTTACAACTGTTATATCTTCTTGGACTAATCCCTTGATCATTATGTAGTGTCCTTCATTGTCTCTTGTAATAGTCTTTATTTTAAAGTCTATTTTGTCTGATATGAAAATTGCTACTTCAGCTTTCTTTTGATTTCCATTTGCTTGGAGTATCTTTTTGCATCCCCTCACTTTCAGTGTGTATGTGTCCCTAGGTCTGAAGTTGGTCTCTTGTAGACAGTATATATACAGGTCTTATTTTTTGTATCCATTCAGCCAGGTTATCTCTTTTGGATGGAGCATTTAATCCATTTACATTTAAGGTAGTCATTGATATGTATGTTCCTAATGCCATTTTCTTAATTGTTCTGGGTTTGTTTTTGTAGGTCTTTTCCTTCTCTTGTGTTTCCTCCCTAGAGAAGTTCCTTTAGCATTTGTTGTAAAGCTGGTTGGGTGGTGCTGAATTCTCTTAGCTTTTGCTGGTCTGTAAAATTTTTAATTTCTCCATTGAATCTGAATGAGATCCTTGCTGAGTAGAGTAATCTTGGCTGTAGGTTTTTCCCTTTCATCACTTTAAATATGTCCTGCCAGTCCCTTCTGGCTTGCAGAATTTCTGCTGAAAGCTCAGCTGTTAACCTTATGGGGATTCCCTTGTATGTTATTTTTTGCTTTTCTCTTGCTGCTTTTAATATTTCTTCTTTGTATTTAATTTTTGATAGATTGATTAATATGTGTCTTGGCATGTTTCTCCTTGGATTTGTCCTGTATGGGACTCTCTGTGCTTCCTGGACTTGATTGACTATTTACTTTCTCATATTAGGGAAGTTTTCAACTATAATCTCTTCAAATATTTTCTCAGTCCCTCTCTTTTTCTCTTCTACTTCTGGAACCCCTATAATTCAAATGTTGGTGCATTTAATGTTGTCCCAGAGGTCTCTGAGACTGTCTCAATTCTTTTCATTCTTTTTTCTTCATTCTGCTCTGTGGTAGTTATTTCCACTCTTTTATGTTCCCAGTCACTTATCCATTCTTCTGCCTCAGTTATTCTGCTATTGATTCCTCCTAGAGAATTTTTAATTTCATTTATTGTATTGTTCATCATTGTTTGTTCTTTAGTTCTTCTAGGTCCTTGTTAAATGTAGCTTGTATTTTCTCCATTCTATTTCCAAGATCTTCGATATCTTTACTATCATTATTCTGAATTCTTTTTCAGGTAGACTGCCTATTTCCTCTTCATTTGTTGGTCTGGTGGGTTTTTACTTCGCTCCTTCATCTGTTGCATATTTCTCTGTCTTCTCAATTTACTTAACTTACTGTGTTGGGGGCCTCCTTTTTGCAGGCTGCAGGTTCATAGTTCCCATTGTTTTTAGTGTCTGCCCCCAGTGGCTAAGGTTGGTTCAGTTGCTTTTGTAGGCTTCCTGGTGGAGGAGACTGGTGCCTGTGTTCTGGTGGATGAGGCTGGATCTTGTCTTTCTGGTGAGCAGGACTGTGTCTGATGTTGTGTTTTTCAGTGTCTGTGAACTTATTATGATTTTAGGCACCCTCTCTGATAATGGGTGGGGTTGTGTTCCTGTCTTGCTAGTTGTTTGGCATTGAGTGTCCAGCACTGGAGCTTGCTGGTTGTTGAGGGGAGCTGGGTCTTAGCGTTGAGACAGAGATGTCTGGGAGAGCTCTTGCAGATTGATATTATGTGGGACTGGGAGGTCTTTGGTGGTCCAGTGTCCTGAACTCAGCTCTCCCACCTCAGAGCCTCAGGCGTGACACCCAGCTGGAGCACCACAACTCAGCTGCGGCAGGCACCTGAGGACAAGATGGTGGCAAGCGTGGCCGAAGCAGCATGGCAGGCTGGGTGCATGCTACATGATGTGCAGAACATGCCACCACTGCAACCACTGCACAGGAGAGAGCTCACAAGGGGGGCTGCACAGCTGCGAGCTGCGAGCAGAGCTGGTCCACACAGGTGCTTTGATTCAGAGTTTCAGCTCTGATCTGATGAAGAAATCTTCCTTAAACTTCTTTGAACCCTGGAAATGATTCAACTTGATCAGCAATTCCATAATGTGTCCAAGTGCCAAGAAACTTTAGAATTGGGGGGTACTCCAGAGAGCCCCCAGCACAGGTCAGACAGTTCTTTCTGAAGCACCAGGAAGACCACACATTCTTTTCAAGTGCACATGGAACATTCTCCAGGACAGATCACATGCTAGGCCACAAAACAGCCTCAGTAAATTTAAGAAAATTGAAATCATATCAAATATCTTTTCTGACTAAAATGCTATGAGACTAGAAATCAACTACAAGGGGGGAAAACTGCAAAAAGAAATCATAGAAGAAATTCTAAAATGCCTGGAGACAAAAAATAAAAACAGAACAATCTAAAATCTATGCAGGATGCAGGAAAAGCAATTCTAAGAGGAACATTTATAGAGATACAAGCCTACCTCAGGGAACAAGAAAAACTCAAATTAACATTACACTTAAAAGAACTAGAGGAAGAACAACATAACCCAAAGTTAGTAGAAGGAAAAAATAATAAACATCAGAGCAGAAATAATGGAAATAGAAACAAAAAGAAAAGATCAATGAAACTAAGAGCTGATTCTTTGAAACGATAATCAAAATTGATAAAACGTTAGCCAGGCTGATCAAGAAAAAAAGAGAGAGGGCCCAAATCAATAAAATCAGAAATGAAAAAAGAGAAGTTACAACCAACATCACAGAATTACAAATGATCAAAGTGATTACTATGAATAATTTTACTCCATAAAATGGACAATGTAGAATAAATGAAAAAGATTATAGACACATACAACCTCTCAAGACTGAACCAGGAAGAAATAGAAAATATGACTAGACTGATTACCAGGAATGAAATTGAATCAGTAATTTTTAAAACTCCTAAGAAACAGAAGTCCAGAACCAGATGGTTTCACAGGTAAATTCTACCAAACATTTATTTATTTTTTTAATGTCTTTATTGGAGTATAATTGCTTTACAATGGTGTGTTAGTTTCTGCTTTATAACAAAGTGAATCAGTTATACATACACTTATATTCCCATATCTCTTCCCTCTTAGCAAACATTTAAAGAAGAGTTAACACTATTCTTCTGAAATAATTTCAAAAAAATTGCAGAGGAAAAAAATGCTTCTGAACTCAGTCTATGAGGTCAGCATCACCCTGATACCAAAACCAGATAAAAATATCTCAAAAAAAGAAAATTAAAGGCCAATATCACTAATGAACATAGATGCAAAAATCCTCAACAAAATATTAGCAAACCAAATTCAACAATACATCAAAAACATCATACAGCATGAACAAATGGGATTTATCCCATGGATGCAAGTATGGTTCAATATCTGCACACATTAACAAATTGAAGAATAAAAGCCATATGATCATCTCAATAGATGCACAAAAAGCTTTTGACAAAATTCAACACCATTTATGAATAAAACTCTCAACAAAGTGGGTATAGAGGGAACATACTTCAATATAATAAAAGCTGTATGTGACAAGACCACAGCTAACATCATTGGTAAAACCTGAAAATATTTCCTTGTTAGATCAGGAACAAACAAGTATGTCCACTCTCACTATTTTATTCAACATAGTATTGGAAGCCATGGTCACAGCAATCAGAAAAAGAAAGAAAAGAAGTACAAATTGGAAAGGAAGAAGTACTATTGACAGATGACATGATACTATACATAGAAAATCCTAAAGACACCATCAAAAAACTGTAAGAACTCATCAGTGAATTTCACAAAGTTGCTGGATGCAAAATTAATATACAGAAATTTGTTGCATTTCTATACCCTAACAATGAACTATCACAAAGAGAAATTAGGAAGACAATCTCATTTGCAATTGCATCAAAAAGAATAAAATACTTAGTAATGAATCCAACTAAGGAGGTAAAAACCTGTACTTGTAAAACTATAAAACACTGATAAAAGAAATTGAAGATGACACAAACAAATGGAAAGATATACCATGCTCATGAATTGGAAGAATTAATATTGTTAAAATGACAATAGTACCCAAGGCAATCTACATATTCAATGCAATCCCTATCAGAATACCAATGATATTTTTCACAAAACTAGAACAAATAATTCTAAAATTTGTATGGAAACACAAAAGACCTTGAACACCAAAACTGTTTTGAGAAAGAACAAAGCCAGAGGTACCACACTCATGATTTCAAACTATACTACAAAGCTACAGTAGTCAAAGCAGTATAGTACTGGCACAAAAAAACAGACACATAGATGAATGGAACAGGATAGAGATCCCAGAAAGGAACCCACATTTACATGGTCAATTAATCTATGATGAAGGAGGCAAGAATATACAGTGGGGAAAAGATAGCCTCTTTAACAAATGGTGTTGTGAAAACTGGACAGCTACATACAAAAGAATCAAACTGGACTACTTTCTCACACCATATACAAAAATAAGCTCAAAATGAATTAAATACTTATATTTAAGACCTGAAACCTTAAAAATTCTAGAGGAAAACATAGCAGTATGTTCACTGACATCAGTCTAGCAATATTTTTTAGGATATGTCTCCTCCTAAATAGGCAAGGGAGACAAAAGCAATAAAAAATGAGACTACAGCACACTAATAAGCTTTTGCACAACAAAGGAAACTACCAACAAAATGAAAAGGCTGCCTACTGAATGGGAGAATATATTTGCAAATTATATACCTGATAATGGGTTAATATCAAAAATACACAAAGAACTCATACAATTCAACATCAAAATTAAAAATAACCCAATTAAAAACTGGACAGAGGATCTGAATAGACATTTCCCCAAAGAAGACATATGGATAACCAATAGGCACATGAAAAGATGCTCAATATCACCAATCATCAGGAAAATGCAAGTCAAAAGTATATTGATATCACCTCGACCTGTCAGAATGGCTACTATCAAAAAGACAACAAAAAACAAGAGTTGGCAAGGGACTTCCCTGGTGGTGCAGTGGTTAAGCATCCACCTGCTAATGCAGTGGACTTGGGTTCAAGCCCTGGTCCAGGAAGATCCCACATGCCGCGGAGCAACTAAGCCCATGAGCCACTACTGAACCTGCGAGCCACAACTACTGAAGCCTGCGTGCCTAGAGCCTGTGCTCCTCAACAAGAGAAGCCCCACAATGAGAAGCTGCACACCACAACAAAAAGCCCGCGTGCAGCAACGAAGACCCAATGCACCCCAAATAAATAAATAAATAAATAATTTTTTAAATGGGTGCTTTAAAAAAAAAAAAAGAGTTGGCGAGGATGTGGAGAAAGGGAACACTCCTGCATCGTTGGTGGAATGTAAGTTGGTGCAGCCACTATGGAAAACAGTATGGAGGTTCCTCAAAAATTGAAAATAGAACTACCATATAATCTAGCATTTCTACTCCTGAATATTTATCCAAAGGAAGAAAAACTAATTTGAAAAGTTATGTGCACCCCAATGTTCATTGCACAATTTACAATAGCCAAGATATGGAAGAAACCTAAGTACCCATCAATAGATGGGTGGATAAAGAAGATGTGAGATATATATATAGATATATAGATAGATAGATAGATATAATATGATGATAGATGATGATGATAGATAGATAGATAGATGATAGATAATTGATAGATAGATAGATATTACTCAGCCATGATAAAGAATGAAATCTTGGCATTGTGACAATATGGATGGACCTCTAGGGTATTATGCTAAGTGAAATAAGTCAGACAGAGAAAGACAAATACTGTATGATTTCACTTATATCTGAATCTAAAAAACAAAACAAATTAACAAATGCAGCAAAACAGAAACAAAGTCATAGATCTAGAGAACAAACAGATGGTTGCCCAAGGAAAGAAAGGGAGAGAGAGAAATAAGTGAGGGAGATTAATAGGTACAAACTTCCAGTTGCAAAATAAGTAAGTCATGGATGTGAAATGTAGAGAGAGGGGAATATAGTCAAAAATATGTAATACCTTCGTATGGTGACTTACCTTAACTAGACTTATCATGGTGATCATTTTGAAATGCATAGAGGAGTTCCCTGGTGGCCTAGTGGTTAGGATTCTGGGCTTTCACTACTGTGGCCCAGGTTCAATCTCTGGCTGGGGAACTGAGATCCCACAAGCCATGCAGTGCAGCCAAAAAAAAGAGAAAATACAGACATATTAAATCACTATACTGGACACCAGAAAATAACATAGGTCAACAAACAAACACTCATAGAAAAATAGGTTTGATTTGTGGTTAATAGAGACTGGGGGTGGAGGGAATTGGATGAAGGTAATCAAAAGGTACAGACTTCCAGTTATAAGATAAATAAGCACTATGAATATAATGTACAACATGATTAGTATAAATAACACTGTGGTATGTTATATATGAAAGTTATTAAGAGAGTAAATCCTGAGTCCTCATCACAAGGAAAAATTTTTTCTATTTCTTTTTTCTGTCTGTACAAGATGATGGATATACACTAAACTTATTGTGATAATCATTTCATGATGTATGTAAGTCAAATTATTAAGCTGTACACTTTAAACATATACGGTGCTATATGTCAATTATATCTCCAAAACTGGAAGAAAAATAAATAAAATAAAATAAGCCAGAAAAGAAAAAGCCGGGTTCTAGCTGGCTAAGACCTTGCTTTAAAAATTCCATCCAGGGGCTGTTCCAATGACCCCATGAGGGCTTCTCAGTTTGGGAGGGGTGAGATGCCCTCCAAGAAACCTTGGTCCCAATAGGCAGGCCCTAACTAAGCCAGCCAGGTTTCAGCCCTAAAACTGAGAACCTATACTATAATAACTTGGCCTTGGTGGGAACTCCAATCCTGGCCTGAGACTGTCTCCCCAATGCATTGCAGTCTTTTGTGTATTCAATATTTATTGAGAATCTACTATGCACCAGGCACCCTAGCAGACACTTGGGATTCTTCACTGAACAAATCAAAGACTCCGGCCCACCTAGGGCTTTTAATCTCTGAAAAGAATGTGCCATCAAACCATTCACAGTTACCCCTGATTGGCCATAATGGATTGGGTGACTTGGAATTAAGCTATCCTGCACCTTACAACCTCAGACAGCTCAGTCAAGTGATTATGAGGAGGCTTGTCTTACAACTTGAGCCTTAGGTCTTCTGATCATCAGACCTAGAGAGTGATTAAGAGAACCAAGGAAGCCTGAGTCTAGGAGAGATCTCAATTTTTCAATAAGTATGTGACTTCTGTTTCTTTCTCCCAAAAATTGAATCTAGCCCCTTATTGTTTGAAAATTGCAATGTGTTGCCATTTGACTAGTGTTATTCATGTAGCATTAATCTGCTGCTTATTTGATCTGAAATTGAAAGGCTCAAATAAAACTTGCACCTGGGTTTTATTGCATCATGAAGAATGGTCTGGAGAAGGGCCTTTGTGTATCAAGGTCCAAAATGTCAAAATCTCATCCTGTTTTTCCAAAGGTTGGTTCCCCTCCCTGGCTTCTCAGCATTCTTCCTGCATCTTCTCCAGATTTTAGCTGGAAATCTTAGTGTCACATCTAATTCTTCCCTCTCTTTTTTTCCCCAAAATAGTGTGGTGGAAGTGACAGAAAGCATTGCAAGGAATCTTAGAACAGCAGTAAACAAGAGTAAAGAAGAAGGAACAATGAAAAGCACAAAAATATGGGTAAATACAATAAATTTTTCTTCTCCTCTTGAGTTTTCTAAATTATGTTTGACAGTTAAAGCAAAATTTATAACACTGGGCTTCCCTGGTGGCACAGTGGTTAAGAATCCGCCTACCAATGTAGGGGACACGGGTTTGAGCCCAGGCCCGGGAAGATGCAACATGCCACAGAGCAACTAAGCCCGTGAACCACAACTACTGAGCCTGTGCTCTAGAGTCCGCAAGCCACAACTGCTGAGCCTGCACTCCACAACTACTGAAGCCGCATGCCCTAGAGCCCGTGCTCCACAGCAAGAGAAGCCACTGCAATGAGAAGCCCATCCACCACAACGAAGAGCAGCTCCCACTTGCCACAACTAGAGAAAGCCTGCACACAGCAACAAAGACACAATGCAGCCAAAAATAAATAAATAAAATAAATTTATTTTAAAAAATTTATAACACAATATGATATGGTTCTCGATGAATGTAGAGTAAATATTTAAGACAATTATATCATAAATGAAGGAAGGTAATGGGATATAAGGAAGGTAAGGTTTTATACTTCACTCAAACTGGGAAAGCATCAATACCAGTAGACTGTGTTAAGTTATTTAAAAGATTTGAAATCACACAAGGTGTGTTCTTTGACCACAGTGGAATAGATATAGATATAAACATAGATATGGATATGGATAGATATAAATGTATATACATAGATAGAAATATATCTAGAACAACCACTTTAAAAATTACCCAAAGGGATACACCCAAAAAAACACTATAAATAAATCAAAATGGAAGGAAATACTCAAGTAACACATAAGAAGGGAAAAAAATACAAAGAGAACAGAAAAATTTGAAATACAATAGCAGATTTAAGCCCTAACATGTCAATAATTACATTAAATGTTAATTATCAAAGTACACCAATTAAAACACAGAGAATGGGGCTTCCCTGGTGGCACAGTGGTTGATAATCTGTCTGCCAATGCAGGGGACATGGGTTCAAGCCCTGGCCCAGGAGGATCCCACATGCTGCAGAGAAGCTGGGCCCGTGTGCCACAGCTATGGAGCCTGCAAGCCACAACCTGCAAGCAGCTCTAGAGCCCACAAGCCACAACTGCTGAGTCTGTGTGCCTAGAGCCCATGCTTTGCAACAGGAGAAGCCATGACAGTAAGAGGCCCACACACCACAACAAGGAGTGGCCCCCGCTTGCGGCAACTAGAGAGCCCACACACAGAGACAGAGACCCAACACAGGCAAAAATAAATAAATAAATTTATATTTTTTAAAAAAACACTGAGAATGACAGAGGGGATTTAAAAGCATGACTCATGCTGTCCACACGAAACTCACTTCGTATATAATAATATAGGTAGTTTGAAAGTAAAAAGATGTAATAGGTTATAACATGCAAATATTAACCGAAAGGAAGCTGAAGTGGCTAAATATAGCCACTTCAGCTTCCTTTCGGTTAATATATATCAGGGAAATAGACTTCAGAGAAAAGAAAATGACCAAGGACATTATATAATGATAAAATGGCCAATCTCCAAGAAGATATAGCAGTCCTAATGTGTGTGCACAAATGACAGACCTGCAAAATATGTGAAGCAAAAATTGATAGAATTGAAAGAAGAAATAGGCAAATCTACTATCATATTTGGAGTCTTCAATATCCCTCTCTCAATAATTGATGGAACAATTAGACAGAAAATCAGCAAGGATATAGAAGAGCTCAACCATACCATCCAGCAACAGGATCTAATTGACACTGTTAGAACACTTCACTCAACAATAGCAAAATACACATTCTTTTCAAGCACCCAGAGAACATATACCTAGATAGATGATATCCTGGACCATAAAATAAACCTCAACAAATTTAAAAGAATTGAATCATATTGTGTTCTCTGATCATATGGAATCAATAACAGAAAGGTAACTGGAAAATCTCCAACACTTGGAAATTAAACAAAAAACTTCAAACTAATCCATGGATCAAAGAGGACTCTCAAGGAAATTTTTAAAATAGAATGAACTTAAACAAAAATGAGAATATAACAGCAAAATTTGTGGGACACACCTAAAACAATGTTGCAAGGGAATTTGTAGAAGTAAATGGTTATTTAGAAAAGAGACATTAGAAAAATTGCAAAATAAACCCAAATCCAGCAGAAAGCAGGAAATAATAAAGGTAAGAGCAGATATCAATGAAATTGAAAACAGGAAAACAATAAAACAAGCATAAAAGGTTGGTTCCTTGATAAGATGGAGAAACAGAAATTATTAATATCAGGAAAGAAACAGGTGATATCACTACAGACTGTGCAGACATTAAAAGGATAATAAGAATAACATGGGAAGGAGCTTCAAGATGGCGGAAGAGTAAGACATGGAGATCACCTTCCTCCCCACAAATACAACAGAAATACATCTACATGTGGAACAACTCCTACAGAACACCTACGGAACACTGGAAGAAGACCTCAGACCTCCCAAAGGGCAAGAAACTCCCCACGTACCTGGGTAGGGCAAAAGAAAAAAGAAAAACAGAGGCAAAAGAATAGGGATGGGACCTGCACCAGTGGGAGCGAGCTGTGAAGGAGGAAAAGTTTCCACACACTAGGAAGCCCCTTCACGGGCAGAGACTGTGGGTGGCCGAGGGGGGAAGCTTCAGAGCCATGGAAGAGAGAGCAGCAACAGGGGTGTGGAGGGCAAAGTGGAGAGATTCCTGCACAGAGGATTGGTGCCGCCCAGGACTCACCAGCCCGAGAGGCTTGTCTGCTCACCCGCCGGGATGGGTGGGGGCTGGGAGCTGAGGCTCGGGCTTTGGAGGTCAGATCCCAAGGAGAGGACTGGGGTTGGCTGCATGAATACAGTCTGAAGTGGGCTAGTGCACCACAGCTAGCCAGGAGGGAGTCCAGGAAAAAGTCTGGAACTGCCTAAGAGGCAAGAGACCATTGTTTCAGGGTGCGTGAGGAAAGGGGATTCAGAGCACCACCTAAACAAGCTCCAGAGACGGGCACAAGCTGTGGCTATAAGCACGGACCCCAGAGATCAGCATGAGATGCTAAGGCTGCTGCTGCAGCCACCAAGAAGCCTGTGTGAAAGCACAGGTCCCTATCCACACCTCCCCTCCCGGGATCCTGTGCAGCTTGCCACTGCCAGGGTCCTGGGATCCAGGAACAACAACCCCGGGAGAACACACGGTGTGCCTCAGGCTGGTGAAATGTCACGCTGGCCTCTGCCACTGCAGGTTCGCCCCGAACTCTTTACCCCTCCCTCCCCCCGGCCTGAGTAAGCCAGAGACCCCAAAACAGCTGCTCTTTTAACCCCGTCCTGTATGAGTGAAGAACAGATGCTCTCAGGTGACCTACATCCAGAGGTGGGTCCAAATACAAAGCTGACCCCCAGGAGCTGTGCGAACAAAGAACAGAAAGGGATATTTCTCCCAGAAGCCTCAGGAGCAGCAGATTAAATCCCCACAATCAACTTGATGTACGCTGTATCTGTGGAATACTTGAATAAACAATGAATCACCCCAAATTGAGGAGGTGGACTTTGGGAGCAATGATATATTTCTTCTCGCCATTTTTCTCTTTTTGTGAGTGTGTATGTGTATGCTCCTGTGTGTGATTTTGTCTGTATAGCTTTGCTTTTACCATTTGTGCTAGGGTTCTGTCTGTCTGTCTTTTTTTGTTTGTTTGGGTTTTGGCTTTAGTATAGTTTTTAGCACTTGTTATCATTGGTGGATTTGTTTTTTGGCTTGGCTGCGCTCTTCTTTCTTTCTTTTTCTGTTTTTATTACTTCTTAAAAATTTTTAATAATTATTTTTTTATTTTAATAACTTTATTTTACTTTTATTTTATTTTATCTTATTCTTTCTTTCTTTCTTGTTTTTCTCCCTTTTATTCTGAGCCATGTAGATGACAGCCTCTTGGTGCCCCAGCCAGGTGTCAGGTGCTCGAACAAATGCCTCTGAGGTGGGAGAGCCAAGTTCAGGACACTGGTCCACAAGAGACCTCCCAGCTCCACGTAATATCAAACAATGGCAAAAATCTCCCAGAGATCTCCATCTCAAAGCCAAGACCCAGCTCCACTCAATGACCAGCAAGCTACAGTGGTGGACACCCTATGACAAACAACTAGCAAGATAGGAACACAACCCCATCCATTAGTAGAGAGGCTGCCTAAAATCATAATAAGGCCACAGACACCCCAAAACACACCACCAGACGTGAACCTTCCAACCAGAAACACAACATCCACCAGAACACAGGTACTAGTCCCCTCCACCAGGAAGCCTACACAAGCCGCTGAACCAATCTTAGCCACTGGGGACAAACACCAAAAACAACGGGAACTACGAACCTGCAGTCTGCAAAAAGGAGACCCCAAACACAGTAAGTTAAGCAAAATGAGAAGACAGAAAAACACACAGCAGGTGAAGGAGAAAGGCAAAAACCCACCAGACCTAACAAATGAAGAGGAAATAGGCAGTCTACCTGAAAAAGAATTTAGAATCATGATAGTAAAGATGATCCAAAATCTCAGAAATAGAATGGAGAAAATACAAGAGACTTTTAACAAGGACCTAAAAGAACTAAAGAGCAAACAACCAGTGATGAACAACATAATAAATGAAATTTAAAATTCTCTAGGAGGGATCAGTAGCAGAATAACTGAGGCAGAAGAACCAATAAGTGACCTGGAAGATAAAATAATGGAAATAACTACTGCAGAGCAGAATAAAGAAAAAAAAATGAAAAGAATTGAGGACAGTCTCAGAGACCTCTGGGACAACATTAAGCACACCATTCGAATTATAGGGTCCCAGAAGTAGAAGAGAAAAAGAAAGGGACTGAGAAAATATTTGAAGAGATTAAAGTTGAAAACTTCCCTAATATGAGAAAGGAAATAGTTAATCAAGTCCAAGAAGCACAGAGAGTCCCATACAGGATAAAGCCAAGGAGAAACATGCCAAGACACATATTAATCAAACTATCAAAAATTAAATACAAGGAAAAATATTAAAAGCAGCAAGGGAAAAACAACAAAAAACACACAAGGGAATCCCCATAAGGTTAACAGGTGATCTTTCAGCCGAAACTCTGCAAGCCAGAAAGAGTGGCAGGACATATTTAAAGTGATGAATGAGAAAAACCTACAACAAAGATTATTCTACCCAGCAAGGATCTCATTCAGATTTCATGGAGAAATTAAAACCTTTACAGACCAGCAAAAGCTGAGAGAGTTCAGCACCACCAAACCAGCTTTACAACAAATGCTAAAGGAACATCTCTAGGCAGGAAACACAAGAGAAGGAAAAGACTTACAATAACAAACCCAAAACAATTAAGAAAATGGTAATAGGAACATACATATCGATAACTACCTTAAATGTAAAGGATTAAATGCTCCAACCAAAAGAGATAGCTTAGCTGAATGGATACAAAAACAAAACCCGAATATATGCTGTCTACAAGAGACACACCTCAGACCTAGAATACATATAGACTGAAAGTGAGGGGATGGAAAAAGATATTCAATGAAAATGGAAATCAAAAGAAAGCTGGAGTAACAATTCTCATATGAGACAAAATAGACCTTAAAACAAAAACTATTACAAGAGACAAAGAAGGACACTACATAATGATCAAGGGATCAATCTAAGAAGAGGATATAACAATTGTAAATATTTATGCACCCAATATAGGAACACCTCAATATATAAGGCAAATACTACCAGCCATAAAAGGGGAAATTGAGGGCTTCCCTGGTGACACAGTGGTTGGGGGGTCTGCCAGCTGATGCGGGGGATACGGGTTCGTGCCCCGGTCTGGGAGGTTCCCGCATGCCGCGGAGTGGCTGGGCCCGTGGGCCATGGCCACTGGGCCTGTGCATCCAGAGCCTGTGCTCCGGGATGGGAGAGGCTGCAATGGTGGGAGGCCTGCCTATCGCAAAAAGAAAGGGGGTGAAATCGACAGTAACACAATCATAGTAGGGAAATTTAACACCCTACTTTCACCAATGGCCAGATCATCCAAAATGAAAATAAATAAGGAAACAAAAGCTTTAAATGATACATTAAACAAGACGGACTTAATTGATATTTATAGGACATTCCATCCAAAAACAACAGAATACACATTCTTCTCAAGTGCTCATGGAAAATTCTCCAGAATAGATCGTATCTTGGGTCACAAATCAAGCCTTGGTAAATTTAAGAAAATTGAAATCGTATCAAGTATCTTTTCCAACCACCACTCTATGAGACTAGATATCATTCACAGGAAAAAAACTTTAAAATATACAAACACATGGAGGCTAAACAATACAGTGCTTAATAACCAAGAGATCACTGAAGAAATCAAAGAGGAAATCAAAAGATACTTAGAAATAAATGACAATGAAAACACGACAACCAAAAATCTATAGGATGCAGCAAAAGCAGTTCTAAGAGGGAATTTTATAGCAATACAATCCTACCTTAAAAACAAGAAACATCTCAAATAAACAACCTAACTTACACTTAAAGCAATTAGAAAAAGAAGAACAAGAAAACTCCAAAGTTAGCAGAAGGAAAGAAATCATAAAGATCAGATCAGAAATAAATGAGTAGAAATGAAGGAAATGACAGCAAAGGTCAATAAAACTAAAAGCTGGTTCTTTGAGAAGATAAACAAAATTCATAAACCATTAGTCAGACTCATCAAGAAAAAAAGGGAGAAGACTCAAATCAATAGAATTAGAAATGAAAAAGGAGAAGTAACAACTGACACTGCAGAAATACAAAAGATCATGAGAGATTACTACAAGCAGCTCTATGCCAATAAAATGGACAACCTGGAAAAAAAGGATAAATTCTTAGAAATGCACAACATTCCGAGACTGAACCAGGAAAAAATAGAAAATATGAACAGATCAATCACAAGTACTGAAATTGAAACTGTGATTAAAATTCTTCCAACAAACAAAAGCCCAGACCAGATGGCTTCAAAGATGAATTCTATCAAACATTTAGAGAAGAGCTAACACCTATCCTTCTCAAACTCTTCCAAAATATAGCAGACAGAGGAACACTACCAAACTCATTCTACAAGGCCACCAACACCCTGATACCAAAAACAGACAAAGATGTCACAAAGAAAGAAAACTACAGGCCTGTATCACCAATGAACATAGATGCAAAAATCCTCAACAAAATACTATCAAACAGAATCCAACAGCACATTAAAAGGATCGTACACCATGATCAAGTGGGGTTTATCCGAGGAATGCAAGGATTCTTCAATATATGCAAATCAATCAATATGATACACCATTTCAACAAATTGAAGGAGAAAACCATATGATCATCTCAATAGATGCAGAGACAGCTTTTGACAAAATTCAACACCCATTTATATAAAAATCCTCCAGAAATGAGGCATAGAGGGAACTTCCTCAACATAATAAAGGCCATATATGACAAACACAGCCAAATCATCCTCAATGATGCAGAACTGAAACCATTTCCACTAAGATCAGGAAAAAGACAAGGTTGCCCACTCTCACCACTCTCATTCAACATAGTTTTGGAAGTTTTAGCCACAGCAATCAGAGAAGAAAAGGAAATAAAAGGAATCCAAATCAGAAAAGAAGAAGTAAAGCTGTCACTGTTTGCAGATGACATGATACTATACATAGAGAATCCTAAAAATGCAACCAGAAAACTACCAGAGCTAATCAATGAATTTGGTAAAGTAGCAGGATACAAAGTTAATGCACAGAAATATCTGACATTCCTATACACTAAGGATGAAAAATGTGAAAGTGAAATTAAGAAAACACTCCCATTTACTTTTGCAGCAAAAAGAATAAAATATCTCAGAATAAACCTACCTAAGGAGACAAAAGACCTGTATGCAGAAAATTATAAGACCCTGATGAAAGAAATTAAAGATGATACAAATAGATGGAGAGATATACCATGTTCTTGGATTGGAAGAATCAACATTGTGAAAATGACTATACTACCCAAAGCAATCTACAGATTCAATGCAATCTCTATCAAACTACCACTGGCATTTTTCACAGAACTAGAACAAAAAATTTCACAATTTGTATGGAAACACAAAAGACCCTGAATAGCCAAAGCAATCTTAAGAAAGAAAAGCAGAGCTGGAGGTACCAGGCTCCCTGACTTCAGACTATACTACAAAGCTACAGTAATCAAGACAGTATGATATTGGCACAAAAACAGAAATATAGATCAATGCAACAGGATAGAAAGCCCATAGATAAACCCACACACATATGATCACCTTATCTTTGATAAAGGAGACAAGAATATACAGTGGAGAAAAGATAGCCTCTTCAGTAACTGGTGCTGGGAAACTGGACAGCTCCCTGTAAAAGAATGAAATTAGAACACTCCTTAATGCCACACACAAAAATAAACTCAAAATGGATTAAAGACCTAAATGTAAGGCCAGACACTATCAAACTCTTAGAGGAAAACATAGGCAGGACACACTATGACATAAATCACAACAAGATCCTTTTTGACCTACCTCCAAGAGAAATGGAAATGAAAACAAAAATAAACAGATGGGACCTAATGAAATGTAAAAGCTTTTGCACAGCCAAGGAAACCATAAACAGACGAAAAGAGAACCCTCAGAATGGGAGAAAATATTTGCAAATGAAGCAACTGCGAAAGGGTTAATCTCCAAAATTAGAAGCCGTACATGCAGCTCAATATCAAAAAAACAAACAACCCAATCCAAAAATGGGCAGAAGACCTAAATAGACATTTCTCCAAAGAAGATATACAGATTGCCAACAAACACATGAAAGCATGCTCAACATCAGTAATCATTAGAGAAATGCAAATCAAAACTACAATGAAATATCATCTCACACCAGTCAGAATCACCATCATCAAAAAATCTACAAACAGGGCTTCCCTGGTGGTGCAGTGGTTGAGAGTCCACCTGCCGATGCAGGGGACATGGGTTCATGCCCCGGTCCAGGAAGATCCCATATGCCGCAGAGCAGCTAGGCCTTTGATCCATGGCTGCTGAGCCTGAGCGTCCGGAGCCTGTGCTCTGCAACGGGAGAGGCCACAACAGTGAGAGGACCACGTACCGAAAAAAAAAAAAAAAAAAATCTACAAACAATGAAAGCTGGAGAGGGTGTGGAGATAAGGGAACCCTCTTGCACTGTTGGTGGAATGTAAATTGATACAGTCACTATGGAGAACAGTATGCAGGTTCCTTTAAAAACTACAAATAGAACTACCATATGACCCAGCAATCCCACTCCTGGGCATATACCCTGAGAAAACCATAATTCAAAAAGAGTCATGTACCAAAATGTTCATTGTAGCTCTCTTTACAATAGCCAGGACATGGAAGCAAACTAAGTGTCCATCAACAGATGAATGGATAAAGAAGATGTGGCACATATATACAATGAAATATTATTCAGCCATAAAAAGAAATGAAACAGTTATTTGTAGTGAGGTGGATGGACCTAGAGTCTGTCATACTGAGTGAAGTAAGTCAGAAAGAGAAAAACAAATACCGTATGCTAATACATTTATATGAAATGTAGAAAAAAAAAAACATGAAATCTACACATAAATTTGACAACTTAGACGAAATCGGCAAATTCCTTGAAAACCACAAACTACCACAAGTCACTCAATATGAAATGCATAATTTGAGTAGCCCTTTAACTGTTAAGGCAATTGAATTCACTATTTTAAAACTCCCAGAAATCTACAGACCCAGAGGATTTTCACTGTAGAGTTCTAGCCAATGTTTAAAGAAGAATTAACATAAATTTTAGACAATCTCTTCCAGAAAATAGAAGAGGAAGGAACATTTCCCAATTCATTTTATGGAGCTAGTATTACCCTAATACCAAAAGAAGAAAAAGTACAAAAAAGTACACTATGGATCAATATCCTTCATGAATATAAATGTAAATATCATGTTTAATGGTGAAAAACAAAGCTTTTCCACTAAGATGAGAAAGAAGGCAAGGATGTCTGCTCTCACCAGTGCTGTTGAACATAGTACTGGAAGATCTAACCAGCACAAAAAGGCAAGGAAAGGAAATAAAATACATACAGATTGGAAAGAAAGAAATAAAACTGTCCTCTATTTGCAGATTACATGATTCCCTATGTAGAAAATCCCAAGGGATCTACAAAAAAACAAAACAAAAACAAAACAAACTTCCGGAACTAACAAATGAGTTCAGCAAGGTCACAGGATACAAGATCAACACACAAAAATCAATCATATTTCTTTCTTTTTAATCTCCATGCCCTTAGAGAATGTATTGGAAAAACAAAACATTTGCCCCTAAAAATATAGCAGACAGTATACGTGTATGTGGTAATTATCAAATGAATGGAATAGGTAGTAATTCTTGAGAAGTTCATGGAAGGGAAGATATTATGGGATATAGAAGTCAGAAGATTTCTTGGAAGAGTTAGACCAAAAAAAAAAAAAAGCAGTATTGTATAGGAGAAGAGAAAGCTGTCAGGCAACACATATAATCATCGGACTTTGAAGTCAGATAAGCCTGGGCTCAAGACCTTTTCCTTGAGCTCTGCCACCTATTAGTTGTATGGCTCTAACCAAGTTTCTTAATTTCTCTAAGCCTTATCTGTAAAATGGTAATAATCGTTAGCACCTATATCATAAAGTTATCATTAATAATAGATGAGATAATGTTTTATAATATGATAAAATGTATAGTACACTGGCTGATACAGAATCAGTATTCATTACTAGAATTGCTTAACTAAATGGATAGAGATGAGATATAAGAAGGATTGCCCAAAAATAATGATTAAGTTACTCAGACCTAAGCAAAACTTTGTGAAAAAGAGTAGTGAGGAAGTACTAGAAAAAATTAAGACCAGATTGTGGGGGTCCCTGTGTGCCAGAATAACAAGTTTTCCCCAGTGACTTTCTATTTCTATTTGTAATTCAGAATCCTTTCTTGAAAAAAAGCTTATTTTCAATATATAAAAAAGATATAAGTAGAACTGCTCTGGTTGGAACAGATGTGGAGAATCCAGAGCCCCATCTGCCCAACATCCCCACCATTCCCAACGTCCCTTGGAAGGAAACCCAGGTTGGAAACCATGTTTTCTTTTCTTACCTTTTGATCCCCTTCACCCACTTCTCCTATCACCTACTGCCCACCTCTGGACATTACCAATCTATTCTCCATATCTTTCAGTTTGGTTTTTTGTTTCGGTTTTGTTTTGCTTTTTTTTTTTTTTTTTTAACATTCCACATATAAGAGAAATAATACAGTATTTGCCTTTCTCTATCTGACTTATTTCACCTAGCATAATGACCTTGGGGTCCATCCATGTTGTTGCAAATGGCAGGAATTCATTGTTTGGTGTTTTTTTTTTTTTTAACATCTTTATTGGAGTATAATTGCCCCACAATGCTGTGCCAGTCTCCACTGCACAACAAACTGAATCAGCTACATGTATACATATATCCCCATATCCCTTCCCTCTTGTGTCTTCCTCCCACCCTCCCTATCCCACCCTTCTATGTGGTCACAAAGCACTGAGCTGATCTCCCTGTGTTATGCAGCTGCTTCCCACTAGCTAGCTATTTTACATTTGGTAGTGTATATATGTCAATGCCACTCTCTCACTCCGTCCTAGCTTACCCTTCCCCCTCCCCATGTCCTGAAGCCCATTCTCTACATCTGCGTCTTTATTCCTGTCCTGCCCCTAGGTTCTTCAGAACCTTTTTTTTTTAGATTCCATATGTATATATATGTGTGTGTTTTTCTCTTTCTGACTTACTTCACTCTGTATGACAGATGACAGACTCTAGGTCCATACACCTCACTACAAATAGTTCAATTTCGTTTCTTTTCATGGTTGAGTAATATTCCATTATGTATATGTGCCACATATTCTTTATCCATTCATCTGTTGATGGACACTTAGATTGCTTTCATGCCCTGGCATTGTAAATAGTTCTGCAAACGAACATTGTGGTACATGTTTCTTTTTGAATTATGATTTCCTCAGGGTATATGCCCAGTAGTGGGATTGCTGCATCATATGGTAGTTCTAATTTTAGTTTTTTAAGGAACCTCCATACAATTCTCCACAGTGGCTGTAACAATTTACATTCCCACCAACAGTGCAAGAGGGTTCTCTTTTCTCCATACCCTCTCCAGCATTCATTGTTTGTAGATTTTTTGATGACGACCATTCTGACTGGTGTGAGGTGAATGCCTCACTGTAGTTTTGATTTGCATCATTCTGTTTTATGGCTGAAAAATATTCCATTGTCTATAAATACCACAATTGCCTTATCCATTCATTTATAGATGGGCACTTAGGTTGTTTCCATATCTTGGTTATTGTAAATAGTGCTGCAACAAACATGGAGGTACATATATATCTTTTAAAGTTAGTGTTTTCATTTTCTTTGAATAAACAAATTGGATTTATTCAAAGAAAATGAACTTGGAATTGTTGGATCCTATGATAGTTCTATTTTTAACTTTTTGAGGAGCCTCCCTAGTATTTTCCATAGTGGCTATACCAATTTACGTTCCCACCAAGAGCGCACAATTGTTTCCTTTTTTCTGTATCCTTACCAACACTTGTTATTTCTTGTCTTTTTGATAATAACCAATGTAACAGGTGTGAGGTGATATCTCATTGTGGTTTTGATTTGCATTTTCCTGGTGATTAATGATGTTGAGCATCTTTTCATGTGCTTGTTGGCCATCTGTATGTCTTCTTTGGAAAAATGTCTATTCAGGTCCTCTGCCCATTTTTCAACAAGATTGTTTGGGCTTTTTTGCTTTTAGGCTATATAAATTCTTTATATATTTTGGAAATTAACCCCTTATGAGACATTGCAAATATTTTCTCTCATTCAGTAAGTTGCCTTTTTATTTTGTTGATGGTTCCCTATGCTGTGCAGAAGCTTTTTAGTTTGATATAGTCCCACTTGTTTGTTCTTGTTTTTGTTGCATTTACTTTTGGTGTCAGATTCAGAAAACCTCACCAAGACCTATGTCAAGGAGCTTACTTCGTATGTTTTCTTCTAGAAGTTTTATGGTTTCAGGTCTTACATTCAAGTCTTTAATCCATTTTGAGTTAATTTTTGTGTATGGTGTATGAGAGTGGTACAGTTTCACTCTTCTGTGTGTGGCTGTCAATCATATTTCTATATATTAGCAATGGACATGTGGAAAACAAAATTTAAATGCAATATCATTTAATGAATTCAGTTAAGTTCCATGATACAAAAGCAATGTATAAAAATTAGTTGCATTTCTATACCCTATCAATGAACTATTCAAAAACACAATTAAGAAAACAATCTCATTAACAATAGCATCAAAAAGAATAAAATACTTAGGAATAAGTTTAACCAAGGAAGTGGAAGATCTGTACACTGAAAACTATGACATCAATGAAAGAAACTGAAGAAGACACAAGTAAATGGAAATACATCCTATGTTCATTGTTAAAACGACCATTCTACCCAAAACAGTCTACAGATTTGAAGGAATCTCTATCATAATTCCAATGGCATTTTTCACAGAAATAGAAAAACAATCCTAAAATTTATTTTGAACCATGAAACGCCCCGAATAGCAAAGCAATCTTGAGAAAGAAGAACAAAGCTGGAGGCATCACACTCTCTGATTTCAAACAGAGCTGTAGTAATCAAAACAGTAGAGTACTGGCATAAAAACAGATACATAGACCAATGGAACATAATAAAGAGCCCAGAAATAAACCCACTCATATGCAGTCAACTAATCTTTGACAAGGACGCCAGGAATACACAATGGGGAAATGATAGTTTCTTCAATAAATAGTGTTGGAAAAACTGGATATCCACATGCATAAGAATGAAATTGGACCCTTATCTTATGCCATACATAAAAATTAACTCAAAATAGATTAAAGACTTAAATGTAAGGCCTGTAACCATAAAAATCCTAGAAGAAAAAATAGGGAAGAAATCTCCTTGACATTGGTCTTGGCAATGATTTTCTGGATATGGCAACAAAAGCAAAAATAAACAAGTGGGACTACATCAGACTAAAAAGCTTCTGCACAGCAAAGGAAACAATCAGCAAAATGAAAGGCAACATACAGAATGGGAGAAAATATTTGCAAACCATATATCTGATAAGAGGTTAATATCCAAAATACATATGGAATTCATACAATGTAATATCAAAACAAAAACAACCCAATTTTTTAAAAAGGGCAAAAGAGCCTGAAGAGACATTTTCCCAAAAAAGTTATACAAATGACCAACAGGTATATGAAAATGTACTCATCACTAATCATCAGGAAAATGCAAATCAAAATCACAATGAGATATCACCTCACACCTATTAAGATGACTATTATAAAAAAATAATAAAGACAAGAGATAACAAGTATTGGCAAGGGTGTGGGGAAAATGGAAATTTTGTGCACTGTTGATGAGAATGAAAATTGTTATAGCCACTATGGAAAACAGTGTGGAGTTTCCTCAAAAAGTTAAAAATTGAACTACCATACGATCCAGCAATCTCACTTCTGAGTATATATCCAAAGGATGTGAAATCTGTATCTCGAAGCAATAACTGCACTCCAGTGTTCATTGCAGCACTATTTACATAGTCAAGATACAGAAATAACCTAACTATCCATTGACAAATGAATGGATTAAGAAAATGTGGTATTTATAAACAATGGGATATCAGTCAGCCATAAAAATGAAAGAAATCCTACCATTTGCAACATGAATGAAACTAGAAGACTTTATGCTAAGTGAAATAAGCCAGACAGAGAAAGACAAACACTGTACTATCTAACTTAACACGTAGAGTTTTAAAAAGTCAAACTCGGGCGTCCTTGGTGGCGCACTGGTTGAGAATCTGCCTGCCAATGCAGGGGACGCGGGTTCGAGCCCTGGCCTGGAAAGATCCCACATGCCACGGAGCAACTGGGCCCGTGAGCCACAATTACTGAGCCTGCGCGTCTGGAACCTGTGCTCCACAACAACAAGAGGCTGCGATAGTGAGAGGCCCACGCACTGCGATGAAGAGTGGTCCCTGTTTGCCGCAACTGGAGAAAGCCCAGGCACAGAAACGAAGACCCAACACAGCCATAAATAAATAAATTTAATAAGTCAAACTCATAGAACCAGAGAGTAGAAATGTGTTTGTCAGGGGGTATGGAGGGTAGAGCTAGGCAATTTGGGAAGATGTTGGTCAAAGGATACATACTTTCAGTAATAAGTTTAATAAGCTCTGGGGATCTAATTTACAGCATGGTGATTATAGGTAGTAATACTCTATCGTATACTTGAAATTTGTTGAGAGTATATTCTAAATGTTCCCACCACACACAAAAAAACAGTAACTACATGAGGTGCTGGATGTGTTAATTAACTTAATTGTGGTAATTATGTCACAATGTATATGTATTATTAAAACATCATGTTGTACACCTTTAACAAATGTTGTACAACCTAAATACATACCATTTTTATTTGTCAATCATATCTCAATAAAGCTGAAAAATACAATACCATTTACAACTGCTAGGGGAAAAAATGAGATTTTTACATATAAATTTTTTTAAAAACCATGTACAGGGCTTGAATTTTTAAAACTACAAAACATCGACTGAAGAGGAAATCAAGAAAAACTAAATAAATGGAGAGAGATAATATGTTCATGGACTGGAAAATTCACTATAGTAAAGAAGTCAATTGTCCCCAGATTGATATGAGTTTAATACAATTCCTATTAAAATCCTAGCAAGATGTTTTTTATGTAGACAAGATTATCCTCAAATTTATGTGGAAAGGAAATAACAATTTTGAAAAAGAATAATAAAGTGAGAAGAATCAATTCTACTCAATATTAAGGCCTGCTATATAGCTACAGTAATCAAGAGAGTCTGTTATTGGTGGAGAGATAGACACATAGATCAATGGAACAGAATAGAGAAGCCAGAAATAGCCCCACATAAGCACTGCCAAGTGATCTGAGGTATTCAGTGGAGTCTTGTCAACACATGGTGCTAGAGCAATTGGATATTCATGGGCGAAAGTATGAACCTAGACCTGAACCTCACACGTAACACAAAAGAGTACCTCAAAATGGATCACAGATTTAAATGTAGAACTATAAAACTTTTAGAGGAGAAAATCATCAGGACCTAGGGCAGATGACCAAAGAGTTCTTAGATATGTCACTAAAATCATAATCCATAAAATCAATAAACTGGACTTCATCAAGATTTTTTCTCTGCAAATGATGTAACAAAGGATACACACCAGAATCTATAAAAATTGCTCAAAACTCAATAGTTAAGGAACTTCCCTCGTGGTCCAGTGGTTAAGACTCCATGCTCCCAATGCAGGGGGCCCAGGTTTGATCCCTGGTCAGGGAACTAGATCCCACGTGCATGCTGCAACTGAAAAAAAAAAAATCCCACATGTCACAACAAAGATCCTACACATGGCAATGAAGATTCCATTTGCAACAACTAAGACCCGGTGCAGCCAAATAAATAAAAATAAATAAATATTTTAAGAAACCTCAACAGTTGAAAAAACAAACATTCGAATTAGAAAATAGTAAAAGAGAGATGGAGTCAAGATGGTGGTATGGGAAGATGTGGAGTTAGCATCTCCCCACAACTAGGGTGCATGCCAGCCACTGGTGAAGGACTCTGATGCCCAAGGAGATGGGAGGAAACCCAAAGTGAATGGGTAGGATGCAGGGAGACTGAGGGGGGAGGGGAAGTGGAGGCCAGACAGGATTGGCACCCCTGAGGCTGGGGAGATCAGGAGAGACAGGTGAGAGGGACTCTCCAGGAAGAGCTGGAGAGAAGTGGAGGGTAATCGTCTGGCCCACTCTGGCCAGGGAGTCTGCTGAGCTCCCAAGCTGGTACCCCACCCCTCCAAAGCCCCATCCATGTTGTGTGGGTCCAGGGACATAAGAAGGAGGCTGGGGAGATCAGGAGAGGCAGGCTGGAGGAGCCATCCAAGAGGAGCAGGAGAGGAGCAGAGGGCTATTGCTCAGCCCACTCGGCCCAGGGAGACTGCTGAGCTCCCAGGCCAGTCCCCTGCCCTCCAAACCCCCTCCAGACCACATGTGTCCTTGGGGGCATTGGAGGGAGGCTGAGGGGAGATCAGGAGAGTCAGGCAGGAGGGGCCCTCCCAGACTGGAGGAGAGAACAGGAGGTCATTTGCCCTGCCCACTCGAGCCCAAGAAGCCTGCTGGGCTCCCAGGTGAGGTCCCCTGCCCTCGAGCCCAAGAAGCCTGCTGGGCCCCAGGTGGGAGGCACGCCTGGGCACCTTCTGTTCCTTGAGCCTAAGCCCCACCCCCCACAGCCCCCATGACCTTTTCCAGCCCTGTGGGTCCTGAGAATTGGTCCCGCCCACAGCCCAAACCTCGCCCTTGCTTAGGCCCCACCCTCAGCAGCCAAGGCCTTTACCCCACACACACACCTTTTTTTTTCTTTTCCCTCCTCCTCTATTTTACTATTGTGGTACTGATGTACCTTCTGGTTATTCATCCATATTTTTATTTCTATATTCTTCCTAACATATCTGTTGGTTTCTTAGTTTAATTTTATTTTTTACTTTGTTATTGTTCTTTTTTTTTTTTTTTTTTTTGCCACCCCAGGCAGCTTGTGGGATCTTGTCATGAGCCTCGGGTTGGGGTGATGCTCCTGTGGTGGGAACACTGAGTCTGAACCACTGGACTAACAGAGAACCTCAGACCCCAAGGAATATTCATCAGAGTGAGGTCTCACGGAGTTCCTCACCTCAGCACCAAGACCCAGCTCTACCCAACAGCCTACAAACTCCAGTGTTGGAAGCCTCAGGTCAACCAACCAGTAGGACAGGAACACAATCCCACACATTAAAAGAAAAAACAATGAGATGGTAAAAAATATGTCACAGATGAAGGAGCAAGGTAAAAACCTACAAGACCAAATAAATGAAGAGGAAATAAGCAATCTACCTGAAAAAGAATTCAGAGTAATAATAGCAAAGATGATCCAGAATCTCAGAAATAGAATGGAGGCACAGATGGACAAAATACAAGAAATGTTTAACAAAGATCTAGAACTAAGGAATAAAAAACAGAGATGAACAACATAATAACTGAAATGAAAAATACACTAGAAGGAATCAGTAACAATAACTGAGGCAGAAGAACGAACAAGTGAGCTGGAAGACATAGTGGTGGAAATAACTGCCAAGGAGCAGAATAAAGAAAAAAGAATGAAAAGAATTGAAGACAATCTCAGAGACGTCTGGGACAATACTAAACACACCAACATTCAAATTATAGGGGTCCCAGAAGAAGAGAAAAAGAAAGGGTCTGAGAAAATATTTAAAGAGATTATACTTGAAAACTTCCCTCACATGGGAAAGGAAATAGTCATCCAAGTCCAGGAAGCACAGAGAGCTCCATACAGGATAAGCCCTCGGAAAAACACACCAAGACACATATTAATCAACCTAACAAAAATTAAATTCAAAGAAAAAATATTAAAAGCAGCAAGGGAAAAACAAGAAATAACATACAAAGGAATCCCCATAAGGTTATCAGCTGATTTTTCAGCGGAAACTCTGCAGGCCAGAAAGGACTGGCAGGATAAACTTAAAGTGATGAAAGGGGAAAACCTACAACCAAGATTACTCTACCCAGCAAGGATCTCATTCAGATTCAATAGAGAAGTCAAAAGCTTTTCAGACAAGCAAAAGCTAAGAAAATTCAGCACCACTAAACCAGCTTTTTTTTTTCTTTTGAATTTTCTTTTATTTATCTTTTTATACAGCAGGTTCTTATTAGACATCCATTTTATACACATTAGTGTATACATGTCAACCCCAAACTCCCAAATCATCACACCACTACCCCCACCTCCCGCTGCTTTCTCCCCTTGGTGTCCATACATTTGTCCTCTACATCTGTGTCTCAATTTCTGCCCTGAAAAACAGTTCATCTGTACCATTCTTCTAGGTTCCACATATATGCATTAAAATATGATATTTTTTTCTCTTTCTGACTTACTTCACTTTGTATGACAGTCTCTAGATCCATCAACTTCTCTACAAATGACCCAACTTCATTCCTTTTTATGGCTGAGTAATATTCCATTGTATATACGTACCACATCTTCTTTATCCATTCATCTGTTGATAGGCATTTAGGTTGCTTCCATGACCTGGCTACTGTAAATATTGCTGTAATGAACATTGGGGTGCATGTGTCTTTGGAATTATGGTTTTCTCTGGGTATATGCCCAGTAGTGGGATTGCTGGGTCGTATGGTAGTTCTATTTTTGGTTCTTTAAGGAACTTCCATACTGTTCTCCATAGTGGCTGTGTCAATTTTCATTCCCACCAACAGTGCAAGAGGGCTCCCTTTTCTCCACATGCTCTCCAGCATTTATTGTTTGTAGATTTTTTGATGATAGTCATTCTGACCTGTGTGAGGTGATACCTCATTGTGATTTTGATTTGCATTTCTCTAATAATTAGTGATGTTGACCATCCTTTCATGTATTTGTTGGCAATCTGTATATCTTCTTTGTAGAAATGTCTATTTAGGTCATCTGCCCATTATTGGATTGGGTTGTTTATTTTCCTGATATTAAGCTGCGTGAGCTGCTTCAAAACTTTGGAGATTAATCCTTTGTCAGTCGCTTCATTTGCAAACATTTTCTCCCATTCTGAGGGTTGTCTTTTCCTTTTGTTTATGGTTTCCTTTGCTGTGTAAAAGCTTTAAGTCCCATTTGTTTATTTTTGTTTTTATTTCCATTACTCTAGGAGGTGGATCAAAAAAGATATTGCTGTGATTTATGTCAAAGAGTGTTCTTCCTATGTTTTCCACTAAGAGTTTTATAGTGTCTGGTCTTACATTTAGGTCGCTAATCCATTTTGAGATTATTTTTGTGTATGGTGTTAGGGAGTGTTCTAATTTCATTCTTTTACATGTAGCTGTCCAGTTTTCCCAACACCACATATTGAAGAGACTGTCTTTTCTTGCTTGTATATCCTTGCCTCCTTTGTCACAGACTAGTTGACCATAGGTGCATGGGTTTATTTCTGGGCTTTCTATATTGTTCCATTGATCTATATTTGTGTTTTTGTGCCACTACCATATTGTCTTGATGACTGTAGCTTTGTGGTATAATCTGAAGTCAGGGAGTCTGATTCCTCCAGCTCCGTTTTTTTCCCTCAATACTGCTTTGGCTGTTCGGGATCTTTTCTGTCTCCATACAAATTTTAAGACTTTTTTGTTCTAGTTCTATAAAAAATGCCATTGGTAATTTGATAGGGATTGCACTGAATCTGTAGATTGCTTTGGGTAGTACAGTCATTTTCACAATATTGATTCTTCCAATCCAAGAACATGGTATATCTCTCCATCTATTTGTATCATCTTTAATTTTTTCCACCAGTGTCTTATAGTTTTCTGCATACAGGTCTTTCGTCTCCCTAGGTAGGTTTATTCCTAGGTATTTTATTTGTTTTGTTGCACTGGTAAATGGGAGTGTTTCCTTAATTTCTCTTTCAGAATTTTCATCATTAGTATATAGGAATGCCAGAGATTTTGGTGCATTAATTTTATATCCTGCAACCTTACCAAATTCATTGATTAGCTCTAGTAGTTTTCTGGTGGCATCTTTAGGATTCTCTATGTATAGCATCAGGTCAGCTGCAACCAGCGACAGTTTTACATCTTCTTTTCCAATTTGTATTCCTTTTTTTTGTGTGTGTGGTACGTGGGCCTCTCACTGTTGTGACCTCTCCCGTTGCAGAGCACAGGCTCTGGATGCACAGGCTCAGCAGCCATGGCTCACGGGCCTAGCCGCCCCGTGGCATGTGGGATCTTCCTGGACTGGGGCACGAACCCATGTCCCCTGCATCAGCAGGTGGACTCTCAACCACTGCACCACCAGGGAAGCCCCTGTATTCCTTTTATTTCTTTTTCTTCTCTGATTCCCGTGTCTAGGGCTTCCAAAACTATGTTGAATAATAGTGGTGAAAGTGGACATCCTTGTCTTGTTCCTAACCTTAGAGGAAATGCTTTCAGTTTTTCACCATTGAGAATGATGTTTGCTGTGGGTTTGTCATATATGACCTTTATTATGTTGAGGTAAGTTCCCTCTATGCCAACTTTCTGGAGAGTTTTTATCACAAATTGGTGTTGAATTTTGTCAAAAGTTTTTCTGTGTATATTGAGATGATCATATGGTTTTTCTTCTTCAATTTTTTAATATGGTGTATCACATTGATTTATTTGCATATATTGAAGAATCCTTGCATTCCTGGGATAAATCCCACTTGATCATGGTGTATGATCCTTTTAATATGTTGTTGGATTCTGTTTGCTAGTATTTTTTTGAGGATTTTTGCATCTATATTCATGAGTGATACTGGTCTGTAATTTTCTTTTTTTTTGTAGTATCTTGTTCTGGTTTTGGTATCAGGGTGATCATGGCCTCATATAATGAGTTTCGGAGTGTTCCTTCCTCTGCAATTTTTTGAAAAAATTTGAGAAGGATGGGTGTTAGCTCTTCTCTAAATGTTTGATAGAATTCACCTGTGAAGCCATCTGGTCTGGACTTTTGTTTGTTGGAAGACTTTTAATCACAGTTCAATCTCATTACTTGTGATTGGTCTGTTCATATTTTCTATTTCTTCCTGCTTCAGTCTTGGAAGGTTATGCCTTTTTAAGAATTTGTCCATTTCTTCCAGGTTATCCATTTTATTGGCATCGGGTTGCTTGTAGTAGTCTCTTAGGATGCTTTGTATTTCTGCAGTGTCTGTTATAACTTCTCCTTTTTCATTTCTAATTTTATTGATTTGAGTCCTCTCCCTCTTTTTCTTCATGAGTCTGGCTAAATGTTTATCAATTTTGCTTATTTTCTCAAAGATCCAGCTTTTAGTTTTATTGATCCTTGCTATTGTTTTCTTTGCTTCTATTTCATTTATTTCTGCTCTGATCTTTATGACTTCTTTCCTTTTGCTAACTTTGGGTTTTTTTGTTCTTCTTTCTCTAGTTCCTTTAGGTGTAAGGTTAGATTGTCTACTTGAGATTTTTCTTGTTTCTTGAGGTAGACTTGAATAGCTATAAACTTCCCTCCTAGAACTTCTTTTGCTCCATCGCATAGGTTTTGGATCGTCATGTTTTCATTGGCATTTGTCTCTAGGTATTTTTTGATTTCCTCTTTGATTTCTTCAGTGATCTCTTGGTTATTTAGTAATGTATATTTTAGCCTCCATGTGTTTGTGTTTTTTACATTTTTTTCCCTGTTGATTTCTAATCTCATAGCATTGTGGTCAGAGAAGATGCTTGATATGATTTCAATTTTCTTAAAATTTACCAAGGCTTGATTTGTGACCCAAAATGTGATCAATCCTGGAAAATTCTCCATGTGCACTTGAGAAGAAAGTGTAATCTGGTGTTTTTGGATGGAATATGCTATTAATGTCAATTAAATCTATCTGCTGTATTGTGTCATTTAAAACTTGTGTTTCCTTATTAATTTTCTAACTGGATGATCTGTCCATTGGTGTAAGTGAGTTGTTAAAAGTCCCCCACTGTTATTGTCTTACTGTTGATTTCCTCTTTTATAGCTGTTAGCATTTGCCTTATGTATTGAGGTCCTCCTATGTTGGGTGCATATATATTTATAATTGTTATATCTTCTTCTTGGATTGATCCCTTCATCATTATGTACTGTCCTTCCTTCTCTCATAGCATTCTTTATTTTAAAATCTATTTTATCTGATATGAGCATTGCTACTCCAGCTTTCTTTTGATTTCCTTTTGCATCGAATATCTTTTTCCATCCCCTCACTTTCAGTCTGTATGTTTCCCTAGGTCTGAAGTGGGTCTCTTTTAGACAGCATATATATGGGTCTTGTTTTTGTATCCATTCAGCAAGCCTGTGTCTTTTGCTTGGAGCATTTAATCCATTCACGTTTAAGGTAATTATCGATATGTATGTTCCTATTACCATTTTCTTAATTGTTTTGGGTTTGTTTTTGTAGGTCCTTTTCTTCTCTTGTGTTTCCCCTTAGAGAAGTTCCTTTAGCGTTTGTTGTAGAGCTGGTTTGGTGGTGCTGAATTCTCTTAGCGTTTGCTTGTCTTTAAACTTTTGATTTCTCCATTGAATCTGAATGGTTTCTCCATTGAATCTGATTTTTTTTGAATCCTTGCCAGGTGGAGTAATCTTGGTTGTAGTTTCTTCCCTTTCATCACTTTAAGTATATCATGCCACTCCCTTCTGGCTTGTAGAGTTTCTGCTGAGAAATCAGCTGTTAATCTTATGGGAGTTCCCTTGTATGCTGTTTGTTGTTTTTCCCTTACTGCTTTCAATAATTTTTCTTTGTCTTTGATATTTGTCAATTTGATTACTATGTGTCTCAGTGTGTTTCTCCTCGGGTTTATCCTGTATGGGACTCTCTGTGCTTCCTGGACTTGGGTGGCTACTTCCTTTCCCATGTTAGGGAAGTTTTCAACTATAATCTTTTCAAATATTTTCTCCAGTCCTTTCTCTCTCTCTTCTCCTTCTGGGACCCCTATAATGAGAATGTTCTTGTGTTTAACATTGTCCCAGAGATCTCTTAGGTTGTCTTTATTTCTTTTCATTCTTTTTTCTTTATTCTGTTCTGCAGCACTGAATTCCACCATTCTGTCTTCCAGGTCACTTATCCATTCTTCTGCCTCAGTAATTCTGCTATTGATGGCTACTACTGTATTTTTCATTTCATTTATTGTATTGTGCATCTCCATTTGTTCTTTAATTCTTCTAGGTCTTTGTTAAACATTTCTTGCATCTTCTCAATCTTTGCCTCCATTCTTTATCCGAGGTCCTGGATCATCTTCACTATCATTATTCTGAATTCTTTTTCTGGAAGGTTACCTATCTTCACTTCATTTACTTGTTTTTCTGGGGTTTTATCTTGTTCCTTCATCTGGTGCATAGCCCTCTGCCTTTTCATCTTGTCTATCTTTCTGTGCATGTAGTTTTTGTTCCACAGGCTGCAGGACTGTAGTTCTTCTTGCTTCTGCTGTCTGCCCTCTGTTGGATGAGGCCATCTATGAGGCTTATGCAAGTTTCCTGATGGAAGGGAATGGTGGTGGGTCACCAAACCAGCTTTACAATAAATGGTAAAGAAACTTCTCTAAGCAGGAAACAGAAAAGAAGAAAAAGACCCACAAACATAAACCCAAAACAATTGAGAAAATGGTAAGAGGAACATACATATCGATAATAACCTTGAATGTAAATGGATTAAATGCTCCAGCCAAAAGACACACACTGGCTGAATGGATACAAAAACAAGACCCATATATATGCTGTCTGCAACAGACTCACTTCAGACCTAGGGACACATACAGACTGAAAGTGAGGGGATGGAAAAAGATATTTCATGCAAATGGAAATCAAAAGAAAGCTAGAGTAGCCAGACTCATATCATATAAAATAGACTTAAAATAAAGACTGTTACAAGAGATGAGGAGAGACACTAGATAATGATCAAAAGATTAATCCAAGAAGAAGATATAGCAATTATAAATGTTTATTCACCCAACATAAGAGCACCTCAATACATAAGGGAAATGCTAACAACCATGAAAGGAGAAATTGACAGTAACACAATAAAAGTAGGGGAATTTAACACCCCACATACACCAATGGACAGATCATCCAAACAGAAAATAAATAAGGAAACACAAGCTTTAAATGACACAATAAACCATATAGATTTAATTGATATTTATAGAACATTCCACCCAAAAGTGGCAGAATACACTTTCTTCTCAAGTGCACATGGAACATTCTCCAGGATAGATCACAACTTGGGTCACAAATCAAGCCTCAGAAAATTAAAGAATATTGAAATCGTATCAAGCATCTTTTCTGAATACAATGCTTTCAGACTGAAAATCAATTACAGGAAAAAAACTAAAAAATCACAAATACATGGAAGCTAAACAGTGTACTACTAAATAACCAAGAGATCACTGAAGAAATCAAAGAAGAAATTTAAAAATACATAGAAACAAATGACAATGAAAACACAACTACTCAAAATCTATGGGATGCAGAAAAAGCAGTTATAAGAGGGTAGTCTATAGCAATACAACCTCACCTCAAGACACAGAAAAATATCTCAAATAAACAATCTAACCCTACACTTAAAACAACTAGAGAAAGAAGAACAAAGAAAACCCAAAGTCAGTAGAAGGAAAGAAATCCTAAAGATCAGAGCAGAAATAAATGAAATAGAAAAGAAGAAAACAATAGCAAAGATAAATAAAACTAAAAGCTGGTTCTTTGAGAAGATAAACAAAATTGATAAACCCTTTAGGCAGTCCCATCAAGAAAAAAAAAGGGAGAGGACACAAATCAATAAAATTAGAAATGAAAAGGGAGACGTTACAATGGACACCACAGAAATACAAAGCATCCTAAGAGACTACTACAAACAACTCTATGCCAATAAAATGGACAACCTGGGAGAAATGGACAAATTCTTGGAACGCTACAATTTTCCAATACTGAAACAGGAAGTATTAGAAAATATAAACAGACCTATCAAAATTCATGAAATTGAAACAGTAATTAAAAATCTTCCAACAAACAAAAGTCCAGGACCAGATGGCTTCACAGGTGAATTCTATCAAACATTTAGAGAAGAGCTAACACCCATCCTTCTCAAACTCTTCCCAAAAATTGCAGAGGGAGAAACACTCCCAAATTCATTCCATGAAGCCACCATCACCCTGATACCAAAACCAGAAAAGATATTACAAAAAAAGAAAATTATAGACCAATATCACTGATGAACATAGATGCAAAAATCCTGAACAAAATACTAGAAAACAGAATCCAACAGCACATTAAAAGGATCATACACCATGATCAAGTGGGGTTTATTCCAGGAATGAAAGGATTCTTCAATATACGCAAATCAATCAATGTGATAAACCATATTAACAAATTGAAGGAGAAAAACCATATGATCATCTCAATAGACGCAGAGAAAGCTTTTGACAAAATTCAACACCCATTTATGATAAAAACACTGCAGAAAGTAGGCATAGAGGGAACTTTCCTCAACATAATAAAGGCCATATATGACAAACCCACAGCCAACATCGTCCTCAATGGTGAAAAACTGAAAGCATTTCCACTAAGATCAGGAAAAAGACAAGGTTGCCCACTCTCACCACTCTTATTCAACATAGTTTTGGAAGTTTTAGCCACAGCAATCAGAGAAGAAAAGGAAATAAAAGGAATCCAAATCAGAAAAGAAGAAGTAAAGCTGTCACTGTTTGCAGATGACATGATACTATACATAGATAATCCTAAAGATGCTACCAGAAAACTACCAGAGCTAATCAATGAATTTGGTAAAGTAGCAGGATACAAAGTTAATGCACAGAAATCTCTGGCATTCCTATATACTAATGATGAAAAATCTGAAAGTGAAATCAAGAAAACACTCCCATTTACCATGGCAACAAAAAAATAAAATATCTAGGAATAACCTACCTAAGGAGATAAAAGACCTGTATGGAAAAAATTATAAGACCCTGATGAAAGAAATTAAAGATGATACAAATAGATGGAGAGATATACCATGTTCTTGGATTGGAAGAATCAACATTGTGAAAATGACTTTACTACCCAAAGCAATCTATAGATTCAATGCAATTCCTATCAAACTACCACTGGCATTTTTCACAGAACTAGAACAAAAAATTTCACAATTTGTATGGAAACACAAAAGACCCCGAATAGCCAAAGCAATCTTGAGAATGAAAAATGGAGATGGAGGAATCAGGCTCCCTGACTTCAGACTATACTACAAAGCTACAGTAATCAAGACAGTATGGTACTGGCACAAAAACAGAAAGATAGATCAATGGAACAGGATAGAAAGCCCAGAGATAAACCCACGCACATATGGTCACCTTATCTTTGATAAAGGAGGCAGGAATGTACAGTGGAGAAAGGACAGCCTCTTCAATAGTGGTGCTGGGAAAACTGGACAGGTACATGTAAAAGTATGAGATTAGAACACTCCCTAACACCATACACAAAAATAAGCTCAAAATGGTTTAAAGACCTAAATGTAAGGCCAGACACTATCAAACTCTTAGAGGAAAACATAGGCAGAACACTCTATGACATAAATCACAGCAAGATCCTTTTTGACCCACATCCTAGAGAAATGGAAATAAAAACAAAAATAAACAAATGGGACCTAATGAAACTTCAAAGCTTTTGCACAGCAAAGGAAACCATAAACAAGACCAAAAGACAACCCTCAGAATGGGAGAAAATATTTGCAAATGAAGCAACTGACAAAGGATTAATCTCCAAAATTTATAAGCAGCTCATGCAGCTCAATAAAAAACAACCCAATCCAAAACTGGGCAGAAGACCTAAATAGACATTTCTCCAAAGAAGATATACAGACTGCCAACAAACACATGAAAGAATGCTCAACATCATTAATCATTAGAGAAATGCAAATCAAAACTACAATGAGATATCATCTCACACCAGTCAGAATGACCATCATCAAAAAATCTAGAAACAATAAATGCTGGAGAGGGTGTGGAGAAAAGGGAACTGCTGGTGGGAAAGTGAATTGGTACAGTCACTATGGAGAACAGTATGGAGGTTCCTTAAAAAACTACAAATAGAACTACCATATGACCCAGCAATTCCACTACTGGAAATATACCCTGAGATAACCATAATTCAAAAAGAGTCATGTACCAAAATGCTCATTGCAGCTCTATTTACAATAGCCCAGAGATGGAAACAACCTAAGTGTACATCATCGGATGATTGGATAAAGAAGTTGTGGCACATATATACAATGGAATATTACTCAGCCATAAAAAGAAACATAATTGAGCTTGTAATAAGCTGTATGGACCTAGAGTCTGTCATACAGAGTGAAGTAAGTCAGAAAGTGAAAGACAAATACCGTATGCTTAAACATATATATATGGAATTTAAGAAAAAGAAATGTCATGAAGAACCTAGTGGTAAGACAGGAATAAAGACACAGACCTACTAGAGAATGGACTTGAGGATATGGGGAGGGGGAAGGGTAAGCTGTGACAAAGTGAGAGAGTGGCATGGACATATATACACTACCAAACGTAAGGTAGATAACTAGTGGGAAGCAGCCACATAGAACAGGGAGATCAGCTCGGTGCTTTGTGACCGCCTGGAGGGGTGGGATAGGGAGGGTAGGAGGGAGGGAGGGAGATGCAAGAGGGAGGAGATATGGGAACATATGTATATGTATAACTGATTCACTTTGTTATAAAGCAGAAACTAACATACCATTGTAAAGCAATTATACTCCAATAAAGATGTAAAAAAAAAATCAATGTGATACACCACATTAACAAATTAAGGAATAAAAACCATATGATCATCTCAATAGATGCAGAAAAAAGTTTTGACAAAATTCAAAACCTATTTATGATAAAAACTCTCCAGAAAATGGGCTTAGAAGGACTTACCTCAACATAATAAAGGCCATATATGACAAAACCACAGCAAGCAGCATACTCAATGTTGAAAAACTGAAAGAATTTCCACTAAGATGAGGAACAAGACAAGGATGTCCACCCTTGCCTCTGTTATTCAACATAGTTTTGGAAGTCCTAGCCATAGCAATCAGAGAAGAAAAATAAATAAAATAATACAAATTGGAAAAGAAGAAGTAAAAGTGTCATTGTTTTCTGATGACAAGATACTATACATAGAAAATCCTAAAGATGCCACCAGAAAACTATCAGAACTAATCAATGAATTTGGTAAGGCTGCAGGATACAAAATTAATGCATAGAAGTCTCTGGCATTCCTATACATCAACAATGAAAAATCAGAAAGAGAAATTAAGGAAACACTCCCATTTTCCATTGCAACAAAAAGAATAAAATACCTAGGAATAAACCTGACTAAGGAGGTATAAGACTTGTACTCAGAAAACAATAAAACACTGATAAAAGATATCAAAGATGACATAAACAGGTGGAGAAATATACCATGTTCTTGGATTGGAAGAATCAATATTTTGAAAATGACTATATTACCCAAAGCAATCTACAGATTCAATGCAATTCCTATCAAATTAATTGCCAATCGCATTCTTCACAGAATTAGAACAAAAAATTTTACAATTTGTATGGAAACACAAAAGACTCCAAATAGCTAAAGCAATTTTGAGAAAGAAAAACGGAGTTGGAGGAATCAGGCTCCCTGACTTCAAACTGTACCACAAAGCTCCACTAATCAAGACAGTATGGTACTGGCACAAAAATAAATATAGATCAGTGGTACAGGATAGAATGCCCAGAGATAAACCCACGTACATATGGACACCTAATTTATGACAAAAGAGGCAAGAACATACAATGGAGAAAAGACAACCTCTTCAATAAGAGATGCTGGGATAATTGGACAGCTACATGTAAAAGAATGAAATTAAAACACTACCTAGCACCATACACAAAAATAAACTCCAAATGGATTAAAGACTTAAATGTAAGGCCAGACATTGTAAATCTCTTAGAGGAAAACATAGGGAAAACACCCTTTGACATAAACCACAGAAAGATCTTTTTTGACCCACCTTCTAGAGTAACGGAAATAAAAACAAAAATAAACAAATGGGACTTAATTAAACTTAAAAGCTTTTGTACAGCAAAGGAAACGATAAACAAGATGAAAAGACAACCCTCAGAATGGGTGAAAATATTTGCAAACGAAGCAACTGACAAAGGATTAATCTCCAAAATATACAAGCAGCTCATGCAGCTCAATAACAAGAAAACAAACAATTCAGTTAAAAAATGGGCAGAAGACCTAAATAGACATTTCACCAAGGAGGACATACAGATGGCCAAGAGGCACATGAAAAAATGCTCAACATCAGTAATTATTAGAGAAATGCAAATCAAAACTAAAATGAGGTATCACCTCACACTGGTCAGAATGGCCATCATCAAAATATCTACAAACAATAAATGCTGGAAAGGGTGTGGTGAAAAGAGAACCCTCCTGCACTGTTGGTGGGAATGTAAATTGATACAACCACTATGTAAAACAGTATAGTGGTTCCTTAGAAAACTAAAAATATAACTACCATATGACCCAGCAATCCCACTACTGGGCATATGCCCTGAGAAAACCATAATTTAAAAGGAGTCATGTAACATAATGTTCATTGCAGCACTATTTACAATAGACAGGACATGGTAGCAACCTAAGTGTCCATCGACAGATGAATGGATAAAGAAGATGTGGCACATATATACAATAGAAAATTACTCAGCCATGAAAAGAAATGAAATTGAGTTATTTGCAGTGAGTTGGATGGACATAGAGACTGTCATACAGAGTGAAGTAAGTCAGAAAGAGAAAAACAAAAACAGTATGCTAACTCATATATATGGAATCTAAAAAAAAAAAAAAGGTTCTGAAGAACCTAGGGGCAGGACAGGAATAAAGATGCAAATGTAGAGAATGGACTTGAGGACAAGGGGAGGGGTAAGGGTAAGCTGGGATGAAGTGAGAGAGTGGCATTTACATATATACACTACCAAATGTAAAATAGAAAGCTGGTGGGAAGCAGCCTCATGGCACAGGGAGATCAGCTCAGTGCTTTGCGATGACCTAGACGGGTGGGATAGGGAGGATGGGAGGGAGGCTCAAGAGGGAGGGGATATGGGGACATATGTATGCATGTGGCTGATTCGCTTTGTTGTGCAACAGAAACTAACACAGTATTGTGAAGCAATTATACTCCAATAAAGTTCTATTAAAAAAAAAAGAAAATAGCAAAAGACATGAAAGGCATTTCACCAAAGAGGATATACATTATGGCAAATAAGCACATGTAAAGATGCTCAACATCATTAGCCTTTAGAGAATTGCAAATTAAGACCATGATGGATATCATTACACACCTATCAGAACAGCTAAAATAAAAAATAGTGACAACACCAAATACTTGGGAGGATGCAGAGAATCTGGATCTCTTGTACATTGCTAGTGGGAATATAAAATGGTAGATCCACTCTAAAAAGCAGTTTGGCAGTTTCATAAAAAATGAAATATACACTTAGCATACAACCAAGCAATTGCATTCCTGGGCATTTATCCCAGAGAAATAGTTATGTCCACCCCAAAATCTGTCAGCAATCATTCATTGCAGCTTTATTTATAATAGCAAAAACTGGAAACAATCAAAATGCCCTAAAGCAAGTTAATGGTTGAACAGACTGTGGTAATCCAAACACGGATTACTACTCAAAAAAATGAAACTATTGATACATGGAAGAACCTGGATGGATCTCAAGGGCATGATTCTGTGTGGTAAGAAAAAATGCAAAAGGTGACATACCATATGCTTCTATTTATATAACGTTCTCAAAATGACAAAAATATGGAGGTGAAGCACACATTAGTGGTTGCAAAGGGTTAAGGATGGTAGGGAGAGGAATGAGTGTGACTATAAAGGAGTAGCAGATGGGGGATCTTTGCAGTGATGGAATAGTTCTGTATCTTAACAGTGGTGGTGATTACACAAATCTACACAAGTGATAATATAACACAGAACTGTACACACAGTGTATCAATGTCAATTTCCCAGTTTTGATACTGCACTATAGTTAGGTAAGATGTAACCATTGGGGGAAACTGGATAAGGGGTACTATATTTGCAACTCTCTGTTAATCTATAATAATTTCAAAATTAAAAGTTTTTTTAAAAATTAATATATGGAAGTTCACAGTGGCGAGAACCTGAGTTAGACTGGGTTGGGTTTGAATTTCGGGAATGGGAAAGGAGCAAGCACATATTTTTGGTGTGTGAGGAGAGGGGGAGGGCAATTGGAACAGACATAAGAATTTCAGAAGAAGTGGCTTACAATATTTCTTCCCTCTTGGTGGCAGGAAGTGCCTGGGAGGCTGCAAAATCCTGGAAAGCCTTAGGCTCCAAGTATTGCTTACACTGTAGTTCCTGGACCCTAGGTTTTCCCCCACCCCACCATAGGGTTACTCTCTAACCAGAATGCAGCCAGCCCCTCAGTGCTGTGATACCCTAGAAATTAATCTGTGCTGGTCCTTGGCAAGTCTCTAGACCAACTTCTCCTTTGACAAATGGGGAGCTGAGGCTCAGAGAGGGGCAGCAACTTTCCCAGTGTTACACAGGTAAAGTAGTGCCTCAGGGTGGGGGATGCAAATAACCCTGACATCTGTGTGCAGATTGGTATGGACAATGGAATGGTGGAGGATAGTAAGACAGGGTGCAGGGAGACCAGTTAAGGGCTATGGAAATAGTCAAGGTGCCGAACAAGAGGACTCAGGATTTAGAGATAGATTGCTTCAGGGGGCATGAGAGTAAGGGAGGTGTCCAGACTGATCTCAGTCTTCTGGCTTATGCACTAGTTGGATGGAGCCACCATTTTACTGACATGGGGTGGGGACAGGGACTACTCAAAATAACTGAATTTTGGAAACTATGGATTTCATCTCAGATATGCTCAGTTTGAGGTCCCTGGGAGACATTCAGGGGTTGTCAAGGAGACCCTGGCCCACTTGACTCTGGAGCTCCAAGAAGAGGTTTGCGTTGGTCACTGGAATAACCTTAGAACCAGGCAAATACATGAAAAGATGTCAAATTCCGTAATGCATAATGAGAACAGCTAAACCTAGTTGGTAAAGAAACACGAAAGGAGGAATTGTTTACAAAATTCCAAAATAGATGATCAGGTTAGAAAGAGGTAGCCAAAGAATTGGGCAGGGGAGTTATTAAAGTAACATTGATTCCTGCTGACATGTTAATAGAATAGAGGTAGAAAACTGAGAGTCAAAGCCACCCTCTAGTAAACATACAATCAATAAAAAGTGTGTAGTTCTCGGGTCAGTTCAGTGACTCTTCACAGTCTCCCATTTTCCCAGCCAGATTGCGCCCTGACCCCAGTGTCTCCTTTATAGAAATTCTGGAGCTGTACCACCTCTTCTCACATCCAGCAGGGAACCAAGATTCAGGGCTGGGCAAACTGGCACAGGAACCATTTGGTCCATCCAAGTCCACTGTCCCAGGTCCCAAGTCTGCTTTTATAGATCCATTTGCATGCTAATTTACATTGCTCTGCAAACCCTGGCTTCTCCTTTAAAAGGCTAGTGCCTCTTTTTCTCTACCATTCTCTTCTCTTCACTCATACCCTTAAGCAATGCAGGCTCTAATGATGAAAAAAGGGATCCTCTTGTCTTTGGGGTCCCTAAGCTTCTGTATTTATTCAAAATTTATTTGTTGAGGTCTGAAATTCATTACGGAAGCACAGGCTACCCTTAAGGACTGGAGGTTATATCTTATTTTCCTGCCTCCATCCCCTTACACAGCCCATAAAGATGGGGAGGGGGGCACAAGCCACCTTCACAAGGCTTCCAGGCTAGAAGCTGAGCTGGTGGGGTAGGGGGAGAAAGATTGGGGTCCAAGAACTTATATATTCAGCCTAGGACCCAGCTTCCTAAGGAGGAGCCCAGCAATCAGAACTCTCTGCAACTCTGTTGGACTTACCTGTTTATTAGAGCACATGGCTGGATAATAGAGGTCCTTAACTGGTAGAGGATGTGTCCTTCTCCCCAACCTGGAAGTCAGGAGAGGCCTCATGGAACAACGATTTGGGGACTGACACACCCCTGGCTTTGTGGCACAGATGAGAAACCCTTCATACATCTGCCCTGCTGGGGAGACCTCAGGATAAGGAAAAGGCAAGCCCTCAGGTTTGGAGATGCCTCTTCATCAAAGTGCTTCTATATCCACTCTTTGCTTAAACCTGACACACCAGCTGAGAGGCTACCTTGAGAGTCCTGAACCCTTATTTCAATGCATATTTAAAAATGGAGACCAGGTGATCCCTCTGTTCCCTCCCATTAGGTCTAATCAACCTGCACTAAACCACACTGCACACTGGGGCTGCCTCCTGAGACAAGGTCATGTTCACTCAGGGACTCACACATTCCACTCCAGCTCCTCTGCACAGCCTCTTGCTGAGCACTGCTGTCTTTTTCTTCTGCTGCTGCTGCTCTTGTTGCTGATATGGCTCCATTGGAATCGAAGCTCCCATACATATCCACCCCAGGGATACTCAAGACTCATACTAGAATCTCAGGGTGCCAAAGGTGTATGTGTTGTTCTGTACGGAACAGAGGAGGCATGACTGCATTAATACCCGTTGTCACCAGCCTCCAATATGGCCCCCAGTGATGGTCCCCTCCTGGTATTCAAGACCTTGTGTCATCTCTCCAACATTGGATAGAGCTGGCCAAGTAGTCAGTAGGCTATTTCAGAAGTGTCAGTATGTCTTCCAAGGCTAGGTCATAAAAGACATTGCAGATTCTGCCTTGCTCTTTTGGATCACTTGTTCTCAGGGAAGCTAGCTGCCATGTGATAAGAACACTCAAGCAGCCCTACAGGAGGTCCATGTGGAAAAGAACTGAAGCCTCTCACTGACATTCAGCACTAACTTGTCAAGTGTGTGAGTGAGCCATCTTGGGAACAAATCTTCCAGTTCCATCAAACCTTCCTATTGGCCAGTCACAATATTGACTGCAACTTGCTGAAAGACCTCCATCCAGAGCCAGCCAACAAAGCTGTTCCTGGATTTCTGATCCAAAGAAACTGTGAAGATGATAAATATTTATTGTTCTTTTAAGCTGCTAAGTTTTGGCATAATTTAGTACACAGGAGTAGATAATTAATAAAGTATGTTTTCACTTCTCTTTGGTAAATACCTAGCAGTAGAATTGCTAGGTCGTATGAAAAGTGTATGTTAACTTCATAAGAAGCTACCAAACTGTTTTCCAAAGTGGTTGTTCCATTTTACCTCCTACCTACACCATATGCCAGTTCTAGTTCCTTTTTCCTAAGACCCACCTCACCAAAGATAAACAACCTTGCCTTTGATTATAGGACACAGGAAGGTGTATGACCCCAGTTGCACCAAGCTGTTATACCTTCCTGCCTATCTCCCCTTCTTTATGAACCAACCAGTGGGCCATTGCCAGGGTTGGGGTGAATCTCTGGTCTTTCCACAGGGCAGGGAACTACCTCCCAACTGATCATGTTCATGGCCTTGGGAATCATCCAGTACTTTAGAGTTGACAAAGCTCTTTTCCATATGTGACCAGAGTTCCTCCAGGCCTCACCAGCCCAGGCACACAAATGAGACTGCATTAATAGGAAAAACACACATTTCATGGACTTTTACCCTCACCTGCAGACCACGGGTGCTCCAGGGCCCCTCAACTTGCCCCAGTTACTTCTGAAATTCCGCAGACTATCCCACATGAGCCTAGCACTAAAAAGCCAAGTCCTTAGAAGTCACATGGGGGGCAGCACCTGTCCACTGCCCCTGTCATAGTGCCCTAAAGATCATAACTTTGGTTTCTCCTAAGTTCCATCTCTTCATCCTCTTCACTCCCCAGGTTGCCAACCCCATACCATGGTAGGTCTGAGTATCCTGCAGAATTTTGGAGAGGACCCTTGAGATAGATTCTATTGGTGCCCTTCCCAGATCCCCTTTCTCAGGCCAGTGTAAGTGTCCAGCAACTGCTGCAAAGGCTGTTCCCTTCTCCTGAGACTTGCCCTTGACTGATGTGTGACCCTGGGGGGTTATACTCCCTACCCTCCTCTCAACAATTGATTGGCACAGGGGGTAAAAGCCTGCCCTGCTTCCCTCGGAGTGGGACAACTCTCTTGTCCATTCACGCCCCCAGAGTTCCCTGTGGGATCAGGGTGAGGCTAGACTCCAGCTAAGACTCTCTCCTTGTTGAGCATCTTCCCCTGCCCTGTCCTGCTTCCCTCCCTTCCTTTTATTCTTCTCTGAGAGCATGCCCTCAGTAAATCAGCCTCTTACTCTAGGAAAAAACACATGCTTCTCCCAACTTTGGGTTCAGAACCCTGTCCCAACAGTACTTAGGCCCCAGAACCTCACAAAGACCCTCATGAAATCATCTCCTGCATCTGCCTCTCTGTGCACCTGAGGGGCAGCCCATGGGCCTGGCAAGAGTATAGATACCACACCATCCTTCTCCCTCTACTCTTCCTCATGCTGCTCCATCTCTCCCCCAGAAGCCCACCAACCAGCCACTACATGAACCTTTTCCGCCTTTGAATCATTTCTTGCAACACTGGCTTCCTGCTAGATTCCACCCACTACGATGCCCACTGTGTATGGTGTACTCATTTGACCTTCAAAACAGTCCTTTTCAATCGCTATTATTAACTTTCCTATTCCACCAGTGAGGAAGCCAGAAGCAATTCACCACAAAGCTAATGAAGCTTAAGCTCACTTGCCAGAGCCCCTTCCAAAGTCCTGCAATTTTGTAATCACAGTTTTATATTCTTCTGCTTAAAGAGGGTTCCCAACTTGTAACTGCTCCAGGATCCACGAAACCTAACTCTGCTCTTGGAGAAACTGAGGCTCTGAATGGTGAGGCACTTGCTCCAGGACACAGACTTGATGAACAACTGGAGCAGAACTTGACCAAAGTTTGCTGCCTCCCAAGTTCTTTTCCTGTGCCCCATCCTACAATGAATCCCTGAAGCTCGACCACAGAGGTGGTCTCCAGGACCCAACCCTTGGCCTCATCCCTCGACCCTCAGCATCCCCTTCTGCTCTGACACATTATTGTGGGAGCCTGACAGGCTAGAATGTGCTTGGGCAGAGATACATTTAAATATCAGGGTGGAAGAGTATCTACACACATGCCTTCAATGATACAGACACCCACAGGGCCTTACAAAGCCTGAAATAGGCCCTCTGTCTGCCCGTGTCTTCCCCATCAGCCCAGGTGACAGGCTGATAGAATACCTGGGATGGAGGGGTACAGGAGCACTGCAGAAGTTGGACTGTGTATCAGTTATATTTTCCTGTGTAGCAAACCACTCCAAAACTTTGTGGCCTAAAACATAACTATTTAGCTCACAGTTCTGTGGGTCAGCACTTTGGGCTGGGCTTTGCTGGGCAATTTGCCCTTGGCTTGGCTCCCACGTACATATACAGTCAGCTGCTAGGTTGGGTGGGACCTGGCATCAGCTGGCACGAATCATCTCTCTTCTACTTGGTCTCTCTTATCCTCCAGCGGCCAGCCCGAGATTGTTCCCTGGCAGCTGGGCAGAATTCCAAGACAGTGAGTGGAATTGATCAAAACCTCTTGAGGCCTAGGCTCAGGACTTAACACACCATCACTTTTACCACATTCTATGGCCCAAAGCAAGTGAAAGACCAGCTATGATGGTTAATTTTTGTGTCAAATTGGCTGGGTCACTGTGCCCAGATAGTTGGTCAAACATTATTCTGGATGTTTCTGTGAAGGTATTTTTTTGGATGAGATTTACATTTAAGTCGGTGGGCCTTGAGTGAAGCAGATTGCTCTCTCCAATGAGGGTGGGCCTTATCCAATCAGTTGAAAGCTAACCCCCTGCCCTACCCCGCTACTCTCCCTTACTTCTTCCCCATGCCCTACCCCACAAGCAAGAAGGAATTCTGCCAGCAGACTGCTTTGGGCCTCAAATGCAACTCTTCCCTGAGTTTCCAGCTTGCAGCCTACCTGGCAGATTTTTGGACTCACCAAGTCTCCACAAGAGTGTGAGCCAATTACTTTAAGTCTCTCCTCAATCTCTCTCTATATAGATGGATAGATAGATGATGATGATGATAGATAGATAGATAGATAGATAGATAGATAGATAGATAGATAGATAGATAGATAGATAATAGGTAGATGATAGATAATAGATAGATAGATAGATAGATAGATAGATAGATAGATAGATAGATAGATAGATAGATAGATAGATAGATATGGAGAGAGAGAATGAGAGAGAGAAAGAGAGAGAGATCAACCTCCTGTTGGTTCTTTTTCTCTAGAGAGCTCTGACTAATGCACCAGCCCAGATTCAAGGGATGAGGAATAGATTCCTTATGGGAGAAGCTGCAAAGCCACATTGCAAAGGGAGGGAAATGTTACAGCCATCTGTGCTGATTATCTATCACAGTCTGGGTTTAGGAATGGGATAGATTGCATGGGGGTTCTGCTGGGCCAGTCAGGTGGAGCTTCCAGTCACCCCCCACCCCTAACTGGGTATCAAAGACTTCAGGAGCAAAACTATTTTCTAAGCCTCCCTGAGCAGGGAGCGACTCCACACTTGGATTTTGGAGTATGTCCCCCTGCTCAGACTAGGGGCTCCCTGAGGGCTGTGCTGTCTTTTACCATTTAACTCAGGACTCAAGGTAGAATGGAGAGTTCAGGTGGAAGAAAACTGTCCTACTCCCCCTGAAGGATGCAACAGGTTCTGAAAGCAGCCAATAGCCTGATTCCTTCAAAAGTCCCCCAAGGTGGTTGGCACCATAGCTAGGATATACAGGGCCCTGTAAGTGATCCTCAAGGGAATGAACAACTGAATGACTGGATTATTCTCTATTCTGAACCATGCAGCCTTCAGTGCTGAAGCCTGAGACATCTGCTCCCAGTTATGCAAAGTGTCCCAGGTCCCAAGTGACCAGGACAAGGAACACAGGGCTCAAACCTGCCCAGCCCACTTTGCAGTCCCTTTGAGTGCCCTCCACACTGACTCTGTCCTGTCTGCCTCTCCTCAGCACACCCTGCCCCCACAGCTTGACCAGTGGACTACCTCCCAACTCCTGACCCCAGTCTGTCTCCTGCTTACCCCTTTCCAGGCTCTGCAAGCCACATATAGGCCCTTGGTAAGGAAGCCAAGTACTGCCGTATGTGCATGTCCTGCAGGCTCCCCCTTCCTCCAGACATGGGTCTGGGCTTTGGGTAGACTGGGGAAGTGGGGAGTATTCAGAGGAGTGAATGCAGCAGGTGGGCAGGTGGAACAAGTCAACCTATGAGACACCGAGGCAGGGTCTCTCCTGCCCAGAAGTGCCATGACAACAGGGACTGGCTAAAAACTAGTGGAAGACACTGGACCCACAAGCTCTGAGTTTCAGGCTCCCATTTGTCACAAACATGTTGTATGATTTGGGGGTATCACTTTGCTTCTGAGTTTCCCCATGTGTTGAGTGGAGAGGATAGCCATCTATAGCAGGTTTTATAGGTACCCTGCTCATTTCCTTGGGATCTTACCACTTCAAGAAGCTCCAGATGCCTCCCAACTGCAAGTCTGACTGGAGAGCTTTCATGCCCGAGCTGCAGAAAGCCAGGTAGCAGGCTGCAAGTGCCAGGGAATTAACATCCCTTGGAGAAGCCCCCCCATCTGTGACTCGCAGGAATTGGTGGATAAATACCCTAGCTCCCTCGCCCTTCAGACAGGATAATCTGTGGCATGTGTTCTACCCTGAAAGCCAGAGCTCCCCAGCAGGTTTAAGTTCCAGTTGCCCACAGTTGTAACTGGCTCCATAACACATTCTGTATGGACTGCTTTCCTCCCCTGTCTCACTTCCCTACTCCCTCCCAGTGCAATGAGCTGCTTGCACTCAAATTCTTATCTCTTCTTTTGGGGGAGCCCTAACTAAGACAACATCCCAGCCCTGTCTGTGCTACAGTCAGCCTGTGATCAAGATGATGGCAGAGGCTACCAGAATGTGCTGACCTAGGACTGGGTAAGGGACTTCCCAGCTCTCATCTCTACTCTGGACCCAAATGCCACAGGGAGGTATCACAGAATGTTAGTGGGATGTCATCTGTCATTCAGGAATGGCAACCAAGGCCTGAAACTGAAAACAGGAGATGCTTAGTACCCATATTCTGAAATGAGCCACCAGTGAGTCACCAACAGCTGGGCAGCCAACTCCTGACTTACTAAGAGGCAGCACAACCTGCTCTTCCACTGTTCTACCTAAAGAGAGTGGGTGGGGTGGGGTGGGGTGGGGGTACACAGGGAAGTACACTGCCAGCATGACAGGATTTCTTCTCACTCCCTAAAGCAAGAGAGGGAGGGGTTCCAAGACAATCAGGAGAATAGTCAATGTGCCAGTTTGAAAATTTCTCCAGAACCGGCCCAGCCCCTCTGTTCAGACCAGCTATTCTACATTCTGTCCATTTTACATCTCTAACTCATCCTTTCTCTCCACCACCATGATCCCCATTTGGGATCCCGCCATCTCCTGCCCAGCATCTTCAGCAGCCTCCTTTCTGGCCTCTCTGTCTCCTCTCTCAGCTTCATGCCCACCCCAATCCATCCTTCTAAAGTGGATCTTTCTGAAACAGGCCATCAAACTACTATGGGCCAAAGGCTGCCTGTGGCCTGTTTTTGCACAGCCTGTGAGCTAAAAATGGTTTCTACATTTTTACATGTTTTTTAAACAAAAAGAAAAAAACTATGTGACAAAGATATTTCCAACCTCTGTTTTAAAGCATAAATCTCATCCCACTTAAAGGAGTGGTCTCATTCCACACACTCATCCCTACATGCCCTATGCCTGCTTTCTGTGCCTGAAACATCCACACTTCCTCTCCTGTTTGTCTGGTCAACTAGGTAGTTCAAGTCTCATTCTAAGTGTCCCTTTCACTGGAACTTGACCTATTGGCCTCGGACCATGCTTGACTTCTCCTGCTCTATTCCATATGATAGGGGTTGGCTCCTACAGCCTCCTGTATATATTGGATCACAGCTGGGTTTGGCCAATGAAGAGAAGATAGGAAGGCAAGAAGAAGGAAGATTCCAACGGTATTTCTTCCCAGGGTCTCCAACCATGGCTGGGTCTTCTCCACAGCTCCAGCTCCCACCAGCTGACCTGAACCTCAATAATACCATCTCCCACTTTCTCCTCTTCTCCAAGGTGGTAGCAGCTTCTTGCTGTTGCTAATCTCTGAGTTGCCCCTGGTAGACTTCTCAGCTCTTCCATTAACTGTGTAGCCAATTCCTTGCATTTAATTACCTCAGTTTAAAGCCTGGTATTAGTTTTCCTGGTAGGACTCTAACCAATACACCATTCCTCCAGGCACCACTGATCCCAGGGGCTCAGGCGCCTGATACTACTCAAATAACACCCTTCACTCATTGCTTCAACAAGCAACTATTGGATGCCTACAGTGTTCTAGAATGGGGGTCAGCAAACCACAGCCTGCTGGCCAAATCCAGCCCACTGCCTATTTTGGAAATAAATTTTTATCAAAACATAGCCATGTCCATTCATTTACATATTGTCTACAGCTGCTTTCAAAGGCAGAGTTGAATAGCTGCAAGACAGACTATGTGTCCCACAAAGCGGAAAATATTTACTGTCTCGTTCTTTCACAGAAAATGCTTTTCAGGTCCTTGCTACTCAAAATATGGTCCTGGGACCAGCAGTCTCAGCTTCACCTGGGAGCTTGTTAGAACTGCACCATCTCAGACCCTGCCCCAGACCTGCTGAGTCAGAATCTGTATATCAACAAGATCCTCGGGTTGATGCATGAGCACATTAAAGTTTGAGTAGCACTGTTTTAAGAAGTCACCCCGGGCTTCCCTGGTGGCGCAATGGTTGAGAGTCCGCCTGCCGATGCAGGGGACGTGGGTTCGTGTCCCGGTCCGGGAAGATCTCACATGCCGCGGAGAGGCTGGGCCCGTGAGCCACGGCCGCTGAGCCTGTGCGTCCGGAGCCTGTGCTCCGCAACGGGAGAGGCCATAGCAGTGAGAGGCCCCCGTACCGCAAAAAAAAAAAAAAAAAAAAGAAGTCACCCCCTTATCATAACACGCCTCATGCTTATCAGGAATTATTGACTAATTAACTGTCTTTCCTACTAGAGGGAAGCATAGGGATTATTCATACATTGTTTTCCTTTGGATTCCCAGCACCTGATAAGGTACCTGCCCCATAGAAGATGAATGCAATGATTCTATGACAAATATAGTTGAAGAGAACCATGGAAACTAAAGGAGGAGAGAGCTTCAAAAAGAGCAGTTATCGGGACTTCCCTTGTGGTCCAGTGGTTAGAACTTGGTGCTTTCACTGCCGTTAATTCCTGCAAGCCTCTGGCGCTGCCAAAAACAAACAAACAAACAAAAAGAGCGGTTATTTTTTATACACCAAATTGAAAAATATCAGAAAGTTTGTTAACATGTGGCATTGAGAGAATAAGAGAAATAGGCCCTCTCTCACATTGTTAGCACAGCTCCTCTGGGGAGGTCAGTTTGACAATATTCATCAAAATTACAAATGCATGTATCCTTTGACCCTACATTTCCACTTGCAGACCTTTATCTTCCAGGTAGACTCACACCCGGGAGAAGTAATAGGATACTAAGGTATTCATTGCACCACTAGCAGCAAGAGCAAAAGATTGGACATAATTAAGTGTCGGTCAAAAGGGATTTGCCCAGTCAGCTATTGTATATAATGAAATTGTGTGACTTTAATAAAAGAAAGGAGAAACTAGAGTGATGTCCAAGGTATGTTGTTAAGTAAAAAAAGCAAAATGCAGAACAGTATATATCAGACAAGATCGGGCATGTTCAGGGTGCTATGGCCATAGACCAAAACAGTATATACCAGGTAATATCCAAAATAGGGCAAGTAGAGAGAAGAAAATATATATACTTGCTTGAATATTCATAAAATATCTTTGGAAGGACATACGCAGAAACCAACAACACTGGTTGGCCATGGGAAGGGATCCAGATGTGACCTCCAGGTGTGGCCTGGAGCAGATCCAGGCAGATCAAGGATGCAGAGGCAGTAGCCAACCTCCTGGCTTTTCTTCCTTCCTCCTTCTCTAATGGAGCCTACCCAATGTTCTCCATCCCCTGCCTTCCTTCCACCTGGTCAGTGTACCAGGTACCTACAGGCACCAGTGGATGGATAAATAAATACCAGCTATGAATAAACCTGGTTGCTGGGGACAGAAGTAGGAGATTTTTCACTGTCTACTCTTTAGTACTTTGTGAACTTAAAAAAACAAAACCAAAAAAAAAAAAAAAGAAAAATCAGGAAAACCTACAGAAAAAAAGAAGTGTCAAAAAGTTTAGACATGTTTTAGATGTCCAGTCTAGAACCTTGCTACTCAAAATATGGTCTACACGCCAGCAGCTTCAGAATCACCTGAGAGCTAGTCAGAAATGCAGAATCCCAGGTCTCACCCCACATAGACTGAATCAGAATCTGCATTTGAATAAGAGCTTTAGGGAATTCAAGCACATGGTACACTCTGATACCCACTTGTCCAGGCAACCAAAGAACTCACTTCTAGCAGCACCAGTTGGGTTGGTAGCATGGTCTGCTACTAATGAAAGAGCTGCATTTTCCCCCTAACTGGGTCTCCATCCTGGTGAGACAGCAGGGCCCAGGCTGTCCCCATTAAGAGGGAAGATTTCAGCAGCTCCTTCCAGGCCGTGGTTGGCCCTGAGCCCAGTGCCCTGGCGGCTCCCCAGCCAAGGAAACAACTCACTTCCTCCTCCAAGAGCCACAGGGAGTGCTCAGAAGGGAAACATTTGACAGTTTTCCACTCCCCCAGTTATAAGCTCTTTCCAACACGAATAAAGATGCATCTGTCTGGCTCAGGTTTATTCATAAGTGGTATTTATTTATCCATCCACTGGTGCCTGTAGGTACCTGGTACCCTGACCAGGTGGAAGGAAGGCAGGGGATGGAGAGCACTGTGTAGGCTCCATTAGAGAAGGAGGGAGGAAGAAAAGCCAGGAGGTTGGCTACTGCCTCTGCATCCTTGATCTGCCTGGATCTGCTCCAGGCCACATCTGGAGGTCACATCTGGAAGCAGTGATGCCACTGGACTTTTCAGAGCAGCAGGCATAAGGAGGGAGAGAAGAGGGGGGAGTCATACTGACCTCGGTCCAGACCACCCAGGAGTTTGCCTTTGGAAGATTAAGCATGGAGACTAACTTCTCCCACCACACTACCCCCACTCTGACTCCCAACACTCTGAGCCCAACATCTGAGCAAGCACAGAACAGCCATGAGTGAATGCCCCACAATGTGGCTCTCCTGAGGCTTCCCCAACCCCAAGTTGTAGGGACTCTGGACAGGCCATGCTCTCTCCCTCTGGGTCCTTTTTTTTCTCCCACCCACTAATAGCAGCTCTTTCCCTCAACCCTGAGTCTTCCTCTTTGCCCTTCATGCTCCCTCCTAGTGAGACAGGAGGGAAGGGGGCAGGGAACAACCTTTAAAGGAATGACAGAGCCATTGAGAATATGATAAAAACTTGTTAGAACCAAGTAGGACCAAAATGGTGGAAGATTCCACCTCCAGGAGACCTTGAGGCTCATAATCCGCTCATTGTAATATATTATCATGCTAAATGACACACCTACCAGTACCATGACAGTTCCAAGGCCATAAAAGGGTAAAAAGTGTGCAGTGGCCCAGTTCCTGGAAATTCCTGTCCCTTCCCCAAAGTAGTTGGAATAATCCTCCCACTCTTTGCCTATGATATTACCCAGCCCATAAAAACTATCCATCCTATATTTCCGGGCCACTCTCACCTTCTGAGAGGGCTCATACTCTGTGGAGTGTGTATCTCCCAGGGCTGCTCTCATCTTTTCAGACAGACCATGCTCTACCTATGGAATGTGTTTCTTTGCTTTCACTTTACTATGGCTCACTCTTGAATTCTTTCCTGTGAGAAGCCAAGGACCTTCACTTGGCAGCCCATCCCAGGAACTTGCTGGAGATCTGGGATATGACCATCCTCTCACTCCCCATTTTCCTGCAACCTCTTTACAAAGGGTATTAATAAATCTATCTACTTCTTACCTTTGCCTCTCACTGAATTCCTTCTTTGCCGAGACATAAAGAACCTGAGCTTCATTAAGCCCTGAGACAAGTTGTGCAGTTTCAGTTGGAAGATTGAGGGTTTGAGTCCCATCTGAGGTGCGACTGGGTTCAAGTGAGTTCCATCTCTGAGGTGCGTTTCCACTAGGTCCCTCCTAGCCACCATCCCTAGATGGCTAACATCTCTGAAATTAAAAATAAAACCAAGCCATAAAACCACTAATAAGTGTTCATCCAAAAGAGTTTACAAAATGCTTCCACATACTGTGCCTCTCAATTTATCATCTAACAGCCCTACAAGGTTAGAATTCCTCTTCCTACTCTATAGAGGGGAACACCAAGGCCAGGAAATGTTAAAGGGCTTAACAAGATCTCCCAGCCTATAGACAGCAGGACCCAATGCACACCTAAGCTGGCATCACCCCAAACCTTCAAGGCCCTTCCAGAGTAGGGCTCCAAATCAGACAGGTCTTTCACCAGCAGTCACCTGCTGACATCCTAGCTCTGTGAATGGTTTTCTCCCTTGCCTGGCCCAGTCAGTCCCCAAATTCAGAGAATTCTTCATTTCCTCTATTGTCCCCCATCCAGGTCTACCCCATCTTAGAGTCTGGGCAAACATCCTATCCTTCTCTTCCCAGTCACTACTGTGATTGCTTTCCAGCCAGCCTCCCTGCCCTTGGGGCTCTTCTCTTACTGTTTCTACCAACCACCCTCAAACTCTCTGTGATAAATTAATTGCAAACATGGCCACAATTATTATCTTCCTGTATCAACACCGTTTGCAATGTGACTTTGTACATCCTCCCATCAAGAGGCAGAATCTATTTCCCCACTCCCTGAATTGAGGCTGGCCTTGTGAATTGCTTTGGTCAATAGAATATGGTAGAAGTGACAAAGTGCCAATTCTGAGTAGGCTTCAAGAGGCCATGTGCATTTCCACTTCTCCTGGAAATCTGTCCAGCCACTACATGAACAAACCCAGGCTAGCCTTCTGATGGATGAGAAACCAAGTGGTCCAGGACCCCCATTGGCCCAGCCAATAGCTAGCCAAATGCCAACCATATGATGAGGCTGTCCTGAATCAAGCAGTCCCTAGCCAACTCATTAGGTGACCTAATATGCATGAGGGAACCACCATAATCAGCTAAGCAGCCCAGACCAGAAGAACCACCTAGCTGATGGATAGATTAGTGAGAAATAATCATTGTGGTATTAAGCCACTAAATTCTGGCTTACACAGCAAAAGCAAACTGATATACCATTTGTCACCTGCTCACTGACTCTCAGGAACTTCCCAGACCAAACTCCTCATCCAGGTATTCAAAGCCTTCCTGATGAAGTTGATACCTCAGTTTCATTTACCACAATTTCTCCAAAGCCTGGTCTCCACAGTGTCCCCTGATATTTCCTGCTCTTTCCATCCTTGAACCTCTCACCCTTACCCCTCCACATACACCCTGAATACCATTTCGTCATCCTTTCTCCATCTCTCAAAATTATGTCCTTCCTTCAATACCTCACTATGGACTCTTCCATATTAGTGTTTCTTGTTGTTCTAATGCCTTTTGCACTTTTAGTCTCAAACTTTGCTCTAATTTGCTGTGCTTGCCAAAGAAGCACTTAATCATATCCTTATCTTGCCTTGCTTTACTCCTCATTGGCTCATATAGTTCATTACAGACCAGGAAGAACAGATAAACTTGGCCTCATATGTCTGCACGGATCAGTCAGTAGAAGATGACTGCAGAGGCATCTGCTGGAAAGATTGCTGTGATTGATTAGTTATGTCTGCCATTGGTGCAGCCAAGAGGGCTCCCAGCATACAGGTGAATATTGGCCTTTCATGGTCTAGTACAGGAACTCTTGAACTTTTTGTCTGATGAAATGTATAAAATAAAATACATCAGATTACAAAGGAAGCCAAATATATTGAAATACTTTTATCAAAATATTTTAAAATATATAATACGTGCTTCATCTTTGATATACTATACAACAAGATCTAGTGGGGGGGACAGTGTCTAATAACTACTGTAATTTTGAAGTATAAATGATCTTTCAAAATATTTATAACTGTACTGTGACGTGAAAATATTTGTAGCTTCTCTTGGGAACAAAGACTCAACTGTGTAATTTGTTGTCTACACCAATAAATAAAGGAAAATTTTGATTTAATTTATAGCAAAATATAGATGTAATTTTTTTCTAGCTATGTTTCATGGATCCCCTAAATTTTATCCAAGGATCCTAAATTAAGAACCCCTGGTCTAGCCTGTAATATACATAAAAGGCAGGGGATGCTTTCAAATTGACTTATATCCCTGAGAGGGATCAAAGCTAGATATATGGTGGATTATCACCATGTATAATGTTGTAAAAGAAGACAACCCACTGTTATCATGTAGGACATATAGGGGCCTGACACCAGGCTAAGGACTGCAGTCTGGATTTCCAGTGTACCTTTTCTGCTCCATATTGTGGCTTCATCAGTTTCCTTCCCCTCATAGGAGCAAGGCCTCGGGCACCTATTAGGACACACTTCCCTTCACTCCTGGCCCAGGGGATCCCACCAGGGGATTCCTATTTGCCTCCTAGAACCCACTGCCTTCCCCACTGTCTTGCTTGGGGCTCTCTGCCTAGCCCCGATGAACCAAAATGGCAGAGCCCCTCTTTGCTCAGCAACGTTTCAGGCTTGCCCTGGGCCTTGGCCCTCCCTTAGTCCCACACTCTGGAGTAAGAGGGGGCAGGTCTGCCATAGCCCTTGCACTTCTCAGGTCCCCAACCCAGGTCATTTATTATCTAGGTGTGGAATTCAACCCAATCCTTGCAGCATTCCCTTATCATTGTAAAGATGAGTGTGTCGAGCACTCTTTGTGCACCACCTCAAAAACCTTTTGGCCAAACCTCTCCCTCCAGTCAGTGCTGAGCCGACCTGTTTCAGAAAGCCTTCAACCTAACCTGAGTATTCTCCAGTACAGCTGAATGAGACCTCAAGGGAGCCTGCCTGGCTCTCATGCATGATCAGTACAGAAATATGGGGATGTATGAGTCAGTGGGGTTTCCATTGACCAATGGGAGGTAAAAGCCAATGGATGTATGACTCTCCCTTTTGTTCCTCAGCAGAGAGTTCTGAGACACTTTCAGAAGGCTCCTCGAAATGTCATGGTGGCATCAAGACACTCATAGCATTGACCAACCTGGTGACACATCTTGTATTGGCTCTTCTACCTTCCCTGTTGCACTCCTCCTCTCTCTCCTTCCTGCTACCTAGGATCACATCCCCAAGGAAACTATCTGCTCCCAAGACTTTGTCTCAGGTTCTACTTAGGGGGACCCAGGTTAAGACAACAGAGAACAAAGGATCAGAGACGTTGTCACTTGTTCAAGATCACACAGCTTATAAGTGGCCAAATCTGATCTGTCTGATGAAGTAGTAAATACACATTCGATTTGGCTTGATTGATTGATTGATGTCTCTCTTAACACAGCTCTGAAGATCCCAACAGGAAGGGTGTGAGGATGTGTAAAAAAATTGTATTTAATTTTTAATTATCCAGGTTATACTAGAACACATTCTCCATGTGAAGAATTGAAAACATTACAGATAAGTCCCTTTGGCTGTCTCCCACTCTAATTCCTAATTCCAGTACTGGCTGCTAGTAACATGAGTGGTTTCCATTTGTAAAATTTCAGGAAGCTGCACACTTATGATATGTGCACTTTTTGCATGTATGTTACCCTAAGTAGACAGCCTGTCATCATTGTTTATTCAGTCTCTTCAAGAAGCTCCGAGTCTAGAGGGGAGATGGGGAGGTAAATAAATTGGATACTAAATGGTGACAAGACTAAACCAAAAGCCTGAACAACATCAGTAGGAACTAAAAGGAAAGTGGTCTGTCCTCCTTTAGGGGAAAGAAAAGGCTTCCCAGAATGGGTGACTGGTAGATGAGCCCCAAAAGATAGCTGGGTGTTCACCGGGTGAACAGGAGGAGAAAAGAGAACAGGGAAGTGGAACAGGCAGTGCAGTCAGAGAAAACTGAGTAAGGCATGGGGTGTAAAACAGTCTGACATATTAGGGGTCTTAACTATCAACATCACTGGAATCCTGGGTGTGAGGTGAGATGGCAGGAAGGAATGATGGTAGGGATAGAATAAGATACTTAAATAGTTAGTTGAGGAATCCAACTAGGGGGAATAAAGACAGAAAGGGAATTCTAAGGGAGTTTGGAAGACTGTTGTAACCTAATGACCACTCAAGAAAAGAATCCAGTAACCTAGCAACAACCTACAGTACCTTGAAGGAAGACCAGGTACATTCAAGCACCAGGCACACTCAAGCCACAAGTCTTGATAGTTAAAACACAAGACAATAAATATGGGGTCTGAATCTTGTTGCATGAAGTCAGGGAGTTAATAGTCCTAAGGAGTAGCATTTCCGCACGTAGCCAAGAGAGAAACATAGGAGAAAGAGGAAAGAAACTAGGTGAAAGGGGACATTATATGGAAACTTGAAATGAATTACCATATTTTAGTCTATGTCACCACACTTCTGCTAATATACATATGATTTAAATAGTGCCATGACAGTCCTGGTTAGACCATATAGGGTCAAAGGAGGAACTAATGATGTAAACTTTAATGTCCACCCAAGAATGAGGAAGAATGTGGTCTCCTCCTCTCCCCACTTTTTCTTTGATTACAAAAATGTAACCCTCTTTGTTCTCAGGGATGCACTCCCCTGCTAGCCCACTTGTATCTCTCACTAGCATCCTAAGCTAATAAATTCACTCTTTGCCTGTCACTTCGCCTCACGTTGAATTCTTTCTGCAGTGAGACAAAAGAACATGAGCTTCAGTAAGTCCTGACACCAGGTGAGTGGTTTCAATTAAAAGATAATGGGTTTAAGTCCTCTCCTAAATCAGGGATCATGGGTTCAAGTCCTAATCTGAACTCTGGCTGGGTTCAAGTCCCAGCCTGTGGGTTCAAGTCCCAATCTGAGTTTTGGCTGGGTTCGACTCCCATCTGAGAAGGAGTGTGGTTTCAACGATGCTGGAGAGGTTGGCATAGCTGGCATGATGAAAGTAGACCAAAACACAGGGCTTAGAGATTATCCTAAGAGTAACGGGAAGCCATTGAAGAGTTAAGTCAGAGGAGGGCATGATTGGATTGGGGATCAAGAAAGATAGTTCTGACTACAGAATAACGTGGGTTATGTTGGAGATAGAATGACCAAGACTAGGGATGGGGAGTAGGAGTAGGAGTTTCCCACTCCTACTCATGCACCTGGTGCTCATGCACCAGGGACACAAGTACAAACTGACAAAGTCCCTGCCCTTATGGAACTGACATGCTGATGGGGAAGACAAACAACAAACACGTAAACCAGTAAATAGACTGTAACAGATGTGGTAAGAGCTGTAGAGAAAAATAGAGCTGGTAAATTTAATAGGTCTGAAGGAAAGTAAAGGAGGGAACCATGTGGAAATCTAGGGGAAGAGCTCTCTGTTCAGGGAGAACAGTCAATGAAAAGTCCACAGGCAGGAACATCCTTGACATATTAAAGGAATAAGCACAGTGTGACTGTAAAGGAGAAAAGGAAGGGGATGATGGGAAAGAAGTAGCATGGGGAGATCATGAGGGCTTTGTTATTGCAATGTCTACATTGTAATAACTGTGGCTTTTGCTTAGAGTGGGGTGAGAGCCATGGGAAGGTTTCGGGTGAAGGCAGAACATGTTCTCACTTAGCCTCTGAAGGCTTGCTCTGGCTTCTGTGGTAAGAATCACCCAGGGGTGGGAGGTGAGGGTGGGAGAGAGAAACTAGAGTGAAGGCAGAGGAGAGGATACTGCAGTGTTCCAGGTAACAGGTGATGGTGGTCCAGAACAGCTGGTGGCCATGGAGGAAATAAGTGGTCAGGTGTTTTGATGGCACACATGATGGGGTTACTGATGGCTGGGTTGAACGATGTGAGCAAAGAGAGCAGTCAGGTTTCTGGCTGGAGCAACACAATGAGGTGGCGAAGATTCCAGAAGGAGCAGATTTAGGGGCATAGATGAAAAGTTCTATCTTGGGTATGAATAGTGACTGCATGGGAGAAAAAACTCATCTGTCTTTCTAGCTGAGGGAAACTTCCCTACTAATTTGGTGGGGAAGTTTCTCAGTGAAGCAGGACAGTAAATCAAAACTCTGGAGGGAAATAATGTTTGACCACAGAAAGACTTGTACATGAATGTGCACAGTTTAATTCATAAGAACCAAAAACTAGAGACAATCCAAATGTCTATCAACAACAGAATGGGTAAGCAAATTATGGCCCACTCATACAATGGAATACTACTCAGCAAGAAAAAGGAACCAACTGCTAATACATGCAGCAACCTGGATAAATCTATAGTGTATTATGCTGAGCAAAAGAAACCTTACACAAAAGAGTACAAACTTGGACTTCCCTGGCGGTCCAGTAGTTAAGACTCCACACTCCCAATTCAGGGGGCGCAGGTTTGATCCTTGGTAGGGGAACTAAGACCCCACGTGCCGCAGGGCAAGGCCTAAAACAAAAACAAAACAAAGAGTACAAACTGTATGGTTCTTTTTATATGAAGTTCAAGAATAGGCAAAATAAACTAAAATCAGAATGGTTACTTCCTCATAGGGGAAGATAAGATTGACCAGGGAGGCACAAAGGACCCTTCTGGAGTGATGGAAATGTTCTCTGTTTTGATCTGAGTGGTGGTTACACAAGTATATAAACAGGTTTTTTAAATTCATTGAGCTGAATCCTTAAGATATATGCATTTTCCTATGTATAAATTAAACTTCATTTTTTTTAATGGCACAATGAAAAGAAAGTGTTGGAGTTGGGCTCTATTTGGAGCACCAAGTTCCTTATAACAGACCCTAAGAGGATGGAGTGGTATGGGTGCTTATCACCCTTCTTTTGGCTGCCCAACATCTGAACCCCCCTCCTTACATTTGGAGAAACTCAATATCGTGGACTTGTCTTTTCTGGTGACGAGGGAGCAGCCCAGATCCAGTCCCAGCCTCTCAGTAATATTTCCCAGAACTCTGAGTCTGGGATAAGGCCACAGAAAGCTGAGACAGTTGAGAACACAGCCATAGTCAGAGACAGTGGTGCCAGCAGCAGAAACGCCCAGCCACATTCCTCCCATGGTCAGTCCTTCTGATCAATCCCATAAGTTACCTGTAATCTTCTAATAAATTCCTCTTCTGCTTAGGCCATTAAAAGCTATATCTGTGGTCTGAGACCAGATGCCCCCTGACAGGTAAATGCTGTGTGGAAAGAGCCCACGACTGAGTGTTAGATCTGGTGGTGTCCTAAGTCACGCTGGTTCATCAAGTCCCACCAGAGGGTGATCAGCTAGCCAGAGGGAGCTTGTCCCAGGACCAGCCCAGTTCACAAGGGAAAGCTGTAGGACAGAGAAAGCCCCTGGAAGGGCAGGGAAAGCTGCTGAGGGCAGCTGCCAAGCAAGCCAGCCCAGCCAGGAATTCTAGTTTTAGCTCTGTAGGTGGGAGGCTGCAGTGCACCAGACTTGCTGGACTTGCTGCCCTGGGGGGTAGGGCAGAGAAGTTTATGAGGTTGATCTGAACCCACAGAGCTGCATCCTCACAACCTAGGCTGAGCATTAGGCAGGAGCAACTTTCCAGGAATGAGGGGCCAGGTCCCTGTCTAAGGAAAGTCTCTTGGGGACAAAGCACAGCCTGGGCCTCAGGGAGTCCTCAGCAAAAGGAGGAGACTGAACCTAAGATGTGAAATGTACCTTAGAGCTCACAGGCGCACACACACACACCACACACGTGCACAAGTGCACACACACAGATTAGCGTCAAAGAAGAATACAGTAAAAAGATGGGAGAGTGCCAAGGCAGTCCCACTGATATGGACGAAGCCAAATCAAGAGCTGGCCATAAGGGAACCTCTGTGGAAGGCTTGGTGAGGCTAGAGGCTGCTATGGTGTGTTAGGTCAGACTGAGTGTTAATTTGGGGCAAAGGAAGGAGGATTGACCCCTGAGATTTGGGTGTATCAGTTAGCTACTGCAGTGTAACAAATCCCTCCAAAACTCAGTGGTTTACAATAATAAGTATTTATTATTGTTCATGAGTCCTGGGTCAGCTGGGCAGCTCTTGCATTGTCTGGGATCACTGTTGGGTCTACAGTCAGCTATGGGTTGAATAGGTGCCTTTGCTGATCTTGGCTGGACTCTGAGACATGTTTGGGTGAAGCTAGTGGCTAGTGTAAGATGGCCTCAGCTAGGAAGCTTGTCTCTGCTCCATGTGGTCTCTTGTCCTCCAGTAGACTAGTCTGAGCTTGTTCACATGGTCATCGTGGTCATGGTGTATTCAAGACAGCAAACAAAAACAGACAATGCCCTTTCAGACCTAGGCTCAGAAAGGGCTCAACATCACTTCCACCACCTTTTTCTGGCCAGAGCAAGTCACAAGTCCAGACCAGAATCAAGGGGTGTGGGAACAGTCTCCACCTCTCAGTAGGAGGAGGCTATGAGATCACATCATAAAGTGTGTCGATTTAGGGAGCGGTGGAGAATTGGGGCCATTTTTACAATCACACTGCTACATAGGGCAATGGTGATCCTAGCACAGAATCTGCTAAACCCCAGGTCTTCAAGAAAATCCCTCAAGCATTCACGGGCTCCTTAGCCTCTAGCCCTTTTCTCCATAAAAGCTCCTCCCTCACTTGATCTAGACCAGAAAGAAACATGAAGACAATTTGCTGGGAGCCCTGGAGGTCTGTCCTCACCTCTGATTCTGAGTGAGGACCAGAAGGGAAGGTGGGGCAGGAAGGCCAAATGGGGGAAAAGAGTGCAAGGCTAGACATGCCCTTTCTGGTGACAGGGACCCTCCAGCAGAGGATAAGGAACAGGGGACAATTTTAGCACCTCTTACCTCCTTTCCTCCCTTGCCAGATTCTCCTGAGCACCAATCTCCCACCAACCCTCCATAGACAGAATGGCTTAAACAACAATTACTTATTACTCACAGTTCTGGAAGCTAGGAAGTCCAAGATCAAGATGCTGGCAGATTTGGTGTCTTATAAGGGCCCACTTGCTGGTATGCAGAAGGCCATCTTCTTTTTGTATTATCACATAATGGAGAACAGACAGAGGAAGAAATTTCTCTTGTGTCTCTTCTTATAAGGGAACCAATCCTATTCATGTGGGCTTCACCATCATGACCTAATTACCTTCCAAAGACCCTACCTTCTAATACCTTTGCATAGGGGATTAGGATTTCAATGTATAAATTTTGGAGGGACAGAAGCATTCAGTCCATAACACTGTGTGAATTTGGGCAAGCTACTTAACCTCTCTGAACTTCAGAGATAATAATAGTACTTGTTTCACAGGGTTATTATGACAATTAAATTAGATCATGATTATAAAACAATTACCAGAGCACCTAGTCTATAGTAAGTATGAAATAAATGTTTACTATTTTAATCATCAGGGTTCTGGTCATTCAGTCCAGAACAGGGACTACGTATCCTATGCACCTAGGGGTGGGGCAGGTTGGGGCAGGGTGAGGCAGCTGGAATTTTCAAGAGAACACTGTACTAAGAAAGATTAGGCAGCCCTGATTTTCAATGAATAGACTCACTTGAGCTCCTTGGGATTTTCAGTCCACATGAATAGTAGATACTGCTTTTGGCATTTACCACTTCCAGCTGCCAGTACCTGTAATTTTTTTGCCTGAGAGTTTTCTCTGGCCACTTGATGCCATCTTGTCCACCTGTAACCAGGGAGTTAACATCCTACCCCAGTAGCCCTCAACTAATGACTGATGGCAGTTGCTGTATACATACTGCTCCCTCGCTCCTCAGGTGCCATAACTCAGATTTGTGCTCTGCACTATCTCCCAGGCTTCCTCAGTAGGATTAAGCTCCAGTCACCCACAGTAATAACGTACTTTAAAATGCACCTTGCATTGGCTTCCTTCTCATCCCTGTCTCATTTCCTGAATCTCCTACCAGAGGCCTTGGAATCACTTCTCAGTTAAGCTACTTGAACTTGAATCCTTGTTTCAGGGTCTGCTCCTGTGGGGAGGCAGTCTAAGAGTACCTCTTTGGTGAGGCCAGCCTTGCCAAGCTAATGGTTATCTGGAAGGTCTACACCAAGCCTGACCTCTGCTCAGTAGCTCAAGCTGCTTGAAAATGGTAGAACCTGTAGGCTGCTCAATTACAAACCAACTCCACCCCCAGGCATTCAAGTTAGAAGAAGGCAATTTTTCTTTCCTTTAAATTCCTCTTCATATATTCAAGGACTCCTCCACGAAGGCTGTCAAGGCCATCTTGTCCTGAGACCAGGGATGACACATAGGTTCCATCTCAAGTGCCACCTCCAATCAATTAACAGAAGCTACCTGGAGGCTCTATCGAGGATTAAGGTGTGCAGCTATAATTAATGATGTCTGCCTCGAGCATTTGAATGGGTAAGCAGTGGCCTTATGCCCACTTCCCTGGCTCTAGAAGCAAATTGGTGAAGCTGGCTGAATTTTTCTTTAGCATTCCTAGTCCACCAATTCTATCTCTGTCTCTTACTGAGCTATTCCCTTCATCTGACTTGCCCCATGCCAGACAATAACCCTGTGCACTAAGCATGGCCACCCATTTTCTGGATGAGAAAACTGAGGCTCTGAAATATTGAGTGACTTTCCCAGCATCACAAAATCTATAATGATAGAACAGAGGTTTTTAATCAGGTCTACCCGACACCATAATTTCCACACTATATCCTTTCACATAGAAGGCAGTAGTAAAGGTCTTTAACCAAAGAGAACAGCCTAACACTCCTCTTTTTGTTAAGAGAAGTCTTCTGCCAACAGGTGCCCCATCCTTTCTTGTCTTCTCCAGCCAGATGGAGTAGAAGGCTCTTTGGGGGCCAGCATGGAGCCCATCCTCCACTGCACAGCCATCCCCAGCAATTCCTCTGCCAGGCTTTGGCTCCACCCTCTCAGGTCCAGACTCTCTCATCTCACCTATTTGTTATCCTTAAGCAGCTGTCTCTTGGAGAGTCTGGAGGCCACCTGGTAAAGCCAGAAGCAAACTTCTAACTGGAGCAGTGGTGACTGGAACAGCTCCAAACCTCCAAGTTATGGAAAAACTGATGGCAGAGGCCTTCCCAGGGTGGTGACTCAGCATTCCCACAGGCAGGGGGGCTAAATGGAGGCCTCAGACCACAGCCTAGGCCTGCAGCCTGCTGACCAGGAGGCCGGCCTGCCTGGGTTGGCTCATACTCTCTCCCAAGGAGCAGCTCAGGATTTTGAGTCCATTGCTTTTGCTGCCTGAAAGCTGAGACTCAGCTCTTAGAAGATTTGAGGATAGGACTCCAGACCCACAGTCTCTGTCAAGTGTAACCTTCAACTTGCCCCTGTGAAGGTACATAACTGCGCAACTTGTTGCTGGTGCTGTGTCTTATGGAAATGAGACACCAGCTAGGGGCGAGCAAGCAAGGGAGGGAGTGACAAAGCCACCAAGACCTTCCTAAAAGCTAGGTCTCTTCTCTTCTCCTCAGCTAATACCCCAGCCCCACAAGGATGCATACATGCCTGCCAGCTTACCATCCCCAGCTATGGACAATGCAGGGGTTCAGTGGGCCAATGCTGAAGCTAGCTAGACTTGGCTTTGAATTCCTCACTAACAGGAATTTAAACCCCATTCCCTACAATCAGAGGCTGAGATAGAGATTCCTGAGCACATGTTTTAACTTAGGAAATGATCTCAAGAGAAAGGGAGGAAGGGAAGTAGGACAGGACAGGGGAAAATGCTCAGCAAAGGATGGGGTCTCAGCTGGAGTCTAACCTCTGCCTGATCCCATGTGGAGCTCTGGGGGGCATGGTGAATGGGCCAGAGCTATCCCCCCTTGAGGTAGGTAAGCAGGACCGTCTCTTATACTCCTGTGTCAATCAGTCATTGTCCACCCCTGGAGGATAGCGGGTGGGGATGGGAGAGGGGGACAAAAGTTCTCAGGAGGTTCTGGACAAGGACATCAGCCACAGGCAATCACCCAGAGAAGGTCTCAGATGCAAGCTTTTAGCCACTGTACTGGCAACAGGTGGGGGAGGGGTCACTGGATGGGAAAAGAGATCCAGCTGGGGTTCCAACATTGACTATCACACTGAGTAAGATTCAGTTGACTCCTCTGTGAAACAAGCATAACACTTATCACATGGGTGAGTAAGGAAGTAAGCACAAGGTTGCCAACACAAAATAAGTCCTCAGTGTCAGGGAGCTACAATTCCTATTGCTTGGTGAAGTCATTTTAGTAAGGAGGTTAATTTTATGTGTCAGTTTGGCTGGCCTATGGGGTGCCCAGATATTTGGACAAGCATTATTCTGAACATTTCTGTGAGGGTACTTTTGGATGAGATTAACATTCAAATCAGTGAGCTCTGAGTGAAGCAGTGGATTTGAGTAAAGTGGATTGCCTTCCATAATGTGAATGGGCCTCATTCAATTAGTTGAATAGAGAAGAAACCTTACCTTCCCTGAACAAGAGGAAATTATGCCAGCACATGGCCTTTGGACCTGAACTGCAACATCAACTCTTCTTTGGGTCTCCAGCCTGGTGGCCCATTCTGCAGATTTTGGACTTACCAGCCTCCATAACCATGGGAGCCAATATATATAATATACATATATATTTATACTTGTATTTTATATATTAAGATATACACACACACACATACACACACAAGAGAGAGAGAGAGAGAGTCGTCCTTCAGTATCCACAGGGGATCGGTTCCAGGATCCCCCATGAATACAAAAACCCATGGATGCTTAAGTCCCTTATATAAAATTGTATAATACAATGAATACAGTCAGCCCTCCATATCTGTAGGTTGCATATCTGCAGATTCAACCAACCCAGTATCAATTGGTTGAATCCTTGGATGCAAAACCTGTGGATATGGAGGGCTAACTAGATATAGCTATAAATATATAAATATATATGGATATAGATATAGATCATATTGTCTCTTTCTAGAAACCGGACAAATGCAGATGGAAAGGAGAGCAGGAGATGGGCAGCCCAGAGCTCAATGACATTGTTCCAAGGGCATGACCCTATGTACCACCCAACCACACTTGTAGGAAGCTCAGACACTCCAAATTCCCACATATTCTGAGGCTGAATTTTTTGGAGTCAAGACAGAACCCTGCACTCCCAGCCTGCCTGGCATCCACTGAGTCAGCTCCCCAAGCAGCCCCTTCAGGCAGATACCTTGCTCCTCAGGTCTTTCCTACCAGTCCCCACCAGTCCTGCCTCCAGCTTCTCCATACCCCATACCTCTAGCCTAATGTGAGAGGGACATGGGTGGAGGGGTGAGTCCCTGGAACAGGGAGAGGCAGATCAAGAAGAGGCGGCACTTGCCAGAGTTCACTGCTTCCCCCCACACGTGGTGATCTCACCAGGAGTCTGAGGCCCCAGGGCCATCTCAAGGGGACAAGAGGAGATGTGAGGATCCCCAAATATCCTCCCCAATTAGCTTAGGCTCCATAATGCTCTCTCCTTTCTTCCTGCAATGAGGGCTCCCAACCCTTCCATATGTTATCAGGACTGACGAATGAATTATTGTGCCCTGCCCTCGGCCTCCACAGAAAAGTTCACAACTTAGGCAAGGGGGCAATGGTGACCCCCACAGGAGGACTCACCCTAGAGCCTTGGAGAGAGTGTGGCCCTGTTGGCACCTTGATTTTGGACTTGTAGCTTCCAGAACTACGAGAGAATAAATTTCTGTTAAAGTCCCCTAATTTGTGGTACTTTGTTATGGCAGTCCTAGGAAACTAATAACGTGAATTTAGTAGATACTGCCCAACAGTTTGCCAAAATGCCAATCTCTAAATTTCTGAGAAAATTTGAAGATTAGAGTCCAGAAACTGGTGGCCACACCCAGGTACTTCCCTCCTCAAGGATCTGTCAGAGCAACCAGCTGCATTTCTCCAGGCCAATCCTCCACCTTGAAACAACCACCGTTGCCCTCACCTGGAAACAAAGGCTCAGGGAGGATTACTTACTTGTCTAAGGTTACACAGCTGGCAAGTGTTGGGACCAAGATTTCAACTCAGACTGATTCTAAAGTCCAGGTTTTTGTGACAATTAGGCCCCAAAGTTCATTCCCACCTGACGTCACATAGGCCACCAGGCAAGTTCCTCCTCAGAGCTCCACCCTTCTAGCTCACCTCACAGATGTCTCATGTTGTGAGTCAGTGCAGCTGGAGCGTTTATGAGCCCTCTAATGTACTAACTAACTGCTAAGCTGATTTTGCAAAAAAGCCACATGTGAAACGCCCACCCTCATAACCACATGATTTATAAGGAAATTAGTCTACCTTTTCCTGGGGCCTTTGCCTGCCAGCCCTTCATGAGGGCTCAAAACTATCAAAAAAGTTTTAAAACACAACAGGATTATAGGTCACTGTGAAAGAATACTTATTCATTTAATCAAAGTCAAGAAAAGATTTCAGAAAAACAAATATAGATCACTTAAGGGCAAAGAAACTCACACAATCTGTTATCAAAAAGGAGCACTCTAAGAAACATCATTCTCCTAACAGAGAGAGAAATCAAATTCCAGTCTTGTACTAGATTACTTAACAACAAAATCCATTCACTTAATTAACTTCAATCTAAATTTAGTTAATCCTGACCATGCATGAAACTTCTTTTCCTCAGAGTTCCTTTCCACAACTTTTCATCACTTTCTATATCCGTATCAGTTTGTCCCTTATTTTTCCATTGGAAACAACCAGCTCTAAGACATTTTTTTCTTTTCCCTCAATAAAATTTAATTCCATTCCCTATACCTTCTTTACTGAAAACACACATTCTAAATTTCCTACTGTATACTGAAATGCTTCATTATTATTTCTGTTAGCTTTAATTACATGTTTAAATTAGAATCCTCAACTCTTAATAACCTTAATTTCTAGCGAAAACTAAGAAATAAGCAATTATGAACTGTCTTTTACATTAGCATTCTGAAGATTAGTGAACATAAATTACTAGTGACAATTTCTAAAAACATCTCAGGGTGACACCAAACATTTATTAATAGTCCTAAATACTTTAGTTTCTCTGTTCAGTAATTGCTGTCTCAGTATCTTATTTTATTTGGGAGTGACCGAGATATTCAATAAGTTTCCATCACTTAAATTAGCACAACTCTAGAACTTTGTTACCAAATATCTGGAGAGATCATTTTAAGTAAACATTTCTAAAATATAATTATTCTTAAAGAGTTTACCCAAAAGCTCTTATCTCATTTACATTTACCTTAAAGTTTCAGCATATCAAGTTATTTTCTTTGCAACAGATATAATAAGGTCTTATTTGACTTCTATTAAACCTAGATACAATAAAGTATTATACTTAATGTTGATGACTCTAAAAACATGTATATATTAATTAGATCAACAAAACTTTAATACCAGGTATCAACATAATATTGAATATTTCCTAATTCACATGAACCTGAAAGTCATTTTGGCTGGTTTCTTTTATATTTAATTTGTAACCACTTACTTTCAAATTAAATTGAGCTCTTTATAAATTCAATTTTGGTAATACTTTCCAGAGGTAGAGATATTTCATATGTATAATGTGTACACAGACATATAAACAGGCAAAACTAGAGATCTCATGGTTTCCCTTCAGAAAAAAAAACTTAGTTATGAATCAGGTATTACAATATAAACTTACTTTTTTACAAAAATCAGTTGGAATACATTAAAGTTGCTTGCTCTGAAGACTAAGTGTTTACTATTTGTAAAGCTTGGCTGAGGGAGCATTCTCAGCAGTTTGAATTTTAAAACTGCCACTTTGTCGTTTTCTTTTCCCTTGGTTTCAGGTTCTTCCTGATTAAGCTAATTAGGTTCAGCCTCAGGTCCCTGTGGCCTGTATTTACATTTCTGGTTTGTAGAGATTTGCAAGAGAAAGACAGTTGCTTTAAGTTCCCCAAAGGTCTGTCACCTAGATGATGTTAAAAGATTGATTTGCCCAACTATATATCAGTGAGAAGATTTCTAACTAAACTGAAATTTACAAGTTCTATGTTCTAGAACTTTAGAGTTTAATTTATCACGCCTTCAAACTCTTGTATAGGACATTCAGCAAAGAACTTCTTTCTGAGTTTACAAGCAAAATCACTAATTTTATTTTTATTAACCGCTGAATGTTAGTTCCCAGTTTTTACTTATTTGTGTGGCTCAGGTAACCCTACTGGTTTCCTTTAGTATGTTTAGTTAATACTTTCTGAGGGGCAGATCTATGTGCCTTGTCATAATACCATGCAGGGGAAGCATTCCGCAGTGAAATGTGTCTATCCCACAACATAATTAAACAAAAGAGAGATAGCCATCTTATATATATATATATATATATATATACATCTTTATATACTTTATCCCAATCCTATCAACTTTTATACCTTTAGCTTTCATTAGGATCCAATCAACAAGTTCTGATCTTACAGGAGGAGTTCTAGAAGTTTTTCTTTCTTTTATTCCCTGTCCATTTTATCTATTTTTCTATAAAATGCTCTGGGAGCCCCAGAGGGAGCTTAAGCCAAGGAACTCAGACCCGTGGCCTAACTGTTGCCCCAAGTAATTGCTCGTCAGCTATCTCAGTGTAAAAAATTTTTTTCCAGCCCCTTAAATATATCTTTTTAAAACTGGTGTAAACAGCGGACTTGTTTGGCTTTAATGATGGAGACTAGTAGGGGGTCTTTTTTGGCCCATTTAATCTTAGGTAGTGTAATATCAAAACCTTGTGTTTTAATCGCATACGTGTCCATTTTATTTATCCCATTTTAAATATCCATCTGAAGATTTCTTTATTCATTTGAGATAACTCCTTTTTAAAATTTCTACCTTGTTCCAACAAGTATCTAGACATTCCTTACAGGTTTTTTTTCCTGTTAACATTATTCTAATGTTTTTATTAGCATCTGTAAAACCCATTGAGGGGAAGCAAAGACCACAAATAAATCTTCCCAAACCGGTTTTTCTTACTTGTTTTAAAGAAAAGAAGTTGTTAGGTTAACCATTATATATATTTCTTTTTTCTGCCTTTGATTTTTTAATATAGGTACCAATAAAACAGCTGTTTATAATGAGAGCTCTCTAAAAATTTACTATTTAGAAGTTTCTCCAATTTAAAGGAGCCATTATTTGGCTTTTAATGATATATATATATTGGACGCGCAGGCCCAGCGGCCATGGCTAACAGGCCCAGCCGCTCCGCGGCAGGTGGGATCTTCCCAGACCGAGGCACGAACCCGCATCCCCTGCATCGGCAGGCGGACCCTCAACCACTGCGCCACCAGGGAAGCCCAATGAGATATATATTAAACCATTAAGACACAAGCGGATTTCCCATAAGAGAATAGGGGAGGATGTCACCTAAATAAAAGATCCAGAAGGTTTACTCCCAAAAATAGTATGGCAGAGATCAAGTTTTCAAAGCACATACACACACACACACACACACACACACACACACACAAAATGCCCTAAGAAGATCAGGTAGAACATTTACTTCTCAAAGACACAGGAAGAGAAATGCAAGTTTTCCCTAGAAGGCCTTTGTTTAAAGTCAGAATTCTGAAAAGATACTCTTATCAAGCTGGCTTTTTAAACTTAACTGTGTATACAGTAAAAGAGCCCCCTCATTTTTAGGACGAGATTTCCTTTAATTCCAAATTAAGTACTTGTAAATTTTTTACATTCATAAACCTTGCTGGGGTATTAGTTGGGGGCTGGCAATATGTCGTTCCTTTTTCTTCTGTTTTGAAAGCTTTTATTCCCCCATTCAAAGGTCAGTTTGTCAAAATAATATCGCTAGTGTAGACAATTCAAGGAAAAACGACAGGCCAGCTTCCCCTTAATTACCCAGTCCAATACTACTCAGTCTTCTAAGTGAGCAAAGTCTTCCCAGTCCTTCAGCTGAAGATAAACAACTCAGTGTCTAAACTGAGCCCCAGTGTTTTTCAACCGGACTCCCCAAATATCTTTCAATTAGGGGAGATCACTCCCCAATATCTTTCAACTGGGGAGCCAGGTACCTGTTAGACACTGCCATATAAAACTCAGGATCATCAACCAAAACTTGGGAGATCTGAGAACCAGGAGAGACTCACCAATTCGTCTGGACTCTCTGAGGAGGCAGGTGGGCATAAGAGACCTCTGCTGGTACCAAGGCTCTGGATCCTCGTTGAGTTCAGGCAAAGGAGAGAAGTCTGCTCTCAGCCCTTTGTGGTCTCCATAACTATCGACTAAAAAAAAATGCATAACATAAAAGTTGAGAGCTATGCTTTATTCAGGGGACATTCTTAGGACTTCAAGGCTGGGAGACATCCTCTCAGAAAAATTCTGAGAAAACTGTTCCAAAGAGGAAGGGCTGGGGCAGTTGGTGGGGGGGGGGGTGGCGGGAAACCAAGGTATATTGGAGTTTTTGCAACACCACCATGTAGTCAGAACAAAAGGTTACTCTTTCATTTTTGGTTTGTTTGTTTTTTGAGAATAATTTACTTTCTGTAATCAAACCCATGTGGATAAGACCTTACATACTTAATATTGTACATTACCCTTGTACAAAAGGAAAAAATTATGTTTAACATTTCTAGACCAATATGGCTATTAATTTCTGTACAATGCCAACCCAACATGGTACAATTGGGATATTTTTCCAAAGTTGACAGCACAGCTAAAATTTCCAAAAATTCAAATTATATCTAGATATATAGATTTATTTATTCACATAAAAAGACCAATAACAGTATGTTACACAGCAGTAGCAGCAACAGCCTTTCCAGGTTCTGCAGTCATCTAAACAAAATTATAGAGACATCCAGCACACTCCATTAAAAAAATTTAAAAAAAGTAAAAAACAGAAAACAGCAAAGTTCTGTTACTGTTGTGGTACCTGGCATCATTTTTTTTATTAGCTTCTTAATCATCATCTGGAAAGAAAACATTCTAAAATAATGTCATTAAAAACAGCTGTGGTAAAGCACAGTCAATACTATGTATCATAAAGCAGGTATAAGATATTTTATTAATACATTCACAGAGGTATGATACAGTACTGTTTTCCATGTATAATACTAGAGGATATAATTTAAAAGACGTTATTTGAGACTTGATTCTACTTTTCCATCAGAGGGCCCAAAGGATGGTTAATGCCCAGCTCTGGCTACTATTAATAAAAGAAAACTACATATCTCAAGTTAAGGAATTTAGCACTTTTCTATGTGTGGGAAGATGCAAGAGTCTGGGCTCACTGAAGTCATTCCTTTGATATGACTTCAGCTATCTGGGGCCAGTATCCTGTGTTTTCTCATCCTGAGTTTCCTCAGGCTGCACCTTCGGTGGTGGCTACAGTCTGATGGCTGCTAGATGGTTGGCATTCCTTGTTTACATCCTGAACTCCCTCAGGGCTCACCGTTGAGGGTGGCTGCAATCACTGATGACTGCGACATTCTTTGTTTTCTGATATGGTGGCAATATTTTATTTCTCACTGCCCACCCCCCCCCCTTTAACAATCTCCTCCTCTGGCTTTCAGGGTGATGGCTCCTCATTTTTTTTTATTCTCTCTGACCTCTGTCTCCTTCACTGCTTCTTCCTTCCCTTCCTGTGCATCCCAGGAGTGTTCCTCATGTTCCAGGCATGTCGCTAGGGACATTGCAATGAGCAAGACCACATAGTCCCTGCTTCCTCCAGTCTATAATTGAGTCTTCCATCTTCTTCCTATTGCCTAAATGCTGGTGCTCCTTGAGGCCCAGTCTGCAGCACTCTACTTTTCCTCTCTCTGCAAGACTCTCCCACATGCAAACGTTTCTCTAGGGTATATGACTGGATGTGGGAGTACTGGGTCATAGGGCACATGTGTCTTCCACTCTGTAAGATATTATCAAATTGCTGTCCAAAGTCTTATACCAATGTGCATTCCCTCAAGCCGAGAGTAAGATTATCTGCTACTTTACATCCTTTTTTTGTGGATGCTGTTGGTGCCTCACACAGATCCCCTTTACTGATGGATACACCCTAGCCCAGCTTCTGTGTGTGTTGGCTGCTAATGGCTCCCAGATGTCCCTTTGCTGGAGAATTGCCCTTGGTGATGGGAGTCTCACATCTTGTAAGCCCTGCATGATTCCAGGCCCAGTAGGTCTCTATTCATCTTTGTTTTTTGAATTGGGTCAAAGACAGAAAGAAAAGATGGAAGCAAGAGAAGGAAGTCACTGTCACTGTCTCCTCCAGCCTTGGTCCTCTCAAGCTCCAGGATAAAGGAAGACATGGGAAGAGGAAAAGGAGGAAGAAAATAGGAAAGGACTCCAAAGGGGAGGAGAGTGAGGAATGTCTGCTTAAAGCTGCTCCCCAGGCCAGATGGGCTGGAGGGTGGAAGCTGGGCAATGCTCCACTTGCAGGTACCAAGGATACTGAAAACTCCATATCATCTCCTTCCAAGAAAAGCCTTTTCTGCCTCTGTCATCCACTCCTCCACTCCCTCATACATATACTTGTCTTTCTCTTTCTTTTGTAGCTAATTTCCTGAGTCCATTCACTCACAGTTTCACTCAGTCCATTTGCTCACAGTTTCTGTCTCCAGTGCAGAGAACATTGCTTAGTGCCTAGCAGCCGCTCAATATTTGTTACATGAATTCATGAATGAATCTCATGTGATATGCACAGAAGATTTTTAATAGAGAACAAATTTTTTATAGCAGTTGCAAATGTATAATTCTTCCTCAACCTGTTACTAAACCCTACATTTACTCATCACACACAGACACTTCCAAATATGAAACCACAGCCCTATTTCCCATAACAAACCTAGTTTCTCTTTCTTTTTCCCCTCCCTGGTCTCAGAGCCCTGCCTCTTCCTCTCTCTCTGCAACTATGGACACATGGGGTAGGCTCCACCCACCATCTGATCTGCCTGGAGCCACAGACCACATGCCCTTCCTCTATTTTTACCTCTTGTGCACTTCTTGGTGGCCTTTAAAACTTCTTTCTGTACAAGGCCTGAGGCCCCGCCTCTGCCAAAGCCTCCTCTGGCTATACAGGTCCTGGTGGACCTGAGTATGCCCCCCACCAAAGCCTCCACAGGCCACCCCTGACAGGGCCTCCTCTGACCACGTGGGTCCAGGTGGGCGGGGAACCACCCCCCCCCAATGCCTCCTCCAGCTTCACTAGCCCCTGCGGGGCATACCCATGGAGGCCTGTGCTCTGGGCCAGCTTCAGGAGCAGACACTGGTGAAAGTAACACACACAGAGTGGGGGCTGGCACAGCAGGTCCAGAGAACTACCTAGTGGTCTTAGAGGGGCTCCTGGGGAGGCAGGGATGCATGTAGCTCACCATGGGGGCAAGGACACAGATAGCAGAGGCACCAGGGAATTTTTTTTTAGTATTTAATTTTTATTAAAAAAAATTTTTGTGCTGTTGTGTTTTGTTTTATTGTTTCATTTTTATTTTTATTTTTCTAATATACTTTTTATTTTTCTAATTTTTATTTTTTATTCTTTGTTATTATCTGCTCTTTTTTGTTTGTTGTCTGTTTTTTGGTTTTGTTTTTGTTTGTTTTGTTTTCTGTTTGTTCGTTCTTTTGCTATTTTCATGTTGTTTTGTTTTCTTGTGTTCTTTATTTTGTTTCATCTTGGTTTTATCTTCTTTTTTATTTCTTTTGTATTTGTTTTTGTCATTTTGTGTGTTTGCCTTTTGTTCTCTTAGGTTTCTTTTACTTTGTTTTTTGATTTTGTTTTATTTTTGTTTTCTGTTTAGGTTAGTTTTGGGTTTTTTTTTGGTTTTGGTTTCTGTGCTATCTTGTTTGTTTGGGTGTCTCCTGGTTTTTTTGCTTTCCTTGTGGTTTTTGTTGTTGTCATTGTTGTCGTTTGCTTGTTGGTTTGTTTTTTGTTTGCCTGGATTTGTTTTTATTATTTGTCTTGGGCTTTGTCTTTTTTTTTTTTTTTTTTTTGCCATGCTGCACAGCTTGTGGGGCCTTGGTCTCCAGGCCAGGGGTCAGGCCTGAGCCCCTGTGGTTAGAGAGCCGAGTCCAAACTTCTGGACTAACAGAGAACTTCAGGCCCCAGGGAATAATAATCAGTGTGAACTCTCCTGGAGGTCCTCATCTAGGCACAAAGACCTGGCTCCACCCAACTGCCGGCAAACTCCAGTGGTGGATGCCTCATACCAAACAACCAGCAAGACAGGACCAAAGCCCCACACATTAACAAAAAATGGGAGGACAAAAAATTATGTTACAGAAGAAGAAGCAAGGTAAAAACCTACCAAACCAAATAAATGAAGAGGAAATAGGCAATATATCTGAAAAAGAATTCAGAATAATTATAGTAAAGATGATCCAAAATCTCGGAAATAGAATGGAGGCATGGATGGAGAAAATACAAGAAAGGTTTAAAAAGAACTCTAGAACTAAAGAATAAACAAACAGTGATGAACAACACAGTAACTGAAAGGAAAAATACACTGGAAGGAATCAATAGTAGAATAACTGAGGCAGAAGAACGAATAAGTGAGCTGGAAGACAGAATTGTGGAAATAACTGTCAAGGAGCAGAATAAAGAAAAAAGAATGAAAAGAAATGAGGACAGTCTCAGACACGTCTGGGACAATATTAAATACACCAAAATTTGAATTATAGGGGTCCCAGAAGAAGAAGAGAAAGAGAAAGGGTCTGAGAAAATATTTGAAGAGATTATAGTCAAAAGCTTCCCTAACATGGAAAAGGAAATAACCACCCAAATCCAGGAAGAACAGAGAGTGCCATACAGGATAAACCCAAGGAGAAACATGACAAGACACATATTAATCGAACTAACAAAAATTAAATTCAAAGAAAAAATATTAAAAGCAACAAGGGAAAAGCAACAAATAACATACAAGGGAATCCCCATAAGGTTATCAGCTGATTTTTCAGCAGAAACTCTGCAGGCCAGAAGGGAGTGGCAGTGATGAAAGGGGAAAACCTACAACCAAGATTACTCTACCCAGTAAGGATCTCATTCAGATTCAACAAGGTAAAAAAGACCCACAAAAACAAACCAAAAACAATTAATAAAATGGTAATAGGAAAAAAAATGGTAATAGGAACATACATATCGATAATTACCTTAAATGTTGATGGACTGAATGTTCCAACCAAGAGACACAGACCGGCTCAATAGATACAAAAGCAAGACCCATATACATGCTGTCTACAAGAGACCCACTTCAGACCTAGGGACACATACAGTCTGAAAGTGAGGGGATGAAAAAAGATATTCTATACAAATGGAAATCCAAAGAAAGCTGGAGTAGCAATACTCATATCAGACAAAATAGACTTTAAAATAAAGACTGTTACAAGAGACAAGGAAGGACACTGCATAATGATCAAGGGATCAATCCAAGAAGAAGATATAGCAAGAATAAATATTTATACACCCAAAATAGGAGCACCTCAAAACATAAGGCAAATGCTAACAGCCATAAAAGGGGAAATCGACAGTAACACAATAATAGTGGGGGCCTTTAACACTCCACTTACACAAATGGACAGATCATCCACACAGAAAATTAATAAGGAAATCACAAGCTTTAAATGATACAATAGACCAGATAATCTTAATAGATATTTATAAGACATTCCATCCGAAAGCAGCAGAATACACTTTCTTCTCAAGTGCACATGGAACATTCTCCAGGATAGATCAAATCGTGGGTCACAAATAAATCCTTGGTAAATTTAACAAAACTGAAATTGTATCAAGCATCTTTTCCAACCACAATGCTATTATATCAGAAATCAATTACAGGAAAAAACTGTAACCCCCCCCCAAAAAAAATCACACAAACACATGGAGGCTAAACAATATGCTACTAAATAATGAAGAGATCACTGAGGAAATCAAAAAATACATAGAAACAAATGACAACAAAAACACAACAACCCAAAACCTATGGGATGCAGCAAAAGCAGTTCTAAGAGGGAAGTTTACAGCAATATAATCCTACCTCAAGAAACAACAAAAATCACAAATAAACAACCTAACTTTATACCTAAAGTAACTAGAGAAAGAAGAACAAACAAAACCCAAAGTTAGTAGAAGGAAAGAAATTATAAAAATCAGAGCAGAAATAAATGAAACAGAGATGAAGAAAACAATAGCAAAGATCAATGAAACTAAAAGCTGGTTCTTTGAGAAGATAAACAAAATTGATAAACCTTTAGTCAGACTCATCAAGAAAAAAAGGGAGAGGACTCAATTCAATAAAATTAGAAATGAAAAAGGAGAAATAACTGACACCACAGAAATACAAAAGATCATAAGAGACTACTGCAAGCAACTATATGCCAATGAAATGGACAAACTGTTAGAAAAGTACAAACTTCCAAGACTGAACCAGGAAGAAATAGAAAATATAAACATACCAATCACAAGTAATGAAATTGAAACTGTGATTAAAAATCTTCCAACAAACAAAAGTCCAGGACCAGATGGCTTCACAGGAGAATTCTATCAAACATGTAGAGAAGAGCTAACACCCATCTTTCTCAAACTCTTCCAAAAAATTACAGAGGAAGGAACACTCCCAATCTCATTCTATGAGGCCACCATCACCCTGATACCAAAACCAGACAAAGATATCACACAAAAAAGAAAATTACAGACCAATATCACTGATGAAAATAGATGCAAAAATTCTCAACAAAATACTAGCAAACAGACCCCAACAACACATTAAAAGGATCATACACCATGATCAAGTGGGATTTATCCCAGGGATGCAAGGATTCTTCAATATATGCAAATCAATCAATGTGATAAACCGTATTAACAAATTGAAGAATAAAAACTATATGGTCATCTCAATAGATGCAGAAAAAGCTTTTAACAAAATTCAGCACCCATTTATAATAAAAAATCTCCAGAAAGTGGGCATAGAGGGAACCTACCTCAACATAATAAAGGCTATATATGACAAACCCACAGCAAACATCATTCTCAATGGTGAAAAACTGAAAGCATTTTCTCTAAGATCAGGAACAAGATAAGGATGTCCATTCTCACCACTATTATTCAACATAGTTTCGGATGTCCTAGCCACAGCAATAAGAGAAGAAAAATAAATAAAAGGGAATCCAAATTGGAAAAGAAGAAGTAAAACTGTCACTGTTTGCAGATGACATGATACTATACATAGAAAATCCTAAAGATGCCATCAGAAAACTACTCGTGTTAATCAATGAATTTGGTAAATTTGCAGCAAACAAAATTAATGCAAAGAAACAACGAAAGATCAGAAAGAGAAATTAAGGAAACAATCCCATTTACCATTGCAACAAAAGAATAAACTATCTAGGAATAAACTTACCAAAGGAGGCAAAAGACTTGTACTCAGAAAACAATAGTAAACTGATGAAAGAAATTGAAGATGACACAGATAGAAATATATAATGTCTTCTTGGATTGGAAGAATCAGTATTGTTAAAATGACCATACTACCCAAAGCAATCTACAGACTCAATGCAATCCCTATCAAATTACCAGTGGCATTTTTTACAGAACTGGAACAAAATGTTTGTTTGGAAACACAAAAGATCTCGAATAGCCAAAGCAATCCTGACGAAGAAAAATGGAGCGTGAGAAATCAGGCTCCCTGACTTCAGACTATAGTACAAAGCTTCAGTAATCAAGACAGTATGGTACTGGCACAAAAACAGAAATATAGATCAATGGAACAGGATAGAAAGCCCAGAGATAGAAAATTCACATGCCTATGGTCACCTAATCTACAACAAAGGAGGCAAGAATATACAATGAAGAAGAGAGAGTCTCTTCAATAAGTGGTGCTGGGAAAACTGGACAGCTACATGTGAAAGAATGAAAATAGAACATTCCCTAACACCATACACAAAAATAAACTCAAAATGGATTAAAGACCTAAATGTAAGACGGGACACTATAAAACTCTTAGAGCAAAATATAGGTGGAAGACTCTTTGACATAAATCACAGCAAATCTTTTATTTCTTTTTTTTTTAATTTATTTTTGGCTGTGTTGGGTCTTTGTTGCTGCGCACAGGCTTTCTCAAGTTGAGGTGAGCAGGGGCTACTCTTCATTGTGGTGCGCGGGCTTCTCACTGTGGTAGCTTCTCTTGTTGCGGAGCACAGGCTCTAGGCATGCAGGCTTCAGTAGTTGTGGCATGTGGGCTCACTAGTCGTGGCTTGGGGGGGGTCTAGAGTGCAGGCTCAGTAGTTGTGGTGCACGGGCTCAGTAGTAGTGGTGCACGGGCTTAGCTGCTCCACGGCATGTGGGATCTTCCCGGACCAGGGCTTGAACCCGTATCCCCTGCAATGGCAGGTGGATTCTTAACAACTGCGCCACCAGGGAAGCCCAGCAAGTTCTTTTTTTTTTTTTTTAAGATCTTTTTTGGTTCACCTCCTAGAGTAATGAAAATAAAAACAAAAATAAACAAATGGGACCTAATTAAACTTAAAAGCTTTTACACAGCAAAGGAAACCATAACAAGACAAAAAGACAACCCTCAGAATGGGAGAAAATATTTGCAAATGAGCAACTGACAAGGGAGTAATCTCCAAAATATACAAACAGCTCATGCAGCTCAATATGAAAAATAACAAACAACCCAATTTAAAATGGGCAGAAGACTTAAATAGACATTTCTCCAAAGAAGACATACAGATGGCCAAAAAGCACATGAAAAGATGCTCAACATCATTAGTTATTAGAGAAATGCAAATCAAAACTACAATGAGGTATTACCTCACACTGGTCAGAATGGCCATAATCAAAAACTCTACAAACAATAAATGCTAGAGAGGATGTAGAGAAAAGGGAACCCTCTTACAATGTTGGTGGGAATTTAAATTGATACAGCCACTATGGAGAACAGTATGGAGGTTCCTTTAAAAACTAAAAATAGAACTACCATATGACCCAGCAATCCCATTCCTGGGCATATATCTGGAGAAAATCATAATTCCATAAGATACATGCACCCCATTGTTCATTTCAGCACTATTTACAATAGCCAGGACATGGAAGCAACCCAAATGTCCATCAACAGAGGAATGGATGAAGAAGATGTGGTACATATATACAATGGAATATTACTCAGCCATAAAAGGAAATAAATTGTGCCATTTGCAGAGACGTGGACGGACCTAGAAACTATCTTACAGAGTGAAGTAAGTCAGAAAGAGAAAAACAAATATCATACATTAATGCTTAGATGTGGAATCCAGAAAAATGGTACAGATGAACCTATATGCAAAGCAGAAATAGAGACACAGATGTATGTAGAGAACAAACATATGGAGACCAAGGCAGGAAAGGTGGGGTGGGATGAATTGGGAGATTGGGATTGACATATATACACTACTATGTATAAAACAGATAGCAAATGAGAATAGACTGTATAGTACAGGGAACACTTCAGTGCTCTTTGGTGAACTAAATGGGAAGGAAATCCGAAAAAGAAGGGATATATGTATAACATATAGCTGATTCACTTCACTGTACAGCAAAAACTAACACAACATAATAAGGCAACTATACCCGAATTAAAAAACAACAACGACAACAAAAAACTTCTCTCTGTAAAATCCACTGATTTCACCTCTCTGCAGCCTTACCTCAGACAGGGCCAGTTCCTCAGAAGTAGACCCACCCTACCTATTTCCTTCTTACAGTTCCTCTTGTTCCTTCCAGACCCTATCACTATTTCACTCGGCTCACTTCCTCCACCTCACTCCCCTAAGGCACACACACACACACACACACACACACACACACACACACACACACTCTCTCTCTCTCTCTCTCTCTCTCTATCTCTCTCTCTCCTCTCTCTCTCTGTGTATATATAATATATATACATATTATTTATTTATTTATATACTGATAATTTGTTGATAATATACATTACATATAAATTGTATAAATATATATTATATGTATATACATATAAAACAACAGAACTATGTCTTCCTCTATGTATCTCTCCATTTTATATCATAACCCTTTTTGCCAACTTCCCCTCCCTCACAGTGCTTTCTCTGCACTGTGCTTTCTCTGCACTGTGCATTCTCTCACACACTCTTTATTCTGGACCCTTAACCATATATGCTGTGATAGGCAGAATAATGGCCCCCCAAGAAATCTACGTCCTAATCTGAACCTGGGAATATGTTACATTATATGGCATAAAGGTCTTTGTGATGTAATTAAATTAAGGAACTTGAGATAAGGAGATTATTCTGGATTATCCAGGTGAGTCCAATGTAATCACAAGCGTCCTTACAAAGGAAGGAGGGAGGCAGGAGAGTCAGAGAAGGAGATGTAATGGTGGAAACAGAGGAGAGAAAGAGAAAGAAATATTAAGGTATTACACTGCTGACTTTGAAGATGGAGAAAGGGGCCACAAATCAAGGAATACAGGAAGCCTCAAGAGGTTGAAAAAGGCAAGGAAATAGATCCTCTCCTAGTCAGTGGCTCTGAAATGATCACAGAGCTGCCAATACCTTGATTTTAGTGCAGTGAAACACATTTTGAACTTCTGACCTCCAGAACTGCAAGATAACAAATTTGTATTGTTTTAAGCTACTTTGTTACAGCAGCAATGTGAAACTAATATAAGCATCAATTTGTACAACTCCAGTAATTGTATAGTACACCACCTGAGTAGCTGTTCCTGGCAGCCCATGCATAATGTCTTTGCTAGTTGCAATCTCTCTGTGACTGAAGGATATTGGTGCCCTTCAGCCATTGCCTTAGATGAGGTTCTTCCAGAAGCAGACTCTCAAACAAGGAATTAGGTTCAAGTAGTTTAATTGAGAGATAATGCCAGGAAACATTAACAGGGGAGTGGGGAAATGAGATAGGGTAGGGAAGGCAGCCAATAAAGGTGCATTATCAATAAGCTACCAGTGGGCAATTAGGGCTCAATCCCACAAAGGAACTCTGGGAGCCAATGTAGAACATGCCGCAGTGTTACTCCTCCCCCCCCAACCCCTGCCAGATGAGAAAGGGAACTGGGATGTCTATGCACCTACTCCTCTCAGTCATTGATTGAGGGCCACGTAGGAATGGTGGGAGGGTGTTCTGGTCTCCGGCCAGCACAAACAGAACAACCTTCATGCTTTGGAGAAAGCCCTCAGGCAAAGAGATGTGGATTCTAGCCACAGAGCAGACTGAAGTAGTGAGTCCTGAGCAGTGAGGTGAGTGTATGTCCAGTCAGCAGTGGAGTGAGTACATGCCACTCAGAAAGGAGACACCCCCATATCCCTGGCTTCCATACCTCTCCTGAACTAGAGTGTAAAGAGCATGGGCTCTGGGTTCTAATCCAGGCATCTCTGTGGGACTCTGTATACTGTCTCTCAAAGTGGGGTTACCTGGTGTTTTATCATAATTAGATTGAGGTGAGAAGCAATAGTGTACCCTTCACGTCAGGGGGTATGTAATGTCAATATTGTTATTACTAGTGATCTTAATAACCTTGATCCCTTGGTTAAAGTGGTGTCAGCCAGAATTCTCCATTTATATATTTTTCCTTTATAATTAATAAATATGCTGAGAAGATACTTTCAGATTTTGTTTCTCATCAAATTTTCTTCCACTAACTTTAGCAACCACCAATGGATCTTGCCTGCAACTGTTATCACTGTAGGGTTGGCCTAGTGGTGATTTTCTATTTCCTTCATTTTTAGACCTAGTTTTAAATTCTTTCACACTTCAGTTTCCTCATCTGTAAGTGGGGTTAATAATTTTCCTGCTAGAGACAAAGAGCAACATTACATAAGAATAAAAGGATCAAAAAAAAAAAAAGAAAAAAGAAAAGAGAAGAAAAAAAGACCCATCCACAAGGAAAGCACAAGAATCCTAAATGTGTACATGCAAAAAAGAGTCTCAAAATATATGAGGCAAAAGCTGATAGAGTTGAAAGGAGAAAAAGGCAAACCCACAATTATAAGTGGAGACTTCCACCCCATTCTCAGCAGATGATTAAGCCATTAGAGAATGAATAAGGATGCAGAAAAACTCAACAACACCATCAACCAAAAGGATATAATTGGCATATAAAAAATACTGCAACCAGTAATAACAGCACATACATTCTTTTCAAGAACTCATAGAATATTCACCAAAATAAACCATATCCTGGGCCATAAAACAAACCTCAACTAATTTAAAATGATTGAAATCATACATACAAAATATGACAGAAGGATAGACACATAGATCAATGGAACAGAATAGAAAACCCAGAAATACATCACACACAAATATGCCTAACTGATTTCTTACAAAGGTGCAAAAGCAATCCAACAGAAGGAGGATAGCCTTCTCTACAAATGGTTCTGGAACAATTGGACATCTAAAGGCAAAAAACAAAACAAAACAAAACCTTCAATCTAAATATCACATCTTATACAAAAATTAACTCAAAATGAGTCATGAGTCATGGACTTAAATGTAAAATAAAATTTTTAGGAAAAAACTTAGGAGAAAATCTCAGGATCTAAGAGTTCTTAAATTTGACATCAAAAGCACAATCCATAAAAGAAAAATTTTGATAAACTGGACTTCATCAAAATTAAAAACGTTTTGAAAGACACTTTAAGAGGATGAAAAGAAAAGCCACAGACTGGGAGAAAATACTTTCAAATCACATATCCAATAAAAGACTACTATCTAGAATATATAAAGAACTCTCAAAACTCAACAGTAAAAACAAAACAAAAACAAAGAAAACCCCACAAAATCCAATTAGAAAATGAACAAAAAATCTGACCAAACATTTCACCGAAGAAGATATACAGATGGCAAATAAGTAAATGAAAAAAATATTCAGTATCATTAGCCATTAGGAAAATGCAAAGTAAAACTACAATGAGATATCACTACACACCTACCGGAATGGCTAAAATTAAAAGTTATGACAACACCAAATGCTGACAAGAATACAGAGAATCTGAATCACTCATACATTACTGGTGGGAATGTAAAATGGTACAGCTACTCTGGAAAACAATTTGGCAACTTCCATATGACTCAGCAATTGTACGCTTGGACATTTATCCCAGAGAAATTATATTCACACAAAAAAAACCTGTAAACAAATGTTCATCACTATTGTATTGTTTTGACTACTCATAATAGTCAAAACTGGAAACAATTTGAATGTCCTTCAATGGGCAAATGGTTAAATAAACTGTGGAACATCCATGCCATGGAATAGTACTCAGTAATAAAAGGGAACAAATTATTGATACACACAACTTGGATGAATCTCCAGGGAATATGCTGTGTAAATAAATCTCAAAGTTTACATATTGTATGATTTCATTACATAACATACTGGAAATGACAAAAGTACACATATGGAGAATCTGTTAGTAGTTGCTGAGAGTTAGGGATAGCTTGGGGGGAGTGAGGTGGAAGGAATGTAGGTGTGGCTATAAAAGGACAGCATAAGGGAGCTTTGTGATCACATAGTTTTGTAATCTCAAGTATGGCAGTGATTATAAGAATCTACATCTGTGATAAATTGCATAAAACTAAATACATACATACACACAAACGCTTATAAACAGAAAACTGAGTAATATTGGTATATCATATTAATGTCGATAGTTATGCAATATGTAACCATTGGGAGAAAACGGGTGAAGGATACAAGGATTTTTCTGTATTATTACTTACAGATTCATGTGAACCTACAATTATCTCAAAATTAAAAGTTCACTAGAAAGAAACCTAGAGGAATACATGTGTAGACAATATAACATGTTAGAGAGAATGCATTTGACTTGAGAGCAAGCACTCACTCATACATACCTACACCAGAATAAATCCCCAAACTGGTAGTGAGGAGAATTACATGATGGTGAGTGTCTGAAAAAAGGGACTCTATATCTTGTTTTCTTTACTCAGTGAAACCCAGATCAGTGTGGGAAATCCAAGTGCAGAGAGAACCCTGGGTAGAGCTCAGGGTGGCAGTAAGACCTCCCAATAGAGTTGGCTGTGTGCACATGGCAGGTTGAGCCAGCCCTGTGAGGGCTCCCAAGAGCCAGCAAAGTATGGAAATAATAGAATGTGTTGTGTACATTTTTTAATAGCCCAGAAAGTCTGGAGAACCCACCAAGTCCCCTTGGCCCATCACAGAACATTAGAATATCCTGTGGATCAATAGGGGCACAGGAGTTGGCTGAGAGACACCTAGGCCCCAGGGAACCATTCAGTCAACGATGAGGGTTAGGCCAGCAAGGGCTCGTGTGAACTGACCAGCAAAGACAAGGTTGAAAGAGCATATCTTGTATGATGCTGACGTGGACAGTGATGATACAGACCAAAAGCCACCTGCCAACACTGGATTTCTGAAAGCATCCTGGAAACTTGGGCAACAACTGACTGAGATTAAGGTGACACCAACAGAAAATGAAGATTGCAGTAGAAATTGAGTTCGATTTAGGTTGTGGAAATTGAAAGATATTCTTGCATATCTGCATTTTTCTGCCGAGATGCACATCCATTACACCAATAATTTGCTAGAAGAAAACAGCTAAGGGTTCTAAGTAAATAATAAAAGCCAGTTTTACCAACTGTCCAGAGAAAAGTCCCTAATGTTCACATCAGGGTATTGACTCTAATGGAGGAGAGGGTAGGTGGCTTGGGTGAGATTTAGCAGTGGGAACATAGCCCTATTTTGGGGAGGTGTCCATCAGTATAGTCTTACCTCTCAGAGGCCCTCTTCTACTCTCAAGGCAAAAGGTTCCCATCCTTAGAATTCTTCTAATGGGACCCTAGGTTCATTGTTCTGTCTTCTCAGGTTCCCACTTCAGAATCCCCCAAGGCTCCTTCTCTGAAATTGTTTTGTGGTACATGAGAGCTCCGCTCTTTCATTGGAGGTGGCAGGGTGATGCTGTCGGCACCCCACACGTCCCCTTGGCACTCACCTCTACACACCAAATGCTGCTTACTATGAGCACCTATAACTGCCTATATTCTGCCTTAGGGCTTTTTTTTTTTCTCTCTGCAGGAACATGTTTGGTCCATGTACCAGGCAAGCCACAAGTGCTGGAGAATTAAGGCTTCTAGCAACCCTCAATCAATTATGAACAGGGAGTTGGTGGATAAATATCCCAACTTCTTCACCCCTTGGGCCAGACATCTCTGCAGCGTGTGTTCTGCACTGGATTCCAAAGTCCCAAGAGGTTAGAATTTGTTGCCCACAGTGATATCTCACTTGGAAAAACACACCCTGTATTGGCTTCCTCCCCTTCCCTATATCACTTCTTCATTCACCTAACTGGTACTTTCTGGGATCACTTCCCACACTTCTTGCATTTGAATTCTTGTCTCAGAGTCTGCTTTGGGGAAGAACTAAAAACAATATCAGTGGTAAGTGCTGGTCAGTATGTCAAACCAAATGCGTTGTGTTAAATAAAGGAAGCCAGACTCAAAAGGCTTCATACTGTATGATTCCATTTATACGACATTCTAGAAAAGGTAGAACTGTAAGGATAGATAATAGATCAGTGGTTTCAAGGGATTAAAAGGAGGGGGTTGACTACAGAAGGGTAGCATGAGAACATTTATTAGTGCGATGGAACTATTCTGCAGCATAATTGTGGAGGTGGTTCCATGACTATGCATTTTTCAAAACCCATAGAACTGTATACTACGAAGAATAAATTTCCCAGAGGCACAGATAGCCTTAAAGACACATGGAATTCACATAGTCTATCCTTGACACTTACAGAGGAGGATCCTGAGGTCCAGGGAGGGAAGGAGACCCTCCCACAGCAACTTCAAGACAAAGCCAGGACTGAATGCCAAGCCTCAACAGTATTAGTATAGTTCTCTTTCCAACAATAAGTGGGGTCTCTGTCATTTAGCCAATTTACCTCAAAGGTCTGTGCCTCTAAGGAAAACTCATTATAAAGATTGCATAATGGCAGTGTCATCTTGGTGATGACAGTCCTTAACATATCTATGTCCTGAGTCTCTCTCCTCCAATCCTCTTGGTTCACCCAATATCAACCTCATGGGGATTCCCAAACCTCCCCACTGTGTTGGATCCCTTGCTTCCTGTATCCTCTTTGGTTTACTACCTTGGTTTGGTAGAACACATCCTTCAGTTATTTACTAGAAAAGGAAGCATGAGATTGTGCATATCTGAAATTGTGTTATTCTACTTGCTTCTTGATTGATATAGTTTGCCTGGGTATAAAATTCTACATTGGAAACCATTTTCTTTTAGAATCTTGAAGCTATTACTCTAGTATTCTACCTTCCAGTGGTGTTGGAACAGTTCCAGTGAAGAGTGGTCTGAAGCCGTTCTATTCTTGAGACTTTGTATATGACTCTTTTTTTCTCTATTCAGGATTGTGGAATCTGCTCTTTGTCCCCAGGATTCTGAAATTTCACAAGTATCTGCCTTGGTAGGACTATTTTTTCCTACTGAACTAGGTATATGGTAGGCCCTTTCAAACTGGAAATTTGTGTTCTTTTCAGTTTGAGAAATTTTTCTTGAATTACTTCATTAATAATTTCCTCCCCTCTCCTTCTGGAATGCCTGTTATTCAGATGTTAAACCTTCTAGACTCTTCCTCCTACATTCCTCTTTTCTTTCCTATTTTTCATTGTTTTGCATTTTGGTTTTATTTTTCTGGGAGACAACCCAGACTTTACTTCCCAAACAATCTATTGAGTTTTTCATTTCTGCTATCATTTTTCTGTTTGTTTTAAAAGCATATTTTTGTTTCCTGTCTTTTAAAATACCTTATTCTTGTTTCATGGCTGTAATATCCTTTGTTACTCTTGAAAGTAAGTCTTGGTTTCTTCCAAGTTGCTTTTTCCTGTTTATTTTGATTGTTTGTTTATTTTGATTTGTTTTATTATTTGTTCCCTATTTTCCATGTTAGCTATTTCCTCAGATATATGGTATTCTGCAGTGGATGTTATTAGTGTCCTGCCCATACCTACAGCGGCTGTGAATGTTGGTTGTTAATGGATCAGAGCAGTCCCCTTCTCTAGAGAATTGTCCTCAGCCAGAAGCTGCCTTTCCTGGGAGGTTATGGTCTCTTTTCTGGCAGCCTGCAGCCAGTGACCGATTCATATGTGGGTACGGAACAGCTCTCTTGCTTCAAGGTGAGATCAACTCTGTGGTGCAATTCACATTTCAGGGCTCTCTGTGGGATCTGACTGAGGCTAGACTCCAGCTGAGACCACATCCTTGCTCAGCTCCTTCCCCTGCTGCTTCTGAGGGAGAAGAAGTGGGAAATGAGAGGAGGAGGAGGCTTCTCCAGAGAGCCCATCCTCAATAAATCATGTGCACCTGAATTCTCATCTCAGCCTCTGTTTCTAAGGAACCTAAGATACGAAATTTGGTCATCTGCTCTTAAGAGTAAAGGCCTGAAAAGCTTATTGGGAGCCCTCAGTGCAGGAGTCAGGCTTGTCAACTCAGAATTCACTGCTGGGAGACATAGGTGGTCATTTATTGGAAACACGAAAGCCAGTATCCTTAGTTCTTTCTTTTTTGACTAGTCAGAGTTCCAAAGAAGAGGGGTGGAGAATAGCTGCTAGTGATTTGGAAGTAAGTAGGAAAGAAAGCTGAGGATCTCAGCCTGCAGTGAGTAAATGTTCACTTTAAGCCGCTGTTCTACACATGAAACCTTTGTCCTCAGCTGTGCTTGATGCCTCCAGTCCAGAGACCCTCTGTTTTACCCTCTCCAGAGACTAAATCTCCAGCCCTCCGCCTGGTGGGAGAGGAGCCCTGAGCATGGAGGGTGAGAGAAGAACCAGGATTTTAAATGCTTCTTAGTCACCTTTCACCTAGTTCTCCTGATTTTTGGCTTATGCAGTTCCAGAGGTATCTAAAACTGCCAATTCCTTTTTTTTTTTTTTTTTTTTTTAAGGATTTTGCCATGAAAGCAGGCCTGTTCTTAGCTTTCGATGGGTGTCAGTTTTCTTGGGACTGCTAAGTCAATTAGCACTCATTCATCTGTTGTCCATCTTCCAAAATTCTTTTATGCTCCTGTATCTTCTGTTCTCTCTGTCCTCGTGAGTTTCTATCTTTTTAAAAAGCAATCCTTTTACATTAGTTGTAGTGGGTTTCAGGAGGGAGCAAAATTAGATGTGTGGGTTCAATTCAGCATCTTAACCTGGAAAAAAGAAAAAACAATCCTGGTGACATTAGGAAGTTATTACCTCCTAACATTCCTCTCCTTGTGAGCTCCTGTGGGTGACAGACAGGTGAGTGACAGCTCCAGGTAAGGGAGCCAGGGGCCTGCAAAAGAAGCTGTATCTCCACATGGAGGATACTCCCCTCTACAGAGTTCAAGTTTCTTCTCCCAGTCATAGCCTTAGTCTGCCTCTGAGGGCATGAAGGGCTGAGCCCCAATTATGATCATGTAGGTCGGAAGGGAAGAAAGTCAAGATAAACCAGGGAAGCTTGCCTAGAGGAGGTGTTGCAGTAGTGGGAGAAGCAAAATATACTGTCATCTTTCTAATGCCAGAGCTCATCCCTTCTAGCTCTGCTTCTATGACTCTGTGATGACAGAAGTCATTCTAGAAAGCCTGCCTGCTTTTTTGCCTTCTCCCTCTTTCCAGTCCCTTGCTTTGGGATGATGTGAGGGTGGTTGAGAGTTATTTGGGTGGACTGGATACATTGAAAATGGAGGAAGCACACCACTATAGTTCCTTTTTCCTAGAATGTGTTGTAGGCAGGTATCTTCCCACTTCACTTCCTCTTTCAAGCTCAGACCTAAGAACACAGCAAAGAGAAAAGGTAATGACACAGTTGAGTGGGAGAACTCAGGAGGGGCAGAAATTGTGGTGATGGTGCTGTTCTAATGGTGGTGGTCATGATAGAGGCAGGAGATGAGCTAAGCAGCTCACCTTGCTGTGCAGACATAACTTGATTTCCTTATGGTGATCTATAAGCAGGGGTGGGGGGGGGATGGAAGTCAGTGGGTAATTTACTCCAGCTTCCTCATCATTTAGGAGGACAGTGTTGAGGCTGTTCCACAAAGTTTCTCAGTGGGTTCCCAGCAGGATGGAGCCCCAGTTGTTCATGGCAGTAATTATTATTGACTTCTCCCCCTTCCATAGCTTGCTTTCCCCATTTCTTCACTTCTATTTCCTAGGATCACCTCCCAAGTCAATTACCTGCATCCCAGCCCTATCGCAGGGTCTGCTCTTGGGAGAATCCATACTGACAGGCATCCTTCAACACAACAGCAAGTCTGAGCAGGGCACATCACCCCGGGGAAATAGTGCCTCCATTTTCTCTGTCTGTGGCTGACCTCAGCTAGGAAGCTCCCAAAGGAGATCCTGAGCACATTTATATTTTTATTTTGTTTCATCGAGATATAATGGACATACCACACTATATAAGTTTAAGGTGTACAGCATGATTGACTTATATACATCATGAAATGATTACCACAGTAAGTTTAGTGAACATCCATCTAATACAGATACAAAATTAAAGAAATTAAAAAATTTTCTTCATTGTGATGTAACTCTTAGGATGTACTTAACAACTTTCACTAATAACACACAACAAAGTTAATTATATTTATCATGTTATACATTACATTCTTAGTACTTCTCTATCTTATAATGGGAAGTTTGTGCTTTTTGGCTCCCTTCATCCAATTCACCCTCCCTCCAACCCCACCTCTAGTAACCACAAATCTGATCTCTTTTTCTATAAGTTTGTTTGTTTGCTTGCTTGTTTTTGAAGTATAATTGATCTATAATGTTAGTTCCTATTATAGAAAATAGTCATTCCATATTTATATACATTTCAAAATGATCACCACAATAAGTCTAGTCACGATAAGTCACTATACAAAAATATTACATAGTTATTGACTATATTCCCCACACTGTACATTTCATACTGTGACTCATTTATTTTGCAACTGGAAGTTTGTACCTCTTAATCTCCCTTACCTTCTTTCCTTCCCTCACCCACCTCCCCTCTGGAAAACAGCTGCTTGTTCTCTGTATCTATAACTCTGTTTCTGTTGTTTTATGTTTGTTCATTTGTTTTGTTTTTTAACAAATGATACAGTAATTCTTTCTCTGTCTAACTTATTTCACATAGCATAATACTCTCTAGGTCCAACCACATTGTCACAATGGCTAGATTTCATTCTTTTTTATGGCTGAGTAATATTCATATTACATATACAACCACATCTTTTTATACATTCATCTATCTGTGGACACTTAGGTTGCTTCCATATCTTGACTATTGTAAATAATGCTTCAATGATCATAGGGGTGCATATATTTTTTCTAATTAGTGTTTTTATTTTCTTCAGATAAATACCCAGGAGTGAAATTGCTAGATCATATGGCAGATCTATTTTTAATATTTTGAGGAAACTCCGTACTGTTTTCCATAGCGGCTACACCAATTTACATTCCTACCACCAGTGTACAAGTGTTCCCTTTTCTCCACATCCTTGCCAAGACTTATTATTTGCTGTCTTTTTGGTAATAGCCATTCTGACAGGTATGAGGTGATATCTCATTGTGGTTTTGATTTGCATTTACCCAGTGGTTACTGATGTTTATCATCTTTTCATGTGCTTGTTGGCTATTTGTATGTATTCTTTGGGAAAATATTTCAGGTCTTCTCCCTATTTTTTAACTGGCTGTTCATTTTTTTGATGGTGAGTTGTATGAGTTCTTCACATATTTTGGACATTAACCCCTTATCAGATATATGATTTGCAAATACCTACTCCAATTCAGTAGGCAGCCTTTTCATTTTGTTGATAGTTTCCTTTGCTGTGCAGTAGCTTTTTAGTTTGATGTACTCTCATTTGCTGATTTTTGCTTTTGTTTCCCTTGCCTGAGGAGACATATCCTTAAAAATATTACTAAACCAATGTCAAATAGCTTACTGCCTATGTTTTCGTCTAGAAGTTTTATGGTTTCAGGTCTGACATTTAACTCTTTAATCAATTTTGAATTTATTTTTGTGCATTGTGTGATAGAGTATTCCAGTTTGATTTTCATGTTGCTGTCCGATTTTCACAATTTTTACATCATTGATTGAAGAGGCTTTCTTTTCCCCAATGTGTATTCTTGCCTCCTTTGTTGTAGAATAATCGCCCATATAACTGTGGGTTCACTTCTGGGCTCTCTATTCTGTTCCATTGACCTGCATGTCTGTTTTTTGTGCCAAAGTAACCATACTGCTACTTTGTTTTTGTTGAAGTACAGTTGATTTACAATGTTTCAGGTGTACAGCAAAATGATTCAGTTACATTATTTTCAGATTCTTTTCCATAACAGGTTATTACAAGATACTGAATATAGTTATCTGTGCTATACAGTAGGTCCTTGTTGTTTATTTTATATATAGTAGTCTGTATCTGTTGATTCCAAATTCCAAATTTATCCCTCCCCAGCCTTTCCCCTTTGGTAACCATAAGTTTGATTTCTATGTCTGTGAGTCTATTTCTGTTTGTAAAAAAGTTCATTTGTGTCATTTTTTTTTAGATTCCATTTCACTTAATATGATAATCTCTGGCTCCATTGATGTTGCTTCAAATGACATTATTTCATTCTTTTTATGGTAATATTCCATTTTATATATATATATATATATATATATATCACATCTTCTTTATCTATTCATTTGTCAGTGGACTTTTAGGTTGCTTCCATGTCTTAGAGATTATAAATAGTGCTGCTATGAACGTTGGTGTGCATGTATCTTTTTTTTTTTTTTTTTTTTTTTTGCGGTACGTGGGCCTCTCACTGCTGTGGCCTCTCCCGTTGCGGAGCACAGGCTCCGGACGCGCAGGCTCAGCGGCCATGGCTCACGGGCCCAGCCGCTCCGCGGCATGCAGGATCTTTCCAGACCGGGGCATGAACCTGTGTCCCCTGCACCGGCAGGCAAACTCTCTGCATGTATCTTTTTGAATTAGGTTTTTGTCTTTTCTGGATATATGCCCAGGAGTGGGATTGATGGATCATATGGGTACTACTTTATTTTTAGTTTTTTAAGAAATTTCCATACTGTTCTCCCTAGTGGCTGCACCAATGTACATTCCCACCAGCAGTGTAGGAGAGTTCCCTTTTCTCCACACTCTCTCCACCATTTATTATTTGTCACTTTTAATGATGGCCATTCTGACTGGTGTGAGGTAATACCTCATTGTAGTTTTGATTTGCATTTCTCTAACAATTAGCGATGTTGAGCATCTCTTCATGTGCCTCTTGACCATCTGTATGGCTTCTTTGGAGAAATGTCTATTGGGTTTGCTGTCCATTTTTTGATTGGGTTGTTGTTGTTGTTTTATATTGAGCTGTATGAGCTGTTTGTATATTTTGGAAATTAATCCCTTGTCAGTCGCATCATTTGCAAATATTTTCTCCCATTCAGTAGGTTGTCTTTTCATTTTGTTTATGGTTTCCTTTGCCTTGAAAAACCTTTTAAGTTTAATTAGGTCCCATTTGTTTATTTTTATTTTTGTTTCCATTACTCTGGGACAGATCTAAAAAAAATATTGCTGTGATTTATGTCAAAGAGTGTTCTGCCTATGTTTTTCTCTAGGAGTTTTAGAGTATTTGGTCTTATATTTAGGTCTTTAATCCACTTTGAATTTATTTTTGTATATGATGTTAGAGAATGTTCTAAATTTCATTCTTTTACATATAGCTGTCCAGTTTTCCCAGCACCACTTATTGAAGAGACTGTCTTTTCTCCACTGTATATTCTTGCCTTCTTTGTCATAGCATAATTGACCATAAGGGTTTGGGGTTATTTGTGGGCTTTCTATCCTGTTCCATTGATCTATGTGTCTGTTTTTGTGCCAGTACCATACTGTTTTGATTACTGTAGCTTTATACTACAGTCTGAAGTCAGGGAGCCTGATTCCTCAAGCTGTGTTCCTCTTTCTCAAGATTGCTTTGGCTATTTGGGGTCTTATGTGTTTCCCAACAAATTAAAAAATTTTTTGTTCCAGGTCTGTAAAAAAATGCCACTGGTAATTTGATAGGGATTGCATTGAATCTGTAGATTGCTTTGGGTAGTATGGTCATTTTAACAATATTGATTCTTCCAATCCAAGAAAACATTCTATATTTCCATCTGTTTGTGTCATCTTCAATTTCTTTCATCAATGTCTTATAGTTTTCTGAGTACAAGTCTTTTGCCTCCTTAGGTAGGTTTATTCCTAGATAGTTTATTCTTTTTTATGCAGTGGTAAATGGGATTGTTTCCTTAATTGCTCTTTCTGATATTTCATTGTTGTGTATAGAAATGCAACAGATTTCTTTATATTAATTTTTTTTTCCTGCAAATTTACCAAATTCATTGATGAGCTCTAGTAGTTTTCTGGTGGTGTCCTTAGGATTTTCTATGTATAGTATCATGTCATCTGCAAATAGTGACAGTTTTACTTCTTCTTTTCCAATTTGGATTCCTTTTCTTTCTTTTTCTCTGATCGCTGTCACTAGGACTTCCAAAACAATGCAGAATAAAAGTTGCTACAGTGGGCATCCTTGTCTTGTTCCTGATCTTAGAGGAAATGCTTTCAGCTTTTCACTATTGAGTATAATGTTAGCTGTGAGCTTGTTATATATGGCCTTTATTATGTTGAGGTAGGTTCCCTCTATACCCACTTTGTTGAGAGTTTTTATCATAAATGGATGTTGAATTTTATCAAAAGCTTTTTCTGCATCTACTGAGATGATCATATGATTTTTTTCTTCAATTTTTAATGTGGTTTATCACACTGATTGATTTGTGGATATTGAAAAATTCTTGCAACACTGGGATAAATCCCACTTGATTATGGTGTGTGATTCTTTTGATACATTGTTGGATTCGGTATGCTAATACTTTGGTGCGGATTTTTGCATCTGTGTACAGCAGTGATATTGGCCTGTAATTTTCTTTTTTGTGTGATATCTTTGTCTTATTTTGTTATGAGTGTGATGCTGGCCTCATAGAATGAATTTGGAAGTGTTCCTTCCTCTGCAATTTTTTAGAATAGGTTTCAGAAGGATACGTGTTAACTCTAAATTGTTGGTAGAATTCACTTCTGAAGTCATCTGGTCCTGGACTATTGCTTGTTGGGAGTTTTTAAATTACTGATTCAATTTCAGTACTTGCAATTGGTCTGTTCATATTTTCTATTTCTTCCTGGTTCAGTCTTGGGAGATTGTACCTGTCTGAGAATTTGTCCATATCTTAGGATGTTCATTTTATTGGTTCATAGTAATCTCTTATGATCCTTTGTATTTCTGTGGTAAGTACCATACCGTTTTAATTACTCTAGCTTTTTTGTATAGTTTGAAATCATGAGTGTGATACCTCCAGCTTTGTTCTTTCTCCAGACTGTTTTGTTATTTGAGGATCTTTTGTTTCCATACAAATTTTAGAATTATTTGTTCTAATTCTGTGAAAAATATCATTGGTATTTTGATTGGGATTGTATTGAATATGTACATTGCCTTGGGTACTATCATCATTTTGACAATATTAATTCTTCCAATCCATGAGCATGGTGTATCTTTCCATTTGTTTGTGCTGTCTTCAATTTCTGTTATCAGTGTCTTATAGTTTCCCAAGTACAGGTCTTTACCTCCTTAGTTGGAGTTATTCCTATGTATTTTATTCCTTCAATGCAATTGCAGATGGGATTGTTTTCTTAATTTCTCTTTCTGAGAGTTTGCTGTGACTGTATGGAAATGCAACAGATTTCTATGTATTAATTTTGTATCCTGCGACTTTGCCAAATACACTGATGACTTCAAATAGTCTTTTTGGTGGTGTCTTTAGGATTTTCTATGTATACTATCATGTCATCTGTCAACGGTGACAGTTTAACTTCTTCCTTTCCAATTTGAATTACTTTATTTCTTTTTCTTTCTGATTGCTGTGACCACGGCTTCCAATACTATGTTGAACAAAATGGTGAGAGTGGACATCCATGTCTTGCTTCTGATCTTAGAGGAAATGCTTTCAGATTTTTACCATTGAGTATGATGTTAGCTGTGGGCTTGTCATATACAGCTTTTATTATATTAAGGTATGTTCCCTCTATACCCAATTTGTTGAAAATTTTTATCATAAATGCATGTTGAATTTTGTCAAAAGCTTTTTGTGCATCTTTGTGTCTGAGATGATCATATGATTTTTATTCTTCATTTTTTTTAATGTGTTGTATTACATTGATTGATTTGCAGATATTGAACCATCCTTGCATCCCTGGGATAAATCCCACTTGTTCATGGTGTATGATCTTTTTCATGTATTGTTGGGTTTGGTTTGCTAATATTTTGTTGAAGATTTTGGCATCTGTGTACACCAGTGATGTTGGTCTGTAATTTTCTTTTTGTTTGTGTGATATCTTTGCCTGGTTTTGGTATCAGGGTGATGCTGGCTTCATAGAATGAGTTCAAGAGCATTCCTTCTGCAATTTTTTGGAATAGTTTGAATAAGATAGCTGTTGACTCTTCTCTAAATTGATAGAATTCACCTATGAAGCCATCAAGTCCTGAACTATTGTTTTCTGGGAGGTTTTTTTTCTGATTCAATTTCAGTACTAGTAATTGGTCTGTTCATATTTTCTATTTCTTCCTGGTTCAGTCTTTGGAGATTGTACATGTCTGGAAACGTGTCCATTTCTTCTAGATTGTCCATTTTATTGTGGTATAGTTGTTCATATAATCTCTTATGATCCTTCCTAATTCTGTGGTGTTGGTTGTGACTTCTCCTTTTTTATTTCTGATTTTATTGATTTGGGCTCTCTCTCTTTTTTTCTTAATGAGTCTGGCTAAAGGCTTATCAATTTTATCTTTTGAAAGAACCAGCTCCTATTTTCATTGATCTTCTCTATTGTTTTTTAGTTTCTATATCACTTATTTCTGTTCTGATCTTTATGATTTCTTTCCTTTTACTTACTTTAGCTTATGTTTGTTTTTCTTTTTCTAGTTCCTTTAGATGTATGGTTAGGTTGTTTATTTGAGATTTTTCTTGTTTCCTAAGGTGGAGGTTGTATTGCTGTAAATATCCCTCTTAGAACTGCTTTTGCTGCATCCATAGGTTATGGATCATTGTGTGTTCATTTTTCATTTGTCTCCAGGTATTTTTTTTGTTTCTTCTTTGATTTCCTTAGTGACCCATTTGTTGTTTAGTAGCATGTTGTTTAGCCTCCAAGTGTTTGTGGATTTTGCAGTTTTTTCCTAGTAGTTGATTCCTAGTCTCATAGTACTGTGGTCAGAAAGGATGTTTCATATGATTTCAATGTTCTTAAATTTACTGACTTGTTTTGTGGCCTAGCATGTGATCTACCCTGTAGAATGTTCCTTGTGCACTTGAAAAGAATGTGTATTCCGCTGATTTTTGATGGAATATTCTATAACATCTATTAAGTTGATCAGCTCTAATGTAACATTTAAGGTCAGTGTTACCTCATTGATTTTCTGTCTCAATGATCTGTCCTTTAACTAGGGGTGTATACGTTCCCTACTATTATTCTTACTGACAGTTTCTCCCTTTATGTCTGTTAATATTTGCTTTACATATTTAAATGGTCACATGGTGGGTGCATATGTCAATATATTTACAGTTGTTATATCTTCTCCTGGGATTGATCCCTTTATCATTATGTAATGCCCTTCTTGGTCTCTTTTTACAGTCTTTTTTGAAAGCCTATTTTGTCTGATATAAGTATTGCTACCCTAACTTTCTTTTTGTTTCTGTTTGCATGGAACACCTTTTTTCATCCCCTGACTTTCAATCTCTATCTTTAGACCTGAAGTGAGTCTCTTGTAGGCAGCATATATATGGGTCTCGTTTTTGTATCCATTCAGCCACTCTATGTCTTTTGATTGGACATTAAGTCCATTTACATTTAAATTAATTATATTTGGTATATACTTACTGTCATTTTGTTAATTATTTTCAGGTTGTTTTTGTAGTTCTTTTTTTGTTCCTTTCTTCTTTTCTTGCTCTCTTCCCTTGTGATTTGACGACTATTTTTAGTATTATGTTTGGATTCCTTTCTCTTTTATGTGTGTGTATCTATTATAGATATTTGGTTTGTGGTTACCATGAGATTTATATACAGCAATCTATACATATACATGATTATTTTAAGTTGCTGATCTCTTAAGTCAAATGCACTTTAACAACCTTGTATTTTTATGCTCCCCCCCTCTATTTACTGTTTTTGGCATCATATTTTACATCTTTTTGTTCTGTGTGTCCCTTAACTACTTATTGTAGCTATAGATGATTTTACTCCTTTTGTCTTTTAACCTTTCTACTAGCTTTATAAATGGTTGGTCTACCACCTTTACTGTATATTTCCCTTTACCAAATTTTTACCAATTTTTCCCTCATAATTTTTATATTTCTAGTTGTAGCCTTTTCTTGTTCACTTAGAGAAGTTCCTTTAACATTTCTTGTAAAGCCAGTTTAATGATGCTGAACTCTTTCAGATTTTGCTTGCCTGTAAAAATTTTGATCTCTCCATAAAATCTGAATGAAAGCCTTGCCTGGTAGAGTATTCTTGGTTGTAGGTTTTTTCCTTTCATTACTTTAAATATATAGTGCCACTCCCTTCTGGCCTGCAGAGTTTCTGCTGAAAAGTCAGCTGATAGGCTTATGGGGGTTCCCTTATATGTAACTAGTTGCTTTTCCTTTGCTGCTTTTAATATTTTCTTCATCTTTAATTTTTTCCATTTTAATTAAAATATGTCTTAGTATGGTCCTCTTTGGGTTGATCCTGTTTGGGAGTCTCTGTACTTCCTGGTCCTGGATGTTTATTTTCTTTACTGGGTTAGGGAAGTTTACAACTATTATGTCTTCAAATATGTTCTCTGCCCCTTTTTATGTCTCTTCTCCTTCTGGGACCCCTATAATGTGAATATTAGTATGTTTGATGTTGTCCCAGAGGTTTCTTAAACTGTCCTCATTTCTTATTGTTTCTTCTTTTTTCTGCTCAGCTTGAGTGATTTCCACTACTGTGTCTTTCAGTTCACTGATCTGTTCCTATGTATCATCTAATTTACTGTTGCTTCCTTCTAGAGTATTTTTAATTTCAGTTATTGTATTCTTTAGCTCTATTTGGTTCTTCTTTATATTTTCAAACTATTTGTTTAAAAATTCTATCTCTCAAAGGGAACCCTCCTACACTGTCGGTGGGAATGTAAGTTGGTGCAGCCACTGTTGAAAACAGTATGGAGGTTCCTTAGAAAACTAAAAATAGAATTACCATATGATCCAGCAATTCCACTCCTGGGCATATATCCAGACAAAACTATAACTCAAAAAGATACATGAACCCCTATGTTCACTGCAGCACTATTCACAATAGCCAAGGCATGGAAACAACCTAAATGTCCATTAACAGATGAATAGATAAAGAAGATGTGGGAGGAGCTTCAAGATGGTGGAAGAGTAAGAAGCGGAGATCAACTTCCTCCCCACAGATACATCAGAAATACATTTACATGTGGAACTGCTCCTATAGAACATCTACTGAACGCTGTCAGAAGACCTCAGACCTCCCAAAAGGAAATAAACTCCCCCCGTACCTGGGTAGGGCAAGAGACAAAACAATAGGGACGAGACCTGCACCAGTGGGAGGGAGCTGTGAAGGAGGAAAGGATTCCACACACTCGGAAGCCCCTTCGCGGGCAGAGACTGCGGGTGGTGGAGGGGGGAAGCTTCAGAGTCTCGGAGGAGAGCACAGCAACAGGGGTGCAGAGGGCAAAGCGGAGAGATTCCCTCACAGAGGAATGGTGCCGACCAGCACTCACCAGCCCAAGAGGCTTGTCTGCTCACCTGCCGGCGTGGGCGGGGGCTGGGAGCTAAGCCTCGGGCTTCGGTTGGATCGCAGGGAGAGGACTGGCGGCGTGAACACAGCCTGAATGGGGCTAGTGCGCCACGGCTAGCCGGGAGGGAGTCCGGGGAAAAGTCTGGACTTGCCGAAGAGGCAAGAGACTTTTTCTTCCCTCTTTGTTTCCTGGTGCGTGAGGTGAGGGGATTAAAAGCGCTGCTTAAAGGAGCTCCAGAGACGGGCGCGAGCCGTGGCTAACAGCGCAGACCCCAGAGACGGGCATGAGACGCTAAGGCTGCTGCTGCGGCCACCAAGAAGCCTGTGAGCAAGCACAGGTCCCTATCCACACCGCCCCTCCCGGAAGCCTGTGCAGCCCGCCACTGCCAGGGTCCCGGGATCCAGGGACAACTTTCCCGGGAGAACGCACAGTGCACCTTAGGCTACTGAAACGTCATGCTGGCCTCTGCCGCTGCAGGCTCGCCCTGCATCCGTACACCTCCCTTCCCCCGGCCTGAGTGAGCCAGAGCCCCCGAATCAGCGGCTTCTTTAACCCCGTCCTGTCTGAGCGAAGAACAGACGCCCTCAGGCGACCTACACGCAGAGTCGGGGCCAAATACAAAGCTGACCCCCCCACCCCCACCCCGGGAGCTGTGTGAACAAAGAAGAGAAAGGGAAATTTCTCCCAGCAGCCTCAGAAGCAGCGGATTAAAGCTTCACAATCAACTTGATGTACCCTTCATCTGTGGAATACCTGAATAGACAGACAACGAATCATCCCAAATTGAGGAAGTGGACTTTGGGAGCAAAGATATATTATTTTTTTCCACTTTTTCTCTTTTTGTGAGTGTGTATGTGTATGCTTCTGTGTGAGATTTTCTCTGTATAGTTTCTCTTTCACCATTTGTCCTACGGTTCTGTCTGTCCGTTTTTTTTCTTTTTTCTATTTACTTTTTAAAGTTTTTTTCTTAATTATTTTTTATTTTATTTTATTTTATCTTCTTTCTTTCTTTCTTTCTTTCTTTCTTTCTTTCTTTCTTTCTTTCTTTCCTTCTTTCTTTCTTTCTCTTTTTTCTCTCTTTTATTCTGAGCTGTGTGGATGCAAGGCTCTTGGTGCTCCAGCCAGGAATCAGTGCTGTGCCTCTGAGGTGGGAGAGCCAACTTCAGGACACTGGTCCACAAGAGACCTCCCAGCTCCACGTAATATCAAACAATGGCAAAAATCTCCCAGAGATCTCCATCTCAACACCAAGACCCAGCTTCACTCAATGACCAGCAAGCTACAATGCTGTACACCCTATGCCAAACAACTAGCAAGACAAGAACACAGCCCCATTCATTAGCAGAGAGGCTGCCTAAAATCATAATAAGGCCACAGAAACCCCAAAACAAACCACCAGACGTGGACCTGCCCACAAGAAAGACAAGATCCAGCCTCATCCACCAGAATACAGGCACTAGTCCCCTCCACCAGGAAGCCTACACAACCCACTGAACCAAATTTAGCCACTGGGGAAAGACACCAAAAACAACAGGAACTACAAACCTGCAGCCTGCAAAAAGGAGACCCCAAATACAGTAAGTTAAGCAAAATGAGAAGACAGAAAAACACACAGCAGATGAAGGAGCAAGGTGAAAACCCAACAGACCTAAAAAATGAAGAGGAAATAGGCAGTCTACCTGAAAAAGAATTCAGAATAATGATAGTAAAAGTGATCCAAAATCTTGGAAATAGAATAGAGAAAATTCAAGAAACATTTAACAAGGACCTAGAAGAACTAAAGAGCAAACAAACAATGATGAACAACACAATAAATGAAATTAAAAATTCTCTAGAATGGATCAATAGCAGAATAACTGAGGCAGAAGAACAGATAAGTGACCTGGAAGATAAAATAGTGGAAATAACTACTGCATAGCAGAGTAAAGAAAAAAGAATGAAAAGAACTGTGGACAGTCTCAGAGACCTCCGGGACAACATTAAAAACACCAACATTCAAATTATACGGATCCCAGAAGAAGAAGAGAAAAAGAAAGGGACTGAGAAAATATTTGAAGAGATTATAGTTGAAAACTTCCCTAATATGGGAAAGGAAATAGTTAATCAAGTCCAGGAAGCACAGAGAGTCCCATACAGGGTAAATCCAAGGAAAAACATGCCAAGACACATATTAATCAAACTATCAAAAATTAAATACAAAGAAAACATATTAAAAGCAGCAAGGGAAAAACAACAAATAACACACAAGGGAATTCCCATAAGGTTAACAGCTGATCTTTCAGCAGAAATTCTGCAACCCAGAAGGGAGTGACAGGACATATTTAAAGTGATGAAGGAAAAAACCTACAACCAAGATTACTCTACCCAGCAAGGATCTCATTCAGATTTGATGGAGAAATTAAAACCTTTACAGACAAGCAAAAGCTGAAAGAGTTCAGCACCACCAAACCAGCTTTAAAACAAATGCTAAAGGAACTTCACTAGGCAGGAAACACAAGAGAAGGAAAATATCTACAATAACAAACCCAAAACACTTAAGAAAATGGGAATAAGCACATACATATCGATAATTACCTTAAATGTAAATGGATTAAATGATCCCACCAAAAGACACAGACTGGCTGAATGGATACAGAAACAAGACACGTATATATGCTGTCTACAAGAGACCCACTTCAGACCTAGGGACACATACAGACTGAAAGTGAGGGGATGGAAAAAGATATTCCATGCAAATGGAAATCAAAAGAAAGGTGGAGTAGCAATTCTCATATCAGACAAAATAGACTTTAAAATAAAGACTATTAGAAGAGCCAATGAAGGACACTACATAATCATCAAGGGATCAATGAAAGAAGAAGATATAATAATTGTAAATATTTATGCACCCAACATAGGAGCACCTCAATACATAAGGCAAATACTAACAGCCATAAAAGGGGAAATCAACAGTAACACAATCATAGTAGGGGAATTTAACACCCCACTCTCACCAATGTACAGATCATCCAAAATGAAAATAAATAAGGAAACACAAGCTTTAAATGATACATTAAACAAGATGGAGTTAATTGATATATATAGGACATTTCATCCCAAAACAACAGAATACACATTCTTCTCAAGTGCTCATGGAACATTCTCCAGGACAGATCATATCTTGGGTCACTAATCAATTTAAGAAAATTGAAATCATATCAAGTATCTTTTCCGACCACAACGCTATGAGACTAGATATCAATTACAGGAAAAGATCTGTAAAAAATACAAACACATGGAGGCTAAACAATACACTACTTAATAACGAAGTGATCACTGAAGAAGTCAAAGAGGAAATAAAAAAATACCTAGAAACAAATGACAATGGAGACATGATGACCCAAAACCTGTGGGATGCAGCAAAAGCAGTTCTAAGAAGGGAATTTTATAGCAATACAATCCTACCTTAAGAAACAGGAAACATCTCAATAAACAAACTAACCTTGCACCTAAAGCAATTAGAGAAAGAAGAACAAAAAGACCCCAAAGTTAGCAGAAGGAAAGAAATCATAAAGATCAGATCAGAAATTAATGAAAAAGAAATGAAGGAAATGATAGGAAAGATCAATGAAACTAAAAGCTTGTTCTTTGAGAAGATAAACAAAATTGATAAACCATTAGCCAGACTCATCAAGAAAAAAAGGAAGAAGACTCAAATCAATAGAATTAGAAATGAAAAAGGAGAAGTAACAACTGACACTGCAGAAATACAAAGGATCATGAAAGATTACTACAAGTAACTCTATGCCAATAAAATGGACAACCTGGAAGAAATGGACAAATTCTTAGAAATGCACAACCTGCCGAGACTGAACCAGGAAGAAATACAAAATATGAACAGACCAATCACAAGCACTGAAATTGAAACTTTGATTAAAAATCTTCCAACAGGGCTTCCCTGGTGGCGCAGTGGTTGAGAGTCCGCCTGCCGATTCAGGGGACATGGGTTCGTGCCCCGGTCGGGGAAGATCCCACATGCCGCAGAGCAGCTGGGCCCATGAGCCATGGCCATTGAGCCTGCACGTCCAGAGCCTGTGCTCTGCAACGGGAGAGGCCACAACAGTGAGAGGCCCGGGTACCCCCCCCCCCAAAAAAGAGTCATGTACCAAAATGTTCACTGCAGCTCTATTTACAATAGCCAGGACATGGAAGCAACCGAAGTGTCCATCAACAGATGAATGGATAAAGAAGATGTGGCACATATATACAATGGAATATTACTCAGCCATAAAAAGAAATGAAATTGAGCTATTTGTAGTGAGGTGGATGGACCTAGACTCTGCCATACAGAGTGAAGTAAGTCAGAAAGAGAAAAACAAATACAATATGTTAACACATATATATGGAATCTAAGGGAAAAAAAAAAAGGTCATGAAGAACCTGGGGCAAGATGGGAATAAAGACACAGACCTACTAGAGAATGGACTTGAGGATATGGGGAGGGGGAAGGGTAAGCTGTGAAAAAGAGAGAGCATGCACATATGTACACTACCAAATGTAAAATAGATAGCTAGTGGGAAGCAGCCGCATAGCATAAGGAGATCAGCTCGGTGCTTTGTGACCACCTAGAGGGGTGGGATAGGGAGGGTGGGAGGGAGGGAGATGCAAGAGGGAAGACATATGGGAACATATGTATATGTATAACTGATTCACTTTGTTATAAAGCAGAAACTAACACACATTTTAAAGCAATTATACTCCAATAAAGATGTTAAAAAAAAAAAGATGTGGTACATATATACAACGGAATACTACTCAGCCATAAAAAAAAGAATGAAATAATGCCATTTGCAGCAACACGGATGCAACAAGATATTATCATACAAAGTGAAGGAAGTCAGAAAGACAAAGACAAATACCATATGATATCACTTATATGTGGAATCTGAAATATGACACAGGGACTTCCCTGGTGGCGCAGTGGTTATGAAACCACCTGCCAGCGCAGGGAACATGGGTTTGAGCCCTTGTCCAGAAAGATCCCACATGCCATGGAGCAACTAAGCCCGTGGGCCACAACTACTGAGCCTGCGCTCTAGTGCCTGCAAGCCACAACTACTGAAGCCCGCATGCCTAGAGCCCATGCTCCGCAACAAGAGAAGCCACTGCAATGAGAAGCCCGCACACTGCAACAAAGAGTAGCCCTCACTCACTGCAACTGGAGAAAGCCCACACGCAACAACAAAGACCCAACGCAGCCAAAAATAAATAAATTTATTTTTTAAATAATAATAATAAAATATGACACAAATGTACCTATCTATGAAACAGAAACAAAATCAGGGACATAGAGAATAGACTGGTGGTTGCGAAGGAGGAGGGGGTTTGGAGAGAGTAGGAGTGGGAGTTTGGTATTAGCAGATGCAAACTGGTATATATAGAATGGATAAAGAACAAGGTCCTACTGTGTAGCACAGGGAACTATATTCAATATCCTGTGATAAACCATCATGGAAGAGAATATGAAAAAGAATATATATATATATATATATATATATATATAACTGAGTCTCTTTGCTGTACAGTAGTAATTAACACAACACTGTAATTCAAATATACTTCAATAAAAAATAAATTTAAAAAAATTCTCTCACTCTGTTCATCCACTCTTCTCCCGAGTTCTTTGAACATCTTTACAATGATTACCTTGAGCTCTTTATCCAGTAGATTGCTTATCTCCACATCACTTAGTTCTTCTGGCGTTTTATCTTGTTCCTTCATTTGGAATTTATTTCTGTCTCATAATTTTGCCTAATTTGCTATTCTTGTCTCCATGTGTTTGGAAACATTTCCCAACCTTAGAGAAGTGGCCTTTTGCAGGAGACGTCCTATGCATCCCAGCAGCACACTCCTCTAGTCGGCAGAGCTATATGCTCTAGTGGTGCCTCTTTGCAGGCTGTGTGAGCCCTTCTGTTGTGGTAGGCTAACTACTATGGGTAGTCTGGTAGGTGTCGCTGGTGCATGGTCTGGTTGGTTGCCAGGCCCTACTTTGTGCAGAGGTTGCTGCCTGCTGGTGGGTGGGGCTGAGTCACAAGGCGACTGTCTATGCAGCCCCAAGGGTTACCAGGGCTAGTGCTGATCCACCAGTGAATGAAACTGGGTCCCAGGGAGGGCGGCTATGGGCCTGAGGGCCCTGGATCTAATGTTGGCCGGCTGGTCGGCAGTGCCCAATCCTGACACAGCTGGTTGTGGGGTCTGGGGTGTCCTACAGTTGGTGTTGACCCACTGGTCAGTGTGGCTGAGGGTTCCAAGGTGTCTTGGAGCTGGTATCAGCCTGTTCGTTGGTGTGCCTGGGGCCCTGGGGGGTCCTGGTGGTGATGTCAGCCTGCAGATGGGCAGAGTCAAGTGCCCAGGTCTCTGGCTACAGCGCTGTGGGTGTCCTAGAGTTGACCTACTGGTGGGCAAGCCTGGGTCCCAATGGCGAGCAGTGGAGCCCCAGAAGTCTGTGTCTAGTGCTGGTGAACTGGTGGGCAGGGCCAGATCCTGGGGCCTCTGGGGCAGCTGTGGGCTCAGACAGTCTTAAGGCAGCAGGCCTGCTGGTGGGTGGGGCTGTGACCCTGCCTGACTAGCTGCTTAGCCTGAGGTTTCCCAGTACATGTGCAAACAGGCTGGTGGGTAAGGCTGGGTCCATGTGCTAATAAGCTAGACAGAGGACTCCAACATGGCACTTGCCAGCATCCTCATGGTAGAACAACCTCCCCAAAATGGCTGCCTCTAGAGTCTGTGTCCCCAGGGGGGCAGTTGTCTCCTGCCTCTCCAGGAGGCTCTCCAAGATCAGCAGGTGGGTTGACCTAGTATCTTTTCAAATTACTGCCTCTGCCCTGGGTCCCTGACCATATGAGATTTTGTGTGTGCTCTTTAAGAGTAGATAATCTGTTTCCCAAAGCCCTCTGGCCTTCCAAGCCAAACATTCTGGGGCCTAGTCTTCATGGTGCAGGACCCCTGGGCTGGGACTCCTGATGTGGAGCTCAGACCCCTTGCTCCTTGGGGAGAACCTCTGCAATCATAATTATTCTCCCATTTGTGGGTCACCCACCCAGGGGTATGGGTCTTGACTATGCCACATCTCCATCCCTCCTACCTGTCTTGTTGTGGTTTCTTCTTCATGACTTTAGTTGTAGAAGATCTTTTCGCTAGCCTTCCACTTTTTCTCATCAGTGGTTGCTCTGTAAATAGTTGTAATTTTGGTGCACCTGTAGAAGGGGGTAAGCTCAGGGTCTTCTTACTGTGCCACCTTGGCCACTCCCAATTTTTGCACATTTATATTTTTAGAAGCTCTGAGTTCTGTTTGGGTATTTGGGCCTGCATGTGCCAGAAAGGTAACACAGATTGTTGGTGGCTGAGGAAATAATCCCTGGCTCCCACCTCCAAGAGTGGACACACAGCCTGACCCAAACTACCATGCACATAGGAACCTACACTTCCTCCCCTATTCACATTGTGTCACAATCATGCACACATATCCTGCACTGACAAGCAATTCCATCCCTCTATGGGCAGGATCACACCCCACCTGGAGGTTCACGTGGTCTGTGAGGAGATGAGGGTCATTGGGAGGGGCCTAGCAGGAGGAGTCCCAGCAGGAGACTCTTTGAAATTCTTAGACAGAGGGGTTGAGGGAACACAAGAGCACACCTCAGGCTCTCACAGAAATGGTGGGACTCCCATTCAGAGCTCTAGATAATTAAGCAGCCAAGTAATTTGTCAATATGAAGGATGTTTTTCTGGGATAATGCCCACCACTCAACAGATGGATAGGCCCCACCAGGTGGGAAGGACAGGCAGAGGGGTCAGGCTGTGGGCAGCTTTGGATTTCTAGCTTCTGTGTGAAAGACTGATTTTGCCTTTGTCAGGAAGTCATTCAACAAACTTATATTTAACACCAGATCCAAGATGACTAAAATCAGCCCCTGATCCCACTATAGCTACCATCCATAAAGCTGTTATTCCAAAATTAGGCATAAACATTTAATTTAAAATTAGATGTCATTTCTTTTCCAGAAAGTAGAGGAGTCTTGAAGGACTTCTGACCATGTGGGTAGGGGCAGAGTTTTCTGAGAAATGGACTGGGGACAAGAAAAATGTTTTAAAGGAAATATAATGTAGGAAGAAGACGTGAGAGGACTAGGGAGGGATATCCTCTGAAGCTCCACCCCATGCCCACTGCCCTCTCATGTGGAACAAGGGAACATGTTAGCTGAGAAAGCCACTACTTCAAGTTCTGGATGCCTGCTGTTTGGGGGTACCCACCTAAACTGCCCAGACCCCCGCTTAGTGCACCCATACCCCACCATATGCATTTTGTCTAGAGAAGTAGGGGGGTGGTTGGGAGGTGTAAGGGGGAAACATCAATAGAAACTTCTGCACCACTAGGCAGATAGGATCGCATATCAGTCAGTGAATCTCCAGCTGAAGACACTAGGAGACCAAAAACTCTGACTTCTTCCCCAAAGGGAACAAGGAACAATTCACTGCTAGAGACAGAAGGGCAGGATTCTGCCTTATGAATTGTGGAAACTGTGAGTACAGGTTCCACGTGTGCAGTCCCAAGGGGAGACTTTCTCCCTGACCCCAAACGGCAGTTAGGCTAGCTGATGCCTCAACAAAATTTTAATATGATGGGTCTCCCTGAAAATAGCAACTGAACATGGCCCCTACTCTTTACATCCTTAAACTTTCTCTTTCTGTATCTCTCCCTCCTAATTTTCATAAGGACAAAGGACAAGAAGCTGGAGCCACTCCACCCTTTACTCTACAGCCTGTTTGGACTAGCAAATTCCTAGCTAACATGGGCAGGGGAAGGAAGGAGGGAAGGCAGGAGAAATAAAAGGAAGTTCAGCTTTTTTGTCCCATGTAGAGCCTCCCTGATCCACCAGGGAACATCACCACCTCCAATAACCATTGCATACCCACTGTGTGCCAGTCACCTGCTAGGTCTCCAGAAGACACTGTTCCTGTTGTGGAAGGGCTCACATTCTGGTTGGTGAAGAAAATATGCAAATGAGTAGGAACCCTAAGTGTGGCTGGTGCTGAGAGAGAAATAGGTTCAGGGCACAGGTGGGGATTCCAAAAGAAACTCTGTCAACAGGTGGGGGCAGGAAGGAAGACTTCATTAAAAAGTGACTTTTGAGTGTTGCTAGGTAAATGTTGCTTCCCTAATCAAGGCAAGAGCAGGAACATAGGCACTGAAGGTGAAACACCCTGGTGCTGCTCTGGAAATGGCTGGAAAATAAGGGCTGAAGAGCCACTAGGGCAGGGAAAGAGAAAAAGACAGTAATGTGGGCAGATCTGCATATCATGAGAATTGACTTTCATGAGAATGGATTGAGACTTCAGCAGTAGACCTGGAGAGAGATGAGGAGGCCTGATTTAGACAGAGCGAGAGGTATCAGCAAACGAGCTCAGAAGGCCCTCCTGGTACCTTCTCCAACTGAGCTAGGAAGGAAGGAAGAGAAGGGAAAAGAAACCCAAAGTTCTTGGAGGCAGCAGTGGGGGGATAGATGTTGACAGGCACTCTTTCTTTTGCCACACTCTACCCAGCACATGCCTCCACCCATCTCTTACCTTGGGGGACAGTGACCATTGGGTTACTTCTCGAGATGTTCTCGGATGTTTGTCTTTACCTCCCCCCTTACCTTGGACATTTATGGTTTGCCAAAGCAGAAGGAACTTGCCTGCAGGCACTTTCCACAATAACCTTTGCTTCCCAAAGTTAAGCACCTGAGCTGTTTATGGTTTATGTTGAGGGGGGGGCTGGAGGATAGGAGAAGGAAGGAGAACCCCAAAGGGGGACATAGGACTGAGGGAGAGTGGGCAATCGTTTCTGTAATTTCCCTGAGCTGCAGTGCCCACACACTCAGCTGAGGAGCCTCAGAGGAGATGACTGTGAGGTCTGCTGCAGACTCCCAGTAGCACCAAGATTTCTATCGCCCAGGAGTGGCAGGGCCAAGGGTTTGGAAACAGGAGGATGTTTCTGCAAAATACACAGCCTGCCAAAGACAAGGGGTCTCCCCTGATCTTGGAGCTGCATTAGCTAGACCCTAGGCCTTGGTATTACAGGAAGGGCTAAGCCTCCCAAAACAAAGGTCGATTTCTTGCCTGCCTGTGGAATGGGAGCTGGGGGCTGAAAAGACTAGGTCAATGCAAATAAACAAAGTAATGCACTCTTTCTTGCACACACTCCTCTCCACTATCTGGGCAGATTCTGGGTCTCAGAGGTCTGAGAGACATGCTGCACATGACACAGATGGAGGAGGGGGGCGGTGTGTATCTTACCCATCAGACTAATAATGGCCACTCCTCTGTCCCCAGGATGCTGGCGGGCTGGATGCTAGGAAGGAGGTGGCTTTCCAAGCTTTCACTTAAAAAATTGCTTATAGGGATTTCCCTGGTGGTCCAGTGGCGAAGACTCCTGTGTTCCCAGTGCGGGGCAGGGAATCCTGGTTTCGATCCCTAGTCAGGGAACTAGATTCCACATGCCACGACTGAGTTCGCATGCCCCAGCTAAAGACCCTCACATGCCGCAACTGAAAGATCCCCATGCCGCAACTAAGACCCGGTGCAGCCAAATAAATAAATATTTTTTTAAAATGTTTATAGGACATGCAAAAATACTAAACACAAGAGGGAGAAGGCCACTGCTCTGGCCTGGGACAACCGCAACTGCTGAGGCGGTGTCGGACCACGGAGAGCCGCGCCTGCGCACTACAGACTCCGAAGCCAGGGCGACCTCAGGGAGGTGGGCGGGGCTGCCCGGGCATCCGGGTCCCTCACCCCGCCCCGCTGCATGAATGAGAGGCCTGGCGCCCGCCCCTCCCCCTCCGGGCCCGCCCCTCGCCGGGGCGCCGCGGGCAGGCTGCCGCTGCCACCTCAGCCGCGCTCGGTGCCGACTGACGCCCGCCGCTCACCGCCCGGAGCTGACGGTCCCACCACGCTCGCCGCCGCCGCTGCCGGCACGACAGAGTAAGTGAGCAAGCGAGGGCCGTCGCCCCGGGTTTGGGGCTTAACGGACTGGGCAGGTCCGGGTTCGGGGTGCTGAGGACACCGTGGGGCCCGCGCCAGCCTCCCCCACTCACACTCCCGGCGCCTCTGCCGGGAGCTGGGAGGGATGGGACAGCGGCCCCAGGCCGGGAGGGGTGCGCAGGAGGGTCCACCCCGAGCCGGAGGGTGAGTCCCGCACAAAGGGAGGCGCGGGGCTGTCACCGGGAGGTCACAGAGGGAATGTTCGCGGAGCCCAGAGCGCTCCGCTAACCCGTGCCGGGTGTCGGGTCCCCGGGCGTGGGAGGCGGCTGGGATGAGCAGAGAGGCAAGGACGAGGATGGCGAGGACGTCTGCCTCCCTGTTGGCGATGGGAATGCGCCTTGGGGGGCGCGGCGTGGCAGTGTTTTCCTGGTCCCCGTCTGCTCCTCCCCTTTCTTTGTGGCGTCTGTCCTGTGCCCGTTTGTCACTGTGTGTAAGCTATGGTCGGGGGTGAGACCTATCGCCTCGGCTTACTCGTTAATGAAAGTCAGGAGCTGGCCTCATATCTGTGAGTGGGGAGCGTGTGTGCTTCCACAGGCCGGAGAATTAAGGAGCCTCTTTTGTTTCCGGAGACCTAATGGTGTGTGTGCCCCCTCTGAAATGAGAGAATCGGAGGTCATTTAAAGGGGTATGAGGAAAAGAGACATATTACTTCATCAGATCTTCACCCAGTTCTGCCTCTGACATTCTTTCAAACAGCATTTCTTTGTTTCTTTCTGTAAAACCAGTGGGTTTTGTTAATTGAAAATATATGTCTATATCCTCAATATATCTGTATATCCAGAACACTTGGTTTTTGGGGTTTAGTTAATGGTCATATACTCTTATGTATGTACATGAGAATACTCTAGTACATATAGAACACTGCTTTTTAGTTAATAGGTAATATGTCTGTATATTGATATACACATATACAGAAATACTCCGGTATCTCTAGGACACTGTTTTCTCAGCTCCTCAGTACAGGCAGATTTTGTTTCCTCCTGCCTCCCTGTGTAATAAGAAGGTGGTCCAGCAGGTTCTTTCCACCTCCTTGCTTTTTTTCCCCTTAATGCTTTGGCAAAGGGCTTTATAGCATATTACCCTGGCATGCGCCCTTGCTTTGATCTGAATTTTCCCTGTGTTCTGTTGTCTGGTTGTGCAGCCCAGCTCAATGGCTCCTCTTACAGGACTGCTGGAAAACAGATCACCTTTTATCGTCGTCATCCCCAGAGAGAGGAGGAAGCTCTGCAGGTTCCCACAGACTTTGGCTCTGTGGGACTGACTGCCTGACTTTGTTGTCTTGGTGAAGTTGTGAGGAGTCACAGTTGATGTGGACCAATCAAAAAGAAGCAACTGTAATAGCACCAGCTATTCCTTGCTGTTTCTCTTGGACCTTTTTCTCTTTTAAACCAGATTTTATAAGTTTTAGAAGACAGTTGCATTTTCAGTTTCTTTTTTACACATAATTTTGCAAAGTGACAGGAAATTAGCTAAACTCTGTTACTATAAGAAACATACTTCCAGGGCTTCCCTGATGGCGCAGTGGTTGAGAGTCCACCTGCCAATGCAGGGGACACGGGTTCCTGCCCCGGTCCGGGAAGATCCCACATGCCGTGTAGCGGCTGGGCCCGTGAGCCATGGCCGCTGAGCCTGCGCATCCGGAGCCTGTGCTCCGCAACGGGAGAGGCCACAACAGTGAGAGGCCTGCGTACCGCAAAAAAAAAAAAAAAGAAACATACTTCCAAAATATATTTTTCTTATGATCTTTTGATTCAAAATAGCAACGGTAAAAAAAAATTAAGGGGAGCTTATTAGAGAATATGAATAGTTGAATTGACTCAGTTTTAAGATTCTCTTTAAGATTATTTTTTAATCACGTATATTTTAATTCCTGGTAGTTTTCAGTGCAAAATGAAAGCTAAACTAAGCAGTCTTCCATAGCATCTGTTTATGTATATTCCATCTGTTAAAAACATTTGCTTTTAATTTGAAGGGGAAATTTTCCATTTGGTTGGAACGGGATCCATTATTCTTGGTAAAAATCTTACCTTATGTTAACATGATCAAATTCTTTTTTTGTAAAAGTAAAAATTAATAAAAGTTGATTTTTCAATTTGGAGAAGTTTTGGTTTTATGATGTAAGATTTAAGTAAAAATTTTATGTAAATGAATTTAACTCAAAATAAGCTAACTTAAAAATGAGGGCTTCATTAACTACATTAAGTAGTGTCACTAATATTGAAGCAACCCCAATAACTTATGAACTGCCTGCATAAGTTTTTGGTTTTCTTTTTTTTTCTTAGAAATCCCCTTAAAACAAATCATAAGGGGAAGTCGTAGATAAACAGAGTAGTGTAACTGGAATTATCACTGAAATAGGCTTGCATAGTGCCACAGTATTGTGGAACTTTAATTTTTCAAGAGCGACTTAGCTATTGTTTGTATCAACAAAGGAAACTAAAAACATCCTGGCCTTGTTGTTCAGCATTCTGTTAATCAAAATCTTTACCAACCCATAGTTTAGCATTTTTGTAGTATGATGATTGAAAAAAAATTCCAAAGTAATATCTATATTGTCAAAATAGGTTACATTATTTTAAATGCTGTTTTAGTAATAAATATAATCGTTATATTCATTAGAAATATTAATATTGTTATGTTAGTGATTGTAATAGTATATATGATGACACTTTGTTACTAAACTGGGATACATTATCCTCCCAGCATTTTCTATCAGTAATTGTTTTCCGGGAATTCCCTTGATGGTCCAATGGTTAGGACTCCGCACTTGCACTGCAGGAGGCACAGTTTCAATCCCTGGTTGGAGAACTAAGATCCTGCATGCAGCATGGCCAAAAAATAATAATAATAATAATAATGTTTTCTGTTTCAAATGGCAGTTTATTCTAAAATCAGTAATAAAGTAACGTCATTATAATGTATTAGCAGTTTAAACTATATGAAATTGCCATTTTTTAGATTGGGGAGTAGTCAAAAATCAGTGGTTTCATATGGTTCAATCACTTTGAACTCTTAGCAGTTCTTTCTGGTATTTACCTTTATATTTATTTCATTTTTAATGTTTAAACTGCTATTCCTTGATTTTCCATCTTTGGATATTATCTATGGAGTTTTATTTTGGAAGTTGAGGACTTAGTTGTCCCACACAACCATCCTTCCATCCCCCACTCTTATCTATACTTTACAGTTTCCAGTCAAGTCAGTATTCAGTATTTATATGACTGTGACAATGTACCTATAATTCACAGATGAGCCATGTAGGATACGTATTACGTTTTCTTTCTTGTAAAACTTTTTTTTTTTTTTTGCGGTAAGCGGGCCTTTCACTGCTGTGGCCTCTCCCGCTGCGGAGCACAGGCTCCCGGACGCGCAGGCTCAGCGGCCATGGCTCACGGGCCCAGCCACTCTGCGGCACGTGGGATCTTCCCGGACCGGGGCACCAACCCGTGTCCCCTGCATCGGCAGGCAGACTCTCAACTACTGCGCCACCAGGGAAGCCCTCTTGTACAACTTTTGTTTCTACTGAGTTAAACAACTGCCACTTTTGTTCGTTTTTCATTTGCCTAGTTTTCCTTTTACCAGTCACAAAGTTATCCTCAAATTCTATGACAGAACCTATCGTCTTTCAATATTTTCAGGTAATCTGTTTCATTTCTTTTTCCTAGCTGTTATATAGGACTTCCCTTTTTATCATCTTGTGAATTCTCTTTGCTTTCCTCCTATGTTGGATCCTTGATTTCCTGGATCCTGTGTCTTCCTAATTCTTTAGTAGCTTCCTGAGAAAGGGCATCTACAAACTCTGAAATTCATTCCTGAATTCAGAAGTTGCATATGTGAAAATGTCCTCATTTTACCGTCACACTTGAATGGTCGTTTCGCTGGATATTGAACTCTAGATCGAAAATTATTGTCCCTCTTTTGAAGGCTTCTAGTATTACTATTAAGACGTGCAATGCCATTCTAATCCCCATTTCCCTTTTTCCTCCCACTCTGGAAGACTTTAGGATCTTCTGTTTATCCCTGGTGTTCTGACATTTCACGGTGTTCCTCGAAACATCTTTTTCTTTCCTTTTGCTCGTAAGGGCAGATAATATTTTCTCCAAATACCTATATATATGTACACACAGACATACACACCATCTCACCCAATATGCTATTCATTATTGTGTTGACATGCCTCCATCAAGAGATGTGGTCTTTGTTTCCTCTCCTTGAACCTGTGCAGGCATAAATGCTCCCCAGGATGTTTTGGGTCTTGAGCCAACATCATGGTTTAGGAGTACAGTTGGATGATCAAAAGCAACCACCTTTAATTTTTGCTTTTTACTTTTAAATGGAATCATCAGTTTACTTTTAACTGGAAATATCAGTTAACACCAGAGAAAGTTTCTTCCAGCACTGAAATATAATCACCTCTGGAATCTACACAGCCATCAGTTACATTTTTTAAAAATCTACTTTAGGAAGTGACAGAACCATTTATGACCAAAAAGAAACAATCTATAAGCTTCATGGTTAAATATGTCATGACTAAAGACAAATACATTATTGGCAAGAATTTCTGTGATAAGAAGATGGAGGCAAATGGAGTTACATAGACCATGGCTTATTTGGACATTGTCAGTGACTTAGTGTTTATCTCATGGATACACATTTTTTAATATTTTTTTACCCATGAATTTTTTTCTATTTACAGCTGCTTTATTCCTCATCTAGCTTTCCCATAGGTGCACATAAGTGGTTGAATATTTCTAGAGAACTTCAGATTCATGAGCAAAAATCTGTAGTAGACTCTCATCACTGCCCCAAAAAACTACCAGATTCTTAATAAGATTTTTTTGCCTATAATTATTTAATGTCTCCCCAGTCTTTACACTCATGAGCAGCCGACCCCTCCCCATCCCGGTAAGCAGGCCGCATACTTCACTGAGGGTTTAGAAGTTATCAGACAGATACCCCTCATCCTCCCTTCACCAAATCTATAAATCCACCTTCCTTAGGATCCCTGTTTCCTTGCTGTCAGAAGCCAACTTGCCTCCCCACCATATTCCACCTCATAGCTAGTCAAGAACTTGACTTCTGCATTTGTGCCCTCTATCACATCCTCAACAACTTTCCAGGGCACCACCCATGTCAGCATACATACATGCTCTGATATTTCCCATCTTCAAAAACAGAACAAAAAATTACAACAAAACAACTTTCCCCTGACCTTATATCCATCCCCTTCTGTTTACCTTCATGGTTAATTGTTTCAAAAGAATAGTCTACATTTCCTCCCTATCTCTTCTGTACTATGTATCACTGTCTGAAATTCTGTTGTTGACTGAATATTTTTGCCTCTTGCCTACGCCCCACACTGGAAAGTCGGCTCCAGGAAAGCAGGGAACTCATCTATCCTGTTTACCACTATGTTCCTAGGACAGCAGTTGACACAAGTACCTACTCAATATATGGGCAAAAAAGGCATAACTGACATTTTTAACCTGGTAGAATAGCTCTTTTTAAAAATTTCTAACAAGAAAATCAATTTTCATTTATTTTTTAAATTATTCTCTACTTTTTGCTACACTTGAAAACTGAAAAATTAAAAGACTGTATTAATGATTGAATTTTACCTATGTTACATTACATTTCATTCTTTCACAAGTATAATTAACATTGGCAGTCTTGCACCTAGATTCTGCAGTCAGACTGATTGGAGTTGAATTCTAGCTCTTTCACTTTTTGCCATGTGACCTTCGGCAGGTTTCCTAACCTGTTTCCTCATCTGCAAGGTAGAAATAAGAATAGCACCCACCTCATATGTTGGTTTTGTGTGTCAAATTAGATAACGTGTAAAATGCTAAACTCAGTACTTGGCATGGCGGTTAATGCAACGAAAAATAATTATAGTTATTGTTTGTATATGCTTCTCTGGTTTCTAATATTTGATCTGACTTGGTCACTGTAATATTTTTGTTTGAAGTACTTATATCTCCTAGAGTATATTGGCTATGAATGTGACTCTCCTGTTTTTAGTTTTGTGGGCTTTTTCTGATTCCTTGCCTCTCTATTCCCCAGATTACCCCACATGACAGATGATCTGCAGTTGACAGATGAGCACCCTATAGCACTTCCCAGCAATTTGGTCATTTGAGAAATCATTTTGGTCACTTGATAAAATATTTTTATTTCAAGCCAAGTTCTGTTCTTTGTTTATTTGGCCTGCCCAGAGGTAAGGCTCCTTCCACGTGTTAATTCATGTTATTCCTCATTAAGTTTTCTTATTTCTGGAAATGGAACTTTTAAAACACCCAGTATGTCATCAACAGATTTTTTTAAAGTAGCCATAAGATACTGTTCTTTTCACTTACTAGCTAGCTGGGAAGATAAATATATGTAGCAATACAAAATCCACTCTAAGGGCCACATTGAGAGATAAAGACAGGCTCTGTAGAAGTTCAAAGTAGGGAGAGTTATGTCCAGCCAGCCTTAAGGGATTCTTAAAAGTTTTCTGCATGTTAAATTATCTATACCCCTTATTATCTGTCTTGATTTTTAATTTTAGAAATTGTTTCTTAAAGTAATTGACTTAGCAGTTACTCTGCCCCTTTCTTTTCTTATCTGGGTAGGCAGTGGAGACTCCTCCAATTATCTGAGCATTTCAAACATCAGAGTGTAGTGTTGGGTAAATTTAGGATTCAAAAAGAATGCCAGATGGTTTGAAAAGAATTGTGAGCACTCCAACTAGTGCAGTCCGTTGAAAGCCAGCTGGCTGAGCCTTGTCTGCTGTGGAGGTGGGAATCAGACGCTTTCTTCAACGCCAGCTGGCCTAGGAACAACTGATCAGTGGCCTTACTTTTGGTTGGCCATGCCTGGGAAAGCCAGCCTGGGCCCTGCACCCGACGTAAGGACAGTATGACACCAGACAGTTGCTCTGCACCTCCATGGTGCTTGAGTTGGAACAAGCCTGAATGGCAAGGAAAGGAAGCTACTTTTTAGATAGCATTACAAGTGAACCTCATGTTAAGTTGTGATTTTGCTCTGAAAAAGTGTAATGAAACTTGAATTTTTATGGATTCAATGCTGTTAGGTGTATTAGTGTTGCTTACTACTATAGTAACTATAGTGAATGTTTTTATATTATAAATAACTTCCAGTTTACCTGCTTTCAGTTGTTCTTGTTTTCATTTATTGACTTTTCTTGAAGTGAGGTTTCCCTCTTCTTTTCATTTTCTTCTTCTTCTAAAGTTTTAGTCATTTGGATTAGTACAAATTTTCATCTTGTCGTAAAGCTTGGTCCTATAAACCATAGGCTTCTGTAGAACATTAATTATGTGTGTTGTCTTAAAATCTGTGTCTCGGGCTTCCCTGGTGGCGCAGTGGTTGAGTCCGCCTGCCGATGCAGGGCACACGGGTTCGTGCCCCGGTCAGGGAAGATCCCACGTGCCGCGGAGCGGCTGGGCCCGTGAGCCATGGCTGCTGAGCCTGCGTGTCCGGAGCCTGTGCTCCGCAACGGGAGAGGCCACAGCAGTGAGAGGCCCGCGTACCGCAAAAAAAAAAAAAAAAAAAAAAAAAATCTGTGTCTCATTTTGTCTGTTATTTATGTTTTCCTAATTAGACGGGTGTTTGTATCAGATACAGTTCTTCTTTAGGAAACTTAATGTCATAATGTTTAACTGAGAACAAAAGAAGTACAAATATGGCACTGCAAGTATAATGAGCATTCAGTTCATTTGATGACAGTGTTAATAACTTCACCAACAGTCTATCAGTATGCTTTATGTTATCTTAAAATATTTTTTTATTTGGAGATGGAATGGTGCTGCAATACTTGTATGTTAACTTCATCTAGGCAAACCAAAAAATTATAAATTACCTGTGTCTCTTTATTGTTCTCTCCCAATTCTGAGCATGAAAAATTTTGCTCAGTGGTATAAACTTGAAATATCCAAATAGGCTCTTCATCTTGGACTAAAAGAAAGAGTTTGGCAAATAATGAAACACTGAAGTATGAGCTAATATAGTTTATGGAAAATTGGTGGGAAGGTAAATCAAAGGTGTTGGCTTTCATTCTTTTCCTTTAGTGCAAAAGAAATTGCAAAACTTCCTCAGAGATATGTTGGAAATCTCATGCCTTGCTATAATTAAATAAAAATTTTTACTTAAACTTATTGATTGTCCCTGTAAACAGTCCAGAGGAAATTTTGTGGTAGTGAGAAAGATTTTTTTTGTATCATAGAAGAGTGTATCAATAGCCAGGGGAAATATTGTACCCAGAAAATCATCTTTCACATTAGCTAACCTATAGTAAAAACCTTTTATGTTAGTATCTTTAAATGTACTGCTTATTTACTCCTTACAGCAACCCTCAAAGGGTTATTTATGGATGATAAAACAAATGGTCAAAGAAGTAACCTGTTCAGGTTCACAAGGTCAGGAGCCAGGTTTAGAACCCAGGCCCTCATTCTCCAACCCACCAAGTGTCTCAGTTGATATTGTCAACTTTCACAAGCTTTTTTTTTTTTTTTTTTACATCTTTATTGGAGTATAATTGCTTTACAATGGTGTGCTAGTTTCTGCTTTATAACAAAGTGAATCAGTTATACATATACATATGTTCCCATATCTCTTCCCTCTTGTGTCTCCCTCCCTCCCACCCTCCCTATCCCACCCCTCTAGGTGGTCACAAAGCACCGAGCTGATCTCCCCATGCTATGCAGCTGCTTCCCACTAGCTATCTATTTTACGTTTGGTAATGTGTATATGTCCATGCCTTACTATTCATATGCTATCCTGCAATGGCACTTTTGGATGACTTTTTTTTTTTAGTCCGCACCAAGCAGCTTATGGGATCTTAGTTCCCCGACCAGGATTGAACCTGGGCCACAGCAGTGAAAGCGCCGAGTCCACTGGACTGCCAGGGAGTTCCCTGGAACACTATTGATAAAGGAAATTGAGACCTTTGCAGAAAATGGCTAGAGAATAAGGAGAGATTTGGGGAGCATATATATTTTTTATTTCTTCTGATATTCTTGAAGTAATTAACCATTGCTGAACTACTGCAGTAAATAAAAGTGAGGTAAATAAAAATGACTTGTTAGAATGGGGCAAAGGGGCTGCGTAGTTTTCTAGCATTGCTGTAACAAATTACCACATAATTGATGGCCTGAAACAGTAGAAATTTATTCTCTCACAGTTCTGGAGGCCAGAAGTCTGAAATCAGAGTGTCAGCAGAGCTGCTGCGCTCCCTCCAAAAACTAGGAGACAATCCTTCCTTGCTCCTTCCAGCTTTTGGTGGCTCCACACATTCCTTGGCTTTTGGCTGTATAACTACAATCTCTGCTTCCATGTTCACATGGTCTTCTCTTCTTTCTCTCTCTTATAAAGACACTGTCATTGGGTTTAGGGTCCACCTGGATAATCCAAAGCTCACAGCACTCAGTTCAAAATGCAGCTGTGAATTCTGTTTTCTGTGTTTTAGTTTTCTCTATTTCAGTTCACTACCACCATCTATTTAGAACTTCAGAATTATATAAAAGCATGACACAGTTCTGAGGAGAGGAAACAGTTGCATTCCTAAAAGTTTTTTTTAATGTATCCTGTAAAACTGCTTGTTCTTTGCTATGGGTTTTCAGTAGTATAAGCTACCTCAGGAATAAAACTTTATATTTCATAGCTGTCTGACTGTCTTAATCTGTTCTGGCTGCTATAACAAAATACCATAGCCTGGGTATCTTACAAACAGAAATTTCTCATAGTTCTGGAGGCTGGGAAATCCAAGATCAGGGTGGCAGCAGGTTCAGTGTCTGGGGAGGGCCGACTTGCTGGTGCATAGCCGGTACTTCTCACTGTCTTTTGCTATGTCCCCCCATGGTGGAAGGGGTGAAGAAGCCATCTGGGGTCCATTTTTTTTTTTTTTTTTTGCGGTACGCAGGCCTCTCACTGCTGTGGCCTCTCCCGTTGCGGAGCACAGGCTCCGGACGCACAGGCTCAGCGGCCAAGGCCCACGGGCCCAGCCGCTCCGCGGCACGTGGGATCCTCCCAGACCGGGGCACAAACCCGTGTCCCCTGCATCGGAAGGTGGACTCTCAACCACTGCGCCACCAGGGAAGCCCTGGGGTCCTTTTTACTGGGGCCACTTGTATAAGGGTACTAATCCCATTCATGAGGGCGACACCCTCATCACTTAATCACTTAGATACCATCACATTGGGGATTTGGTTTCAGTATGTGAATTTGGGGAGGACGTGTCATATAGCACAGTCGATAGCACTAACCATATAAAAAGGGAAAATTTATGTTTTCCATATAACTAATTCGATTTCTAAATAAGCAACTGCCACATAAATTTTTTTCATTGATCCATTTATTTTCTACCCAAGATTAATATTACTTAATAGATTTACCTGTACTGTTTTTCAGGGTTCTCTGCTAGTGAGATTCTTCTTTTTAATTTTTTTTTTATTATAAGAAATTGTAAATACACTCAAAAGTAGAAAAATAGTACAACATACGCCCATATGCCCATCACTCAGATTCTACTGTTATCAAGATTTTGCCACATTTGTTTCATTTATCCTTTTTTCTTTTACCTTCTTTGCTGAGGTATTTTAAAGCAAATCCGAGACATTTTTGTACGTGTTTCCTGACATACTTCTATATGCATCTTTTAAAAATAAGAATGTTGTCTTACAGAACCAAAATGCTATTCTCATACCTAATAAAATTAACACTTACTCCTTGGTATCATCTAATAACTAGACCCTATTCACATTTGCCCAGTTGTCTCAAGGATATCTTTTTCAGAGATGGCTTGTTCACACCAGGATTCAAAGTCCACAGATCACATTTGGTCATTTTGTCTCTCATGCCTATTTTGATCTAGGGTAGTTCCTTCTACCTCCCTCTCTCTCCACTTTTTTTGTGTGTCGTGGACTATTTACAGGAACCAGGTCAGTTGTCCTGTGGAACTTCTCGCATTTGGGATTTGTTCACTTAAATCGCAGTGTCAGTTTGTTGCTCTGTTCCCTGTATTTCCTACAAATGGAAGTTAGCTCTAGAGGCTTGATTAAAACAGATTGAAGTTTTTTGGCAAGAAATGCTTAGGAGATGCTTAATGTTGCATCACATCCAAAGGCCTGCTGTGTCTGGCTACCCTACTTCTAGTGATGCTAAAAGACCCCATTGATGATCATGTCAGCGTTCTTTGTGGCAAAATGGTGATTTTCTAATCCTGTCCTCTCTTCCACATTTATTAGCAGTTCTGTAAAGAAGACCTTTATCTTATCAACTAAGACTGTTTGGGGTTACTCTGAAATACATTTTGTATGAGAGACTGCCAAGTAATCTTACACTGTTATGCTCTTGATAAAAGATAATGAGTTTGAATCAGAATAAAAGGAATTGTGTTAATCTTTTGTTTTAGTGAGTGTTACAATGAAATTGAGTACTGTAGTAAAATATGAATGATTGTTTTCCTTTTACAATTGAGAATGTACACTCTAATTGCTCTGAAAGTTAAAGGTAGAGGTAAATGAAAGTCTTTTATAAATTAGAATCAGCAGTGGAGAGGAAAGAGTACTAACTAGAATTTAAAAATTGGAAGGGAATATAGCCAAATTTTTGTAATAACTATAAATGGAATATAACCTTTAAAAATTATGAATCGGGACTTCCCTGGTGGTCCAGTGATTAAGAATCCACCTTCCAATTCAGGGGATGTGAGTTCGATCCCTGGTCAGGGAACTAAGATCCCCCATGCCACGGGGCAACTAAGCCCACACGCCCTGGAGCCCACGTGCCACAGCTAGAGAGCCTGTATGCTGCAACTACTGAGCCCGCGCACTCTGGAGCCCATTCGCCACAACTAGAGAGCCCACACACCACAGTTACTGAGCCCGCACGCTCTGGAACCTATGAGCCAAAACTAGAGAGCCTGCACACCGCAACTACTGAGCCCACGTGCTCTGGAGCCCATGTGCCATAACTAGAGAGAAGCCCACGCACTACAATGAAAGATCCCACATACTGCAACGAAGATCTCGCATGCTGCAACTAAGACTCAATGCAGCCAAATAAATAAATAAACATTTTTTAAAATTAAAAAAATGAAAATTATGAATCACTATATTGTATACCTGTAACTTATACAATATTGTACACCAACTGTACTTCAATTTTTTAATTAATTAATTTTTAAAAATTGGGAGATTTCCAGAGTCAGTATGACCCAGCCCCTGAATGTCTAATCCATTCACTCTTCTTAGACTGGGCTTTTCACATATGTATATCCCTAACATATTGTCAGTATTTTTGTGAAATTGTATGTAGACTAAAGAAATCAAGGTGATGTATTATAGAATTAATTATTAAATATTTTTAAAGGCAGGGAGAATTCTTCACTGAATATCATTCTTTTACTTTAAATTGTACTTTATGGGAAAAAATCCTTTGATCACCATTTCTCATAATACCTCTTGTTTAACCTCATGTCTTCACATTCTTATTCAGTAAAATTACTGAATAAAGTAATGCGAATATAAAGCCCTACTTATTTTTCTTGCTCCATTTTACCTTAAGCCTGTTGTTTTTATTTATCTCCTGAATCTGTGTATTCTGGGGAAAGTAACCTTGATACCAAACGAAAGTTAAACAGGTCAGTGTTCTTAGCTTAGTGACCATCTCTAGAGAGCCTCTAATTGTATTTGAGAAGACCGTTAAATGTATGTGCTATTATGGTTTCTCCATAGGCAAAATCTTGCTATGATTATGCTGTTAATTTTAAAATAATAATACTGTGGGTCTTTTCTGAAAGATAAAGAATGCCTTTATAAAGGGATGCCTCAAAAGACCATAGATAAGATCAATATACTTATTTTTAGTCAGTTGAGCTGATTATTCCTTATCAGGACTCTAAAATGGTTTTAGTGCTGAAAACTATGTTTTCCTACCTATTGAATTAAAACAGATGCTTGTGGAACACCTACTCTATGCAAGTCTTTATGCTAGGTGCTGAGTAGTAGGGTTCATTTCACTATTCAGATAAAGAAGATAGGAAGTACGTACTTCTTCCACACCTATTTATGATAAAAATTCTCCAGAAAGTGGGCGTAGAGGGAACCTACCTCAGCATAATAAAGGCCATATATGACAAACCCACGGCTAACATCATTCTCAACAGTGAAAAGCTGAAGGCATTCCCTCTAGGATCAGGAACAAGACAAGGATGCCCACTGTCACCGCTTTATTTATTTATTTATTTATTTATTTATTTTTGACTGTGTCGGGTCTTAATTGCTGCACACAGGACTTTTCGTTGCGGCATGCGGGCTTTTCTCTAGTTGTGGTGTGTGGACTCCAGAGTGCACCAGCTCAGTAGTTGTGGCATGCGGGCTTCTCTAGTTGTGTATGGACTCTGTAATTGTGGCACGCGGGCTCTCTAGTTGTGGCACAGGGGCTCAGTTGCAGCACGTGGATTTAGTTGCCCCATGGCATGTGGGCAGGGAGTAGTAGTTCCCTGGCCGGGGATCAAACCCGTGTCCCCTGCATTGGAAGGCAGATTATTAACCACTGGACCACCAGGGAAGTCCCCACTGTCACCACTTTTATTCAACATAGTTTTGGAAGTCCTAGCCACAGTCATCAGAGAATAAAAAGAAATAAAAAGAATCCAAATTGGAAAGGAAGGAGTAAAACTGCCACTGTTTGCAGATGACATGATACTATACATAGAAAATCCTATAAGATGCTACCAGAAAACTACTAGAGCTCATCAATGAATTCGGTGAAGTTGCAGGATACAAAATTAATACACATAAATCTCTTGTATTCCTATACACTAACAACAAAATATCAGAAAGAGAAATTAAGGAAACAATCCCACTTCCCATCACATCAAAAAGGATAAAGCACCTAGGAATAAACCTACCTAAGGAGACAAAAGACCTGTACTCTGAAAACTATAAGACGATGATGAACGAAGCCGAAGATGACACAAACAGATGGAAAGATATATACCATGTTCTTTGATTGGAAGAATCAATATTGTCAAAATGACTGTACTACCCAAGGCAATCTACAGATTCACTGCAATACCTGTCAAATTACCAATGGCATTTTTCACAGAACTAGAACAAAAAATCGTTTAATTTGTATGGAAACACAAAAGACCTCGAACAGCCAAAGCAATCCTGAGAAAGAACAATGTAGCTGGAGGAATCACACTCCCTAACTTCAGACTATACTACAAAGCTACAGTCATCAAAACACTATGGTACTGATGCAAGGACAGAAATACAGATCAATGGAACAGGATAGAGAGCCCAGAAATAAACCCATGCACCTATGGTCACTTAATCTACAACAAAGAAGACAAGAATATACAATGGAGAAAAGACAGTTTCTTCAATAAGTGATGCTGGGAAAACTGTACAGCTACATGTAAAAGAATGAAATTGGAACATTCCCTAACACCATACACAAAAATAAACTCAAAATGGATTAAAGACCTATGTGTAAGGCTGGATACTATAAAACTCTTAGAGGAAAACATAGGCAGAACTCTCTTTGACATAAATGGCAGCATTGTCTTCTTTGACCCACCTCCTAGAGTAATGAAAGTAAAAACAAAAATAAACAAATGGGACCTAATTAAACTTAAAAGCTTTTGCACAGCAAAGGAAACCATAAACAAAATGAAAAGATAGTTCACAGAATGGGAGAAAATATTTGCAAAGTGATCAACAAGGGATTAATCTCCAGAATATACAAACAGCTCATGCAGCTCTATATCAAATAAACAAACAACCCAATCAAATAATGGGCAGAAGATCTAAACAGACATTTCTCCAAAGAAGACATACAAAAGCCAAAAAGCACATGTAAAGATGCTCAACACCACTAATTATCAGAGAAATGCAAATCAAAACTACAGTGAGATATCACCTCACACCAGTCAGAATGGCCATCATCAAAAAGTCTACAAACAAATGCTGGAGAGGGTGTGGTGAAAAGACAACCCTCCTCCACTGTTGGTAGCGATATAAATTGGTACAACCACTATGGGTAACAGTATGGAGGTTCCTTAAAAAGCTAAAAACAGAACTACTGTGTGATCCAGCAATCCCATTCCTGGGCATATATCTGGAGAAAACCATAATTTGAAAGGATACGTGCACCCCAGTATTCATTGCAGCACTAAATACAATAGCCAAGACATGGAAGCAACCTAAATGTCCATCGACAGAGGAATGGATAAAGAAGGTGTAGTACATATATACGATGGAATATTACTCAACCATTAAAAAAGAATGAAATAATGCCATTTGCAGCAATATGGATGGACCTAGAGATTATCATACTAAGTGAAGTAAGTCAAACATAGAAAGACAAATATATCACTTATATGTGGAATCTAATTTTTTTAAATGACACAAATGAACTTATTTACAAAACATAAACAGACTTACCAATATCAAAAACAAATTTATGGTTAGCAAAGGGAAAAAGGTGGGTGGGGGGTAGGAGGGATAAATCAGGAGTTTGGGATTAAAATACATGCACTACTATATATGATAGCTAACTAACAAGGACCTACTGTATAGCACAGGAAACTCTACTCAATATTCTGTGATAACCTTTATGAGAAAAAAAAACCTAAAAAAGAATGAATATACGTATAACTGAATCACTTTGCTGTACACCTGAAACTAACACAACATTGTAAATCAACTACACTCCAATAAATTTTTTTTTAACTATAAAAAAAAAAAGAACATCTTTTTTTCAAAGAACCCTCTGGGAGTATGTGTTTCAACTGTGTTGACTTCTTGCCCTCATTTAATGCAGCCAGAAGCCCCTGGGCTTGTGCCGTACCATGAAGCCTTTGTCCGGTTCCCCTGTTTTTAAGTGTTGTATGGGCTAGAAAGAGCCCAAGGATTAGTGGGGTTGAAGCTCTGCTCTTTATTTTTTTATTTAATTTTTATTTTATATTGGAGTATAGTTGATTTACAATGTTGTGTTAGTTTCAGGTATACAGAAAGTGATTCAGTTATATATATACATATATCCATTCTTTTTCAGATTATTTTCTATATAGATTATTACAGAATGTTGAGTACAGTTCCCTGTGCTATACAATAGGTCCTTGTTGATTAGAAGCTCTGCTGTTCAGAGGCCACAAAGCTTGTATATTCTCCTTTCTTATCTTATGCCAGAAACAAGGGTGGTTTTTGTCTATTTAGGAATATTGCAGTTATTTCATCCAGTATGCTGCTTGGATTTACCATCTTACCTTTATTCATGTCAATAAATATTTACTGAGTATCTTCTAAGTGCCAGGTATTGATTAATCTGAATTTATAGAAATCACACATCTGGTGGGAAGACACTCTTGTTGAATAACTCCACTACATTTAATGAAGTTAAGGGGTACTTCACATCTGGATTTATTAGATCTGAGGTTATAATTTTAATATTCTTTTTCTGACATTTTATGTATTATCTGACTTAAAAGTTTCTGTAAAGCTGAAGAAAATTGGCTCGTCATGAGGAACTTCAGGACTTTCTTCAGGCTAAGAAAACTAACCACAAATGCAGTGAAATCATTGGAGCAGAGGCTGCATTTAGATTTTATTCAGACTAACTTCTAACTCTTGAAAACCTAAGCATATATTTTTGCACAGTAAGTTACAAGTTTATTTTCATACAAGCAAACAAGAAGTAAGGTGATGTAGTGGAAAGCATGTGGGATTTGAGTAAGTTCTGGCCCTACTGTTTGTTAACTGTGTGGCTTTGGTGAACCACTACCTCTCTTAGCCTGAAAAGGGGTAATTATAATGGAATGCTTCAGAGTTATTGAATTTATAATTTAATAACTTCAGAGTTATTGTGAGTGTAGTTTATCTCCTTTAATAAAGTGCTCTCCTAATGATTGTTGTTAGGCAAGGGGTGGGACAATGGAAAGAGTGAACACAAGAACAATCTTTGCTACATTTCAGTTCTCTCCTTTTTATAAATACGAGACCAGTTATGCCGCCATTTTAACCTGGCTGCCGAGCTGTGGCTGGTTAGAGGTTCCATTCTGGTAGTGGCCAGATGATATAAAAAATTGTTACGACTGAACTGTACTACATACTTTCTTAAATTTTTAGGAGATTCTGGATATGTCGTTTCTGATGGTTATCTTAAGTCAGTTTTCTTCCCCCCGCCTTTTTTTTTTTCAGGAAGTAACTTTTTAAAAAACATTGAGGTATAGTTGATTTACAGTATTATATTACTTTCAGATGTACAACATAGAGATTCAAAAATTTTATAGATTATATACCATTTAAAGTTATTATAAGGACTTCCCTGGTGGCACCGTGGTTAAGAATCCACCTGCCAATGCAGGGGAAATGGGTTCGATCCCTGGACCAGGAATATCCCACATGCTGCGGAGCAACTAAGCCCGTGCACCACAACTACTGAGCCTGTGCTCTAGAGCCCACGAGCCACAACTACTGAAGCCTGCATGCCTAGAGCCTGTGCTCTGCAACAAGATAAGCCACCACATTGAGAAGCCCACGCATTGCAATGAAGAGTAGCCCCTGCTCACCGCAACTAGAGAAAGCCCGCACACAGCAATGAAGACCCAATGCAGCCATAAATAAATAAATAAATAAATAAATATTTTTAAATGATAAAGTTATTATAAAATATTGGCTATATTCCCTGTGCTGTACATTATACCCTTGCACCTTATTTATTTTATACATAGTAGTTTGTACTTCTTAATCCCCTGCCTCTATCTTGCTCCTCCCTGCTTCCCTCTCCCCACTGATAACCACTAGTTCTCTGTATCTGTGCGTCTGTTTCTGTTTTGTTCACTAGCTGTATTTTTTTAGATTCCACATATAACTGATAACATACAGTATTTGTCTTTGTCTGATTTATTTCACTTAGCATAGTGCCCTCAAAGTCCATCCCTGTTGTTAGAAATAGCAAGATTTTACTCTTTTTTATGGCTGAGTAATATTCCATTGCATATATATACCACATCTTCTTTATTCATTCATCTGTTGATGGACACTTTAGGTTGCTTCCATATATTAGCTATTGTAAATAATGCTGCTGTGAATGTTGGAGTGCATGTATCTTTTCGAATTGGTGTTTTGGGGGTTTTTTTTGATAAATACCCCAGAGTGGAATTGCTGGATCCTATGGTAGTTCTTTTTTAGTTTTTGGAGAAACCTCCATACTGTTTCGCATAGTGGCTGCACCAATTTGCATTCTCACCATGAGTGTACAGAGATTCCCTTTTCTCCATATCCTCGCCGATATTGTTATTTGCGATCTTTTCGATGATAGCCATTCTGACAGGTGTGAGGTGATACCTCATTGTGGTTTTGATTTACATGTCTCTGATGATTAGCAGTGTTGAACATCTCTTCATGTGCCCATTGGCCATCTGTGTGTCTTCTTTGGAAAAATGTCTATTCAGGTCTTTTGCCCACTTTTAATTTTTTTATTTGAATTTTATTTTATTTATTTTTTTATACAGCAGGTTCTTATTAGTTATCTATTTTATACATATTAGTGTATATATGTCAATCCCAATCTCCCAATTCATACCACCACCACCACCACCACCACCACCACCATCACCCCCACGTTCCCCCCTTGGTATCCATACATTTGTTCTCTACATCTGTGTCTCTATTTCTGCCTTGCAAACCGGTTCATCTGTACCATTTTTCTAGATTCCACATATATACGTTAATATATGATATTTGTTTTTCTCTTTTTGACTTATTTCATTCTGTATGACAGTCTCTAGGTCCATCCACGTCTCTACAAAATGACCCAATTTCATTCCTTTTTGTGGCTGAGTAATACTCCATTGTATATATGTACCACATCTTCTTTATCCATTTGTCTGTTGGTGGGCATTTAGGTTGCTTCCATGACCTGGCTAAATAGTGCTGGTAAATAGTGCTGCAATGAACATTGGGGTGCATGTGTCTTTTTGAATTATGGTTTTCTCCAGGTATATGCCCAGTAGTGGGATTGCTGGGTCATATGGTAATTCTATTTTTTAGTTTTTTAAGGAAACTCCATACTGTTCTCCATAGTGGCTGTATCATTTTACATTCCTACCAACAGTGCAAGAGGGTTCACTTTTCTTCTGCCCATTTTTTAATCAGATTGTTTTTTTGATGTTGAGTTGCACGAGCTGTTTTTATATTTTGGATATTAACCCCTTATTGGTCATATCATTTGCAAATATTTCCCCCCATTCAGTAAGTTGTCTTTTTGTTTTGTCATTGGTTTTCTTTGCTGTGCTAAAGTTTTTAAGTTTAATTAGGTCCCACTTGTTTATTTTTGCTTTTGTTTCCTTTGCCTTAGGCGACAGATCCAAAAAAATATTGCTACAATTTATGTCAAAGAGTGTTCTACCTATGTTTTCTTCTAGGATTTTTATGGTTTCCAGTGTTATATTTAGGTCTTTAATTGGTTTTGATTTTATTTTTGTATATGGTGTGAGAAAATGTTCACATTTCATTCTTTTACATGTAGCTGTTCAGTTTTTCCAGCACCACTTTTTGAATAGACTGTATTTTCTCTGTTATATGTTCTTGCCTTCTTTGTCATAGATTAATTGACTGTAAGTGCATGGGTTTATTTTTGAGCTCTCTATTCTGTTCCATTGATCACTGTGTCTGTTTTTGTGCTGGTACTATGCTGTTTTGATTACTGTAGCTTTGTGCTGTAGTCTGAAGTCAGGGAGCACGATACCTCCAGCTCTGCTCTTCTTTCTCAAGATTGCTTTGGCTATTCGGGGTCTTTCGTGTTTCCACACAAATTTTATAATTATTTGTTCTAATTCTGTGAAAAATGCCATTGATATTCTCATAGGGATTGCATTGAATCTGTAGATTGCCTTTGACAGTATGGTCATTTTAACCATATTAATTCTTTCAATCCATGAACATGGTATATCTTTCCACTTGTTTGTGTCGTCTTCAATTTCTTTCATCAGTGTCTTACAGTTTTTTAACTACAGGTCTTTTACCTCCTTAGTTACATTTATTCCTAGGTATTTTATTCTTTTTGATGCAATGGTATATGGTATCATTTTTAATTTCTCTTTCTGATAGTTCTTTGTTAGTGTATAGAAATGCAATAGATTTCTGTGTACTAATTTTGTATCCTGCAGCTTTACCAAATTCGTTGATGAGCTCTAGTAGTCTTCTGGTGGTGTCTTTAGGGTTTTCTATGAATAGTATCATGTCATCTGCAAACGGGACAGTTTTACTTCTTCCTTTCCAATTTGGATTCTTTTTCTTTTTCTTCTCTGATTGCTGTGGTTAGGACTGCCCACCCCCCTTTTTAAACAGCTTTATTGAGACATAATTTATATCCCATATAGTTCACTCATTTAAATTTTACAATGCAGTGGCTTTTGGTGTATTCACAAAGTTGTGCATCCATTATCATAATCAATTTTAGACCATTTTCGTTATCATTATCCCCAAAAGAAACCCTGCTCCCATAACCATCATTCCCTAATGCTGCCACCATCCCCTCACATACACCATTCCTACCCTTAAGAAATCACTAACATACTCTTTCTCTTTCTATAGATTTGCCTATTCTGGGCTTTCATATAAATGGAATCATACAATATGTGGTCCTTTTTGACTGGCTTCTTTTACCTAGCATGGTCTTTTCAAGATCTATCCATGTTCCCTTTTTGTTACATTAAGATTCTTAGAAGCACACCAACTTATCCTGTAGGAAGAAGAGATAAAGTGACTTTTTTTTTTTTGTGGCACGCGGGCCTCTCACTGTTGCGACCTCTCCTGCTGCGGAGCCCAAGCTCCAGACATGCAGGCTCAGCGGCCATGGCTCACAGGCCCACCTGCTCTGCGGCATGTGGGATCTTCCCATAACGGGGCACGAACTCGTGTCCCCTGCATCAGCAGGCAGACTCTCAACCACTGCGCCACCAGGGAAGCCCCAATAAAGTGACTTTTTAAAAATAAAGTAGATTGGTGTCCCATGACTGGTTGTCAGTTACAAATGATTAGAAAAGCCCTATAAATAGTTACTGTGGCTGCAAACCAAAGAATGGTGTTTCAATATAAAATGTGGAAAAGATTCATGTGCCAGTATTATTTTTTTTGTTGCATTTATGTATGTTAATAATGTCATGATTATTGGTACATCCCTCAGTACAAGTAATAATAATGTGTAACTCGGGGAAACTAGAGTTACACATTACAATGGGACTATTGTAACTAAAACCATTGCACCACTGTTATTTTTAATTGCTGTTTTCCTCTTGTAACTAATTTTTCTGCTGAGAGTTCTGCATAACTCAGTAATTATTCTGTAATGCCTATGGTTACATGTTACATGGAATTGTCTGTTGTTACATGCTACATTTTTAATTTTTATGTGAGCTTGATGAGCTAAGTGCTAGGTGTTTTATTTGGGGATAACCAATGATTATATGTTAGTATAAGTGAGTTATTAGAAACAAGATACATAGAAGTACAATCCACAGAGCATATTTCCCCCAAGTTTGTGGCTGCAGTTAAAAAAGCCAGGCTTTTGACTTTGAAAAACCCATCCTCTTTGTGCCTCAGGTTCTTCCTCTGCAAAGTGAGTCATTTGGACTACAACACTTAATTAAGGATGATGGTCTTTATGGTTCTGTGAAGATGTATATGTAAATGTATTATTGATGGTTCCAGACTACTTCCTATCAAGAAGATTGCATTGTACTGAGGAATTTCCTGTGTTCTACTTAGTTATCCAATGTGGTGCCATGACAGAAGGCTAATGACATGTCTTAACAAAAATCATATTTTTCTGAACTGGAATTAAGATCCATGATCTGATATTGCAAATGTCTATTAATACAAAATAATTTAAAATAGTACTCATCCAGAACATTTCTATATTAGATAGATGGGTTCAACTGTGAGTAACAAAAAACACAAAACAACAACTGGTTTAAAACAAGATTAAAATTTATTTCTCACTCATGTAAGAGTTGGCACTGATCTGATAGGGAACTTCATGACGTTTTACCAATTATCCCCTTTCCTTCTTAGTACTCTATTCTCCTCTTGAGTGTAAACCATATTCTTATTGAGCAAGATCATGGCATCCACATTACAGGGTGGAGAAAGGGATGAAGCAGAAGGTGGGAGGCACCTTCAGTGCTCTGTTAATCATGATTCCCAGACCCTTCTTTGTGAATCATCATGTGTGAATCCATGAAACATGTGGCCATGCACAGCTGCAAGGAAAGTTGGAAACTGGAGCCATGTGCCCAGCTAAAACTCCTGATTAGAGTGGAAGACAGGGAAAAGAGATATTGGGGGGAAGGTGTCTCTGCTATCTGGATAGGCAAAAAGGAAAACCAAGGAGTGTTTGTTTGCCATTATATCTCTTCCACTAAAGAAGGAAGCTTCTGTGTTTTTAGATGCCAATACTGGTTCTCCAAATGGAACTGTCCTTTTAGAAGAGAAGAGCTGACAGTGTAATAGAAACATCTCAAGAATATGTCATTCTCAGGACTTCCCTGGTGGCTCAGTGGTTAAGAATCTGCCTTCCAGTGCAGGGGAAACGGGTTCAATCCCTGATCTGGGAAGATCCCACATGCCACAGAGCAACTAAGACTGTGTGCCGCAACTACTGAGCCTAGTTCTAGAGCCCACAAGCCACAACTACTGAGCCCATGTGCCACAACTACTGAAGTCTATGCACCAAGAGCCCCTGTTCCACAGGAAGAGAAGCCACCGCAATGAGAAGCCTGCGCACAGCAACGAAGAGTACCCACCGCGTGCAGCAACAAAGACCCGGTGCAGCCAAAAACTAATTAATTAAGTAAGTAAAAATAAATTTAAAAAGAACATGTCATTCTCTTTTCTGTAATTGGTTTAATGCATAAGATCTTCCAAGAGAGAACTGCTAGACATATTTCCTGGTTTGAATTCATCAGTTGATGTTAATGGTTTATGAGCTGGCCTCTTCTAGGTTTAGTTAGTGTAAATTTTTCCCACTGAGCCCAGTAACCCCTGGGGAAATTGATCAGCCAGAGAATAGATGCCACCCTAGATGTACACTGACCTTACTGGGAACATAAACCTTGTAAGGCTTCATATGACGTGAGCCACCCATCTCATTCCTGATCTAGAAGTGGGAAAAAAAAATCACAAACTTGTACTGTCTTTAATACATCCATCTATAAAATTAAGATAATAGTGCTTTGCATGATGAAGATTAGTAGTGGTCAGGTAAAATGTTTTTATATAGGAGCTTTCAGGGCTAATGGTATAGCAAGTCCTGACATTTAAAAACCTATTTAGAGGAGAATTATTCACTGTTCTGGAATGATTTAGATTTTTTTTAGAATTTTGGAAAATACAAAATCAGGAGAACCAGACTCATCTCCTAGAATATTAAACTAACATATTTTGCCTGTGCCATTGTCTCATCTGTTCCATTGTCTGCCTGAAATCGTCTTAAGGATGACATCTTCCTATATCTTTCTTAAAAGAACAAAATGGGGCTTCCCTGGTGGCACAGTGGTTGAGAGTCCGCCTGCCGATGCAGGGGACACGGGTTCATGCCCCGGTCCAGGTAGATCCCACAGGCCGTGGAGCAGCTGGGCCTGTGAGCCATGGCCACTGAGCCTGTGCTCCTCAACGGGAGAGTCACAGCAATGAGAGGCCCACGTACCAAAAAAAAAAAAAAAAAGAACAAAATGATCCCAGTAGGCAAAGGGGAGAGACTTTCAGGCCGTGCTTAGGACTATAATATTTAGAAACTTAAAGTAATTGTCACAAGTGTCTAACTACCTGGCAGCCTGCACACTTTGCTGTATTCATAACTATTTGGGGTTTGCTGAGTTAGTCATAAGCATCTTAGATGCTGTATTAAGGCTATGTATTCCTCCTACAAAATTAAGATCCAAAACTGGATAAGCTTTTGAATTATACAGATTAGCAATCTGGAAATTGTTATTGAAGAAATGTACCTAAACTAACTCTTGTTTCCCCAAATTCTCTGTCTGGGTCACTTCAGAAAGGAGTCCACTTGCAGACAAGCAAAAGCAAAAGCTAAGAGAATTCAGCACCACCAAACCAGCTTTACAACAAATGCTAAAGAAACTTCTCTAAGTGGGAAACACAAGAGAAGAAAAAGACCTACAAAAACAAACCCAAAACAATTAAGAAAATGATAAGAGGAACATACATATAGATAATAACCTTGAATGTAAATGGATTAAATGCCCCAACCAAAAGACACAGACTGGCTGAATGGATACAAAAACAAGACCCATATATATGCTGTCTACAACAGACCCACTTCAGACCTAGGGACATGTACAGACTGAAAGTGAACGGATGAAAAAGATATTCCATGCAAATGGAAATCAAAAGAAAGCTGGAATAGCAATACTCAGTCAGGTGAAATAGACTTTAAAATAAAGACTGTTACAAGCGATAAGGAAGGACACTACATAATGATCAAGGGATCAATCCAAGAAGAAGATATAACAATTGTAAATATTTATGGACCCAACATAGGAGCACCTCAATACATAAGGTAAATGCTAACAACCATGAAAGGAGAAATTGACAGTAACACAATAATAGTAGGGGACTTTAACACCCCACTTACACCAATGGACACATCATCCAAGTAGAAAATAAATAAGGAAACACAAGCTTTAAATGACACAATAGACCAGATAGATTTAATTGATATTTATAGAACATTCCACCTGAAAGTGGCAGAATACACTTTCTTCTCAAGGGCACAGGGAACATCTCCAGGATAGGTCACATTGTGGGTCACAAATAAAGCCTCGGAAAATTTAAGAATATTGAAATCATATCAAACATCTTTTCTGACCACAGCGCTATGAGATTGGAGATCAATTACAGGGAAAAAACTGTAAAAACCACAAATACATGGAGCCTAAACACTGCATTACTAAATAACCAAGAGATCACTGAAGAAATCAAAGAAGAAATAAAAAAATACATAGAAAGAAATGACAACGAAAATACAATGACCCAAAACCTATGGGACACAGCAAAAGCAGTTCTTGACTAGAAGTTTATAGCAATTCTGTCTCTCAAGAAACAAGAAAAATCTCAAATAAACAATCTAACCCTACACCTAAAGCAACTAAAGAAAGAAGAACAAAGAAAACCCAAAGTCAGTAGAAGGAAAGAAATCATAAAGATCAGAGCAGAAATAAATGAAATAGAAACAAAGAAAACAATAGCAAAGATCAATGAAACTAAAAGTTAGTTCTTTGAGAAGATAAACAAAATTGATAAACCCTTAGCCAGACTAATCAAGAAAAAAAGGGAGAGGATGCAAATCAATAAAATTAGAAATGAAAAAGGAGAAATCACAACTGACACCGCAGAAATACAAAGAATTATAAGAGACTACCACAAACAACTATATGCCAATAAAATGGACAAACATGAAGAAATGGACAAATTCTTGGAAAGGTACAGTTTTCCAAGACTGAACCAGGAAGAATTAGAAAATATAAATAGACCTATCACAAGTAATGAAATTGAAACTTTAATTTAAAATCTTCCAACAAAGAAAAAACCAGGACCACATGGCCTCACACCAATCCTTCTCAAACTTGCAAAAACTTGCAGAGGGAGGAACACTCCCAAATTCATTCTACGAAGCCACCCTGATACCAAAACCAGAAAAGGATATCACAAAGAAAGAAAATTATAGACCAATAACACTGATGGGCATAGATGCAAATATCTTGACAAAATACTTGCAAACAGAATCCAACAACATATTAAAAGGATCATACACCATGATCAAGTGAGATTTATCCCAGGGATGTAAGGATTCTTCAGTAAACCAAATCAATCAATGTGATACACCATATTAACAAATTTAGGAATAAGAACCATATGATCATCTCAATAGATGCAGAAAAAGCTTTTGACAAAATTCAACACCCATTTATGATAAAAACTCTCCAGAAAATGGGCATAGAGGGAACCTACCTCAACATAATGAAGGCCATATATGACAAACCCACAGCAAGCATCATACTCAATGGTGAAAAACTGAAGGCATTTCCACTAAGATCAGGAACAAAACAAGGATGTCCATTCTCACCACTCTTATTCAACATAGTTTTGGAAGTCCTAGCCATGGCAATTAGAGAAGAAAAGAAATAAAAGGAATACAAATTGGAAAAGAAGTAAAACTGTCACTGTTTGCAGATGACATGATACTATACATAGAAAATCCTAAAGATGCCACCAGAAAACTACTAGAACTAATCAGTGAATTTGGTAAGGTTGCAGGATACAAAATTAATGCACAGAAATCTCTGGCATTCCTATACACTAACAATGAAAAATCTGAAAGAGAAATTAAGGAAACGACCCCATTTACCGTCACAACAAAAAGAATAAAATACCTAGGAATAACCCTGCCTAAAGAGGCGAAAGACTTGTACTCAGAAAACTATAAAACACTGATGAGGGCTTCCCTGGTGGCGCAGGGGTTAAGAATCCACCTGCCAATGAAGGAGACACGGGTTCGAGCCCTGGTCCAGGAAGATCCCACATGCCACGGAGCAGCTAAGGCCATGCGCCACAACTACTGAGCCTGTGCTCTAGAGCCCATGAGCCACAACTACTGAGCCCATGTGCCACAACTATTGAAGCCTGCATGCCTAGAGCCTGTGCTCCCAACAGGAGAAGCCACCACAATGAGAAGCCTGCACACCACAATGAAGAGTAGCCCCTGCTCGCCGCAATCAGACAAAAGCCCGCACACAGCAACGAAGACCCAATGCAGCCAAAAATAAAATAAAATAAATTAATTTTAAAAAAAACAACAAACACTGATGAAAGAAATGAAAGGTTGATGGATAAAGATACCATGTTCTTGGATTGCAAGAATCAATATTGTGAAAATGACTGTACTTCCCAAAACAATCTACAGATTCAATGCAATCCCTATCAAACTACCAATCACATTCTTCACAGAATTAGAACAAAAAATTTTACAATTTGTATGGAAACACAAAAGACCCTGAAGAGCCAAAGCAATCTTGACAAAGAAAAATGGAGTTGGAGGAATCAGGCTCCCGACTTCAAACTATACTACAAAGCTACAGTAATCAAGACAGTATGGTACTGGCACAAAAACAGAAATATAGATCAATGGTACAGGATAGAAAGAGAAACCCATACACATATGGTTACTTAATTAATTTATGACAAAGGAGGCAAGAACATACAATGGAGAAAAGACAGCTTCGTCAATAAGTGGTGCTGGGAAAACTGGACAGCTACATGTAAAAGAATGAAATTAGAACACTACCTAACACCATACACAAAAACTCCAAATGGATTAAAGACCTTTATATAAGACCAAACACTATAAAACTCTTAGAGGAAAACATAGGCAGAACACTCTCTGACATAAATCACAGCAAGATCTTTTTTGACCCACATTCTAGAGTAATGTAAATAAAAACAAAAATAAATGGGACCTAATGAAACTTAAAAACTTTTTCACAGCAAAGGAAACCATAAACAAGACGAAAAGATAACCCTCAGAATGGGAGAAAATATTTGAAATGAAACAACAGACAAAGAATCTCCAAAATATACAAACAGCTCATGCAGCTCAATATCAAAAAAACAAACAATTTAATTAAAAAATGGGTGGAAGACTTAAACAGACATTTCACCAAAGAAGACATACAGGGGCTTCCCTGGTGGCGCAGTGGTTGAGAGTCCGCCTGCTGATGCAGGGGATATGGGTTCGTGCCCCGGTCTGGGAAGATCCCATATGCCGTGGAGCGGCTAGGCCCGTGAGCCGTGGCCGCTGAACCTGCCCGTCTGGAGCCTGTGCTCCGCAACGGGAGAGGCCACAACAGTGAGAGGCCCGCATACCGCAAAAAAAAAAAAAAAAAAAAAATCTAGAAACAATAAATGCCGGAAAAGGTGTGTTGAAAAGGGAACCCTCCTGCACTTGTTTGTGGTAGTGTAAATTGATATAACCACTATGGAGAGCAGTGTGGAGGTTCCTTAGAAAACTAAAAATAGAACTACCATATGACCCAGCAATCCCACTACTGGGCATTGACCCTGAGGAAACCGTAATTCAGAAAGAGACATGTACCACAGTGTTCATTGAAGCACTATTTACAATAGACAGGACATGGAACCAACCTAAATGTCCAACGACAGATGAATGGATAGAGAAGATATGGCACATATATACAATAGAATATTACTCATCCATAAAAAGAAATGAAATTGAGTTATTTGTAATGAGGTGGATGGACCTACAGTCTGTCATACACAGTGAAATAAGTCAGAAAAAGAAAAACAAATACTGTATGCTAACACATATATATGGAACCTAAAAAAAAACAAAAAACGGTACTGATGAACCTAGTTGCAGGGCAGGAATAAAGAGGTAGACATAGAAAATGGACTTGAGGACATGGGGTGGGAGGGGGAAGCTGGGGCAAAGTGAGAGTAGCATCGACATATATACACTACCGAATGTAAAATAGTTGGCTGGTGGGAAGCAGCAGCATAGCACAGAGAGATTGGCTCAGTGCTTTGCAATGACCTAGAGGGATGAGATAGGGAGGATGGGAGGGAAGCTCAAGAGAGAGGGGATATGGGGACATGTGTATGCATATGGCTGATTCGCTTTGCTGTGCAACAGAAACTAACACAGTATTGTGAAGCAATTATAGTTCAATAAATATCTATTAAAAAAAAAGAAAACTGAGTTATTTGTAGTGAGGTGGATGGACCTAGAGTCTGTCATACACAATGAAGTAAGTGAGAAAGAGAAAAACAAATACCATATGCTAACACATATATATGGAATCTAAAAAAAAATAAAAATATGGAACTGATGAACCTTGTGGCAGGGCAGGAATAAAGACGTAGACATAGAGAATGGACTTGAGGACATGGGAGGGGAGGCGCAATTTGGGGCGAAGTGAGAGTGGCGTAGACGTATATATACTACCGAATGTAAAATAGTTAGCTAGTGGGAAGCAGCACCATAGCACCGGGAGATCAACTCTATGCTTGTGATGACCTAGAAGGGTGGGATAGGGAGGGAGGCTCAAGAGGGAGGGTATATGGGGATATATGTATGCATATGGCTGATTCACTTTGTTGTACAGCAGAAACTAACACAGTATTGTGAAGCAGTTATACTCCAATAAAGATCTACTAAAAAAAATAGAAAGAAAGAAAGTCCACTTGCTTTGATCCCTATTCGGGGAACTAAGATCCCACATGCTGCAGGACAACTAAGCCTATGCACCACAACTAGGGAGAAGCCCACGCGCTGCAACAAAGAGCCCAAAACAGCCAATCAATCAATCAATCAATATACACTTGTGACCAAGTCTCAAAGATTTGGATCTGAACCAGAGTGGCCCAGGGAAATGTGTCCCAGGCCCAAATTATCCCTGACTCAGGAAAATTTAGACACTAACCCCAATGCTACCCTTGCACCAAAGAACCAATAGACCTTAGTGATGATGAGCACTCACTATATGCTACGCACATCCCCCAGAGACAGTTGTTTTAACTATCCTCATTTTACACATGAGGAAATTTAAACTTGCCTACAGTCTTAGTGGTGGGTGTGGCTAAGCTCAAGTCTGCAGTTAATGCCTCTGCTGTGGCATCTTCAGTGGAGCCCACTTACTGCTGTGGAACCCTCTGAATTATCCTTATTTCCTGGCTGATGAATTTTTAAACCACAAAGACATTATATTCTCCTGTTTTTAAGGCTGAACACTAACAGAATCTTCAATTTTTTATTTGTTAGCTTGTTCTTGTTTTACCACTCTAGAAGTGCTTGTGATTTACTAAACTTCCTTGTTTCAGTTTTAGTACATACAGTTTATATCTTCTAATCTTTCCTCTTCAGGGATTCTGAGCTCCTGTAGGAATTCCGAAAAACTATTACCTTTTCTGGTAATTGAGAATTCACCAGTGAAGTCTTGGAATTAATGTGCTCAACCCAGAACCCTCAAGAATAGGAGGTAACCTATCCAGGTTTATAGAGGACCTTCTTGCCACTTCTCCCAGAGTAACTTTAATAGCATATAGAGACTGTGCGTCTTCCGAAGGGTTAAGGGTTTGAATTAGAGTCACCACAACTCAGCAACTTTTATGCTACAGTTTAGAAAAAGGGGTCCATATGTAGGGGAAATTTAGTGCCTTCTAATAACCTTAGTACACTTGAATTTAGTTATTAAGTTACCTTATCTATAGACAGAACAAATTCATGTCCTTTAATTTAAAAACAAATTAATCTTTCATGACTGCTCCATTAAACAGAGTTGTATTGATTTCTATCTGGTAGCCTGTGCTTTTCCAGAGAGTTATAACTGATTGTTGACTTCTTTTCTGTGGACAGGTATATTAAATATAACTGACCTAGTCAGACTATTACAGCCAACTCTTCCTTTTATTTAAAGAGTGACTCTTTTCTCCGTCTGTAGGGCCACTGTAGCTCTTTATTTCAGGATGTTTTCTTTGTTTTCACATAGACCCAGCAGTTCCCAAGGCAGGTTTTCAATATTCAGTACTGTTTCCAGAAATGCCATGACATTTTCAGAATCAAATAAACCTTGATTAATTTTAATTTAAAAGTCATGGTTTTTTGTCACATATTGTAGAAGACTAAAGAGACATAACTAAATGTGATGTGGGATCTTGAATTGGAGCCTAGTAAAGTGTGAAGTTTAGTTAATAGTATTGTGCCAGTGTTGATTTCCCGTTATTGTACTATGGTTATGTAAGATTTTAACACTGGGGGCACTTACCTGGCAGTCCAGTGGTTAAGACTCCCTGCTTCCACTGCAGGGGGCGCAGTTTCTGTCCCTGGTTGGGGAACTAAGATCCTGCATGCCGCAACAACCTTGGGGCTTTCGTATTTGAAATTCTCTTCCTAGGGTCAAGAAAAGGAGGGGGGGGCGCTTCCCTGATGGTCCAGTGGGTAAGGCTCCGCGCTCCCATCAGGGGGCCCAGGGTTCAATCCCTGGTCAGAGAACTAAAAGATTCAGCATGCATGCCGCAACTAAGGAGTCCGCATGCAGCAACTAAGACCTGATGCAGCCAAAATAAATAAATATTTTTTTTTTAAAAAAAGGATTTTAACGTTAGGGGAAGTTAGGCAAAGTGTATGTGGGAACTTGTGAACTTTTCTGTAAATCTAAAATTATTTCAAAATTAAAAGTTTTTTAAAACATATATACGTATATTTTTTTCACTGTTCAAAATTCTTTGGGAATTACAGTACAGTATTGGCCTTTCTTGGGCCTCTCTCTCTAAGCAGTGAAGATAATGCTGGATGTATCAGCATGCTCATTGCCCATAGGAAGCAGTCACAGAAATTGTTTCACTTGTGCGTTCATTCAAACACTGTCCAGTGCAAATTTAGTAAGGTCCATGGAAGGCAGCAGCAGGCTCTCATGGGAAGAGTAAAGGATTTCGATTCAGACGTGGTTTCAGTCCCTCTTCTACCACTCACTAGTAGTTTCAGTTTGGGCAACCAACTTGACCTTTCTGTGTCTCAGTTTCTTCTGAGTATAATACCTACCCCACAGTGATTATAAGGATTAAATGATATTTATGTATGTGAATGCTAGTCATAGACTCTCTAAAACATTATGTAAAATGTTTATTTTGATTAATATCCTAAAAGATTGTTTTTTTAATTTTTTTAAATTTTTGGCCATACCACACAGCATGAAGGATCTTAGTTCCCCGTCCAGGGGTCAAACCCACGCCTCCCTCATTGGAAGGCGGAGTCTTAACCACTGGACCACTGAGGAAGACCCTTTAAAGAATTGTTTGAAGGAAAAAGATTCCCCAGTTTGGGGGATTATATGTTCAACTGGGTCTCCTGAGGTGATTTTTCCTAGATTAATTGTATTGCTGCACTGAGTGCAATCAAAATCCATAGGTGATATATTTATAATTGTGCTTATGCTATTTTGAATATTTGATTATTAACAATAAGTTTGAACTTGAATCAATATGACTAAGAAACACAAAGTAGTAAGCTGAACATTATAGTCTATTTAATATAGAGATTTTACATGCACATTTTTTCTTACTTATTTAAGCCAGTGTCTAACCCTTTTGCTTTGGAAGTCATGACCCTAGGAAGAGCATTTCAAATATGAAAGCCCCCAGGTTGTTAGTTTCCTGAAATTTAAAGCGAAAACCATCAATGGAATCTATGGAGTTATTTTCAAGAGAGACCCTAGAAAGATACAATCTCCAATCCATCAACTATATGAGACCTCTAACCTTGTAGTTTGTTTCCAAAAGTAAACTATTCTATAATGAATTGAAAACAAGGAGCTCAGTGAAAGTATTTAAGTAGTGCTGCCAACTGTCTGTGATGAAATTTTGTTTTTTTATTTTACACCTGAGAGATGTAAAGTTGATTCTAAGTATATATTTCAGATGGTTAAATGCTCTGATTCAGTGTTTGCTGAAGAGCTGCTGTGTGACTTCAACCAGATCCTAAGTATTCTCCCTGCTGTGCCTACTGTCTGTTGATTTACTCGCTTCTATAAAGCAGCCTCACAGAGATCAATGAAGTTCTTTTTCACAAATCCCAATCTAAAGCCAAGACCAAAAGAAGTCAAAGAAATAGAAGATCCTTTTTTTAAATTTTTATTTATTTATTTTTGGCTGCGTTGGGTCCTTGTTGCTGTGCACAGGCTTTCTCTAGTTGCGGCGAGTGGGGGCTACTCTTTGATGTGGTGCACAGGCTTCTCATTGCAGTGGCTTGTCTTGTTGCAGAGCATGGGCTCTAGGCACGCGGGCTTCAGTAGTTGTGGCACATGGGCTCAGTAGTTGTGGTGCGCGGGCTCTAGAGCACAGGCTCAGTAGTTGTGGTGCATGGGCTTAGTTGCTCCGCGGCATGTGGGACCTTCCCAGACCAGGGATCGAACCTGTGTCTCCTGCACTGGCAGGCGGATTCTTAACCACTGCGCCACCGGGGAAGTCCCTAGAAGATCTTCTAGTGAAGTCAGAGATGCTCATCAGTAGTCCTCAAGTGGTTTTTTTTTTTTTAATTTGGTTGCGCTGGGTCTTAGTTGTGGCAGGTGGGCTCCTTAATTGCGTCTTGTGGGCTCCTTAGTTGTGGCTCGCCAGCTCCTTAGTTGCGGCATGTGGGCTCCTTAGTTGTGGCACATGAACTCTTACTTGCAGCATGCATGTGGGATCTAGTTCCCCAACCAGGGATCGAACCCTTGCCCCTTGCATTGGGAGTGCAGAGTCTTATCCACTGTGCCACCAGGGATGTCTCCTCAAGTGCTTTTTTGAGTAGAGAGAAATATTAAAAAGACTAATTGTTACTGAGTTGATAAAATGAATGAGTGAAATCTCTGTTATCCTCAAAGAATGCATTTTCCAATTCAGTAAAACGTAGTTTATTAGAAATAGATGGAAACTTCTTAACATGGTAAGTGTGTTTGTGTATATGTATGTTGTCTCAAGCTATACACATCCTATTTACTGATAAAACAGCAGTCTCATTAGATTACGAATAAGACAGGAATGTCCATTCTTAATGTTATTTTTAACATTGTTCTAGAGACATTAGACAACTCAGAGAAGAAACAATTTATATATACATAATTGTAAAGGAGGAATTTAAATTATCATTCAGTAATTACCTTGTCTAAGCAAATGTTGATTTAAGACAGATAGCTACAGGATATTTATGAAATATCTAATAATCTTTGCAGAAAATTTTCCTCACCAAATCTATCCAGAAAAGGCCAGGGTTTTCAACCAAGTCTTTTGAATAAGAATGAAGTTTGAAAAAGCCTTACAAATCTTCACAAACAACACAGGGAACCTTTTTTCTATTCCCATTTACAGTTAGATTTTTATTTTATTCTCCTTAATAAGTAATATGTAATATGTGTATGTGCTATAAAATACAAAAGGTATCATAAACAAATATTCAGTGAAAAGTCAGTCTCTTCCCAGCCCTGTCAGAGACAATCACTGGTACCAGTTTTTTATGTTCCCTTCCAGAGACTTCTTAGGCATATACAAAACTAGCTTCTCTCTTCATTCTTTTTACATAAACAATTTTTTTTTTTTTGCGGTACACGGGCCTCTCACTGTTGCGGCCTCTCCCGTTGCAGAGCACAGGATCCGGACGCGCAGGCTCAGCGGCCATGGCTCACGAGCCTAGCCGCTCCGCGGCATGTGGGATCTTCCCAGACTGGGGCACAAACCCGTGTCCCCCACATCAGCAGGCGGACTCTAAACCACTGCGCTACCAGGGAAGCCCTCTTTTTACATTAATAGTAATATGCCACATATACTGTTCTGTACCTTGTTTTTGTTTTATTTACTTAGCAATATTATAATGGAAACTGTGCCAAATCAGCACATCCATAGATCCAGAGCATTTTTTTTAACAATTGCAAAATTAGATTATGGTTATACACTATAACTTAACCAGTTGCATATTTAGGTTGCTTTCAACCTGTTGCTATTACAAGCAAGGCTGGAAAGAAGACCTTGGTACATGTGTGTCATTTAAGGTAGGCAGTAGATGGGCCCCTGGGCTGAGCAGCTGAAGTTTGTCAAGCAGAGTAAATTGGAACTTTCTTTTCCCTAGACACTCCAAGGACAAAATTAATGGCAGGAGCTAAGATCTGCTGGAATAAAGAGATAAGAGGACCACATCTATCACTCCTGAGATCAAGGAAACGTCCCCGACTACACACGCACAAGAAGGCTCCTCAGGGGTCAAAAAGGGAGGGGGCATCATCCCATAATATGTGTGGCCATACTCCATTTAGCCTTTGTGCTGGAATTCATCTTGACAAAAAGATGCGCATGCATATAGGGAAGGGTCCTAGGGCAGTTCAGATGTGGAAAAGAAGTGAGATAATTGGCCAGAGGAAAACTAAGATCCAGAAGAACTGCCCCTACATAAACGATTTAACCACCTCTTTACTGCATTCCTCCTCATTAGGAAGGATGCCCAAACCCTTTCTCTCTGGGTGTGTATTCCTGTTTTGCTCCTGCCTTAAATAAGTGAACTGCTTCTCTGTGTGCTCTCCCACATGTTGTGCTGTGCTTCTAATAATAAACTTTGTACCTGTTTTTACAGTTTTTGCCTCCTTGAAACATTCTTGCTTCCAAACAAGGCAAGAGCCAGGGTAACTTTGCTTCTAACCTCTAGCGCCTGGTGTACTAGTGGCTAGGATTTCTGGTTTTTCATCCAGGCTACTCAGGTTCAGTTTCTGGGCAGGGTGCTAAGATCCTGCTTCAAGACTGTTCACTGCTGTTTCTTCAAGAACACTTTGAGTACACATGGAAGCACATCTGAAAGATAAATTCCTAAATGTGGAATTGCTGGGTCAGTGGGTAAGTCCCTGTATAATTTTGCTAAGTTGTTCTCATGGAGGCTGACAATTTTACTGATTGACAGTTTCACTGATAATGTGAGAGTGCTTACTCTCACTAATGGGTAATATCAACTTTATGACATATTAGATTTCTGCTTGAATGTGGGCTGCTCTTCAACTTTCTTGTATCCGCCAGGATAGGCTAAGTTATGCCTTAGTCACAAACAACTTCAAAATCTTAGTGGCTTGTAACAAGAAATGTCTTTCCTTTTGGTCAGCTAGGGGCTCTACGCCACATCTCCTTACTCAAAAACTTAGGCTAACATTAAGCTGCCACCATCTTGAACATTGCCTGTTGTCATGGCTAAGGAAAAGAGGGCTCTGGAGAGTCTCACACCATCAATAAATATTGTTTAGCCTGAAAGTAACAAACATTGATTCCCTTTACAACTCATTGACGAGTATTCATTACATGGCCTCACCCACTATAAGAGGGCCAGGAAGTGTAGTCATACATGTGCCTAGATGGAAAGCTGAAGATATTGGCAGACAGCAGCTATGACTAACTACTGTATCTGTATTCTGTCCTGTTAACCTGTCAATTCATGTGGTAATAACACAGGTTTTTCTTTTTTGGAATATTTCTGGCTAGTCTCTCATTTTCATTTTTCCTATTGAACTAGAATTAGCTTCTATAACCACCCTCCTCTCTCTAGAAAGAGCCAAATTGTCGGTATTTTTTTACTGTGTCTGCATTAAATTTATAGATTTAAGGAAAATTGACATCTTTGTAATATTGCGTTTCTACAACCAAGAAGCAGATATATGTTTTCAGTTATTCACATCTTCTTTTGTATCTTTCATATATTCTTAATATATATTGTGTATATTTATTAGTATTCTTTTTTTGTTCTTTTAATGGTCTTTATTTTACTATCATCTGTAAATAATAATTTTAATTCCTTCTTTACAATCAGGTTGGTTTTCTTGAAGGAACAGAAAGGATATAAACATTTCTCAAATAACATATCTATTACCCAATCAAAAATTTTTTCAAAATATTTCATATTAAGGATTTTTCTTTTCATGATCCATCTTTATATTAATCCCAATAAATAAATAGATTAACATTACATCAACAGTAAATACTGTTTACTCCAGCACCTAGAAGCACTTAATCAAATTTTTAAGAATTATATTTGTTTTGTGCTCTGCAAGTGTCTATTATGCCCACCTGTACAAGAACCAGGAGATGATAAGCCATTAATGGAGAATAAGATCCGATTCTACTCACTGGCCCATTCGTCAAACTTGAGAGATGTTGAAAATTAAACATTCACACGTAATTAGAGTATGGTTTGAGTAATGTAGGCATTGCTTTCCTATTGCTTTTTGTTTTGTTTTGTTTCGTTTTGTTTGGCTGCACCATGTGACATGCGGGATCTTGGTTCCCCGACCAGGGATCAAATCCATGCCCCCTGCAGTGGAAGTACAGAGTCCTAACCACTGGACTGCCAGGGAATTCCCTCCTATTGCATTTTGATTTGTTGTTTTGTTGGGGGGAAGAATCAGCTTTTTACTAAAGTTAAGCAGGTATTACACCTAAGGTTTATTTCATATTGAGGATGAGAACTGCTCATTGCTTCTTATTTCTTTTCACTACCTTGGTGTAATTATGATGTGAAGTTCAACCTAAGAGTATTTTTCTCCCTTACAACTTGTCTTTCATTTCATCCTCCACCTATCTCAGCATTACCCTGTGCTGTTTTTCCTACAACCCATACTTTTAAGAGTTCAATTCTTAGGGACCTCCCTGGTGGCAAAGGGGTTAAGAATCCGCCTGCCAATTCAGGGAACACAGTTCGATCCCTGGTCCAGGAAGATCCCACATGCCGCAGAGCAACTAAGCCCATGTGCCACAACTATTGAGCCTGCACTCCAAAGCCCACGATCCACAACTTCTGAAGCCCACACACCTAAGAGCCTGTGCGCCACAACAAGAGAAGCCACCACAATGAGAAGCCCACGCACCGCAATGAAGAGTAGGCCCCATTCGCTGCAACTTAGAGAAAGCCTGTGCGCAGCAATGAAGACCCAACACAGCCAAAAATAAATTTTTAAAAAGAATTCTTAATCACAAGACTGTGAATTAAATAGAAGTCAATAGTTAAAGGCTAATAAACAGATTATTTGTGAGATTACAGTGCATGTATAGTTGTGTCTGGGATAGAAGTCCACAGGGAGTACAAGACATCAAATCTGAACCCTTTACCCATCATCAAAGTGAAGTCTCATAAAGATCTTATGGAATAATTCAAATTGAAAATAGAAACTTTATAATTACACAGAAATGGAGGGAAAGTCTTTATGGAGCTGACTATGGCAGAGTAAAAATAGACCCACCAAAATAACAGACATCTGAAATTAAAAATGTTTAAGAAGACAAACTTCAGTTATGATAAACAAAGATAGCACCTCAGGCTTGATTTTAGAACTTTGGCAATACCAAAAAAAGAGAAAAGCTGTGTACAGACCCAGAGAAAACAATGGTAATAGAAGAAACAGAAGAAAAAAAAATTGCCAAAGGAATGGAATTATCAATAATAAGGCTGAAAAGAATAAAAGACACAAAGACTATTAAAAGGAATTGGTTAGAATTTAAAAACAAAACAAAAACCTAAAGCACTGTGATAAAAAGTATAAAGAAATTTACAACATCCCTTAAGAAAAAAAAATGGCATCAAAATAATAGAGCAGTCAGTAAAATTGAAGCTAACTGAGATGGAAAGATCCAGATTAAAATACAAATGGAATAGACAAATAGGTTATAACAAATCTGTAAACTTAGTTTTTTCTCCTGCAAATCTCCTCTAAATAATTGGGAGGATGAGGGTGGATTGCAAATAGGAGGAAGGCTCAGTAAAAGAATAACTGAAGAAGTTATTGAAGAGAAAAATAGACCTTTGCCTACAGATTGAGATTTTATGGCATACTTATTTTCCAGATTTGGCACTTAAAGACAGTATACCCATATACCTACCTACCAGTTTATTTATTTATTTATTAACATCTTTATTGGAGTATAATTGCTTTACAATGGTGTATTAGTTTCTGCTTTATAACAAAGTGAATCAGCTATACATATACATATATCCCCATATTTCCTCCCTTTAAACTGGAAAGGAAGAAATATTCTCTGGAGAATAAAAGATAAGAATGACCTCAGACTTTGCAACTCAAATAGTAGAAGATATTTTAGAGAAATATTTACAAAACACCAGGCAATTATCTTGCCTAGCTGTGTGCCTTTTGAAGATAAAACATTTTTGAACCCTGATACCTGAGAAGAATTTTAAACAGACAAGTACCAGAGAAAGTTATAAAAGACTGGGAATGCAGAGGAAACTTCTGAAATGTAAGTGGTAGAGACTGGAGCACTTTAAAGGAAGTGAGGTAGTGATGCAGGAGTGGTAGCTTAGGTATTCAGGAACAAAACATCTCAGTACAGAAACTCCACCTGAGTTGGCGCATTCCAGGATCTGGGCCTCCACACATACAGAAATGCAACCTTACCTTTACTCAGGGATAACCGAGGCCTAGGAAGATCTTGCTAACAAAAGCTCACAAGACTGCCAATTTATAGATTTGCCATGAGAAATAGAATTTTCAGGTAAACTTGAATGTTGACCAGGGGAGTCATGTGAGGAAAACAGAATTTAGAAGTGTATAACTTTGGTGAATTTAGAGTTAGAATAAATATAAGTGGTTTTTAAAAGTGTTTCTCTGCTACACTTGAAGTATTCTTCCTAGTGTAGGGGTGCTTTCCGGGGGACCTAAGTGTTTGACATTAACTGGCACACACTGGAAACGGCAGGAAATGTATGCTTAATTCTATACATATATAATCTATGCTTCTATATAGATGGACTTGTACTAACACTTTCTCTCTTAAATCCTTTACTACCATTGTCTCTGTTAGCTTTCATATGCAGCTGTAGATAAATATTGGTCAAATATATCACAGATTTTATTTTTACTTTAAATTTAAAAGATATAAAAGGATATATATACACATATATGTGTGTGTGTGTGTGTGTGTATATATATGTGTATATATATATTTATATATATATATATCTCAAAAGACTCTGTCCTCTCTAGGTTCCTTGTCCCTTCACCAAAAACAGCTCATGTTATCAATTTCAATATCCTTCCAGGGAAAATTTATGCATATTCAAGCAAATGCTTATATTCTTTAGCAGTGAAATATACCAAATCCAACTAATAATAGATGTGTTTACAGTTTTAGTGGCCACTGATATGGTGCAGACCAGTCAGCTATAGGCTGAGCTGCAGAGGCTCCATATCAACCCCTGACTGTTAATACAGACATAGAACCTGCCATCTAATTCTCTCAGGCTCAGGTTATTGCAGTAGGGCCAGGTACTGGCCAGTCCAGTGAGGCCACACTGTAACTCATTAACTGAAACTCAGTCATAGGTCTGAGAGAAAGATCTCTTCTGCAATTAGTTTCTATACTCTAACTGAATAAAACAGGGACGTGTCCTGGTTTTCTCAAACTTACAGTTTGTTCACAAGACCACCTTTGGTTATATTAGAAAATAAAACGATTACATCTTCAAAGCACAGTGTTTTGGCACTGTCCTGTTTGGGCAGGGTCTTGACAGACAAATTGCCAGTTTGCTGTTTTGTTGCCAGAAAGATGATCTCTAGATCATCTAGTTCAAAATACAAGTTATATTTGGTGATATGTATCTTTTATAATTATTTTAGGTGATATATAAGTAAAAAGTCACTATAGAAAGTCACTGTGTTCAGTTGACTTGGTGTATTTTTTGCAGCTAGTTTTTCATGGAGTACTCACTGCTCAGAGCTGAGTGTTCTGTGGGTGCTTTATTAAGATTTATTTTTATGCAGGCAGTTAGTTGCACCTGCCCTAAAAATTTTTCCAGGTTAGGCTCCAAAATAAATATACAAAAAGCAGTAGCTTTTCTCCATGCCAGGAATAACCAGTTCAGAAAATATAATGGAAAAAAAATCCCAATCATAACAGTAACAAAAATATATACAATAAAACTGGGAATAAACTAAAGAAAAGTATAAAACCTTTATGACTAAAGCTATGTGAATCTACTGAGAGCCATAAAGTAAGACTAGAATAAATGAAAAATATATCGTGTGCCTGTATATAAAGACCCATTCTCCCTAAAGTAAGCTATAAATTTAATATACTTTCAGTCAACTTCCTAACATGATATTTTTTAAATTGTTTATCTGAAAAAGATTGTCTAAGAATAGGCTTGTAAATATTAAAAAGAAAGAGTAATGATGGAAGTAAATTTTCTTATCGTGTATGAACTGTTGGTTTGCTAAAGTTATATTAAAACAAAACATTGAGTACTGATTCAGGACATCATGGATAGAAAAAAAAAAACAGACTACAAAATCCAGAAACAGACCCAGGCGTGTACAAAAAGTGACTGTGAAAAAAGTATAATTTTAAAACAGTGGAGAAAGAATTTTATAAATGCTATTGGAACAAATGACTAACCATTTGGAAAAACAGTTTTAGATCTTTTTTCCATGCCATAGATTCAAGATGGCTTAAACATTTAAATTTGAGATGCAAAACCATCTACATATTAAAAAGGAATATGAGTATTTCTGCAATCTGATGCAGGGAAATCAAACATTAGAAACCATAAAGCAGGGGCACAAACTCAGTGCCGACAAGTCAACAGCATCAGGCAGGAAATTGAATCATTTGAGTACACTGGGTAGAAAACAAAATTGTGCAGTCCTCGATTTCTTTTATTTTGGTTTTTTGATAGAGGTAGAAATATTTATATTCGCTGAGAAAATAACAGCGTAAGCACAATAAGTGACCACCAACATTTGGTTCAGACTTAGGAAGTGATAAGCAATGGTGAACATAGTGACAAACGAAAGCATGCTGACCTAGGCCCAGGGCTGCACTCAACACTCAACTGTAAGGTCTCCTCCCAATTGTGCAACAACATGGCAGCTTGGAGGCCCCCAAGGCCACTCAGCACTAACCAATTGTTGCCATGAAAGAATAAAGCCCAGAGTTACCAGATCTTCTGATCTTTTTCCATGTAAAGCTGGAAAATTGCAAATTTTATGCTAAATCTCTTCAGTTTAAACTATCTCAACATTTAGAACTTTGTATAGGCCAAACAAAACATGTTCACAGGTCAGATTCAGCCCATAGGCCTCAAGTTTTTGAAATCCACTGTGTAGTTTTGGTTTTGGTTTCAAGATTATGCTTACGTCTTTAAATGGGTTGGAATGCTTTCCATCTTTCTGTTTGTTCTTTTCTATACTCTGGATCAATTTATATAGCAGAGGAATTAATCTGTACAAATTTAGATGGAGTTCCACTTCGATTGCCATCAGGATATGCGGCCTTTTTGTGAAGATAGCGTTCTATATTTTCCCAATTTCTTCTTGAACCCGTTTTGGTTATTTATATTCCTATAAAATCGTACATTTAATCTAGATTTAAGTGAATTCTCTTATAGATTTTTTTTAATCTCAGCATATCAATAGTTTTTAGCTCTTTCTCATTCTTAGTGTTTGTTTATAAATTTATTTATTTATTTTTGGCTGCACTGGGTCTTCGTTACTGTGCACAGGCTTTCTCTAGTTGCGGCGAGTGGGAGCTACTCTTCATTGCGGTGTGTGGGCTTATTGTGGTGGTGGAGCACGGGCTCTAGGCATGCAACCTTCAGTAGTTGTAGCATGTGGGCTCAGTAGTTGTGGCTCACAGGCTTCAGAGCACAGGCTCAGCAGCTGTGGTACACGGGCCCAGCTGCTCCGCGGCATGTGAGATCTTCCTGGACCAGGGCTCAAACCCACGTCCCCTGCATTGGCAGGGGGACTCTCAACCACTATACCACCAGGGAAGCCCCTCATTCTTAATATTTTGTTGGTTGATTTCAATTCCCCTCTGGGTTTTTTGGTTTGTTTTCATTCATATATTTTTGTTTGACCTTTATTAATCCCTTCTTCTGGTTTATTTTGTTTGATTTGTCCTTTTCCTGGCTTCTACAGTGAATTCTTTTTTTCAGTTATTTTCATAATCCATTTTAGATAGATAATACATGTATTGAAGATTATGTATTTTTTTCTCAGCACAAGAATTTTTCCCCCAACTTGATCAATTTCTAAATAGTCTATAATTTGTTTTCCCTGCCTCTTGGACTCAAGTCATTTCAGATTATCTTTTGAATTTCCTAGTAGTTAGTTTTCTTTATCTTTCTTACTGTTGAGTTAATTTTATTGCATCATAGTCACATAATGTGGCCTATTTCTACTCTTCTGAATGTTCTTTATGACATTATAAAAAATCAGTTTATCTAAATGTAGATGTTCCAGATTCACTTTAAAAGATACAAAGTTCTAAATATATGCTTATTATCTGGTAATGGTATTGTTTGTATCCTGTCTGTCTCTCTTTTTTTGTTTCTTTTTGTGACCAGTTAAAGTCTAAGAGAGGTATATTAGGCTCCCACAATGATTATGTTTTTACCAAATTCTGTGTTTCTAATAACCTTTGTTTCTGTATTTTGATGCTATATTAAGCTTTGTGTCTGTTACACTTTATTTAGTTTTATATATGTATATAATTTTTTAATCACTATAAAACATCATTGTCGGGACTTCCCTGGTGGTGCAGTGGTTAAGAATCCGCCTGCCAATGCAGGGGACATGGGTTCGAGCCCTGGCCCAGGGAGATCCCACATGCCGTGGAGCAACTAAGCCCGTGCACCACAACTCCTGAGCCTGTGCTCTAGAGCCCGCAAGCCACAACTACTGAGCCACATGCCACAACTAATGAAGCCTGTGTGCCTAGAGCCCGTGCTCCACAACAAGAGAAGCCACTGCAATGAGAAGCCCATGCACCCCAACGAAGAGTAGCCCCCGCTTGCCGCATCTAGAGAAAGCCCGTGCACAGCAATGAAGATCCAACACAACCAAAAATAAATAGATAACATTAAAAAAAAATCATTGTCCCATATAACTTTTTTTGCCTTCATTTCTACTCTTTTTAAAATTGGCATTCCTACTTTTTCTGATAATATTTGCCAGCTATATTTTTCTTCGTTTTTGTGTTGCCACCTTCATTTAAAAATTTCTTAGAATCATTTTACGTGTTTTCTTATAAACAGCTTATAGCTGATAATTGTATTTATGTAATCTTAGAGTCTCTTTTAATAGGGAGACATTTTTTCTGATAATTAACTTTAGATCTTGTTACTGCCATTTTATTTTATATTTCTTTCATTTGCTCTCTTATGACTGCTACCCCGTATTTCCTTTCTAGATTTTGTTGAAGTGATCGAGTTTTTCTTGCTTCATTTTTCTCCTTCATCCCATTTGTGGCTCACTACATTTTGATTTTAATTTTATTTATTTTTGGCTGCATTGGGTCTTCATTGCTGTGCGTGGGCTTTCTCTAGTTATGGCAAGCAGGGACTATTCTTCGTTGCAGTGCATGGACTTCTCATTGCAGTGGCTTCTTGTTGCGGAGCACAGGCTCTAGGTGTGCAGGCTTCAGTAGTTGTGGCACACGGTCTCAGTAGTTGTGGCTCACGGGCTCTAGAGCGCTGGCTCAGTAGTTGTGGTGCACGGGCTTAGTTGCTCCACAGCATGTGGGATCTTCCCAGACCAGGGATTGAACCCATATCCCCTGCATTGGCAGGCAGATGCTTAACCACTGCACTACCAGGGAAGTCCATGTGGCTTGCTACATTTTAGCACATGTATTTGTTGTTGTTGTTTGATTTTTTTGTTTGTTATTTGTAGATGCTTTTTATAAAGTGAGGAAGTTCCCTTCTATTCCTATATTTCTGGGAGTTCTTATAATGAATGAGTATTGAATCTTGTCAGACGCTTGTTTTTTTCATCAGTTGATATGATCGTGTGATTTTTTTTCCTTCTTTAGCCATTTAATATGGTGGATTATATATATATATATATTTTAACATTAAACTAGCTTTGCATCCCTAGAATACACCCTACTTGGTCATGGTGTAAAACTTCTTATATATTGCTGAATTCTACTAGTTAATATTTTGTTAAGAATTTTTGTGTCTGTATTCATGAGACACTGACCTTATCTAGTTTGGCTGTCAGGGTTAACACTAGCTTCAAAAAACGAGTTGAGGGCTTCCCTGGTGACACAGTGGTTAAGAATCCACCTGCCAATGCATGGGACACGGGTTTGAGCCCTAGTCTGGGAAGATCCCACATGCTGCGGAGCAACTAAGCCTGTGCTCCACAACTACTGAGCCCTCGTGCTACAACTGCTGAAGCCCACATGCCTAGAGCCTGTGCTCTGCAACAAGAGAAGCCAACGTGATGAGAAGCACACGCACCACAACGAAGAGTAGCCCCAGTCTCTGCAACTAGAGAAAGCCCGTGTGCAGCAACAAAGACCCAACACAGCCAAAAATAAATAAATAAATTTATTTTTTTTTAAATGAGTTGAGAAACGTTCCATTCTATTTTCAGGAAGCGATTGTCAAGAATTGGTGTTTATTCTTCTTTAAACATTTGGTAGAATTCTCTGGTAAAATTATCTGGGCCTGGAGCTTTCTTTTTGGTGAATTTTTTAATGCCAAATTAAATTTATTTAATAATTGTAGAACACACGGTGATTGCCCATAGTCATTCTTTCAGAGTAGGTCTGCTGGCAACATATTCTCTTTGTTTTCCTTCATGTAAGCATGTCTTGATTTTTATTCCTGAAGGATATTTTCATCAGATATAGGATTCTGGGTTGACATTTCTTTTCTTTCAGCACTTGAAAAATGTTGTGTCACTTCCTTCTGGCCTCTATCATTTCTAATGAGAAATCTACTCTCTTTCAAACTGTTTTTCCACTAAAGATAGTACATATTTGTCTCTGGTTGCTTTCAAGGTGTCCTTTTCTTCCTTTAGTTTTAGTAAGTTTGACTGGATGTGTCTTGGTGTAGATTTGGCAGGGGGGTTATTCTGTTTGCTCATCTTCTTGAATTTATACATTTATGTCTTTTGCAAAATTCTGGAAGTTTTTAACCATTTCTTTGAGTACTTTTTCAGCCCTGCCCTCTTTCTCCTCTCCTGGGAATTCAGTGACATGAATGTTAAATTTGTATTATAGTCCCACATGTCCCTGAGGCTCTGTTCATTTTTCCTTCAATCTATTTTCTCTCTGTTGTTCAGATTGAGTAGTTTCTATTATTCTTTTAGGTCACTGACACTTCCCTCTTTCTCTTTCATTCTCTTGCTGAGCCCATCCACTGAGTTTTCTATTTCAGTTATGGTATTTTTCAGTTCTAAAATTTTTGTTTTGTTCTTCTCTGGTCTTCTTTGCCGAGACTTTTTTTATTTCAGGGTTTTCTTTTCTCGTCATTGAAGTGTAGTTGATTTACAATATTAGTTTCAGGTGTACAACATAGTGATTCAATATCTTTATAGATTATACTCCATTTAAAGGTATTACAAAATACTGACTGTATTTCCCAGTGCTGTATGTTGCTTATTTATTTTATACATAGTAGTTTGTGTCTCTTAATTCCATACCCCTATCTTGCTCCTGCCTCCTTTCCCCTCCCCACTGGTAACCACTAGTTTGTTCTCTATATCTGTGAGCCTGTTTCTGTTTTGTTTTATACATTCGTTTTATTTTTTAGATTCCACATATAAGTGATAACATACAGTATTTGTCTTTTTCTGACTTATTTCACTAAGCATAATTCCCTCTAGGTCCATCCATGATACTGCAAATGGCAGAATGTCATTCTTTTTTAATGGCTGAGAAATATTCCAGTGTGTGTGTGTGTGTGTGTGTATGCCACATTTTCTTTATCCATTCATGTGTTGATGGACACTTAGGTTGCATTCATATCTTGGCTACTGTAAATAATGCTGTGAACATTGGGGTGCATATATCTTTTCAAATTAGTGTTTTCATTTTCTTTGCTGAGATTTTTCCATGTTTTCATTTGTTTCAAACATGTTTGTAATTGCTTGTTGAAATATCTTTATGATAGCTGCCTTAAAATCTTTGTTAGAAATTCTAACATTTCTGTCATCTCAGTTATGGCAGTTGTTGATTGTTTTTTCATTCAGTCTGTGATCTTTTTAGTTCTTGGTATGATGACTGATTTTCAGTTGAAACCTGGCCATTTTGTATATTATGTATAAGTTTCTGGATTTTACTTAAACTTTCTGTGTTACCTGGCTTCCTCTGACACTGCTCTGGCAGTGAAAAAGATAGAGGACCACTTCATTACTGCCAGGCGAGGCTAGAAGTCCAGGTTCTCCCTTCAGCCTTTGTTGACACAGGGGAGTGGGGGAGCTCCTTGTTATTGGCAGGCAGGGTTGGGAGTTCCAGCTCTCCACTGGGCTTTCACTGATACCTCCTTGACTGGGAGGGGTAGGAATGCTTATTGCTGCAGGGTAGTGGTAAACTCCTGATTCTGCACTATACCTCCTCTGTCACAACCTCAGAGGGGAAGGGTTCAGTCACCTTTTTACTGCTGGATAGAGGTGGAACTTCCATATGTGGTCTCCACTGATATTGCAGAGGTGGGTCTTCATAACCACCTGGCAGGATAGAATTTCCAGCTTCCTACTTGGCCTTTTCTGACACTACCCCAGGCTTAGGGCAAGGGTGGAGATCTAGGCTGTCCATTTAGCCTTTGCTGGCATGTGTAGGGGTGGGCCATAGTTCTGGGATGTTTGGAGTTACTATCTGAAAGTTTTCTGCCTTCCTAGGATACCCTTTTTGTGGTCCAGTGCCCAGATAGAACAGGTTTATTGGGGCTATTTTTGTCTTCACCTGTTCTCATTTCTGGTTTGCCAACTTCTAAAGCTCCAAGTCTGGGATATATGAGACAAAAAGAAATCTCACTACCATGTTGTTCCTTAGGTTTTGAGGTTCTGAGCTAGTGTGCCTTTTTCTCAACATCTTTCAGAGTGTTCTTATCAACTTCTCATTGTTTTATATATAATGTCCAAAGTTTTTAATTGTATTTAGATGGAGAAATAGGAAATGTATGTCTACTCTTATCTTTCTGCAACCAGCATGTCTTTTGATGGAGGTATAGGCAGTGACCTCTGATGTCTTCTATTTTTTTAATTAGAATTAACTGAGGTAGTTTATTAGCATGTTTAGAGCAATGCAACTCAATGATAGCTATTATTACATATATGCAAGTGCAAACATACATAAGTGTATAACATTTTTAATATATAACATATCTGGAATTATGTCTTATCTTTTGTTCCTCAGCTTTCTTTTTTTTCACTTAATAGCTCTTGGAGCTCTGTCTATATCAGAATATATAGACCCACTTCTATATCAGAATATATAGACCCACCTCTTTTTAACAGATGCATTTCACAGTTAGGATGTACCATAATTTAACCTCTTGCATATTGAACATTGGTTCATTCTTAATTTCATTGTGTTGCAAATAAATATCTATATCTATACATCTTTGTCCACATTTCTTTAATACAGAGTCATAAATTAAGTTGTTGACTCAACTAAATTCTAAATGGGCATACCCATTTAGCATTTTGATTGCAATCCAAATAGTCTTCCGAATGGATTTCTTCAAATTTAAATCCTACCTACAGTTAGAAGATGTTTAAGATTTTTCATTCTAGATCTCAAAAAAATGCCGTTGGTAATTTGATAGGGAATGCATTGGATCTGTAGATTGCCTTGGGTAGTATAGTCATTTTGACAATATTGAGTCTTCCCATCCAGGAACATGGTATATCTTTCCATCTGTTTGTGTCATCTTCAGTTTCTTTCATCAGCATCTTACAGTTTTTGGAGTACAAGTCTTTTGCCTCCTTAGATAGGTTTATTCCTAAATATTTTATTCTTTTTGATGCAATGGTAAATGGGATTGTTTCCTTAAATTCTATCTCTGATCTTTCATTGTCAGTGTATAGAAACGTGAGAGATTTCTGTGTATTAATTTTGTATCCTGCAACTTTACCGAATGCATTGATGAGCTTTAGTAGTTTTTTGGCAGCATCTTTAGGATTTTCTATGTATTGAATCATGTCATCTACAAATAGTGACAGTTTTACTTCTTCCTTTCCAATTTTGATTCCTTTTATATCTTTTTCTTCTCTGAAGGTTGTGGCTAGGACTTCTAAAACAATCTTGAACAAAAGTGGTGAGAGTGGACATCCTTGTCTTTTCCTTAGCATAAAGGAAATGCTTTCAGCTTTTCACCATTGAGTATGTTGTTAGTTTTGGATTTGTCATATATGGCCTTTATTATGTTGAGGTAGGTTCCCGCTATGCCCACTTTCTGGAGAGGTTTTATCATAAATCAGTGTTGAATTTTGTCAAAAGCTTTTTCTACATCTATTGAGATGATGATATGGTTTTTATTCTGCAATTTAATGTGGTGTATCACACTGATTGATTTGCAGATATTGAAAAATCCTTGCATCCCTGGGATAAATCCCACTTGATCATAATGTATTATCCTTTTAATGTGTTGTTGGATTTGGTTTGCTAGTATTTTGTTGAGGACTTTTGCATCTATGTTCATCAGTGATATTGGCCTGTAATTTTTTGTGGTATCTTTGTCTGGTTTTGATATAAGGGTGATGGTGACCTCATAGAATGAGTTTGGGAGTGTTCCTTCTGCTGCAATTTTTTGGAGTAGTTTCAGAAGAATAGGTGTTAACTTTTCTCTAAATTTTTTATAGAATTCACGTGTGAAGCCATCTGGTCCTGGACTTTTGTTTGTTGGAACTTTTTAAATCACCGTTTCAATTTCAGTACTTGTGACTGGTCTATTCGTATTTTCTATTTCTTCCAACTTCAGTCTTGGAAGGTTAGGCCTTTCTAAGAATTTGTCCATTTCTTCTAGGTTGTCGCTTTTATTGGCATATAGTTGCTTGTAGTAGTCTCTTAAGATCTTTTGTATTTCTGTGATGTCAATTGTAAATTCTCCTTTTTCATTTCTAATTTTATTGATTTGAGCCCTGTCCCTTTTTTTCTTGGGGAGTCTGGTTTATCAATTTTGTGTCTCTTTTCAAAGAAACAGCTTTGAGTTTCATTGATCTTTGCTACTGTTTTCTTTGTCTCTCTTTCATTTATTTCTGCTCTGATCTTTATGATTTTTTCCCTCCTACTAACTTTGAGTTTTGTTTGTTCTTCTTTCTCTAGTTGCTTTAGGTGTAAAGTTAGGGTGTTTATTTGAGATTTTTCTTGTTTCCTGAGGTAAGACTGTATTGCTGTAAACTTCCCTCTTAGAACTGCTTTTGCTGTGTACCATAGGTTTTGGATCATCGTGTTTTCATTTTCATTTGTCTCTAGGTGTTTTTTGATTTACTCTTTGATTTCTTCAGTGATCCATTGGCTGTTTCGTAACATAGTGTTTAGCCTCCACGTGTTTGTGTCTTTTACAGGTTTTTTCTTGTAGTTGATTTCTAATCTCATAGTGTTGTAGTCAGAAAAGATGCTTGATATTATTTCAGTTTTCTTAAATTTACTGGGGCTTGCTTTGTGGCTCAGCATGTGACCTATCCTGGAGAATGTTCCATGTGCACTTGAGAGGAATGTGTATTCTGCTTCTTTCAGACAGAATGTTCTATAAATGTCAATTAGGTTCATCTGCTAGAATGTATAATTTAAGGCCTGTGTTTCCATATTGCTTTTCTGTCTGGATGATCTGTCCATTGATGTAAGTGGGGTGTTAAAGTCCTCCACTACTATTGTGTTACTGTTGATTTCTCCTTTTATGGCAGTTAGCATTTGCCTTATATATTGAGGTGATTCTATGTTGGGTGCATATATATTTACAATTGTTATATCTTCTTCTTGGATTGATCCCTTGATCATTATGTAGTGTCCTTCTTTGTCTCTTTTAACAGTCCTTATTTTAAAGTCTATTTTGTCTGATGAGTGTTGTTACATGCACTTTCTTTTAATTTCCATTTGCATGGAATACATTTTTCCATTCCCTCACTTTCAGTCTGTATGTGTCCCTAGATCTGAAGTGGGACTCTTGTAGACAGCATATATATGGGTCTTGTTTTTGTATCCATTCAGCCAGTCTATGTCTTCTGGTTGGAGCATTTAAGCCGTTTACCTTTAAGGTAATTATCAATACTTGTGTTTTTATTGCCATTTTGTTGATTGTTTTGGATTTGTTTTTGTAGGTCTTTTTCTTCCTTTCCTCTTTTGTTCTCTTCTCTTGTGATTTGATGAATAGCTTTAGTGTTGTGTTTGGATTGCTTTTTCTTTTTTGTGTGTGTATCTATTGAAGACTTTTGGTTTGCGGTTACCATGAGGTTTTGATATAGCAGTCTGGATATACACAAGATTGTTTTAAGTAGCTGGTCTGTTAATCTAAAATGCATTTCCAGTATCATGCATTTGTACTCTCCTCTTCCCACAGTTGCAGGTTTTGATATTATACTTGTGTGTGGATGATTTCCTACCTTTACTGTATGTTTGCCTTTACCAATGAGCTTTCCCATTCATAGTTTTCTTACTTCTAGTTGTGGCCTTTTCTTTTCCACCTAGAGAAGTTCCTTTAGCATTTGTTGTAAAGCTGGTTTGGTTGTGAGCTTTTGCTTGTCTGTAAAGCTTTTAATTTCTCTGTCAAATCTGAATGAGAGCCTTGCTGGGTAGAGTATTCTTGGTTGTAAGTTTTCCCCTTTCATCACTTTAAATATATGGTGCCATTGCCTTCTGGCCTGCAAGAGTTTCTGCTGGAAAATCAGCTGATATCTTTATGGGGATTCCTTTTTATGTTATTTGTTGCTTTTTCCTTGTTGTTTTTAATATTTTCACTTTGTCTTTTATTTTTGTCAATTGGATTAATATGTGTCTTGGCGTGCTCCTCTTTGGGTTTATTCTGTATGGGACTCTGCGCTTCCTGGACTTGAGTGAGTGTCTCCTTTCCCATGTTAGGGAAGTTTTCGGCCATTATCTCTTCAAATATTTTCTCAGGCCCTTTCGCTCTCTCTTTTCCTCCTGGGACCCCTATAATGCGAATGTTGGTGTGTTTAATGGTGTCCCAGAGGTCCCTTAGGCTGTCCTCATTTCTTTTCATTCTTTTTTCATTTTACTGTTCTGTGGCAGTGATTTCCAGCAGCCTGTCTTCCAGCTTACTTATTCGTTTTTCTGCCTCATTTATTCTATTGATTCCTTCTAGTGTATTTTTCATTTCAGTTATTGTGTTGTTCCTCACTGTTTGTTTGTTCTTTAGTTCTTATAGGTTCTTGTTAACATTTCTTGTTTTTTCTCCATCCATGCTTCCGTTCAATTTCTGACATTTTGGATCATCTTTACTATCATTACTCTGAATTCTTTTTCAGGTAGATTGCCTATCTCCACTTCACTTAGTCGTTATTCTGGGGTTTTAGCTTGTTCTTTCATCTGGAACGTATTTCTCTGCCATCTCATTTTGTCTAACTTTCCGTGTTTGTGCTCTCCGTTTCTCAGGCTGCAGGTTTGTAGTTCTTCTTGCTTCTGGTGTCTGCCCCCTGGTGGGTGAGGTTTGTCCAGGGGCTTGTGTAGGCTTCCTGGTGGATGGAACTGATGCCTGCCCACTGGTGGGTGAAGCTGGGTCTTGTCCCTCTGGTGGGCAGGGCCGTGGCAAGGGGTGCGTTTAGAGGCAGCCATGGACTCAAGATGACGTTAGGCAGCCTGTTTGTTGCTGGGTGGAACTGTGTTCCCACTCTGTTGGTTGTTTTGCCTGAGGCGTCCCAGCCCTAGAGCCTTCAGGCTGTTGGGTGGGGCCAGGTCTCAGTGCCAAAATGGTGACCTCCAGAAGAGCTCACACAGATGAATATTCCCTGGGACCTCCACCACAAGTATCCTTGTCCCACAGAGAGCCACAGCTAATGCCTGCCTCCCCAGGAGACCCTCCAAGACCTGCAGGTAGGTCAGGCCGAGACTCCTATGGAGTCACTGCTTTGCCCTGGGTCTCAGTGCACATGAAACCTTGTGTGTGCCCTCCAAGAGTGTAGTCTCTGTTTCCCCGAGTCCTGTAGAGCTCCTCCACTCAAGCCTCACTGGCCTTCAAAGCCAAATGCTCTGAGGGTTCCTCCTCCTAATGATAGACCCCCAGGCTGGGGAGCCTGACGTGGGGCTCTGAACTCTCATTCTTGTGGGAGAACCTCTATGCTATAATTATTTTCCAGTTTGTGGGTCACCCATATGGCAGGTATGAGATTTGATTATATCGTGAAAGCTCCCCTCCTACCGTCTTGTTGTGGCTTCTTCTTTGTCTTTGGGTGCAAAATATCTTTTTCGGTAGGTTCCAGTGTTTTTTGTTGATGGCTGTTCAATAGTTGGTTGTGATTTTGGTGTTTTTGTGAGAGGAGGTGAGCTCAAGTCCTTTAACTCCACTGTCTTGTCCTCAGTCCTAAACTCAGTGTGGATCCAGGCAACCGCCACCAGCATGAGTGTGAGCCAGTGTGTCCACATCATGGTCCCATCCCAGTCTCTGGAGGGCGCAGGGCAGGGCAGCTGCAGAGAACTCTAAGGGAAGGTGGGAGCTTCACAGATCGCCAGCCTCAGAGGCGTGTATATACCACAATTTTTTTATTTAGGTATAGTTGGTGTAAAATATATACATTTCAGGTGTACAACATAATGATTCACAAATTTTAAACATTATATTCCATTTACAGTTATTAACTATATATCCTTGTAGCTTATTTATCTTATACATAGTAGTTTGTACCTCTTATTCCCCTACTGCTATCTTACCCCTCCCTCCTTCCCTCTCCCCACTGGTAACCTCTCATTTGTTCTCTACATCTCAAGTCTGTTTCTGTTTTGTTGTATTCACTAATTTTATTTTTTAGATTCCACATATAAGTGGTATCATACAGTATTCATCTTTTCTGTCTGACTTATTTCACTCAGCATAATAGCCACAAAGTCCATCCGTGTTACTGCAAATGGCAAAATTTCCTTCTTTTTTATGGCTGAGTAGTATTCCATTGTATGTATGTATGTGTGTATACACACACACACACACACCACACATCTTTATCTATTCATCTGTTGATGGAAACACATCTTTATCCATTCATCTGTTGATGGACACTTAGGTTACTTCCGTATCTTGGCAATTGTATATAATGCTGATATGAACACTGGGGTGCATGAATCTTTTCAAATTCATGTTTTTGTTGATAAAGACCCAGGAGTGAAATTTCTGGGTCACATGGTAGTTCTATTTTTAGCTTTTGGAGACACCTCCATACTGTTTTCCATAGTGGCTGCACCAGTTTACATTCCCACCAACAGTGTACAAGGGTTCCCTTTTTTCCACATCCTTGCCAACATTTGTTATTTGTGTTCTTTTTGATGATAGCCATTCTGACAGGTGTGTGATGATACCTCATTGTGGTTTTAATTTGCATTTTTCTGATGATTAACAGTGTTGAGCATCTTTTCATGTGCCTGTTGGCCATCTATGTGTCTTCTTTGAAAAAATGTCTATTCAGATCTTTTGCTTATTTTTTAATTGGATTGTTTGTTTTTTTGATGTTGAGTTGTTTGAGCTGTTTATATATTTTGGATATTAATCTTTTATTGGTCATATCATTTGCAAATATTTTTCCCATTCAGTAGGTTGTCTTTTTGTTTTGTTGATGGTTTCCTTTGCTGTGATCTTTCTTTATTTTCCTTGATGTACCACAATTTTTTTAATTGAAGTATAGTTGATTTACAATGTTGTGTTCATTTCTGCTGTACAGTAAAGTGATTCAGTTATACATATATATATTCTTTTTCATAATCTTTTCCATTATGGTTTATCACAGGATATTGAATATAGTTCCCTGGGCTATACAGTAGGACCTTGTTGTTTATCCATTCTATATATACTAGTTTGCATCTGCTAACCCCAAACTCTCACTCCATCCCTCCCCCAACCCCCATCCCCCTTGGCAACCACAAGTCTGTTCTCTATGAGTCTGTTTCTGTTTCATAGATAAGATCATTTGTGCCATATTTTAGATTCCACATATAAGTCATATCATATAGTATTTGTCTTTTTCTGACTTACTTCACTTAGTATGGTAGTCTCTAGGTCCATCCATGTTGCTGCAAATGGCATTATTTCATTCTTTTTTATGGCTGAGCAGTATTCTATTGTGTATATATATGTGTGTGTGTATATACACATATATATATGTGTGTGTGTGTATATATATATACACATATACATATACCACATCTTTATCCATTCATCTATCGATGGACATTCAGGTTGTTTCCATGTCCTGGCTCCTGTAAATAGTACTGCTATAAACATAGAGGTGCATGTGTGTTTTCAAATTAGAGTTTTGTCAGGATATATGCCCAGGAGTGAGATTGCTGGATCATATGGCAACTCTATTTTTAGTTTTTTGAGGAATCTCTGTACTGTTTTTCATAGTGGCTGCACCAACTTACATTCCCACCAACAGTATAGGAGGGTTTCCATTTCTCCACATCCCCTCTAGTATTTGTTATTTGTAGCCTTTTTAATGATGGCCATTCTGACTGATGTGAGGTGGTATCTCATTGTAGTTTTGATTTTCATTTCTCTAATAATTAGCAGTGATGAACATCTTTTCATGTGCCTGTTGGCCATCTGTGTGTCTTCTTTGGAAAAATGTCTGTTTAGGCCTTCTGCCCATTTTTCAGTTGGGTTGTTTGGATTTTTGTTGTTGTTGAGTTGCATGAGCTCTTTGTATATTTTGGAAATTAAGCCCTTGTCAGTCTCATTATTTGCAAATATTTTCTCCCAGTCCATAGGTTGTCTTTACATCTTGTTCGTGGTTTCCTTTGCTGTGCAAAAGCTTGTAAGTTTGATTAGGTCCCATTTGTTTTTGTTTGTTTAATTTTTTTTTTGTGTGTGTGGTATGCGGGCCTCTCACTGATGTGGCCTCTCCCGTTGCGGAGCACAGGCTCCGGACGCGCAGGCCTAGCGGCCATGGCTCACGGGCCTGTCCGCTCCACGGCATGTAGGATCTTCCCGGACCGGGGCACGAACCCATGTCCCCTGCATCGGCAGGCAGACTCTCAACCACTGCACCACCAGGGAAGCCCCTAATATTTATTTATTTATTTGGTTGTGCCAGGTCTTAGTTGTGGCAGGTGGGCTCCTTAGTTGCGGCATGCAAACTCTTAGTTGAAGCATGCATGTGGGATCTAGCTCCCTGACCAGGGATCGAACCCAGGCCGCCTGCATTGGGAGCATGGAGTCTTAACCACTGCACCACCAGGGAAGTCCCCCCATTTGTTTATTTTTGCTTTTATTTCTATTGCCTTGGGAGACTGACCTAAGAAAACATTGATACAGTTTATGTCAGAGAATGTTTTGCCTATGTTCTCTTCTAGGAGTTTTATGGTATCATGTCTTATATTTAAGTCTTAGGCCATTTTGAGTTTACTTTTGTGTATGGCATGAGGGTGTGTTCTAACTTCATTGATTTACATGCAGCTGTCCAACTTTCCCAACACCACTAGCTAAAGAGATTGTCTTTTTCCCATTGTATATTCTTGTCTCCTTTGTCAAAGATTAATTGACCATAGGTGTGTGGGTTTATTTCTGGGCTCTCTATTCTCTTCCTTTGATCCATATGTCTGTTTTTGTGCCAATACCATGCTGTTTTGATTACTGTAGTTTTGTACTGTTGTCCGAAGTCTGGGAGGGTTATGCTTCCTGCTTTATTCTTTTTTCTCAGGCAATTCTGGGTCTTTTATGGTTCCATATAAATTTTTGGATTATTTATTCTAATTCTGTGAAAACCCTCATGGTGTACCACAATTTCTTTATCCATTCATCCATTGATGGACATTGGGTTCTTTCCATATTTTGGTTATTGTGAATAGTGCCGTTAAGAACATTCATGGGGACTTCCCTGGAGGCACAGTGGTTGAGAAACTGCCTGCCAATGCAGGGGACGCAGGTTCAAGCCCTGGTCCAGGAAGATCCCACATGCCACAGAGCAACTAAGCCCGTGTGCCACAACTACTGAGCCTGCGCTCTAGAGCCGGCAAGCCACAACTACCGAAGCCCCCATGCCACAACTACTGAGGCCTGTGCACCTAGGGCCCGTGCTCTGCAACAAGAGTAGCCCCCGCTCTCCACAACTAGAGAAAGCCCAGGCACAGCAATGAAGACCCAACACAGCCAAAAATAAATTAAAAATTTAAAAAAAAAAGAACATTCATGTACAAAGATTTGCTTGAGTACCTGTTTTCAGTTCTTTTGGGTATATTCCTAGGAGTGGAACTGCTGGGCCATATGATAATTCTATGTTTAACTTCTTGAGGAACCACCAAAATGTTTTCCACAGTGGCTATACAATTTTACATTCCTAACAGCAGTGCACGAGGGTTCAAATTTCTTCATATCTTCACTAATGCTTGTTATTTTCTGTGCTGTTTTCAAAATACCCATCCTTGTGGGTGTGAAGTGGTATTTCATTATGGTTTTGGTTTGCATTTCTCTAATGACTGACGATGTGGAGCATCCTTTTATGTGCTTATTTCATTTGTATATCTTGTTTGGAGACATGGCTATTTAAGACATTTGCCCATTTTTAAACTGGGCTGTCTTCTTGTTGTTAAGTTGCAAAAGTTCTTTATGTAATCTGGATACTAAATGCTTATGAGATATATGATTTACAAACATTTTCTCCCATTTTGTAGTTTGTATTTTCACTTTCTTGTTAATGTCCTTTCGTGCACAAAAATGTTAAATTCTGATGAAGTCTAATTTATCTTTATTTGCTTTTTTTCTTTTGTGGCTCATGCTTTTGATGTCAAATCTAAGAATCCATTGCCAAATCCAAGGTCATGGATATTTACTTCTAAGTTTTCTTTTAAGAGTTTTCTAGTTTTAGCTTTTCTGTTTAGGTAATTAGTTGATTTTGAGTTAACTTTTGTACAGGATATGAGGAAGGGGGTCCAAATTTATTCGTTTGCATGTGAATATCCAGTTGTTCCAGTACCATTTGTTAGACTATTTTTTCCCCATTGAATGGTCTTCATGTTCTTGTCAAAAATCAACTGGTCCTAGATGTTTGGAGCTTATTTCTGGATTCTCAAGTCTATTCCATTGGTCTATATGTCTGTCTTTATGTGAATACCACAGAGTTTTAACTACTGTAGCTTTGTAGTAAGTTTTGAAATTGGGAAGAGTGTAAGTCTCAAAATTGTTTTGGCTATTCAGGGCCGCTTGCAATTCCCTAAGAATTTGAGGTCTGCTTTTCCATTTCTGCAAAATTATGCTTGGAATTTTGGTAGTGATTGTGCTGAACCTGCAGATTGCTTTGGGCAGTCAGTCATCCCATTATTTTGGTTTGTTGTATTTTTATTTTCATCCAGCTCAAAATGTTTTCTAATTTTCCTTTTGTTTTCTCCTTTAACATATAGGCTGCTTACAAATGTAATGTTTACTTTCCAAATATTTGTGGGTATCCCAAATTTCCTCCTTTTGATGACTTCTAATTTAATTCCATCATGGTCAGAGGACATACTTCGTTGAGTTTCAATCCTTTTAAATTTATTGAAACTTGTTTTATGACCTAGCGCAGGGGTTGGCAAACTATGCATGGCCTGCTTGTTTTTGTAAATAGAGTTTAGTGGGACACAGTCATACCCATTCATTAAAGTGTTGTCTGTGGCTGCTTTTGAGTTAAAATAGCAGTTGAGTAGCTGTGACAGAGACTATATAGGCAACAAGCCTAAAATATTTACTATGTGGGCCTTTAAGAAACCTTTTTACCAACCTCTGGCCTACCATAAGGTCTATGACTGTTCCAATTGTGCTTAAGAAGAATGTGTATTCTGCTTATTAGGTAGAAGGTTCTTTAAGTGTCAGGTCACGTTGGTCATTCGTGTTATTTAACTCTTATGTTATCTTTGGTGATTTTTGGTGTAATTGTTCTACCCATTATTATGAGTGAGATATTGAAGTTTTCAACTATTATTGTTGAATTATCTATTTTCCTCTTTAATTTTGTCAGTTTTGCCTTATGTATTTTGGGTCAGCTGTTAGGTTGACGTATCTTCCTGATGAATTGACCATTTTATTGTAAAACATCTTACTTTGTCGCTAGTAAAATTTTTTTTGGCTTAAAGTATATTTTGTCTGATACTGGCATAGCCACTCTAGCTCTCTCTTTTTTTTCTTAATATAAATTTATTTATTTATTTTTGGCTGTGTTGGGTCTTTGTTGCTGAGTGTGGGCTTTCTCTAGCTGCAGCGAGCGGGGGCTACTCTTCGTTGGAGTGCGCAGACTTCTCACTGCGGTGGCTTCTCTTGTTGCAGAGCACAGGCTCTAGGCATGCGGGCTTCAGTAGTTGTGGCACGCGGCCTCAGTAGTTGTGGCTCGTGGGCTCTAGAGCGCAGGCTCAGTAGTTGTGGCACATGGGCTTAGTTGCTCCACGGCATGTGTGATCTTCCCAGACCAGGGCCCAAACCCGTGTCCCCTGCATTGGCAGGCGGATTCATAGCCACTGCGCTACCAGGGAAGTCCCACTGTAGGTCTCTTATGCATATTCTTTGCAAGATGTATCTTTTCACATCATCCTATGTCTTTGAATATAGTGTGTTTCTTGATTACAAAAAAACACCACAAAGCTTGTTTTTTGTTTTTTGGGTTTTTTAAATCCATTCAGCCAATGTCTGCCTTTAATTGGAGCAATCTATTCACATTCAATGTTATTATTACTATGCTTGATTTATGTGCTATTTGCCATTTGTTTCCTATGTGTTTCATGTCCTTTTTCTGACTTTTTTGTATTAAATGGACATTTTCCATTTTAATTCCTTTTTTGAATTTTGAAACATTTTTTCTTAACTGATATTTTATTGAGATAATTGTAGATTCATAGGCATTTGCAAGAAATAGTACAGAAATCACTTGTATACTTTGCCAACTTTTCCACGATAGTAACTAACGTTTTACCATATAAAATCAAAACTATATGTTAGCTATATTTATGTTACTATAACATATCACAGACAAGGGGTGGATGTTGATATGACCAATCTTCCTCAGATTTCCCCAGTTTCACTCATTTGTGTATGTGTGCATGTGTGTTTATCTACCACCACAGACAAGATACTGAACAGTTCCAACACCATGAAGACCCCTAGTGTTACCCTCTTATAGCTGCACATTACCTAACCTCTGGTGATGACCAGTCTGTCCTCCATGTCTAAACTGTTGTCATTTCAAAAATGATATGTAAATGGAATCATGAAGTATATAACTTTTTGGAGTTAGCTTGTTTTACTCAGCATAATTCTCTGGAGATTCATCCAGGATGCTGCATATATCAATAGTTTGTTCCTTTTTATTGCTGAGTAGTATTCCAGGTTATGTGTGTACCAGTTTATTTATCTGTTCATCTGCTGAAGTACATCTGGGTTGTTTCCAGTTCTGGGCTGTTACCAAAAAAGCTACTATGCATATTTGGGTACAGGTTTTTGTGTGAATGTTAAGTTTTCGTTCCTTGGGATAAATGCCCAGGAGAGCTTTGTTGATTTTTAAACTACATATCTTTTATTTTTTTTCTTAGTGATTATTCTAGGGATTACAATATGTATCTTATCACAATACACTTCAGAGTAATATTAATTTACCTCCAGTAAAATACAGAAAGAGTTTTGCTCCAACATAGTTCCATTCCTTCCCCACTCTTTTGTGATATTATTTTCATATATATTATGTGTTGTATATCATATAAGCCCAATGATAACAGCATCACAATTATTGCTTTATACAATTTTATATCTTTAAAAGATAATTAAGAAAGGAGAAAATGTATTTATAGAATCTTTTATATTCACCCACATATTTATTGTTACCAGTACTCTATTCTCCCTGTGGATTCAAGTTACTATCTGGTATTATTTCCTTGATCTGATATAGCTCCATTCTCTCCCCTTATTTTTGTGATATTATTGTCATTTAGGTTACATCATTATATGCTATAAGCAGAGTGATACGTTTTAATAATTCTTGTTTTATGCAGTTGTCTTTTACTTTTTGAAATAATTAAAAGGAACAACAGGGGATGTTGACTATGATATGATAGCTCACTTTTCTTGATCACCTCACTTTTCTTTACACCAAAAGCTCTGTTTCAGCAAGCCTTCCAGTGTCATACAAGTCAGAACTAAAAGTCTTAAGGTCCAAGCAGCTCCTCACAGATTAATCATGTTGCTTATATTTTTTTTTTCTCTAACTTGTTCATTAAAAAAAGAAAGTTTTTGGGCTTCCCTGGTGGCACAGTAGTTGAGAGTCCGCCTGCCAATACAGGGGATACAGGTTCGTGACCTAGTCCAGGAAGATCCCACATGCCGCGGAGTGGCTAGGCCCATGAGCCATGGATGCTGAGCCTGCACGTCTGGAGCCTGTTGCTCCGCAATGGGAGAGGCCACAACAGTGAGAGAGGCCCATGTACTGCAAATAAATAAATAAAGTTTTTGGCAAATTATAAGTAAGTTACTTAGGGACTTACCCTGCCCTGGTGGCGCAGTGGTTAAGAATCCACCTGCCATTGCAGGGGACATGGGTTTGATCCCTGGTCCGGGAGGATCCCACATGCCATGGAACACCTAAGCCCATGCGCCACAACTACTGAGCCTGCACTCTAGAGCCCGCAAGCCACAACTACTAAGCCTGTGTGCCACAACTATTGAAGCCCACATACCTAGAGCCCATGCTCTGCAAGAAGAGAAGCCACCGCAATGAGAAGCCTGCATACCGCAATGAAGAGCAGCCCCTGCTCGCCCACACACTGGGCTTGAATGAAGACCCACTGCAGCCAAAAATAAAATTTTTTAAAAAAGAAGTAAGTCACTTATTTGTTCCTTATTGAATATGGCCTCTTGAAAATATTTTCTTTACCAACAGCATTTTTCACAGAATTAGAACAAATTTTTTTTAATTTATACATAAACACAAAAGACCCTGAATAGCCAAAGCAATCCTGAGAAAGAAAAATGGAGCTGGAGTAATCAGGCTCCCTGACTTCAGGCTATACTACAAAGCTACAGTCATCAAAACAGTATGGTACTAGCACAAAATTCAGAAACATAGATCAATGGAACAGGATAAAAGTCCAGAAATAAACCCACGCATCTATGGTCAATTAATCTACAACAAAGAAGGCAAGAACATACAATGGAGAAAAGACAGTCTCTTCAATAAATGGTGCTGGGAAAACTGGACAGTTTTATATGTAAAAGAGTGAAATTAGAACACTCTTCTAATATGTAAAAGAGTGAAATTAGAACACTCCCTAACACCATGCACAAAAATAAACTCAAACTGGATTAAAGACCTAAATGTAAGGCCAGACACTATAAAACTCTTAGAGGAAAACATAGGCAGAACACTCTTTGACATAAATAGCAGCAATATATTTTTGGATCCACCTCTTAGAGTAATGAAAATAAAAACAAAAACAAGTGGGACCTAATGAAACGTCAAAGCTTTTGCACAGCAAAGGAAACCATAAACAAAACAAAAAGACAACCCACAGAATGGGAGAAAATATTTGCAAAGTGACCAACAAGGGATTAATCTCCAAAATATACAAACAGCTCATGCAGCTCAATATCAAAAAAACAACCCAATCAAAAAATGGACAGATCTAAATAGACATTTCTCCAAAGAAGACATACAGATGGCCAAAAAGCACATGAAAAAATGCTCAACATCACTAATTATTAGAGAAATGCAAATCAAAACTACAGTGAGGTATCACCTCACACCAGTCAGAATGGCCATCATCAAAAAATCTACAAACAATAAATGCTGGAGAGGGTGTGGAGAAAAGAGAACCCTCCTATACTGTTGGTGGCAGTGTAAATTGGTACAACCACTATGGAGAACAGTATGGAGGTTCCTTAAAAAACTAAAACTAGAGCTGACATATCATCCAACAATCCCACTCCTGGGCATATACCTGGAAAAAAACATAATTCAAATAGATACATGCACCCCAATGTTCATTGCAGCACCTTTTACAATAGCCAAGACATGGAAGCAACCTACATGTCCATCAGCAGAGGAATGGATAAAGAAGATGTGGTACATATATACAATGGAATATTACTCAGCCATAAAAAAGAATGAAAATGCCATTTGCAGCAACATGGATGGATTTAGAGATTATCATACTAAGGGAAGTAAGTCAGACAGAGACAGACAAATATCCTATGATATCACTCATATGTGGAATCTAAAAAAAAATCATACAAATGAACTCATTTACAAAACAGAAATAGACTCACAGATTTCAAAAACAAATTTATGGTTAGCAAAGGGGAAAAATGAGGGGGAGGGATAAATTAGGAGTTTGGGATTAACATATACACACTACTGTATATAAAATAGATAATCAACAGGATCTACTGTATAGCACAGGGAACTCTACTCAATATTCTGTAATAACATATATAGGAAGAGAATCTGAAAAAGAATAGATATGTGTATATATATAACTGAATCACTTTGCTGTACACCTGCAGATAACACAACATTGTAAATCAACTATATTCCAATATAAAATAGTAATTAAAATTAATTTTTAATTGTGATATATACAGATAATGGAATATATTCAGCCATAAAAAAGTACTGATATGCACTACAACATGGATGTGATCCTCAAAAACATTATGCTAAGTGAAAAAAGCCAAATACAAAGTGTCCTATATTGTATGATTCCATATATGAAATATACAGAATAGATAAATCCATAGTAATAGAAAGTAGTTTGGCAGTTACCAGGGCTGTGGAGAGGGAAGATTTAGGGAGTAACTGCTTCATGGGTACAGGATTTTATTGAACTTAGAGTAATGAAATGTTTTGGACTTAGGTAAAGTTGGTGGTTGCACAGCATTGTGAAGGCAGTAAATGTCACTGAATTTGCTCACTTTAAAATGGTTAATTTTATGTTATGTAAATTTCACCTCAAAATTTTTAAGCATATGTAGGGTATATGCTCTTGAGAAGTTGTGGTAAACCAAAATTTTGAAATTTATAATCAAAGGTATCACTTTTGTAATAATCATTTGCTACTAGAGTTTTTATAAATTTGTTCTTTAATAAATTACTTTCATTAAATCATTGCTCAAAAAATTAGATCATTGGTGATTATAAAAAATTAATGGTACATAGTTAAAGCAGAAACTAGAGGGACATTTATAGCTGTAAATACCTATATTAGACAAGAGGAAATAATTCATATCAATAACCTAAGCTTCCACTATAAGAAACTAGAAAAAGAAGAGCAAACTAAACCCAAAGCAAGTAGAGGCTGGATATAATAAAAATTAGAGTAGAAATCAGTGAAATACAAAACAGAAAAACCATAGAGGAAAGAAAATCAAATGAAATCAGAAGGTGGTTCTTTGAAAAGAACAACAAAATTGAGAAGCCTTTAGCTAGACCAGGAGTGGGCAATTTTTTTTTCTATAAAGGGCCAGATAGTAAATATTTTAGGCTTTGAGGGCCACATATAGTTTCTGTCATATAGTCTTGTTTGTTTGCTTTTTAACACACCTTTTAAAATTAAAAACCATTCCTAATTTGGGGGCCATGTGAAAAGGGGCTATGGGTCATACTTTACTAACCCCTGAGCTATGAACAACTTCATGCCAACAGACCAATATCCCTTATGACTATAGCTTCAAAAGTCATCTACAGGGACTATGCTGGTGGTGCAGTGGTTAAGAGTCCGCCTGTCAGTGCAGGGGACACAGGTTTGAGCCCTATTCCAGGAAGATCCTACATGCCATGGAGCAATTAAGCCTGTGCACCACAACTACTGAACCTATGCTCTAGAGCCCGCAAGCCACAACTACTGAGCACAACTACTGAAGAGTGCATGCCTAGAGCCCATGCTCTGCAATCAGAGAAGCCACCACAATGAGAAGCCCATGCACCGCAACAAAGATGCAACGCAGCCAAAAATAAATAAATAGATTTATTTTTTTAATCATCTACAAAATATTAATAAACTGATCCTAGGAACATATAAAAATGATTCTGACCAAGTGAGGTTTATACCTATACAAGGTTAGTTTAACATGAGAAAACCAATTAACGTAATAGACTCACTGTTATGATTAAAAACTCTCAACAAACTAAGAATAGAAGAATCTTCTACATGAAACTACTGTATAAAAACTTATAGCTGGGCTTCCCTGGTGGCACAGTGGTTCAGAGTCCGCCTGCTGATGCAGGGGACATGGGTTCGTGCCCCAATCCGGGAAGATCCCACATGCCATGGAGCGGCTAGGCTCATGAGCCATGGCCACTGAGCCTGCGTGTCCAGAGCCTGTGCTCCACAACGGGAGAGGCCACAACAGTGAGAGGCCCGCATACCGCAAAAAAAAAAAAAAAAAAAAAAAACAACTTACAGCTAACATCATAATTAATGGTGAAAGCCTAGACACTTTCTCTCTAAGATTGGGAACAAGACAAAGATATCTGCATTCACCACCTCTTTTCAACATTGCACTGGAGGTTCTAACCAATATAGTCAGGAAAGAAAAATAAAACGCATTCAGGTTAGAAAGGAAGACGTAAAGCTGTCTTTCTTTACAGATGAAATGATTCTGCATGTAGAGAATGCCAAGGAATTCACACACACACACACACACACACACAAACTAGAACTAATAAATGAATTCAGTAAGGTCACAGGATACAGGATCATTATACCAAAAAATCAATTTTATTTCTATATATTAGGAATGGACAATCCAAAATAATTTCATTCACAATAGCATTAAAAAGAGTAAAAAACTTTGGAATACATTTAACAAAAAAGTTCAAGACTTGTACACTGAAAACTACAAAACATTGCTGTAAACCTTAAAGAGTATCTAAATAAATGGAAATTCCATATTCATGGATTTGAAGACAACATTATTAACATGGCAGTTCTTCCCAAATTTATCTATAGATTCAAAGCAATTTCCTTCAAAAATCCCAGTTGAATCTTTTGCAGAAATTAGCAAGCTGATCCTAAAATTTATATGAAATGACAGACCCCAAAAAGCCAAAACAATGTGAAAAAGAACGAAGTTGGAGGACTTAACAATTCTTGATTTTAAAACTTACTATAAAGTTATCATAATCAAGACAGTGTGATACTGGCATAAAGATAGACATATAGCTCAATGAGGGACTTCCCTGGTGGTGCAGTGGCTGGGACTCTGAGCTCCCAATGCAGGGGGCCCAGCTTCAATCCCTGGTCAGGGAACTAGATCCCACATGCATGCTGCAACTAAGAGTTTGCATGCCAGAGCTAAGGAGCCCTCCTGCCACAACTAAGGAGCCTGCCTGCCATAACTAAGACCCTGTGCAGCCAAATTTTAAAAAGTTAGACATATAGCTCAGCGTAATAGAATCCAGAGTCCAGAAATAAATTCTTACATTTATGGTCATTTGACTTTCTATTAAGCTATGCAAAATGATGAACTTCTCCCCTTCTCTGAACACATTTTTCTTATTCCTTTCTTTACTACAGACCTGGCACACAGTGCCTTCTTGAATTAGTTTTTTGTTTTTTGTTTTTAGAAGTTGTCAACTAAATTCTCATTTATTTTTCATATTTAGAAGCATTTATATTTCTGTTTTTGAATTTATTTATTTTTTATTTTTGGCTGCGTTGGGTCTTCATTGCTGCACACGGGCTTTCACTAGTTGCGGTGAGCGGGGACTACTCTTCATTGCGGTCTGCAGGCTTCTCATTGCGGTGGCTTCTCTTGTTGCGGAGCACGGCCTCTAGGTGCACGGGCTTCAGTAGTTGTGGCTCACGGGCTCTAGAGCACAGGCTCAGTAGTTGTGGCACACGGACTTAGTTGCTCCGCAGCATGTGGGATCTTCCTGGACCAGGGCTTGAACCCGTGTCCCCTGTTATGGCAGGAGGATTCTTAACCTCTGCACCACCAGGGAAATCCTGCCTTGTTGAATTAGACTAAAGTTCACAATGGTGTGCTTAATGTAAAGTGACCGACAACCTCTTCCAGTAGATAATACTAATCACGGTGGAGAGATGAACCTTTGTCTTGCTCAATCTACATAAATTAACTCAAAATAGATCATAGAGCTATAGATTACATAGCTAAAACTGTAAAACTCTTAAAAGAAAACATACAAGTAAATCTTTATGACCTTGAGTTAGACAAACATTTCTTAGATACAGCACCAAAAGTACAAGCAATAAAGACAAAATTGGGGCTTCCCTGGTGGCGCAGTGGTTGAGAGTCCACCTGCCGATGCAGGGGACACGGGTTCGTGTCCTGGTCCGGGAAGATCCCACATGCCGCGGAGTGGCTGGGCCCGTGAGCCATGGCCGCTGAGCCTGCGCATCCAGAGCCTGTGCTCCTCAACGAGAGAGGCCACAGCAGTGAGAGGCCCGCATACCGCAAAAAAATAAAAAATGAAAAATAAAAAATAAAGACAAAATTGATAAGATGAACTTCATCAAAATTTAAAACTTTTATGATTCAAAAGATACCATTAAAGTGAAAAGACAAGCCTAAAACTGGGAGAAGAGATTTGCAAATTATATATCTAATAAAGCACATGTATGCAGAATATATAAAGAACGTTTATTACTTAATAATAAGAAAACAAATAGGGAGAGCTTGCCTGGTGGCACAACAGTTAAGAATCCACCTGCCAATGCAAGGGACACGGGTTTGAGCCCTGGTCCGGGAAGATCCCACATGCCACAGAGCAACTAAGCCCATGCGCCAGAACTACTGAGCCTGCGCTCTAGGACCCTTGAGCCACAACTACTGAGACAGCATGCCACAATTACTGAACCCCGCCTGCCTAGAGCACATGCTCTACAACGAGAAGCCACTGCAATGAGAAAACTGCGCACCACAACAAAGAGTAGCCCCTGCTCGCCGCAACTAAAGAAAGACTGCACAGCTATGAAGACCCAGCACAGCCAAAAATAAATAAAATAAATAAATTTATTTTTTTAATCCTTAAAAAAAAGAAAACAAAACAAATAGGGACTTCCCTGGAGTGCAGTGGTTAAGAATCCACCTGCCAATATAAGGGACATGGGTTCAATCCCTGGTCTGGGAAGATCCCACATGCCACGGAGCACCTAAGCCCATGAGCCACAGCTGCTGACCCCGCGTGCCACAACCACTGAAGCCCACGTGCCTAGAGCCCATCCTCTGCAACAAGAAGAACCACTGCAATGAGAAGCCTGCGCACCACAATGAGAACCCTGTGCACCACAAAGAAGAGTAACCCCCACTCACCACAACTAGAGAAGGCCCGTGCACAGCAACAAAGATTCAACACAGCCAAAAATAAATAAATAAATATTTTTTTAAAAAAAGGAAAAAGAAAACAAAACAAATAACCCAGTTTAAAATTGGGCAGGGAGGGTCAAGATGGCGGAGTAGAAGGACATGTGCTCACTCTTGCAAGAGAACCGGAATCACAACTAACTGCTGAACAATCATTGACAGGAAGACACTGGAACTCACCAAGAAAGATACCCCACATCCAAAGACAAAGGAGAAGCCACAATGAGATAGTAGGGGGGTGCAATCACATAAAATCAAATCCCATTACTGCTGGGTACATGACTCACAAACTGGAGAACGCTTATACCACAGAGGTCCACCCACTGGAGTGAAGGTTTTGAGCCCCACGTCAGGCTTCCCAACCTGGGGGTCCAGCAATGGGAGGAGGAATCCCTAGAGAATCAGACTTTGAACGCTAGTGGGATTTGACTGCAGGACTTTGACAGGACTGGAGGAAACAGAGACTCCACTCTTGGAGGGCACACATAAAGTAGTGTGCGAATCAGGACCCAGGGGAAGGAGCAGTGACCACATAGGAGACCAAAGCACACATACCTGCTGGTGTTGGAGGGTCTCCTGCAGAGGCGGGCGGTGGCTGTGGCTCACTCTGGGGACAACGACCCTGGCAGCAGAAGTTCTGGGAGGTACTCCTTGGCATGAGCCCTCCCAGAGTCTGCCATTAACCCCACCAAAGACATGGGTAGCCTCCAGTGCTAGGTCGCCTCAGGCCAAACAACCAATAGGGAGGGAACCCAGCCCCATCCATCAGCAAACAAGTGCATTAAAGTTTTACTGAGCTCTGCCCATCAGAGCAACACCCAGCTCTACCCACCACCAGTCCCTCCAACCAGGAAGCTTGCACAAGCCTCTTAGATAGCCTCATCCACCAGAGGGCAGATAGCAGAAGCAAGAACTACAATTCTACAGCCTGGGGAAGGACAACCACATTCACAGAAAAACAGACAAAATGAAAAGGCAGAGGACTTTGTACCAGATGAAGGAACAAGATAAAACCCCAGAAAAATAACTAAATGAAGTGGAGATAGGCAACCTTCCAGAAAAAGAATTCAGAATAATGATAGTGAAGATGATCCAGGACCTCGGAAAAAGAATGGAGGCAAAGATTGAGAAGATGCAAGAAATGTTTAACAAAGACCTAGAAGAATTAAAGAACAAACAGAGATGAACAACACAATAACTGCAATGAAAAATACACTAGAAGGAATCAGTAACAGAATAACTGAGGCAGAAGAATGGATAAGTGACCTAGAAGACAAAATGGTAGAATTCACTGCCATGGAACAGAATAAAGAAAAAAGAATGAAAAGAAATGAAGACAGCCTAAGAGAACTCTGGGACAACATTAAACGCAACAACATTCTCATTATAGGGGTCCCAGAAGGAGAAGAGAGAGAGAAAGGACCTAAGAAGATATTTGAATAGATTATAGTCAAAAACTTCCCTAACATGGGGGGGAAATAGCCACCCAAGTCCAGGAAGTGCAGAGAGTACCAGGCAGGAGAAACACACCGAGACACATAGTAATCAAATTGACAAAAATTAAAGACACAGAAATTATTGAAAGCAACAAAGGAAAAATGACAAAAACTTCCCTAACATGGGAGAGGAAATAACCACCCAAGTCCAGGAAGCGCAGAGAGTTCCAGGAAGGATAAACCCAAGGAGAAACATGCCGAGACACATAGTAATCAAATTGACAAAAATTAAAGACAGAGAAATTATTGAAAGCAACAAGGGAAAAACGACAAATAACATACAAGGGAACTCTCACAAGGTTAACAGCTGATTTCTCAGTGGAAACTCTACAAGCCAGAAGGGAGTGGCACAATATATTTAAAGTGATGAAAGGGAAGAACCTACAACCAAGATTACTCTACCCAGCAAGGATCTCATTCAGATTCGATGGAGAAGTCAAAAGCTTTACAGACAAGCAAAAGCTAAGAGAATTCAGCACCACCAATCCGGCTCTACAACAAATGCTAAAGGAACTTCTCTAAGTGGGAAAAACAAGAGGAGAAAAGGACCTACAAAAACAAACCCATAAAAATTAAGAAAATGGTAATAGGAACATACACATTGATAACTACCTTAAATGTAAATGGATTAAATACTCCAACCAAAAGACATAAACTGGCTGAATGGATACAAAAACAAGACCGGTATATATGCTGTCTACAAGAGACCCACTTGAGGACTTCCCTGGTGGTGCAGTGGTTGAGAGTCCGCCTGCCGATGCAGGGGACACAGGTTCGTGTCCCAGTCCAGGAAGATCCCACATGCACGGAGCAGCTAGGCCTGTGACCCATGGCCGCTGAGCCTGCGCGTCTGGAGCCTGTGCTCCGCAATGGGAGAGACCACAACAGTGAGAGGCTCGTGTACTGCAAAAAAAAAAAAAAAGAAAGCCGGAGTAGAAATTCTCATATCAGACAAAATAGACTTTAAATAAAGATTATTACAAGAGACAAAGAAGGATACCACATAATCATCAAGGGATCAATCCAAGAAGAAGATATAACAATTGTAATTATTTATGCACCCAACATAGGAACACCTCAATACATAAGGCAAATGCTAACACCTATAAAGAGGGAGTTAACAGTAACACAATAATAGTGGGGGACTTTAACACCTCACTTACACCAATGGACAGATCATCCAGACAGAAAATTAATAAGGAAACACAAGCTTTAAATGACATAATACACCAGATACATTTAATTGACATTTATAGGACATTCCATCCAAAAACAACAGATTACACTTTCTTCTCAAGTGCACATGGAACATTCTCCAGGATTGATCATGTTTTGTGTCACAAATCAAGCCTCGGTAAATTTTAAGAAAATTGAAATCATATCAAGCATCTTTTCCAACCACAATGCTATGAGATTAGAAATCAACAGGGAAAAAATAATAACACAAACGCATGGAGACTAAAAAGTAAGTTACTAAATAACCAAAAGATCACTGAAGAAATCAAAGAGGAAATCAAAAAATACCTAGAGACAAATGACAACAAAAACACGACTATCCAAAACCTATAGGATGCAGCAAAAGCAGTTCTAAGAGGGAAGTTTACAGCAATACAATCCTACCTCAAGAAACAAGAAAAATCTCAAATAAACAATCTAATCTTACACCCAAAGGAACTAGAAAAAGAACAAACAAAATCCAAAGTTAGTAGAAGGAAAGAAATCATAAAGATCAGAGCAGAAATAAATGAAATAGAAACAAAGAAAACAATAGCAAAGATCAATAAAATTAAAAGCTGGTTCTTTGAGAAGTTAAAATTGATAAACCTTTAGCCAGACTCATCAAGAAAAAGAGAGAACTCATATCAATACAATTAGAAATGAAAAAGGAGAAGTTACAGTGGACACCACAGAAATACAAAGCATCCTAAGAGACTACTACAAGCTACAAGCAACTCTATGCCAATAAAATGGACAACCTGGAAGAAATGGACAAATTCTTAGAAAGGTACAACCTTCCAAGACTAAACTAGGAAGAAATAGAAAATATGAACAGACCAATCACAAATAATGAAATTGAAACTGTGATTAAAATTTTCCAATGAACAAAAGTCCAGGACCAGATGGCTTCACAGGTGAATTCTATCAAACATTTAGAGAGGAGCTAACACCATTCTTCTCAAAGTCTTCCAAAAAATTGCAGAGGAAGGGACACCCAAACTCATTCTATGAGGCCAACATCACCCTGATACCAAAACCAGACAAAGATGCTCCAAAAAAAGAAAATTACAGACCAGTATCACTGATGAATCTAGATGCAAAAATCCTCAACAAAATACTAGCAAACAGAATCCAACAACACAGTAAAAGGATCATTCACTATGATCAAGTGGGATTTATCCCAGGAATGCAAGGATTCTTCTATATATGCAAATCAATTGATGTGATAAACCATATTAACAAATTGAAGGAGAAAAACCATATGATCATCTCAATAGATGCAGAAAAAGCTTTTGACAAAATTCAACACCCATTTATGATAAAAACTCTCCAGAAAGTGGGCATACAGGGAACTTACCTCAACATAATAAAGACCATATATGACAAACCCACAGCAAACATCATTCTCAATGGTGAAAAACTGAAAGCATTTCTGTAAGATCAGGAACAAGACAAGGATGTCCACTCTTGCCACTACTATTTGACATAATTTTGGAAGTCCTAGCCACGGCAATCAGAGAAGAAAAAGAAATGAAAGGAATCCAAATTGGAAAAGAAGAAGTAAAACTGTCACTGCAGATGACATGATACTATACATAGAGAATCCTAAAAATGCCACCAGAAAACTACTAGAGCTAATCAATGAAATTGGTAAAGTTGCAGGATACAGAATTAATGCACAGAAATCTCTTGCATTCCTATACACTAACAACGAAAGATCAGAAAGAGAAATTAAGGAAACAATCCCATTCACCATTGCCCCAAAAAGGAATAGAATACCTAGGAGGTAAAAGACCTGTACTCGGAAAACTATAAGACACTGATGAAAGAGATCAAAGATGAGCTAAACAGATGGAGAGATATATCATGTTCTTGATTGGAAGAATCAATATTGTGAAAATGACTGTACTACCCAAAGCAATCTACAGATCAATGCAATCCCTATCAAATTACCAGTGGCATTTTTTACAGAACTAGGACAAAAAATCTTAAAATTTGTATGGAGGCACAAAAGACCCCAAATAGGCAATGCAGTCTTGAGGGAAAAAAACAGAGCTGGAGGAATCAGACTCCCTGACTTCAGACTATACTACAAAGCTACAGTAATCAAGACAATATGGTACTGGCACAGAAACAGAAATATAGTTCAATGGAACAGAATAGAAAGCACCTATGGTCAACTAATCTATGACAAAGGCGGCAAGGACATAAAATGGAGAAAAAACAGTCTCTTCAATAAGTGGTGCTAGGAAAAGTGGACAGCTACATGTAAAAGAATGAAATTAGAACACTCCCTAACACCATACACAAAAATAAACTCAAAATGGAGTTTATTTTTTACATTTTTTGCATTTAAAGACCTAAATGTAAGGCCAGACACTATAAAACTCTTAGAGGAAAACATAGGCAGAACGCTCTTTGACATAAATCACAGCAAGATCTTGTTTGATCCACCTCCTAACAGTAATGGAAATAAAAACAAAAAACAAATGGGACCTAATGAAACTTAAACTTTGCCAAGCAAAGGAAACTACAAACAAGACAAAAAGACAACCCTCAGAATGGGAGAAAATATTTGCAAACGAATCAACGGACAAAGGATTAATCTCCAAAATACGTGAACAGCTCATGCAGCTCAATATTAAAAAAAAACAAACAACCCAATCCAAAAATGGGCAGAAGACCTAAATAGACATGTCTCCAAAGAAGATATACAGATGGCCAAGAAGCACATGAAAAGCTGCTCAACATCACTAATTATTAGAGAAATGCAAATCAAAACTACAATGAGGTATCACCTCACACCAGTTAGAATGGGCATCATCAAAATCTACAAACAACAAATGCTGGAGAGGGTATAGATGAAAGGGAACCCTCTTGCACTGTTGGTGGGAATGTAAATTGTTACAGCCACTATGGAGAACAGTATGGAGGTTCCTTAAAGAACTAAAAATAGAATTACCATATGATCCAGCAAGCCACTACTGGGCATATACCTGGAGAAAACCATAATTCAAAAAGACACATGCACCCAATGTTTATTGCAGCACTATTTACAATAGCCAGGTCATGGAAGCAACCTAAATGCCCATCAACAGACAAATGGATAAAGAAGTTGTGTTACATATATACAATGGAATATTACTCAGCCATAAAAAGGAACGAAATTGGGTCATTTGTAGAGACATGGATGGATCTAAAGACTGTCATACAGAGTGAAGTAAGTCAGAAAGAGAAAAACAAATATCGTGTATTAACAGGTATATGTGGAACCTAGAAAAATGGTACAGAGGAACCGGTTTGCAGGGCAGAGATAGAGACACAGATGTAGAGAACAAACGTAGGGACACTAAGGGGGGAAAGTGGCTGGGGGTGGTGGTGGTGGTGGGATAAATTGGGAGATTGGGATTGACATACATACACTAATATGTATAAAATAGATAACTAATAAGAAACTGCTGTATAAAAATATAAATAAAATTCAAAAAAATTTTAAAAATAAAATTGGGCAGGGAGTTCGCTGGTGGTCCAGTGGTAAAGAATCCACCTTCCAATGCAGGGGATACGGGTTCGATTTCCTGGTCGGGGAACTAAGATCCCACATGCCACGGGGCAACTAAGCCTGCACACTTCAACTAGAAAGCCTGCTGTGCTGCAAACTACAGAGCCCACGTGCTCTTGAGCCTGCACACCACAATGAAGGGCCCGCATGCTGCAATAAAAGATCCTGCATGCCACAACTAAGACTCAACGCAGCCAACAATGACTAAATAAATAAATAAAATATTTTTTAAAATGAAATAAAATTGGGCAAAGGATTCGTATATTTCAACAAAGATAATATGCAAATGGCCAGTATGCACATGAAAAGATGCTCAGTATCACTAATCATTAATGAAATGCAAATTAAAAACCACAGTGAGGTACCACTTCACATTGACTAGGATGGCTGAAATCAAAAAGATAAGTTTGGAGAGGATGTGGAGAAATTCAAACCCTCATACACTGCCTCTGAGATTGTAAAATTGTGCAGCCACTTTAGAAAACAGTCTGGCAGTTCCTCAAAAGGTTAAACATTAAGTTGCCATATGACCCAGCAACTTCACTCCTAGTTATATACCCAAGAGAAGTGAAAAAATATGTCCACACAAAAAGTTTCACATGAATGTTCATAGCAGCTGAGCATTATTATAACTGTATTATTTATAATAGCCAACTAATGGAAACAATCCAAGTGTCCAGGCAACTGGTAAGTGAATAAAGAAAATACAGTTTATCCTTAAAATGGAATACTATTTGTCAATAAAAGGAAACAAAGTACTAATATAGGCTATAATGTGGAGGAACACTGAAGACATTATGCTAAATGAAAGAAGCCAGACACCATATATTGTGATTCCACGTACATAAAATGTCCAGAAAAGGCAAATCTTTAGAGACGAAGTGGATTAGTAGTTGCCTCGGGCTAGGGGTTGGAATAGGGAATGACAGCTAATGAGTACAGTTTCCTTTTGGGGATGATAAAAATGATCTGGAAGTGGATTATGGTGATGATTGCACAACTCAAAATTTACTAAAAATCATTGAATTACACTTAAGGTACACTGAAAATGAATTTTAGGTACATAAATTATATCTCAAAAAAGCTAATAGGAACAAAAAAGGGAATGGGAAGATACCAGAAACTGAAACTTCTAGATTATTGCAAGAAGGCTTCTGCAGAGCCTCAAGAACATGGCATTTGGGACAATATAACGCACTGAAATGTGGTTTTTTTGGGGGGGGGGTTGAATTTTATTTATTTTTTATACAGCAGGTTCTTATTAGTTATCTATTTTATACATATTAGTGTATATATGTCAATCCCAATCTCCCAATTCATCACACCACCACCACCACCCCCGCTTTCCCCCCTTGGTGTCCATACGTTTCTTCTCTACATCTGTGTCTCTATTTCTGCCCTGCAAACCGGTTCATCTGTACCATTTTTCTAGATTCCACATTTATGCGTTAATATATGATATTTGTTTGAAATGTGTTTTTTGAGAGAAGTTTTCATTTGATCGTGTATATACTTGGTAAGTTTATATTGTTACTTAATCTTTCATTTAATAAATGTATTCTCAGCACATCCTAGATGCTGGGAATGCCATAATGATCAAAACATCACAGATTCTGTCATCTCGGAGTTTCTGTTATATAGTTGAGATGAAAAACACAATAAAATCATAATTAAAATTTTAATTACAACCTTTGATAATGAGGGGTGTTTTTTTTTGGATTGGCTAACCTGCATTAAAGGATTTTTCTTTTTTTTTTTCTTTTTTTTAATTTTTTTTTTGGCAACGTAGTTAAAGAAGGTACTTTTTATTTTTGCAATGTCATTCTATACAAAAGCAATAGAAACACAACAGTCTTAACAAGAAGTTTACAATTGAATATTTGAACAGAAAATCTGTACACATTATCATTCACAACAATTTTACATGGTAAATTAACTGACTGTAAAAAAAAATGTTCTTTCTAAATCTTTCTGCTTTCTAAACTCTTGGAAACAGTATAGATAGAAGGCCTACTTAGTGCTATTTACAAATAACAAATTAAGACTGTATAACTTACATAAACCCCATTAATTTACCAGCTCAATTTAATATCTCACTATTCAGTTCTCTGTATGAAGAAAAAAGCCAATCTTGACATATTAACAAACAGCCCAAACCCTAACCCTTTCCATAAAGATATTAAAGGTATCTGATTATGAGGACACTGACACTGACACTTGTCAGGTTGACTTCAAGGATGCGGGAGATTAAGCGATTAAGATTGTTGCAAGATTGCTTCGAGTTCAATTTTCCTCGGAATTGGAATTTTAGTTCCATTTTACAGTTTAAAATATGCAGAATACACTCCCTCTACATAAAATTAACGTTTCTTAAGAAAATAAGGCAAGAACAACAATTCACCATGAGACTGTACACTATTAGAAACCTCCAGTTACAAACGCAGGATGCATGCTTGGCAGGCCACTTCCCACCTGGGGAGGCAGCGCTGCTCCCAGTGGCCTCCAGGTGGCGACAGTTAGCTCATGGCTGAGAAGTCTTTCAAGGGTTCAGTTAAACAGGCTTTAAAGTCAAACTTGTCCTCTGCCTGGCAGTCCACGTTTCTAACTTTCGTGGGTGTGCCACAGTACATGTCGAAGTTATCCTGAGAGCTCGTCTGGGACTCAGAGCTGCTCTCCGCGGATTCCATCTCCATCTCCCCGAGGTCAACAGGACGTATTTCTTGCAAATCACATCCTTCTTCCGCTGGAGGATTCCAAAAATGCAGAGCCACCTTCCAGAGTTTGATCTGCTGGTCCCACGATCGTGGACTATACTTCTTGAATTTGTTGGGGGTTTTGGGATGAATGCCAGGCTGTTGAAGGTGCCTTGGGACTTTAATATAGCGATCGTAGGCGATGGTGTTCTTCCCATAGTCGATCTGCTTCTGTCTTCTCATCAGGACACTTTCATCGGTCTCCAAGTCAGCTGGCAATGCTGACATAGACTCCTTTGAATCCGAACTTCCTAATGATGATTTTCTCTCCCTTCCAAAGTCATTTATGAGGAGTTTCCTTTTATATCTTGAAATTTCGTTGTTAACTCTAGTCCTCATTTCATCTTCTTCGACTGCACTTGCCCAGTCTGAACATCTAGAATGGGGCTTAGGGCCTTTGGGAGTGGTAAAGCTATCAGGTCTGCGGTCGCCCGGCGGCCTCGGGGGGGCCCTAGGCGTCCTCGGACTTCCAGTGCCTCCCCTTGGTCGTGTGCTTGCGTCCCAGGCTCCATCTCGTGGCGGGTGGCTGGCTGTCGTCGCCATCACAGCGGCTTCCGCACCCGGGGGACTTCGCAGCCGTCAGGCCATGGCGACGCGGCGGGCGGGGTCGTGGGGGCCTGGGGTCCGGCGGTGGCGGTGGCAGCAGCGGCGACCTCCTCTCCGCGCGACGCTGATGGACTCTGTTTGGTTGTTTCATCTTTGTTGGAATATAATTGCTTCACAATGCTGTGTTAGTTTCTGCTTTATAACAAAGTAAATCAGCTATACGTATACATACATGCCCATATCTCCTTGTGTCACCCTCCCTATCCCACCCCTCTAGGTGGTCACAAACACCGAGTTGATCTCCCTGTGCTATGCGATTGCTTCCCACTACCTATCTGTTTTACATTTGGTAGTGTATATATGTCCATGCCACTCTCTCACTTCCCCCAGCTTACCCATCCCCCTCCCCGTGTCCTCAAATCCACTCTCTACATCTGCGTCTTTATTCCTATCCTGCCCCTAGGTTCCTCAGAACCTTTTTTTTTTTTTAGATTGCATATATATGTATTAGCATACGGTATTTGTTTCTCTCTTTCTGACTTACTTCACTCTGTATGACAGACTCTAGGTCCATCCACCTCACTATAAATAACTCAATTTCGGTTTTTTTATGGCTGAGTAATATTCCATTGTATATATGTGCCACATTTTCTTTATCCATTCGTCTGTCAGTGGGCACTTAGGTTGCTTCCATGTACTGCCTATTGTAAATAGAGTTGCAATGAACATCGTGGTACCTGACTCCTTTTCAATTATGGTTTTCAGGGTATATGCCAGTAGTGGGATTGCTGGGTCGTATGGTAGTTCTATTTTTAGTTTTCTAAGGAACCTCCATACTGTTCTCCATAGTGGCTGTAACAATTTACATTCCCGCCAACAGTGCAAGAGGGTTCCCTTTTCTCCACACCCTCTCCAGCATTTATTGCTTGTAGATTTTTTGATGATGGCCATTCTCACTGGTGTGCGGTGATACCTCATTGTAGTTTTGATTTGCATTTCTCTAATGATTAGTGATGCTGAGCATCCTTTCATGTATTTGTTGGCAACCTGTATATCTTCTTTGGAGAAATGTCTATGTAGGTCTTCCGCCCATTTTTGGATTGGGTTGTTTGTTTTTTTGTTATTGAGCTGCATGAGCTGCTTGGAAATTTTGGAGATAAATCCTTTGACAGTTGCTTCATTTGCAAATATTTTCTCCCATTCTGAGGGTTGTCTTTTCATCTTGTTTACGTTTTCCTTTGCTGTGGAAAAGCTTTGAAGTTTCATTAGGTCCCATTTGTTTATTTTTGTTTTTATTTCCATTTCTCTAGGAGGTGGGTCAGAAAGGATCTTGCTGTGATTTATGTCATAGAGTGTTCTGCCTGTGTTCTCCTCAAAGAGTTTGATAGTGTCTGGCCTTACATTTAGGTCTTTAATCCATTCTGAGTTTATTTTTGTGTATGGTGTTAGGGAGTTTTCTAATTTCATTCTTTTACATATAGCTGTCCAATTTTCACAGCACCAATTATTGAAGAAGCTGTCTTTTCTCCATTGTATATTCTTGCCTCCTTTATCAAAAATAAGCTGACCATATGTGCATGGGTTTATCTCTGGGCTTTCTATCCTGTTCCATTGATCTATATTTCTGTTTTTGTGCCAGCACCATACTGTCTTGATTACTGTAGCTTTGTAGTATAGTCTGAAGTCTGGGAGCCTGATTCCTCCAGCTCCATTTTTCTTTCTCAAGATTGCTTTGGCTATTCTGGGTCTTTTGTGTTTTCATACAAATTGAAATTTTTTGTTCTAGTTCTGTGAAAAATGCCATTGGTGGTTAGTTGGATAGGGATTGCCTTGAATCTGTAGATTGCTTTGGGTAGTATAGTCATTTTCACAATGTTGATTCTTCTAGTCCAAGAACATGGTATATCTCTCAATCTGTATCATCTTTAATTTCTTTCATCAGTGTCTTATAGTTTTCTGCATACAGGTCTTTTTTCTCCTTAGGTAGGTTTATTCCTAGGTATTTTATTCTTTTTGTTGCAGTGGTAAATGGGATTGTTTCCTTAATTTCTCTTTCAGATTTTTCATCATTAGTGTATAGGAATGCAAGAGATTTCTGTGCATAATTTTGCATCCTGCTACTTTACCATATTCATTGATTAGCTCTTGTAGTTTTCTGGTAGCATCTTTAGGATTCTCTATGTATAGTATCATGTCATCTGCAAACAGTGACAGCTTTACGTCTTTTCCGATTTGTATTCCTTTTATTTCTTTTTCTTCTCTGATTGCCATGGCTAAAACTTCCAAACTATGTTGAATAATAGTGGTGAGAATGGACAACCTTGTCTTTTTCCTGATCTTAGAGGAAATGGTTTCCGTTTTTCACCATTGGGAATGATGTTGGCTGTGGGTTTGTCATAAGGCCTTTATTATGTTCAGGTAAGTTCCCTCTATGCCTACTTTCTGGAGGGTTTTTATCATAAATAGGTGTTGAATTTTGTCGAAAGCTTTTTCTGCATCTATTGAGATGATCATATGGTTTTTATTCAATTTGTTAATATGGTTTATCACATTGATTGATTTGCGTATATTAAAGAATCCTTGCATCCTGGGATAAATCCCACTTGATCATGGTGTATGATCCTTTTAATGTGCTGTTGGATTCTGTTTCCTAGTATTTTGTTGAGGATTTTTGCATCTATGTTCATCAGTTATATTGGCCTGTAGTTTTCTTTCTGTGTAACATCTTTGTCTAGTTTTGGTATCAGGGTGATGGTGGCCTTGTAGAATGAGTTTGGAAGTGCTATATTTTGGAAGAGTTTGAGAAGGATAGGTGTTAGCTCTTTTCTAACTGTTTGTTAGAATTCATCTGTGAAGCCATCTGGTCCTGGGCTTTTGTTTGTTGGAAGATTTTTAATCACAGTCTCAATTTCAGTGCTTGTGATTGGTCTGTTTATATTTTCTATTTCTTCCTGGTTCAGTCTTGGAAGGTTATGCTTTTCTAAGAATTTGTCCATTTCTTCCAGGTTGTCCATTTTATTGGCATACAGTTGCTTGCAGTAATCTCTCCTTATCTTTCGTATTTCTGCAGTGTCAGTTGTTACTTCTCCTTTTTCATTTCTAATTCTATTAGTTTGAGTCTTCTCCTTTTTTTTTCTTGGTGAGTGTGGCTAATGGTTTACCAATTTCGTTTATCTTCTCAAAGGACCAGCTTTTAGTTTTATTGATCTTTGCTGTTGTTTCTTTCATTTCTTTTTAATTTATTTTTGATCTGATCTTTATGATTTATTTCCTTCTGCTAACTTTAGGGGTTTTTTCTTCTTCATTCTCTAATTGCTTTGGGTTTAAGATTAGGTTGTTTATTTGAGATGTTTCTTGTTTCTTGAGGTAGGATTGTATTGCTATAAACTTCGCTCTTAGAACTGCTTTTGCTGCATCCCATAGGTTTTGAGTCGTCGTGTCTCCATTGTCATTTGTTTCTAGGTATTTTTTGATTTCCTCTTTGATTTCTTCAGTGAGCTCTTGGTTATTTAGTAGTGTTGTTTAGCCTCCATGTGTTTGTATTTTTTACAGATTTTTTCCTGTAATTGATATCTAGTCTCATAGCGTTGTGGTCAGACAAGATACTTGATACGATTTCAATTTTATTAAATTTACCAAGGCTTGATTTGTGACCCAAGATATGATCTATCCTGGAGAATGTGTTACTGTCGATTTCCCCTTTTATGGCTGTTAGCATTTGCCTTATGTATTGAGGTGCTCCTGTGTTGGGTGCATAAATATTTACAATTGTTATATCTTCTTCTTGGACTGATCCCTTGATGATTATGTGGTGTCCTTCTTTGTCTCTTGTAATAGTCTTTATTTTAAAGTCTATTTTGTCTGATATGAGAATTGCTACTCCACCTTTCTTTTGATTTCCATTTGAATGGAATAACTTTTTCCATCCCCTTACTTTCAGTGTGTATGTGTCCCTAGGTCTGAAGTGGGTCTCTTGTAGACAGCATATATACAGGTCTTGTTTTTGTATCCATTCAGCCAGTCTATGTCTTTTGGTTGGAGCATTTAATCCATTTACATTTAAGGTGTTATCGATATGTATGTTCCTATTACCATTTTAATTGTTTTGTGTTTGTTATTGTAGGTCTTTTCCTTTTCTTGAGTTTCCTGCCTAAAAAAGTTCCTTTAGCATTTGTTTTAAAGATGGCTTGGTGGTGCTGAATTCTCTTAGCTTTTGCTTGTCTATAGAGGTTTTAATTTCTCTGTCGAATCTGAATGAGATCCTTGCTGGGTAGAGTAATCTTGGTTGTAGGTGTTTCCCTTTCATCACTTTAAATATGTCCTGCCACTCCCTTCTGGCTTGCAGAGTTTGTGCTGAAAGATCAGCTGTTAACCTTTTGGGGATTCCCTTGTATGTTATTTGTTGCTTTTCTTTTGCTGCTTTTAGTATTTTTTCTTTGTATTTAATTTTTGATAGTTCGATTAATATGTGTCGTGGCATGTTTCTCCTTGGATTTATCCTGTATGGGGCTCTCTGCACTTCCTGGACTTGATTGACTATTTCCTTTCCCATATTAGGGAAGTTTTCAACTATAATCTCTTCAAATATTTTCTCAGTCCCTTTCTTTTTCTCTTCTTCTTCTGGGACCCCTATAATTAGAATGTTGGTGTGTTTAATGTTGTCCCAGAGGTCTCTGAGACTATCCTCAATTCTTTTCATTCTTTTTTTTTATTCTGCTCTGCAGTAGTTATTTCCACTATTTTATCTTCCAGGTCACTTATCCATTCTACTGCCTCAGGTATTCTGCTATTGATTCCTTCTACAAAATTTTTAATTTCATTTATTAGGTTGTTCATCATTGTTTGTTTGCTCTTTAGTTCCTCTAGGTCCTTATTAATCATTTCTTGTATTTTCTCCATTCTGTTTCCAAGATTTTGTATCATCTTTACTATCATTACTCTGAATTTTTTTTCATGTAGACTGCCTACTTCCTTTTCATTTGTTTGGTCTGGTGGGTTTTTACCTTGCTCCTTCCACTGCTGTGTGTTTCTCTGTCTTCTCATTTTGCTTACCTTACTGTGTTTGGGGTCTCCTTTTCACAGCGTGCATGTTCTTAGTTCCCGTTGTTTTTGGTGTCTGCCCCCAGTGGCTAAGGTTGTTTCAGTGGGTTGTGTAGGCTTTCTGATGGAGGAGACTGGTGCCTGTGTTCTGGTGGATAAGGCTGGATCTTGTCTTTCTGGTGGGCAGGACTGCGTCTGGTGGTGTGTTTTGGGGTGTCTGTGACTTTATTATGATTTTAGGCAGCCTCTCTGCTAATAGGTGGGGTTGTGTTCCTGTCTTGCTAGTTGTTTGGCATAGGGTGTCCATCACTGTAGCTTGCTGGTCGTTGAGTGGAGCTGGGTCTTAGCGTTGAGATGGAGATCTCTGGGGGAGCTTTTGCCATTTGATATTACATGGGGCTGGGAGGTCTCTGTTAGACCAATGTCCTGAACCTGGTTCTCCCAACTCAGAGGCACAAGCATGACACCTGGCTGGAGCACCAAGACCCTGTCAGCTACACAGCTCAGAAATAATGGAGAAAAAGAAAGAAAGAAAGCGGGGGGGAGGAAGGAGGGAGGGAGGGAGAGAGAGAATGAAGGAAAGAAAAGGAAGGAAGGAAGGAAGGAAGGAAGGAAAGTAATAATAAAATAAAATAACATTATTAAAATTTAAAAATAATATTAAAAAGTAATAAAAAAGGAAAAAAAAGAAAAAAGAGAGCAACCCAACCGAAAAACAAATCTACCAATGATAACAAGTGCTAAAAACTCAACAAAAAAAATACCAGACAGACAGAACCCTAGGACAAATGGTAAAAGCAAAGCTATACAGACAGAATCACACAAAGAAGCATACACATACACACTCACAAAAAGAGAAAAAGGAAAACATTATATATATATATATATATATGTATATATTTTAAAAATGGAAGAGAGCAACCAAATCAATAAATCTACCAATGATAATAAAGTCTAAATACTAAACTAAGATAAACATAAATCCAGGAACAGATTAGATACAGAAGGCAAACCCCAAGTCTACAATTGCTCCCAAAATCCACTGCCTCAATTTTGGGAAGATTCGTTGTCTATTCAAGTATTCCAGAGGTGCAGGGTACATCAAGTTGACTGTGGAGATTTAATCCACTACTCCTGAGGCTGTTGGGAGAGATTTCCCTTTCTCTTCTTTGTTCACACAGCTCCTGGGGTTCAGCTTTGGATCTGGCCCTGCCTCTGCGTGTAGGTCACCTGTTACAGGACGGGGTTAAAGTAGCAGCTGATTAGGGGGGCTCTGGCTTACTCAGGCCAGAGGGTGGGAGGGGTATGGAATGCGGGGTGAGCCTGCGGTGGCAGAGGCTGGCATGACGTTGCAACAGCCTGAGCCGTGCTGTGTGTTCTCCTGGGGAAGTTGTCCCTGGATCATGGAACCCTGGCAGTGGCGGGCTGCACAGGCTCCCAGGAGGGGAGGTGTGGATAGTGACCTGTGCTCGCACACAGGCTTCTTGGTGGCGGCAGCAGCAGCCTTAGCGTTTCATGCCCGTCTCTGGTGTCCGCTCTGATAGCCGCAGCTTGCGCCCGTCTCTGGAGCTCGTTTAGGTGGTGCTCTGAATCCCCTCTCCTTCTGTACCCCGAAAGAATGGTCTCTTGCCTCTTAGGCAGTTCCAGACTTTTTCCTGGACTCCCTCCCGGCTAGCTGTGGCGCACTAGCCCCCTTCAGGCTGTGTTCACGCAGCCAACTCCAGTCCTCTCCCTGGGATCCGACCTCTGAAGCCCAAGCCTCAGCTCCCACGCCCCACCCATCCCGGCAGGTGAGCATACAAGTCTCTCAGGCTGGTGAGTGCTGGTCAGCACCAATCCTCTGTGTGGAAATCTCTCCACTTTGCCCTCTGCACCGCTATTGCTGTGCTCTCCTCCATGGCTCCGAAGCCTTCCCCTGCCATCTCCTGTCTCCGCCAGTGAAGGAGCTTCCTAGTGTGTGGAAACTTTTCCTCCTTCACAGCTCCCTCCCAGGGGTGCAGGTCCTGTCCCTATTCTTTTCTCTGTTTTTTCTTTTTTCCTTTGCCCTACCCAGGTATGTGGGGAGTTTCTTGCCTTTGGGGAAGTCAGGTCTTCTGCCAGCATTCAGTAGGTGTTCTGTAGGAGTTGTTCCACATGTAGATGTATTTCTGATGTATTTGTGGAAAGGAAGGTGATCTCCACATCTTACTCCTCCACCATCTTGAAGGTCTCTCATAAGCAGAGGTTTTGATTTGACAAATCTTTTTTTCTTTTTTAATAGAACTAAGGGTAAAACTTTTTAAAATAAGCTGGACATTAGAAAGTTCCCAAATTTGTTAATGTGCGCAGTTCTTTTTTTTTTTTTGGCCTCACTGTGTGGCTTGTGGGATCTTAGTTCCCCGACTAGGGATTGAACCTGGGCCCACGGCAGTGAAAGAGCTGAGTCCTAACCACTAAACCACCAGGGAATTCCCATTAATGTGCCCAGTTCTAACTGTATGTTTCCCAAGTTTGCTTTTAGAAACCCAGAGTGCATCCCTCTATATACATATAATTTTGAAATGGTTGTTAAGTTCCTGGATCTGACATAGGGCAAGCCACAGCAGCCTATTTTTATTATAGGTGAACCTTGAAGAAAGGCCTTACATGTTTTCTTAGGTCAAACTCCCAAGGCAATAGAAATAAAAGCAAAAATAAACAAATGGCACCTAATCAAACTTATAAGCTTTTGCACAGCAAAGGAAACCATAAACAAAATGAAAAGACAACCTAACGGAATGGGAGAAAACACTTACAAACTATACAACCGACAAGGGCTTAAGTTCCAAAATATACACAGTTCATGCAACTCAATATCAGAAACACAAACAACCAAATCAAAAAATGGGCAGAAGACCTAAACAGAGATTTCTCCAAAGAAGACGTACAGATGGCCACAAGTACGTGAAAAGATGTTCAGCATCACTAATTATTAGAGAAATACAAATCAAAAGTACAGTGAGGTATCTCCTCTCAGCAGTCAGAATAGCCATCATTAAAAAGTCTACGGGGACTTCCCTGGTGGTCCAGTGGTTAAGAATCCACCTTCCAATGCAAGGGACTTGGGTTTGATCCCTGGTTGGGGAGCTAAGATCCCACATGCCACAGGGCATCTGAGCCCACATGCCACAACTACAGAGCCCACGCGCTCTAGAGCCCGCGCAGCCCAACTAGAGAGAAGCTCGCGTGCCGCAATGAAGAGCCCACGTGCCACAACAAAAGAGCCCATGTGCTGCAACTAAGACCTGATGCAGCCAAAAATAAATAAATAGTTTTTTAAAAAATCAAAAGTCTACAAATAACAAAAGCTGGAGAGGTTGTGGAGAAAAGAGAACCCTCCTACACTGATGGCCAGAATGTAAATTGGTGCAGGAACTATGAGAGGGTCCTCAAAAAACTAAAAATAGAACTACTGTATGATCCAGCAATCCCACTCCTGAGCATATATCTGGAGAAAACGCTAATTCAAAAAGATACATGCACCCCAATGTTCATTGCAGCACTATTTACAATAGCCAAGACATGGAACCAACCTAAATGTCCATCAACAGAGGAATGGATAAAGAAGATGTGGTACATATATACAGTGGAATAGTACTCAGCCATAAAAAAGGAGTGAAATAATGCCATTTTCAGCAATGTGCATGGACCTAGAGATTATCATACTAAGTGAAGTAAGCCAGAAAGAGGAAGACAAATACCATATGATGTTACTTATATGTGGAATCTAAAATATGATACAAATGAATTTACTTACAAAACAACAGACTCACAGATGTAGAAAACAAACTTATGGTTACCCAAGGAGAAAGGGGGTGAGGGAGGGATAAATTAGGAGTTTGGAACTAGCAGATAAAAACTACTATATATAAAATAGATAAACAACAAGGTCCTACTGTATAACACAGGGAACTACATTTAATATCCTATAATAAACCATAATGGAAAAGAATATGAAAAAGTATATATGTGTATACATTTATATATATATATATATATATATATATATATATATGTACTTATACAGAAGATAGAAGTGGAAAAGGAAAAAAAAGAATTTTCTCCATTTTTCTGGGAAAATTCCAAACCTAGGCAGAATTCTGAAGTGAGCATGTCATGTGAGATTTCTCCCCTTCTCTGAACACATTTTTCTTGTTTCTTTCTTTACTACAGACCTGGCACCCAGTGCCTTGTTGAATTAGACTGAAGTGCACAGTGGTGTGCTTGATGTAACGTGGCCAACAACCTCTTCCAGTAGATGATGCTAACCAGGAAGGGAGATGAATTTGCCCTGTCAGGCCTCTTCTTGGTGTGTTCTGTATGGACTGCCTCCCTCCTAGAGTAAATACATCAACTTAAAAGAGGAACATAGAAGATTGCAGATGAAAAAACAGACAGTAATATACATGCTGTGAGCATTTGCGGGCAGCATCACATAGATAATGTAAGAGCAGAAGTCACGTTTTAAGAGATCTGAAAAGTATTCCAGAGAAGTTGGATGAAGTAACAAAATAAAGCTTAAAGCTCTAAGAAAGAGGGAAATAATGTTAAAGATACAAAAATGGAGGATAAGTTGAGAATTCACAGAATATACTTGAAGAGAAGAAAAAATTTTTAATAGGGAATGAAATAAAAGAAGCCAGATAAATGAATGAGAATGTTTAAACAGGTTCCAGGTATTGATCATGTTATGTGTATGTTAGTTATACATGTTTCCAATGAACAGATGTATAGGACAGTAGACACAGAGGGTTTTTTCCATGATTATATGAAAGTAAAAGGTGAAAATAAAAAAAGAACAATGGTGTGAATGAAAGAGGCCGTGTGTATCCACTTGCTTTATCTTCCCTCCTGGCTTAATGTAGGAACCCACCTGGGCTAGGCTGCGAGCTTGGACTTGTGTTTCCTTGGCCCAAGAGGACTGGCACATATCAGCAGATGTCTCACCATAAAAGGGGCTTCACCACTCCAGTCTGTGTTTTTGTTTTTGTTTTTTTTCGATACGCGGGCCTCTCACTGTTGTGGCCTCTTCCGTTGCGGAGCACAGGCTCTGGATGTGCAGGCTCAGCGGCCATAGCTCACGGGCCCAGCCGCTCTGCGGCATGTGGGATCTTCCCGGACCGGGGCACGAACCCGTGTCCCCTGCATCGGCAGGCGGACTCTCAACCACTGCGCCACCTGGGAAACCCCAGTCTGTGTTTTATATGTATATAAATTTGTTTATTTATTTTTGGCTGTGTTGAGTCTTCGCTGCTGCGCGCAGGCTTTCTCTAGTTTTGCGGCAAGCGGGGGCTGCTCTTCGTTGCGGTGCACAGGCTTCTCATTGTGGTGGCTTCTCTTGTGGCAGAGCACGGGCTGTAGGTGCACAGGCTTCAGTAGTTGTGGCGCATGGTCTCAGTAGTTGTGGCTCGCAGGCTCTAGAGCGCGGGCTCAGTAGTTGTGGTGCATGAGCTTAGTTGCTCTGCGGCATGTGGGATCTTCCCGGACCAGGGCTTGAACCTGTGTGCCCTGCATTGGCAGGCGGATTCTTAACCACTGAGCCACCAGGGAAGTCCCACCACTCCAGTCTTGAGCACCTTGGAGTTCCTGCTTTCCCTTAGATTTTGACTGGGGCAAAATATGGTGAGTGAATCAAGCTACACGTTTCCTCTGCTGAAGGCTTTAAAAAAATAATAGGTAGAAAGTGTTCCACTGAAGAAAGACTTAAAAATGGAAAGGAACACCCAGGACATGGTGAAATGTTCTTCCATGAAAACAATAACAACACCTGAATAGGATAACCAGGAATTTTGTGTAGAAAGAAGTATCCAAAAATTAACCATAAAATTGATATATTCAAAGATGAAGTTAATGATCTTTAGGAGACACCAGCTGTAGATAATAGAATAACTAGGACAAGCTAGGAATATAACGTGAATCTATATAGCTGTTTAAGAGTCTCTCACCTACTGAGAGACTAAAAGCTAAACACAAAAGAGTACATACTGTGTGATTCCATTTGAATATGAAATTCTAGAATAAGGAAGATTTATCTGTAATGATGGAAATCAGATCAGTGGTTAGGAGTGGTGATTAACTGCAAAGGGGTACAGGGAATTCTCTGGGGATAAAGAAATGTTCTGTATCTTGATTAGGATGGTGGTAACAAGTGTATATTCATTTGTCCAAACTCTTTGACCTATACACATGGGTGCATTTTTAATGTAAATTTATGTCTCAGTTTTTTAAAAAAGATTAACAAAGTCTAAGATAATTTTTTCTTAGAAAGTTTTTCTTGGATGTCTTGTATTAATAAGAAATATATGGTTTTTAATGGTTTGTGAACCACAAATTATAAAACACAGCAGTCTAATTACTGGTGTCTCGTTTTCTGAGCATTTTTGAAGCAAAAGTAGAATACTAACTACAGGGAAGATGCTGATGTATTGTCCAGGGAGCAGGAACTGGTCTAAGAAGAATGAGGCCACCAAACACACTTCAAGAAACACTGCTGCAATGGTTAAGGATCCGCCTGCCAATGCAGGGGACACAGGTTCGATCCCTGGTCTGGGAAGATCCCACATGCCACAGAGCAACTAAGCCTGTGTGCCACAACTACTAAGCCTGTATTCTAGAGCCTGCGAGCCACAGCTACTGAGGCTGCGTGCCACAACTACTGAAGCCCGCGTGCCTAAAGCCTGTGCTCTGCAACAAGAGAAGCCACTGCAAGGAGAAGCCCACACACCACAACAAAGAGCAGCCCTTGCTTGCCGGAACTAGAGAAAGCCTGCACGCAGCAATGAAGGCCCAATGCAGCCAAAAAAATAAACAAATAAATTAAAATAAATACATTTATTTAAAACAAAAAAAAGAAACACTGCTGCAGCCCATCTAACTGTGGTGTACTGTGTGAAGCTCTGGTCCTCTGTGGGGCCAAATCTCTGTCCCTTTTGTATCTTGGTGAAAAATCCCATTGCTGATAAAAAAAAAAAAAAAAAAAAACTCAGATATTTGTCTATTTCTTTTTTTTTTTTTTCTTTTTGCGGTACGCGGGCCTCTCACTGTTGTGGCCTCTCCCGTTGCAGAGCACAGGCTCCGGACGCGCAGGCTCAGCGGCCATGGCTCACGGGCCCAGCTGCTCCGTGACATGTGGGATCTTCCTGGACCGGGGCACGAACCCGTGTCCCCTGCATCGGCAGGCGGACTCTCAACCACTGCGCCACCAGGGAAGCCCCAACTTTTACATTTGTAATACCTAAATAGCAAAGAATGCTCATTATGATGGTGTTGAATAGTAGCTTTCTTTTTAAAGTTTGTCTTACTTTAAAAGATTATTCATACTCATGCTGAAAAGATATTATAATGAAAATATTATAAAATTAATATATCACTAGACCAGGATTAATATCTTGCAATAATACACCATCTACTTAGACTGTTGGGACAACATATCAGTTGTAGCTAAGCAATTCCATTTACCAAAAGAAAGGGGGGAAATTCCTAAAATGTGTTCTGTATCAGCATATCCCCTGCCAACTCCCATTCTTCTGGTAATGGGTTGTAAGGCCCTAACAAGAAGAGTGGACTCACAGGAAAGTTGTCAGCAGTCAGACCCCAGGAGCACTGAGGCAGATGTCTCTTCCTTCTGATGACAGTACTACCTCTAATACTCCATGTCTGTGTCTCTGTTCAGAATACCCCCAGAGTTTGTTGGTGGTGCCACCCAGTACAAGGACCCCTACAGTGTAGCATTCTCACACCACTGGCTCACTCCCAGCTGGCCTATATTGATAGTTGCCTTTGGCCAAGATAGGTTTCCTGCCTCTGGTGGCCAGGTTGGCAGGTCACTTGACACAAAGCTTAGCAGTGTGTGCAGAGGAGCTCCTGAGGAAGGAGCATTTGGTTTGGTAGAATCCTCTACAGAGACTTGATCTTTGCTAGGGCATCTTTTATGTTATCTACTAATTTTTTTAATGTCATCCCTCTCCCCGACCCCTCGCCAAATGCACACACACACACACACACACACACATTATAGCCTTAGTGTTTTGCCCTCTTAGAGTTTTCAGACACTTCAGTATCTATCATCTCATTTTATCCTTCCAGGAATCCCTTGAAGATAGGATAAGAATTGTCCCATTGATAATGGGACAGATGGACCAAGTACTGACATCTAGCTAGTGACATCCTGGGAACAACACAGAAAGTTGCTGACTGCAAACCAGTCCCTTTTTCCACCATAAAAGTTTCCATCTGTTTGCCTATTTCTTCTCTATTAGCCCTCCCAGGATGTACATTTAATCTCTTATTTCCTAAGGTGAGAGTTACTTTACCAAGCCAAATTTGTCTGGTGAGGGGTATTTCTAAAGGACTGAAGGATAGTCATCTAAGTCTTGACTGTAGGAAGAGTCATTAAGTGAAGCCCTGTCAGCAGTATGGAAGAGTTATATTTTGGCAGCTGTAATTTTCTTATAGCTGTACAATATATGTGCTAGATATATTTAGTAAAGTACTGCTTAACTCCTTCCTTCTCTTCCAAGAATATCTGAGTGTAAGAAAAAGGAAATTATATATTTGAATAAAAGCACTTGCAGAAAATGGTTGAATGTTCAAAACTAAATATTATCCATTATTTATGCTTGGAATTCCTTAGGTGTTTCCATGGGATGAAGTAGGTCTTTACAGTTCCTGGTATAAGTTATTAGAAGTTGGAAATTAAAGTAATAATAACACTGAGGCTTCAGATACAACCAGTCAGTATCTCAATGTTGTCTATAATATAAGTGTACTCTTCCAGGAACCAACAAGGACACGAAAGATCTGCAAACACATTTGTAATGTACCTTGTATAAATAAAAGTAGAAGCATTTTGTTTGGAGGAGTTTAGTTTTGTTTTGATTTTGGCAGTAGTCATAGTTGTAATCCAGTTACCATTATGTGGTCTTGATAATCAAGACTGGTAGTTGCTCTTTATTTTGTAATGAATCAAAATGACAAGGAAAGTTCAAGCATGAAGGTATGATGAGCCACTTTATTACTATAGCTCATCACCTAAAGAACGGGGCAACCTCCATGCGTGGAATTTTAACTGTGTAGTGATCAGTAGGTAGTAGCAATCTAATTGACAAAAATAGTCCCCTTTTTAGTGTTTAAACAATATTTGCTGTTTTTTTATTATAAAGACTAGAGCATATGAGCCAAGGGCACTGGCTTTGGAGTTGGAGAGGCCTTGACTCCCACACATACTTGGTCAGTCATGGCTATGTGACCAAAACTCTAAGTTTTGGTTTCCTTATCTATAAAATGGGGGAGATGTTATGGTACCTATAGAAATTTTATGTAAGAATTAAATAAAATAAAGCCAGTAAAATGCTTAGAACAAGGCCTGATTTTTTTTTTTTTTTTGGCCGTGCCATGCAGCTTGCAAGATCTCAGTTCCCTGACTAGGTATTGAACCCCTGCCCCCGGCAATGGAAGCACAGAGTCTTAACCACTGGACCGCCAGGGAATTCGCCTGAGTCTGATTTAATAAAGTGTTTTTAAAAAAAAAAAAAAAAGAAAATCAAAATGGCTAGTAAACCACAAGTCATTATTAACATTTTGATATGTTGGCTTTCAGGCTTTTTTCTGCTACACACACACATACACACAAACACACACACACACACCCCCCTACATGTACACATATATTTCCATATATAATCCACCTTTTTTTTAACCCTTTGCAAAATCGGGATCATATTTTATATACAATTTATATCCTGCTTAATTTTCCCATATATCTTTATTAAAATTTAAAATTTATTGAAAACAGGTTTTCTTGACCAAATAATATTGTAACATATGACTCTATATAATTATTTAATCATTATCTCCTTGTGAGACATCTAAGTTATTGCCAATATTTTACCATTATAAATATTATTACTTTAAAGCTTAAAGAGTTTTTAAAATCTTAACATTTTTTTTCCTTTTTACTTCTTTGACGTTGAACATTTTCATTTATTGATGTTTATTGATTATTGGCATTATTTCAGTGAAATAATGCCAGTACCTCTCTGTGAATACCTTTTTGTAAAGCTTTTTAGGTAGGATCTCAAGCTTCTGGAGTAGTGCCAGGTACATAATAAGTACTGAATAAATATTTGTGGCATGATTAATGAATTAATGGCACGGATATTAACCCTGTCTATCATATTTGTTTCAAGCCTTAAGGAAAAATTTGCCTTTGTACATGAACAAAGATAATGCTATCTTGGTTTTTAGTCTTTATAACCTAATTTTTTCCCATTCTTTTCTTTCCCCACAGTTCATCCATGAGCTCGGATTTCCCACATTACAACTTCAGGATGCCTAATATTGGATTCCAGAATCTGCCACTCAACATATATATTGTGGTTTTTGGCACTGCTATATTTGTCTTCATCCTTAGTTTACTCTTCTGTTGCTACTTGATTAGGTAATCAATTTTCATTCTGTGTTGCTTCAGTATATGTTAAGCAATCAATAATAAATCAACTTTCTGCCCTTAGGATAAAATGTTTTATACATATGATAATTAGCAAATTTTCTAAAATTAAGGTGGCTTAACATTTTAACCTTCTGTGAGTTACTAATCAGTAAAACACCTTTATTCAGTCTTCAATTTTATCTGCTGAGGAGGTATTTTGCACTAGAGGAGAAAATTGTCCACATTTGTTTTCCTAACGTATTAGAACCTAACCTAATAACACTTACGTTATTGTCCCCAAGATTTAATCTACTTTAACAGAAATTTCAAGATTGCTTTTCAGGAGGGTGTTAGCTACAGTCATTAGGGATCAGAAAACAATGTCCAAACAAGATACAAGACTTTAAACAGATTTTTGTGGTTTCTCAAGAATATCTGAAGCTTCCATTTGTTGGTGAATTGGTCAGGTGTACAGGTGATTGATTATCTGCATAAAACACTATTCGACAAGCTCTGTAGCACATGTACAGACAAGTGATAAAGGATAAAATACCCACTAGAACGAGTAATGGATTTGGCCAGTAAACTTTCATGGTTGACTGACTCATAATTGTTTAAGCAAGCATTTTTCTCTTTCTAAGGTTTTTTTTTTCTTAGTTATATATATACATATATCCCCATATCTCTTCCCTCTTGCATCTCCCTCCCTCCCACCCTCCATATCCTACCCCTCCAGGTGGTCACAAAGCACGGAGCTGATCTCCCTGTGCTATGTGGCTGCTTCCCACTAGCTATCTACCTTAGGTTTGGTAGTGTATATATGCCCACGCCTCTCTCTCGCTCTGTCACAGGTTACCCTTCCCCCTCCCCATATCCTCAAGTCCATTCTCTAGTAGGTCTGTGTCTTTATTCCTGTCTTACTCCTAGGTTCTTTATGACATTTTTTTTCTTAAATTCCATATATATGTGTTAGCATACGGTATTTGTCATTCTCTTTCTGACTTCATTCTGTATGACAGACTCTAGGTCTATCCACCTCATTACAAATAGCTCAATTTCGTTTCTTTTTATGGCAGAGTAATATTCCATTGTATATATGTGCCACATCTTCTTTATCCATTCATCTGATGATGGACACTTAGGTTGTTTCCATCTACAGGCTATTGTAAATAGAGCTGCCTTGAACATTTTGGTACAGGACTCTTTTTGAATTATGGTTTTCTGAGGTTATATGCCCAGTAGTGGGATTGCTGGGTCATATGGTAGTTCTATTTGTAGTTTTTTAAGGAACCTCCATACTTTTCTCCATAGTGGCTGTACCAATTCACATTCCCACCAGCAGTGCAGAAGTGTTCCCTTTTCTCCAACCCTCTCCAGCATTTATTGTTTCTAGATTTTTTGATGATGGCCATTCTGACTTGTGTGAGATGATATCTCATTGTAGTTTTGATTCGCATTTCTCTAATGATTAATGATGTTGAGCATTCTTTCATGTGTTTGTTGGCAGTCTGTATATCTTCTTTGGAGAAATGTCTATTTAGGTCTTCTGCCCAGTTTTGGATTGGGTTGTTTGTTTTTTTGTTATTGAGCTGCATGAGCTGCTGGTAAATTTTGGAAATTAATCTTTGTCAGTTGCTTCATTTGAAAATATTTTCTCCCATTCTGAGGGTTGTCTTTTGGTCTTGTTTATGGTTTCCTTTGCTGTGCAAAAGCTCTGAAGTTTCATTAGGTCCCATTTGTTTATTTTTGTTTTTATTTCCATTTCTCTAGGAGGTGGGTCAAAAAGGATCTTGCTGTGATTTATGTCATAGAGTGTTCTGCCTGTTTCCTCTAAGAGTTTGATAGTTTCTAGCCTTACATTTAGGTTTTTCATCCATTTTGAGCTTATTTTTGTGTATGGTTTTAGGGAGTGATCTAATCTCATACTTTTACATGTACCTGTCCAGTTTTCCCAGCACCACTTATTGAAGAGGTTGTCCTTTCTCCACTGTACACTCCTGCCTCCTTTATCAAAGATAAGGCAACCATATATGTGTGGGTTTATCTCTGGGCTTTCTATCCTGTTCCATTGATCTATATTTCTGTTTTTGTGCCAGCACCATACTGTCTTGATTACTGTAGCTTTGTAGTATAGTCTGAAGTCAGGGAGCCTGATTCCTCCAGCTCCGTTTTTTGTTCTCAAGATTGCTTTGGCTATTCGGGGTCTTTTGTGTTTCCGTACAAATTGTGAAATTTTTTGTTCTGGTTCTGTGAAAAATGCCAGTGGTAGTTTGATAGGGATTGCATTGAATCTATAGATTGCTTTGGGTAGTAGAGTCATTTTCACAGTGTTAATTCTTCCAATCCAAGAACATGGTATATCTCTCCATCTATTTGTATCATCTTTAATTTCTTTCATCAGTGTCTTATAATTTTCTGCATACAGGTCTTTTGTCTCCTTAGGTAGGTTTATTCCTAGATATTTTATTCTTTTGGTTGCAATGGTAAATGGGAGTGTTTTCTTGATTGCACTTTCAGATTTTTCATCATTAGTATATAGGAATGCCAGAGATTTCTGTGCATTAATTTTGTATCCTGCTACTTTACCAAATTCATTGATTAGCTCTAGTAGTTTTCTGGTGGCATCTTTAGGATTCTCTATGTATAGTATCATGTCATCTGCAAACAGTGACAGCTTTACTTCTTTTCCGATTTGGATTCCTTTTATTTCCTTTTCTTCTCTGATTGCTGTGGCTAAAACTTCCAAAACTATGTGGAATAATAGTGGTGAGAATGGGCAACCTTGTCTTTTTCCTGATCTTAGAGGAAATGGTTTCCGTTTTTCACCATTGAGGACAATGTTTGCTGTGGGTTTGTCATATATGGCCTTTATTATGTTGAGGAAAGTTCCCTCTATGCCTACTTTCTGCAGGGCTTTTATCATAAATGGGTTTGAATTTCGTCGAAAGCTTTTTCTGCATCTATTGAGATGATCATATGGTTTTTCTCCTTCAATTTGTTAATATGGTGTATCACATTGATTGATTTGCATATATTGAAGAATCCTTGCATTCCTGGAATAAACCCCACTTGATCATGGTGTATGATCCTTTTAACGTGCTGTTGGATTCTGTTTGCTAGTATTTTGCTGAGGATTTTTACGTCTATGTTCATCAGTGATATTGGCCTGTTGTTTTCTTTCTTTGTGACATCCTTGTCTGGTTTTGGTATCAGGGTGATGGTGGACTCATAGAATGAGTTTGGGAATGTTCCTCCCTCTGCTATATTTTGGAAGAGTTTGAGAAGGATAGGTGTTTGCTATTCTCTAAATGTTTGATAGAATTCGCCTGTGAAGCCATCTGGTCCTGGGCTTTTGTTTGTTGGAAGATTTTTAATCACAGTTTCCATTTCAGTGCTTGTGATTGGTCTGTTCATATTTTCTATTTCTTCCTGATTCAGTCTTGGCAGGTTGTACATTTCTAAGAATTTGTCCATTTCTTCCAGGTTGCCCATTTTATTGGCATAGAGTTGCTTGTAGTAATCTCTCATGATCTTTTGTATTTCTGCAATGTCAGTTGTTACTTCTCCTTTTTCATTTCTAATTCTATTGATTTGAGTCTTCTCCCTTTTTTTCTTGCTGAGTCTGGCTAATGGTTTATCACTTTTGTTTATCTTCTCAAAGAACCAGATTTTAGTTTTATTGATCTTTGCTATTGTTTCCTTCATTTCTTTTTCATTTATTTCTGATCTGATCTTTATGATTCTTTCCTTCTGCTAACTTTGGGGGTTTTTTGTTCTTCTTTCTCTAATTGCTTTAGGTGCAAGGTTAAGTTGTTTATTCAAGATGTTTCCTGTTTCTTAAGGTAGGATTGTATTGCTATAAACTTCCCTCTTAGAACTGCTTTTGCTGCATCCCATAGGTTTTGGGTCGTCGTGTCTCCATTGTCATTTGTTTCTAGGTATTTTTTTATTTCCTCTTTGATTTCTTCAGTGATCACTTCGTTATTAGGTAGTGTATTGTTTAGACTCCATGTGTTTGTATTTTTTACAGATCTTTTCCTGTAATTGGTATCTAGTCTCATAGCGTTGTGGTCGGAAAAGATACTTGATACAATTTCAATTTTCTTAATTTTACCAAGGCTTGATTTGTGACCCAAGATATGATCTATCCTGGAGAAGGTTCCATGAGCACTTGAGAAAAATGTGTATTCTGTTGTTTTGGGATGGAATGTTCTATAAATATCAATTAAGTGCCTCTTGTTTAATGTATCGTTTAAAGCTTGTGTTTCCTTATTTATTTTCATTTTGGATGATCTGCCCATTGGTGAAAGTGGGGTGTTAAAGTCCCCTACTATGAATGTGTTACTGTCGATTTCCCCTTTTATGACTGTTAGTATTTGCCTTGTGTATTGAGGTGCTCCTATGTTGGGTGCATCAATATTTACAATTGTTATATCTTCTTGTTGGATCGATCCCTCGATCATTATGTAGTGTCCTTCTTTGTCTCTTGTAATAGTCTTTATTTTAAAGTCTATTTTGTCTGATATGAGAATTGCTACTCCAGCTTTCTTTTGGTTTCCATTTGCATGGAATATCTTTTTCCATCCCCTTACTTTCAGTGTGTATGTGTCTCTAGGTCTGAAGTGGGTCTCTTGTAGACAGCATATATATGGGTCTTTTTTTTGTATCCATTCAGCCAATCTGTGTCTTTTGGTGGGAGCATTTAGTCCATTTACATTTAAGGTAATTATCGATATGTATGTTCCTATTCCCATTTTCTTAATTGTCTTGGGTTCATTATTGTAGGTCTTTTCCTTCTCTTGTGTTTCTTGCCTAGAGAAGTTCCTTTAGCATTTGTTGTAAAGCTGGTTTGGTGGTGCTGAACTCTCTCAGCTTTTGCTTGTCTGTAAAGGTTTTAATTTCTCCATCAAATCTGAATGAGATCCTTGATGGATAGAGTAATCTTGGGTGCAGGTTTTTCTCCTTCATCACTTTAAATATGTCCTGCCAGTCCCTTCTGGCTTGCAGAGTTTCTGCTGAAAGATCAGCTGTTAACCTTATGGGGATTCCCTTGTGTGTTATTTGTTGTTTTTCCCTTGCTGCTTTTAATATGTTTTCTTTGTATTTAATTTTTGACATTTTGTTTAATATGTGTCTTGCCATATTTCTCCTTGGATTTATCCTGTATGGGACTCTGTGCTTCCTGGACTTGATTAACTATTTCCTTTCCCATATTAGGGAAGTTTTCAACTATAATCTCTTCAAATATTTTCTCAGTCCCTTTCTTTTTCTCTTCTTCTTCTGGAACCCCTATAATTCGAATGTTGGTGCGCTTAATGTTGTCCCAGATGTCTCTAAGACTGTCCTTAGTTCTTTTCATTCTTTTCTCTTTATTCTGCTATGCAGTAGTTATTTCCACTATTTTATCTTCCAGGTCACTTATCCGTTCTTCTGCCTCAGTTATTCTGCTATTGATCCCATCTAGAGTATTTTTAATTTCATTTATTGTGTTGTACATCGTTGTTTGTTTCATCTTTAGTTCTTCTAGGTCCTTGTTAAATGTTTGTTGCATTTTCTCTATTCTATTTCCAAGATTTTGGATCATCTTTACTATCATTATTCTGAATTCTTTTTCAGGTAGACTGCCTATTTCCTCTTCATTTGTTAGGTCTGATGGGTTTTTATCTTGCTCCTTCATCTGCTGTGTTTTTCTGTCTTCTTATTTTGCCTAACTTACTGTGTTTGCAGTCTCCTTTTTGCAGGTTGCAGGTTCGTAGTTCCTGTTGTTTTTGGTGTCTGTCCCCAGTGGCTAAGGTTGGTTCAGTGGGTTGTGTAGGCTTCCTGGTGGAGGGAACTAGTGCCTGTGTTCTGGTGGATGAGGCTGGATCTTGTCTTTCTTGTGGGCAGGTCCACGTCTGGTGGTGTGTTTTGGGGTGTCTGTGGACTTATTATGACTTTAGGCAGCCTCTCTGCTAATGGGTGGGCTTGTGTTCCTGTCTTGCTAGTTGTTTGGCATAAGGTGTCCAGCACTGTAGCTTGCTGGTCGTTGAGTGAAGCTGGGTGCTGGTGTTGAGATGGAGATCTCTGGGAGATTTTAACCATTTGATATTATGTGGAGCTGGGAGGTCTCTTGTGGACCAGTGTCCTGAAGTTGGCTCTCCCACCTCAGAGGCACAGCACTGACTTCCTGGCTGCAGCACCAAGAGCCTTTCATCCACATGGCTCAGAATAAAAGGGAGTAAAAGTAGAAAGAAAGAATTAGTACAAGAAAGAAAGAAAGGAAGAAGGGAGAGAAGGAGGGAAGAAGGAAGGAAGGAGGGAAGGAAGGGAAAAAAAGAAGGAAATAAGGTAAAATGAAATGAAGATAACATACAATAAAGTTATTAAAATAAATAATTATTAAGGAAAAAAATTTTTTTAAAAACGGACAGATAGAACTCTAGGACAAATGGTGGAAGCAAAGCTATACAGACATAATCTCACACAGAAGCATACACATACACACTCACAAAAAGAGGAAAAGGGGAAAAAATCATAAATCTTGCTCTCAAAGTCTACCTCCTCAATTTGGCATGATTTGTCATCTAAAGGAGGGAAGGAAGGAAAGAAAGAAAGGAAGGAAGGAAGAAAGAAAGGAAGGAAGGAAGGAAGAAAGAAAGGAAGGAAGGAAAAAAGAAAGATGGTAAAGTAAAATAAAATAAAGTTATTAAAATAAAAAATAATTATTAAGAAAAAAAAATTTTTTTTTAAAAAGGAAGGATAGAACCCTAGGACAAATGGTGGAAGCAAAGCTATACAGTCAAAATCTCACACAGAAGCATACACATACACACTCACAAAAAGAGGAAAAGGGGAAAAAATCATAAATCTTGCTCTCAAAGTCCACCTCCTCAATTTGGGATGATTCGTTGTCTATTCATGTTTTCCACAGATGCAGGGTACATCAAGTTGATTGTGGAGCTTTAATCCGCTGCTTCTGAGGCTGCTGGGAGAGATTCTCCTTTCTCTTTGTTCTCACACTCCCAGGGGCTCAGCTTTGGATTTGGCCCCGCCTCTGCGTGCAGTTCGCAGGAGGGCGTCTGTTCTTTGCTCAGACAGGACGGGGTTAAAGGAGCAGCTGCTTCGGGGACTCTGGCTCACTCAGGCCGGGGGAGTGAGGGGCACAGAGTGCTGGGCGAGCCTGCAGCGGCAGAGGCCGGCATGACGTTGCACCAGCCTGAGGCGCGCCATGCGTTCTCCCGGGGAAGTTGTCCCTGGATCCCGGGACCCTGGCATTGGCGGGCTAAACAGGCTCCGTGGAAGAGGGGTGTGGATAGTGACCTATGCTCACACACAGGCTTCTTGGTGGCGGCAGCAGCAGCCTTAGCGTTTCATACCCGTCTCTCGGGTCCACGCTTTTAGCCGCGGCTCGCGCCCGTCTTTGGAGCTCCTTTAAGCAGCGCTCTGAATCCCCTCTCCTCGCACACCAAGAAACAAAGAGGGAAGAAAAAGTCTCTTCCCTCTTCGGCAAGTCCAGACTTTTCCCCGGACTCCCTCCCGGCTAGCCGTGGTGCACTAACCCCCTGCAGGCTGTGTTCACGCCGCCAAACCCAGTCCTCTCCCTGCGCTCCGAGGGAAGCCCAAGCCTCAGCTCCCAGCCCCGCCCACGCCAGCGGGGGAGCAGACAAGCCTCTCGGGCTGGTGAGTGCCGGTCAGCACCGATCCTCTGTGCGGGAATCTCTCCGCTTTGCCCTCCGCACCGCTGTTGCTGTGCTCTCCTCCGCGGCTCCGAACCTTTCCCCCTCTGCCACCCGCAGTCTCCGCCCACTAATGGTCTTCCTAGTGTGTGGAAACCTTTCCTCCTTCACAGCTCCCTGCTACTGGTGCAGGTCCCGTCCCTATCCTTTTGTCTCTGTTTATTCTTTTTTCTTTTGCCCTACCCTGGTCCGTGGGGACTTTCTTGCCTTTTGGGAGGTCTGAGGTCTGCTGCCAGCGTTCAGTAGGTGTTCTGTAGGAGTTGTTCCACGTGTAGATGTATTTGTGGTGTATCTGTGGGGAGGAAGGTGATCTCTGCGTCTTACTCTTCCGCCATCTTCCCCTCCACTCTCTAAGTTTTTAAATAGGGCCTAATTTTCGTCTTTTTTTTCTTTTTTTTCATTTCAATACTTTAAAAAAAATTTTATTTTATATTGGAGTAGAGTTGATTAACAATGTTATGTTAGTTTCAGGTGTACGGCAAAGTGATTCAATTATACATATACATGTATCCTTTTTCAAATTCTTTTCCCATTTAGGTTTATTGAGCAGAGTTCCCTGTGCTATACAGCAGGGGTCCCCAAGCCCCAGTATTGGTCCGTGGCCTGTTAGGAACTGGGCCGCACCGCAGGAGGTGAGCAGCGGGTGAGCCAGTGAAGCTTCATCTGTATTTACAGCCACTCTCCATCACTGGCATTACTGCCTGAGCTCCACCTCCTGTCAGAAGAGCAATTTCTCATAGGAGCGCAAACCCTATTGTGAACTGCGCATGCGAGGGATCTAGGTTGTGTGCTCCTTATGAGAATCTAATGCCTGATGATCTGAGGTGCAGCTGAGGCGGTGATGCGAGTGCTGGGGAGCAGCTGCAAGTACAGATTATCATTAGCAGAGAGGTTTGACTGCACAGAAACCATAGTAAATCAATGTGCTTGAATCATCCCAAAACCATCCCCCACCCCAGCCCAGTCCGTGGAAAAACTGTCTTCCACAAAACCAGTCCCTGGTGCCAAATAGGTTGGGGACTGCTGCTATACAGTAGGTCCTTCTTGGTTATCTGTGTTAAATATAGCAGTGTGTACATGTCAATCCCAAACTCCCAGTCTGTCCCTCTCCCCCATCCTTCCCCCCAGTAACCATAAGTTTGTTCTCTAAGTCTGTGAGTCTGTTTCTGTTTTGTAAATAAGTTTGTATCATTTTTTTTTAGATTCTGCATATAAGCGATACCATATTTGTCTTTCTTTGTCTGACTTATTTAGATGATAATCTCCAGGTCCACCCATGTTGCTGCAAATGGCATTATTTTATTCTTTTTTATGGCTGAGTAATATTCCATTGTATATATGTACTACATCTTATTCATTCATCTGTTGATGGACATACCACATCTTATTTACTCATTCATCTGTTGATGGACATTTAGGTTGCTTCCATGTCTTGACTATTGTAAACAGTGCTGCAATGAACATTGGGGTGCATGCATCCTCTCAAACCATATTTTTCTCTGGATATATGCCCACGAGTGGGATTGCTGGATCATATGGTAGCTCTATTTTTAGTTTCTTAAGGAACCTCCATACTGTTCTCCATAATGGCTGCATCAATTTACATTCCCACCAACAGAGTAGGAGGGTTGCGTTTTCTCTACACCCTCTCCAGCATTTATTGTTTGTAACCTTTTTGATGATGGCCATTCTGACTGGTGTGAGGTGATATCTCATTGTAGTTTTGATTTGAATTTCTCTAATAATTTGTGATGTTGAGCATTTTTTTCATGTGCCTCTTGGCCATCTGTATGTCTTCTTTGGAGAAACATCTGTTTAGGTCTTCTGCCCATTTTTTGATTGGGTTGTTTGTTTTTTTGATATTGAGCTGCATAAGCTGTTTGTAAATTTTGGAGATTAATCCTTTGTCAGTTGCATCATTTGCAAATATTTTCTCCCATTCTATGGGTTGTCTTTTCATTTTGTTTATGGCTTCCTTTGGCATGCAAAAGCTTTTGAGTTTGATTAGGTCCCATTTGGGTTTTTTTGTTTTTATTTCCAAATAGGGCCTAATTTTCAAAGCCAAAGCTGAGACTGTAAAAATTTTTACACCGTATTCAAAGAGCTTTATGGAATGAAAGAGAAAAGAATTGAATTTTATTAAACAGCTATATATCTAACAGTTTTTAGTGTTTGCACAGTATATGATTATGTTAAGATAAATACCATCATCAAATATCTTTCAGCAATAATTTATTGTTGCCACTAGTGTTTTGGGGGCACTCACTGATGGTCAAATTCAAATGAATTTAGTGTGTAATTTCTGATTTTCTGACAAGTTAATTTACATTCTTCATAGAAAGTGAATTTTTTTTTATAGATGAATCTTTTCTGAAGTTCTCAAAACTGTAATTGCCTCTTATATGCTGTCTGCTTATGATTTTTAGGTCTTGTTCAGAGAGATAAATACCTAGCTAATATAATTATAGCATTCAGGAAAAACTTTTTAAAAATCTGTTTATTTCCAGAAATTTCCTTTTTCTAACATTTTTTAATAATAGTTTGATTTTAAATAATAATAGTTTGATAAATGTTATGTAAATATTCAGCATTTTTTTTAAATTAAGGAATTGCCATGGCACAAACAGGACCTCAGAGTATTAAAATCTATTTCTTTTTTTCAGACCTACTAAATTTTTTGGTAATTCCTCTCCAAATAGTGGTTTAACTCAGAAATTTGTGAATTTAATATCTGAAACCAAATTATTTTTAAAAAGAAGACAAAAATATAAAAAATATTTTAAAAAAGGAAGGGTTAGCATATAAAATAATCTAAAATGTGTAGCTTATAGTATATTCTTTATTACTTTGTCAAAGAATTAATTAAGCCTTTAACTTTGTTTTAAGAAAAACACTAGTATACCAATTGTGATTCTGGGTAAATTTTTTGAGAAGTAAATTGTGAAACACTATTTTATCTCATTGTTTTCCTTTTAATAATCAAGCAAATAAGAAATAAAGAAAAAACTATAGCAGTTGTTTTCACGCATTAGCATTGTAGTACATTTTATCATTTTTGTATCTTTTTTATTAAGCTAACAAAGCAAATAAGTGGGAATCTTCTATACTAAAATAAAATTACCTTGCTTAATCAGAGAAACGAGTCACATTCAAACATTTCTAAATTTCATTTACAAGTAATTGGTACCATTTTGAAATTTTAATCACAATGTAAGACGTTTTCCCTTTCTGATGATCTCAGTTTGTTGCTTTTAACCCTCAGATGTTAAGTTTGGATTTCACAAGTCATTTACAGTTAATCTGGAGATTCATGGATTCAACTCCTCTAATATTACCCAAGCCCATTTTTAGATATAACTTAAGTTCTCCAACACCTTCCCAGGGAGCTATTATGTTCTCAAGTAGAAAGATCCCTCCAGTCACAACCAAACGCATCAGAACCATAGGAGGAACACAACTTAAGTCTAAATGAGACAGCCAGCACCAACCACAATCTTACACAACATTGTAGTATAGAATTTTCTGCCTGTGATAGGGCTATGGATAGATCACTACTGGAGCACAAAAGAAGGATGTCTTTGCTATTTTATAACGAACCATATAATATTCTAATTTATGTTTGTTATTCATCTCTGTCCCCAGGTATTTGTCTGTTCTGTTTGCTGTATCCCAAACACCCAGAACAGTGCCTGGCACAATATTGGCACTCAATAAATGTGGTTAGGTAAATGAAAGAATGGTGTCCCTAATAGGAAGTTAATAGATATGCATAAAACTGGAAAATCAAGAAGTAGCAACACAAGAAACATATTTAAAAACTTGGAAGTAAATATCAAAATAGTGAGCTAAAGGGGAAAAAATGGTTATCTCTGGGGAAGAAGGCAGGATTGCTGATTTTTATTGTTGTTGTTGTTACTAACCTGTAAAACTATATATAACTTTGAAACATATGTAATTAAAAATTAAAAATAGAGGGAAATTTTTGAGTTACCTACTAGAAATTATAAGGTCAAGATAATGACAGAAAAGATAGAGAGGGTGCTATGGATGGTTGTGAGAAATATTTGAGAGGTGAAAATGAATAGAATTTGGTGACTGGACATAAAAGACAAGGAAAGGATGAGCTTAGAATCTTTCCTGGACTTCTGATTTAGGCAGCTGGGTGGATAGCAATCCCTTAACAGAGAAAGAAAATGGATGGGCAAGTTTGGGGTGGAAAGATGATAGATTCTGTTTCAGACATGGGAGGACTGAGTTCCCTGTGTAACAGTCAAGCTGTTTAGTACACAATTTGATATATAGGTCTAAAGCTTATGAGAAGTCTGGTCTGGAAACAGGAGATGATATGATAGGTGGAAGTTGAAGCCAGGAGTGTCCCATAAAGATAATGTATATAGTGAAATAAAATGGGTCCAGAACAGAATCCTAGATAAACATTGACATTTAAGAGGAGCCCCTAAGAGAGATTAGAAAGGGATAGCAGGAGACAGGAGGAAAATCATGAGAGAGGTGCCCTACAAGTAGGGCTTCAATGGATTGAGTCAGTTGTGTCAGCAGTTCTCAGGGAGGTCCCTCCCGTAAGAAGAATTGAAGAGTTCCCATTATACTTGACAATTAGCTTTGCATTCATAATCTTAGTTAGAAAAGTTTCAGTAGAATAGGTGCACAGGTGATGAAAGGTGGGTTATAATGGGACAAAGCCTGAGGACCAGGTGAAAATGGATACAAGGAATATAACCTCCTCTTTGAAGAATATTGGCTAAGAAAAGATTAGGGGTGGGGAGTGCAGTTTCCTGTAAATTAAAGAAGTTTTGTTTTGTTTTGTTTGTGGCTGCACTGGGTCTTCATTGCTGCACGTGGGCTTTCTCTAGTTGCAGCAAGTGGGGGCTACTCTTCACTGTGGTGTGCAGGCTGCTCATTGCAGTGGCTTCTCTTGTTGCACAGCATGGCCTCTAGGCACATGGGCTTCAGTAGTTACAGCACACAGGCTCAGTAGTTGTGGCATGCAGGCCCTAGTGCATGCGGGCTTCAGTAGTTGTGGCACATAGGCTCAGTAGTTGCGGCACGCGTGCTCTAGAGCGCAGGCTCAGTAGTTGTGGCGCACGGGCTCAGTTGCTCCGTAGGATGTGGGATCTTCCCAGACCAGGGATCGACCCGTGTCTCCCTGCATTGGCAGGCGGATTCTTAACCGCTGCACCACCCAGGAAGTCCCTACGGAAGTATTTTGTTGTTTGGGGTTTTTTTAAGATAGAGATTTAGGGATATTTATAAATATAATATTAAGGAGAATGAGCTAGTTGTAGAGGATTTGTGAGAAAGAATGAATCGTGGAAGTGAGGAGAGACATACCTAAAAGTTACAGCAATATTGGTTTTAAACAGGAGAATACCTTCTTAAGACAGAGATGAAGGTAACTGGGAAGAACAGTACATATGTAGGTATGTGGGGCTGGGAGCAAGAGAGCTGCATATCTGAAAACCTCTTTCTCTGAAAAGTAGTTGAAAATGATGGGGAAGGAGGTGGTAGGATAAAGCTTGAAGAGGGTGGCAAGGGTTTGAAATGACTACTGCAATGGAAGCTTAGGATACTCAGCATGAATAAGTAGAATCAAAGAGCAATGTGGGAGGTCTAACTGAGCATGTTATTAAGTACTTACTATGTGCCAGACCCTGTGCTGTGTACTGCAGTTAAACTAGGTAACTTTATTATCTTTATTTTACAGAAGTTAAATAATTTTCCTATAGTCACACAGATAAATGTTGGTTAGAACTGAGACTCAAACCTAGTTGTCTGACCCAAGCACTTGCTCTTAACCACTTAAAAAATAATAATAAATTATATTTATCAGGCTTCATTTCAAAATAACCATTTCAGAATTTCATAATCACACTCAAAGGACAGATTTGCGTATTGAGGATATTCTAAAACTTTTCTATTGAAGTATAGTTGATTTACAATATTAAAACTTTTTTTGAGCCTGAAAATTTTAAACAAAGACAGTACCTACTTTACTTTTCTTTCAATAATGGATAACAAGCTACTTAAGAAAAAGGAAATATTCCCCATTCTTACCTCCTTTCATCAAATAAGTCACAATCTATATTACTAGTATGTTTCCTGGAAGGAATAGCAAAAAGATATTTCTCTTAAATGCATGGCAAATGCAAAATAAAATAGTGCAATTTAAAATATTAGGTAATTAGTTGAACTTAGAGTAATGGAGTAATCAGAGGGATGAAATTAATTTAAGTAGGACTTTCTAGAAGGGATGAATTTTTGAGCCATGGATTGAAAAAAAGGTAAACACAAATTGACCCCTGCTGTGGCTGGAAGTAATGATGCTTTGGGAAAATATGCAGATCCAAGTAAAAGTCAAATAAGCAAAGTAAATTTACAAATCCAGCCTCATTTTAATGAACTGTAATGGAGTTCATTTTATTCCTTTACATGAAAATGTAGGTACACTTCTCTCAGCAAAACAGGAAGACCAAAAAAAGAAAAAAAACAGTAAGGATGATTTGAATTACATGTTTAATAAATTTGACCTAATTAAGAGAAATTTATAGTTTTAAAAATCATATATTAGACAAGAAAGACTGAAAACCAGTGATATAAATTTTCCTTTCATGGAACTAAAAAAAAAAAAACCAATTAAACTGAAAAGAAAGTAGAAGAAAATCTTCCTAAAAAAACTAAGCACAGAAATCAATGAACTAGAAAACAAATGTGTAATAAAATTATTAAAATCAAAAAAGCTGATTCTTTGAAAAGATTAACAAAATTGATGAATCTCTAGAAAGAGATCCAGAAGAAGAGAAAACATAAATTTACTAATATCAGGAATTAAAAAGGGGACATTACTACAAATCCTAAAAGCATTAAAAAGATAGCAAAGGATATTATAAACAACTTTATGCCAGTAAATTTGAAATTTTAGTCGAATTAGACACTTTCCTAGAAAAAACACAGTGCACTAAAACTGACATAAAGGGACTTCCCTGGTGGCGCAGTAGTTAAGAATCCTCCTGCCAATGCAGGAGACACGGGTTCGAGCCCTGGTCCGGGAAGATCCCACATGCCACGGATCAACTAAGCCCATGCGCCACAACTACTGAGCCTGTGCTGTAGAGCCTGTGAGCCCCAACTACTGAGCCTGCGTGCCACAACTACTGAAGCCTGCACACCTAGAGCCCATGCTCCACAACAAGAGAAGCCACCACAATGAGAAGCCCATGCACCACAACGAAGAGTAACCCCTGCTCACAACAACTAGAGAAAGCCCATGCACAGCAATGAAGACCCAATGCAGCCAAAATATAAATAAATAAAATAATAAAATTTTTTAAAAAATGACATAAGAAATAGCATTTATGAATAACCCACAACTAACATCATACTCAATGGTGAAAAACTGAAAACTTTCCCCCTAAGATCAGGAACAAGACAAAGATGCCCATTTTCTGGGCAGAAGACCTAAATAGACATTTCTCCAAAGAAAACATACAGACGGCCAAGAGGCACATGAAAAGATGCTCAACATCACTAATTATTAGAGAAATGCAAATCAAGGCTACAATGAGATATCACCTCACACCAGTCAGAATGGCCATCAAAAAGTCTATAAACAGGGCTTCCCTGGTGGCGAAGTGGTTGAGAGTCCGCCTGCCGATGCAGGGGACACGGGTTCGTGCCCCGGTCCGGGAGGATCCCACATGCTGTGGAGCGGCTGGGCCCGTGAGCCATGGCCGCTGAGCCTGCGCGTCCAGAGCCTGTGCTCCGCAACGGGAGAGGCCACAACAGTGAGAGGCCTGCATACCGCAAAAAAAAAAAAAAAAAAAGTCTATAAACAATAAATGCTGGAGAGGGTGTGGAGAAAAGGCAACCCTCCTATACTGTTGGTGGGAATGTAAATTCGTACGGCCATTGTGCAGAATAGTATGGAGGTTCCTTAAGAAACTAAAAATAGAGCCACCATAAGATCCAGCAATCCCACTCCTGGGCATATATCCAAAGAAAAACATGGTTCAAAAGGATACGTGCACCCCAATATTCACTGCAGCACTGTTTACAATAGTCAAGACATGGAAGCAACCTAAATGTCCATCAAGAGATGAATGAATAAGATGTGGTACATATATACAATGGAATATTACTCAGCCATTAAAAAGAATAAAATAATGCCATTTGCAGCAACATAGATGAACCTGGAGATTATCATACTAAGTGAAGTAAGTCAGACAGAGAAAGACAAATATCATATGATATCACTTGTATGAAGAATCTAATAAAAAGATGCAAATGAACAAAAGAGAAACATATTCACAGACTTAGAGCAGCAGTCCCCAATCGTTTGGCACCAGGGACTAGTTCTGAGGAAGACAATTTTTCCCCGGGCGAGTAATGGGGAGTGGCAGATGAAGCTTTACTCACTCGCCTGCCACTCACCTGCTGTGCAGCCCGGTTCGTAACAGGCGGGGGGTTGGGGACTCCTGACTTAGAGAACAAATTTATGGTTAGCAGGGAGGAAGGATGGCGGGGAGGGATAGAATGGGAGTATGGGATTGACACGTATACACTGGTATGTTTAAAATAGTAGCCAACAAGGACCTACTGTATAGCACAGGGAACTCTGCTTAATACTCTTTAATAACAAAAATGTTAGTAATGTGGCAAATAGTCAGTAGAAAATAAGCAGGATAACAGTTGGAAAGAGGAAGGGGTAGAAAATGTAACAAAAATTTGGGACATAGTAAAAAGGCCTAAACCACATTTAAATGAGTCCAAAAAAGAAATGTTGAGAGAAAATAGGGAAGAAGCAGTCGATGAAAATTTCCCTCACAAGTTAAGGATTCAAGAAGTACAGCAAATCACAAAAAATGGGGTTTGTTTGGGCGGGGGGGTCGTTTTTTGTAAAATGGCTGACAACCATGACTAAGATAAAATATTACACACACACACACACACACACACACACACACAGAAGTGAATTTCTTTAAATATCTAAAGTATTTGAAAACTTATGTCCACACAAAAACCAACACACAGATGTTTTAGAAAGAAGCTTTACTCATAAATGCCAAAACTTGGTATCAACCGAGATATCCTTCAGTGAGTAAATGAATAAATGAATTGTGGTCCATCCAGATAACAGAATATTATTCAGCACTGAAAGTAAATGCGCTATCAAGCCATGAAAGGACATGGAGGAGTCTTAAATGCATATTTCTAAGTGAAAGAAGCCACTTTGAAAAGGCTACATACTATGTGACTCTCACAATGTGACATTCTGGAAAAGGCAAAACTATGGAGAAAGTTAAAAAGTCAGCGGTTGCCAGGATCTACGGGAGAGGGAGGGATGAACAGGTAGAAGACAAAGAATGTGTAGGGCGATGAAACTATTCTGTATGTTACTATAATGGTGGATACACGTCATTGTATACTAAAAAAAAAAATCTGATTTCTCAACAGAAACAGTGAAAAAAATAAAAGCATTGATATTGATTTTAAAAAGATGCCCACTTTCACCATTACCATGCAACATTGTACTAGAAGTTTTAGCCAGAGCATTTACACAATAAAAAGAAATAGAGGGCATCCAATTGGAAAGAAAGAAGTAAAACTATCTCTTTTTGAAGATGACATGATTCTATATATAGACAATCCCATAGAATACACACACACAAAAAAATCTAGAACTACTAAACAAGTTAAGCAAACTTTGAGAATACAGAATCAGCACAAAAAAATCAGATGTATTTCTGTACACCAACAAGGAACAATCTGAAAAGGAAATAAATGAAACATTTACAATAGCATCCAAAAGAATGAAATTCCTAGGAGTAAATTTAACCAAGGAGGTGAAAGACTTGTTCACTGAAAACTACAAAATATTGCTGAAATAAAGAAGACCTAAATAAATGGAAAGATTTCATGGATTGGAAGCCTTAATATGTTAAGATGGCAGTATTCCTCAAAGCAGTCTACAGATTCAATGCAAAGCCTATCAAAATTCTAATAACCTTTGATACAGAAATGGAAAAACTGATCCTCAATTCATTTAGAACTGCAGGGAGCCTCAAATAGCCAAAACAACACTGAAAAAGAAAAAAAGGCAGGAAGACTTGTACTTCCCAATTTCAAAACTTCCTTTAAGCTACAGTTATCAAAATATGTGGTACTGATAAGAATGGACATATAAATCAATAAAATAGAATTGAGAGTCCAGAAATAAACCCAAACATCTATGGTGAATTGATTTTTTTTTGGCTTTTGTGGCTCTCCATATAGTTTTTTTTTAAATTTTATTGAAGTATAGTTGATTTACAGTGTTGTGTTAATTTCTGCTGTACAGCAAAGTGACTCAGTTATACATGTATATATTTTTTTCCATTATGGTTTATCACAGGATATTGAATATAGTTCTCTGTGCTATACAGTAGGACCTTGTTGTTTATTTATTCCACTGTGTATATATACCACATCTTCTTCACCCATTCATCTTTCGATGGACATTCAGGTTGTTTCCATGTCTTGGCTATTGTAAATAGTTCTGCTATGAACATAGGGATGCATGTATCTTTTCGAATTATCGTTTAGTCTGGGTGTATGCCCAAAAGTGGGATTGCTGGATCATATGGTAGCTCTATTTTTAGTTTTTTGAGGAATCTCCATACTGTTCTGCATAGTGGCTGCACCAATTTACATTGCCACCAACAGTGTAGGAGGGTTCCCTTTTCTCCACACCCTCTCCATCATTTATTGTTTGCAGACTTTATGAAGATGGCCATTCTGACCAGTGTAAGGTGGTACCTCATCATAGTTTTGATTTGCATTTCTCTAATAATTTGCGATGATGAGCATCTTTTCATGTGCCTATTGGCCATCTGTATGTCTTCTTTGGAGAAATGTCTGTTTAGGTCTTCTGCCCATTTTTCAGTTGGGTTGTTAGGTTTTTTGTTATTGAGTTGTATGAGCTGTTTGTAAATTTTGGAAATTAAGCCCTTTTCGGTCGCATCATTTGCAAATATTTTCTCCCAGTCCGTAGGTTGTCTTTTCATTTTGTTCATGGTTTCCTTTGCTGTGCAAAAGCTTATAAGCTTGATTAGGTCCCATTTGTTTATTTTTGCTTTTATTTCTATTGCCTTGGGAGACTCACCTAAGAAAACATTGATATGATTTATGTCAGACAATGTTTTGCCTGTGTCCTCTTCTAGGAGTTTTATGGTATCTTGTCTTATATTTAGTCTTTAAGCCATTTTGAGTTTATTTTTGAGTATGGTGTGAGGGTGTGTTCTAAACCTCATTGATTTACATGCGGCTGTCCAACTTTCCCAACACCACTTGCTGAAGATACTTTTCCCCATTGTATAGTCTTGCCTCCTTTGAGGAACACTAATTGTCCATAGGTGTATGGGTTTATTTCTGGGCTTTCTATTCTGTTCCATTGATTTGTATGTCTGTTGTCATGAGAGTAACAGGCTGTTTTGATCACTGTAGCTTTGTAGTATTATCTGAAGTCTGGGAGGGTTATGCCTCCAGTTTTATTCTTGTTACTCAGGGTTGCTTTGCAATTCTGGCTTTTATGGTTCCATATAAATTTTAGGATTATCTGTTCCATTTCTGTAAAAAAAATGTCATGGGTAATTTGATAGGGATCACATTAAATCTGTAGATTACTTTGGGTAGTATGGTATGGCCAGTTGTTTTTCACAAGGGTGCCAGGCCCATTCAGTGGCAAAAGAATAGTCTCTTCAACAAATGGTGGACCAACTGAATAATACACGTGAAAGAATAAAATTGAACCCCTGCCTCATTTCCTATATAAAAATTAACTCAAAAAATAGATCAGCAGGACTTCCCTGGTGGCACAGTGGTTAAGAATCTGCCTGCCAATGCAGGGGACACGGGTTTGAGCCCTGGTCCAGGAAGACCCCACATGCCTCAGAGCAACTAAGTCCACGTGCCACAACTACTGACCCTGCACTCTAGAGCCCACGCGCCACAACTACTGAGCCTGGGTGCCACAGCTACTGAAGCCCGCATGCCTAGAGTCTGTGCCCCACAACAAGAGAAGCCACCACAATGAGAAACCCGTGCACTGCAATGAAGAGTAGCCCCCACTCGCCACAACTAGAGAAAAGCCCACATACAGCAATGAAGACCCAACACAGCCAAAAATAAATTTTTTTAAAAAATTTTTTAAAAATAGATCAGCGACCTAAACATGAGCTAAAACTATAAAACTCTTGGGAGAAAACAAGTAAATCTTCATGACCTCAGATTGACAATAGAGTCTTAGATTTGACAGCAAAAGCACAAACAACAAAAGAAAAAATAGATAAATTGGACTTATAAAAATTAATAACATTTGTGCATCAAAGAGCATTATCAAGAAAGTGAAAAAAACAGCCTACAGAATGGGAGAGAAATACTTACAAATCATATATCTGATAAGGGTTTAATATCCAGGATATATATTTTTAAAAACTCTTACAACTCAACAGCAAAAAGACAACTGAATTTGGGACTTCCCTAGTGGTCCAGTGGTTAAGATTCCACCTTCCAATGCAGGGGACGTGGGTTCGATCCCTGGTCAGGGAACTAAGATCCCACATGCCATAGGGCAACTAAGCCCACGCACTGCTACTACTGAGCATGTGGGCTACAACTAGAGAGCCCACGTGCCACAACTACAGAGCCCACATGCTCTGGACCCTGCACACCACAACTACAGAGCCCACACACTCTGGAACCCAAGCTCCACAACAGCTGAGCCCACGCACCACAACTAGAGAGAAGCCTGCACGCCGCAGCAGAGGATCCTGCATGCTGCAACTAAGACCCAACGCAGCCAAAAATAAATTAAATAAACAAATATTGGGACTTCCCTGGTGGTGCAGTGGTTAAGAATCTGCCTGCCAATGCAGGGGACACGGGTTTGAGCCCTGGTCCAGGAAGATCCCACATGCCGCGGAGCAACTAAGCCTGTGCGCCACAACTACTGAGCCTGCACTGTAGAGCCCACAACTACTGAGCCCTCATACCACAACTACTGAAGCCCGCATGCCTAGAGCCTATGCTCCGCAACAAAAGAAGCCACCGCAATGAGAAGCCCGTGCACCACAATGAAGAGTAGCCCCCACTCGCTGCAACTAGAGAAAGCCCACGCACAGCAACGAAGACCCAATGCAGCCATAAATAAATAAATAAATATTAAAATAAAAGAAAAGACAACTGAATTTAAAAATAGGTAAAGGGCTTAAGTAGCCATTTCTCCAAGGAAGATATACAGATGGCCAACAAGCATGTGAAAAGATGTTCAACAGCATTGGTCATTAAGGAAATGCACATTAAAACCACAATAAATGTCACAACTAGTAGGATGCTGTAGTCAAAAATATGGAAAATTATGTGTTGACAAGGATGTGGAGAAATAGAAACCCTCATACATTGCTGGTGGGAATGTAAAATGGTGCAGGAACTGTGGAAAACAGTTCATCAGTTCCTTGAAAGTTAAACATAGAATTACCATATGACCCAGAAATTTCACTCCTAGGTATATACCCAAGACAAATGAAGAGATATGTCCACAAGGAAATTTGTACAGAATGTTTATATCATTATTCGTAATAGCCAGAAGGTATAAACAACCCAAATGCTCATTAATAGACAAATGGATAATCAAATTGTGGCATATACATATAGTGAAATATTATTCAGCCATAAAAAGGAGTGAAGTACTGATACATGCTACAAATAGGCAGAGCCTCGAAAACATTACGCTAAATGAAAAGCCAGACACAAAATGGTCACATATTGTATGATTTATTTTATGTAATGTATCCATAATAGGCAAATCCATAGAGACAGAAAGCAGATTAGAGATTACCAGGGAACGGGGGAGTGGGGACCAACTACTTAATGAGTACCAGATTTTTTTTGATGAAAAAGTTTTGAAACTAGAGTGAACTAGTGGTTGCACAACATTGTGACTGCACTAAGTACCACTGGATTATACAGTTTAAGATGGTTAATTGTATGTTATGTGAATACAAGTAAAAGAATAATAACATTTTTAACTGAGTCAAGAAGAAATATAAAATATTAATAATTATATATGTAATAATAAAAGCATTTCCACAAAGAAACTGCAAGTCAGGTAACTTCACCAGTGAATTTCTCCAAACATTTAAGGAAAAAATACCACTCTTTTTTTTTTTTTTTTTTGCGGTACGCGGGCTTCTCACTGTTGTGGCCTCTCCCGTTGCAGAGCACAGGCTCCGGACACTCAGGCTCAGCGGCCATGGCTCACGGGCCCAGCCGCTCCACGGCATGTGGGATCTTCCCAGACCGGGGCACGAACCCGCGTCCCCTGCATCGGCAGGCGGACTCTCAACCACTGCGCCACCAGGGAAGCCCAAAAAAATACCACTCTTATATGACTTTTCCAGAGAATAGAAGAGATACTTCGATGAGGCCAGATAATTTTGATTCCAAAGCCTGACGAGGACATTACAAGAATGGAAATTATAGACTAATCTTTCTCATGAACAAAATATTAGTAAATAAAATTCAAGGATGTACAAAAAGGTGGTACACCACAACCAAGTGGAGTTTTGTTCCAGAAATGAAGATTGTTTTAACATTTGAAAATCAGTCAATACAGTATTCCACATTAACAGTAAAAAGGGAAAAAAAGCACTTGACAAAAATTAATACCTATTCATGATTTTTTTAAGTCTAAAACTAGGATACAAGGGAACTTTATTTGAATCAAGGGTTATCTACAAAAAATCTAGAGAAAACATCGTATTTAGTAGTAACATATTAATAAGGACATTCACTGCCATCACTTGCATTTAATATTGGTACTGGAGGTCCTGGCCAGTGCAGGAAAAAAAAAGAAGTGAAATAAAGAATAAAGAGTGAGGGCTTCCCTGGTGGCGCACTGGTTGAGAGTCCGCCTGCCGATGCAGGGGACACGGGTTCGTGCCCCGGGCCGGGGAGATCCCACATGCCGCGAAGCAGCTGGGCCCGTGAGCCATGGCCGCTGAGCCTGCGCGTCCGGAGCCTGTGCTCCGCAACGGGAGGCCACAGCAGTGAGAGGCCCGCGTACCGCAAAAAAATAAAAATTAAAAAAAAAAAGAATAAAGAGTGAAATATGTGAAGATTAAATAGGTAGAGTTTTAACTGTTATTATTTGCAGACAAAATAATTGTGTATTTTAAAAATCCAAAAGATTCTGCAGATAAGATGTTTAGAATTAATAAGTGAACTTAGCAAGTTACTAGATACAGGATCAATATTCAAAAATTGAATTTTTTTCTATGTAGTAGCAACAAAGAATTAGAACATAAAAAAATTTTAAATACCATTTATAGTAGATCAAAAATTACCAAATACCTAGGAATAAATTTAATGAAGGATATATAAGTGTTCTACGTAGAAATGTGTACAGAGAAAGAAGATCTAATAAATAGAGTATGCTATATTCACAGGTTGGAAACGCAATCTTGCGAAGATGTCAGTTCTTCCCCCAATTGATCTATAAATTAAACACAGTGTCCGTCAAAATCCCAGCAGATTTTTTTTGTGGAAATTGATAAGCTCATGAAATCTATATGGAAATGCAAAGGACCACGAATAGCCAAAGTAGTTAAGAACAAAGCTTGAGGACCCAAGACTTTTTCCAAACTCCAGTACTTAAAACAGAGTGCTATTCACCTAGCACCCAGATCTTGGTTTCTAAATATTATTCTCCAATAAAAGGAACCAAGGCTCTTTGAAAGAAGTGGTTAATTCCACAACTGGAGCATGGAAAATACAAGATGAGCTTGTAACATCTTTTGGTGCCAGTGAGCTAGGAAATGCATGGGAAAGGATGAGGGCATGTTGAAAGGATATAAGAATCAACCTGAAGGAGGGCCTAAAAGCCTAAATCAATTTGAGCAACAAAATAAATAATGATCATATTAAATTGTAACCCATAGACTACCACAAATGAGTCCATGCTGATATAAATAAATGAAGGAGAAGGGGCATCTCTTCCTTACAGAAGAATCCCAGTTAATGTACAAGGAATTAGGGAACTACAAAACCACCACCAGGCAAACACTGCAGAATTGTTGCAAGCAAGATGGATGCTAAAATCAGTGGGCAAAAGCTTGAGAAAAATATAGGATATTTTCATAGTTTCAATGTGTCTCCCCCAAGATATTGATCAGTTGCAAAGGGGAAAATAGTAACTTTACAGTGGAGAGACCCAGTAGACATTGCCATAACCAAGTGATCATGGTTGATATGTCAAAATCCTGAAAAACAAGGAAAAACTAAGGAACTGTCACAGATTTGAAGAAACTAAGGAGACACAACTAGATGCAGGCTGGGGTCCTGGATTGGATCACAAGATAGGAAAAGAACATTAGTGAAAAAACTGGTGAAATTCAAACAAAGTCTGTTTGGTGAATACTATACGAGTATTAATATCAAAACATTAGTGTTAATTTCCTGCTTTTGATCATTGTTCTATGGTTATGTAAGATGTGAATGTTGGAAAACTGGGGAGAGAAGTATATATGAACTCTGATATTTTTTGCAACTTTCCTATAAGACCATTTCAAAATAAAAGGTGTTTTTTTTTTTTTAAACTGGCATGGTATTGACACAAGATGCATTGGTTTCCCAGGGTTGCTGTAACAAAGTACCACAAGCTGGATGGCTTAAAACAACAGAAATTTATCAAACTCTCACAGTTCTGGAAGCTAGAAGTTCGAAATTAAGGTGTTGGCAGGGCCATGCTGCCTCTGAAGGCTATCTAGGGGAGGATCCTTCCTTGCCTCTTCTTAGTTCCTGGTGGTTGTCAGCAATCCTTGATATTTTTTGGCTTGTAGCTGCATCACTTCAGTCTCTGCCTCTGTCTTCACCTGGCCTTCTTCCCTGTGTCTCTGTATATCCTCTCCTCTTCTTCTAAGGACAACAGTCATATTGGATTTATGGTCTACCCTAATCCTAATGTGACCTCATTTTAACTACTAAATAGTCTGCGAAGATGCTATTTCCAAACAAGGTTACATTCTGAGGTAGCAGTTTGACATTAATTTTGAGGGGACACGATTCAACCCAGTACACAAGGATGGGCAGATAAACCAGTGGGATAAAACAGAAACTCTAGAAACAGAACCACACATTGGTCTCACTTACAGCAGATGTGCCATTGCAACACAGTGGGGAAAGAAGTGTCTCTTCAATAAAGGAGTCAAATGAAAATCTGCATGTGGATAAAAAGAACTTTGACCTCTACCTCACATCATACATAAAGACTAATTTCAGATGGATCATAGACCTCAATGTGATAGGTAAAATAACAAATTATTTTCACGATACACACAAGAAATTATCTTCATTATCTGGGGGTTGGCAAAGATTTCTTTAACTGGACACAAATTAAATTAAAAAGCTTTAAATTAAAAGCTTTTGTTCATCAAAAGATAACATTAAGAGAATTAAAAGGCAAGCCATAGAGTATTGCAGTACCCAACAGAGGACTTGCATCTAAAATATTTAAACAGCTCCTACAAATCAATAAGAAAAATATAGTCAACTCATTTTCTTAAATGGACAAAAGACTTGAACAGGCATTTCGTAAAAGAAAATATCCAAACAGGCAATAAGCATATGAAAGGGTCTTAAACATCATTTGGGAAATGCAAAATTAAAACCAAAATGAGATACCACTGAACACCCACCAGACTGGCTAAAAATTTTTAGACTGACCCTACCAAGCTGTGGCAAAGATGTGAACAACTAGAACTTTCATGCACTACCCATAGGAGTAAAACTGGTACAAGCACTTTGGACCAGTAATTCTACTCCTAGATACTCACTCAACAGAAATGAGTCTATATGTCCACTAAAAGACATGTAGAAGAATTTGTATAGCAGCTTGATTCATAATTGCCCCAAATTGGAAGTAACCTAAATACTTGTCAACAGTGGAATGGATAGTTTTATATTCATTCGTAAAATGGAACACTATATGTCAGTCAAAAATATAATTACTGCAACAACATGGATGAATTTCACAAGTAATTGTTGACTGAAAGAAGCCAACACAGGAGAGTATATACCAAATGATCCATTTATGTGAAGTTCAAAAACAAGCATAGTTAATCTACAATGATAAAAATTAGGATAGTGTTAGGGGTGAATATTGATTGGGAAGAGTCATTTCAGGGATGCTGGAAATGTTCTATGTATTGATCTGGGTGATAGTTACAGTGGTGTGTATAACTTTTTTTAATACTTATCTGTATTCTTGAGGCTTTTGCACATTATTAGATGTATATTATATTGATACCTCAATTTTTTAATTAGGAAAAATGTGATATATTAAATATTATTGAAATAAGTGGACTATTGTCAATATAAAAAATTGAGCCTTCTTTAAAATATTTGAGATTTTGTTTTAATGAGATTTCACTTGGCCTTATATATTTGGATAACATTCTATGGTTCACTGGTCACTTTCTCATAACATGGTAACAGATATGTCATTTGAGTGTATTGTAGAATAAAGATTCTGGATTTTAAACCATAAATGATATAAATTAATACCAAAAATAAGCAGTTTTAAAATTTTTGTCAAATTCTTATATGGAAATCTCAGTATTGCATTTCTCATTTCTGTCTTTTAGGCTAAGACATCAAGCACACAAAGAATTTTATGCCTACAAACAGGTGAGAGAGATTTACTTAAGATTAGCTTTGATCATGTTCTTCACCAAAAAAATGAGACCTCAGGTTTCCACTCATATTTTAAACTGGGACTAGACTTACTTGTGTTCATTTTAGCATTTTGCTTGCCAATTTGCCATACAAAATACTTCAAGTGTTCCTTTTTTTTTTTTTTTTTTTTTGGCTGTGTTGAGTCTTCGTTACTGTACACGGGCTTTCTCTAGTTGCGGCGAGTGGGGGCTACTCTTCGTTGCAGTGCCTGGGCTTATTGTGGTGGCTTCTCTTAAGTATTACTTGAAGTTACAGAAAGTTCAAATGATAAAATAATATAACGTAACAGGGAACTTTGGCCAATATTTTGGTAAAGAGAAATGCTGTAGCTTAAAATCCTTGAACTTACTATCATCCTAATGGAGTTCAGAGATTCCATTAAATGAAATTTTTACCTTCTTCATTAGAAGACATACTAGTTCCTCAGAGGTAACCAGCTGTATTATACTGATCTCATCTCCTCCCCTTTGTGTTTTAAATGTTAGTTCACATCACACTACTGGAAGTCCAGATACTTCAGTCATTGCTATTAACTCCTAGCCCTTTGTACTATCCCTTTGCTGATATGTTCTTTAAGGTAATAAATTTAGCTTTTCTTGAAAGCCAGTAAAATTTGTTTTTTCTTCCATGCGTCATCCATTAATATTTTACCACTGATACCAAACAGTGGGCCTAGGTGTTCCTTAATTTTCTTTTGACCCTGAGCATGAAATTATTTTTGTCGTCCATAGCAATTTAGGAGGGGGGGAGAGGTGGGGGCGGGGGCCAAGCTTCAGTTTATTTGGGTCTTTAATCTTGCTGACACTGATGTTACAGACCATGTCGTCATTTTAGGATTACATATCTTTGTATCCATGTCTCTTTGAAATCTGAGCTCATTGGTGAGTTCCTTAGATGTCCACACTGATGTCCACAGGTAACCACACATGGGTCTCGTGTGGGATTTAATATACAGAGATGAATGTCTTAGTTTTCTAAAGGAATGAATCTTTTTGTCTCAATTTTTGTCTCAAATGGTTTTTTGAGGAACCTCCACACTGTTTTCCATAGTGGCTGCACCAACTTACATTCCCACCAACAGCGTAGGAGGGTTCCCTTTTCTCCACACCCTCGCCAGCATTTGTTATCTGTAGGCTTTTTAATGATGACCATTCTGACTGGTGGGAGGTGATACCTCATTGTAGTTTTGATTTTCATTTCTCTGATAATTAGTGATGTTGAGCATCTTTTCATGTGCCTGTTGTCCCTCTGTATGTCTTCTTTGGAGAACTGTCTATTTAGGTCTGCTGCCCATTTTTCAATTGGGTTGTTTGTTTTTTGTTAATGAGTTGTATGAGCTGTTTGTATATTTTGGAAATTAAGCCCTTGTCAGTGGCATCATTTGCAAATATTTTCTCCCAGTCCTTAAGTTGTCTTTTCATTTTGCTTATGGTTTCCTTTGCTGTGCAGAAGCTTTCAAGCTTGATTAGGTCCTATTTGTTTAGAGATGTTCTTTTTAAATAGTCATCTGCCCTCTTGTCATTTTGCATTATTTTTAACTGATATCCAGTCACCACAAAGTCAGGTTAGGGACAGCACCTGGATGAGTTTTAAACCTATTTACATAATTCTGGATAGAGCTAAAGTTTTCTGAGGATACTGATGTATAATAATAAGCAAAGCTTCCAAAATTAAGATTGACCTTACTTTTCAGTCTTTTATAAATTACCAGTCTGTCCCATGAGTCAATACTGTGTTTTACCAAATCATGAGGCAAGCAATCTCATTTACTTTCCCCCCATATTAGCACATACTCCAGATAGGCATGTGTTAATTTCTTCTCCCAAAATTTAATCTATTCTCAAAGAGATTTTAAAATTGCTTTTCAGGAGAATACTACACCTTGCTCAAGTTAAAAGAATGTTGCTAAAATGTTCTATCTCAAACTGTAAGAGATTCTCTCTAATACTGAATATGAGGTGAAATGAGCTATATACAGAAAAGAAAAATATTTGTAAGAACAATGAGAAATCTTTTAAATTACAGATTTAAATGGGCATAAAAGCATACTTTTTTTTTGTCTTACAGGTTATATTAAAAGAAAAAGTAAAAGAACTGAATTTACATGAGGTAAGTTGCCTATAAGTATTTTAATCTGCTCTTGAGTATATGCTAACAGAAGTGGTATGCTGTGGTATGCTTAAACATCTATATTTTCACACACTGAAAAAAATTGGGCTTATTTTGATCAGCTTAATAGAATATTTGAGGGTGAGGTCACATAAAAATCAATTTTGTGAAGACTTATAAGAGTGTAAAATAACCCATTTTTAATAGGAATGGTGTCAGTGTAAGATTTCATAGCAGCAGGGATGCTGCTTGCTGTCCATGCTATACGAGTAGGAGATAGATATAAGCAAGTTTTTCTACTCAAGATGAATTTGCACTAATTTCACTCTTGAAAATGTTCCCAGAAGTCCTTTCTTACCAATGGCACAAACAAGGCAGTGATTACTTCATGAAGGTGGGGGCTTGGGGAGGTGAGACAGAGGGATGGAATAGGGAAGAGCTATAGGGAGAGATATGAACTCTTGGACTTGTCTAGTAATGAGGTTGCGTGGTTGGGGTGTTCACTATATTGTTATGCTTTCTAAGCTATATACAGATGTGTGTGTTTATCCTGCTATGCACCTTAAGACACGTAGTCTATAGTAATTCTTGTTTATTTTATTCCTTGTCTTGCCACTGATTTCAAATGCTCAGAGTTTTTATTTTTAATTTTAGGGCCCTTTCTCTTCCACCCTTTCTGAGTTTTTTAATTGGTGTTTAAAGCAAGGACTTGAAAAGCTACACACTGTCATATCTATGTTTTATATAGCATAACTGTGGTGAAGCTACATTACCAGTCTCTTCAAAGAGAGTTAAGTTGTGAAATTATTTGAATAATAGTAAAAAAATAATGATTTATATTATTGTTGAACACTTTGAAATTATCTACTGCTCCTTTGCTCTTTTTTTAAAATATTTATTTATTTGGTTGCACTGGGTCTTAGTTGCGGCAGGTGGGCTCCTTAGTTGTGGCATGCATATGAGATCTAGTTCCCTGACCAGGGATCAAACCCAGGCCCCCTGCATTGGGAGCTCAGAGTCTTAACCACTGTGCCACCAAGGGAAGTCCCTCCTTTGCTCTTTCTGCATGTTTTTTATCAAAGAGTTGATATGGTACAGCATTTCAGAACTAACCTTGGATTAAACTCAAGCATCAAATACTGTTTGATTTTTAAATTTTTCCTAAAACAGTAACAGAAAGTGATCCTCTTCTGTTTGGAGTCTTTTTGATGACCATAAATGAAAAGATCTAATTCTGACATACATTAACAATACTGAATAACCATGTTTGTCAGGAATAGAAGTCTTCCTTATTGGTTTGACCCATTAGTTTAGAATCTTTATCCTGAATAAGTGAATTGTGTTACATCATTACTCATCAGAGTTAGTATCCCAACCGCACCCACTAATTCCAGTTTCACTGTGCCCAAGAAAACCTAACCTTGCTCTACAACTTGTTTCCAGAGGCCAGTCATGTACTTTTCGCAGTTTGGTCCTTTTTTGATGCACTTCTTTGTGTTGAAACTATTTTGTCAAACTTCTTTGTGTGTGTGCATTCCTGTGGCCTAATTATACAATGATACATAGCTTGTTCCTGTGTAAGCACACATAATTTCAATATGAATAACGTTATTAGTGAATAATTATAATAGTGGAAAATCAGAGACAAGCTAAATGTCCATCAGTAGTGTGACAAATAAATAAAACATGATACACTGGAAGATTATCCATCAAGAGAGGGAGGGAGGGAGGAAAAGAAGGAAACCTGATACAGTGATTCATACAGTGAGGTACTATACGGCAGGCAAAATTAAGGAACAAGCTCCATCTATAAACACGTCAACCTAGATAGATCTCTAACGGAATCTTGAAAAAGCAAGTTGCAAAATGATATAAATGTTTATATCATGTATGTAAACTAAGATAAACACATTTTTCATGGATTTATATGCATACTGCTTAGTGTTTGAAAAGGATGCATAATGATCACACAGAGGAGGAGAGAAGAGGGAAAAGATTAGGGGAAGTTGGTCAAAAGGGATATTAATTTCATATATAATGTTCTTAATTTTAAAGAAGGAAAGTAAGTTAATATATTATTTTAAAAATACAGTTGAGGAATTCCCTGGAGGTCCAGTGGTTAGGACTCCGTGCTGTCACTGCCAAGGGCCCAGGTTCAATCCCTGATCAGGGAACTAAGATCCCACAAGCCACGTGGCAAAAAAAATCTAAAAAGTACGGTTGACGGCTTCCCTGGTGGCGCAGTGGTTGAGAGTCCGCCTGCCGATGCAGGGGACACGGGTTCATGCCCAGGTCCGGGAAGATCCCACATGCCACGGAGCGGCTGGGCCCGTGAGCCATGGCCGCTGAGCCTGCGCGTCCGGAGCCTGTGCTCCGCAACGGGAGAGGCCACAACAGTGAGAGGCCCACGTACAGAAAAACAAAAAAAGTACAATTGACCCTTGAACAACATGGGTTTGAACTGCACGGGTCCACTTATACGCAGATTTTTTTCAATAGTGAATACTACAGTATTACACGGTCTGTGGTTGTTTGAATCTGTGGATGATCCCACATGCTGTGCGGTGTGGCCAAAGTTATAAAAAAACAGAACAAACATAAATAAATAAATTGCATCTAATGGAGTCTTGGTATCAAGAGAAACAGAAAAGTGCCATGGAAGCTGTGACACACTGGGGCATGCAAGGTCCTGTGTTAAAGAAGTTGTCAGCACTCAGCTCTAGCTAATTGTTACCATAGGGGAATGTAGGCTATTGCCAACTATTGCCAGATATGGGTTTTTTTTTAAGAAAAGCCTGAGAGCCTTGACATTAGTCTGTGATCTGCTTGTCATTTGCATTTAGTCTTTGATTTGTTCACCACAGTGTCCCCAGCTCTGGTTATGGTGAATGGTTGCTTTCTCCACTTAATTTCTTTTGCACCTTTATCAAAAATCAAATGGCCATATTTTTGTGAGTCTATTTCTGGATTCTCTATTCTGTTCCATTGATTTCTGTGCCTATGTCCCTTCACCAATACCACAGTCTTGATTACTGTATTTTTATAGCAAGTCTTAAAATCAGGTAATATGACTCCTCCAACTTTATTCTTCTTTTCCAAAACTGTTTTAGCTAGTCTGGTTCCTTTGCTCTTCCATGTAAATTGTAACAGCAGCTTGTCTATCTGTACACACACAAACAACAACAACAAAAATCCTGCTGGGATCTTGATTAGTATTGCATCAAATATATAAATCGGGGGAAATTTGGTATCTTTACCATGTTGAGTTTTCTAATCTGTAAACACATTATGTCTTTATATTTGAAGTGTTTTTATAGACAGCATATAGTTAGGTCATGTTTTTTAATCCACCCTGCCAACCTGTCTTTTAATTGATGTGTTTAGACCATTTATGTTCAATGCAATTATTGATGTGTTTGAAATTAGGTCTACTCTTTTACTATTTATCTTCCGCTTTTGCCCCTCTTTCTTATTCCTTTGTCTCCTCCTACCTTCTTTTGGGTTATTTGAACATTTTTAGTATTTTATCTATTGTGATTTTATCTTTTTGTATAATTTTCTAGTGGTTACTTAGGGATTACAAAATAAATACCTAGAATCAATTTTTTAGCACTTCATTTGCAATGTAGAAACCTTATCACCATATAGATCCCTTTACTTTTACTCCTTTATACAGTAAGTGTCATATTACACCTATATACATTGAAAATGGCATCAGACAGTGTTACATTTTTTACTTTTAACCATCAGATATATTTTAAAGAATTCAGGAGGGGACGAATAGTTTGTTATATTTATCCAAATATTTACCATTTCTGTTGCTCTTAATTCCCAGTTTTCCAAGTTTCCTTCTTACGTCACTTTCCTTCTATGTGATGAACCTCCTTTAGCAATTCTTTGAGAGCAGATCTGCTGGCTATGAATTCTATTAGTTTGCCTTCATCTGAGAATGTCTTTATTTCACCTTTTTTTTTTTTTTTTTTTTTTTACGATACGCGGGCCTCTCACTGTTGTGGCCTCTCCCGTTGCGGAGCACAGGCTCCGGACGCGCAGGCTCGGCGGCCATGGCTCACTGGCCCAGCCGCTCCGCGGCATGTGGGATCCTCCCAGACCGGGGCACGAACCCGTGTCCCCTGCATCGGCAGGCGGACTCTCAACCACTGCACCACCAGGGAAGCCCCTATTTCACCTTTATTCCTAGGTTATTTCTTTTCCTTCAGCGTTTTTAAAATGTTGTGCCACTTCCTTCTGACCTCCATGGTTTCTGATGAGAAATTCATAGTCATTCGAATCATCAATCTCCTATCCATATGTGTCATTTTTCTCTGGCTGCTTTCAAGATTTTTTTCTATGTCTTTAGTTTTCAGCAATTTGATTATGATATGTCTCAGCATGGATTTCTTTGGCTTCATAAATATGTAGGTCTGTCTTTCACCAAGCTTTGGAAGTTTTCAGCCATTATTTCTTCAAATATTTTTTCTGTACTGTATTCTTTCTATCCTGCCACTCTCCCAGAGAAGGCCTCATCCACCTGCTGTGGCCATGTGGGCCAATCAGAACCCTGAGCCCACATCTACAGTACAGTACAGTGATACAGCCATCCATATAGCTTCTAAATTTGAACATGTTTGGTTCCATCCCCACTTCTGTCAGGGTGATATTGCCTATACATACAGAAAGGGAAGGAGAACCTGCTCCCTCCTGCATCTCAGCAGAAGGTGGGATCCTAGCTGCACAAGGACAAGGAACAGTCATCTTTAGGTCAGTTTTCCTGGATCAGGCAGAGAGTGGGTGAGAAGTCATGTGGCAGACATGCTATGGCCCTGCTCTACCCTACTTTCCACAAGAAGAGACTGTAGGAAGGTAACCCCATTGGAGTTGCCCCCCTGTGTAAAATGAAGTTAGGAACATCTTTTCCTTCTCCTCACCTCCCCACAAGCTCATTCCCTTCCCTTTGGTCCAGTGAGGAGGAGGTCTGGTGGTACAAGTTTTGCCACATCCCTTTCTTATGTAGGAGGAGGTATAAACCCTCTCAGTCTTTCTAGGATTACTGATCAATCTTCTTATAAATCACATTACTCAAATTAATTTTAAAATTATAATATGAATACTTAGAGCCCAACTGAGTTTCATCCCTCAGTTTAAATTGTAAAAATTGTTTTACAAAAATAGTTTAAAAAAAACCCCAAAGCATGTATAGGGAGCTGACAGTATACAGGACCCTAGAGATTGAGTGGGCAAAGTATAGTCCCTCCCTGCCCTCAAGGAGCACTGATCCCACAGGAAAGAAAGTCATAAGCCAGTGAGGCAAGGACAGTAAAGGGCTGAGCACACTAACATATGAGGGCCATGGAACGGACGTCCCACTGCACTTCAGTTTGGAACAAGAAAGTCAGATCTTTCCTGAGCAGCACAGCCATGTTTAGAGTGCTTTCATAGCTTTTAAAGATTCCAACCTTAAATGACACGTCTGAACTGGGAATGCTGCCTTTGCAAAAGATATGATTATCCTCGTAACTATTCAAGGAAAGGTATATTAGTGTTCACTACCACCATCAAAGAATGATTGTATATTTAAAAGAAAATCATTTTGGCTAAATTCCCTGGGCTGTGGGTCATTTTCATTGTGTGACGTTGTCTTCCCCACATGACTCTCCACTCCCTAGCTTGCATTTTGAGGTAAATTTATAGACTGTGTCAACCTCTTGAAAATTGTCAAATCCTTCCTTCTTGGTCATTTTAGGGATCATGCACTCTGTGAATACTAGAAAATTAGGCTTCTTTCCAGTATATATGCTATGGTCACTAAAAGCCATTTTTCCCTTGAAATTTGTTTTATTTATGGGTATAATCTCAGTGTAAAGAAAATGGAATCATGTATACAAGGTGGCAAAATTACCAAGATGTCTGTTTCTTCATATAATTTATCTTAAGAGCAAGGGAACTGACACTTTAAAAAATTTAGGTGATGTAAGTATTATTCCTTATTTTGCTTTTGTAAAAATTGAGGTTTAAGAAAGTTGAGGAAAATGGGCATGTCCTCTAGCTTCTGAGTGTGGAGAAAGAAGGTGACCCTATCTTTCTGAGTCTGGAGCCTTCACATTATGATGCCCCTACTGCACCCACAAACTTGAAGCTTCTGCTGTTCCTCAAGCTGCAAAAAATTACTTTGAAATGCCGTGACCCGGCTTCCTTTTGTTCTCTGCAGATGCCATCAATAGCATGTAAAACAAATAAACTCAAGTATCTACAGACTGACCAATCAGTAAATGTATGTCCTAGCCCTGTTTCTGACAGGGCTGATAGGATCTATTCTTTTTTTTTTTTTTTTTGACAAGAAAGTAGGGTTTATTGGTGGGCATGGGTAGGGAGGGGGCAGCGCCAAGGCTCTCATGAGTGCAGGGCCCGCCATTTGTCCAGGGGGCCACGATTAGGGATGTACTTGACCCCACAGCCATCTGGGATGAGCCGCTTTTCTGCCACCATGTTTTCAAATTCATCTGCATTAAACTTAGTAAATCCCCACTTCTTGGAGATGTGGATCTTCTGGTGGCCAGGGAACTTGAACTTGCCCCTGCGGAGGGCCTCAATCAAATGCTCCTTGTTCTGCAGCTTGGTGCGGATGGACATTATGACCTGGCAATGTGGACCCTGGCCACTGTGCCCTGGGGCTTTCCAAAGGCACCATGCATACCTGTCTGGAGCCTAGACTGGGGACAGCATGCCAGTCATTAATGTCCACTGGAAAGGGCTGTCTCCAAGGTCCCTTAGGGCAACCCATACAGGCAACAGGCCGCATACACTACCGAGGAGGCTGCTGTTTGCAGCCATTGCGCACCAGGCCCCCATGGGGAAAAGAGCACAGTCGGCTTAACTGGCTGCAAAGGATCTATTCTTTGACTTCAAAAAATGAAGAGTGATGGGAATGTTTCCTATCCTCATTCTGTGAGGCCAGTATTGCCCTAATATCAAGACCAGTCAATGACATCATAAAAAAAGAAAACTCCAAACCAATATTCCTTATGAATATAGTTGTAAAAATCCTCAACAAAATACTAGCAAACCAAATTCAGCAGCATATAAAAAGGATTATATATCATAACTAAATGGAATTTATCCCAGGAATACAAGGTTGGTTCAACAAAGGAAAATGAGTGAATGTAATACCCCCTATTGACAGAATAAAGGGGTAGGGAGAACACATGACCACCTCAATAGATGTAGAAAAAGCATTTGACAAAATTCAACATTCTTTTATGATAATACTCAATAAACTAGAAGCAGAAGGGAACTTCTGCAACTTGATAAAGATTTCTATGAAAAACCCACAACTGGGCTTCCCTGGTGGTGTAGTGGTTAAGAATCCGCCTGCCAATGCAGGGGACACGGGTTCAAGCCCTGGTCCGGGAAGATCCCACATGCCATGGAGCAACTAAGCCCGTGCGCCACAACTACTGAGCCTGCACTCTAAAGCCCCCAAGCCACGACTACTGAGCCCACATGCCACAACTACTGAGGTCTGCATGCCTAGAGCCTGTGCTCCGCAACAAGAAAAGCCACAACAGTGAGAAGCCCGCACACCGCAATGAAGAGTAGCCCCCGCTCACTGCAACTAGAGAAAGCCCACGCGCAGCAACGAAGACCCAAAGCAACCAATAAATAAATAAAAATTTTAAAAAACAAACAAAAAGACCCCACAACTAACATCATACTTAATGAAAGACTGAAAGCTTTTCCTCTTAAGGGGAAACAAGACAAGGATGCCTACTCTTATCACTTTTATTCAACATTGTACTGGAGGAGTCTAGGCAGAGCAGTTAGGCAAGAAAAAGTAATCAAAGGCATCCAGATTTGAAAGAAAGAAGTAAAGCTATATTTGCAGATATGATTTTGTAAACACAGAAACCCCTAAAGAATCCACCAAAAATCACAAGATAAATGAGTTCAATAAATTTCCAGGATAAAGATCAATATACAAAAATCAGCTGTAGGGACTTGCCTGCTGGTCCAGTGGTAAAGAATCTGCCTTCCAATGCAGGGGACGCAGGTTCAATCCCTGGTCAGGGAACTAAGATCCCACATGCCACGGGGTAACTAAGCCCATGCACCACAACAACTGAGCTCACACGCCTCAACTAGAGAGCCTGCACGCGGCAAACTACAGAGCCCACGAGCCCTGGAGCCTGCATGTCACAACTAGAGAAGAGAAAACCCACAGGCCACAGCTAGAGAGAAGCCCATGCGCTGCAAAGAAAGATCCCACATACCTCAACGAACATCCCATGTGCCGCAACTGAGACCCAATGCAGCCAAAAATAAAATAAAGTAAATTAAATAAATAAATAAAATCAGCTGTATTTCTATGCAGTGGCAATGAACAATCTGAAAATGAAATTAAGAAAGCAATTCCAATTACAATAGCATCAAAAAGAACAATATTCCTAGGCATAAATTTAACAAAAGAAGCTCAGACTTGTACATTGAAAAATTATAAAACATCATTGAAAGATATTACAGAAGACCTAAATGAATGGAAAGACATCCTTTGTTCATGGTTTGGAAGACTTACTATTGTTAATATAGCAGTATTCCCCCAAAATATTTACAAAATCAACACAACTCCTGTCAAAATCACAGCTGCCCTTTCTTTTTTTTGTAGAAATTAACAAGCAGAATTTAAAATTCACATGGAAATGCAGGAGGCCCTGAATGGCAAACACAGTCTTAAAAACAGGAGAGGATTGGAGGATTCACACCTCCCAATATCAGAACTTACTGCCAAGCTACAGTATTTAAGACAGTGTGATACTGGCAGATGGACAGACATACAGATCAATGGAATAGAAATGAGAGTTCAGAAATAAACCCATACACTTATGGTCAATTGATTTTCAACAAGGGTGCCAAGACATCCAATAGGAAAAGAGTAATCTATTCAACAAATGGTTCTGGGATAACTAGATAACCACTTAAAGAATGAAATTGGAGCCCTGCTTCACACCATACACAAAGGAACTCAAAAATGAATCAAAGGGCTTCCCTGGTGGCGCAGTGGTTCAGAGTACACCTGCCGATGCAAGGGACGTGGGTTCGTGCCCCGCTCCGGGAAGATCCCACATGCCGCGGAGCGGCTGGGCCCGTGAGCCATGGCCACTGAGCTTGCGCGTCCGGAGCCTGTGCTCCGCAATGGGAGAGGCCACAACAGTGAGAGGCCCGCATACAGCAAAAAGAAAGAAGAAAAAAAAAGACATTGAAAAAAAAGAAAGTAAAGAGACAAACCACAGGGAGAAAATATTTGCAAATCTTATATCTGGTAAGAGTTTGGTATCCAGAATACATAAAGAACTCTTACAACTCAATAATAAAAAGCCTACAAAATAAAAAGATCTGCAAATACTTTGTCCCAGTCTTTTTATCCTAACAGGATCTTTTGCAGAGCAAAAGTTTTTAAATTTGATGAACTCCAGTTTATCAATTTTTTTTGGTTGCTTGGTGTCTATGGATGTCCCATTGCTCCAACACCATTTGTTGCAAAGGCTGTCCTTCTGCCATTGAAATGCTTTTGCACCTTTGTCAAAATCAGTTGGCTATCTGATAAGGGATTTGTGTCTAGTATATATAAAGAAGTCTCACAACTCAGTAACAAAAAGAAAAATTACCCAACTAAAAAACGGGCAAAGAATTTGAAAAGACGTTTCTCCAAAGAAGGTACACAAATGGCCAGTAAGCACATTGTTAGTCATTAGGGAAATGCAAATCAAACCCCCAATGAGATGTCACTTCATACCATCTAGGATGGATATAATCAAAGAGACAGACAATAATAATAACCTGAAGATATGGAGAAATTGGAGCCCTCATACACTGCTGGTGAGAGTGTGAAATGGTTTGGCCACTTTGGAAAACAGTTTAGTAGTTCCTCAGAAAGTTAAACATAGAGCTACCATATGACCCAGCAATTCTACTCCTAGATATATACCCAAGAGAAATGAAAACTCTTAACAGATACTTGTGCACCAATGTTTAGAGCAAGATTATTCACAACAGCCGAAAGGTATAAACAACCCAAGTAGCCATCAACAGATGAATGGATAAATGTGGTATATTCATATAACGGAATACTATTTTGCCACAAAAATGAAGTATTGATTCATGCTACAGCATGAATGAACTTTGAAGGTATCTTTCTAAGTGAAAGGAGACAGGCACAGAAGACCACATGTTGTATGATACCATTACATGATTCCATTCCATTTTGAAATGACCAGAATAAACAAATCCATCAAGAAAGGAAGTTGATTAGTGGTTGCCAGGGGAGAAGGTGGAATGGGGGGTGACTGCTTATGGACATGGGCTTTTGGAAGCAGATGATAAAAATGTTCTGGAATTAGATAGTACGATGGTTGCACAACTCTGTGAATATATGAAAAACTGCTGAATTGTACACTTTACAGGGGTGAATATTATGATGTGTGAATTATATATCTCCATTTTTAAAAAGGAATGAGAGAAACAATCTTGTTGAAACACTGGAAAGTAAAGCTTATTTGCAAAATATGATCTGTAAATTTGTAAAATTAGTTTGACCCTTGAGGGAACTTCTAAGAAGTCAGATCTAAGGCTTTTCTCTTCATGATTGACCTTGGCTTTTGGTCAACTTTAGTGCTTAACACATCAGAATTTATTTTGTTTTTTTTTTCAGGTGACTATGGTTTTAGAATTTTTTAAGAAGAACGTAATAGCCATTAATAGTAACTCCATTTGAAAAGGCTACAAATCTAATTTTGGATTCTGGAAAAATAACCAAAGCAACGTCTTGCCCTTTGGTAGGGTCAGCACTGAATATCTACAGGGCAGAGCCAGCAGTCCTCACCCTCTTTCAGAAGGCTATCCTGGGAGGGAAGCTGGGTTAAGGCCAGAGGACCTTTTCACACAATGTAGGAGGTGGGAACATCATTTCCCCTTTACAGATGGGAAGCAGAAGCCCAAAAAAGATCATCCCAAAGTTGGAACCGCTAGTTTCTCATCTTTACCCACAGCTTGTTCTTAACCTTCCTCCAGAAAACAAAACTGGGCTTGAAAATAGTACTCCCATCACTAAATTTAAACGTGAATAAAAACAACTGGTATTGGTAGACTGCCTTACTGCCTCCTCAGGCCTGCCCCCAACCTGAGCTGATGACAGTCCCAGGCAGGGGGTTGGGGGTATGTACTATCTTCACTCTACAGATGAAGCAACAGAGCTTGAGAGGCATCATGATGGCAGAAGTCACACAGCTTGGGTGTCCGAGCCAAGGCCAGCCATCTGTCCTGCCTTCCTCCCTGCTCTCCTGCTGTCTCAGCAGTAATGCCAAATCTGATAAGACAAGTTATCCATGCTCCTCCTCCTGTGAAGATCTTGTCTGCTATATACATAATGCCCTGAGAGCTCCCTGGAGAAGGGTGTTGGAAGACCAACAGCCACAGCACTGGCCACAGGACACCAAGAGCCATGTGTCCTGACACATAACCTAAGAATACTGGGTTACTTGTTATAGGTTAAGAAACAGGTGACAGGGAGACAGGTCAGCAGTCTGGACAAGAAATGGTGATGGTTGAACCAGGATCCCTGGAGATGAACAGGGAAGCAAGCAGGGAGGAGTTCAAGCTTTGGGCAGACGAAAGTGTAACAGACCTGGGTCCCCAGCCAGACCTGGCCACTCACCTCAGACAACATGGTTACTGCTCTGAGTTTCTGTTTCCCCATTTGTAAAGTGAGTAAATGGGATGATACCTGGTGTCCCTGGGCACTGGTAAGTGCCCAAGAAGTAGTGGTTGGAACCCAGCATCTGGCTTTGAAGAAGGCTTCCTTCCAAGCAGTGGAGCCTAGCCACCTGTCAGAGCAATCCTGCCCCATCTGCACATTTTCATAAGGTTAAATTCAGTGACTCTTGAATAACTTTTTATAAGACAAAGACAGACACTGACAGAAGGACAGTGCCAAAGTAAGGGGCCCCAGGAACTACAAGAAGCATACTACTGCAGGCTGTGCCATGGTTTATAGTTTCCAAGTTATGAAAACTGGAGAAAGGAGAGCCCCAGGGCCTGCCCCAGGGTGCGAGCAGTCCCTTCAGGGGCCCTGCTGCTGAGCAGGCAGAGCATTCCCTGCAGAAAGTCAGCCTCTTGGCACAGCACAGAAAATTACATTATGCTCAGTCTATCTGGTGAGAATAAACCTAAGTCAGACTCTTCTGATGGACTGAAGTAAAGAAACCTGCCTCTTGCTTTCTGTCTTCTCCCATCTGCCCTCCATCTTGAAGACACGTGACAGGAAGAGCAGGAGATTCTTCTTCAGAAGACCTTGCCGATTCGAGCCTGTTTCTTTCACTTAAAGGGTTGTGGGACATTGGAAGTCCCTTCAAATGGCTGGGCCTTGGGGGCCTGCACTTTACAGGCCCCCGCCCTTGGGGGCCTGGGAGAGTCCTTAGCAGATACTTTGCCTCATCTGTGAATCTGTCTTTCAGCTCTGTGCAGTGTGCCTAGAAGACTTCAAGCCTCGAGATGAGTTGGGGATTTGTCCATGTAAGCATGCCTTCCACAGAAAGTAAGTATTGGTGTGGAATTATTTAAGAGGACCTGAGTTTGAGGCACATTGACCAACTCACTTGTAGGCTTGGAGCAGTGCCAGACAAGCTTGATGGCTTCATGACTGGTTTATAATGCAGAAAGCTGAAAGTGCCCTACAGGCTGTTTTGTGTGTGTGTGTGACATTAGGAGGGATCAGGGTGGTGGAACGTGAATACCAAGGCAGGACTTCAGGCAGAGCGCCAGACAAGCCCACACCTCCTTGGAGCCCAGGCTATAAAGAGCTGTTTTACTGGAACTTTCCAATGAGAGTTTCCTTTCCTAAAAACTTATTTTAATCAAAACCATAGTTATGGGCTTCCCTGTTGGCGCAGCGGTTGAGAGTCCGCCTGCCGGTGCGGGGCACACGGGTTCGTGCCCCGGTCCGGGAAGATTCCACATGCCGCGGAGCGGCTGGGCCCATGAGCCATGGCCGCTGAGCCTGCGCGTCCGGAGCCTGTGCTCCGCAACGGGAGAGGCCACAACAGTGAGAGGCCCGTGTACTGCAAAAAAAAAAAAAAAAAATAGTTATTTTAAATCAAAATAAATAAGTCTGAATGTAAATAGTAGTGTGGGACCATCTCCTCCCCCCTCCTACAGACATATTTAATACTCCCCCTTTTCTTGCAATTTTATGTGTTTTGTATTTCTATTAGAAAACTTCATTTCTCCTCCTTCTCACCACCCTCCTCAATGTACTTCAGTCTTTAAGAAGTCATGGATGACTGAGGGTATAGCATACTGACTGTAGCTTCTTGGAAAGCTGGAGTCTCTGGTTCCTCCAGAGGGCGAAATGCATTCTCCACCCAGTGGTAGAACTCTTTGGGACCTGGCTGTTCACTCCAGTCCCCACCTCTGAGCAACAGATATGTTCAACATGTGAGGCATATGGGCAGGGGGTGCCACGAGCATGGGACTGACCTCTTCCTTCTTGTGCTGTCTCGTTCTGCAGGTGCCTTATTAAGTGGCTGGAGGTTCGCAAAGTATGTCCACTGTGCAACATGCCGGTTCTGCAGCTGGCCCAGTTGCATAGTAAGCAGGACCGTGGACCCCCACAGGGTCCCCTCCCTGGGGCAGAGAACATTGTATAGCTCATCACAAGGATCAAACTGTTGCAGAAGCCAATGTCTGCGTGGAGCCAGGAGGAACACAAGCAGTCTCTGTGTTGGCTGCTCTACCTGGGGCACCAGCTGCTGCTTCCTTTGTCTAATGAAGAACTCTTGGGCCAACTAGGCTGGGAACCGAGACTTCTGGATCTTGTGACAACCAAAGTACTCTGACACTACCCCATGCCAAGAGAAGAGGAGTAGATGAGCCTGCGGGTTTGGTTCAAGAAACCTCATGAGGGTCTCTTGCTAACTCCATTGCACTCTGTCTCCCAGACACTTATCTCCATGTCAAGGTGAATCTTTATCAAGCAGAAGGGACGATAAACACAAGTGTTAGAGAAGGGAACTGAGGGCAGGTCTTTAAAGCCACCCCCACCCCGACCCTGTGGACACATGAGCTTCTATGCAGACCGTGCACGCCTTTGCAACAGCAAACCCTCCTAGCAGCCCCAGCCAAGTAAAAACAGTGGTTACCTCAGCCCAAGCACAACTGGCTGCAGTGCCGGAGGCAGTGCCAACAAGGCTTTTCACGTTATGTCCCTTTGATAAGGCCATCTTAGAACCCAAGGCTTTGGTTACAAAAAAGCAGCAGTACCCATTACCACAGGTCCTGCCTCAAGTTCACAACACTTGCTTATCAAATCATCTAAGCTAGAAACATTAGATGTGCTTGGAAAGGTCTGGTCAAAAGCCATTTCCTCTTATTTCCCCTCCTACTCACCAGTGAGGCACAGCCAAGCTGCCATCAGGAGCCCCAGCAGGGGGTGGGCCTCTGAGCCCATGCTGTCCCTGTATGACCTGGGGGCCTCAGGGTGCTGCCCACATTCCCACATATGCAGTGTGGTTCCAGCGTACCTGCTGGTCTTGGCCCACTGCCTCAGTAGGAAGCTGCTGTAAGCCCCTCACATGGCTCCAAAGAGGAGCATCTTACTGATAACGGCCAGTCCCCTTGGCCCTGCTCAGCTGAGAGGAGGATGCTAACCCCCTTGCTTCTCCCCATCCTTCTCTCTGTTCTCTTCCCTCTCTTGCCCTCTCTTTCTACTCAAAAGAAAATGCCCATCGTTGACTTAACAATTTGAAGTATCACAAATAAGATCCCTATGTAATTCTGAAGCCAGGGAAATGCTAGAAATTGTGAATAGTTTCAGGAAGCTCCTGCAAGGCTATTCACCAATGGTGTGTGCTTCAGTATTTGGACTTGGATAACTAACTGAAAGTGTCTTTATAGGGGAGAAACACATGCTGCTCTTTCACTCTTTCTCTCCAACTTTTCTAGAAATGACTCAGAGTCTAGCAGGATTCATGACTATTTTATAAGTTAGCTATGTGAAACAGCATTGGGTCAGATAGAAAGCTCTCTTCCACAGCCCTGCTCTCCACCTCCTTCCATCACAGGGGTGGGACTCCTCATCAACAGCTTTGCCTCTCTGCCCCATCCCCCAAGTATGAGTGGGGGCAGTTTCTCATTGGAAATACAGCCTGCATGATACGGAGAGTGGAGGAAACTTTGCTACTCTGTTCATGGCGTATCTCCAGGAATTTTCTTGGAATCCAGCCTCTACCGTCTTAGAATGGGCGAGGGAACCTGTCCTTGGCTCAGGTGGCTGGGATCAGATGAGGAGGAAAATTCCCATTAGCCTAGAAAAATGCTGGGCAGAATCCAGTTTGGGAAATTACAAATCCAGTTGGTCGGAATTGGCTGTACCCTATGTGTGACCTATTCATGGTATGCTAACTGGACTGCTTCTTTAAACAGGGCAAGGGAAGTGTGGAATATTTTTATATGAAAGCCTTAGTCTGTCTGGCACCCATGAAAAGAACTATTTGTACACTCCTACTTTCACCCTGTTTCTGCATTCTCTATTTTGTAGCACAATAGAGTTGAATGCTGCAAAGCACCCAGTTTATAGTGAAATGTTTTCAGTGACCAATGTCAGAAGTAGGCTTACTTTGGACTAGCCTCATTAATAGCCAACGCTCACCATTTTCACATAATGGCTTTGGGACAAATGTCACCTCTTAGTTATGGGGTTCCAATAGGAAATAGAACTTTTCCCTTCAAAGGAGGAATTCTTGTGTTCTATACTGCAAATTATTTCATCGCACAGCTTTTGTAGGATTATAGCCTTTCAGTGCGTCAGTACCAAGGAGACAGCCTCACGAAGTCCCTCTATTTGTAGGGAGGCAAATTAATTCATCTCACGGTGTCACAGCTAAAGGCCAGTTGGACCAGACATTCAAAGCCCATCCATTAGAGGAAAGCTTGAGAGTGCTGTGCGCTCCCCACTAGGCACCATCATGGGTCTGCTTTACACCATGACCTCAACACTTGTGAATGTGCAGGGCTTTTAAAAACCCAGCTCTTCTAAGGTGGGGCTTGACACTGGAGTGGTTGAGTGTTCGCTCTGCTTATAGTCATCTTCCCTTTCTTGGCTTGGTGTCCTTCTATTGCAGCATGGCCAGTGTCACCTGCAGTAGTTATTACTCTTAGCAACACAACGTGAATGTGTTTGCTCCCCACATCTGGGTCCTCCTCCAGAACGTCCCAGTGCTGCACTGCTGTAACTGAGAACGGCCAGGGTTTAATTTATGTCTTCCTTTAATTCTAATTAAAATCACAGTTTTATGTGAAGGACAAGGTCAAATCTCCATTCAAAAAAACTTATTTTTAAAGAACAAGGATCCCTTAATACTCTTTGATCAAGCTCATACCTCACAGTGAGGCTGCCCTGTCCAAATCTATCTCCATGAGTTGTTGACCTTTTGTTAATCTGTAGACATGTGAGGACTCTGGTCTGCTTTTGGGTCACTGGCAGGTAACGTGATTTTTTAACTTCATTTAATGTGTCTTAAGCAACTCAGAGATTGGGTGTTGCGTGCTGTGGGTTACTGGAGCAAAACTCAGACTCAACTGGACTCCATGGGTGGGTGAATCATTATCTAGTTGTTACTAGGGGTACAGCTGAATTCAGCTGGCTTTAGAAACAGGGAACAAAACCAGCCTGACTTGATTCCTGGTTGAGTAGGCCTAACATGCTAGTTGTCATCTGCTGCTTTTCTTTGCCACAGTGATTTGGTTAGGCCTATCCCTAGTAGTTAAGGCCCTAGCCAAGGAACAGGACAAGACAGTAATGGCCAGATGGGAGCAGGTGGACCATGGGGAAGTCTGGGCTGAGGGATACAGGGGACCTCACACCATTGCCAAACACACTGTTCTCGACAAGTCTTGACAAAGATCCTTTCCCCAGTGCCTAGCCCCTCAAATCCATCAAACGAATGACCTCATGCCCTGTTCCTTTCCACATTACCCACTCCAAAGCCTATCATCTTTATGGCCTGGTCCCATTCTGCTAAGCTGCCCTGAACGACTGTAGTAACTGTTTTTCTGAGAGGTTTTCTGGGAATTATGAAATGCACACAGGGAGGCATCCCCAGAGCTCTGTAGAGAAAAGGTGCTCAGCTTGATTGGAATCACCCCCTTGCCACTCACTAGCCACATGCCTTCCTGCAAGTTAGCCTCCCAAAACCTGTTTCCTTATCCGCCCACCCAGGGATTGTAGGAAGGGTGTCCCCACCAGCTCTTGTGGGGAATTGGCCACCATGTCTGGAGTCCAGCAGGCAGGCCTAGAAGTCATGGGGGCTGGTGCTACTAGGTGACACCGTCATGCTGGCCACATGGGGCTCCTCTGTTGTCCCGGTATAAACAACCTCAGCAGAGAGCCTCCTGAGATGTAGGGGCTCTCCCCTGGGTCCCAGTTCACCTGGCTCCCTTCCCTTTCCCATCTTGATCTTCCTTAGTCACTTCCGTTTACCTCTGCCCACGGTGCTCCCCAACATGGTTGCTCAGTGCTGAATATTCCTTAATTTTTTGAATAGGTAATCCCTTCAAGTGGTTCACAAATCATAAACAGTTAAGTCTTCCTTGCATCCCTGACCTCCAAGCAAGCCAAGTTCCTCACCCCTTGAGCACCCACTATTAGTTCCTTGTGGATTCTTCCAGAGATTATTTATGCATATACAAGTACATACACATGTATGTACATGTGCATGGGGTGTGGGTGTGTGTATATATATATACACACAGACACACACACACAGTTGACCCTTGAACAACATAGGTTAGGGGCGCTGACCCCCTGTACAGCCTGCACATCACTTTACAGTCAGCCCTCTATATCCGTGGTTCAGCATCCAAGGATTCAACCAACTTTGGATCATGTAGAATGTATTCATTGAAAAAAATCCACGTGTACATAGACCTGCTCAGTTCAAACCTATATTGTTCAAGAATCAACTGTGTGTATGTGTATAATTTTTCTTTTTTACTTGTGTAATACCAGACAAGTATATTCAAGGAACATTCCTAGTCATGTGGGAAGAACCATCCCAGAAGTCAGAATATCTGTAAAAGGTGAGCCCAGAATTGGGGGATATTTCTATAATCACATTCCTTTTGAATAATGCATATTTTCCACTGATTGCAGCATGATGAAATTCTAGTTTGCTACCCCAATCAAACTACAATCCCTCCCTGACCCTAACCACTGATGCCCAAATAACAAGACAGCACAACCAGTTTCCAGCCTATCTTTCTGAGTCTGTTGCAGGGCACTCAAGAGCAGGCTCCACAGCCAAAAGCAACAGCACAGTCCAGCAGCTTTTGCAGGAGCCTGGACAGGCTGCAGCCGCACCTCAGCCCCCCAATCCAGTTTCAAGTGAGGACCAAGAGCCCAGCAGTGACGTCTGGTTACAACTGTCATGGTTTCTTAGGCAAGCCCATGTTTTTGAGGCAGGAGTTTGAGAAGCAGCAGTAACTGAAGGCTGAGACATCCTTCTGTTTTGTGGGGCACATGTCTCAGATGTTGCTAAGCAAATAGGTGGTCAGCTGCCTCAGCATTAACAGCAGATATGGCCGAACGTTCAAGTTCATGAAGCTACTCCCTTTCCCTTCCCACTCTTTATGAACACACTAAAAAGAAAACGTTCCCATAGAATTTCTCCTCACCCAACATTTTTTCAACAACAGCAATTATCCCACCAACATTTTCTTTAAAAAACAATTAAGTTCATTCTTGCCCCTGCAGGAGATCCAGGTTAAAGCTGCTTCCTCCAGGCAGCCTTGAAGGGAGGGGCATGGACTTGTGCCTCTCATTCCTCACCCACCTCCCTGGTATCCTGCCACACAGAACAGCAGCCCAGGGATTCCCTAGATTAAAAGTGCAACTTGGGCCCCTGACCTGAAACTTGCAAAGGAATTGTATGTGAAACTCCACTCTTCTGTCATTTGATGAACCTCTTGTCTTTTTCATCGTTAGCATTTAGGAATTTGAGTAAAGGAGATGAAAGTGTCTAAATTCTGGTGAAATTTGCAGTTGTTAACTGGAAAATGCTGGGTCATGTTCCTTTAGTAGATTAACGAAGGCTTCCACGTGCCATGGAATGTGCTTCCATTTGATTGGGAACATGAGGAAAACAGAGGGGCTTGTTCAGTAAATATTATTCCAGTTCAGCTTCAGAGCCTAAATTGTTGTTGCAAGATGCAGTTTTATTCCACTTTTAGACCAAGCATCAGCACACTTGGCTTACCGACCCAGTGCTCCCTTCTGTGGCTGTAGTGTCAGGGCCTCCCTGCTCCAGGGACATGTACCCACATTGTGGGCCCCACCAGTGTCAAAGGACTTGTCTATTCTTCCATGAAGCCCCTCTCAGCTCCCTAGGCCAGTACAAGCCTGGCGGACCTGTGTCTCGGGCCAGGTGCACACCATCCCTCCATCCACCCCTTCCCTCCCAGGCACCCCCGCTAGAGCAGGAGAGGCAGATGAGGCTAGTGTTAGGAAGTCCTTCCTGGTAACAGCTCAGTCTTCCAAGAGAGTGTTCCTGAACTGTCATCTCTGGGTCTCTTGACAGATCTTTGCCAGAAAGAGTGGATATTAGTCCTATAGTTTTAAGCCTATTGGGGTTTATTCACTAGATATCGTATAACTCCCTCAAAAAAAGGTTTATGAAATGCTGAACCTCAGGTTTCATAGACATGTTTGTACACCAAGAATTATGCAGCAGAATATTTTTAAACATTCGCAGTTTTTTGTAAGCTATATATTTTTGTATATTTAATTGCTATTTTAAAATTTTAATGCATTTTGCTAATTACTCTTGTTTAAAAAATAAGACATGCATGTAACTGACTTAAATGTAAATAAAAAGCAGGTTTTAAAAATACTTTGTGCTGAGCATGTACACACCCTTGGTCACCCACATCCCACTTAAGCCCGTGTAGCAAGAGCTGAAGAGTGGTTCTGAACAAACAGAATTGGTCAACAGCAACAGGTGATTGTGACAGAGGAGCCTGGCTTATCTCTTCCCATGGTGTGGGGTGCCAGTCAGGGGTGATGAGTGGAGCACCAGGCCACAGCAAAGGAGAAGGCAGAGAGGCCAAGGCCCCCCTGCCACCCTGGCCTCAGCACCACAGGTGTGGCTGGACACAGTCAAGCAGTCTCCCAAATGTGGACACCAGTGCTCAGGAGGTTGCAGTGGTGGAACCGGCCCACGCCTCACCCCTCTAGCTATAACCCAGGTCTGGAAATACCAACTATTCTGTTGGGAGGAGAAAAAAACATCTCCTGGTCCAAAGCCATCCTGTGGCAGCTACTGTTTCTACTCACCAACCCTCACTAGGACTCTGCAGCTCAGCTTTGGCCCCATAGCTTCAGGGAAACTGCTCCCCCTCAAGGCCACCCATGGCCCTGCAACCAAATCTGTGCCACCTCTGAAACCTCCTCTTAATGCAGGTGCCTGGAGAGCTCCTCTCCCCTCAAGTCTCCAGAGCAACAGGCCCCCTGCACTAGTCCCCTCTGACCACTCTTCGGTGTTCTTCGCAGCCTCTTCCTTGTCTGCACATCTCTTGTTATTCTCACTCTACCTTGGGATTCACTAAATTCCCACCTACGTTTTACCCACCTACATGCACATCATTCTCAGGTCTCTGACCTAAATATCCAGATACCTATTTGGCATCAAAAATCAGGCAGCCCAAAACCAAGTCTCCCCAGCAAGCCTAGGTGCCCTCACAGAACCTCCTTCCCCCACTTCCAATCTCCACATCTCTAAACTCAACCCTCTAAAGCATCCCTCTCTACCTGACCATCCACTGCTCCCATCTTGGTTTGGCCACCTTCCTTTCACACCTGGACCATGACCACAGCCACTACCACCCCCACTGCCTCTAATAGGTGAGTGTGGGATGGGACCCTCAGGCTAGTATTTGGAGGGCTGACTGGAAGGGATAACTGCTAAGATGAAACAGGGCAGTGGCTTAGACCAGAGTGGTAGCTGTGGTGACAAGACTGAGTTTACATGCATCTCACAAACTGGAGGTAGTGAAGTGGCAGGAAACTGGGAGAGGATGCTGGCGGAGCTTCAGGGAAGAGGATGGAGACATTTCTGTGTAAAGATGGCCTTGGAGATACAGAAGAGAAGGGAAGCGGGAAAGGGGAAGAGGGAAGAGAAGGCAGTCAATGCCTTGGGACTGGAGCTCAGAGGCAAGAGCTGGGCCAGATATGCTACCTTAGAAATCAGAGTCAAGGTGAGTGCTGATGACTGCTTAAGGAGATCAAGGATTGAGCCTGAGGGCTAGCAATATCTAATTATCTTCAGTGGAGAATAAATTGGCAGAGACAAAGTGGCCTAGGAGATAGAAGGAAAAGCAAGAGGGGTCTGCAGTGTTAGAACTGAGGAGGATGAGAACATGAAATGTCCATTATATTTAGCAACGAGATTCACTGGAGTAAGAAGGATGGGCTGAGCACAAGGCACAAAAAGAAGTCACAGAGGCAGTTTCTCAAGAGCAGGAAGTGGTGAATCCATGGAGGTGGAAGGTGACTTCAAGGCACAAGAGGAAAGGGGGCTCTGCCGGATTCTAGCTGTGTGACTTTGGGCAGTTTCCTCCTCTGTTAAGTTATGGAGATGACAAGGGCTGCATGACACGACCCACAAAAAGCAATAGCACATATTGGCTCAGTGCTTTGTGACAGCCTGGAGGGGTGGGATAGGGAGGGTGGGAGGGAGGGAGACGCAAGAGGGAAGACATATGGGAACATATGTATATGTATAACTGATTCACTTTGTTATAAAGCAGAAACTAACACACCATTGTAAAGCAATTATACCCCAATAAAGATGTTAAAAAAAAAAAAAAAGCAATGGGACAGACTTGTGAGCACAGTAACTGCGGGGAGAGCAGGCGGGACCCCACAAGGCCTCAGAGGTCAACCTGGATCTCCATGGGCAGTGAACAGGCTCACGCTGGCTCCATTCCTCGGTCCAGAGGAAGAAGCCAACCTCTACCAAGACTCCATCTAGAAACCTGTCTCTCCTCAAGCAGCCTTTTGAGCCTCCCACACGCAGCCCCTCCACTAGATCCAACTGAGCCAGCCTCCCAGGCAGTTTCCAGCAAGCACAAGGCAGGGAGCAGAAGGCGGGAGAGCCCCGCCCTGCTCTCCATGAGCTAATCAATGGACACCTCAATTCCTCCCTCTCTACCAGCCTGAAATAACCAGATTCCCCCCACTCCTTGAAAAGCTGTCAATACTGGCAGCCCTCTTTGTCTGCTTTTAGTCTTCCAGATGTGCTTTTTCTACTATCTTACTCACTTCCATCACATCAATTATCCCTCCACTACCCAAGGAAATTCTGCCCAGGGGAGAAGTCCTTTCCCTCCAAACAGACCTTCCCAGGATCTACAGTGTAAACAAGCTGGAACTGCCCTTCCAAAAGTTGCTTAACTGTTAAAGGCACAGAATTAACCTGCCCAATAAGTCTGTAGAACCTTGAAACATGTTTTTCAATACATTCACACAAGCTAAATGCACACCAGAGTTAATGCACATTAAGATGATCTCCAAGGCCTCACTGATAAAATTGTGATTAGATTATAATACATAGTATCAATAGCTTGCCTTACATTTAGCTAGTTCAACAGGACACAAAACCACAGCCCGTTGAACACAGAACAGCTCTCCTCCCCTGAAGTGGCTCCACAAAGTGATGCTGAATTTCAAAAATACACAGCAAGTTGAACAAAGCTATACTGAAGAGCAACTTAAATACAGAGAATTCTCACCAACATGGACATGGTCCACTTTTTTTTTTTTAATATGTATCTTTCCTTACTGGTTATTAAGATTTATCTTGATGACTTAGAAAAATACATTTGTCCTTTCTCGCTTTGATTCAGGTAGTACACAATCATAAAACTGAGTAAGTCTCTTAAAAAAACAAGTCCACAAATCCCATTGTGGAAGGTTCCAGGAACCCCTCCCCAGGTAACAATCAGGGGATCTTCAATAGCTCAAGGAGTGCTCCAACAGCTCCAAAATAACCCTGAAAAAAAAAAAAAGAAAAAGAAAGAAAAAAATAAGAGCAATTCTCCTTTGACTTATTTAAATTACCATAAATATGATTCCTAGCATTAAAGCCAACACAGCCCTTAATTCCTGACACCCATTTCCTGACTCCCATTTTGCTGAGCCCAAGGCCAGCCTGGGAGCAGAGAAGCTCTGCAGAGCTCCCAGGCAGCGGGGGAAGGACACTCTGGCACATCAGACCAGAGCCCACAATTGGGGCTCCACAAGTTATGAGGCCCAGAGCAGCCCAGTTACCCCTGGTAAAGGACGGTGCCTGGGCCGTCTCCTGCAGAATGAGGCGGTGAGAAGCAACAGGGGGGCCTGGAGCATTTCCAGACAACTCTGGAATGAAGGGAAGATGAGACATGAAGTGCAATGAAGGAGAAGCGGGGACAGGTCACAGAGGGCGAGGGCTAGCTGGGCTGAGGGTGGAAAGATGGGGGTGGGATGGGTTCAAGACTCGCCTGAAGAAGCGGATGAGGGTGGCAGACATGTTGATGTCCCTCCCATACATCCGGTCACACCACCCCTGAGAGCACAAGGACACAGGAGCAAGAGATGTGGAGAGCAAGGAAGAGGGTTCCATACAGGATGTGCAAAGCTGAGGTGCCCCAGGCAGCCAAGCAGCTACACCCAGAAAGTCACCGGATGTCTGGATTTGGAGCGGGGCAGCAGTCAGGGCAGTACTGGCAGAGGTGAGCAGCAGAGAATTGGACAACAGAACCTTCAGGCAACGTGTAGAGAAGGGTGAGGACAGAGGAGCAACATCTGAAGAACAGAAGCAACTGAGGGGAAGGCAGAGGCATGAGACAGAGAAGCAGCAGCTGAAGACATTACAGGACCATCTCCTGAAGTAAGTAATCAAGGCCAAATACAACCAAGACATGACAACCCAAACAAGAAACCTAAACAAGGATTAAATATAAAAGAAAATGAGGCAAAACCCATACTGGCAGAAATCAGCAGGAATCAGAGAATAATCGTACAACGATACAGAATCCATCAAGGTCTCCAAAGGATGCAATCAGACAGTAAAGTACTGTAAGAAAGAAAGAAGTGACTGAAAAAGGAATATGGGAAGATCCTGGAAGACCTGCTATGGATTAGAAGAACATATGAGGGACTTCCCTGGTGGCACAGTGGTTAAGAATCTGCCTGCCAATGCAGGGGACACGGGTTCGAGTCCTGGTCCGGAAGATCCCACATGCCGCGGAGCAACTAAGCCAGTGCGCTACAACTACTGAGCCTGCACTCTAGAGCCCGTGCTCCGCAACAAGAGAAGCCACCAAAATAAGAAGCCCACGCACTGTAACGAAGACCCAACTCAGCCATAAATAAATAATTTTTTTTAAAAAAAAGAACATATGAGAAGTCTCTGAAATATAAATAACTAAGGTTTAGTCTATTTTCCAAGAAAAGCTTCTCCAAAGAACATGTGGCCACACAACAGAGAGGCCTGCCCTTTCACTCTTTTTTGGCTTTAAAAATAAGCAGCCACGGGGACTTCCCCAGTGGTCCAGTGGTTAAGCATCTGCCTTCCAATACAGGGAACACAGGTTCAATCCCTGGTCAGGGAACTAAGATCCCACATGCCGCAGGGCAACTAAGCCCGTGCGCCACAACTACAGAGCCCATGCACTCGCCCGCACACCTCAACTAGAAAAGCCTGCGCACTGCAACAAACAGCCCGCATGCCAAAAAGAAAGATACCGCATGCCACAACGAAGATCCCGTTTGCCGCAACTAAGACCTGACGCAGCCAAGTAAATAAATATTAAAAATAATAAAAAATAAATAAGTAAGCAGCCACATGAATGTATTATGAGAGAAAGTCAGAAACTGTAGAAGGGACACAACTGAGCAAGACTCAGCCACACTCAGAAACCCACAATTACAGCCAGAGGACAGAATTCAAGGGTGTTCACTTTATTTATTTTATTTTTTTAATTTTTTTGGCCGCAGCACGCAGGAACTTAGTTCCCTGACCAGGGATGGAACCTACGCCCCCTGCAGTGGAAGCACACAGCTTTAACTGCTGGACCGCCAAGGAAGTCCCAAGGGTGTTCACTTTGTAACAGTTAGCTTTACATATAAAGTGGTTTTCTGTATCTGTGTTTTATTTTACAACAAAAGAAGAAGGGATAAAGTTAACCATTATAGTGAGTTCCACTGAAGACCCAAAAGCTACTATCTAGTAAAAGACAGAGGTTGTTACAAGCCAAGAAGTGTAAGATGAGAACAGTAAACAATGAAAGAGAAAGGCTTGAGAAGAATCTATACAAAGCTTTCACAACAGTAGACACACTGACTTCAGTGTGCAGACAGAAGAATATTTCATGACTCAGAGAACCTAAAATAATCAGAGTTCCAGAAGTACAGAGATCGACATTACAGCCAGAGGCACGAATGTAAATGGAAAACACAGAGACAAACAGAGCCAACAGGCTAACCAGAGAGGAAGTCAAAATGGGAAAAACAAAACATAAAGGGTTCATGTCGTAATTATTATGATATGAAGACGTAAGTTAAAAGAAAAAAGTTAACCTAAGAAACCTCCACATTCTGCCTTGAAAAAGGTTCAAAAGAGGTAGAAACTCAGCAGGAGGCAAGTTATACTAAGATACAGCATTAAACAGGATTTATTTTTATTCTAATATTAAGCAAAATAAAACAGGTCAAAGATCACAAAAAGCAAGATGCATATAAAAGTTAGAAGAAACTGATAATTCAGTACTGATTTACTAATATAATAAGATTAGAGGTAAAAAGAAAGTTAGATAACTTAAACTTTAAGCTTTTTGATATGGGGAATTATGCACTTTGGGTTTTAACTATGAACTTAAGCAACTTAAAAGGAAAAACTTAAAGCAACCTTAAAAGAAAAAATAGCCTCTTCATATTACTTCAAATCCTACTTTGATTTCTGTCAATTCATAGAGACACTGTTAAAGTAAATAGGCAAATACAATTCTGAAAAATGTTCATAATAACACTATCTACAATCCACTTTAACACTTTAAAGAGTCCAACTGCCCCACAACCAAGGGGAGGAAAGAGAAAGTCCCTTCCATAGCTCTGGTTCTGTTCCTCAAACTGAAAAACAGAAAGGCACTTTCCAAAATAGGATTATCAGGTTGAGCAATTCAGTTATTCTTTTCCACATAGCCTGTCGATGTGTTATGTTCTTATGATAGTGTGGCTCTAATCCTGGAATGCTTTTTACTGATCTAGTTGTTTTTAGAACATACATCTTAAATAACTGGTAAACTGGCACATGAACTACATCAATACATAAACACTGACATCAAAAAATGAAAAAAGAACTCAGAGTAAGTGCATTTACAAAGTAAGTGCAAATTGCAATGGGGAAAATATAAAGGACGGTTCAGAAAAGAATATGGCATCTGTAATATAGCTGGCTGTTTATCAAGACTTTCTTCTTTAAAACTGAAGCTCAAAATTAAATTAACCAAATATCTACCTTACATTAAATCAGGTAAGAAACAGCTTTTGAACATGACCAAAGTTAACCCATATTATACAAGTACAGAAACAAATAAGTACTACTTCAAATTCCAGCGCAGCATGAACTGCATGCCCTTTATGAAGGTAACATGTCACAGGAAGTAAGTCTGCTTACCTCATGTTCCGAAAAAAGTGCTTTCAACTGTCCCTTGGACCAATAATCCAAAGCATATGCCAAAAGCCGCATGGCGATCGTATTAATTCTCAAGAAATTTCCAACAAATACCACCTGGTTAATGTTCTGAGCACATCAAAAAAAAAAAGGCAATTAGTTTTCATCTTAATTTCTGTTCTCTCATAAAAGCTACCCCAAAGAGAGTACCATGTACATAGTTTTTAGCAGCAAGTTGACTGCTGATCAAAAAAAAGTATTTACATTTAATCCAGTTGATCCAGGGCTACTTAAATTTGACCCCCAGACAACTCTAAACCTACTTCAAAGTATGCCAGAAAATGTCACAGGAGAATACAGATTAGGAAAAGCATTTGAATTAAATATGACAAACAATAACTACAATTAAATAAAAAGTTTTATACAGATAAGTAAAAAATATTAAGACCCAATTCAAAGAAGAAAAGTAACACAAATAGGCAAATTATACAAGAAATATCACAGACAAAAAAATTCAACCTCACTAAGTGAGCAAAAAAAGTAAAATTTTAGATCCATTAAAAGTTAGCAAAGAACTCCAGATGTTGGCAGCTTCCTTCCTTGGATGTCTGAGTGACCCAAGATCTTACATCCTGCGGAGAAGGAAGAATTCGAACATCAGCAGAAGGAGCTGGAAAAAAATCTGCAACTCCATCATTACCAAGCTGTACCAGAGAGTGCAGGAGGCACACACCAGGAGGAATGCCTGGGGGCCGAGCTCCTCCATCTGGTGGTGCCTCCTCCGCACCCACCACTGAAGAGGTTGATTAAGCCAACCCAGTATAGATTTAGCATTGTTTCACAAAAAACACTGAAGGACCCAAATGTGTAGCAAATTCCAAGGCAGTTTTAAAGCTGAGCTGCTATAGTAAACAACTGGGCATTCTTGATACTTGAACAGTGAATATGTATACAGGGAAAGGAAATAACATTGCACTTTATAAGCACTGTATTTTAAGTGGAAAATGCAATGTCTTAAATAAAACTGTATTTTAAATTGGCACCATAAAAAAAAGTTAGCAAAACAAACAACTAACTGAAATTCTACCCCCAATATTAGTCAAGTTGTGGTAAAACCAATCCATTCATTCATTGCTAAAAACGATCTAAATTGATGCAGCCCTTGTGCAAAGCATCTTGGCAATACCTATCACAATTCATAAGTATGATATTCTTTAGATGAGAAATCTCACTCCTGAATAAGTCTCTTATCAAGAATAAATCCATCCAAGGAACAGCTTCATGCTTAAAAATGCTTTACTGCGGGCTTCCCTGGTGGCGCAGTGGTTGAGAGTTCGCCTGCCAATGCAGGGGACGGGTTGGGGACACGGGTTCGTGCCCCGGTGCGGGAAGATCCCATATGCCACGGAGCGGCTGGGCCCGTGAGCCATGGCCGCTGAGCCTTGCGCGTCTGGAGCCTGTGCTCCGCGACGGGAGAGGCCACAACAGTGAGGGGCCCGCGTACCGCAAAAAAAAAAAAAAAAAAAAAAAAAAAGCTTTACTGCAGAGCTATCATTGGCAAGCAACCAAATGCCCAGTTCTATGTGAATGACTTATGACATAAAAAGTAATCAAATATACAACCATGCAATTTATAATATTTAAGTAAAAAACATAGAATGGTATGTACACCAACTAAAATATCTTAAAATACATAAGCACAGGACTTAAAGGAACATGTAACAAAGAAAACAGAAGTGTTAAAATATTCAAATAAAGAATTCTTAATTTCTTCATACTGATACAGTATTTTTAACTAAAAATGAGACAATCCTTTTGTACCTCTTGAGGTTTCCTTTTTAAATCACATGCTTATATTATCTATTTAAAAGAATAATTTTAAACAAAAGTGTATAAATAGGGATAAGCTATAAAGCAGCACCAACTGGATCCCCAAGGGAAGGTCATTCTTAGTTCTTTCATAGCCCTGTACAATGCTGCTTGACCTGAATGCTACAAGGCAGCACTGTAAAGAAGCTGAAAGCACAAAGACAGCTCTGCTGCAGTGGAGGGGGAGCAGGGTGGGCATTCCTCGGCCCACTCAGTCTTCTCCCAGCTTCAGTGCCTTCCTCTGGATTCATTCCCAGGGACTCTAGAGCTCAACAGTGGGCGTGGCGTCTAGATTCAGCATGGCCATCCATCACCACCACCCAACAGTCCCCATCATCTGCAATACTGGCTACCTTCCCTACCTTCCTCTACTTTTCCTCTACTTCTAGATAGTAGCAGTGTTTATCTTGAGTAAGGACAAAAAAATGTGTTAAGACTAATCTACAGGTGAAACGTTTTAACTTTGCCAATGAAACAAACTCCACCACTTAAGACTACATTTAGGCACTGTTCAGAGAAAACAGACGTATACAAGGCGGGGCCCACATAGTAAGTTCTGTATTTTCCTCAGAGCAACTAAAAAAATCCATGTCCCCTTACTTCATTAAGGGCACACATTCTTGCTATTGAGCCAATGTTGTTGGTGATGGTGATCAAAGTCGCTCTGGCAAGGTCCTCTTTACTCACAGCTTCTCGCTTCTCCTTGCTCATCATGTTTCCAAAGCTATGATGGAAAAAAAATATCTCATTGCTAAACCAAAGGCAACACAGCTCAATAGAACTTAATGTTACTTTACTAAGACAGAAGTAACTTTCAGGGCACCACTGTTCAAATATTCAAACATTTTATTACAAAATAACAGAGCATCTGCTCAAATAGAAATGCAACTTCAAGAACTCAAGCATTCTTTTTTTTAAAAAATAATATGACAAAGAATTTTAGTTTAGTTTAGTTTTTAGTTTTTTCCTCAAATATTTTTTTAATGAACTTTTATTTTATTTTATTTTATTTTATTTTTGGTCACGCTGCATGGCTTGTGGGATCTTAGTTCCCTGGCCAGGGATCAAACCCATGGCCCCTGCAGTGGAAGCTCGGACTCCTAACCACTGGACTGCCAGGGAATTCCCACACCCCAAGCATTCTGAATGAGCAAATGGCTTTCCCTGTGGTTTCCACTGAAATCTAGCTTTGACGCCACGTATCTGCATATTCAGATCCATAGAAGGCACCATGCTCCTTCTGCAACCAGGCTAAATTTCAGGAAGATGCCTCAATTAGCAATTCGCCCCCAACTGCACAGCTGTTCCACTCAGCTAAATGGTCACATTCACATCTGGTAAACTGCTTTATCTGACAGCTGAGTCCTTGAGTAAACTATTTAAGAGTTTCAGATTTCCCTAGAAGATCAGGTATTTCAAAGTACCTGACCAGCAGAATTGATATCTAAATAACTATGACCTGATCACAAACCCAACCAATCAGAAAAGGAACTGATTATCATTGAGCAGATGCTACAAACATAGAAAATTAAATCTACAGCATTTACAAAGTACCTAAAATTAGTAAACAAATATGTATATGAGTGCCTTTTCTATTATTAAAAACCATGTGCCCCAATACACAAAGAAGCAACTGTATTTCTAAACAATCCAAAAATGAAATTAAGAAAACAATTCCATTTATAATAGCATCAAAGAGACTAAAATGCTTAGGAATATATTTAACAAGAGAATAACACTTGTACACTGAAAACTACAAAACATTGGTAAATGACAGCAATGATCTAAATGGAAAGACATTCTATCTTCTTGGGTCAGAAGACCTGATAGTGTTAGGATGGCAATACTTTCCAAAGTGACCTAACAGACTCAACACAATCCCTGTCAAAATCTCAGTTGCCTTTTAGTGCAGATTATCAACAAGCTGATCCTAAAATTCACATGGAATGTCAAGGGACCCAGGTTAGCCAAAATAATCTTGAAAAAGAAGATTAAGTTGAAGGACTCACTCTTCTCAGTCTCAAAACTTAGTACTACAAAGCTACAGTAATCAAAGCAGTGTGGTACTGGCATAAGGATAGAAATACAGATCAATGCAATAGAAATGAGAGTCCAAAAATAAACCCATACATTTATGGTCAAGTGATTTTCAACAAAGGGGCTGAGAGAATTCAATGGGGAAATAATAGTCTATCCAACAAATGGTGCTGGGACAACTATATATCCTATATAGCCACATGCAAAAGAATGAATCTGAACCTCTACCTCACACCACACACAAAAATGAACTCAAAATGGATCACAGACCTAAATGTAAGAGCTAAAACTATAAAATGCTTAGAAAAAAATACAGAAGTCAGTCTTCATGATCTTAGGTTAGGCAATGATTTCTTATACATGACATCAAAAGCACAAGTGATGAGAGAGAAGATAGATAAGAATGAGTTCATCAAAATTTAAAACTTCTATGCTGCAAAGGCCACCATCAAGAAGTGAAAAGACAACCAACAGACTGGGAGAAAATATTTGCAAATTATATACTTGATAAAGGACCTGTATCCAAAATATATAAGAATTCTTACAATTCAATAATAAAAAGACAAAGAATCCAACTAAAAAATGAGCAAAGACTTGAACAGACATTTCTCCAAAGAAAATAAAGAGCCAATAAGTATATTAAAAGATGTTCAACACCATCAGTCATCAGGGAAGTGCAAATCAAAATGAGAGATCCCAAAAAAAAAAAAAAAAAAAAAGAGAGATCCCCTTACACCTATTAAGGCAATTAAAACCCGAAAGACAGACAATAACAAGTATTGGCAAGGATGTAGAGAAATTTAAACTCTTATATACGCTGGTGAAACTGTAAAATGGTACAGCCACTTTGGACAACAGTTTGACAGTTCCTCAAAAGATTAAACACTGAGTTACCATATGACCCAGCAATTCCACTCCTAGGTATATACCCAAGAGAATTAAAAACATATGTCCACACAAAGACTTGTACATGAATGTTTATAGCCCCATTATTCATAATAAACCAAAGAGTTGAAGCAACCCAAAAGATAATCAACTGATAAATGGATAAATACAACATTGTATATCCATACAAAGAATATTATTCTGTAGTAAAAAGGAACAAAGTACTGATTCATGCCACTACATGGATGAACCTTGAAAATACTATGCTGAGTGAAAGAACCCAGTCACAAAAATCACATATTGTATGATGCCATAGAGAGACAGAAAATAGACTAGTGTTTACTAGGGACTGTGGGTGGCGGAATGGAGAGTGACAGCTAACAGATACAAAGTTTCTTTCTGGAATGATTAAAATGTTTCAAAATTGTATTATGAAGATGGCTGCAGAATTCTATAAATATACTAGAAACTACTAAATTGCACACTTTAAACAGGTGACTTCATAGTATGTAAAGCTATTTAAAGGGTAAAAGATATACCCAATACTTAATATTTTATTCCTGTATTTTTTTTTAATTGGGGTATAAATGATTTAAAATGCTATGTTAGTTTCAGGTGTACAGCAAAGTGAATCTGTTATACAAATAAATATAGCCACTCTTTTTTAGATTCTTTTCCCATATAGGCCATTACAGAGTATTGAATAGAGTTCCCTGTGCTATACAGTAGGTCCTTATTAGTCATCTGTTTTATATATAGTAGTGTGTATGTGTCAATCCCAATCTTCCAATTCTTCCTCCCCCATCCCTTACCCCTCCGTAACCATAAGTTTATTTTCTACATCTGTAACTCTATTTTGGTTTTGTAGATAAGTTCATTTGTAGCCTTTTTTAAGATTCCATATATAAAGTGATATCACATGGTATTTGTCCTCCTCTGTCTGACTTACTTCACTCAGTATAAGAATCTCTAGGTCCATCCACCCATGTTGCTGCAAATGGCATTATTTTGTTCTTCTTTATGGCTGATAATATTCCACTGTATTACCCTGTATTTCTTAGAGCACACACATCCCTTTCCCTTACCTTGAAGCCACAGCCCAGCCTGGCAGTCCAAACCTCTCATAGTCCCCTCCATAAATGTCTCGTACTAGTTTATCCACTTTGGTGCTATCTCCACGTGATGCCATTTCAAGAGCTTCTTCAAATGTGGTACAGCCAGTAAGAAGACAGCAAAGACCAAAAAAAGTTCCTCCTCCAAGACTGTGATTAAAAACAAACATAGCATTATAACATTTTTCAAAATAAGAATAGGCAGGTATTATTTATGAATCCAAAACCATATTCATGTATCAACCCACTCTTGCCCCATCCCAATCATACAGATGCCACTAAGTAGGAAACAAGTCTGTGAAAAGATAAAAATAAAGTGTCTAATGGACACCTTGAAGATACCATATTCACATAAGCCAAGCAAACAAAGCAGCAAAACACAGGGCCCGCTTCTTTACCCATGTCCCCAATGCAGTCTGGGCACCTGCTGAATACTAGGAGCCTCAGGTGCAGATCAGCCCACCAGGGCCATGGTGGCACCTCTTCCCTTTCTCTCTCCAAGTGCAAGCCCCGAGTCATCCTCATCCAAGTATCTTGTCACCCTGGGTCATCAGCCCCCCTTACCCGACTAGAACTCCTCCATGAATGTGTTTTCTCTCCCAAAATTACTCCTCTCATTCTTTAACTGACACCTGTTCAAAAACTTGTTTATCCCAATCCCCAGCTCCTGTTTTTCCTCAAGTGATCGCTGATCCTTAAACCAAAAGGTATTCATTCTCATCTGCCACCTAATCCTCCCTTTTCAGACTACCCTCCCCCAAACATTTTTCTACTGCTCAGTACCTCAACTTCTAGATCTCAAGACATCCCCTGGCCATGTGTATGTGTGGATACATGTAAAATCTAAACTAGTTCAAAGCTGGGATCTTGCCTTGCCTTCTCCTTATAAATGCTACCTAGTAGCTTTGGTTACTTTATGGTATATGCATATCATAACACTATCTGAGGGCAGGGACCTTGGGCTCAATGAGTCTGCTGATGAGATGTTTTATGAAACTATGGTAGTGAAATCTTCAGCAATAGAGATGAAAGAAAAGTAGATCATGAAATCAGAATTTCCACAGAGAAACAATATTTGCTTGCACAATCCCAGAGAAACATATCTTTCACATAATTTTAACAGGTTCTTGAAGATGTTCTTACATGCAGTACCTGAAAACTCAGTTTTAACCCATTATGATATCAAGAATAAACAATGACCTTTATATAAAAGACATACCTGGTACCTGTGACCCGCTTATAATTATCTTTGGAATATACTGCTAAGATGCTAACTCCAGAGCCAATGTTCACCAGGAGCAGAGGGTATGGATTTCTCAAATCAAACGGTAACTTCTGACATTTTTCGGAATCAGCAGGGTTTTCAAAGTAATAGCACTGTGACCGTCCATTGAATCCAACTGAGTCAATGTATAAAATTCCTTTTATTAAGCAATCTAGTTCATCAAGTTTGCAAAGCTGAAGATCACCTATCTGTAATGAAATAAAAATGTATTCAGATTTTTTAACAAGCCAAGCAGAAATAAAAACTCTGTTTAATAAGGCATTCCCCTCTACATAAGACAAACCATAAAAGTGCTCATGGATGTGTACTATTTGTGCTTGCTTTACAAAACAGATCTGGAGACAACAAACATAGGGATGGACTGACAAGACAGAATTCTGCTCCCACAGACCCAATACATTCAAACCACCGCAGCAGCTGGAGAAATGTGCCAAAACCCAAGCAGAAAACAAGATGTCTGCTTACGGGGACCATGAGGCAGGAGCACAGCTGAAGGCACAGCCCCATCAGAAAGCAGACTCTAAGAAGTCTAAATGATGCAAGGAGCTGGAAACACATGGCAGGAGCCACAAGGAATCCAACATCTACCTTCCAAAGACCATCTTCAAGGCTATAGAGCAGTATCAAAGTAGGCCACACTTTATTATTAATAATCTGCAGCCAAAGGACTGAAAGTATCCAATTAGAAAGTAAAATACTTCACTATTTAAACTGATTACAGCCTCAAGGGATGTGGGGAGTTTAGCAGAATCAAAATTTAAAACATTGTTATCAACTTAATTTCATTTAAATAATTAATAAAGGGATAATTAAATTATTATTCATATTATGGAACATTGTATAGCAATTAAGAATGAAGAGGATCTTTATACAAACATACATATATATCAATATATATACTTTTTTTTTTTTTGGCCACGCCGCAAAGCATGCAGGATGTTACTTCCCCGACCAGGGATCGAACCCGTGCCCCCTACAGTGGGAGTGCAGTCTTCACCACTGGACCGCCAGGGAAGTCCCGAGAATGAAGAGGATCTTTATTCAATTAAGAATTGAAGTGGGAAGAACTCCAAGACATGTTTTTAGTCAAAAAAAAAACAAAACAAGCTGAGAAATATTTTATACAACATGATCCAATTTGCCTTACTTTAAAACCATATTTATATGCACGTGTATGTGTCATACACAGTCATGCACAGAAAAACTAAAAAGATACATGAACTTTTAACTGTGGTAACTTTGCAGAGATGATATAAAACAACTTTCACTTTTTACTCTATGAACTTCTAACCCATTTGAATGCTACCAGCATTATCTACCTACTCAATATATGTGACAAATACAAAGATGCCTCAAACCCCTAAAGCACCTATTTCTGTTTAAAACCAAGTTTAGCCCTGCAAGTCCTCCCCCTTTAATTCAACTCTCATTTGATTACATTATACTCAATTTACTTTGATCCAAAGGAGATGGAAGTTAATAGGTAACTTCATCTTAATCCTTAAGTAATCCCTAATTACGAATATTAAATTACTCCTCTGAGGAAACCCAAGCCCTTGAAAACGTTCATCACTGTCCTTATTTTATCTGCCCATGCCCTCCCTGCCACAATGAATTCAATTCTGATTTCCTGACACTTGAATCTCAAGTGCCAGCATTTTCATGTCAAAGCAAAATCATTTTACACTGGTAGCCTACTGGAATAAAAGTAGTTTTCTGCCATTGTATGTCAAACCAATACCTCCTTTTATCTTTCCCATAATTCATGTTACCTGAAGTACCCTGCTGTGCTATTAATCCTAATGAATCCCAGCCTAATTGACAGTCAGATGACCAAATACGTAAGTTATTTCACTAACTCAAGTTACTCATAATGTATGTGTTGCACCCACAAGCAAACTCAATACAATGTGAGGAAATCTGATTCACATTAAAAAAGAAACAGGGTAAACTCCATATTTTTAAAAATACTTCACTGTGGTTTATTAGATAATAGTTACTCCAGTTGCACAAACAGGATTTGTTAGGCATTTCATTTTCCCACAGTTTTCAAGGACAGCGCTGGTGCATACAGATGAGAAATCCCAACAGCCTAAGAGCCAATCCCTAAAGTCTAAAATCTACTCTGCACCTCTCCTTGGATTAGCACACAGCACACAACCTCCGGTAACAGGCCAAATGGTATTCAAACATGTTCCAAAGGCATCTCTACAGGGTCCCAGAAATCAAGAGGTTTTCTCCTCTACCTATCAGTTATAATCCAGAGTCCACTGTGACCGCAAAGGAGGGGGACCTCCTCTCCTCCTACCTTCCCGTTTACTCACAGGTAGGAAAGAAACCACTGTAAACCAACAACCAAGGAAAATTCAAGCAAAGAATGCAAAACCAGTTTTAAAATTCATGTCAATTCTATATTATGGTTATGGTCAGTTATGGGAGAAAGAAGATAGAGGACAAAGAAAGACAAAGTCACAAATCATACAATGACACGCAAGGCTGGGGGCAGGGAGAAAATGAAAAACAACATAGGCAAAGGCAGAATCTCTGTAATAACATTCTCATTGGTGGCATTAAAAACATGGTCACTGAAGATATTTTAAATCTACACTGCACTCTGAAGGTCAGAGCCTTGACCAATTCGCCTATCAATTCTCCCATCTACCCCCACATCCACCCTCAAATGACCTAGCCTCAAGGCCTTACACACAGTGTTCACTGAATGAAAACAAAATCAAGGGCCCACTGGCACTCCACCTACTATCCAGACTCCTGTTAACAAGTGTGCAGCTCAGGACACATCAAAAGGCATTTGGGGAGAGCAGACTCTGCTGTCAACCATCTCTGACTAACCCTGAGGCCTGAAAAACACTGCTTTGGACCAGAGTTCCTCATATTTCTAAATAGTAAAATTGCCAAGAAACAAATGAGGGGGATAAGAAAAATTATGTGGTAGATAACGTTGGAAACAATTTTATAACATGAAATGACATTAATTTTTTAAATTATTTTTCAATCACATTGTTCAAGACAATGATATTGTTCCTCACTGGTAGTTCCTTCCTGTGCTTATTACAGCTTTACTATTTTTTCATACTAAAAGAACAACAAAATGCTATGCTGTTAGTGCTTCTGATTCTCATCAACTCATCTGAATTGGGCAAAAAGTAAACTATACAACAATCTCTAGATGGCAACTCCTATCACTAATTGATATTTAATCTTAACTTGACTCAAGAAAATTCAAGTTCCATTAGAGATGGAAATGATTCCACCACTTGCTATTGGTATTATTTTTAACAATCAGATTACCATAAATTGTATATAAGCTAAAAAATGCATACTGTGAGAAAATCCTGCTCAAATTTGTACGCTCCACCTCCAGTGGCACAAAAGACAGTGTGGAGACTCGAGAAGTTTTTATCTCTGCCCATTTGAATAAAAGCAGGCATGTCATGAGTGGGAAAGCGTATAAAGTGCAGATTGCCTTTGCGTCCACACAGAGTCAGATCCTTCAGCTCCAGGTGCACGTCCCGAATACCCGTGGACCCATAAGCCACATTGGAGGTCAGGTACTTTCGAATGCTTTTAAGACTTTCCACTTCTTCCTCTTCTTCTTCAGCAGTGATGTCTTTGGGTTCAAAATAAACCAGCTTGACCAGGGTCCCACCAATATCCAAGCCAAACCAAGGAAAAACTAAATGGGGAAGGAAAAAAAAGTCAGAACAGCTTTTTTTCTGAAAACTAAATTTACACTTATTAGATTAACAATTTATTTCATACCTTGAGGTTTCCAAGAACTATATACACAAAAAGGGTTTTGGGAGAAGAAATATGATTCTGTCTAATCTGGAAACAAATCTTAAAAAAAGAATTACAAAGATCAAGAAGAAAAATATTACAACGTTAAGCCAACACAATCCTCTTAGACAAGCCCAAACTGCACTGAGAAATATTAAAAAACAGCAAAATGACTACTCATTAACCTCAACTCTGAAAAAAAAGATTGAGAATGAACATCTTCATCCTTGCCCTTGCCTTACAGAAATGTTGAGACTTTTCAGAGCTTTGGTTTAGTACTCAAACTAGGGCTAGAGGAAATTCCCAACCCTATGTAACATATAAGCTCCAGTGGTCAATTTCTCTCAAACCCTGGTATCAACCAATCCATCATGTTTCAATGGCCATCAGTGGAACAGGTGTTTCAAAGTTAATACCCATTCCCCAAAAATCCATCCCAAAAAATCCATCCCAGGACTTCCCTGGCAGTCCAGTGGTTAAGACTCCTGCGCTTCCAATGCAGGGGACGCAGATTTGATCCCTGGTAGGGGAACTAGGATCCCGCATACTATGCGGAGGAGCTAAAAAAAAAAAAAAATCCATCCCAAAAAATGGCTTAAGGAGACTGGATCAACAAGATAAACTGCATTAGCCATACATGCCTTCTCCTCCCACCTTAAATCCTAGAAATGACTAAAGATATAAACTTACTGATTTTCTAAAATAATTCTGAGAAACAAGAAGTGATACCATCAGCAGAATGAAGTTGATAGAGGCAATAACTGTCCAGAACCCTGAAAAGAGAAATGCTATAAAAATTGGGAGCAGCTATGAAGGTGCGGGGAGCAGATGGGTGCTCCATCCAAGCTGTCGATGGGGTAGCTGCCATGGGGAAACAGAAGCAGGCTCTGGTGCAGTCATAGTGATATGGTGGGGAAATACACTTGGCACAACTGGACAGGCCAGACACTCCCCTCCCCCTCCCCCAAAGAGGCAAAGTCTTCACTGGGCACAGGCACTTGAGCCCAAGCATAAGTACACATCCACGTAGCTGCTGTTACCCAGAAGTGGGGAGCCCCCACATCTGGCCGTATTTCCCATCTCTCCCCTACAATCCATCCTGACAGACTGGTAAACAGACACTGCACCCACTGACAGGAGAATAGCAATCCTTAAACCAGAGATGATCACTTTATAAACCAGAATCACCAAAAGGGAAAAATCAACACCACAAAACCAAGAAGTTAACATCTAAGGAAAGAGTTGCAGGAACAAAGAGGAGGCTTTAAAAGAATCATAAATATCCTCCAAGGTAAAATGAGATTTCATCCATGTAAAATGAATAAGCTATTGTAAATCAACTATACTTCAACAAAAAAATTAATTTTAAAAATGAATAAGTTACCATAAAGAAAAATTAGAAATTAAGAAATGATTGCCAGCTGTGGTTGTGGCTGTTAAGAATCTACACATGTGACAAAATTATATAGAACTAAATACACACATACAAGAGTTTATGTAAAACTGGTTAAATCTAAACAAGATCTGTGAACTGTATCAATGTTAATTTCCTAGTTGGGGGTTGTGGGACAAGCTTTCAAAACCAAAAAGAGCGGGGCAGGGGGTGGGGCGCAGGGGGGGGAACACACCAATATACTTAACATAGGTGACTCTCAAAAACAGGCTGAGTGAAAAAAGCTTGGCACAAAAGGCTACATACTATATGAGTCCATTATATGAAACTCTAGAAAATGCAAGCTAATCATTTCTGTATCTGATAGCAGATCACTGGCTGGGGGAGTGAGAGAGGGAAGGACTATACAGGGGCAGGAGAAAACTTTCTGTAATAACCCAAATCTTAATTGTTGGGGGCAAGAGGGCAGCTTCATGGGTGTATATATCTGTCAAAATGTATGGAACTATACACTTTAAATGGATATATTTTATTGTATGTAAATTGTATCCAATAAAGACACTTTTATAATAGAAAAAAAGGAGAAATATTTATTTCCAAAATAAAGCTCCACAGATACATTTAATAACAAAATGGGCACAGAAAAAACAAATGGAACACAAAACTAAGAAACTCTCCCAAAATGCCTCTTGAGTATGAAAGAAAGGTAGATATATAGAACACAGAACCAGAAAGTCCAACATCTGTGTTATATGAGTTCTAGAAATTTTCTGGGGGAGATAGGGGAAGACAGGAATAATTGGCTGCTTGAAATAAAATTAATAAGTGTAGAAAGGGGAGATGTATAGTCACATCCTATTGAAATTTCAGGAAATCCCTGAAAACTCCCAAAGGAAAAAAGTGAATTCCTACAAAGATACATAAATCACATAAAGGTAAAATTAGACTTTTCATCAGTAACACAGATGCTAGAAGACAATAGCGCACTGGCAAAGTTATGAGGAAAACAATTTGAAACTCGTATCCAGCCAAATCAGCTTTCAAATGGGAGTGCAAGAGAAAGACATTTCTACACATGAAAGAGCTCAACATTTACTATTCAAAGACCTTCTCTGAAATAATTAGTAGATGCACTCCAATATAATTTTTTAAAGCACCCAAGAAGATATGAGCTATATAAACAATGATAAGCACAGGAAGCAATACACGCTGACTTTTAGGAAAATAAGCAATCTGCAACTAAAATACTTACATGATTTCAACATAGGAAGTCGAAGAGGGAAGAGAAAGGAGAGGGAAGTCAAAGCAAGCAGCAGCTCTGTCTCGTTGGGGAACGGAAGATAAAGATTCTGATTATTTCTAAACAAGAATAAAGAAGTGATGGTTTAAATGCGTTAAAAATTTACAGGTTGGGGTTCCCTGGTGGCGCGGTAGTTAAGAATCCACCTGCCAATGCAGGGAACACGGGTTCGAGCCCTGGTCCAGGAAGATCCCACATGCTGCGGAGCAACTAAGCCCGTTTGCCACAACTACTGAGCCTGTGGTCTAGAGCCCGCGAGCCACAACTACTGAGCCCGTGTGCCACAACTACTGAAGCCCACGTGCCTAGAGCACATGCTGTGCAACAAAAGAAGTCACCACAATGAGAAGGCCGCACACCACAATGAAGAGTAGCCCCCGCTCGCTGCCACTAGAGAAAGCCCGTGCAGCTACAAAGACCCAGCACAGCCAAAAATAAATTTAAATAAATAAATTAAAAAAAAAAAATTTACAGGCAACTCCAAAAAAAGAGAAAATGAACATATGACCTTCAAACAACTAGGGGGAAAAAATCAGTTCAAAAACAAAGAGGAGGGCTTCCCTGGTGGCGCAGTGGTTGAGAGTCCGCCTGCCGATGCAGGGGACACGGGTTCGTGCCCCGGTCTGGGAAGATCCCACATGCCGCGGAGCGGCTGGGCCAGTGAGCCATGGCTGCTAAGCCTGCGCGTCCGGAGCCTGTGCTCCGCAACGGGAGAGGCCACAGGAGTGACAGGCCCGCGTACTGGAAAACAGAAAAACAAAAACAAAGAGGAAAAAAAGTATAGTAAATACAAAACAAAAAATGACAGGAATGAATGCAAACATATCAGTAATCACAGACACGTCAAATTTTTCTTCCAGACTGAAGGGAAAATTCAGCTATATGCTTATATAAAAAGATACATCTAAAACAAGATAATACAAGTAGACTGAAGGTAAATAAACGGTAAAACACCCACAATAGAGTCCCATCATAAAGAGGAGTTGGATTCTTTAAGATGAAAACGGCATTCAGTCAAAAATGAATAAATCAAAATCTTAAGCACCTCACTGGAGACTGACAAAACGGCTGACTTACATTTAGGAAACATGATATAGTAAAAGTCAAGCCTTATGTTTCAAGACCAATACTGCATTTATCAAGGGCTCACATTATAAGAGGTGCCCCTCCAAACAGTGATCTACCATCCCTAAGCTCGATCACAATTACTGGGTTGGCCAAAAAGTTCATTCAGGTTTCTGTAACATCTTACAAAAACCCGAACAAACTTTTTGGCCATACCAATATATATTCACTGACTAAATCGGTGAGTAGTCACTGTCACCATGCTTTGCCACATTTATATAGTTGAATTTGGGTAAGCAAAACAAATGCCTGGACAATGTTACTCCACTTTATTAAGCAAATGTTAACAGAAAGCAAATACAATACTAGCAGACTGAAAAGAATTCAAACAAACAAAAAGCATTATAAGAGGACAAAAAAATTATGTCATGTGCATATAAAACTATAATTGATATGATCCTGATATATGCTTCAAAAAATATTAAAAACAAGGAGAAACTGACAAATCTACACATCAGCAGAACCTCAAATTCCAAAGAACAAAACCAAACCACATTCACTTTCCACAATACCTCAAAATAAATTAATCCAACAGACACAAGGAAATAAGTCTATCCACCTGGAAATCTTCAAACTCATTTCTATTAACTCTGAAACTGAAGATGAGATCAAAACAATTTATTTTTTAATGAATGACAATGAGAACACTATATAGCAAAAGGAATAGGATGTCTACCCAAGGTGGGACTCAAAGGGAAACTTCTAGCCTTAAATGTTTATCAAATGTATTCAAAAAGAAGGAAGCCTGAATAAAAGGGAACGTCACATACAATTTGAAATGCTAGAAAAATAAAGCAGACCCAAAATAAGCAGAAGGAAGTTATTAAAGATGAAAGCAAGATGTAAATGAAATTAGAAAAACATCATCATGAACAAAGCCAAAAGCTGATCAGTAAAATCAAGCTTTGAAAAAGCCATTAAAACAGACAAATTTCTGGTAAGTGTATCTAAGAAAAAGAAAGATGTAACTTTTCTCAAAAAAAAAAGATCAAAGAAGATGAACGTACATGACCAGAAACTACAAATAAGCCAAATTACAACTTTGTAACAGTGAATTTAAAATGTACACTAAACAGAGGATTAGCTAGAAAATAAAAAAGTGGCTCAAAATGAGGTAAAAAACACAAATCAAAAGCACTGAAAATTTTTAAAAAGAGGTCAAAGACCTACAACCCAAACAACAACAAAAAAGCACCAGGCCCTAATGGTTTCCAGGCAAACCATTAAGAGCTTCTAGGGCACAAAAAAATCTAGAAAGATTCCCAAGTCATGCTAATTTCATATCAAAAGTAGAAAAGAAGTGTCTCACAAAACAAATGCAAAAATATTAAATTATTAAACAACAGAATCCAATTGTGCAATAAAAATAATACACCATGGCCAACAGGGATTCTTTGGAACGCAAGGATGGTTTTCACATTAAAATTCCAATTAAGGAGGTTTGCTTACATTAGTTCACTGAAGGAGAAAAACCATGATTATCTCAATACACTCCAAAAAATAAAAATTAAGAGAATTAAGCCAACAAAATTAAAAAATCTTTTTTAATAACTGGACACACCAAAAAAGAATACAAATACCAATAGCTTTTCCTATGTTATAAGCAAAATCCAGCAAGAAAATGACGTGAAAAAAATGTCATGCATAACAAAAACCATAAAATATTTATAAATAAATCTAATACTAAATATCCATGATTGCTATTAAAATGGTGTACTGAAAGACATAATAGTGGGAAGATATATCATGTTCTAGGAAGGAAAACTAAATACTATTAAAGTGTCAATTCTCCCCCAAATTAATCTAACAATGTCAATGCAATTCTAAAAAGAACACTGTGGCTGACTCCCCAACAGCTATTCCACCTCAGTCAGAAAGAGAGCCCTGATTTTTTTTTTTTTTTTTTAAACACCAACAGAAACTCCATTTCCAGTGATGAGGGACTAACTCAACCTGGCGTGAGTCATGAAGTCTGGCCCCGACTGGAAGAATAAAAAGTTTCTTCACTAATGAAATCAACAGTGCTGGATATAACTGAAGTAAGGAGATTCAATTCCTATTTTCCTACTAACAGCGCCATTCTTTTAACCATCAACTTTAAGATGATGCCAACTTTGTGGAGAGCAAAGAAGAGACACAGCACTCTACCAACAAATATATCTAATCAACAGGATTGGAATCTGAAGTTTTGGACATATCTAAGACCAATGGAAGACTGTAATGCTTAAAACAAATTAAGCCTTACTCCCCTTTCCATAGATTAAAAAGTTGAAACATTAGTTTATGGCTATTATGTTTTAAATGTGCATCTATTAACAGCCAAGCACTTTACTGCATGAGTTTATTTAATGTTTACAATAACCATGCACGGTAATCACCCCACTTTACAGATTAAGAAACTGAAGTGCAGGGACTTCCCTGGTGGTCCAGGGACTAAGGCTCCGCATTCCCAATGCCGGGGGCCCAGGTTCGATCCCTGGTCAGGGAATTAGATCCCACATGCCGCAACTAAGAGTTTGCATGCCGCAACTAAAGATCCCACAAGCCACAACTAAAAAAAAAAAGATCCCGCATGCCACAACTAAGACCTGGCACAGCCAAATAAATATTTTTTAAAAAAAAAAAGAATGAAAGAGGGCTTCCCTGGTGGCGCAGTGGTTGAGAGTCCGCCTGCCGATGCAGGGGACACGGGTTCGTGCCCCGGTCTGGGAAGATCCCACATGCCGCGGAGCGGCTGGACCCGTGAGCCATGGCCGCTAAGCCTGCACGTCTGGAGCCTGTGCTCCGCAACGGGAGAGGCCACAACAGTGAGAGGCCCGCATACCGCAAAAAGAAAAAAAAAAAAGAATTAAAGAAAAAGAAACTTAAGTGCAAAAGAGCCCAAGGTCACAGTCAAGGAAAGGCAGAAGTGGGACTCAAACTCAGATTTCCTAAGTCCTTTTAAAAGTATCTTTTGGGCTTCCCTGGTGGCGCAGTGGTTGAGAGTCCGCCTGCTGATGCAGGGGACACGGGTTCGTGCCCCGGTCCAGGAAGATCCCACATGCCGCGGAGCGGCTGGGCCCGTGAGCCATGGCTGCTGAGCCTGCGCGTCCGGAGCCTGTGCTCTGCAACGGGAGAGGCCACAACAGTGAGAGGCCCGCGTACCGCAAAAAAAATAAAATAAATAAAAATAAAAGTATCTTAACCAGTATCTATACAAACTTAACAGCACAAAACACATATTCTTGGGTTAAATTTTCTTTTAAGTAAAAGTAGTTTAATAAAATTTACATACCTTAAATAAAGAGGACCAACAATATATAAGGAAAAATAAGGAGCCTAAGGCTGAAAGAGTAAATAGCCTTATTATATCCTTTAGTAGCTTCTGGATTTTTTCGTTAATCAAACATTTACATATCCAAGATCTGAGAGATAATGAAAGACACGGGAGGTCCATTAGATGCATGCTCTCTGATAATATCTCAGGCCATACAATTCTGTTATTTCTAAACATTCAGCCTATCAAAGGGGGTTTAGATTCCTATCAATAACTGACAGACTGCCCCATATACTATGACATGATGACTACTAGAATAAGCCTTCCAACTCTTATTCAAAATACTATGTGTGGCACTTCCCTGGTGGCGCAGTGTTAAGAATCAGCCCACCAATACAGGGGACACAGGTTCGAACCCTGGTTCGGGAAGCCCACATGCCGCGGAGCAACTAAGCCTGTGCACCACAACTACTGAGCCTGCGCTCTTACCCCGCGTGCCACAACTACTGAAGCCCGTGCTCAGCAACAAAAGAAACCACCGCAATGAGAAGCCCGTGCACCACAACGAAGAGTAGCCCCCGCTCGCCGCAACTAGAGAAAGCCTGCGCACAGCAACAAAGACCCAATGCAGCCAAAAATAAATAAATTAAAAAAAAAAAAAAAAAAACACTATGTGTTTCTGGCAGGAAAAGTCATGGAAAGTCAAGGAACTTTTGCTATGCCCTCACATTCCTATCTCACTAATAGAAGGCCTATTTTATCACTTCTGATTAGTGAGTCTTTCCATTAATTTTCAGATATTTTAGTCTGTTTTCAGCCTTCAGCATATTTCCTGATATATTTCCTCTAAGGTACTCCACCTAGACAATGTACACTTGACTTAGGACACATTTCTAGAAAGAATTTAAACTTTCCCTCACAGATTTATGTAAAATCATCAATAGCACACTGTCTCATAATAGGTCTCAACAACTGAAATGCTTTCCAATGAGAAATATATGGTTTATAAAAGTGTACTCAATTTTCCAACATTATGAATATCTTTACACCAGACCACATGTGGTTAAAATACTGCAAACTCAAATCCCTAGACTGGTCTAGGCAGCGATCTTTGGCCTCATATTAAAAGACAGACCTCGGGACTTCCCTGGTGATCCAGTGGTTAAGACTCTGAGCTCCCAGTGCAGAGGGTCCGGGCTCAATCCCTGCTCAGGGAACTAGATCCCACGTGCCACAACTAAAAAGTCCGCATGCCGCAACTAAAAAGATCCTGCTCGCACGTGACACCAAAGATCCCGCATGCTGCAACTAAGACCCAGTGCAGCCAAATAAATAAATAAATACTTTTTAAAAGACGGACCTCAATAAATATTCCCAAAATAGTTTAACTCAGGGACCAGATACTTATAAAATACTACCTACTATAAAACCAGCAGACTCAATAATAAATTTTACATCCAAGAAATACAAAGAGGGCTTCCCTGGTGGCGCAGTGGTTAAGGATCCGCCTGCCAATGCAGGGGACACAGGTGTGAGCCCTGGTCCTGGAAGATCCCACATGCCGCGGAGCAACTAAGCCCATGCGCTACAACTACTGAGCCCACGTGCTGCAACTACTGAAGCCTGCACGCCTAATGCCCATGTTCCGCAACAAGAGAAGCCACCACAGTGAGAATCCCACGCACCGCAACGAAAGAGTAGCCCCCACTCGCCGCAACTAGAGAAAGCCTGCGCACAGCAACAAAGACTGAACACAGCCATAAATAAATAAATAAAATTTATTTTTTAAGAAAAGAAATATAAACATACAAAACTTAATACGCTACTAAAAACTGCAAAATAGCTTTCACTTTCAGAAAGCAAACTTTAAGCCATTATAAAGGGTTTTCATATCCTAGTCCACCTTGCTGACAAAAATTGAAAAAGAATATTAACTGAGAAAGAACAGTGCCTGAAGATAAAGATACCACAAATTATGAACCTGAAAAGCGCTCCCAAGGTTATAAATTTAAGCCCAAGGAACCTCACTGCTCTTTTAAATAACCAGACAAAATAGCTATTCTGCTATATGACTGCCTGATAAGGTATTCTCAAACAACCTACAGGCTATTATCTTGGTCCTTATCTCTCCTTTTAACATGTGTTTAAGCAAAATATTTTTAATACCATACATCCCCCTTGCTAATGGTCTCCTCAGATATACAGAGGGCAGTGATGCCAACACTCAACAGTCATACTATCTAAATGCACAATTCATACATGAGCCCCTAAAATAACATACTTAATTTTACAAGCTGCATAATATTTTTAGGTTATGCTTAATGCTTTATATTCATTATTCATCAAAGAAGAGGAGCCGTGTTTACTTTTATTTCATTTAGGTTTAAAGTTGATAAAACAATAGGTTAAAAAGCACCCTCTCCTATTCTGTCCCTCAAAAATGGGCTACAAAGCAATAGAAATCTAACTTTTTTCTTGAGCTCCCAGTGGGCAGCCCTTCCTAATTCCCTAACTGAAGATGAAACACTGCACCTGATAAAAGGCAACCTCCCAGCACCAGTTCCATTCTGGCAACACTGATGCTGCCCCAAATACCAAGGAAAAGCTAACTATTTTCTAGATTAGTATTATCAAGCTACAAACAAAAGCTTTATTTTCTAGACTAATGGAGGTTAAGGAAATTCCATGATTGGCATGAGTCCAAAATCAGCATGTCCCCAAGCTTTCCCTGGAGTGCTAAAATATGCTTGGGAGTCACCTTCAAAGATCCAGCTCATCCCCCGGCACTGCCATGAAGCACTGTGATCCCAGAGTTCCCACACCTCCTGCACATCTGGGGCCCTAGATTAAAATGTATGTTCTCTTGTTACATGTTACATGCATGTAATGTTCTCTTGTTACGTTTGTAAAAACTGTACATTTTACTGTATGTAATAATGCCTCAATAAAATTTTAAAAATTAAAACACATTTTAGACCCCTCTGCAGATCTGAGGGTTTTCTTTTTTTAAGCTTCTGAGTGATTCCATGTGAGAACCACTACTCTGAACTACATCACATGTACCTTCCAAGATGTGGAAAGTCAAGAAACACCGGGTCTGAAGTCAGACACCTAGAATCAAAACACAGTTCCATTACTAACTCACTATATGCCCTTGGAGAAAGAGAAAATTTCACTGAGCCTGTTGCCTAATCTGGAAGCTGGGTATAACAAACACCCACCTCAGAGGATAACTGCAAGACTTAAATGTTTATGAAGTATTTGGCACAGTGTCTAACATGAACACGTAAGCATCATCGTTACCATCATTTTAAACCAATCTTTATTTGGTATTTCTCTCAGACCTATGAGACATACTCCAGCTAATCTAAAACTTTTGAAGAACTTCTTAAGACACACATGCCTAGCCTCATCCCTAATGACTATAATGTGTTAAGTCTGAGGTGGGGACAGGTTTGGGAATCACACTGCTCTAGGGAACATGTGTGGCAGAACATGACTATAATCAGGGCCCACAATTCCTAAGATAAACTGAACAGCTCCTTCTAGTTTCCGATGACAACTAGTCTCCTACCTTAAGATAAGTAGTGTAATGATATCAGAATGAGGTTTTCTAACAAAAGAAAGGTGGCACCAACTCAACTCTCCTAATAAAAAATACAAAGATTAAATCTTTATTGAATTCCCTCAAAGTTAAGACCAAAGTATATTCTTTGGTCAATACACAATCAATACACTGCCTCTCCAACAGGTATACCCCTGGACAGTACAGAAAGAACAAATGGAAAGAAAACAATACCTTATTTATTTCTTTAGTTCTCATTATCTAAGAGATAGCTTTTCATGACTTTTATAAGGACTAATGAGTTTATTAAAGCTCTTAGAAGAGTACATGAAAAAAAAATTTTAAGAGTGCCTGACTGGTGGCAAACACCGAAATTACAATACTCAGAATCCTCATGGCCAGTGGTCACAAAGAGCTGGCTACATGGCTGTAATTCTTTTTGCTGAATCTCTGGAATTTACATCCATCTCTAATGAGGCAGTACAAAACCACGAAGGAACTAATGTTTTGCATTGCTTAAAAATCAAGTGCTTCTCAAAACAGGAACTAGGCTCTAAAAACGGTATACGTTGAGAGCAGATCATCTCTTTTCCAATTCTCTTTCAAGAACATAGGAAAAGACAAAAGAATTAAAACTCTCAAACTTTTCACAGCAAAATAGGGGTGTTTTTAATATTTAATCATCCAAATCATATAAAACTAAAGCAACTGGGTTGTTGGGCTGACGTCCAAGACTATCCAATAAAGACCTCACATCCGGGGGGGTGGGGTGGGGGGTTGTGATGAATTGGGCGATTGGGATTGACATGTATACACTGATGTGTATAAAACTGATGACCAATAAGGACCTGCTGTATAAAAAAATAAAGTAAAAAATAATAATAATTTTTAAAAACACGACCTCACACTCATCCTGCCACTTTCTCACTCCCATAATCTACATTTAAAACAAGCTGATTTCCTGAAATAGGAATCTGGCAACGACAAGAAAAAATATATATAGCCACATGTAAAATGTTATTATATCGTAAAACTCATATTAGAGTATCAAGACAGTGGATACTTTCAAGAGTTGCAATGGCTGTTTGAAGGAGGACCCAAACTGAAGACCTGTAAAGAGAAGAAAATATCTGGACTAGATCACAATGCAGAAAATAAAACCTGATAATAAAACCGATTCTCTGGGAAGAGCATGTGCAACCGCCAAGGCGAGAAGTCGTTTTCCCTCAAAAGAGAAAGGCTTAATGCCCAGAGTGCTACAGTACTGAATCGTGAGTATCAGCAAAGAGATGGAAAGAAAATAGAGGCGATAATCTGGGTGAGACAAGACCCGAATTCTCATGGGAAGAAAAGCAGACAAAGCTTAGTATACACAACACAGAATCCAGTTTTAGGCTTGCAGCAACTCAACCATTTTCCTTGAGCCCAAAATCTCCAAGTAAAAAGGATGTAACGTCTTGCAGCTCTCTGGAAATCCACGGAAAACAGACACTGGGGATTCAAACGACTTGAGGGGGGAGGGGAGGTGGTGAAAATGGGTCAAAAGAAGTCTTCCCGAGGAAAAAAATAATGCGATTCTCGGCCGAAGAATGCACAAGGAACTAAGAACCGGGAGGGAGAAAAGGTCCTGGGTACGGACGCTACACTCGGACAACCGAGAAGCAGACGCGCGAGGCCGGATGGGGCCGAACACGCAGCCTCCGGCGTTGGGGGACCCGAGGCCTCCAACCAGATGTCAGCCCAGCACCAACCTGGGACCACCGGGCGGGGGCACTGTCTCCGCGCGGGAAAAACGGCGACCGGGCCGGAAGGGGGCAGGGCGAAACGCGAGGGCGCCCCGCCGGGCACTTACGCGGCCGCTTCTTCCTGAGGCTTTCGACGCGCTGACGGGAGGCCGACGTAGCGCCGCTGTAAGAGCCGGGCCGGTCCCGCCTTACGCCCTCTGCCGAAGCCGAGGCCCCGACGGCGGGAGCCGACGCGCTGTTCGCCCGGCGCCGCAGTGGCTCCCGCCGCCGCCCATCGGGGCCGCCGGGCGCCGGCTCCCGGACCGACGAGGCGGAGACCCCCCAGTGGCGCTCCATGGGCGCGCCAAGCCGGCCCGCTCCCATCCGCAATAGGAACCGCTGCCGACCGAGCCAGCCCCCAACGCCAGTGCCCTCGTCGCCTCCTCCGCGGCAATCCAGCCAGAGCATAAGAACACCCTCGGCAGGCCGCCTCTTCCGTTGCGCCAACACGCAGCAAGCCAATCCAAACAAGCTGGGGGCGGCCCGAAGGCCTCTTGTCCAATCGGCTGCCTGATTCGAGGCGGATCGACCGCGCCTCCGCCCAATGAAAGGCTCGGGGCGGGGCGGAGGACGGCAGGGGAGGGGATCCGGGCTGGGCAGAGGAGAAGGCGGTGTTGCTGAGCACAGAGTGATGGCGGCGCCGCCCAATAGACGCGTTGGTGGAGGGGTCTGCGCCCCTTTACACCGGGGTGCACAGGTAGGCGCTCCGCGCCCCAGAACTCTCCCGGCAGCCGCCTCGCGCCCCCGAGCCCCGCCGTGCTGCTGCGTCTCGTCGTCTCCCGGCTTGCGCCCTTCTCCAGCCCAGCGGTGTGCCGCAGGGTCTGGTCGCCAGCCGTTGGCAAACAGAAGGGCTTGAACCGCGGCTGAATTTAGCCTTTGTCCCTCGACCTGATTCCACTACTGCCGTCAAGGCCACCAGTCCTCCGCGCTCTGTTTGACCGCCACCCCCTTCCCCAGCACTGCCACTGGCGTGTTTAGGCTAAGCCCCCTTCATTCCTTCTGCGTTAGACAGATGTTCCCAGTACGAGAACTAATGAAAGGACTGGGGTTGGTCTCCATGGCAACTGGAAGAAAGAGGTGGGTTATAAATCCTTTGCCACCCTCCTGTAGTGGGAGCCAGGAAGTAGGGTTGGCTCTTGGAAGGAGAGTCTGGACCCCCTTTCTTTGTGGTGCAGTGGAGGACATAGAAGGATTTGGTGGCCGCCTCAGGGCCTGGGTTGTTGGGGATTTGGTCTGATTGGTTTTTTTTAAAATCATTGTTTTTTTGTTTTTTAAATCATTTTATCACCTTCTTTTTGCGGGTGAGAACATGGTCACCTCCAGCCCTGAGATACTGACCAAAGGTCCATCCAAGCGTCTCTTCTCCCATAGGTTGCCCGTGCCTGGAATGACCCGTAGCTCTGTATCCCCAAGGCACTCCCTCATTCTGTCAAGTTGAACGGGATTGTGGGTTTATCTTGCTAGCAAATTATTTCATAAGTGCCTCCCCTGAGAGACTGTAATGCCCCTTATGTTCTTCATCTTTCCTGTAATGACTGCTAGTAGCAGGCTGAACAAGAAATATGAGCTTCTCTCTTGCTTATTGAATAGAATTGCCATGCTCACTCAAAACTAGCTCCCTGGGACTTCCCTGGTGGCACAGTGGTTAGGAATCCACCTGCCAATGCAGGGCACACAGGTTCGATGCCTGGTCCGGGAAGATGCCACATGTCGTGGAGCAACTCAGCCTGTGCACCACAACTACTGAGCCTGCGCTCTAGAGCCCGCGAGCCACAACTAGTGAAGCCCACACACCTAGAGCCCGTGCTCCGCAACAAGAGAAGCCACCGCACTGAGAAGCCCGCACACTGCAACGAAGAGTAGCCCCCTCTCAGCGCAACTAGAGAAAGCCCGTGCGCAGGAACGGTAGGATTAACTCTGGAAACCCTATTTCCTAACTCTGGAAATTCCGTCTCCTGCAGGAAGCCACCCCAGAGGGATCCTACAAAAACCAAGAAAACGTATAGCTACTCTTCTAAATCTCAGTGCCCAGCATTGCCTACGTTTCTGCCTCCCCCAGCAACAACAAAAAAAAAACTGTTCTCCTTGACCTGAGGAAACTTCCATCCAGGTCTGTGAGCTGCAATAGATCATCCTGAAGAATCAAGAATCATCATCACCTGAGACTGCCAAGATGAATCCCAACATCAAAACAACACTTGAGGGCTTCCCTGGTGACGCAGTGGTTGAGGGTCCGCCTGCCTGATGCAGGGGATACAGGTTCGTGCCCGGGTCCGGGAAGATCCTACAGGCCGCGGAGTGGCTAGGCCCGTGAGCCATGGCCACTGAGCCTGCGCGTCCGGAGCCTGTGCCCCGCAACGGGAGAGGCCACAACAGTGAGAGGCCCACGTACCGCAAAAAAAAAAACAAAAAACAAAAAAGCACTTGAAGCTTGTGTACCTTTTCTTTCTTTACTGTGTATAGTGTCTTTTATCTTTTTAAAATTTATTTATTTATTTATTTATTTTTGGCTCCGTTGGGTCTTCGTTGCTGCACGCGGGCTTTCTCTAGTTGCGGCAAGCGGGGTCTACTCTTCGTCGCAGTGCACGGGCTTCTCAGTGCGGTGGCTTCTCTTGTTGCAGAGCACGGGCTCTAGGTGCGCGGGCTTCAGGAGTTGTGGCTCGCGGGCTCTAGAGCGCAGGCTCAGTAGTTGTGGCACACGGGCTTAGTTGCTCCACGGCATATGGGATCTTCCCAGAGCGGGGCTCGAACCCGTGTCCCCTGCATTGGCAGGTGGATTCTTAACACTTGCACCACCAGGGAAGCCCAGAAAATAAATTTTTTAAGAGAAAAATGTATCATGGATTTACACTAATTTCCATTCATTTTTAAGGTTACAGAGTTTTTACTTAGCTTCTTTTATCTTAACCTGAAAATCTAAGGACTTCACAACATTCACTACTTATTTGCTTTATCATTAAATATATAGATAATAGTTTCAGAATAAAAATATCAGTATTACCAATGATGTGATTATTAAACACTGTTTAAGATTTTTCTGCCGTTCTTTTTGTCCTTAGGATACGTTGCACTAGGGATGAAAAATCAAATTGTGCTTTAAAGTCATTTGAAATAATTTCTTTCTGTGTAGTTCAGCCAACAACTCAATACAGAATTGAGTCCTTTTTTTTCATTTTGATTCAATTTTTAGAGATTTAAATTTTTTCTTGCTTTTTCTAATGAAAGAAGCTACCATGTTGTGTGCTGCCCTATGAAGCAACCCATGTGGCAAGGGACTGAAGGCAGCCTCTGGCCAACAGCCAACAAGGAAGTGCAGCCCGCAGAGCAACATTTCAATGAGGAACTGAGACTTCCCTGGTTGTGCAGTGGTTAAGACTCTGCACTCCCAATGCAGGGGGCCCAGGTTCAATCCCTGGTCAGGGAACTAGATCCCTCATGCCACAACAAAGAGCCCGTATGCTGCACTAAAGATCCCGCACACGGCAATGAAGATCCCACGTGCCGCAACTAAGACCTGGCAAAGCCAAATAAATTAAAAAGTGAGGAACTAAATCCTGCAAGAACCATGTGAGTGAGCTTGGAAGTGAATCCTCCCCAAACTGCAGCCCTGGCCAACACCTTGATTGCAGCCTTGTGAGAGACCCTGAGCCAGAGGACGCAGCAAACCTGCACCTGAAATCTTAACCCACAGAAACTGAGATATTAAATGTGTTGTTTTAAGCTATTAAGTTTTGGAATAATTTCTCATGCAGCATTAGTTAATGGATCACCTCCATAGGGGCTGTGTTATATATACTCTTAACTGTTGGATGACTGCAGGGAAAGTAGAATGCTGATTAATCAGTTAATGATGAGGTCAACTGATGAGATCAGTTGACCAATGGTCTTGAGTAGAATTGTGTGGGGCTCTGGCTTTGCCCTGTTCTCCATTTCATTAGTGATTTGGTGGCTCATCCTGCACATGTTGGGGAAAAATCCAGAGCCAGAGGATCCTCAACCAACTGAAACAATGACCAAGTTGTTTGGATTGTTGCATGAACTAAATTCAATTCAACAAAGACCCATTAAGCTTGGCAACAATAGTTTGTGGAGCAATACAGGGGGCTGTAGAGAAGGCCCTGCACCCCACTGCTATGAAATGGACCCGAGAGAGCATCCCCAGCCCCAGGCCAAGGGTGGGATTAAGTCAGGGCTATCAAATGGCACAGAAGTACATAGAGAGAGGCAAGGAATGATGTCTATCAACCCCCCTAAAAAGGAAACAGGATTGCAAGGGATTAAAGGACATTATCAATTGTTGCTCTTTCTCTTTAGTCAAAAAAGTCTCCTTAAAAATGCAGTGACTAGGGCTTCCCTGGTGGCGCAGTGGTTGAGAGTCCGCCTGCTGATGCAGGGGACACGGGTTCATGCCCCTGTCCGGGAAGATCCCACATGCCGCGGAGCGGCTAGGCCCGTGAGCCATGGCCACTGAGCCTGTGCGTCCGGAGCCTGTGCTCCGCAACGGGAGAGGCCACAACAGTGAGAGGCCCGCGTACCGCAAAAAAAAAAAATTTTTAATGCAGTGACTCAATGAGTCAGCACCTGCTTTTAACAAGATCCCCAAGAGGATTTGTATCTCTACTGAAGTTGGAGACACTCTGGACTATATAACTCTGTATAGTTTGAAATTTTTTTTAATTTCACTTTTTTATTGAAATATACTTGATTTACAATGTTGTGTTAATTTCTGCTGTACAGCAAAGTGACTCAGTTATACGTACATTCTTTTTTATATTCTTTTCCATTATGGTTTATCCCAGGATATTGAATATAGTTCCCTGTGCTATACAGTAGGACCTTGTTGTTTATCCATTCTATATGTAATAGTTTGCATCTACTAACCCCAAACTCCCAGTCCACCCCTCTGCCACCTGCCCTCCCCCTTGGAGGACAAGTCTATTCTCTTGAGTCTGTTTCATATATAGGTTCGTTTGTGCCCTATTTTAGATTCAACATATAAGTGATATCATATGGTATTTGTTCTTCTTCTGATTTACTTCACTTAGTATGGTAATCTCTAGTTGTGGTATTTTATTTATTCTTTTTTAAAATTTATTTATTTATTTATTTTGGCCTCGCTGTGCAGCTTTTGGGATCTCAGTTCCCTAACCAGGGACTGAACCCAGGCCATGGCAGTGAAAGCCTGGGATCCTAACCACTTGACCACCAGGGAACTCCTGGTGGAATTTTAACTTTTTACAGCAAGCAGATATTCGTGTATTACCTGTGTAATTAAAAGATGATTTAAAGAGACTAGATTATAAGGAAGGTGAAAATTCTGAAGGGAGACTGACCCCCTGGACTGGGACTCCTGGAAGGAAGGAGTCCACTGAGCCAGGCCAGAAGGTGACAGCCAGCCACATGTGGAGAACTGAGGAGCTTGTCTCTGAGTAGAGACTCCTGAAAGTGAAGGTGGGAGGAAAAAGGGGGAGGGGTCCTGAACAAGCTCCCCAGATTGAAAGTTCTATTTACATTCACTGCAGGAGCCTCACTTCAAGCAGATATCTGGCCAGGGTAGATCCTCAGAACTGTGGGCTGAATAAAAGAAATGTTAAAGGATCTTAAGTTCTAGAAGTAATAATAGCAGAATTACTGGAAACGTGAGTCCATGGGCTCACAATTCTAACGACATCGTCCTGATAGCAAGTAGTGAAAAAAGCAATTCTTTCAGCAGTTACCACAGTTTCTCTCTTTCCCAATTCCTTTGGACAGATCTCCTGCAAGAAGCTGATTTCCAACTGCATGTGATAATGAAAGGATTTTTCTTTCTTCTTATGTTAAGTACAAGCAAACTGATGAAATAGGAGACAGCATCTGACTGCTAGGAAATCAGCGATTCAGACAGTATGGCAGTGGCACTTGGGGATGGGGAAGGACAGAGGAGGGGAGGAAGCTGGTACAGCCAGTCCATGCCAAGGACACTCAAGGGCTGATGGGACTGAGCTCTGGAGGAGGAAGGATTTGACATCACCTGGTCCAGCCTCATGGTTTATGGGTCCAGGAAGGAAAGGGATGCCAGGAGCTGGCTGTGGACCCAGGACTAGAACCCAGGGCTACTTCCCTTCTTCATCTTTCTCACTGTTCCCATTTTCTCTCCCCACCTCCACCTTTCTGGCTGCTGCCCACCCTGTTCCCCCAGGTCCCTTCTGTCTTTGAAGTACCCTTTTCAGCATGTATATTTTACTTCAATAAAAAGCTGTGGGGTTAAGGGGGTATTTTTCTTTTATTGCTGTTTTTATAGAAACAGCATTGAGTAAGTAGAAGGAAGATATTCAGTGTAAGTTGTTTGTGTGGTTTTTTTTTTATTATTTTTGGCTGTGTTGAGTCTTCATTGCTGCACTCAGCCTTTCTCTAGTTGCGGCGAGTGGGGACTACTCTTTGTTGCAGTGCGTGGGCTTCTCATTGCGGTTGCTTCTCTTGTTGCGGAGCACAGGCTCGGCGCACGGGCTTCAGTAGCTGTGGCGTGTGGGCTTCCATAGTTGTGGCTTGTGGGCTCTAGAGCGCAGGCTCAGTAGTTGTGGCACATGGGCTTAGTTGCTCCCCAGCATGTGGGATCTTCCCGGACTAGGGCTCGAACCCATGTCCCCTGCATTGGCAGGTGGACTCTTAACCACTGCGCCACGAGGGAAGCCCCCAGTGTAAGTTTTTTAAATGCAGGCAGGAAGGTGAGAATTTACTCTGAAGAATTTGAGGTAAGCCATGAGAATTTAGAAAGGCTAATAAGTGAGAGGGATCTATTCAAAAAAGCTTCCAAAAGGAGCTGGGCTTTAAGCCAGGCCTTAAAAAAACTTTAGTGGGTGCAGTAGCTAAGCCATGACTTGCAGCAGAGCCCTCTAGCCGTTGGCCTTATCCTTAAAGGCAGCACCACTGACCCCAGGGAGGGATAGGGAGCTGGATGAAGCATGTATGTGCCCACTCCCATCCTATTCCGGCAGTGGAGACCCCTCGCAGAGCCCATATCCTTCCCTCTGAGAGACTGAATATACAAAAGGACAGTGGCCAGACCATATATGACAATAGAACTCTCTGCAGTAACCAGCCTGGAAAGCCAAACCACAGCCTCTGCAGCAGTCATCCAGAATGATCAGGTCTTGGTTAATGTGTGCCAGCTTCTTCCCAATCCCCAACCACCTCTTCCCTCTCTTCCATCTCGGGACCAACCAGAGAAAGTCAAATATGTTCCCCAACCAATCACATAAGGTGCCCCTCTTCTAGTTAGCCAGCCTCCAGTGTCCCAGGCAAACAACCTCCAATCACAGCACATCTGAAGCCTTCCCTTTCTTTTTTTCACCACAGTGTTTTCCCAGTTCCTGCCTGCCTTTGATACCCTCCTGGCCAAATGCAAGTGACAGTGGCTGCTCTTACAAGCTCAGAATGAACAGCCTATGTTTGTTCTCATTTGGGTGACCTTGGTTTATCTCCATATCTCTAAAGCGATTCTGTACACAAACTGAACGTACTCATGAAACCAACACCCAAATCAAAGGTAACCATGCCGACTTTCAATGCCATAGATCAATTTTGCTTATTTCTGTACTTTTTGTATGAATAGAATCACCCAGTAAACACTTTTGTGTGTGTACTTTTTTTTTTTTTTTTTTTGCGGTACGCGGGCCTCTCACTGTTGTGGCCTCTCCCATTGCGGAGCACAGGCTCCGGACGCGCAGGCTCAGCGGCCATGGCTCACGGGCCCAGCCGCTCCGCGGCATGTGGGATCTTCCCAGACCGGGGCACGAACCCATGTCCCCTGCATCAGCAGGCGGACTCTAAACCACTGCGCCACCAGTGAAGCCCTCTACTGACTTCTTTTTCTCAACATCATGTCTGTGCAATATATCCACATTGAGTGTAGCAATATTTTCATTCGTATTCATTGTTGTGCACTAGTATTCTACTGTATGACTTTACCCCAACTTATATATATATATATATATATATATATATATATATATATATATATATATATATATATCCATTCTACTGTGGATAGACCTTTGGGTTGCTTCCGGTTTGGGGCTATTTTGAACAGTGCAGTTAGAAATATTCTTGCACATATCTTGGTAGACATGAGCTCTTGTTTCTGTCATGTACCTACCCAGGAGTGGAATTGCTGGGTCATAGGTTATGCATGTGTTCAGGTTTAGTAGATACTGCCTATTTTCCAACAGGGTTTTACTAACTTACATTACCCCTAAAGTTTGAGAGTTTCAGTTGCTCTATATTTCCATCAACATTTGATCTTGTCAGACACTTTCATTTTAGCCGTCCTGATAGGTGTCTTTGTAAATTTATACTTAATATTTTTCTTGTTCCCTAGAGGTTCTAAGTTTTACTGTTTTCCTGGATTTCATTGTTATAATTGTTAATAGTACATGACTGATCAAAACAACACTTTTCTCTCCTCCCCCCCACCCCTGCCCTTGCTTTTAGACACTCCTTTAGACCACTCACAATTATATTGGAGACAGTGGGTGATAGAAGGGGGCACTTAAGGTGGGCTTTTTGCATTATTATTGTGTCTCTCCAAGGCCTGTCCCCATACTCTGCACTCAGTAGGAGCAAAATAAATATCTGTTGTATAAATACGTGAAATAAATGACATGAAAGCCTATATGTCTCCACCATACTTTGTGAGTCATTCCTGACCACTGGAGTGTATGCAGGTGTCTTACTCATTTTAGGCCTTAGACCTGGCACAGGGGAATCCTTTAACAAACAATATCTGCTAAACCAAACTGACCTCCAGCTGCCTCACCTCATTCAGCCTCAGGCCATTGAGCCTGGGCACATACAAGATAATTATATTCATATTGTCACAGCATCCCTGAAACTGTATTAATTATATATTGCACATCATTACACTATTATAGCAGGTGCCAGATCTTGGCACACCGGGCAGAGATGTGATGGTGTGAAATCTTACTTTAAATGGGGTCCCAGGCTCCAGACACCTGATCAGCTGTGGGTCATGGGCATGGAGAACATCCAACTCTGGGGCCCACAGACCAGAGTCTTCCCTTGCATTGTCCCCTCTGGTCCTTTGTCCCTCCCAGTCTTGCAGATCAGCTGTAAATTGGGTCATACTTGTATCCGTTTCATAGGGTCATTGTGAGGATTAAACAAGTTAATACATGTAAGGCACCTAGCCCAGCACCTGGTATGCAAAAAGGTATGGGGTAAGTGGTAGCACTTTTTATTATTGCTGTTATTAACAGCAGCAGCAGCAGGGATGAGGAGTGCTGAGTGACTATGCCCTGCACCAAGTGTGAACTTCATGGCCCTGGGCTACATGGAAAAGAGCAGAAAGGGGAACATGTGATTTTTATCCATAAAGAGCTATCACTTCCAGCACAGACTAGCCCAGGGACCCTGAACACTACTCTCCCTGAAGGTGGGGGTGGAGGTGTTCCTTGGCCATCAGCTTCACGATAGTGCATTGGTAGAAAGCAAGGGACCTCAAGGCTTGAATGACTCCATTTCTAAGGAGACTCCTATAAGAGCAGGACACATGCTGTGAAGTTTGAATCTGGCCAAGAATGGGAATTTCTGCCTGCTGGAAGGGCTTTGTCAGAGCCTAAAGGAGACTCCTCGTGCAATGGGGCAAACTGCCACTGGACACACCCGTCAATCGTCACCTCTCTGGGACAGAAGCAGTAGCCAGATACTTCCAAGGAGCTTGTCAGTGAAGGAACCTCCTCTGGTTCTCTCCTCCTAAGACGGAACCAGTGCTACTCACGCTTTGAACTGGTTCAAGAGGGATGTCACCCACTGAGGCCAAGAAACCAAGAGGGGAATGCCTTGGAAGAAAAGAGAGGGCCTTTGCCACAGAATCCTCCTGTCCCAAGTCTTTCCCTTGACTTTCTGAACTCTTCACTTTCTGACTTACAAAAAGAACCTGTACAGAAAAGGGGGAATCAGGCAGGGATGAACAAGACTATCCATGAGTCCATAATTATTGAAGGTGTGTAAAGGGCACGTGGAGGGGAGAGGTAATTATTCTAGTTTCTGTACTTCAGTGTGTGCTTAAAAGCTTTCCATAAAAAAGAAGCTATGAATAATCCATGGCCTGAAAGAGTAAAGGGCATCTTGCTGATCTTTTTTTTTTTTTTTTTTTTTTGCTGTACGCGGGCCTCTCACTGTTGTGGCCTCTCCTGTTGCGGAGCACAGGCTCCGGACGCGCAGGCCCCGTGGCCATGGCTCACGGGCCCAGCCACTCCGCGGCATGTGGGATCTTCCCGGTTCGGGGCACGAACCCGTGTCCCCTGCATCGGCAGGCGGACTCCCAACCACTGCGCCACCAGGGAAGCCCTCTTGCTGATCTTTGACTAGAAATTCTCCCAAATCAATTAAATCTGAGCACATCCAACCAGGGAAACAAGATGAGAGTGTGGTATTAGTCTGGCTTCGGTGGGTCATCAAGCAGAATCGGCAGGTGTTTCCCAGGGAAAGAGAAGCAGTGGTAGCTCTTGGGCTTTGAAGGAAATGTTTCAACAGGAGAGAGAGAAAAGATGGAGAGGGATTTATATGTAGGTACCTTGGCTACTGCTGAGTCTGCCCTTAAGCGCTTAGGATGGCACTGGGCCCTCTGGCCCCACCCCGGCCTTTACACCGAGGTAAAGGGTGCTTCCCCATCTCTCTTATCAACTACCCCAAGCCCTCTCCTGGCCACAGGCCAATTCCCAATCCTCCTTGAAGTTGACATTTTATTGACAACAGCCAAAATAGGAATGCTGTTCAATGCAGGCCAAGTCAGGGCTTCTGAGCAGCATAATTTGAAATGTGCCAGGATGGTCCCTAAATGTTTCCTACACACCTTACCCAAAGGTATCTCCCACATGGCTGGTCACTGTGCTTAAAATTCTACCATTTAAGTAGCATATTTTGGGTCTACAAGCTGCTTTCTTGAGATAACTTTTTTCTAAAGCTACCTTGAGAGGGTAACACATTAAAACCAGTACCTATTCATGAACTGTTCACTGACCTGGGTACCTGGGAGGGAGGAAGCAGCACAGAGGGTTAAGAGCAAGAGTGATGGGGCGTGGTTGCAGACAGCTTGGGTAGGGACCACTCCTGGCTTCAGGGTACAGGTGGTTGCATTTGGAGAGAGGGTTGAAGAGAAGCTCAGAGGTGGAAGTAGAGGTCATTAGGTTGCTGAAGTCCCCGAGGGCAGCGTAAAGAAAGGCTGTAGCAGCCAGAGCAGGGTGCAGTACCCTGCAGACTGACAGTTTGGGGGTGGGCCACAGTGAGCCCTACCCCTTATGTCTCCACAGGGTTCTAGTTCCTATCCCTTGCAGAGCTCAGAAATGAAGGTAGCTCCTGAGGCTCCTATGCCTGGCCCTTGTCCAGCAATGGCTGCTAGGAATGAACCCACAAGGATATCCCTCAATCCGTCTGTCTGCTGGGCGGCACCCTAGCCCCCACCCTGTAGTTGCCCCAGTGGACATGCCTCCCTCCTCACTCCCCAACAATTCCCCAGTGCATGGAATAAAGTAAGGGACAAATATAAAAGGGGCATAGGCAGTAGGGTTTGGGTCTGCTTCTAAAGGCACGGCCAAGTGCTCCAGTCCCTCCACATTTGAATAGAGATAATGTATCCACCCCTAGTAAATGAAATGTCAGGAACCATTCTAAGATTTATATAGATAAACTCATTTAATCCTCACAACACTAGGACATGTATATCTATACATAAAATTTTACTATTCATCCCCATTTTACAGATGAGAAAACAGGCACAGAGAGGTTAACAGCTTGCCCAAGAGCACAGAGTTAGTAAGATGGGATGCAGGCTTAGGCCATCCTACACTGCAGCAGTGCACGCTTACCCACTGGGCACTCTGCCTCTCATGCCCTCATCTCTACCAGGCTGGGCAGGGAGAGGTGAGAAAAGCATTTAGTGGCCACCTGCTCTGGACCAGGCACTTGACAAAGACGTGTATGCTTCAATCTCAGGAGAACCCAGTGAAGGATGAGCCATGATCCTCAGGGTCCACATGAGTAAGCAAGACCAGAGAAGGCTGATAATTTGCCAAGGCCACACAGCCCAAGAGGAAGTGGAGCTGAAATCCAAACCTTGGCCTGAGCTCTGCCCTGCATGTGCTCCCTCTCCAACCCCCATATGGAGCTGAAGAGAACAGAGACCAGGATGAGAAGGCTGGAGAGGGGCACTTAGGTGGTCCTCAGGCCTAGCAACTGATCGGGCTCCCCAGGGGTCCATGGGAATCTCCAGACCTCCTCCCCAACCTTGTGTGGCAGGGGAGGGGAACCAGAGAGGCAGGGGACTAAGTCCTTGAAGATGGGCCACTCCGCTGCTCCTGGGGCAATAGCCTGAGGCTGGGCCACTGGGGGCTGGAGTGATGTTCTGTGGGGTCTCCTACCCCCCCCATTGGCTGCCAGGAACCAGGGCAGGATGGGGCATGTTTCCGACCCCGTGCGGTCTCCAGTAGCACCTCCTGATCCTTGCACTTGGGTAAAGAGGGATAAGGCCTAGACGGGGGCACCTCCTCCAGAGGATAAGGGCAACAACCAGATGGCCAGGTGGGCGAGGTCTGGAGCACTCAGGGCAGCCCAGGGCCCAGAAAGCCAAGGATGGTGGGGGAGCTGCCAAGGGCAGGAGCTGGGATGGAAATGCTGCCTCGCCTCTGACCCAGCCTCTGCCAGCCCAGAGATAGTGTCAAGGATGGTGGGACAGCTCAACTCAATGGCTCAGGCAGATGTACCATGGGAAAGGGAGCAGATGCGTGATAGGGAGGGCCCAGGAGTTTCACTGGAGTGGGCGCCGCCGGTACAGTGTGGCCAGGAGCGCAGCTAGGAGCACCCCAGCCACGGCCACCCCAAGCCACGGAGCCCAGGGCAAGTTCCTGACCACCAGCAACTCCTCCAACTCTTCCTCCTCCCGGAATTCTGGGGCCGTGTGTGTCCCAGGGCTGTCCCCCAGGATGGGGGTACTGGGGCCCCCGTGGATCCTAATGGTGTCCTCCGACTCGTACTCGTTTTCCTCCGGAGCGTTGTCAGGCCCCACGCCCAGGGAGTTACTGTGGCTGATGGCGAGGTCTGCGGAGCAGCCCGAGAACGGTTGGCTGTCCATTCTGGATACCAGCCTGCCAGGCTTGCTCAGCTCCAGCTCTGAGCCCCAGCAGTTAGAGCTGCTATCTGGCCATGGCGAGGTGCCTCCAGTGGCAGTACCTGTGGGTGCTGGAGATGCTGGAGTCTCCTGGGAAAGAAAGGAGGGACTGGAGGGACTGAGGATGGTGGGGGGCAAGCCCAGGTTGGGTGGCCCCATTCCCAAAACAGGCCAACCCCTCAGTTCCCAGCCCATAGTGCTGTGAGGCAACCCTCTCTTGGGGACTCAACCCACTGATGGTGCAGGAGGACAGTGGGGGAGGAGGGGACTAAGGCCCTGCAGGAGCATCAGTGGTGAACTCCTCCAGGGCTGAAAGCTCTACTCACTGGCCTGCCTGTGAGCTCACTCCCACCCCAGGGAGCACTTGGTCATGTGTGGCCCCATCTACTTTGACATTATGCCTGGGCTTGATGGCCATGAAGCAGCCACAGGGTCAGAGGCTGGACCATGCACCCAAGGGGCCCCATGGACTTGGTTCTTCCAGACAGACAGCAGCAGTAGGGTTAGACGTGCAGGCTCCGAGCAGGCAACTGTGGAGGCTGCTAGGGTCAGAGATGGATGGGCTGGGACTGCAGTTTGTAAAACCCTGGTCATGGTGGGGCAGGCTAGATATCCCAGTGGTGAAGAGCAAGGCATCGAGGCAAACAGGCTACCCTGCTCTACCCCTCAATGTTTCCTCACCTGCAAAATAGTATTGATGAGCTTAAAAGGGAGCTGTGAGCTCTAAATGGGTTAATGCATGTGACCAGTGGAGGTGGCCCAGCAAGCCTGACCCTCCTGAAGCATTCACACTTAAGAGTTCTAATGATTATTATTACTCTAAAGGACATGGTGTTAGGTCTGGATGAGGCTAGGTCTCAGCTGTCCCTATGCCCTCAGAAGAAGCCCTGGACCAGCCTAGGCTGGAGACAGAATGGAGACTGGAAAGGGTACAAGGAAGAGGCCTGGATCACTGCTAGGAGGGGCGAGGACTCACCTCCACAAGTCTGTTGCTGTTCCTGATGGTGGGCCCTGTGTTGGCAGGCAGCTTTCTGGGCACCGTGCACATATGTTTCCTGTGGCCAGGCACCAAGCCAGTAGGCACTTTGGGTGGCACCACGCCAGAATGCACTGAGTTGATGGGCAATTTGGATGGTGCTAGACTGGTGAGCACATTAATGGGCATTGCACCAGGGGGCTTCAAGCTGGTGGACAACTTGGAAGGCACTGTGCTGCCAAATGCTGAGTTGGTGGGCACCCCTGCCCCGCTGGAGCAGATGGTACCTTCAGCCTGGTCACCAGCACCTCCTGCAGAGGCCAAGCCAGTGGAGGAGGAGGAGGTGCCAATAGATGGAGCTGACACTGGGGGTCCAGGCAAGCAGCTTGCCCTGGGGGTAGAACGGACCAAGGGCTGGAAGGAGACAGTCGGAGACACAGGCCCATAGGATGATGTGAAACTGGAGACCACGCCTGCAGGTGGCAAAACAAAATGAGAAACACAAACCCACAGGAGTGTTATCCTAAAATCACAGTGGCCTTGGGATCAGAGGGCTGGAGAAGGGTCTCTCTGCCCCAGCTCACACCATCCCTATTGCATCCAAGCCTCCCAACCGCCTACCCATGGAGGACTCTCCACAGTCTCTTTGGTTCCCAGGGCTGAAGGCCCAATGGTTGCAGATAAATCCTTGGTCCTGTCCCTCCTCAGTCCTTGACGTGTTCTCTCACAAGAGCAAAATGATCCCTCCCTTTAACAGGGTCTAGGAGCTTGAAAATCATTATTAATTTTCCTCTCTGCTTTTTCTTCTCCTGCCTAGGACACCCCCCTTTCCTCTTGTGTCTGCCTCTTCCATCCTCTCCTTAGACAAGTGGAATCCTGGATGTTTCTCCCACTGCCATCTTTCCTCTCAGCAGGAACAATCCTAGGCCAGGGCAAGAGGAGCAGGATGGCTCTTCTTAGAAGAGCTCACACCAGTCATGTGGCACCAGAGGCCCAGTCAGCCCCCAGTGTGTGCAAATCTTCTAGGAGGCCCAAGGGCTTGAGGGTACAGGGACAAAGCCACCCCTGGGAGGAGAGTCTGAACTGGGGGAATCAGGAGGGAGCAGGTGGTGATGGTCCATAAAGGCAGCTACATAAGGATTCACCATGGAACTCTTGAGAACACACATGCCTGGCCCTACAGCTGACAAAGGTCGGGAGTGATTCTGATGTCCACCACCCCCCATCCCAAAGCTAACACCACAGAATCTCATGGGACCTGTGTCCATACTCATACTGAAATCAAAGTGCCCTCTGCCTCCCTGGTCCACAGTAGCATTTCTTGAAAAGATGTTCCACAGCAAGCTGACAATGCAAAGTGCAAAAGGATACGTGGGTTAGAGTTTGGTGTGACAGGAGCATGGGACGCTAAGGTGGCTTCTCTGAGCTCCTGTGTCTTGTGGCTGTTCCGTGGGCACTGTGGGCTGGCTGGGCATCACTGTCATGTGGAACACAGTTTGGGAAATAGTGGTGCAGAGATGCCAGCCTGAGACATCAGAGTAGATAGCACTATATTCCTGAGATGTCTGATATAAGGGTCCAGGCCCTTGGCTGATGAAGAACATACTTCTCCTGGGGGCTGAAAAGTTTTAGTGATTCACTGGGAGCTAGAGACCCCTTTAGGGTAGGGCAGTGCTCCCTGACAACAGCTGGCCCAGCCCTGTACTCTTCTTGCACTGTCCTCCAGGTCCTGGCGGATCCCTACATAGTCCCTTTGGTATAGCGCAGGCATGGCCCTAATTCACTTCTACCTGTATCCACGCCCTCTGCAATGTGACCTTGTCAGTCCTCTCATGTAGGGATGGAGTCTATCTTTCTACTCCTTGATGCTGGGCTGGCCTTGTAACTTGCTTTGTCCCACAGAAAGAGGCAGGAGGAAAACTGCGCCAGTTTTGAGCCTATGCCCCAGAAGCCCACTCTCCCTCTCTCAGAACTCTGCTCAGGTATATGAAATGGGCTTGACTGCTGGAAGGTAAGAGACTCATAGAAGAGAACTGAGGTGCCCCAGCCAACAGCCGTAAACAGCTTATATGTACCCTGATGCATATATAAGAGGGAATTCAGCCCATCTGAGCCAGCCCAAATTGCTGACCCACACAATCATGAGCTAAGTAAATAGTCGTATTTTAAGCTACTAAATTTTGGGATTGTATGTTACAAAGCAAATACTAACCAATATGCCCTCTGAGGAACTGGGTTGTTCCCTGGGGTGAACTCATTTCCCTGGGGAATACCACCTTTGCCTCCTGTCCAAGAAAACCAGAGGGGCAACTCTAACCCTTACCCTCACTGGGAGGTCAGAAAGGCCCTATAACTCCAGGGTCCATGCATACCTGCTGTGTGGGTAGTGCCCAGTTCTGTGTCTTGCTCCTGATGTCCACTGCAGGTCAGAGGGCTGAGGGCCACAGTGTCAGATGAGGGCTGCAGGGGGCCACCCAGCCTCTTGAGGACAGCCCCAGAGCTGGGTGGCTGTGGGGCTTTCTTCGAACTCTGCACGAAGGAATATATGAATAAGGCAGTTGCTTCTCCCAGGAGCTGGCAAAGGGCAGCTTATGCTTGGGATGGCTCCTACAGGCCACAGCCCATGCCATGAAGCACAGGACCAAGAAAGCCCTTGCCTCGGCTTTGGTCATTGCCAGGACTTCTATCTGCAGGTGACTTTGAAGCCACCTCATAGAAAATCATCCTATGGGGGGTCCCTATTCATCTGTCTGGCCCTAAAGAAAGGTCCCCATCTTTGGGGCCACTGCACAGACCCCTTTCTTATGCTTCAAGTCCAAGTGGTGTCTCCTGGACACCTCACTGCCCACTCATCCTATCCCAATAGAATCAGTCATCTTAACCCCCAAACTTTACTGGCAATGATTACAGCTCCAAACATCCCCCCCTTCCCCCATCACCTCCTGCTCCCTCACTCTCCCTCATCTGGTCATCCCCTGATCCCTTGACCCAGCTCAACATCTCACATGGACCACTGCAAAGACCTCAGAATTGTGACCTCACAGCTGGCTGATGACAGAGGGGTGGGGGCTGCCACATAGTGAAGACCTGGTTGGCAGTCCGGGAGCTGGGGCAGATCCATATTGGGGGAGCCCTGGGGTTCTGAGCAGAGATTAGGCATGATTTGTCGGGGACTTCCGGAAGGCTGGGTGAGCAGAAATGGGCAGACGGGAACACAAAAGCAGGAGGTTCAAGGTAGATCGTGAGGACACACCTCTCCCAGGGACTCTGGTGACTGGGTGTCCTGGACAGGCATAGGGTAACTTGGCTCGTCCTCTCTGTAGCCATTGCAGGGGATGCTGGGGGCCACAGCAGGTGTGGATGGCCCTGGAACCCCAGCAGGAACTGATGGCCGCTCCAGTGGGGATGGGGAGTTGTTCGGATTCCCTGAAGGACAAAGATATTGTGATGTCAAGGAGGAATTGGGGTGCTCTCAGTGACAAGAGAGGCCTGGGTGCTCCTAGAACTCCAGGTCCATGGCTATCAGTTCCCCACAGCATCAAACTCTATCCTGACGTGGGCAGTACTCCTCAGAGGAGACCAGCTTCCCGAAGCAGGAGGCAGGTATCGGAGGGAGTGGTGGTGGAGAGGACAAGGAGAGGTAGGAGGAGTAGTGGGGGAAGTGAGAGTGTTGGGGGCACCTCGCAGGCCTCTCACCACCCAGACTGTGTCAGCAGTCACCACTTCTCTTTCCCCAGGCATTCTGGGACACCGTGGCTTTCTTCTCCTCCTCGTGGGTGGCTTTCACCACTATCTGACCCCTGACCTAAAGCTTCCTCCTCAGCCCCTCCCCTTTGCCCCCACCATCCACGCCTGGCCCTACCACAGCTGTTTTTATCTGGGGGAATCACTGGTAATCTCCACAAATGAAGAGATGTTAGAAAGGAAGGAGGGGAGGAAGGAAGGGAGGGGGAGGAAAAAAAAGAAAGGCAAACATGGGGATATTTTAAGGCTGTAAATCTGAGCAGTGTCTCAGGAATTGTCTCTAGTCTGAAATATATATAGGGCTGGTGTGAATTTTCTTCCTGCCTCAGCCCCTGAGACCCTGGCCTCAGCAGACCCCCTCTGAGTACTTGGCCTGGCAGGGAGCATTGAGAGGGCTTTGAGGGATAACTGGGCAGCTGCGGGGGTGGGAGGCAGCTAAGGAGGCTCTAGGGGAAACCAGTGGGAGGGGAAGAGATGAGGGGAAAGGAAGTAAGGAGCCCATGAGGAAGAAAGAAGAGACAGTGAAGGGAGGGGGAGAGAAGAGATGAGCAAAGAGAGGGAAGGCAAACTGAGGGAGAGTAGACGGGAGGAAATGAGAAAAGCGTGGGAGGCAAACGTCACAGCCACAAAAATTAGAGGAGGCTCCATTTGCTGAGCACATGGAAGGTACCCAGCCCCAGCTAAGCACTCAACATGCCATCATCCCATGGTATCCACTGCAGCCCTACAAGGTAAATGTTGCCATTAGCCCCATTTTACAGAGAAGAAGACTGAGACTTAGGGAATAAAGGGGCTTGGCCAAAGGGTTAATAAAGATTAATAAGTGGCAAAGCATGGATCTACACTCAGGTTTGTCCACTGCCCAGGAGTGATGGGAGGGAGGATGAGAGATGAAGACAGCAGGTATGGGGTGAGAGGAGAGGGAGAGTGGAGGCCAGGGAATCAGACAGGAGTTCCAGAAGAAGGGCCAAGGTGGGAGGCTCACGTAGCAGGTTGCTCTGGTAGACTCGGTCCACTTCATCAGCGAGACTGGACAGTTCACAGGCCCTCAGTGCCCCAATGAAGGAAGGCACCCAGCCGTTCCTCCGCCGAAGGCTGTTGAAGAGGTCCCAGAGAGTGCCCTGGTTCCCCCAGCGCTCATAGGAGGCCCGCAGTCGGTCCTGAAAGACACAGCCCTGCCACCAAGCTCAAGCCTGGTAGCCCTAACCCCCTCCCCACTCTGGAGGGGACAGCTGCAGATGGAGGTACCTAGAAAGCTACAAGATGGAAGCAACCATCTGAAACTGAGTCAGAGCCCAGGACAAGGCCAGAGTTTAAGCCCAAGTTTAAAGGTCCAGGAAATAGGCCTTACTGTGTCCCAGGCTCTCTGCTCAGGGCTTTGCATGAATTATCTTATTTAATGCTATTATTACCCCTACTCTACTGATGAGGAAACTGAGGCTTAGCACATACAAACAAGCAACCAGAGAGCAGAAACAAAAACGCACAGGAAAAAAAAAAACTCACAGAAAACATTTACTGCAGAACTAAATGGCAAGGTATTCCCACAAACACCAAAATACAAGAGGGAGGAGCCAAACCCTACCAGCCACAAACTCACATACCACCGGTATCTGCATGGAGGAAGCAGAGGGAGGCCTCAGGGTTCAATGTGGGGACAGCTAAAACTGGGAGGGGCCAGGCTCACTTCACTAGAGGCCCACAGCAAGTGCTGAGGGAGCTAGCACAGTCTGGTTCCCAAAGACTCTCAAAGTTGAGCCCCAGGCGCCCTGCCAGGATGGGTCCCATGACTAGGAGAATGCAATTGAAACTAAACAGGAACAAGGACAAAAGAGATAAAGAAAAAGAAGGTTCCGATGAAAGTGGGTGAGGGGTCCCAAGCCCAGAAATCTCAGTGCCATATTTTGGAGCACTATACCAAAACGACACAAGAGGGAGCTCAGTGAGGTTGGAAAGGACACCCTGAGCCACACTTCATTCTGAAAGTTAGAAAACTGTCAAGGATGGGAAGCAAGATACAACAGAGAAGGAAGGAGTTGGTCCTGGCTTGGGAGAAGCTCTGAATTCCACAGCCCTGCCCCCAGTCCATGCCTGGTTGTCACGCCCCGGCTCACCTGGTCACTTATTGTGAGGCAGGATAGGTAAGGCAGAATCTCCAGAACATGAATATTGCAAAAATTGCCATGATGGTCGCGGATATACTGATAAGTCTTGTCCTCAGCAAACGTCATCGCTGTCTGGGTTCTGAAGTGGCAGAGGGCTCTGGCCCATGAAGGGTGGATGGACTGAGAGAGAGGAAAAAAGACTGGAAGATAACAGACCACACATGGCAACAGAGTTGGACAAAAGGCAATTCTCTCTTTCTTTTTCAACTCTTTGGAATTTTTGCTCTTTTCTTTAATCATCCTATTTTACTGCTTAAGTCTCAGAGGCCCTCAATGAATTTGCCTAAAAACAAATTGGTGAAAAAAAAAAAAATCAGATCTAGAAGACCTAGGGCCCATTTCTGCCCTGCAAGTCGGTCATTGTTGGGGAGAGCTCTGGCTCCTGCCCCATTATCCCCAGGTCTGAATGTGCCCCTAGCTTCTGATAGCAAAAGGGCACCGCCTAGAAGTGCTGCTCCTTTGGAGTATACTGAGGGGGAAGGGGAGGAGAGGGAGGAGGAGGGGTAGGAGGGAGAGGATGGGGAAGAGGAGAAGGCACCCAACATAATAATAGGATCTACCCTATTCTTACCATGAAGAAAATGAAGCACCAAGGAATTAAGGGGACTTGCTAGTGAGTAGAAGAGCAAAGAACTGAGGTCTTCAGGATCTGGGATCAGGTTCTTCCCAGAACATGACTGCAGGCCCACCATTACACTAAATCTTGCTATACACATTTTTTAAATTAAAAAAAAAATTTTTTTTTTTAAATTTTTGGCTGTGTTGGGTCTTCATTGCTGCACATGGGCTCTCTCTAGTTGCAACGAGCGGGAGCTACTCTTCATTGAGGTGCACAGGCTTCTCATTTTGGTGGCTTCTCTTGTTGCAGAGCACGGGCTCTAGGCGCACGGGCTTCAGTAGTTGTAGCACATGGGTTCAGTAGTTGTGGCTCGCAGGCTCTAGAGCTCAGGCTCAGTAGCTGTGGCGCATGGGCTTAGTTTCTGCGCAGCATGTGGGATCTTTCCGGACTAGGGCTCGAACCTGTGTCCCCTACATTGGCAGGCAGATTCTTAACCACTGCACCACCAGAGAAGCCCTACATACATATTTTTTCAGTAGGAGGCTGAGTTCCACTTCTGGGTGTGACCCCAGGCAAGTTATCAGCCTTTTCCAGGCTTGTCCTCACCCCTAAAATGGCTCAGAGAGGTTGTTTTGACAATACAGTAGTTCAGCCTTATAAGCCTGAAATTTAAAAGTACCCCCAATAGAATCAATTGCCGCAGGTTGCTTATGTAGCACTTAACACAATTTTCAATTATAGATCTGTTTGTTTGCTTGTTTCTTATTTGCCTTTCTCATGGGAGAGAGCTGCAGGGAATAAGACAGACAAGATCTCTGCCACCATCCAATTTACATTCTACTGGAATGAGACAGATAACAAATCAGAAAACATACACATAAATAAGAATTCCAGACAGTAATAAAGGTTACAGAGAAAATAAAGCAGATGGTGAGATACAGCCCCTGAAGAAGGGCATGCTGCTTGAACTGGGATGGGGAGGGAAGCTTTTCTGAACTGACATTTGAGCTGAACTCGAATGTAAGAAGATCAGTGTTTTGGGCAGAGGGCACAGCAAGTGAGAAGTCCTAAGGTGAAACAAGCTTGGCATGTTTGAAGAATAGAAAGTAGATTGGAGTTGTCCAGGTTTAGAAAGCTAGGGGGAGGGGCAGAGTTCAAGTCAAGGAGGTTGGGAAGGGCCACTAATGTAGGGCATTACAAGAAGGGACTTTGGGTTTTATTTGGAGTGAAACAGGGAGCCATTGGAGGGCTTTGAGCAGGAAAGGGAGAGGATTTTATTTGATTTGACTTATTTGATTTATGTTAAAGACCTCTGTGGTGGTTGTGAGGATCCTGGACTGGGGAGGGGGCAGGACGGAAGCAGGGAGACAAGTCAGGAGGCCACAGCAGGGAATACATGATGGGTATGGCCAGGATGGTAACCATGAAGGTGGCAAGAGATGGCTGGATTCCTGGTATTTTGTGGATATGGGAGGTGAAGGAGAGAGAAGAATCAAGGCACTAGGTGGATGGAGGGTGCCACTTAGCAAGCCAGAGAGTCTGGGGGAGAAGCAGTGGTGCAGAGAGGACTCCAGAGTTCCATTTTGAACAAGTGAAGCTTGAGATGCTATTGGATGTCCAAAGGGGTTTTCAGGGAGGGAAGTGGGCAGAGGAGAGGGGCAGGCTGGAGTAGAAACTTGGATGTCAAGCTTGGGTGGGACCTCTAAGAGACAGTGCTGCAGAGTAGAGAGTGCCCAGAAGCTGCTGAGGCCACCAGTCCCCTGCCACATGGGAAATGGAGCAGTAGTCCTCCCTACCTACAGCCCACCAGCCTCATAGCCACATGCTGCATGACCTGCTTTGCCAACCACCAGGTGCTACATTCCTGGTGGGGCGAGTACCAGTGACAGAAATCAAGAGGATCAGAGAGGTGGGGCGGGGGAAAAACTCTGTGGTGGCGAACAGATCCCTCCTTCCCTCCCATGGGACCCAGAGAAGTACCAGGAGAGAGTCAGGTGATACATTCTTCTGCATCCCAGCCTCAGCCTTTGAGGCAAAGAGTTTGGGGAGTATGGGTGTATGTAATTGTCCAACCAAAAAGAAAGGAAGCCCATATTTGTTCACATTTATTGAGGGTCCACTATAGGCAGGCACATCCTAAGTTTCTTTCATTTAATTCTTGCCACAATCCCAAGAGGACAAGCGATGCCAAGTTGCACAGCTGACCAGTGGCCTAACAGGATTTGAACCCAGAACTTGTTGCCTCATTGCAGCTCACCATACACCTTGCAGGGCTTAGAGACCCCTGCGGCAAGTGAGACTCACACAGCCCCCTGCCTTGAAGCCCTGGAAGGGGCCAAGGACACTGCCTGGGTGAGGGGGGTCGCTAAGTGACTGTGTGCCTCGGAAGATGCACTATTTAGTCCCTTCTCTTGCGAGGTATGGAAATCTTTCGGACACGTCTGAGGACGTTCTAACCCTGCCCTCCACAACAGCCGGGTTCTCAGGTTCTTCCAGATGTCCTTCCAGATGTTTTTGAGCCTCCAAACGAAGAATGTCGGTTTTGTTTTTTCCAGTGTTTTCCAAGCACCTCCTTCCGGCCTCAGATAAGATGTGGGGCGGATAGTTCCTGACCGTCGCGTCTAGGAGAGTTCTGACCCGACTGCGCCAGAAGCTGAGTTTAGAGCGCTCCGCCCTCCCGGAAGGGGCGAGGCCTCACAGTCTCGGCTCCTATTCCTGAATTCCCGGGCCAGACCCAGGTCCGCGGAGGACCGGGAGGCTGTTCTGAACCACCGAAAACAGCCAAGAACCAAGGGAGGGCGGCAGTCCGCGACCCCCAAAAGCGCGGCCGCCAGAGATTGGCGCACCCGGGCTAGGCCTCGCCTGGGAGTCACCCTGGGCCTGTGGGCAACTGGAGGAGCTCAGTAGCCAGCGCCCTTCTCCTTCCGGCCCAACCTCCCCTCCAGCCCGAGCAGGCGCCCGCGCCACCCACCTCCCGAGCCCCCGGTGCTGGATGTGGTGCACGGAGCTCTCGCTGCCCCGAACACCCTATGCGTTAGTACCTGCTCTTCCCAGCTCCCCGCGCGCCCCAAGCCCCGTGCACCCCGGCGGACTCCTAGTCCGACTCGGCTCCTGCGCCGCGTACCACCTCCCCGAAAGGCATCTGTGCGCCCTGAGTCCAGAGGACCGAGCTCCCAAGGTGACGATCTTACCTTCGGTAGCCACGACCCGGCGACCTGCCTCCAGTCGCGGACAGCCGGGAACCCTCCCCTTCAGGGAGGGAAGGGCGGGGGGTAGGGCCGCGCGGCCATTGGGCAGACAGCGGGGGCGGGCACTTGGCCTCTGTTTGCGGGGCCTCGAGGCTCTGGACGCGCGCTCGGGACAGACCTGGGTTCCTACTAAGTCCACGAAAGTGCAGATGATCTTTCCGTCTTCGTCTCGAGCAACTTCCAGGGGAAGCCCAGGGTCTGACTAGAAACCAAGTAGAAACCGTGGTGGGCTCGATCCCGACGCTTCCCACGCGAAGCTACCCCCTCCTTCCGCCGAGTAATTTGAGGGGTGAGGGTCTTTATGTAGTTCGCTCCTGGACGCCCAGGGCCTAAGCACACAGTCAGTGCTCAATAAACGTCCGGTGTCACGCAGAGTTCACAAGGGTATGAGTACCCAGCCAGGCGACACTCATTCTGGACTTGAGGAGGCAGGATCGGGGCATGTAGCTGTATGCAGGGCAAGGGCGCCAAGGTTGGCTCGCCCGGCTCGCAGGGTGTGGGCCTTGAGTGCTGCGTGGGAAAGGCCTCCTCCGATCAATGATTTAGGGCGGTACCTCACGGCAGTGCTCGCCTACCACCTCGCCCTTCCTCTGCTGGGCCAGAGGCCAGCAATTATTGAGTGCCCACTGAGTTCCAGGTACAGACTTAAAGTCTTATACCTTAGGGCCCATTAAATATCCGCAAAATAACCAGGTAGAGGTTTATTTTTTCCTATTTTAAAGAAAGATTAAAAGATTTGGAAAAACGTTTGGCAGTTCTTAAGTTAAACATATGCCAACCCTATCACCCAGCAATCACTCCTGGTTGACCTATGAGTCCACCTGGAAACATGCACAATAGATAATGTTCATAGTGGCTGTATTGACAATAGGCAAACTCTGGAAACAACCCAAATGTCCATTAATAGAATGGAGAGACAAACTGTGGTGTACACAGAAGTGAAAAACAACAAAGGCGAAAAACTATCGATACAACATGCATGAATCTTACCAGGATGAATGGGCAACATGGCTAAACAAGCCCAGCACAAAAAGTACATGCTGTCTGTTCCCAGCCACAAGGTACGATAAGGTTCAAAAACAGGCAAAACTCGTCTACATAAACAGAAATCATATCACTGGTTACCTCTGGGGAATGTTGAGGAGTGGGTACAAAAGAGCGTTCTGGAGTGATGGAAATGTTCAATATCTTGATGTGAGTGGTGGGTACCTGGGCTTGCACATATGTAAAAATACGTCATCTGTACACTTAAGATTGTTACACTTTTTAGGACTTCCCTGGCGGTCCAGTGGTGAAGACTTTGCCTTTCAATGCAGGGGGTGCAGGTTCGATCCCTGGTCGGGGAGCTAAGATCCCACATGCCTCGTGGCCAAAAAAAGGCCAAAACATAGAACAGAAGCAATGTTGTGACAAGTTCAATAAAGACTTAAAAAAAAAAAGTCACATCAAAAAAAATTCTTTTAGAAAAAGTGTTGTTACACTTTATACTGCAACTTTGAAAAGAAAGACAGGGCTTCCCTGGTGGTGCAGTGGTTAAGAATCCACCTGCCAATGCAGGGGATGGGTTTGAGCCTTGGTCCTGAAAGATCCCACATGCCACGGAGCAACTAAGCCCCTGTATCACAACTACTGAGCCTGAATTATAGAACCCACGAGCCACAACTACTGAACCCCTGTACCACAACTATTGAAGCCCACACACCTAGATCCCATGCTCCGGAACAAGAGAAGCCACCGCAATGAGAAACCTGGGCACCTCAACAAAGAGTAGCCCCCGCTCGCCGTAACTAGAGAAAGCCAGTGCGCGGCAACAAAGACCCAACACAGCCAAAAATAAATAAATAATAAATTTTTTCGAAATAATAAAAAAAAATTTTTTAAACTTAAAAAATAATGACAGACAACTGAGGGCTAAGAGGTTTGGGTGAGATCACTTGCAAATGCCTGAGCACACACCTGTCTCCAAAATCAGTGGTACCAAACTGAATCGTAGAAAGATGCCTGAACACCATTCAGATGAGATTTTATTACTTTATGTAGTAACCCTGTGGATATTTCACAACATTCAGCATTTACAAAATGTTGTTAACATCACACCTGAACTCAACTGTGATAAAGCCAGCTCAGCCAAGACAGGGTGAATGTTGATTAGTTTGAGAATTTACTCCTGCTTGCTACCCACCCCAAATTCAGTGACCTCATATCTAATTCTTGCAGGAAGACCATTGGGAGTATGGTGACTGGCTTTCAAATGCAGTTGTCATCCTCTGTCTTTGCTGGACCTTGCAAGGCTTTAAAAAACACAGCTTCCTGAAAAACACAATGAGATACTGACTTACTGCATTTGGGCTGATCTAACAAAAATACCATAGGCTGGGTGGCTTATACAACAAACATTTATTTCTTGGTTCTGGAGGCTGGGAAGTCCAAGATCAAGGTGCCAACAGATTAGGTGTCTGGTAAGAGCTGTCTTCCTTGTTCACAGACTCAGTCTTCTCACTGTGTCCTCAGAAGGCAGAAGGAGCAAGGGAGCTCTCTTAAAAAAGCACTAATTCTACGGACTTCCCTGGTGGCGCAGTCGTTAAGAATCCGCCTGCCAGAGATAAACCCACACACATATGGTCACCTTATCTTTGATAAAGGAGGCAAGAATATACAATGGAGAAAAGGCAGCCTCTTCAATAAGTGGTGCTGGGAAAACTGGACAGCTACATATAAAAGAATGAAATTAGAACACTCCCTAACACCATACACAAAAATAAACTCAAAATGGATTAAAGACCTAAATGTAAGGCCAGACACTATAAAACTCTTAGAGGAAAACATACGCAGAACACTCCATGACATAAATCACAGAAAGATCCTTTTAGACCCACCTCCTAGAAAATGGAAATAAAAACAAAAATAAATAAATGAGACCTAATGAAACTTAAAAGCTCTTGCACAGCAAAGGAAACCATAAACAAGATGAAAAGACAACCCTCAGAATGGGAGAAAATATTTGCAAACGAAGCAACTGACAAAGGATTAGTCTCCAAAATATACAAGCAGCTCATGCAGCTCAATATCAAAAAAACAAACAGGGCTTCCCTGGTGGCGCAGTGGTTAAGAATCCGCCTGCCAATGTAGGCGACACTGGTTTGAGTCCTGGCCCAGGAAGATCCCACATGCCGCAGAGCAACTAAACCCATGCACCACAACTACTGAGCCTGAGCTCTAGAGCCCGCGAGCCACAACGACTGAGCCCGCATGCCACAACTACTGAAGCCCGCACGCCTAGAGCCCATGCTCTGCAACAAGAGAAGCCACGACAATCAAAAGTCCACGCACTGCAAGGAAGAGTAGCCCCCGCTCGCCGCAACTAGAGAAAGCCCATGCACAGAAACGAAGACCCAACACAGCCAATAAATAAATAAATTTTTTTTTTTAAAGAACCCAATGCAAACATGGGCAGAAGACCTAAATAGACATTTCTCCAAAGAAGGTACACAGATTGACAACAAACACATGAAACGATGCTCAACATCACTAATCGTTAGAGAAATGCAAATCAAAATTACAATGAGGTATCACCTCACACCAATTAGAATGGCCATGATCAAAAAATCTACAAACAGGGCTTCACTGGTGGCGCAGTGGTTGAGAGGCCGCCTGCCGATGCAGGGGACACAGGTTTGTGCCCTGGTCCGGGAAGATCCCACATGCCGTGGAGCGGCTGGGCCCATGAACCATGGCCGCTGAGCCTGTGCGTCCGGAGCCTGTACTCCGCAACGGGAGAGGCCACAACAGTGAGAGGCCCGCGTACCGCAAAAAAAAAAAAAAAAAAAACTACAAACAATAAATGCTGGAGAGGGTGTGGAGAAAAGGGAACCCTCTTGCACTGTTGGTGGGAATGTAAATTGATACAGCCACTATGGAGAACAGTATGGAGGTTCCTCAAAAAACTAAAAATAGAACTACCATACAACCCAACAATCCCAGTACTGGGCATACACCCTGAGAAAACCATAATTCAAAAAGAGTCATGTACCACAATGTTCATTGCAGCTCTATTTACAATCACCTGGACATGGAAGCAACCTAAGTGTCCATCAACAGATGAATGGATAAAGAAGATGTGGCACATATATACAATGGAATATTACTCAGCCATAAAAAGAAACGAAATTGAGTTATTTATAGTGAGGTGAATGGACCTAGAACCTGTCATACAGAGAGCAGTAAGTCAGAAAGAGAAAAAAAATACCATATGTTAGCACATATATATGGAATCTAAAAAAAAAAAAAAGGTTGTGAAGAACCTAGGGGCAGGACAGGAATAAAGATGCAGACATAGAGAATGGACTTGAGGACACAGGGAGGGGGAAGGGTAAGCTGGGACGAAGTGAGAGAGTGGCATGGACATATATACACTACCAAATGTAAAATAGCTAGTGGGAAGCAGCCGCATAGCACAGGAAGATCAGCTTGGTGCCCTGTGTCCACCTAGAGGGGTGGGATAGAGAGGGTGGCAGAGAGATGCAAGAGGGAGGAGATATGGGGATATATGTATATGTATAGCTGATTCACTTTGTTATACAGTAGAAACTAACACGCCATTGTAAAGCAACTATACTCCAATAAAGATGTTTAGAAAAAAAGAATCCACCTGCCAATGCAGGGGACATGGGTTCGAGCCCTGGTCTGGGAAGATCCTACATGCCGTGGAGGAACTAAGCCTGCGAGCCACAACTACTGAGCCCACGTGCCACAACAACTGAAGCCCACGCGCCTAGAGCCCGTGCTCCGCAACGAGAAGCCACCACAGTGAGAAGCTCACGCACTGCAACGAAGAGTAGCCCCCACTCGCCGCAATTAGAGAATGTCCACGCACAGCAATGAAGACCCAGTGCAGTCAAAAATAAGGAGAAAAACCATACGATCATCTCAATAGATGCAGAAAAAACTTTTGACAAAATTCAACACCCATTTATGATAAAAACTCTCCAGAAAGTGGGCATAGAGGGAACCTACCTCAACATAATGAAGGCTGTATATGACAAACCCACAGCAAACATCATTCTCAATGGTGAAAAACTGAAAGCACTTCCTCTAACATCAAGAACAAGGCAAGGATGTCCACTCTCACCACTATTATTCAACATAGTTTTGGAAGTCCTAGCCATGGCAATCAGAGAAGAAAAAGAAATAAAAGGAATACAAATTGGAAAAGAAGAAGTAAAACTGTCACTGTTTGCAGATGACATGATACTATACATAGAGAATCCTAAAGATGCCACCAGAAAACTACTAGAGCTAATCAATGAATTTGGTAAAGTTGCAGGACACAAAATTAATGCACAGAAATCTCTTGCATTCCTATATACTAATGATGAAAATTCTGAAAGAGAAATTAAGGAAACACTCCTATTTACCATTGCAATAAAAAGAATAAAATACCCAGAACAAACCTACCTAGGGAGACAAAAGACCTGTATGCAGAAAACTATAAGACACTGATGAAAGAAATTAAAGATGATACCAACAGATGGAGAGATATACTATGTTCCTGGATTGGAAGAATCAATATTGTGAAAATGACTACATTACCCAAAGCAATCTAAAGATTCAATGCAATCCCTATCAAATTACCAATGGCATTTTTTACAGAACTAGAACAAAAAATCTTAAAATTTGTATGGAGACACGAAAGACCCCGAATAGCCAAAGCAGCCTTGAGGGAAAAAAGCAGAGCTGGAGGAATCAGACTCCCTGACTTCAGACTACGCTACAAAGCTACAGTAATCAAGACAATATGGTACTGGCACAAAAACAGAAATATAGATCAATGGAACAAGATAGAAAGCCCAGAGATAAAGCCACACACCTATGGTCAACTAATCCATGACAAAGGAGGCAAGGATATACAATGGAGAAAAGACAGTCTCTTCAATAAGTGGTGCTGGGAAAACTGGGCAGCTACATGTAAAAGAATGAAATTAGAACACTCCCTAACACCATACACAAAAATAAAACCAAAATGGATTAGAGACCTAAATGTAAGACCAGACATTATAAAACTCTTAGAGGAAAACATACGCAGAACACTCTTTGACATAAATCACAGCAAGATCTTTTTTGATCCACCTCCTAGAGTAATGGAAAGAAATACAAAAATAAACAAATGGGACCTAATGAAACTTAAAAGCTTTTGCAAAGCAAAGGAAACCATAAACAAGATGAAAAGACAACCCTCAGAATGCGAGAAAATATTTGCAAACGAATCAACAGACAAAGGATTAATCTCCAAAATATATAAACAGCTCATGCAGCTCAATATTTTAAAAATAAACAACCCAATCCAAAATTGGGCAGAAGACCTAAATAGACATTTCTCCAAAGAAGACATACAGATGGCCAAGAAGCACATGAAAAGCTGATCAACATCACTAATTATTAGAGAAATGCAAATTAAAACTGCAATGAGGTATCACCTCACACCGGTTAGAATGGGCATCATCCGAAAATCTACAAACAACAAATGCTGGAGAGGGTGTGGAGAAAAGGGAACCCTTTTGCACTGTTGGTGGGAATGTAAATTGATACAGCCACTATGGAGAACAGTATGGAGGTTCCTTAAAAAACTAAAAATAGAATTACCATATGATCCAGCAATCCCACTACTGGGCATATACCCAGAGAAAACCATAATGCAAAAAGACACATGCACCCCAATGTTCACTGCAGCACTATTTACAATAGCCAGGTCATGGAAGCAACCTAAATGCCCATTGACAGATGACTGGATAAAGAAGATGTGGTACATATATACAGTGGAATATTACTCAGCCATAAAAAGGAACGAAATTGGGTCATTTGTAGAGACGTGTATGGATCTAGAGACTGGCATACAGAGTGAAGTAAGTCAGAAAGAGAAAAACAAATATCATATATTAACGCATATATATGGAACCAAGAAAAATGGTACAGATGAACTGGTTTGCAGGGCAGAAATTGAGACCCAGATGTAGAGAACAAACGTATGGACACCATGGGGGGAAAGCAGCGTGGGGGTGGGGAAGGGGTGGTGTGATGAACTGGGAGATTGGGGTTGACATCTATACACTGATGTGTATAAAATGGATGACTAATAAGAACCTGCTGTATAAAAAAATAAATAAAATTCAAAAAAAAAGCACTAATTCTATTCATGAGGGCTTCACCCTTATGATCTAATCACCTCCCAATGACCCCACCTCCAAATACCGTCACATTGGGGATTAGTTTTCAATATATGAATGGGGGAGTGGAGCAGACAAAAACAGTCAGTCTACAGCAAATATCAACCAGCTATTATAGAAGAAACAAACAAAATGAGGTGTCAGCAAGGATATGGAGAAATTGGAACCTTTATACATTTCGGGTGGGAATGTGAAATGGTGCAGCTGCTATGCAAAACAGTACGGCAGTTCCTCAAAAAAGTAAAAATAGGCGGGGCAGGCCAGAGCGTGTCGGGAGTGGGCCCCGAGGCCCGAGCCGCGGGACCCGAGCGAAGGCCACGCCGAGGTATCAGGGCCCAGCCCGGCTGCTCTAGCCGCCACCACGGGCATCAAATTTTTAGAAGTTATCAAACCTTCCTGTGCAGTTCTACCAGAAATTCAGAAACATGAAAGGAAAATCAAGTTTGGAGAGGAGGTACTACGGACTGCTATAACTCTCTTCATCTTCTTAGTATGTTGTCAGATACCACTATTTGGAATCATGTCATCAGATTCTGCAGATCCTTTCTACTGGATGAGAGTTATTCTTGCATCCCACAGAGGAATGCTAATGGAATTGGGTATCTCCCCAATTGTAACATCTGGTTTGATTATGCAGTTGTTAGCTGGAGCCAAAATCATTGAAGTTGGAGACACACCCAAAGATAGAGCCCAGAGTTGGAGATACACCCAAAGACAGAGCCCTATTCAATGCAGCCCAGAAACTATTTGGTATGATCATTACCATCGGGCAAGCCATTGTGTATGTCATGACGGGCATGTACGGGGATCCCGCTGAAATGGGTTCTGGAATCTGTCTCCTTATCATCATTCAGTTGTTTGTTGCTGGTTTGATTGTGCTGCTGTTAGATGAGCTGCTACAGAAGGGTTACAGCTTGGGGTCTGGGATTTCCCTCTTTATTGCCACCAACATCTGTGAAACCATTGTCTGGAAGGCCGTTAGTCCTACTACCATTAACACTGGCAGAGGTACCGAGTTTGAGGGTGCAGTCATAGCTCTCTTTCATTTACTGGCCACCAGGATAGCAGCATTATTCACAATAGCCACAAGGGAGAAGCAACCCAAATGTCTATTGATGGATGAATGGATAGAACAAAATATAGTATATACATACAATGGAATATTATTTAGCCTTAAAAAGGACAAAAATTCTAACATATGCTATTACATGGATGAACTTTGACAGCATTATACTAAGTGAAATAAGCCAGTCACAAAAGGACAACTGTATGACTCCACTTACATAAGGGATCTAGAGTAGTCAAATTCACAGAGTAGAAAGTAGAATGGTGATTGCCAGGGGCTTGAGGCAATGGAGAATGGAGAGGTAGTGTCTAATGGGTAGAGAGTTTCAGCTGGGGAAGAGGAAAAAGTTCTGGAATGGATGATGGTGATGAATGCACAATGTAAATGTACTTAATGCCACAGAACTTTACAATTAAAACTGGTTAAAATGGTAAATTTTACATTATGTATATTTTGCCACAATAAAAATCCAGGTCTAGGTAGTTTCCTGCCACCTTTTTCAGGGAACCAAAGGAGGGCACAACATCACATCTATGGTATTCTTGCTAAAACTCATAATCTGAGGAAACCCAAAATAAGGAACATTCAACAGCTGTCCTACACAATACCGTAGCCACTTGCCACATATAGCTATTTTAATTAAAATTAAATAAAATGTAAAATTCATTTGTTATAAAGCAGAAACTAACACACCATTGTAAAGCAATTATACTCCAATAAAGATGTAAAAAAAAAAAAGTAAGATTCAGTTCCTCATCCCCACTAGCCACATTTCAAATGCTATTTTCATGTGGCTAATGACTATCATATTGGACAGCATAGATATAGAGTATTTCTATCATCACAGAAAGTTCTATTGGCCAGTTTTTTTTAAGTTGTATTGGACAGCACTGATCTATAGAATAACTCTCCAAAAATGTGAAGGACATGAAAGACAAGGAAAGACTGAGGAACTGCTCCAGATTAAAGGAGAATAAAGAAACATAACAACTAAAAGCAATGTGGGATTCTGGGTTGGACCCTGAAACTGAAAAAGGACATCAGTGGGACAAATGATGAACTCTTACTAAGGCCTTTGGATTATTTAATATTCTATTACGGTTAATTTTCTGGTTTTGGTCATTGTACTGTGGTTACGTAAGATGTAAACATTTGTATTATTTTTGCAACTGTTTCGTAAGTCTGAAATTATTTGAAAATGAAAATTTTAAGTGAAATTTAAAAATCATCTTTTGACTCTATCCAGCTATTTATATTACCTTTCACTGTTGACTGCATCCCACCCTATTTCATGAATAAAATTTATTGATCATTGTGCATTTATTAGGGGAAAGGCAAGTCCAGAGAGTGATCTATACTACAGATCACCCCCCGCTCCATTGAGGTCCTAGGAGGCCCCCTCACCAGTAAAGTTCATCCCCAAGCAGGTGGCCCATGTCTCCAGACCAGTGCTCCAAGGAAGGCTGTGGCTCACATGCTATGACTCAGCAACCACCAGCTCATGTTTCCCCCCAGAGACCAAAGTCAGGCCCAAAGACAGTGCCAGAGGGCCCCAAAAATGTACATGTTCAAATGTCTAAGTTCCTTCAGGGGACTCTCCAAACTGAAAAACAAAATATAATCCCTGCCTTTACAACCTCATTTCAAGTAATAAGTTTTTAAATTGTTATTCTTTAAACTATTTTATTTTTTTACACTGTCAACTTTATTATGAAAAATTAATACATGCTTATAAAGTTAGTATGGGGAAAAACAGAAATGTTTGAGGAAGAAAACCAAAATTCATACTTATAATCCACCACCCAGAAAAAACTACTGGTAACACTCTGGTGTCTTTTCTTCTAGTACTTTCTCTTCTACAGTGCCGGATCTCTGAGTCCTCTGGCTTCCTGGAATCACCCTTGCCTCGCCCAGCCACATGGGAAGGACATAAAAGGGTCTGGTCTGGTATGAGTCCACCTTACCTCTCAGGGGTCTCAGGAGGAGGAAGGGACTTGGTCTGTGTCAGCTCATGGGTCCGATCCCTGCTGCAGCCAGCGCCTCTGGGGCTATCCAACCCCCTATGGTCTGTGTGGCCTCACCAACCTCAGGACATTGTGTTACTCATCACCTGCCACTCAGGGGCTGCCATCCTGCCCTTCCTTTCTGAGAACTACTGACATAAGTTGCTTGGCAACAGACATTTACTTGCAGTTTCGGGAAAAACAGGGAAATGAGTGCATGGGTAGGACATGCCTTCAAAGTTAGATATTGGAGTTCCTAAAATTCACACACCTCCCCCAACGCAGAAGGCCATTCCCTGGCCACATCCCTCCAAGAGCCCAGCTTCCTGCCATACTTATTGGTGCCTGACTTGCTTTCAGGCCCTCTTGCTGTCTCTTTTCCTAGGGCCCCTCCCCCAGGATCTGGAGCTCAGTGCAGAAAACAGAAATCACTGTAGGTATTATGTGCACAAAAGGTTTTTGTTTCTTGAAGCATGATTTACATTTCGTGAAATACATCCATTTTAACTGTGAAAATTGATTACCTTTTATCCAAGTAAATACCTGTGTAACCAGCTCCTAGATCAAGATCTAGGATATTTCCATCTCCCCAGAAAGTTCCCTTGTACTCCTTTTTCAGTCTCCATCCTCAGTCACTATTCTGATTCCATCATCATTGTTTAGTTTTGCCTGATCTTGAATTTAATATAAATGGAATCACATCATACATACTGTTTTGTCTCTGGCATCTTTTACACAACATTGCTGACATCCATCTATGCTGTTCCGTGTGTCAGGAATTTCTCTTTCATTGCTGAGCAGTATCCCATTATATGAATATATCACAATTTGTTTATTTATTCTACTTTTAGTGGAATATTCAGCTTTTTCGGGGTTTAGGCTATTAGGAATAAAGCTGCTATGAACATTCACATATAAGTCTTTTTGTGGAGTTATGCACGCATTTAAAAATTGGTGAACAAGAGGGTAGGGTATGTTTAGCTTTATTAGAAGCTTCCAACCAATTCTCCAAAGTGGTTGCACCACTTTATACTACCACCAGCAAGTATATCGATGGATCCAGGTTCTCCAGCACAGTCTTCTTCTTCACCAACACTTGACAGAGTCAGTTTTTTCACAGGAAGGAATTTCATACAGGGAATTAGTTGGTGCAAAATGGTGAGGGGGAATGGAGAAGCAGGAGTCAGAAGGCTGCCACTGGAGTAACTGAGTTCAACAGCACATTACCATAACCATGGTCAGAACTGAGGAGGCCACTGCTGCCACCCTCAGCTCCACATGGCTCTGTCTCAACATCTGGTTGATGCAGGAATATGCTGAGTCCGGCTGCTGAGACTGGCTCTAGACCTTGCATCTCTGTGTCCTTGCTGTCAGCATAAGTGACAGCGGGAAGATGGCCTCTGCCCCCCACCCCCAATCTCTGGTGGGGCATCTAATTGTCAGACCTTAATACTCATAACTCTAGCTGCAAAAGAATCCAGGAGGGACTTCCCTGGCGATTCAGTGGTTAAGACTCCACACTCCCAATGCAGGGGGCATGAGTTCGATCCCTGGTCGGGGAACTAAGATCCCACATGCTGCACAGCGTGGCCGAAAAAAAAAAAATCTGGGAAATGCAGTTTCTTACTTTCTAGCCTCTGTCCAACATAGGAAAACACTCTAGAAGGGGGCAGAGGGAGCCAGTTGTATCAGTTGGCTTTTGCTGAGTAAAAAAGCTACCCCAGGGACTTCCCTGGTGGCACAGTGGTTAAGAATCCGCCTGCCAATGCAGGGGACACGGGTTCAAGCCCTGGTCCGGGAAGATCCCACATGCCGCGGAGCGGCTGGGCCTGTATGCCACGACTGCTGAGCCTGCGCTCTACCGCCCGTGAGCCACAACTAGAGAAAGCCTGTGCGCAGCAATGAAGACCCAACACAGCCTAAAATAAATTAAAAAAAAAAAAAAAAGCTACCCCAGCATGTAACAGACTAAAATAGCAACCACTTATTTAGCTCACAATTCTGTGGGTTGGTGATTTGGGGCTGGGCTTAGCTAGGTAGTTCTCATCTTATCCGAGCTCACTCATGACTTTGAAGTCAGTTGCCAATTCTGTTGGGAACTGACTGGCCTAGGATGGGCTCAGCTGAGATGGATCATCTCTGCCCATGTGGTCTCTCATCCGCCAGCAGGCCAGCCTAGGCTTGTTTTCATGATGGCTGGGCAGGTTTCCATGAGAGAGCAAAATGCTCTTTAGGCCTAGGCTCCAAATGGTACATCATTTCTGCCACATTCTATTGACCAAAGCAAGTCACAAGGCTAGTCCAGATTCAAGGGGAGTGGAAATAGACTCCACCTCGTCCAGAAGGTGAGGTAAATTCACACTGCAAGGGTGTGATTCAACGGTGGGTTGAGAAGTCAGGGTAATCTACCACACTAGTCCACAGCCCCCACCATGCCTCCCACTTCTGGAACTAGCTAGCAAATCCCAAGTACTCAGATCCTTTTTTTGGGCAAAGCAACAAGATTCCCTGTACCTTCCCTTTTCTGTCCCTTTATTTTATCCTGTTTCTTAGGTTCCTTATTTTCTAAATTTTCTAATTAATTTTTAATGTAAGGAATAGCATTGAGAACTCATTCTTGTTATCTGTTCTTCCTGGTTTTGCTTTATGGATGTGATATCTTTCTGAAGCTAATTACTAAAGAGAGCAATTAGAAAGCCTTCTTTAAAAAAAAAAAATCTTTTATGTTCCCTGCATGGTTTTCCTCTGAAACCATTTCTTGTTGTTTATTTAGTTTCTCTTTTATGTTGTAGGCTTTCCCCAAATGTCTGGTGAACTTTGTTCACATTAAGAGTGAGGCAATAAAAAGCATGAAGGAAGTTCTGCACACATCCATTGGTTGGCTTGTTTCTGAAAGGGCCATATGGGGACTGGCCTGTGGAAGAGCCCTACAGGCCAGAACATGAGGGTCTCACACATGGGGCTGTTCTGTTTCTTTAGAACATGAGCACTTAACTTGGTTTGGGCCAGTGACTCCTTGGGCTGTCTGGTAAAGTCCATAGGCCAGAACAATGTTTTTAAAGGCATTTAAAGATACATAGGGTTACAAAGAAACAAAACAAAACAAAACCCAATACTGAAATACATTAAAGTATTAAACAAATGTTTCAGTAAATAAATATGTAAATAGTGTCATGCAAAGATGATAATCTGAGGTATCTGCATCAATTCTATAATGATACTAAAACACCCAAAATTTCTTTTGGTGACCAAGTATCAGATCCTGCTAATAGCATTGTCACTTGTAGCCAACATTTTAAAAGGGAGGAAATTACAAAAGGCACACTTTAGGGGAGAGGTGATAGATGTGTTGATTATCTTGATTGTGGTGACTGTTTTATGAGTATATATATACGTCAAATCTCATCAAATTGTACACTTTAAATATGTGTAATGTTGGGTAAATACAGAATCCTACCAACAGAAAGACCTTTATGCACCAACACAGAGGGGAGAGAAAACACTATTATTGAAAATGCAATCAGTTTAAACCATGCAGGTACTTCACAATACACTACAAAGTCTCAGCAGCATTTCATACATTTTATATAATAAAGTAGAACAAAGAACAATTAAAACTTAATTTCAGATAGTAATTAGTGAAAAAGATGCATTTTTTTCCCCATCTGAACTGCAGAATCCCATGAATTCTGTCCACGAATCGCTTGAAAGTCTGTGGCTTCCAAGTCCCATCATTGTCCTAATAATGCCCAGACAATAACAATTTTTTCCTAATTCAGTATCCAACTTTGATCACCCACTGCTTTGAGTTGTCATGTTTTTTGATCTCATTTAATCAGAAGCAGTTCCTCGGCCTTTCACTGCCTTGGTATTTTTAAAGACTGCAGGTCAGAATTTTCCTCTATTTGGGTTTGTTTGGTTTCATCCTCCTGATCAGATTCAAGTTAAACTTTTTTTTTTTTTTTTTTTTTTTTTTTTTGCGGTACGCAGGCCTCTCACTGTTGTGGTCTCTCCCGTTGCAGAGAACAGGCTCCGGACGCGCAGGCTCAGCGGCCATGGCTCACGGGCCCAGCCGCTCCGCGGCATGTGGGATCTTCCCGGACTGGGGCACGAACCTGTGTCCCCTGCATCGGCAGGCGGACTCTCAACCACTGCGCCACCAGGGAAGCCCCCAAGTTAAACATTTTTAACACTCAGAAGTGACACTGTCCTTCCTGCACATCAGGAGGCACAGGATGTCCATTTGTTCCATTACTGGGGATGTTCACTTCGATCACTTGATAAATGGGGTGCCCTCCAGTTTCTCCACGATAGATTTACTATTTCCTCATTTGTAACTAATAACTAATTCACTGAAAGGCTACATAAAAGTCCTGTTCCTCATCAATCTTTCACTGACTGGTTTTAGCATCTCAGTAGATTTCATAGATCTTCTTTGTATAGACACAATGTATTTCTAATTATGTCGGATCCTAGGTATTTTGTATTTTTGTCTTTATCCTGAATGAGATCTTGTCTTTCATTATATGTACTAACTCATTATTCATGGACATAGGAAAGTTATTTTTATTGATCATTTTGTTATCAACCACCTACCTTAGGACTTCTCCGGATCAGAGAAGGCTCCTCTTGCCCAGGACTTCCTTTTTGTTTTTTGTTTTTTGCGGTACGCGGGCCTCTCACTGTTGTGGCCTCTGCCGTTGCGGAGCACAGGCTCTGGACGCGCAGGCTCAGCGGCCATGGTTCACGGGTCCAGCCGCTCCGCGGCATGTGGGATCTTCCCGGACCGGGGCACGAACCTGTGTCTCGTGCATCAGCAGGCGGACTCTCAACCACTGCGCCACCAGGGAAGCCCTGTTTTTTGTTTTTTAAGATTTTTTTTTAAAATTATCATTTATTTTTGGCTGCGTTGGGTCTTCGTTGCTGAGTGCGGGCTTTCTCTAGTTGTGGCAAGCGGGGGCTACTCTTTGTTGCGCTGCGCGGGCTTCTCATTGCAGTGGCTACTCTTGTTGCGGAACGTGGGCTCTAGACGCGCAGGCTTCAGGAGCTGTGGCTCGTGGGCTCTAGAGCGCAGGCTCCATAGTTGTGGCACATGGGCTTAGCTGCTCTGAGGTTATGTGGTATCTTCCCGGACCAGGGCTTGAACCCACGTCCCCTGCACTGGCAGGCGGATTCTTAACTGTGCCACCAGGGAAGCCCCTTACTTTGTTTTTATCACATGGATATTACAGGGCCACATGAGCCAGAGACCTATCAAAGGGTTTTAATGTCCTTTTGCTTCTGATTAAGTATCAATTACAAACAATGCCCAGACAGTAAATGCTCTGCTCCCAGCTCTAGCTGAAGGTGGAATCTCTGCTGGTCCAAAGACTTCTGGGCCGTCAAGCTTGTGTGGCTTGTATAACTAGGATGGATAAAGTCATCTCCAGGTGACTTTCAGAAAGAGCAGGAGTTCTGACCACTTTTTTACTCACCTTTCCTAGGGGCAGAAATCATAGGCCTATAGTAACAGCCAATCATAACTCTAACCTCTTTCAGAACACTGAGGGGAAAGATCATTCTTATTCATTAATAGAAATGTGAAAGCAAGCCAGTGTAACTCATAACTTCTGAACACAGAGGGCCTTGCAGCAGGAAACATGCAGATGCTACATGATGTTTCCTTTGCTGCAACAAGCAGCTTATCACCTGGGAAAGGGACTTGTGATCCTGGGCAGTACCTACCTTGAGAGATAACACAGTCTATTGTTTCTATCTGCTTCGCAGGAGAAAGAAAAAGTTGTTACTTGGTGATGTTGCAGAATCCTTGGCCCCAAGCGGCTTCTATAAACCACCTATTCATTCATGCATTCATTCATTCAATATGAATTCATTCATTCACCTGGTCTGCTATGTGCCAAGGTGTTAAGTATAATGTAGAAAACAAGAGACAATATAAACCCTCTTGGAGATTATAATCTGACGGGAAAAAGAAACATTAAACTATAAAACACATAAATAAACACATATAATGGGGGTGGGGTGAAGAAAGCTATTAAAAATTAGTACAGGATCTTCCCTGACAGTCCAGTCGTTAAGACCCTGCGCTTCCACTGCAGGGGGTGTAGGTTCAATTCCCCGCCAGGGAACTAAGATCCTGCATGGCACGCAGTGCAGTCAAAAAAAAAAAAAAGATACAATAATGTAAAAGTGTACTTAATGCCACTAAATTATACATTTAAAAAATGGTTACAATGGTCAATTTTATGTTATGTATATTTCACAATAAAAAGAAGAAGGAAAAACAGTTTTTAGTAAAAAAGAAATAATAATAATAAAGCAGAAGGGAGCAACCTGGAAGTTGATGGGAAGCCAAGGACCAGGGGGAACTAGGAGTGAGAAGACCCCCTTGGGGGGAATGGTCAAGAGACTGAGGGAACACAAGTGTCTAACAATCAATCTTAAGTTTTTTGCTCTGTGATTCTATAACTCTCCTCTATCCCCCTAAACTTTAGTAAAAGTCTGCTATACCCAGATACCTGATTCTCTGGGGGCCTGCTATGTGCCAGGTGTTAAGTATAATGTAGAAAACAAGAGACACAATATAAAAGAGCATGTATTCTTTGCAGACACATCAGGGCAGAGAGAAGGGAGGAGCCACATGCACTGAGACCCAAGTGAGAAGGACAATGCCGCAAAATCAGAAGATGAGAACAAGTGATGGCCAGGAGACATATGATGTGCTGGGGCAGTACCGAGTATCCCACTTCAGGCAGGATGAGGGCTCAAGCAACTGGTATTGGAATACTGAAGGATGGGCCAGCTCCACAGGGGTGGAAGACCTCAAACCACCCAGAAGGCAGAGATCTGAATCACATGGGTGAACCTCATGAACTTCATAGCCTGCAGGCTCTCTCCTACGTTAAGCTAAACTGAGTCCAGGGGTGCCATTGTGATGCAGTTCCTATCTCACTGAAATACAAGATTCATCTTCAGGGCGTGCTTTTTCTTTTCCTGCTTCCTGGGATCTGCCATGTTCAGAGGATTATGGGGGAAAAAAGAAAGCTATGGATGACAGGCAAAGGAGAGCCAAGTAGTGCATAACTGGCATACCTGAAAGGAACAAAAACAATGAAATACAATAGCTATTTAAAAATATAATTCAGGAAAGTGTTTCTAAAATAAAAAAGGATTTCAATATACATTTGAAAAAAACAATGTTTATACTAAAATATATAGTCTAGTAATATTACTAGAAAACAAAGAATCTTTGGGGCACCCAGGCAAAAAGAGCAAGTATAAAGGCTCCAAAAAAATGTTTTTTAACATATAAGAACTCAGGAATATTGTTCTTAGGAAATTGTACAAAAATAGGGAATCAGAGAGGAAAAAAAAAAAAAATGGGGCTTCCCTGATGGCACAGTGGTTGAGAGTCCGCCTGCCAATGCAGGTGACACGGGTTCGTGCCCCAGTCGGGGAAGATCCCACATGCCGCGGAGCAGCTGGGCCCGTGAGCCATGGCTGCTGAGCCTGCGCGTCCGGAGCCTGTGCTCCACACAGGAGAGGCCACAACAGTGAGAGGCCCGCGTACCGAAAAAAAAAAAAAAGAAACTAGATTTTCTAGAAAATATCAACAGTGAAAATACTAAATGTCAGAACCCCTGTAGGATACAGCTAAAGCAGCAGTCAGAGGAAAATTCATAACTTAAACACTAATACCAATTTTTTTTTTCTTTTGGCCACTCTGCACAGCATGTGGGATCCTAGTTCCCCCACCATGGATCGAACCTGCACCCCCTGCAGTGGAAGCGCTGAATCTTAATCACTGGACTGCCAGGAGAAATCCGCTAATACCAATTTTGTAAAAAAGACTGAAAATAGAAGAATTAATAAGCACCCTTAAAGAGTTATAGATAAACCAAATAAAAGCAGAAGGAAGGACTTAATGAAAATAAAAGCACAAATTAATGAGTTGGACTTCCCTGGTGGCGCAGTGGTTAAGAATCCGCCTGCCAATGCAGGGACATGGGTTCGAGCCCTGGTCCGGGAAGATCCCACATGCTGTGGAGCAACTAAGCCCGTGAGCCTGTGTTCTACAGCCTGCGAGCCACTACTACTGAAGCCCGCGTGCCACAACTACTGAAGCCTGCATGTCTAGAGCCCATGCTCCGCAGCAAGAGAAGCCACCTCAATGAGAAGCCTGCGCAATGCAAGGAAGAGTAGCCCCCACTCGCCACAACTAGAGAAAGCCCACACACAGCAACAAAGACCCAACACAGCCAAAAATAAAGAAACAAAATAAATTTATAAAAAAAAAAAAAAGAATCCGTCTGCCAATGCAGGGGACACGGGTTCCAGCCCTGGTCTGGGAAGATCCCACATGCTGCGGAGCAACTAAGCCCATGTGCCACAACCACTGAGCCTGCGTTCTAAAGCCCGCCAGCCACAACTACTGAGCCTGCACGCCACAAATACTGAAGCCCCCGCTAGCCGCAAGTAGAGAAGCCCCCGCTAGCCGCAAGTAGAGAAAACCCGCGTGCAGCAACGAAGACCCAATGCAGCCAAAAATAAATAAATAAATTTATTTATTTTTTAAAAGTTGAATGATTAGTACTTAGATGCTCATTTTATAATTCTAAGCACTTTTTTAATGTGAACTGTTTCACAGTAATTTTTAGTTTGCTAAATGAACTACAATATATCCACACAATGGATAAGAATAAAAAAAGAATAATAATACTATGTACTGCTATAAAAAGATCTCCAAGATACACTGTTAAATGAAACAAACAAGTGCAGAATCCTATATATAGTAGGCAATCTATTGTGTAAGAAAACCGTGCAAGCAGGAAGTAGAATAAAAATACACGTACGGGACTTCCCTGGTGGCACAGTGGTTAAGAATCCGCCTGCCAATGCAGGGGACACACGTTTGCGCCCTGATCTGGGAAGATCACACATGCCATGGAGCAACTAAGCCCGTGCGCCGTAACTACTGAGAGCCATGTGCCACGACTACTGAAGCCCACGCACCTAGAGCCCATGCTCTGCAACAAGAGAAGCCACCACAATGAGAAGCCCGCGCACTGCAGAGAAGAGTAGCCCCTGCTTGCCGCAACTAGAGAAAGCTCATGTGCAGCAACAAAGACCCAACGCAGCCAAAAAAAGTACGTATTCGCTTATATTTGTATAAAGAGAGATAGAAAGATATGTAGGAAACCTAGAAGGCTATTATACATTAGGGCAGAGGGGGAAACCGGGTAGATGAGGACAGAGGCAGGACCAAGTTTTTCAGTAAAAACATTTTTATCATTTTGATTTCTAAACCATGTTACCTGTTTAGAAAACAAAATTTAATTAAAACAATAAACATTTTAAAAATTCAAGTAGAAATTAACACAACATTGTAAAGCAACTATACACCAATAAAAATTGATTTAAATAAATAAATAAATAAATTTTAAAATAAATAAATAAAAATTCAAGGCTGGCCCAAATGGATTCACTGGTAGTCTGCCAAACATTTAGGGAAGAAAATATACCAATTTGCTAAAATCTTTTCCTGAAGATATAGAAGCAGAGGAAATACTTCCTCATTCCATGAGGCCAGCATTACCATAATACCAAAACCAGACAAAGGCATACAGGGAAACTGCAGACCAATATCACTCATGAACACAGATGCAAAAGTCCTCAACAAAATATTAGCAAATAGAATCCAACAATATGTAAAGAATTATACACCATGACCAAGTAGGATTTATCCCAGGTATGCAAGGCTGGCTCAACATCTGAAAATTAATTAATGGCATCACATCAACAGACTGAGGAAGAAAAATCACATGATCATACCAATAGATACAGGAAAAGTATTTTACAAAATCCAACATCCATTCATGATAAAAATGCTCAGCAAACTAGAAATAGAGGGGAACTTCCTCAACCTGATAATGAACATCTACAAAAACCTACAAGAAACATCATACTTCAATGGTGAGAAACTAGAAACCTTCCCACTAAGATCAGCAACAAAGCAAGGATGCCTCGTCTCACCACTCCTTTTCAAATTGTACTGGAAGTCCTAATTAATGCAATAAGATCAAAAAAAAAAAAAGAAATAAAAGGTAAGTAAATTGGGAAGGAAGAAATAAAACCATATCTGTTAGCAGATGACATGACTAACTATGCATAAAATCTGAAAGAATCAACAAAAAAACTCTTGGAACTAATAAACAATCATAGCAAAGTTGTAGGATATAAGGTTAATATGCAAAAATCATTCCCTTTCCTCTATATCAACAATGAAGACATGGAATTTGAAATTAAAAATACATTACCATTGCAGCCACTATGGAAAACAGTATGGAGGTTCCTCAAATACTAAAAACAGAGTTGCCATATGATATAGCAATCCCACTCCTGGGCATATATCCGGAAAAGAGAAAACTGTAATCTGAAAAGATACATGCACCCCAACGTTCATAGCAGCACTACTGATTTATTTATTTATTTATTTTTAAATTTTATTTATTTTTGCCTGCACTGGGTCTTCGTTGCTGCGTGCAGGCTTTCTCTAGTTGCGGTGAGCAGGGGTTACTCTTCCTTGCAGTACACGTGCTTCTCACTGCGGTGACTTCTCTTGTTGCAGAGCACAGGCTCTAGGCACGCAGGCTTCAGTAGTTGTGGCTCACAGGCTCTAGAGCGCAGGCTCAGTAGTTGTGGCACACAGGCTTACTTGCTCCGCGTCATGTGGGATCTTCCTGGACCAGGGCTCGAACCCATGTCCCCTGCATGGGCAGGCAGATTCTTAACCACTGCACCACCAGGGAAGTCCCCAGCAGCACTATTTATAATAGCCAAGACATGGACGCAACCTAAATGTCTATCAACAAATGAATGGATAAAGAAGATGTGGTATATATACATACAATGGAACACTACTCAGCCATAAAAAAGAAGGAAATAATGCCATTTGCAGCAACATGGACGGACCTAGAGATTATCATACTAGGTGAAGTAAGTCACAAAGAGAAAGACAAGTACCATATGATATCACTTATATGTGGCATCTAAAATATGACACAAATGAACTTATTTACAAAACAGAAATAGACTCATAGACATAGAGAACAGACTTGTGGTTGCCAAGGGGAAGAGGGGGTGGGGAAGGGATAAATTAGGACTCTGAGATTAGTAGGTACAAACAACTATATATAAAATAGATAAACAGCAAGGTCCTACTGTATAGCACAGGGAAATATACTCAATATCCTGTAATAAGCCATAATGGAAACGAATATGTATATATATGTATAAATGAACCACTTTGCTATACACCAGAAACTAATGCAACATTGTAAATCAACTATACTTCAATACTAATAAAAAGTACATTACTGGGCTTCCCTGGTGGCGCAGTGGATAAGAATCTGCCTGCCAATGCAGGGGACATAGGTTTAAGCCCTGGTCTGGGAAGATCCCACATGCCGCGGAGCAACTATGCCCGTGCGCCACAACTACAGAGCCTGTGCTCTAGAGCCCGCGAGCCACAACTACTGAAGCCCACGCGCCTAGAGCCCGTGCTCTGCAACAAGAGAAGCCACCACAATGAGAAGCCCGTGCACCTCAACGAAGAGTAGCCCCACTCGGCGCAACTAGAGAAAGCCCGCATGCAGCAACGAAGACCCAACACAGCCAAAAATAAATACAAATTTTAAAAAATTAAAAAAAAAATACATTACTGGGCTTCCCTGGTGGCGCAGTGGTTGAGAGTCTGCCTGCCGATGCAGGGGACAAGGGTTTGTGCCCCAGTCCGGGAAGATCCCACATGCTGCGGAGCGGCTGGGCCCGTGAGCCATGGCCACTGAGCCTGCACATCCGGAGCCTGTGCTCTGCCACGGGAGAGGCCACAACGGTGAGAAGCCCGCATACCGCAAAAAAAAAAAAAAAAAAAAAAAAACATTACTATTAACACCCCCAAAAATGAAATACTTAGATATAAATCTAACAAAATGTGTACAAGATCTCCTTAAGGAAAACTACAAAACTCTGATGAAAGAATCAAAGAACTAAATAAGTGGTGAGATATTCCCTGTTCATGGATAGAAGACTCAATATTGTCAAGATGTCAGTTCTTCCCAAATTCATCTTCATCTATTCAATGCATTCCCAATCAAAATCCTAGCAAGTCATCTTATACCATGCATAGCACCCAGCAGAGTGTCAGGGCCAAGGCAGGCTCGATGAAAAAGAAGTTGTGGTGGAAACCTGGCTCAGAGGTACTGGGGCAAAAGTGGGAATATAAAGAAGGGCACTGGGCAAACTCGAATGATTAAAGAAACCCAGGTACTAACTGGGCATCTGGAACCACGGAAACCAGGGGCTCAGTGGCCTCGGGGAAGGATCTCACTCTCTGCCATTCTCTGTGTATCAGTTTCCTCTACTTGATGGGAGGAAGTAGCCTCACCTCAAGCCTCACCACAAGCCTCACCTAACGCTAATTTCCCACAGCTTCTAGGGGAATAGGGTCTCACCCTCTTCCTCAAGTTCAGTTTGAAAAATAAGCAGAAAGGTTTCAGACCACCCAAGCTTGAGCCCTTCAACCAAAGTCAGAGGGGCCTGTTCTTGTGAGAATACAGCCACTCGGCAAGGACCACCAGCCTGGAGTGAGGGGAGTAGCAGGCCAAGAAAGCAGACTTTACAGGGCAGGGGTGTCCCACTGGGGGCCTCTGGGACATTTCCAGTGGCACAGCTTGCCACAAATACAGACTGAGGTCCCTTTAGTGCTTCAAGGTCAGAGGGTGATTTGTGGCACCCTAGGATGGAGAAGGTGGCCTTGTCCTAGTAGTGATGGTGGTGACGGAAGGCATGGCATGGCTGATGGCCTTCACTGCAGAATTGGAAGGGCAAAACTCCAATCACAGGTGCTGCCTCCAAAGTGAGTGTGGGTGGGTTCTTCCTGGGTGCCGAAAGGGCAACTAATACTTGGCAAACATGAGACCAGGCCCACACCTGCACACTGACCACCTAGGAGGAGGCCCGTTCTGCCCATGCAAGAAAGCCATACCTCACACGTCACAAGTAGATCGTGAAAATAGATATAACTGAGGTTTTATCCAACTGAATCATTTTAAACCATCACTAGGAGCTACTGAGTAAAGACTCCCGAACAGCAGTTGGGTGCCCCATCCATAACCTTTTGGGCCTGACCATGGTGCAGGCAGGCCCAAGGGCTTTTTGTGGGGGCAGAAAAAGCCAGGGAATTTGCCTTGGGACCAACTCACAATCAGACGGAAGGGGGTTCCAGACAAACACCCACAGTCCTTCACCCCTCAGGTGAGGTCATTCAGAGGTGACTGCTGTGTACTGGCCCCCAGGGGCACTTAGTGCACTTAGCTCCCTACCTACCCTTGGTAACACACCTGTATGGTCTGCCACCCCTTCCAGTACTTTCTGGGATCACCTCCAACATAAACTGCTTGTACCTAATCCTTGTCTCAGGCCATGCTTCTCAGGGATCCACACCAACCCACCACATTTTGGTAGAGGAAGCAAGTGCTACCATCCGAAGGAGGCATTTAAGGAGACAGAAGTGATGAGGGGGACAAGAGGTGGAGAACCTCCCAAGAAGTCTCTTGGGGACATACTTGACCACGAAGGCTCAGACACCCAGCTCAGAGTGGCACAGGAAAAGACGTGAATTAATCAAACTCACAGAAACAGAGGATGAAATCACACACTCAGTGCTTTTAATTCAAACTGAGAAGGACAACATCAGACCTCTCTCACCCACCACCACCCTCTCTCCCTGCAGACAAAGTAAGCCCATGATTATCTCATGGCTGCCAGTGGGCATGGGCTGGGGCCAAAAGGAGCTATGGAGCCTCTCTGCTGAACAACTCACACCTTTGTGAACTGTGGTGGGGCTGGACACTGAGCAGGTCCTCGCTAACAAAATCCTTGATGATGGCACCTAAGTAGGTGCAAAGGCAGAAGCCAGCTCCCTGACCCTCGAAATCTCAGAGACTGCTTTTGCACTGCGATGACTATGGGTTTGGAAGAAAGTGGGCTGAGTTCCAAGCGGCCGTTCCTTACTGCCCCAGCACTAGTGGCTGGTGGACTGTTTGGGGCTGGCTGGCAGGGATGGGAGAAAGTGGGGTCAAGGACAAGCGGGGCTGGCCCGCTGCAGCAGTCTGAATAAGTCACGAGGTCACTCTAGGCATAGGAAGCTCTGTGATTCCTCCTCTCTACCCTCTCCCCGGCCCCCTTTTCTGCCAGCTTGTCCCAACCATTTGTCCTGGGTGTGGCAGCACACCAGAGCTGGGAGGAGGCTGAGAAGGAGGCAGATGCCAAATTTTACCTGGCTGTATATCCGTCTATCCCCATCCTCCCTCCTTGCCCTCTTAGGGAGTCCCATCCCATTGAGGGGTCAGCGGGGCCAGGCAGCACTGAATTCTTTCTCCAGACCCTGAACAAACTGGTCATTGAGGAAGAGCAGCTGACCATGGGGCAGGAAGCGGGTGAGGATGCCCTCGATGTAGTCAGCCCGCAGCAGGAGGCTGGCAGTGGGGACCAGCAGCCGGAGGTGCTCAAGGAGAAGGCGGGCCAGCAGTCGAAGCGTGCCCTCTGCCAGCAGCAGGTTCTCGTGGGCATTCAGCACCAGGGCGAAGCCTAATGAGAGCACACCTAGCCACACCACTGTCCGAGGCTCCTGGAAAGGGTCCCCTGCCGTCAGGCGGAAGGCCCCACATGGGGACTCACGCAGGTGCACTGGGTCATCTGAGGACTGGGGCTGCAGGTCCACAGCAGGCCGGCCGCATGCCTGCAGCTGCAGCTGGCACATGGACTCCACCTGCCTGTAGAGAATAGGTGGGTCACTGACCTGTCACCCTCAGGACCACCCCTGGAGCTGGGAGCTGCCATTATCCCCATAACTAGATGCAGAAACTGAGCCCCAGAAAGACTAAGTGAAGTGACCTGCCCAGGGCCACAGAGCAGGGAGCATAAGCCCAGATGGGAATCCAGGCTCCAGCCTCCAGGCCCTGAACCATTTCACTCCATGTGGCCAAGAGAAGGCAGGTTCTGAACACAGCTCCTCGGGCTGGGAAAAGGCACCAGGGGATGAAGATCCTGCCCCTACCTGCTTCACAGAGGCCTCCTCAACATCTCAACAAGAGATGAGAAGCGGAGTAAAAGCTATGTCCAACCCAGGCTGTCCAACCTCTCCACCCTCACCCCATCCTGCAGCCCTCTCCAAATAAAAAAGAAAAACCTTGCACTTGGACATCCAGCTTTTGAAATTACTCTCTTATCTCTCATGAATCACCTTCCAATCTGGGCCATGTACAGGCTGCTCTTAAAGACACGTTTGGTTTTCTGTGCCACATAAGGGGGAGGAAGCCCAGCAGAACAAAGAGATAAACAAGAGGCTGGCCCAGGGTTGCCCCAGAGTGTTAATCTCCCCACCCAAAACACAGAGGGGCCAGGAGATTCTGGTACCTGCTGGTTCAGACTGGGTCTGGGAGGGGAAGGTCCAAGGTCAGCCATCCCATCTAGAACAGTGTTTCCCAACTGTACCCTGTGGATCCTGGGCTTTTGGGAGGCTCTTGGCACAGATTCCCATAAACCACATTCTCTCTCCTCCTTAGAGATTCATAAAGCTTAAAGGCACACTAAGGGCCCTGAAAAGTCCTGCACTGCAAAGCATATTTAATTTGTACTGCTTACACTCAAATCCCAACTCTTTCACTTTCTAGATGCATAATCTTAGACAGGTTAAATTTCTTTAACTCTCTGTAGCTCAGTTTACTCATCTGTAAGGTGGGGATAATGTACCTACCTCAAAAGACTGTTTCAAAGATAAAATGAGTTCATATACACGAAATGCTCAGAACATAAAATGCTTAGTACATACAGGTCAATAAATGCTAACTACAAAAAAATTACCATAAATGCTAACTATAATAAATGATGATGATAATAGCATGTCTTTAACTCTTTTTCATATAATACTTGTGACAACTGTGGAAGACTCTTTGAAAGCACTACTCTAAAACTTTCTCTCTGCTTCTTAGTCCTCCTGTTTCTCTGTGCCCCCCAGAAAACCTATCATAATCAGTGTGTATTCAATGGGCTGGACTGTGTTACCTGGCCACGGCCAAAATCTGCTCCTTTCGGAGAAGCCTGTCCCTCTCAGCACCATGTGGCTGTGCGTCATTGGGTGAATTCTCGGTACCAAAGAAGCAGGAGTAAAGCACTCGGCAAAGGCCCTCCTCAGCCTTCGTGGCCCGCAAGGTGTGGATGAGGAAGGCATGGACCATGGCTCTGGGATGGATGCTACAGGAAAGCCAGAGACCTCAGTGAGATGAGTGCAAAACCCCAGAGGGGAGGCAACCACAGAAAGGGTCTGGCCTAGCTAGGCCTGGGAGTGTGTCTGGAGGCTGGTGTGGCTGGTCGCTGGTCCTCCTCAGTCACCCAAGACACACGCCCAGCCTCTGAATGTGGTCAGCACCAACTCTGTCCATAGGAGTCTAGCAGCTAAGATATCTTAGACAACCCCAAAGCCAAATCTACAAACAACCGGCCAGGAATCTTGAAAAATGTCAGTCATCAGAGTCAAGGAACACTGGGTAGCTGCTCCAGACTGAAGGAGGCCAAAGATAAAAGACAGTCGAATGCATCCTGCGATACCAGATAGGAGCCCTGGCAGAGAAAAAGGTAGTTTCAACATAGGGCATTACTAGGACAACTGGAAGCATTTAAGTACGGATTACAGGTTAGGTAATAGATCGATGTTACCTGATTTTGAATGTAGGAGAATGTCCTTGTTTTTAGAAAATACACACTGAAGTACCTATAAATATAGAGGTAAAGGGGCATCATAGCTGCAACTAACTTAATTGGAAAATTAAGTATACAGGAGTTCTTTATAAGAACAGTCTTGAAATTTTCCGTAAGCTTGAGATGACGCCAAAATAAAGACCAAGAAATAGTAATAATAATGGTGTTTGGCTCAGTGACCAGCCCGGGGGTGAAAGGCAGCGGGTAGACGGTAAGCAGATATCTGTAGCTAAGGGTAAATAGATCGTGAGTTTAAATTGGTTAAACAGGAAGGTTCGCGACAGCGCTTTGAAACCCGTAGCTCGGAGACCTCGACTGACCTCCCGCGACCCTCTACCCGCAATCAGAGCCGTCATCAGCCTTCGCCACCGCGTCCCCCCCCAACCCCCAACAGAGAAATGGTAGCGGCCAAGACATTTTACGTCACTACTTCGCGCAACCCTGTGGCGCTGTGCCTCTGGGGGACTGTAGTTGCTTGCCCCAGCTAGCCAAGCCTAAGGAGGGGGCACCCTGGACTGAGTGTGCCCTGCAACCCCGGGCCGCTGTCCTCGAGGCGAGACACTCACCTTTTCTTCCGTGCACACGGACTTCTACTAACAAGCCACTTCACTCGGCTAAAGGGGAGATATGGCGGTTGCGCAAGCCAGTAGCGGGCGCGCGCGCGAGAGTGACGCGCTCAGGGTGGGCGGGGCCTCACATCCCGAGCTGTGCTCTGGATTCGAGGCGTGGGTGGCCTTCCGACACCTCGACCTCGGGCTCAGGCGACTTTCACCGTCGGACCAAAAGCCCCTTGCTCCGGGTTCATGGCGCGGCCCACACTGGTCACTCATTGACTGGGTACGCGGGGTTTCCACTCGAAGCCCTAGACCAGTCGAGCCCCAGGCCACTTCCCCTGGAAGCCACGAGGGGGCGCCCGACCCGGTGCGTGGCCTTTCCGGAAGAGGCGGGGTCTGAAGGTGCAGGGCCGAGGTCTCCAACTGGCCGATATGCGTGGGAATCACTGTTAAAATTCAGGTTGCTGGGCTTTAGCTCCGGGAAAGAAGGCTTGTGGGGAAACGTGCGTATTTACGTAGTTGGCGGGGAGGGCTTCTGGGTTGTGGGTTCTTGCGGTGGGTTAAGACTAGGGCTCGGTTTGGAATGGAAAGATTAAAACTCTGGTCACCAGCTATGCATCCTGGCAGGTCAGTCACTTTACTGGGCTCCAGTGAAGCCCCATATTAGTTTTTCCTTTCTCACTCCCACCTCTAACAAGCTCTTTCCTTGTCCCCTCTTTGAGGGAGGGCATCAAAAGTGTAGGGAAAGGACTTGTACCTTAAGCCTGAAAGGGCCACTGCCAGGTGCTTCCCTGTTAGAGTCTTGGCCCAGAAGTGTTTGGGGCCCTGCAAGATTTGTGTGGGCCTCATTGCCTGCCCTGGGCACCCCGGCCCCCCACCTCCCCACATAATCCTTTTACTTCTTGGCATGTGAACTGCTGCAACCTCCCCAGATGTGTTCTGTGTCTCAGAACCCCACACTGGGTGTTTCCTCGGCCTGGCCTGACCTTTCCTCCCCTTTATTAGCCCTTCAAAAGGTGCTCAGACCAAAACCTAGGGGAAGTCTTCCTGCTAGACTGCCCATTAGCATTCAGCTGTCCCCTTTATATCCGTTGTGAGGGTCTGCCTATGGTGTTGATGTCTCCTATGGGGTACACCCTGGCTGTGGTGCCTAGTTTCATTCCCCACGTCCATGCACAAGGCAGGCCTGGAGTCAACCCAAACACACTTCTTGGTGACTGAAGAAAGAAGGGCAGGGCAGCTCAGGCAGGGACCTTGGAGTGCAGTCTGGGCCTCTCTGGCCATAGGACGTGGGCAGGGGGGGCAGTGAAGGGAGGCTAGAGGAGGTGGCCTTGGGGCTGGCCAGAGCATGTGGGCATTCTGACCACAGGTGCAACACATATATGTATTTGTAGTGGAGGGGCAGGCCTAGAGACAGTTGGGCCTCAGCCACAAGGCTGGGATGATGTTGGCTCAGTTCCTGGTCTTTATCACTCTCAGCCAGGACTCATGTCTGCCACCTGATTACAGCAAAGAGCTGGCAGAGGGCACTGGTTGCTGGGGGCCAAATGGCATCCGGAACACAGTATTCTGGCCTCTGTCCACTCCTCAGGCAATGAGTCTACTCCAGGTCCCAGGCTGCTGGGGAGGCCAGCCTAGTGTGACATACACAGAGAAGACAGCAGTGAGAAGCTGGCCTGAGCTTCTGGAGGTCAGTGGGGGACCCAGACCACCAGATGGAGGTGGTGTCCAGATAAGTGAGGCAGACTCAGATGCTGCCCCCAACTTTTGGCAGCCCTCAGCCAACTTGTGCCCCCAAGGTCAAAGTAATTTGCTGGGGACAGTGAGGCAGGAAGGAGCCTGGGTCCCCCGAGACGCTGCAGAGCCTTCTTGCTGAATGAGGAGCACATATTGCAATGTATTTATTTTGTTAAACCGCTGTGTGGGGTTTCTGTTACGTGCAGCCTAACTCAAATGAGTTAAGTGAGGCAGCATGTGAAGTGGGCAGAGTGGAGCCTGACATGTAGTCGGTACTCAATAAATCAGTAAATGTTGACAAGCATTAATGCAGAGGCAGGATAGGAGAAGGTGTCAGAGAGGCCTTGGTCAGTCCTGGAAAGCAGGTGGGGCCTTCTGGTATGGCAGCAGCTCAGAGGCAGGGCGATGGACAGGCTGAACTTCTGCTTCCTGGTATGTGCATGTTCATGTTTGCCAGCCTTTTATAGCAGTTACCCTAGAAATTGTGGCGGGGCCAGGCACACAGTACATGAAGATGTGGGTTTGTGGCTAGAGTGTGTGTGTGTGTGTGTGTGTGTGTGTGAGTGATAGAGACAGGAGAGAAAAAGAAAAATTAAGCATTACAATTCAGTATCCTGTAATAACCATACTGGAAAAGAATATGAAAAAGAATATGTATATTATATATGACTGAATCACTTTGCTGTACCCCAAAAACTAACACAACAACACTAACACAATCAACTGTACTTCAAAAAAATAAATAAATAAGAGGCTGGCTGGATTTGAGGCCTGGCCCACCTGCCTAGCTGAGATGAGGGGCCACACCTTCAAGTCATTTCCCCTCCCCCTCCTCTGGCTGTGGGCAAAGGTGCCCATCACTCCACTGCCCAGCTCTGCTCTTCTCAGTGGCCCTCTGAGTTGGGGGGTTGCCTGAAGCCCCTCACATTGACCCCTTCCTCACACTCCCACCCTCCATTGCTCTTCACTCATTTCAGGGTGAGGTCTGCCCCACAGTGGCAGGCAGCCTGGTGTTTGCCCCTTCCGATCCCTGTTGATGCCCACCATCAGGATGCATGTGATGTCTGATACTGACTCAATTTGGACTGCAGTTTCCATTTCCTACTCACCCAAGCCATGCAGGGTCCTGAATCACTGATGGGCAGCCTGGCTTGGGAAGCTCTGCTGCTTCTCCCAGACAACAGGACCAACCCTCAGGTCCTGCTTAACACACCTCCAGGGACGGGGAGCTCACTCCCCCAAGATAGCCCCATTGTTTTTTTTCTTTTTTTGGCTGCATTGGGTATTTGTTGCTGCATGCAGGCTTTCTCTAGTTGTGGCAACCTGGGACTTCTCATTGCAGTGGCTTCTCTTGTTGCGGAGCATGGGCTCTAGACCCGCGGGCTTCAGTAGTTGTGGCTCGTAGCCTCTAGAATGCAGGCTCAGTAGCTGCGGCGCATGGGCTTAGTTGCTCCTCTGCATGTGGGATCTTCCCAGACCAGGGATCGAACCGTGTCCCCTGCCTTGGCCGGCAGGTTCTTAACCACTGCAACACCAGGGAATCCCCCCCATTGTTTTTTGCTTTGTTTTGTTTTTGTAATTTATTTATTTGGCTGCGTTAGGTCTTCATTGCTGCGTGCGGGCTTTTTCTAGTTGAGGTGAGCGGGGGCTACTCTTTGTTGCAGCGCGCAGGCTTCTCATTGCGGTGGCTTCTCTTGTTGCAGTGCACAGGCTTCAGTAGTTGTGGCACATGGGCTCAGTAGTTGTGGCGCACGGGCTTAGTTGCTCCACGGCATGTGGGATCTTCCTGGGCTAGGGCTTGAACCCGTGTACCCTGCTTTGGCAGGTGGATTCTTAACCACTGTGCCACCAGGGAAGTTCCCCCCACACACACACTGGTTTTTGACAGCTGGAAACGCTTATTGATGATCTTTACAGACCCCCGAGACCTCAGGCCAGACCAGCTGGGCCACCACCTACTTCTGGATAAGGGGAGGGCAATTAGATGGATTCTGCCAGCCCCAGGCAATGTATTTTTTGAATGTCTGATAAGAATGTTTAGCCATTTCTCAAATTGTAGAGAAGGAAACTAAGAGGAAGAGGGGATCTGCTTTACTGAGAGTCCAGGTGGGCTGAGCTCAAGTGGCTATGGTATGCCCTAGAATTAAGGAGACCAAAGTAGGGCAAGCCTTATACTTCCATCCCCCTCCACCTCCCTGGGCCATCTCAGAGATGGCTTGCCCTATGTGGGTCACCAGACGGCCTCCTCCTCCTCTGCCTGCACCAACCCCCATCCACAGTCTCCTAAGTGCTACTTTGGTGCAGTAGGACACCAGTCTCCTACACAGAACAGCTGGGCTTTTCCCTTGTAACCCATCACCCAGGGGCATGTCTATGGGCAGAAAGGGGCCAAACCCTCAGGTTAGCCCCTTCCTTTTTTTTTTTTTTTTTTTGGTGCGCGGGCCTCTCACTGTTGTGGCCTCTCCCGTTGCGGAGCACAGGCTCTGGACGCGCAGGCTCAGCGGCCATGGCTCACGGGCCCAGCCGCTCCGCGGAATGTGGGATCTTCCCAGACCGGGGCACGAACCCGTGTCCCCTGCATCGGCAGGCGGACTTTCAATCACTGCGCCCCCAGGGAAGCCCGGCCCCTTTCTTTTAATTAAGTCTTTTTAGGCTTATCCTTTTTACCTGTCTGGTCTTGTAATCCCCACATTGGCTCTAAGTAATAACAGCCATGGCAGACTCTCGTGTGGCACTTGATGTAGGCAGGCCCTATTCTTAGTGCTTTACATACACCAACTCATTTGATCCAATCCACAAGCCTTTGAAGGAGGGGCTTTACTATCCGCATTTTGCAGACGAGGCACTGAGATCAAGTAACTTTCCTGATATTACACATGTACTGAGTGAGGTGTGCATGTCCATAAATTTCAGCCTGTTTCATCCCCTTCCTTGTGTGTCCCCTTCTCCCCCATCCCTTCAGGGTCACCACAGAGACTATTGGCCCACACCCTCAGCTCCCAGAGGCCAAATCCCAGCCCTGCTTACCCGCTATAATCCAACCTTGGGAGCTCCCTTCCCACCCTGGTTGGATGATCTCCTTCCCTGGTATTCCCAATCCCAGCTCAGGAGGCCCCTGCCCTGAGCCCTCCCCTCAGGGAGCCCCAGGCCCCATGTCTTGGCTGGGCTCCAGAAGGACTAGGCAGTGTGTGATTCGTCCTTTCAAACGGCTGCTCTTCCTGCAGGGCTGAGAGCCAGCAGGCCCCACGAGGCAGCTCTGGCCCAGCCACGTGAGACCCTTTCCCCTCCAGCTGCCCCAGGCCCAGCTGACTCAGAGCCTGGCAGCTTCAGTCACCACCCCTCCCAGGGGGTATGTGTGCTGGTATGGACTGGGTGGGGAGGAAGCAATCCTAGCAGCACTGCTCGGCACCCACGTTCTCATGTGGGTTGGGTGGGAATGCTTCTTAGCTTCTGTCCCATAACCAACTGTCTACTTTGAACAATAGGCTGAATAACTTCATGTCATCCAACATTCTCTCAAGGCATGAATTTTAAGGCTGTAGAACAGCAACTTCTCCATCATTGCTCAACTTCCCTCTCCTGATTGTTTCCAGATTCCACATGGCTATAGACCTCCTTGTCTAAACATCCTTCCTTTCTGTACCACCAACAGTTTTATTGCTTCTGGAAAGTAGGGTGCCTGTGTGTTCAATTCCAGGGATAAAGACTTTTTAAAAATCATGTTTTCTAGGTGGTTGTGAGCTATTGTCACTGGAAGACTCAAGCCAGTGATCTACAGTCAGTTAACTCCAAAGAGTCACTTTAACTTTTTTCAGAATCTGACTTGAGAGACAATTAAGACTAAGATCAGTATTTCAACGTAGGAGAATCAGAAAACAGGCTGGAACTCCTGCTACTGCCACATCACAGCATGTAGGTTCAGCACTTGACAGTTAACAGAGCTTTTTGCTATAAATAACCACATTTTCTGGTTGAGAGAGAAATTAAAATTTACCAATCTTAATGAAAATATGGAGCAACAGAACTCTCAGAACTGCTGGTAGGAAGGTAAGTTGGTATAGCAACCTTGGAGAACTATGTGGAAAACACACATACTACAAGCCAGCAATTCCACTCCTGGTATAGTTCCACCACAATTTGAAATAGTCCCAAATTATTAATTGAGGGCAAAATGAAAATGTTCTATATCTTAATCGTGGTGGCAGTTACCAAACTGTGCATTCGTCAAAACTCACAGAACTGTATACACAAGAGGGTGAATTTTACCTTAATTTTTAAAAGATTTAAAGGCCAGGGAATTCCCTGGTGGTCCAATGGTTAGGACTTGGCACTTTCACTGCCGGGAAAGTGGGTTCAATCCCTGATCGGGGAACTAAGATCCTGGAAGACATATGGCATGGCAAAAATAAATAAATAAAGGCCAGAAGAAAAAAGTAGAATGAATAATTCAATTTAAGAATATATCCATATAGCTGATTTACTTTGTTATAAAGCAGAAACTAACACACCATTGTAAAGCAGTTATACTCCAATAAAGATGTTAAAAAAAGTCCAAAAAAAATTTCCCAACATTGACTATTGCCTTTTAAAAATTATTTGCAAATCTTCTAAGCAAAAAGGAATATCCCACAATTAAAAAAAAAAAGAATATATCCATATAATGGAATACTACAAAGCAATGAACAAGAATAACTCTTGCTAAAAGAAACATGATGAATCTCAAAATCATTATGCTGGGTGAAAAAAGCCAGACACAAAAGAGTATGATTTCGTATCTATGAAGCTCAAGAACAGGCAAAACTAATCTACCATGATAGAGGTCAAACTAGTGGTGACCACAGAGTATGGGTAACTAGGAGGGAGCAGGAGGGAGCCTCCTGGGATGCTAGAAATGTCAACATCTTGAGCCGTGTGGTACCTCCTGACATCTGTGCTTTATGCTTAAGATGTGTACCTTTGAGGAAATGTCAATCTTTCCCCAATTTAAAAAGAAAACTTTTAAATTGTCATTGCAAGTTATCTGGTGAGCAAATCCAATAATGCCCAGTGCCCGGTGATGCCTCCTGACTCTGCCAGGCCTGGCACAGGCTCCTTACTTGGGCCCTGCCCTGCACAGCTCTGTGAGTCGGCTGCACATGGCTGCTCCCAGGCTCCTAGCCAGAGGTGGGAATTACTGCCCCACCCCTTGGCCCAAGTAAAACAACCTTTAAAACTGGCTGGCAGCCCAGTATTTTAAACCACTTCCTTGACTGATCCACTCCTCTTTATGAGCATCCAGGAATAAAGTTATAGCTTCTTTTCCTGGTGTAACAGGGGGTTGCAGCACCTCTGCCCCATCCCCGGAAATTCCCAGGGGCAGGGAGGTCTTGGCCAGACCCGAATTGGAGAGGCGAACCCTGGCGCCCCCCTCTACCGGACCCAGGCCCGGACCTCCCTCAAGGTAGATGTCAGCACCAGGGCCTTCTCTCAGGGAAGAGTTTCATCCTCGCTTGACCAGGGTCCCTTCCTTGCCTTCCTCTTTCTTCTGTTTCCCCTGCAAAATGAGCTGAATACTGACCTGGTGTGCGTAGAAGACACTAGGTAAAAGTGTCTGGAGCAGACAGACAGCAGCTATGACTCTGATGGGTTATGAGCGGGGCAGATGTGGCTGCAGCTGTCAGCACCTGGCACAGTCTGGGCAGTGTTAGACGCTCAGCACCCATTACTTTCTCCTCCCCATGTGGCCTGATCCAGATGGACAGAGTGGTAAGAGGACTCTCAGAGCAGAAGCCAGGCAGCCTAGCCCCACCACCTTGGCCCTCTGGGCCAGAGGTAGGAGGTGAGTGGGAGAGTCCTGGGCAGCTGTAATACCTGCTCTGCTTGTATCTGTTGTGTAACCTGGGGTGAGTGCCCTCTGAGCATCCAGCTGCCTTCCTCCTCATAAAACCAGACCACTTGAGCCCTCAGGGTGGTACAGGCAAGTCTCAGCATAACCGTGCCCAGGGCTCACTCTCTCCCCTCCCTCTACTTCTCCCTCTTTCTCAGGCGTCTGCACAGATATTTTCCTTTATCTGGGGCAAATCCTCACCCAAATAAAGCTGGCCTTGGTGTCAGCTGCCTGCTCAGTGGAGGGGGCTTCTGGAGACTTCCAGAGTTCCTCTTCCTGAGTAGAAGTCCAGCCCTCAAGATACCGGCCCTCCCACAGGTTGTGCCCTTGCAGGGGGCTCTAGACCAAGAGTGAAGACCAAGCCTTGGAGCGTAAGAAACTTGGGGTGGGCAGGGGGACAAGCTAGAGACCAGGTAAGTGTCCTTTAGACCCAGCCTGGGAATCTCAAGTCCCTTCTTATTGCTCTGGCAAGAAATAGCCTGTTTTCCCATCTGCAAAATGGAGCAAATAATCACGGCAAGGTAGATGAACTTTGACAGAAAGCAGTAATGACACCTGACATGTTCTGTGTGCACTCTGTATCAGGCAGCGTCTTAGTTGTACATTTGCAAAGGATTCCCTACAATCACAGCTCATATTTGAGGGGGAGAGTTATTTGCTGTGGCATTCCGAGAGGATTTCCTGACACACCCAGGTTTGGTCTGGGACTGGTTCTCCCAGATTGGCCCTTTCCCACTCTCTTGATCTTGAACTTGGCACCTCCTAGGTGGTGGAACCTCTGCTGGGTGCTGGGGATACTGAAAGGAAAGTCATGTCCCTGATAGGGCAGGGAGCCTTCTGGGAGGAATTAACATTTGAAACCAAATCTTAAAAGAGGAAAAGCAGATTGGGGAGAGCATTCCTGAGGATAATACAGCAGATGCAAAGACAAGGAAATGTAACAGCAACTCTGTTGCTGGGATTTGATTCAGCAAGAGGTGAGGAATGAGGCTGGGGAGGGCCTAGGTCCTAAAGGGCTATGAGACTTTTAAGTTTATCTGAGGGCAATGGTGAGCCACTGACAATTCTAGAGGAGAGAACTGATGGCATCACTCTTGCCTTTTTGGTGCAGAATTTAGGAAGGGTGAGCCCAGAAGTGCTTGAGCAGCCAGATGAGGGAAATGGGGAGGCTGAATCCAAAATCTTGGCAAGACTTGGGAAGAGGGTAAGAGGCCCCCTTCCCAGGGGTCTTCCAGCCTCAACCTGCTGACTTGCCCCTGCCATATTCCACCATCAGTGTCTGCCGCAGTCTTGTCAAGGGCTCCACAGGACACATGCTGCCTTACTCAACTTGCTCAGTGCTTTATTGAACCAAGACCCTACCAGATGACTCATCAGGGCCTTCAAGAAGCCCTGCCCATTTCCTGAGATTCAGAATCCAGAGGTGGCTGGCCTTGGTTTAGCTGCTTCCATGACATTTCCTTTTGAATATCTCCAAACCTTAAAGTGTAAAGATTTTGTCCACACAGATACACGTATACTCCTGCTGCAGGCTGTCATCCTCACTGAGACACTTTCAACTCAGCGGTTTGTAGACAAGGCATTGTGCATCCATGGCCATCCATCCATCCACTCTTCCATTTGTCCATCTGTGTATCCATGACAAGACAGCAGCAAGTTCTGACATGGTTCAGGCCCCAGGGTTCACAGCAGTGAGGGCTGGGCTTCCAGTGGGCTCAAGACGCAGGCCTTAGCCCTCACCCAACGGCCTCCGCAGATAGTAACATCCCTTTCTGAGGCAACAGAAGCCAGGGCCAAGTGGGTTATGAAATTTGAGTCTTTAACCCCAACTGGACGGGGGAACCTAAACCTTAGCCTGTGACTATCCTGAGATGGGCAAAAAAAAAAAAAAAAAAAAAAAGACAAATCAAGCCTACAGATAACACTGAAACAGGAAAGAGTAAGAGCTCATGTCCGTGCTGGAGGTGTTCATATGGAGGGACAGGAAAGAGGAAAAGAGAAAGGGGAACATGGCGCACACACTCAGGAGTGCTGTCGAGGGCCTGGGGCATAGTGCTGAATCCTAGGGCAGCGAAGAGTACAGCTGTGGCCCATCCCAGGGGGCTGTAGCTTTCTCTCAGCCTCATACATACAAACAAAGCCCCTAGAAAAAAGGGGGCTTTTCTGAATACAGGAAGACAAAGGGTTAACCCAAACAATAAAGAAAAAAAAACAAAAAGGCTCCTGCTAGACACAAAATACTTCCTTTGAACTAGACTTAATCCAATTTCACTAAGTCAGCAGGCTGGGCTCTTCCAGGGGTGCCAGGGGTGGGGGCGTGGGTGTCACCAGGATATGGAGTATGACTGGAGTGAGACAGGGGATCAGCACTGGGGTGGACAGACAGGACACCCTCACCGTCTTTCGCCCAGACAGCAGACCCTCAGCCCTGTAAGCCACCGGGCAGCTGACGCCCAGGCCGCACAAAGCAAGAAAGGCGGGTGGGACAGTTGCCAGCACTTCACTGGTCCTGCAGGCGGCTGCAGAGCTCCCGCCGGCTCCGCTCGCCAGCCCAGCTGCGCGTCTTGAGGCGGAAGGTCTTCAGCTCATCCTTGAAGGCCTCATGGTTCATGGGCCGGTAGTCTTGAGGCTCACAAAAGGTCTAGGGCAGGATGGGATGGGTTGATCAATACGGGGAAATGGGCAACTTCGGTGGGGTGACCCAGTCCTCCCTACTCCTTCTCCTAGGGCTACCGCCTGGCCGAGCCCTTTCCCTGTAGCCCAGCCCTCCCACGGAGACTATGGCCACCCCCACCCATGGTACCGGGTGCTGTGGGAAGAACTCCTTGTAGCCGCCTTTGAGGATATACATCTCAGGATAGTAGAGGCTGGGGTAGTCATTGGAGGCTCTGTCCCGTTCCCGGATGAAACGGCACCTGGGACAAGCAGGGGTGTGGGGTTCAGAGCTGGGCGTGCAGTGGGTGTACATCAGGGGACCTGGTCCCCACGCCCACTCCTTTGAGGGCCTTGGGGAACCACAGAAGGCTTGAGTGGAGGAATGTCCGCCACAAGAACACTTTGAGATCAGTCTGGCTAACTGGGTACAGAAGAAGTTGGGGAGATAGAAGGAATGAAGCAAATCAAGGGGGTTCTGTGTCCAGAAGACAGTTGCTCAATCTCTGTCAGAGACATTTCTCCTGGGCTGAGAAAGGGGAGGCAGAAAGGAGAGAAGTGGACAAAGTTCAAGAGGTAGATTCAGAAGGTCTAGACAAGGCTTGGTGAGGAGGAGGTGGAGAGAGGAAAGGATGATTGAACTCTGGAAGGGTCAGTGTCACTGAGGACTGGGACAGGGCCCTTGGACTTTAAGGACACTGATGGAGACTGATGGAGAATTAGGTTTTGGGGAGGGGGGCGGCAAGGGACAGAGGGTAGATGGGAGGCCTGTTGGGAAGGACAGTGAGAGGGAGACAGGAGGAGCGTGCCATGCACAGGGAAGCGGGGATGAGGTCTGCTCCAAGGTATCGGGTGAGACAACAGGTCTAGGCCCAGATGGGGCCATGGCTGGGCTTGGGCGTCTTGGCCATTGGATGGCTCCAGCACCCGCAATCCCGGGCGAGGAAGGTCAGGAGCAGCACTAGCTGGCTGGGCGGAGCTGGGACTCACATGCGGGGCCCCCGCTCAGATGAAAATTCACAATGGAAAATGAGGATGATTCTCTTGTCCAGGCTACAGGGTATGATGGGGCTCTGTAGCAGGAAGGTCTCAGCATCCCTTTCCAGAGGCAGGTTCACAGCAGTCTGCCAAAGGAGCCAGAGGTCAGGCCACAGCCCTAGGCCTGGGTAGGAGACCCTGCCCTATGCGGTCCCCATCTTTCAGATGAGTGACCCCACCTCCTGAGGGGCAGAATCCCATGAGAGGGTGCACCCACCCCCTACTGATTCATCCTCCGGGCAGAGGAAGGATAGAACTGGGTGAGTCTTCAGGGCCTCTCCCGTCACCCTGCCTCACCTTGATGTGCCCGCCTTCATACTCGTAGGGGTATCTGCAGTCCACAATCACAAACCTCTCCACGATGTTGCTGAACTTGCCTGTCAGCAGGGCCACCATCTGTAGGAGGCCACGGAGGTGGGTTCCAGCAGTTCAGGCGGGCAGGCAGGGGCTGACCCATGCTCGTAGCCTGACCCCAGGGGAGGTTAACAGGCAAACAGAAGTCCCAAATGCACCAGAAAATAGCTCATGCCTGCATACCGTTTCTGGTGAGATGTACTTGAGGTCTTGGTGCTTTCCATCCACAGTCTGTAGGAGGAAGGCCTGAAGGGAAGAGGAGAGAGAGGGGAGAGAGAAAGTGAGATTGGTAAGATGGAAAAGATGGAGTTTTTTCCCAAGCCCAAAGGCCACACCTGCTTTGACCTTCAAATTCAGCTCTGGTTCCCATAGCAACCAAGAGGGGCCTCTAGGGTCTGATCCCCAGGGAACAACCTTCCAAGGGGAAATGAAGATGGGGAGAAGAGACGAACCCCCATGCCTCCTGCCCCCATGTATTGCCAAGCAAGCCCCAGGATGAGGCCCAAAGAAGCTCCAATCAAGATGTTATGGTTTGGAAATGTTTTCCAAGGTTGAGACACCACTGATGCCCTGTACAGATTTGGGTACAGTCGGGATATCAAGGAGAGTGAGAGAGAGGAGTCTAGATGAGAATAAAGGATAAGATGCAAAGGACAAAGCGAGGGGCCTCTGGGGAAAGAGGGAGTTGCTGAAGCAGCTGCTGGGCTCAGGGGCCAGTCAGTAAGGGATCGAGCCTTCTGAGGGATCCCACTGCTAGTACCTTGGAGTAATCCCCGATCAGTTCTCGGTGGTCACTGTCCAGGATGTTCTCAATCTCGTCATGACACAAGGACTTTGAGCGGAGAACGCGGGCTTTCTGTGAGGCAGGTGGCAGCCAGGGTCAGGGGTGAGGCTGCCCCTCAGTGCCCCGTCTGGCTAGGACCCCCCTTCCCTGCACCCTGTCCTCTGCCACAAACCCGGCTGAGAAGGACTTGCAGGGTGGACTTGGAGGGTGGCAGCTCAGCCCTGCCAAGCCCAGTCCTGCCCTAGAAGGAGGGCACTCACGGGTTCCTCAGCCTCCCGCTGCTCCTCCTCTGGAGGGGTCACGCTCCTTCTCCGCTTGCTCTGTATGGGCAGGTCCCTGTCCTGGGGCCGCTCCAGCCTCTTGAGGATGGGCCGGATCACGCTGCAGGGCATGGACGGAGAGCGGAAGAGCCGCTGGCACTTGCTGTACATGATGAGGTCCTGGCAGAGGTGGCAGGTCTGGGGTCAGAGTTTCCAGCCCCTGCTCTCCACCCCAAATCCCACCTGGAGGGTAGGGCCCCACCCCTCCAAATTCTGAGGGGCCTCTCCAGAGGCTCACCTGCTCCTCTTCCTTTTCTGAGGTCTTGACCAGTGGGGCACTAATGAGGCTCTCCATGCCTGGGGGGACTACATCATCATCCTGAGGCCAAATCAGCAAGGATATGGTTACATTCACAGGCAAAGGTCCAACCTCTAAGGCCCCGAGTCCTCCAGGATAGGCTTCCCAGTTCTCCCAGCAAACTTCAGGCCAGCAGCCCTCCCTGACCCTGCTCACACCTCCCTCGCTTTGCCCGAGCACAGGGCAGCCCCCCAGAACTAGAAAGCTGCAGGGCCCCACTCGCTGCAGGGGCTTGCATAGAACTGTGAGAAGTGTGCCATGCAGGAGGACCAGGCCTCCCTCTGCCCTGCCCATCCACCCTTCACTGCAGCACCAGCCACCTCCTCTCCTCTGATTGGCCAGAGGTCAGGCTGTGACTCAGTTACCTCCAATTCTTCTTCTGACATTGAAGTGAGGTCATAGTCTTGCTGTAGGAGCTCAGAGCTCTCCCCTTTTCTCAGATCCCAAGGAGGGAGAGGTAGGGGGCCTGACAGGGCAAGGCTGTTCACCTTTAAGTCACTCTCCAGGATATCCACGAATCCATCATCTTCCTCGGCAGCCCCCTTGGTTGGGGTTAGGGAGAAGCAGCATTGGGCCAGGGGAGTCAGTTCCTCTACTTCCATCTTCCGCTCAGGGGTGAGACACTGTGTGGGTGACGAATAGACACAGACGACTCAGGGGTGGGGCCCTGAGGCAGTCCCCACCCCAAATTTCTGAGAAAAGTTTCCCAGCGCCTCAGGGCTCAGGATCACCCTCAAGTCCCCCAGGCTGCCTTCACAGGCACCTGCCCCGCGTGCATGCCTGCCCTGCATGGGTCAGCTCTCCTGATGTACCATCAGGTCGGGAGCCGAGCTTGGCCTCTGGGCAAAGGCTTCTCTGCGGCTGGCCCACTCTGCCAGGGCATGGGTGTGGCTGGGATGTGTGGGCTTCCCCGGCATCTTGAAGACAAATCCATCCTGCGGGCAATACAGGGAGCGGAGGGGGGTGCGTGATCAAATGCCAGAGAACCATCCCAGCAAGCCCCCTTCTCTCCCTGGAGTGCTCCCACTCTGGCCTTCTGGAAGCGCACATTCTCTTTGTCCTCCCTAGAGCTGTGGGCAGCTCGGCCACATGCTTCACTCTTCCTCCAGGTGCCAGGTGCTTGGGAGTTGGTGATGTTCCGTAGCACAGGGCTGTGGCCCAGAAGCCTCCCCTAGAGAGCCAGGAGGGCAGCAGGTACAGAAGGCTGCATTCCTCTGGTGCCAGCCCAGGCCCTACCTTCTCCCACCCCTCTTCCAACTCCCCCAGCTCCCCTGTCCACCTCCAAAGCCCCAGCTCCCAGAGCCAGACCAGAGACACCCAACCGATTCAAGTCCACCCTCTGGGAACCAACCACAGTCCCTCCTGCCCCTCCACAATCCTGGCCAGCAAGCCCGAGCCTCCTGATGGGCCTCAAGGACACTCACCGGCAAGGACTGGAAGCGTCGGATAGAAAACTGCTCACTGCAGAAGGAAACAGGGATACCTCAGGGCTGAAGAGTTGGGCCGTGACAGAGAGCATGCAGGGTCCCCCTCCACCACAGAGCCCTGTGCACCCCTTTGGGAGGACCTGGGAAAGCACCCTCCCTGGGCCTACTCCACCCACACGGGGCAGGGGAGCCTGCGTGAGGAAGGCCCAAGCACTTACTTTCGAATAACTCGGCTGGCTGTCTGGATGGCCTGTTCAAATCTAGGAGAGAGAAGGGTCCCATGCATCCCAGCTCCCCTCACAGCCCATCGCCCACCCCCAGCATTACGTTTTTAGTCCACAAGGGCCAGGGCCAAGGTTCAGGCCAAGGGAAAGAGGAGGGAGGAAGAATGCAGACTATCAGGGGGCCCAGGTGTAGGGGAAGGGGAGATGAGAGGCAGCCTGGGATTTTAAAGGCTGCCGTGAATGAAGGAGGCCTGGAGAATGGCAGTGACAGAGACAGCTGGGGTAGGTTGCAGGGTGGCTGAGGAGTTACCAAGGCAACAACAGTCTCACCAGCCTGCCCACAGGCCTTCCACCTGTATGCAAATCACCTAGGCAGGGCCATATGGCTGCCAGGAAAGGCATCCATCCATCCTATGATGACAGGCCTTGTCCTGACAATGTGGATATCTCCAGGGCCTGGATGCCAGAAAGGCTGGGCTTCCCTCCCTTGTGTGGGACTGTCCTGGATCCTCCAGGACAGGGGCCTGGTTCAGTCTGCTGTACCAGACCCCCTAGCGACAAATGTGCAGGGTCACAGCCTCTCCTCCCTCCTGTGGAATTTTCCAGGACCCAGATTCTGTCCTACCCCCTCCTCCTGCCTTAAAATAGGCCAGCAGGCAAAGAATTCCAACAGATGTTCCTTCTGAGGCTAGCTATGTTACCAGAGATCACCTGCCAGGCGGGGCTTTTGCGTGTCTATGTGTACACACACACACACACACACACACACACACACACACACACACACACACTTCTTTCTGTGTAACCATCAAAGCAGGTGCAGTGGTGGTGGGGGGAACTGAGGGCTAAAGTGTCAGGGGGATGCCCCTGCCCCGAGTAGGGGGGTGGCTCTGCCCAGCCAACCTGGCATCAGGATGACCAATTTAATTGGCTTGGTTTTCAGTCTGCACCTGGGCCCTGGGGGTAAAGCAGGGACAGTTCTGTGTTACCATCAAAACCCAACGTGCAGTCCCCACACCACCACCCAATGCTCTCCCCATTTCCTGTTTATGAACAAACCTGCAGCCCAGCCCAGTCTGATCAAAGGCAATGGGAGGAAAGACAGCCACTGCCCTAAACCCAAAGCCACAGTCCCTTAGCCCAGGCCACAGATGCCCAGCTGTTCCCAGTAATGCCTGACAGCTGCTCTCCCTGCTGGGGCATGATCAGCTGGATGGGAACAGCTGTGCTCTGGAAGGTACTACTCATGCCCCACAACCAAGAAGCAGGGAACTATGCTGAGCAGAGCCCACCAACTTCTCTACTCCCCCCTCACAAAATGCCTGGTCCAGGGGTTGGCCAGAGGGTCAAATGTCACTGAAACCAGAAGTTACTGATAGGATGGCCAAGGGCCAAACCAGCTTGCAGCAACTGTTTTGTTTGGCCTAAAGTAAATTAAAAACTTTGAATTAGTTGGACTATATTTTCCTACCACCCCAGCCCTGAACCCACTCTAAGCTGCTCCCATGAGAGCAGACCCTTCCATGAGACAAGGAGCAGAATTCTAGGACATGGGAAGGTCAATTAGTGCCCCCATTGGGGATCCAGAGAGGTCGGTTTGCTCTCCCAGGATTCCCAGTGAGTTTAGGGTAGAACTGAGATTCCCCAAGGCAGGTTCCCCGTCCTTGGTAGTGTGGTCCCTCTTCTCTACTCACGTCTGCTCCACCACCTGGGGGTCCATAGGGCTGGGAGAGTCCATGCACAGACCTGAGGACAGAGTGCATTGGTTTGAAAGTAGTGGCATTTCCTGCACACTTTCCCCCACCATGTCCCAACCCTATTCAGAAAAGGGAAAAAAGCCTGTTGTTATTTTAGGTCTTGACATATTGAAAAATGAAACAAAACCCACCCATGGACCCCAAGGGCTGACACACTGCCAAATCACACAGGGCTCCACTCCCTGTTTACTATGGAAACTCCTCCCTGTAGGCTTTAAACCAGAACTCTGCTAAGCATTTTTCTAGAACTGGTTTAAAATAATCTGTTCTAGAAGAGATAATGGCTTTTTAAAGGAAAAAGTTAAAGCTGAAGGCAAGTGAATGTTATAAAATGACAGACTTTCAGCCCTGATGCCTCCCAGATGGGGCTGTGGTTCAGGATTTTGGCGCCTGGTTTTAAATAGGTAAGATCTCATCTCCCGCAGAGGACCCCACCCAACACCCACCTTGCCCAGCCAGTCTGTGCTGGGCATGGTAAGCCCCACCAGAAGTGGGCAGAGGGAGGCTGCTGGGCCCACCAGGTTGTGGTAAGGATGTTAGTCTGATCAGTAGTGAAGTGGGGAGGCTAAGGCAGCCCCCCAAACTCCCCTGGCACCCCTGGGCCTCACCTGCATCAGAAGATTCAGAGGACTCAGACGACAGGGAGGATTCAGACGCCCGACGGGACAGGGATAGGCATGTGAGCAGGCTGCCTACCTGACTCTTTGGGGTCTCGCTGGGAAGGGAGCAGGGACCCAGGGAAGGAGAAAGGTAAATATGGGGCTCAAGGGCTGGCCGGCCCATGTTCCCACCAGCCACCCACCTCTGAAGGGCCCATCCAGCCTCTGCACTGTCCCAGGGAGGTGATGGCATCAAGGGCCTACCCTTTTCTCAGGCCTTCTACAGAGACTCTAAGTGTCTTCTCTTTGTTGATTGATTTAACGTTCTCCTGGGTGCAGGGGAAGGTGAACCCGGAGCAAGAGCAAGGAGGTAGGCTGGAGGAGGTGGGCTGGGATCATCCTGGGGGATTGTGGGGCAGTAGACAGCCCTGGAGGGCTTTCCCCTAAACTCTTCAGGCCCCTACCCATCCACAAGCCTTTCTGGAGGAATGGCCAAGACTTTGGTCTTTATTGCTCCAAGGACAACCCAGGCTGGAGCTGCAGGCTTGCTCAGGAAGCAGGACCAGAGTTTAACCCCTTAACCCCAGGAAAGAACTGGGGGTGGAGGGAACAGGGCCACCCTCAAGTTCCCCCTCCAGACTCAGAATCCCCTGCCTGGGGCAAAATGGTGGAGATTTGGGCTCAGATTAGGAAGGCAGCATGGTGGAGGTGGGGAAGAGGGTCTCCAGAGGCTTGTGCGGGCCAAGAACAAGTCACCTGGAGGGTGTGAACAGCACAGCCCTAGTCCTGGGCCCCTGAAGCAGTCTCTGTCCCGGATGCCTCCCCATTTGGCACCCAGGCAGGGCTCCCAAGAGGCCTGGGACTAAACCCTAATGCGGGCCTCTCATCCCACATCCAGTATCCTTGGGGCGCCCTACCTGCCGAGCCCGGCGAGGTCGTGCATGGTCTGGGTGAGGGTGGTGACCGGCGAGGAAGCGGCGGCGCGCTTCGGAGACCCCAGGAGGCCATGAGCCCCCAGCCGGAGGCCCGGGAGGTGGCCGGGACGCTGGGCGCCACCGCGCACGCCGGCCGGACTGAGAGTCGAGGCTGCCGCGGGCTCCGGCTGGGGCAGCTCCATCTCGGTGGGGCGGGAGGGCTGGGCGAAGGGCGACCCACAGACGCCGGGCACAGCTGGCCGGGACGAGGTAGGGAGCCGGCCCGGGGTGGAGGGGGGAGGGAGGGAGGAAGGAAGAGCAACGGGGCCGGAGCGAGGGAGGAGAGGGAAGCGGGGAGGGTGGGGAAGGGAGGAGGGACGCAGGGACCAGCCACCAGCCCGGGAAGCCTCTGGCAGAAGCTGCCACCTCCACCTCCTTATATATTCGAAAAATAACAGCGGCCGCGCCGCCGAACGCCACCAATGGGGGTGCGGGTTAGAAGAGAGGCGGGACCGAGGGCGGAGCCCGTGTGGTGGAAGGCGCGGAGGCTGGACCAGCCGGGCCTCGCCCAGTTCCAGGCTTTGGGTGGGGTGGAGGAATTAGGGTTTCTCTTACACCCCTCGCACTCCCTCCCAGCTACGGTTCGAGGAGCCTGGCTTCCCAAATTCCGCTTCTCAGTATGTGGTTTGGAGCTACACCCCCCGGCCCCCAGCGAAGAGGGTGTGTAGAGGGCCTCCAGCGAAGAGGGCCTCAGAGGATGCAACAACCCCCCAGGGTGGCCTCAGAGGGACCCCCGCCGTTTAACATCACTCACAAGCACCGGTTGGCATCTTGAGAGCCTCCATTCCCGGAGTCTGCAGAATACAGCTGTGCTGTGCGGTCTGTTTTCTCCATTCCACTTTACAGACGGAGACAATGAGGCGTAGAGAAGTTCATTAACTCGTTCAAGGTCACATGGTTGTGCAGATGGTGGAGTTGAGATTCACCCCAGGTGCCTCTACTCCCACAGCTTCCCTGACCCTGCAACTGGCAGCTCAGAGCGGCCCCAAAGCGTAATTCCCACGGGGAGCCCCCAGTGCAGGAGGTGGACCCGCGGTGGGGGCTGACACGTAACTGATGGGTGCTTCCATAGCCTCTGATTAGATGTGATGCCAAGGGATCCAGTTTTCTCCCGCAGTCCCAGAGGAGGCTCTAATGGTTGGTCTAGCCATGAGTTTGGGCCGTAAGGGCCAAAGAGGGTGTCAGCAACCTCAGAACCCAGTTATGGAATTATCTCATGCCCACTGACGGTTTGGCTAATGTGGTGCCAACGTTTAATTGGTGTTTCTTTAATCAGGGAGGCTGAATTTGTCACTAGTTTTAACTGAACATCTTCTAATTATCTGATCACCTCCTAGGGAGCCATCTTTCCTGGACCGTGGTGGGAAGGCTGAACCCAAAAGCGAGTGGGTGGTAAGCTACTCTTGCACCCCATCTCCCCCAGGGAGAGGTGCCCTCCGGCTTGTCAGGTCGCAGCTCAGGAATGCTGGAGTCGCGGCCTTGAGTCCCTTCCCCTGCAGCCCCAATCCTTCAGGCCAAGGAGCAGTGGGTGGGGGTGGCAGAAGGGAGGGCATGGCGGTAGGGGGTTGGGTGGTCCAGGAGACATGTGGAGGAAGGGAATGGAAAGACCCCAATCCCATCTGAGAGGGGTGAGGAGGGTGGGGACGTGACAAAAGTATGTCTCCCACCCCACCGAAATCTTCAGGGCCCCTCCCCAGAGGCAGTCACTACTATAATTTGTTGCATATTCTTCTGGAGTCAGTCTAAACAGTCCTAGCTAATAGAAACAAAATGGGAGGCACAAATACGAGCCACATATGTAATTTAAAATTTTCTAGTAACCGCATTTAAAAAAGGACTTCCCTGGTGGTGCAGTGGTTAAGAATCCGCCTGCCAAGGCAGGGGACACAGGTTTGAGCCCTGGTCCAGGAAGATCCCACATGCCATGGAGCAACTAAGCCCGCATGCGACAACTACTGAGCCCGCGTGTCACAACTACTGATGCTCGCTTGCCTAGAGCCCGTGCTCCGCAACAAGAGAAGCCACTGCAATACGTCCACACACTGCAACAAAGAGGAGCCCCCACTCGCTGCAACTAGAGAAAGCCTGAGCACAGCAATGAAGACCCAACGCAGCCAAAAATAAATAAATTACAAAATAAATAAAGGAAGGGTGTTTAAAACAAAAAAGGAAAAAGAAACTTTAATATTTTATTTAACCTATTTTAAAAGTTATCATTTCAACATGTTATCAATATAAAAATTTTTAATGAGATGTTTTACATACTTTTTTTTGGTACCAAGCCTTCAAAATCCAATGTGCGTTTTACACACACAGCACATCTCAATTTGGACTTGCCAGAATGTTTTATACCTTGCTTTCTTTTACTTGATATTTTTACTCAATTCCCTAATGCTGAACATTTATTTAAATGATGCAACAGATATGCATAGAATGAAGTCCTAAAGAGAAACTGCTGGAAGGAATGGACTTTATTTATCAAAATCTCCTTTTCCCTTTCCTGAATCTCATTTTCTCAATCTGAGTTATTGAAGAACAGGGACCAAGTCATTTACCTCTCCTCCCGTCTCCCAGAACCTTGAATAGGCCCAAGCCCAAGGTTGGTCTCTAACCCCCATATCCTACTTCTAGAGATTTCTCTTAAGAAGGTGATAAAAGTATACAGAGATGTATGTTCATAATAACAATGAAAAATGGAGAGCAAGCTGAGTGTCCTTCAATAGGGAACTAGACAAAAAAGTGGTTCCTCTATACTGTGCAATAGCTGAAGCATTTAAAGAGAACAGGTATTGGGAGGGTCGGGATGCCTGGCACCTGGCAAGCCCAATAATAATTGCTGATTATTGAATGATTACCTATTGGGCTCTTGGAAAATGATCTTTTGGAGAAAGGGTTCCTAGAGTAAAAGAATTTTGAAAGTCATTGATGTAGATATTTATTGACATGAGAAGATCTTTACAATACGGGCTAAAAAATATTATGCCAAGCGTGGTCCCATTAAAAATAATATGCACAGGGGACTTCCTGGTGGTCCAGTGGCTAAGACTCCATGCTCCCAGTGCAGGGGACCTGGGTTTGTGCCCTGGTCAGGGAACTAGATCCCACATGCCATAACTAAGAGGTCGCATGCCGCAGCTAAAGATTCCACATGCCACAACTAAAAGACCCCCGTGCCACAACTAAGACCGGCGCAGCCAAATAAATAAATAAATAAATTTTCTTTTTATTATAAAAAAAATGCACAGATAAGTATCCTAGAAGGGTATTCTCTGAGTGATGGAATTAATGGTGATTAAATGGTTTTATCCTAAAACTTTTCTGTATTTGAAAATATCTTCCAAAGAACATAATTTGGAATAATATTATAATAATAACATAATTATAATTTTTAGATTAATTAAAAGAACATGATCTCCATCTGGCAGTTCCTCAAACATTTAAACATAGAGTTACCATGTGACCCAGCAATTCCACTCGTAGGTATATACCCAAGAGAAATGTAAACATATGTCCTTGCAAATAAATATTTATAGCAGTTATTTATGATTGCCAAAAGGTAGAAACAACCCAAACGTCCACCAACTGACAAATGGATAAGCAAAATGTCATATATCTGTACAACAGAATATTATTCAGCCATAAAAAAAGAAAGAAGTACTGATAAATACTATGTCATGGATGAATCTTGAAATATGAAGCTAAGTGAAAGAAGCCAGTCATAAAAGACACATATGCTATTATTCCATTCATATGAAACGTTCAGAACAGGGAAATCTATAGACAGACAGTAAATTAGTGGCTGTTTAGGGCCAGCCAGGGAAGGGGCAGGGAGTGGATAGGGAGATGATAGCTAAAGGTTATGGGATTTCTTTATAAAGTGATGAAAATGTGCCATCTTTCCAATTCTCCACCTTAGGAAAGTCCACAGTCCACCTTCCCTTCTCTTGGCCTAGGCTGTCCAAAGCTGCCCATGAGGCCTATACCCATTCCACTTACGTCATCACTATCCTTTGTGCCTCTCAGCAAACTTTCCATTTTCCTTTTCACTTTATTATTATTTTAAAAACATTTTTGGCTGCACCACACAGCATGTGGGATCTTAGCTACCTGACCAGGGATCGAACCCACGCCCCTTGAAGTGGAAGTGCAGAGTCTTAACCACTGGACCACCAGGGAAGTTCTCCTTTTCATTTTAAAAAGCCTGTAGTACTTGCTATTGAAGAAAACTTGGAAAATTCAGCAAAGTAGAAAAAAAAAATCTCATCTATAGTCATTTCACCCAAACAACCATTGATTATAAGTCAGGTTGGGTGGGGAGGCAGGAGGACATACACGCACATGGATGAAACCTCCAAAACTGTAGACTTGGTTTCCTGAGGGTTTGTGGGAAGGAGTCCTCAGCCAGGTGGTCCTACATTTACTTCTGCACAGGGACCTTACACCCATTATGGGCCAAGCATTGATCTGGCTCCTAAAGGAAAAAAATCTCCCAAGTTTTCTTCTGGACCTTGTGATTGGAAGGATATTTTTTATGTCTTGGGGTGGGGGAAGGGGGAGAAGCTCTCTCTAAGTAAGACACAAAATCCAGAAGCAATAGAGGAAAAAACTGACAGACCTGTCTACTTAAAGATTAAAAACTTCTCATATCTGAGATTCCCTAGGCTAAGTAAAAGGACAGTGGCAGACTGGGAGAAAATATTTGCAATATATTTAAAGATTTTATGTCCAGAGCATATGAAGAGTTCCTAAAAGTCAACAAAAGAGAAACAAGGGCAAAAGATATGACTAGAAAATTCTCAGGCTTCAAATGGCCAATAAACATATGAAAAGAGAAATGCACACTGAAATAGCAGTGAGTTATACTTTCTTCCCTTGGCTTCCAGAACAGCATAGGAGCTTGAATTTCCTCCTACTGCTTCAGCTGCTCCTCCTGCATTTCTTGTTAGTTCTTTCTTGAGCCCTTAACCTTGGAGAACCCCGGCACTGTCTTTGGTGCTATTTTTTTTTTTTGGTGCTATTTTATTCTTCGTCTACACCCATTTTCTTGAAGCCTCATCCAGCCCCAGATCCTCAGCCTGTCCCTCTGGGTCACAGCCTTCCTCTCTGCCTACTCCTCAGGCTACTTTAAGATTTTTTTTAAAAAAACACTGCAATTCATTCATTGTTTAAAGAATTTGTCATGTTTATGTGTTTGGTGGAGGAAGAGGTTTCAGGGATTTGTATGTATGTATGCTTATGTACATACATGACATTATTTCTGTAGGTGCAAACACATTTATGGCTAAATGCATGGAACAGCACAGAAAGTGAGACACCGAGATGTTATCAGTGTTTATCTATGAATTGTGGGATCATCATCAACCAGATTTAAAACTATACTGTTGCTTATAAAAATAACCTAAATATGTAACAATAGGCCTCATCGATTAGTGTTCAACCATAATTGGAACAATATGCAACTATTAAAAAGTTTGTTGGTAGTACTTTATCAGTAAGGCGATATTTTCATCACTTGATGCCAGGTAAAACAGCAGGAGATGCCAATACACAGTCTATATCGTCTGATGCCAGTTTTATGCGATAAATTTTTAAAGAAAACTGCATGCGCCTAGAGAAAAGACTGGAAGTACATGTATCAAAATGTGACCTGCGCATCTCTCCAGGTGTTGGGGTGAAAGGTGCTTTTTAGTTTCCTTTACTTTTCAGTTTCCTCAAAAAACGTGGGTTATTTTTACCTTAATAAAATAAAAAAGACAAAACATAGTTGTTATTCTTTATAAGCAACAAATGGCTGCCCACCCGGCGCAGAGGCCGGGCACAGCGCCCCGGCCCGCACCGTTGCCGGCGGGTCACCAGACGCCCGAGCGCTGGCCGTTCAAGCAGGCCGAAGCGCCCCCGCGCGGTCGGTCCGGGGCGGGGAGGAGGGTGGGCACGGAGGGCTGGAGGCGGTGCCGGGCGTCCCCGCGCTTCCCGCGAGATCCCGCTCTACCCGCTCCGCCCTGCTCGCCGCGCTCCCAGCTCCCCGCGTCGCGGCACTTCCTGCCTTCCGCTCCCGCGCCTCCCGCTCTCGCCCGCGCCCGCCGCCTGCCGCCCGCCGCCCGGCGCCGCGCCCGCCGGCGCCCCCGAAGGTGCCCCCGGCCCGGCCGGGTCGCCGCCCCGCCCGCCGCCCCGCGAGCCGCTTTGTCTCGGGCGGGGCGAGCAGGAGAGGCCGCCAGGTGCCCCCCGCCGCGGGCCCGGGCCCCCCGCCCCGGGGCGGCGGCGGTGGCGCCGGGCCCCGGGGCGGGGGGCGCGCCGGGATGGGCCCCAAGCGGCGGCAGCTGACGTTCCGGGAGAAGTCGCGGATCATCCAGGAGGTGGAGGAGAACCCGGACCTGCGCAAGGGCGAGATCGCGCGGCGCTTCAACATCCCGCCGTCCACGCTGAGCACCATCCTGAAGAACAAGCGCGCCATCCTGGCGTCGGAGCGCAAGTACGGTGTAGCCTCCACCTGCCGCAAGACCAACAAGCTGTCTCCTTACGACAAGCTCGAGGGGCTGCTTATCGCCTGGTTCCAGCAGATCCGCGCCGCTGGCCTGCCGGTCAAGGGCATCATCCTCAAGGAGAAGGCTCTGCGTATAGCTGAGGAGCTGGGCATGGACGATTTCACTGCCTCCAACGGCTGGCTGGACCGCTTCCGCCGGCGCCACGGTGTGGTGTCCTGCAGCGGCGTGGCCCGCGCCCGGTCGCGCAGCGCTGCCCCCAGGCCCCCAGCGGCGCCCGCCAGCCCGCCCACGGTGCCCTCGGAGGGCAGCGGTGGGGGTACCACGGGCTGGCGCGCTCGGGAGGAGCAGCCGCCGTCGGTGGCCGAGGGCTACGCCTCCCAGGACGTGTTCAGTGCCACTGAGACCAGTCTGTGGTACGACTTCCTGCCCGACCAGGCCGCGGGGTTGTGTGGCAGTGATGGACGGGCACGCAAGGCCACCCAGCGCCTGAGTGTCCTGCTGTGCGCCAATGCAGATGGCAGTGAGAAGCTTCCCCCACTTGTAGCCGGCAAGTCCGCTAAGCCCCGTGCAGGCCAAGCCGGCCTGCCCTGCGACTACACCGCCAACTCTAAGGGTGGTGTCACCACCCAGGCCCTGGCCAAGTACTTGAAGGCCCTGGACACCCGCATGGCTGCAGAATCTCGGCGAGTCCTGCTGCTGGCTGGCCGCCTGGCAGCCCAGTCCCTGGATACCTCGGGCCTGAGGCATGTGCAGCTGGCCTACTTCCCGCCAGGCACCGTGCAGCCGCTGGAGCGTGGAGTGGTCCAACAGGTGAAGGGCCACTACCGCCAGGCTATGCTGCTCAAGGCCATGGCAGCACTAGAGGGTCAGGATCGCTCAGGCCTGCAGCTAGGCCTCATGGAGGCCCTGCACTTCGTTGCTGCAGCCTGGCAGGCTGTGGAACCTTCGGACATAGCCACCTGCTTTCGTGAGGCTGGCTTTGGGGGTGGCCCTAATGCTACCATCACTACTGCCCTCAAGAGCGAGGAGGAGGAAGAGGAGGAGGAGGAGGAAGAGGAGGAGGAAGAGGAAGAGGAAGAGGAGGGTGAAGGGGAGGAGGAGGAGGAAGATGGTGAGGAAGAGGAGGAAGGGGGGGAAGGAGAGGAGCTGGGGGAAGAAGAGGAGGTAGAAGAGGAGGGTGATGTTGATGACAGTGATGAAGAGGAAGAGGAGGAGGAGGAGAGCTCTTCTGAAGGCTTGGAGGCTGAGGACTGGGCCCAGGGAGTAGTGGAGGCTGGTGGCAGCTTCGGGGGTTATGGTGCCCAGGAGGAGGTCCAGTGCCCTACCCTCCACTTCCTGGAAGGTGAGGAGGACTCTGAGTCAGACAGTGAGGAAGAAGAGGAAGATGATGAGGAGGAGGACGAAGATGACGAAGATGATGATGAGGATGGTGATGAGGTGCCTGTACCCAGCTTTGGGGAGGCCATGGCTTACTTTGCTATGGTCAAGAGGTACCTCACCTCCTTCCCCATTGATGACCGTGTGCAAAGCCACATCCTCCACTTGGAACACGACTTGGTCCACGTGACCAGGAAGAACCATGCCAGGCAGGCAGGAGTTCGGGGTCTTGGACATCAAAGCTGAGCCACTGGGCCTAGCCATGCCTCCAACCCGGATGTGGCAGCACCAGCCCAGGGCAGAGGACTCTCTGGGCAGCTGTTGTGGATGGAGCCAGAGTGGGGAACCCCAGATCCTTTAGTGATGTTCTCCTGGTCTTGTGACAGGCCCAGTCACCGCGGTAGGGCCTGGGGCTGGTATCAGCCTCACTGCCTGCTTATTGCCTCTTTCTCAGAATCCTCTTTCCTCCCTATTTGCCCCTGGGCTTGGGGGACCAGGTGGGGAGGGTGGGGAGCTGTCCGGTGCTACCACACCGTGCCATCAGTGGACTAGGCCACAGTAGCAGCCAGGGATGGACCCTGGAAGCTCCTGGCCAGAGAGTGCCTCTCCCCTCTGCCATCCACACCAGGTCTTTGGTGGGGGGGACCCCAAAGCCATTCTGGGAAGGGCTCCAGAGAAAAGTCCAGCCTAGGACCCCACAAGGCTGGCAGCCCCGCATCCCTGCCCCGAGGCCGCCTTGAGAAGCACAGTCTAACCGCAGGCTCCTGGGCCTGCCTCTGCCTGCTTCCCCACTTCCCCAACCCCTTCCTCTGGCCCAGTCCATGTTACTTTGGCCCTTGCTTTTCTTTCCAGATTGGAGGTTCTCAAGAGGCCCTCCAGAGGAGTGGTAATGGGCACTTCCCTTGTGGGCAGCTGCAGGCCCCATGCCTCTCCTCCCTCTCTGGCAGGGCCCTATCCTGGGCAGGGGTCCTGGGGCTGGGCCCAGAGTCCAGCCATCCAGCTGCTCCTTTCCCAGTCTGAATTCAATAAATCTGTCCACCCCCCTTTTGTGGGAGTGGACATTTTAACAGCCAAGGGTGCATCCTTCATGGTCTGGGCTTGCGTCTGTCTTGGGGACACTTTCTTTCCCGGTTCCCTTTGGTCCTTGCTCTGGTGGGACAAATGTTGAGAGAGTGGCTACAGCCCAAGCCCTGACCAGGGTGAGGGGCAACATGTATATCTAAGTGTTGCCTAGGCTTGGGTGGGAGGGGTTTTCAATGCACCTGCCTGGGGGTGGGTTTGAGCAAGCTGGGCCTTGCACTGCTTTGGGGTTAAAACTTTTGGGTCAGTTGGCTGGGACAGGAGGGAGGGAACCAACAGTCCCTGGAGGGCCAAATTAAACTGTGGGCACCTCGGAACTAGGCTTATCAAGGACCATTAAAGAAGATCCCTGCAGGAGAGGGGTCAGAGGACAGAAAGAAAGGAGTGTTGGGGCAGCTCCTGTGGTCCAGGTTGGAGTTTATAGGGGCATACAGGGCATCTCTTGTATGGTGCCTTAAGAGGGAGTCCTCTAGGCCTTTCAGTGATTGGCATTTCCAATTCTGGTGGCTATCCTTGGGAACAGTGTCAGGATGGAGGTGAAATTGCTGGGGACACGTTGCACCCCCAAGAGGTTAGCCACTCCCTGTGTGGTACCCTCTGGACCCCCCCCCCGCCCCCATCCAAAGGTGAGGACAGGCCCTCTGCTGATCCTACCCAACCTTTCTCTTCAGGGCCAGCTCGCCCCTCCCGGGCCCTTTGTCACTGAGGCCCTCAGGCCCCAGTGGTTCTAGTGAGGGGAGGGCCTGAGCTTGAGCAGGCCAGCAGCTCTGGGCCCCAAACCGGTTTTCCCACCTCTACTGAGGCTGGCACATCACCCCTGTGGTTCCCTGCCCCCACCTCCTCACAGTTCCTCCTCTCTCCACCCTGGAATGTGGGGTGGGGTGGGGGGTGTTGCAGGCAGTTATCCAAGTCATCTTTTTAAACAAGAAGGTGGAATGACTTTCCCTTCCGTACCTCTGACTCTCAGGGATTCCCTTAAGACCTTGAAGGCTTCAGAACTAAGTGAAAGCAAAAAAGCAGTTGGGATTCCCAGCCCCCACCCTGGCCCCCATCCAGTCCCCATCTGAGCCCCGGAGGATGAGACAAGGAAGCCCAGCCTACCCCCTGGCCTGCTCTGGAGTAAATATGTGGGAGCAGTAGCCTTCTCCCCAGATGCCCCTGGCCAACCCAAGGCCCTCACCTCAAATACCAACAAGGCAAATACTTCCATTTGTCTCCTGCCAACAAGAACACCTCTTTTGCTGGAACTGAGATCATCTCATTAATGTTAACACCAACTGGCATTAATAGGGCTCTTGCTGTGTGCCAGGCTCTATGCTAAGTACTTTAGATGCTCACAAAGCCCCTGTGAAGTAGGTAAAACCATGAGAAACACAGAACAGAAAGGTTCAGTAATGTGCCCAAAGCCAAACCACTAGTATGTGGCAGAAGCAAGCTCTCTCCCCAGGCTGACTCTAGAAGTGCCCCTTTACTAAGGAATTCCTAACCCTAACCATATTCCTAAAGGAATTGCTTACTGACTCAGTTTCTTTTTAAAAAAAAAAGCTTTTTATTTATTTATTTTTGGCTGTGTTGGGTCTTCGTTTCTGTGCGAGGGCTTTCTCTAGTTGCAGAGAGCGGGGCCACTCTTCATCGCGATGTGCGGGCCTCTCACTGTCGCGGCCTCTCTTGTTGCGGAGTACAAGCTCCAGACGCGCAGGCTCAGTAGTTGTGGCTCACGGGCCTAGTTGCTCCGCGGCATGTGGGATCTTCCCAGACCAGGGCTCGAACCCGTGTCCCCTGCGTTGGCAGGCAGATTCTCAACCACTGCGCCACCAGGGAAGCCCCTGACTCAGTTTCTAACCCATGGAAGAATAGCTCTTGGAGATGAGGGATGTGGAAGTGTCTACAGGAGCTCTTGAAGCTCCTGTACCTATAACTAACCCCTGTTCCCCCAGTCCCCAAATACAGGGCTTTTGTAAATACCCTTCCCATTCTCTGTATTACTCCTTAGGGATGGTAGGTGAGAACCATCCCCATTTCATGAAGGAGGAAATAGGGTTCAGGACTATAAATGACCTGCCCAAGACACTGGCCTTGAGCTCTGGTGCTCTCCCTGGGAGTCTGGGTTACATATAAAATGCCTCACTGGGACACTACTTGGGGGGTGGGGGTCAGTGGTGTGGGGATGGCTCTGTGAGCACAGAGCTTTGAGGAGGGACCTAGCAAGGAGGCACTGTCACCCAGCCTACCACACAGTCCAGATGTGAAGCAGCTGGTGATTAACAATGGACCACCAGATAAAGCTGACAAACACTGGGATGCTGACTTCACTTGGGACTGATTGCTAAAGGACCCTGGAGGAGTTTCCTTGTCCTGAGGATACTGATGCAGGAGTTCTGGAGGCCTGGTTGGCTTTGGCAGTTCCTAGAGTGGGCCAATGTCTGGTGAGCAGTTGGCAGAGGTGATTTCTTGGGAGGTGGACAAGACAAACCGCCTTTTCAAAGCTGGGGCCTGAGAGGAGGTAGCTGGAGGGGGAAAACTACAACTCCCAGGAGCCCTTGCTCCCCCGGCGACTCGAGTATGGTTGCCATGGTTTCAGAAAACAATATGGCCGCTCCCAGCTGGAAAGTGAGTCTGGGTTAGAGAGGCAGAGGAGGATCTGGGTGGCAGCAGTGGCGATAGAGGAAGCTCTTGAGGGGTCGTGAGGTTGGGCCTGGACTCTGCACGGCTGGAACGGCCTGACCTTTCTGAGGGCGCCAATGGCGGGCAGCGTGGACGAGGAAGCGCTGCACCAACTGTACCTGTGGGTAGACAACATCCCTCTGTCCCGGCCCAAGCGAAATCTCTCCCGGGACTTCAGTGACGGAGGTGTGCGCTCCAGCGTGTGTGTGTGTGTGTGTGTGTGTGTGTGTGTGTGTGTGACAGACGTGTGAGCTCCAGCGTGTGTGTGTGTGTGTCCGCGTGCGCGTCTGGGTGTGTTCTGTATGTCCTTGTGTGTCTACGCGTTCTGTCCTGTATGTACGGGTGTACGGGGTGTGTGTGCATACATGTCTCTTGTGCTTGTGTGCTTGTGGCGGCGGAGGCGGGGGTGGGTTGGTGGGAGGGGTGTCTATCTCCTAGAACTTCAGTTGTAGAAGTGTGCATCTTGGGTATGTGGGCATGTGTGTGTCCATATTATGTATACATGTTCTATCCTTTATGCATGTGGCGTGTGTGTGTGTCTGAGTCTGTGACTCCCTCCTGGGACTTTAATGACTAAGATGCGTTCTGTGTATGTATTTGTACATTTCTGTGTGTGTGCATGCCTATTCTTCTATTCTATATATCTGTCTTGTGGGAGTCTGAGCATGTGTTTGGTCATATGTGTGTTGACATGTTCTGTCCTGTATGTATGAGTGTGGATGTTGTGTGCATATGTTTCTTTGTGATTGTGTAGGTGTGTGTCCAAGACTGTCTCCTGGGATTTTAATAATAGAAGTATGCACCTCTCTGTGTGTATATTGGTGACACTTTGTGCTTCTGTGTGTGTGTGTTGGTGACTGTCTCTTAGAACTCCAGTGATAGAAGTATGTGTCTGTGTATGTTTCTGCATCTGTGTCATTTTGTGTGTGTGTGTGTATTTATGTCAATTCCTAGAGTGAGGCCCCAGCCTCCTGAAGCGTTCTCTTTGAGACTCATAGAGGACTAGAGACCTTAGTTTTTATATGCCCTGAGTTAATGGCAAAGGAGTGCAGCTCCTTTGGGGTGTGCTGGAATTTTTGTCTCTGGCTGATCACTGATCTTGCTTTCTTACCTCACCTCCATATCATCCTTACCCCTTTCCACATCTTCACCTCTCCGCTTGGCCCCACCACTCTGAAAACCCTGATTCTCCCATCCCACCCATTCTTTCTCCCTCCCCCTTCTTCCTTACCCATCTCTACAACTTCCATGTCTGCTCCCACCCCCTCTCCCTCAGTCCTGGTCGCAGAAGTCATCAAGTTTTACTTCCCCAAGATGGTGGAGATGCACAATTATGTTCCTGCTAACTCTCTCCAGCAGAAGCTGAGCAACTGGGGTCACCTGAACAGGTAGCAGAATACCTGGGCACACTAGTGGGATCTCCAGCCCCTACACTGGGATCCCAGGAAGGTCTGCCCAGCCCCTCCACCTCCTGTGGTCTCCACAGTCCAGGCTGGTGGCTGGCTGGGAAGGGACAATGCAGACAGAATCTGTCTGGTAACAAAATCAAGCGACTCTTCTTTTGGGGAGGTGACAAGGACCCTCGAGACATATAAACACTGGGCTCAGGTTGGGTGCCCTTCCATTCCCCCAAGGCTGTGCACTGAAGGGCTGCAACTGCTGCACCCCTTTCCATCCCCCAACCCTTCACTCCATCCCCCCCAGGAGCCAGTCCACCATCCCTGTGTCTGCCCCCCAGGAAGGTGCTGAACAAATTGAGCTTCTCTGTACCAGATGACGTGATGCGCAAGATTGCACAGTGTACCCCAGGCGTGGTGGAGCTGGTGCTCATTCCACTGAGGCAGTGCCTGGAGGAGCAGCAGAGGTGCAGGAAGCAGGGCACCAGCTCCTTACAGGTGCCACCCCATTCAAGTTTCTTGCACTGCTCTGGGGGAGTTTCCCAGGCAGCAGAACGCTCTGCCTCAGCAATAAGTGTGGGAGAAGGGTGCCTGGCTAAAGGGAGCCTGGCGGGCGGGCGGGGGGAGGTGCTCTTTGCGGGTGGGCAGCCTGAGCTCACAGCAGACCCTGGGGGTTCTTTCAGGAGCTGGCTCCCCAGGATGGCACTGACTACATAGATGTGGGTAAAGTGGCCTTTACTAGATGTGGGTAAAGTGGCCTTTACTTTTCTTCCCTCCCAGGAGGAGCTTTCCTCCCGTCCTTCCTTCCTGTGGGGGAAGGGGTGCGGGTGTGGGGAGGTGGAAGACAGGAAAACAGGGCTCCATCAGGATTACTCCTACACTTGCCTTGTCTCAGGTTTCTCCCAGAAGGCCCGAGGGAAAGGTGCTCCAGACCCCCAGGGAGGGGGGCAGCTCAGGTAAGGAAACTGGGAGCTCCTGACCTCACCAACCCTGGTAATCTCCCTATGCACATGGCTAGGAGGTGAGGGTGAGGTTTGCACCTGGAAAGGTAGGGAAGTCAGGGATGGGTGGGGGAGGGTGGGGGGGAGAGAAGGCCTGGTCGAGGGACACTGGAAGGGTGAGGGTGGGGCCCAAGATCCAAGCCTGGGCTAAGCTGCTTCTCACCCCAGGGTGGGCCGGCTGCCTGTGCCCCGGCCTCTGGGGTATAGCCAGGCGCTGCAGGGCGACCGAAGCTTCGTCCTCCAGATTGCTGAAAAGGAGCAGGAGCTGTTGACCTTGCAGGAGACTGTGCAGGTGAGGGCGCACTGGGAAGGCGCTGGGGGATTGGGGCCTGGAAACACAGGGGCGGGGGCAGCAGGCTGCAGGCTTGACCTCTATGGGGCTCCTCCCAGGTCCTGCAGATGAAGGTGAGACGCTTGGAGCACCTGCTCCAGCTCAAGAACGTGCGCATCGAAGACCTCTCCCGGCGGCTCCAGCAGGCGGAGCGTAAGCAGCGGTGAGCCAGCGGCTCCAATGAGCCTCCTGGGACAAGAGCGCCTCCCCTCTCTTGGGGTGTGAGTTAGCATGGGGGGCAGCGGGACAGGAACCCTCCAAGCTGAGCCCCGTGACTGAGCCCCCTCCTTCCACTCCATCCGGGTCAGGAGAATGGACTGCTTTCCAGAACCTAGAAGCCACATGCAGAGACCTGGCATGCACCTCAAAGCAGTGCCTGACACCAGAGGGGGTTCTGCCTTGGTGCTCCCTGTGCTGGGCCTTGGGGGGTGGTTCCCCAGCTCGGTCCGCACCCCTAGAACCCGGTCCCCGCCCAGCTCTGATGACAGCAGCGTCTCCATCCAGGCTAGTCCTCTGTGCCCTGGGCCAAAGGGGAAGCTGCCCCAGACACCTGAGGGGCTTCCTCGCCCCTCCTGGGCACTCACCTGGGACCCAGCTGGAGGCTGGAAAGTGCAACAGCTGAAGGGGTGAGGAGTGAGCTCAGCCAGGAGTGGGGAAGACATGGGCTGTGCTTGTTCCAATTGCCCTCCCCTCACAGGGGTTATGTTAAGAATGTCTGGGCTGCCCCCATTAAAGGTATGCTCTCCTTCCTGTGCCTGCCTTCTGTTCTCTGAGGGGGATTTCCTGTCCCCCTTGTGCTACACCCCACCCCTTAAGTGAAAGAGCCTTGTGGGCCCAGAGTGGGTCTCAACTCGTGGTAGCTGGGCCCTGAAGTGGCCACTGCTTGGTAGGTTGATGATACCACCAGGGGTTAGGTCTTGTGCACTAGGACAGCCTGACTTCTAACTCTGGCTTTAGACTGACCCCCAAACCTATACTCACAGTGTCCTCCAACCCTGTCCAAACCCAACCACAAACCCAGGCTTCAGATTCTCACCAAATGTAGCCACATAGTCACCCTCAACCCTGCTTATGGACTCACCCCTAAACCTGTCCTCTGTATGACTCCCAACCCTGCCCACAGACTGACCCCAAGTTCTGTGGACCAAGGCCAAGCTTGACTCTCAACCCTGACCAAGATACCATGGCCTTTGGTGCCATCAGCCTTTGGTGCCAGGCTGGAATCGAGTCCATGTTGTTAGATCTTCTGATATTTCAAAAGAGGAACAAGAAGAAGCAGAGGAGGAGGAAGAGGAAGAATAATTTTTTAAAGCCCCATGTGGACTAAACAAAATACATCTATAGCTTACTCTGGGTGCACTGTCTGCCACTTTTAGAGCTTGAGGAATAGAATAGACGTGTGAATACAACTGTGGGGGAGGCATACCGGGGCACATGGAATGGTGGGTTGGGTAATAAGAAAGCATCTGGCAAGAGTGGATGGGCTGGGATCAGAATGTAGAAATCTCCCAATGACCATGCTGGAGGACAGCATCTCAAACTTCAGAGTGTGAACTTATCACCCAAAATGATGCTAAAAAGTCTGAGGCTCTTCTGGAGACAGTCCCAGAGCACAGACCGTTTTGGAACAGGGGAGGATTCAATAGTAACAATAGCTCATGAAGATTAATTTGCCGACAGTGTGTTCACCAGAGACCCGAAGATATGTTAGGGGCCACAGGGATCCAGCGGAGGGTAGGAGCCTTGGGGGCTCCCCAAAGGCAGTGACCCCGCTCTTTCTGAAAGGAAGCTGGCCTTAAGCTGCCCATACCATCTCTCTCCTAGTTATGTTGGAAGAAGGGACCGTTCCCCGCGGGTACTTTAGGGACCCTGTTCCAGCCAGCGAAATCGGGAGGGGGTGTTGTTCAAGGACCTGCAGGCGCAGCAGCGGCTAGAACCCTTAAAGATCCGAGGGCTACATTTCTGCTCCCAGACTCTGTGCAGGCGCCCACATCCCACCCCGGGGCGCTGAACTAGGCACATCCCCCTGCCATTGCGACCGCCTCCGTGGAGATCGAGAGCAGAGGCTGCGGTCCCCGGCGGCTCCTGCACAAGTTCTCCCACCCCCCCACCCCGCGAGCCTTCTTTGTTCTGATTCTTATCCGGGCCGGCAGGGCACCCAGGACGCGTCTCAGTTCCTCACGGGAGCGCTTCCTCCGAGGCAGGGGGATGGGACGGAAGGGGAAGATGCCGAAACCCGGCGATCGCAGAGCGGGAAGAATGGAGGGTTCCTCCGCTCCTGGACAGGACCTAGCGATGCCCGTATCGACTGCCAATGCGAGCTTGGAAGCCTCGGAAGGCGACTTTCAGGTGCCTCACCTAGCTCTGAGCCCCACCCTACGGCCGCTCAAGGGACAGAGCCCAGGGGACGCCCCTTCCAGGTTGGGCGGAGACAGGAGGAGCAAAGCCCCAGGCTGAAAGTAGACACGCGTAGGGCCTATTAAGGGCGCTTCTACCTTCTCTCGCTTCTACGGTATCCTGCCGCCTGGCCACGGAGAGCGCCCTGGCTGACTTCATCGCGAGAACTTGCGGGTCCCCGGGGCGTGGGCTCGCACGGCGCAGCCGCAGGGGCTCCTGCAGGTGACGCAGAGGCGCAACGCCCGTTGGCGGTTCTTTGGGGCCTGCTTATTGGTCTGAAGTGCCCTCGCCCCACCCCTTCGGTCGACCAATGGGCGGAGGTGGGGGTGTGCCCTTGAGGCGAGCGGTAGCGGCGCGGGGCTCTCTCCTCTGGTTCTGCGCTGAGACCCCGCTGCTGCTGCCACCGCCACGGCTGCCGCCACCGCCACAGCTGCCGCCGCCGCTGTCGCGGTCGTCCCTGCCCTTCCTGGCTTCGGGGTGCTCCCCGCACGGTGAGACTGCTCTTCCTTCCGCCACCTCCCGGTTCCGCCCCGCTCGCGGAGATCCCCTCCCAGCGGAGCCGCTGTTCTGGGTAGTCGGTGCCTGCGACCCCATCCGGCTGGGGCTGGAGGGTTCCGCTGTCGGGCCCGGGACGGGGAGGGCTCCCTGGCATCTGAGCTGGGGAGATGTCAGGCCCCAGGGCCGCAGGTGACCGTTAGGTGGTAGAGCTAGAGTGCTTTCCGGGGGGCGCTGTCGGGGGCACGTGTGACACAGTGAGGGCGGGGGCCAAATGGGGTCAGCGCCGTCAGCAACTCCGCGCCCGCCCTCCATTGTCATCGCCTCAATGTGTGACCTTGGACGAGTAGCCTCTGAACCTCGCGTGGCTCGGCACCTTCAGGGAGGAGGGCTGTGATATCGGGGAGTACGGGCTCCCGAGACAACAGCGTCAGCAGAGATGAGGGTGGGGACGGCACAGGATTATGAGGGACAGAGCCGACGTCTCGCAGCCCGGGAGGAGTGTGATGGGGGGGCGTCCAGACTCCTCTGTCCCCTTAGAAGATGAGGATGGGGTGGGGATGGGGGCGCCACACCCACGGGGATGGAGGCGGGAGAGGGTATAGATTCCTATACCCAGGCCCCTGATGTCTCTGGGAGCTTGGCCACCACTTCCCCTTTGTCACAGAGCAGGAAAGGTTCGTTTAGGTTCTGGACCAGTGTTCCTGTTAGTGAGCAGGAACCCTGGTGGACTGAGAAGGGTGGGCTTGGGTTGCCTTTCCTCTTGAACCTTGGCCTTGGGAAGTGTGGGTAGGGCGTTTCTCTGCTCAGGGAGTTGAAGAAGGTCAGAGGCAGCTGTCACCCGCTGGACCTGGCCTGGCCTCTACTAATTGGGGCCTGGGTGGGGCAGGCAGTCTGGAGGCTAGAGGGGTCTGAGCAGCCTCTAGCTGCGGGCCTGAGAGGTTGTGGGGAGGAGATAGATGCTGGGGAGAGGAGGGCAGCACTTCTTGGGGAGAAAGGAGGGTGGGAGATGGTGGGGGTCCCTTCCTGAGTTCACCCCTGCTCCACTCATTCTTTTTCTAATTAATTAATTAATTAATTAATTAATGGCTGCCTTGGGTTTTCGTTGCTGTACGTGGATTTTCTCTAGTTGCGGTGAGTGGGGGCTACTCTGTCGTTGCGGTGTGCGGGCTTCTCATTGCCCCATGGCTTCTCTTGTTGTGGAGCACCGGCTCTAGGCGTGCGGGCTTCAGTAGTTGTGGCTCACCGGCTCTAGAGCGCAGGCTCAGTAGTTGTGGCGCAAGGGCTTAATTGCTCTGCGGCATGTGGGATCTTCCCCGACCAGGGCTCGAACCCGTGTCCCCTGCATTGGCAGGTGGATTCTTAACCACTGGGCCACCAGGGAAGCCCTCCACCCATTTTTAAGAGAGAGAACACCCATACTTATCCTTGCAACTTTGGCCTGCTGGAGGGAGGAGAAAATGGAGTCATATCCAGTCTGAGTTGATATAAAACTGTCACAACCACTCCTGACCTTCAGCCTTGTCTTTCCAGGCCTTGTTCTAGGTATGTGGGCCCAGTCCTATGTCAGGTCCTGGAGTCAGCAGGTTAGTGTGGCCTCAGTGGGTGCTCTTTTTACATGCTTGAGCTTTGATGAGAGGCTTCTGTGGGACTGAGTGCTTAAGCCAGGACTGAGTCCTAGGCTGGGGTGGGGAGGATGGAAGATTGTAGAGTTCCTGACTCAAAGTCCTTGAACAGGTTGAGAATGTGGATTAGGAATGAATGAGAAACGAGGCCCCAAGAAGCTTGTTCCTAGCCACAAAGCAGAGGACAAGCTGGGGCTGGTCCTACGATGCCTGGGGTTTGGAGACTGCAGAGACGTGCTGTGGGGATGCAGCTGTGAGGTACAGGGCAAGAGGGTGGCAGATTCTGGAGCTCCACTTTGCCATGGACAGACTGTCTTTGACCCTCCCTTCAGCCTTGGGCCCCAGTGTGGGACAGCCTGGAGTAGCAGCTAGCACTCTGTGTGCAGGGCAGGAATCTAAGGGGCTGAGAACTCTGGGTTCCTGTGTAACTGTCCATCTGTCCATTTGCCCAGCTGCCATTTCCCTGTCCTGCTCCTTGTGCCAGAGGCGCCGCTGGGCCTGACTGAGCCCTTCCCTGGGTAGAATAACCTTGAAGCAGCCTTTCTGTCTAAAGCTGAGAGGGATCTGAGCTGGGAGCTCTGTTTCCCAGAGAGAAGGTTCCGCCAATTTACCTGAGATTAACTGAGAGCTGAAGGAGTCCCCGAAGGCCCTTGTTCCAGCTTCCCAGCCCTCCCCATCCTGTAACTCTCTGTGGTACCACCCCTGACCTGTTGCCAGCCCATCTAAAGGTGGGGGTGTCTTTTTTTTGCTCGAGAGGGATGTATATTCTTCACATCTTCTTTATGAGTCCTTCTGGTTGTAGGGCATAGTGGGCTCCCAGCAGTCTGCCCTCTGGCAATCCCTGGAGACCTGGTGGGGAGGGGAAGGCAGGATGAAGGAAGGGAGAGGGAGGCCCCTCAGCCCTTGAGCTGTTTTTCTTTTTTTTATATATAATTTATTTTTGGCTGCATTGGGTCTTCGTTGCTGCACGCGGGCTTTCTCTAGTTGCGGCGAGTAGGGGCTACTCTTGAGGTGCACGGGCTTCTCAGCGTGTTGGCTTCTCTTGTTGTGGAACCCGGGCTTTTTAGGCGCACGGGCTTCGGGAGTTATGGGGGCTTCGGGAGTTGTGGCCCAATGCCATCTCCTCCTGATTCTGATGAAGAATTGTGCGTGGACGAGAGTCTGGCTCACAGGGGACAGCGACCAGAGAGGCTTTCTGCTAGGAAAGGAGCTTTTTCCAGCCTTCTCTGAGCCCCTGAAGTCACTTGCCTCCTCGCTCTGCGTTCTCATTGCCCAAGGGTTACAAGGCAGTGCCTGAGTGCTTGCTCTGTCTTGAGCTCTGGGCAGTGCAAGAGACGCAGGTCCGGCCCTCAGTGGACCTTCCATTTCAAGGTTGAGGGGGCAGGTAACAGCTGATTGTGGCCAGGCTAGAAGATGCCCATCGGGGGGCCCTACTCCGAGATGGGGGGAAGGGAGTGCCCTCCAGGGCAGGGGTTGGCTTAAAGAATGAGGTGGGGCGGTTCCTCTTCTGAGAGCCTCTGGGCCCTGGTGCCACATCTGCCTAGAGGGCCCAGCTGAGGCCCATGCTTGGGCTCCACTTAGTTTGGTCATTCATTCATTTAACAAATATAAACTGAACACAGCTGCTCCCTGCCAGGTGCTGGGCTGGATGCTGGGAACACAGCGTTTGGCAAAAACACAGTCACCGCCCTTGTTAGGTGGGGGACATAGATATCAAATGATCCCAGAAGTGAGAAAGGGGATCCTTTTTGAAGATTTTCAGGCCTATCCTGGGATGGGCGGTGGTGGGATAGGGTTGTGCTACCTTGAAAAACGTCCTCTGGAGCTGAGACCCAGGCTGGGGTGTGGATGGGGGGCAGGATTATTCCAGGCAGAGGGGATGGCCTGGGTTAAAGCAGGCAGGCAGGCAGGCAACAGGCAATGGACTGGGGAGGAAGACAGGGACCGGACTCTGTGTGTACTGGGGTTTTATGAAGTGAAGAGAGTTTTATGAAGAGCCCCAGGAGCCTTTGCTTACCAGCCACTGTTTGAGTTTCATCCAGGCCTCCCAGGAAATGTCCTGGGAAATGGGGGCCTCTTGTCATTTCCCCTGGCTGCAGAGGTGTGGCTGGAGCAGCCTCTGCCCAAGGTAGGAGGAGGGTCCCCTTGCTCTTGGCCCCTTGCTCTTGGCCATGTTTCACATGCTCTGAGTCCACAGCTTCAGGGGATGGCTGGAGTGGGTAGGGTAGGGCAGGCTTCTCTCCAGGGGCCAGTCTCTCTGGGACAGCTAGGCATTCCAGGGCTCAGGGGCTGCCCTTCTGGGAGTGACCTCAGAGTACTCACCTGGGGCTGTTTCTGCCCTGGCCGCTCCTGCATTCCTGAGACCCAAGCCTTGCCTTTCCCTGTACCTCCTGAGGCCTCGTATGTGGGCTCCTGGTACCCAGGCTGTTTGCCCTGCCCTTGAGGCCAGGCTTGGGCCTAGGTGGACTTCTCTTGCATTGGGAAGTAGGGAGGGAGGTGAGGCCTGCTCTCAGGGCAGCTCGGCACCTGAGGGGCCTCAAGGTTATGCCCTCCACAGGCCCAACTCTGAGGCCACCCCAAGTTGGCTAGTCTCTTCATTCCCTGGACTAGCCAACGTCGTTCACTTATCTCTCCTTTAGTGTGTATCTCTGACAAATATGGACATACTTCTCTACGTAATCCAAATCCATTATCGCACCTAACTGATCAGCTTTTATTTCTTAATGTCATCTAAGATCCAGTCCCACTCATTATTTCCCAATTATCCCCTAAATGTCTCTTTTTAGAGATAGTTAGAAATCCCCTACCCCATTTATTTTTCTTCTTGAAACTGACGTGGTGGAAAAAACGAGGTCAGTTTTCCCATTCTTGGTCTCTTTGTGTGTTAATTTAGAACAGCGGTTGGCAAACTTTTTCTGTGAAGGGCCAGATAGTAAATATTATAGACTTTGCAGGCTATGTGGCCTCTGTAGCAACTACTCAAAGTAGTTTTGCTTTAGTGCAAAAGCAGTTTTAGGGAATTCCCTGGCGGTCCAGTGGTTAGGACCCAGCACTTTCACTGCCAGGCCCAGGTTCAATCCCTGGTCTGGGAACTAAGATCCCACAAGTAGCATGGCAAGGCAAAACAAACAAACAAATAAAAAAAACAGAAGCAATTTTAGACAACACGTAAACAAATGAGCACGGTTGTGTGCCAGTAAAACTTTACAAAAAACAGTGGCGGCCCCCACAGGCTGTAGTTGGCCCATCCCCTATCTAGAACCACCTCCCTCCTTTATTTTCCTTCTTACAGTTTGGAAAAAAATTAGGTCAGTTGTCCTGTAGAATATCCTGCCTTCTGGGTTTGTCTCCTTGCTTTCTCGTGGAGTCATTTATTCTGCTGGCCTCTGTGTTTTTGGTAAGCTGAGGTTGGAGTTCTAGGGGCTTAGATGATGCAGGTTAGACATTTGGGGTGGGGCTGCCCTGTTAGCACTGCTGTGACTTGGTGCTGCCTCACATCAGTAGACATCAGTGTGTCCAGTTGTCCCACTCTGAGTGAGAGGAGATTGACTGATGCAAGACTGACTGATGTCACATCCCTCCATTGCAAACTCGTTCCCTTTAACCCTAGGTCATCTGTCAGTGGCACTTGCGCATATGTGAGCATCCATTTCAACCTTTGCCTTACTGGTTTAGCACCCACTGATTAGTGCTGCTCCTAGCATTTGTGTTTTGGGGGTTGCAGAATTATTTAGCAGTTGGTCATTCCTTTGTTAAAGAAGAGCTGTCCTTTAACCACCAGGGCAAGTTGGTTATAGGAAAGGCCAAGAGAGAGGCTGAATTAGTTCTCTATATTGCCAGTTTCCAGTAGAGAGTTAGGGCATTGCTACTGTCAGTAGTGACAAATGAGGATTTGGGTTCGTTTGTTTTGCTTTCTCCCGTTTTTTGTAATCTCTGTGAATGCTCTGATTTTATGTAATTCCATCTGTTTCCATCAGTTGCACTTATTATTCTTTTTGATGTTGAGATGGTCTCAGCCCAGTCTTTCAGAGGCCTGGCTGCTCACACAGGCTTCCTGGAGGCGCCTCCCACAGTCTCTGCCCTGAGGCTGCCCTTGGGGAGCTGAGCTGGGAGGCCAGCCGGATAGTAATCAAGCCAGAGTCTGAATGGTGGGTTTCGATGGACGGCAACCCCTTCATGGGTATCTGTTCTGTATATGGCCCTGACCGATCACTCGGAGGGAAAGCTCTGAGGACATGTTTTATTATGTGAGCCCCCATATTTGCCCCCCTCCAAGCATATTGTTAACTCTGACCTGGACCCACTTGTGCAACGTGAATACTGTGGTCTCTGGGTGTAGGATGGTACAGCCTGTGTGTCTGGGATGGGCCAACCTTTGGGTCACCAGCACCAGAACTGACCCCTGGAAAGTGCCAGTGAAGTCCCCTTCCTTTGCTGGTTGCCTCTTCCCACCAGCCTTAGGTGGGCTGGGCACAAGAGGCTTGTGCTGGTGCTTTGGCACCCAGAAGCTGCAGCTCAGTACATGCTGGCCAGGCCCTGGGTCAGTAGTGTGTCAGGCAAGGGTGAGGGCTCTTGGTGAATGTGGGGAGTGGGTGGAGGAGTGGGGGGGCAGAAGCCCCCTCTGCTAGGGGGTGCAGGTACCACTTGGGCTACTGAGAGCAGCAGGGGTTTGGGTCCTTCCTAAAGGGAACTCTCTGCTCTCCCCTAGCCACAGGCCCATTGGTGACCCTGACCCCTGCCCTCCCCACTCCCCATGCATCAGGCTTCTGCTGGTGTCCCTGGAGCATGGGAAGCTGCTGAGCTTGACCAGTGGTGTCTGGCAGGAGCTGCGTGTCTCACCCTGTGGCAGGGAGGGCATCCATGGCTGCAGCCAACAAAGGTGAGTGCCTGCCTGGTCTGGCGGGGTTTGTAGCATCTTCCAGCGGGCCCTGGTGGGAAGGGGCATTGCTGCATGTGGGGCCTGCGTTGGCTGTGAGTATGTGTGTGTGTCTGTCTGAATGTGAGGTACTAATTACATTACACCAGTGTTTGTTCTGGGGACACCCAAGCCAAACCCGGGTACCCCTGCTGGCTCCATGGTGTGCTGGTCTTTGGAGGTGTGTGCCTTCATGGCCCCATGTTCCAGCCTCCCTGTTCCACTGTGGGGGTTGGGGAGCACAGGGGGCTTTGGGTGAGCATTGAGGCTGCTGAGGTGGGTAGAGCCACAGCAGGTTGTGGAAAGGAATTTGGGTTTCATTCAGAGTCTAGAAGTGCTCATAGAAGGTTTTAGGCAAGGGAGGCCTGGTAGGATATATGAGGATCAAGTCTGGGGGGCTCAGCAGTGAATGTGAAAATGCCAGGCTGGCCCCCTGGCCCTCCACTGAGTGTGCAAGAACCCAGGCAAGGGCTGGCCCAGGCCTTCTCACCAAAAGGACTCTGGGTAGGGCTGTTGGGAGCCCTAGGGGCTGTGGGGGTCAGAGAGGATTGGGGTCATGCTCTTGGCAAGATGGGCCTCTTTCAGCCTTAGCCTCCCCCGGTACAGGCCCTCAGCCCAGTTCCCACGCTCTGCCTGCCTTAATCCCTGACTTCCCGGCCTTGGAGAACCTGACCCAGCTGGAGACAGCCGTGGGCCATGTGAGGGGTTAAGCAGAGAAGGAAAGGCGTCTCTGGGAGGGGTCCTGGAGGCTCCCCTGGGTTCTTCCTTCTTACCTGCCAGTGATCAGTGATGAGGTTTAGAGGCAGCTGCGGCCCCTCCTAGGAGGGCTGAGTGTGGTTTTTGACCCTGTTTGTTTCTCCCACTCCCAGGCAGGTCCCATAGAGCCCATTCCTGTCTCTGCCCTTCTCCCCTCTCAAGTTGGGTCAGCAGGAGGGGCAGGCAGGGGGCCTCAGGTACTGACAGACCTGGAAGAGGAGATCCCAGAGATGGGGAGCTTGCTTGGCACTGTGAAGGAGAGCATGGGGCAGGGTATCTTGAGGACTGGGGCTGAGTCCTGCACTGCTTGGTGTTTGGAGTTGGGAGGACTGTCTCTTCCCTGTTAGCCCCATTCCCTCTAAGTGAAGGGTCATATTAGCTAATCCCTGACTCCCACCCCCACAAACCCTCTCTCAGGATGAGTATTTTCTGTGGGAGGACTGAGCAGGTAGGGGCAGGTGGGAGCCTCAAGCCTTTGATCGCCACTGTCCAGTAGGATGTGGCCTAGCCCAGCAGTGGATGCTGGATGATGTGAAGGGCAGTCGCAGAGGGCGGGGAGGTGACACGGTGGAGTAGTTTACTGGGATAGGTGAAGGCAACAGCCCCGGTAGCCCTCTCCCACTCTCTTCGTAGGCAATAAGCCCAGAGTCCGGAGTATCCGCTTTGCGACAGGCCATGATGCAGAAGGCTCCCAGAGCCATGTCCACTTTGATGAGAAGCTGCATGACTCTGTGGTCATGGTCACCCAAGAGAGCGACAGCAGCTTTCTGGTCAAGGTATGTGTGCATCTTCCCCGCCCCCCCGCGCCCCCCCCCCCCCATCATCAGCCTCATTCCATCTGTCTTCTCCCTGGCCCTGCCTGGCTTCCTGAGCCTGTTCCATTTCCTCTAAGTTGGCTCCATAGGCACATCTTTGTTCTTCCTTGGGCTTTGGTTTCCCCATCTGTAAAATGGGAAGTGTGAGACTGTGGTAAGATGAGTGCACTTAGGACAGGGGTCCCCAGCCCTCAGGCCACGGACCATTACTGGTCCATGGCCTGTTAGGAACCAGGCCACACAGCAGGAGGTGAGCAGCAGGCGAGTGAGCGAAGCTTCATCTGTATTTACAGCTTCTCCCCATTGCTCACATTACCTCCTGAGCTCCACCTCCTGTCAGATCAGTGGCGGTATTAGATTCTCTTAGGAGTGGGAACCCTACTGTGAACTGTGCATGCGAGGGATCTAGGTTGCATGTTCCTTGTGAGAATCTAATGCCTGATGATCTGAGGTGGAGCTGAGGCGGTGATGCTAGTGCTGGGGAGTGGCTGCAAATACAGATTATCATTAGCAGAGAGGTTTGACTGCACAGAGACCATAATAAATCAGTTGCTTGCAGACTCATATCAAAACCCTATCAGTAAGTGGCAAGTGAAAACAAGCTCGGGGCTCCCACTGATTCTTCATTATGGTGAGTTGTATAATTATTTCATTATATATTACAATGTAATAATAATAGAAATAAAGTGCACAATAAATGTAATGCACTTGAATCATCCCGAAACCATACCCACCTCACCCCCACCCCCTGGTCCGTGGAAAAATTGTCTTCCACAAAACCAGCCCCTGGTGCCAAAAAGGTTGGGGACCACTGACTTACGATGTTACTTGAATGGGAGTGGAGCTGTTGTTATCATCGGCATCACCCCAACCATTGCAATTGGAAGGCAGGTGTCAAGGCTGTGGTGTCACAGGCCTGGGTTCAGGTCCAGGCCTGCTATTCTGGCTCTGACCTTGGTCAGGTCACCTCAGTTTCCCTTCTCTGAAGTAGAGACAATTTATACCCCAAAGAGTTGGAAATGGAAGGATGTATGTATGTCACTCAGGTGTAAGGCTAATTATGCTGATAACAAGGTGTGACTTTATTTACTCTTCTCTGCCAAACCTCTGGCTGATTTAGGCTCTTTGCAGTAGTATTTATCACCCCCATGTTTTTCCCCTCTCCTCCTCTCTGAGTGGCCACATCTCATACACTCTTGTCTCCTCTGCTGCTGGGACACACACAGTTGGATCCCACATCCACTTTGGAGGGGCAGGAGGAAGTCTCTGGAGGGGATGGATTGGAGGGAAACAGGGACTGAGGCCCTCAGGTTGGACAATAAATCAGGGCTGCAGAGTTGAGCCCTGGAGGGCATGGTGGTGAGGATGTGGGATGGTTTCTGGTTTATTGAGATCACCCTGAGGAGGGGCCCAGAGTCATACCTGTTTGCCCAACTCTGAAACCCTTGCTCTTCCTCCAAGAGCTGACAACTTCCCCAAGGGAATAAACATAATTAACCCAAACTTTCAAAAATAGCTCCCTGCCTCCCATTGCAAAATCCATTCATGTAATTAGAGAAAATCTGGAAGATAGAAAAAACTATAAAGAAATTTAAAAGTACCCGCAATCATACTATCCAGAAATAACTACGGTTAATATTTTGATGTGTGTTATTCCAGTTTCTTTTTTAGCTTTGTTTCCAAAAATGAAAAACTGGTATCACAGTGTACACACTGTGTTTTGCTTGCTTCTGTTGTGAACCATCTCCTGATGGTTTCCACGAGATTTTAAAACTGCCTGGTATTCCACTATATGTATCATCATTGATTTAGCTGGTTCCCTATTCCTGGTGTTACAGTTTTGTACTGTTATAAATAGGGCAGTGATGAGTATTTTTTTTTGCACATCTCTGAGTATTTCCCCTGGAAAATTCTGCAAGTGATACAGCTGGATCACAGGGTCACCATTGGCAGGTACAGCCAGAAAGTCCTCTTGAGAGGTGTGCCCTCTACCAGCAGAGTGTGGGGGCCACAGGGACTGAGCTTTATCATGCAGTGACATCATCTGATCTCATTGAAAGGCTAGTTGCTCCCCCAAAGGACAGGGCCATCCATTTCCTGAAACTGAACAGGAGTGTGTGTGCATGTGAGCTGTGGATACAGCATGCGCCTCTGCACCTCCTGGACTGGCACTCCAGTCAGCCTACCTGCCCAACAGCCACCCTGGCCTGTGACCCTTCACATGGCTGGAGTTTCCAAGGATGGCCAAGCTCTGTGTATGAACAACAGAAATTGCTCGGGCTGTGAATCAGGGCTGTTGGACACAGTGAGCCTTTGAGTGGGCAGGCAGGAATCCATGTTCACATGCCAGCAGGGTGGGCCGGAGCCCAGGTTCCATGGCTGGTGCCAGTCTTGTGGGCCAGCTTTGGACTGACACAGCTGGTCTAGTGTCTGTTTTTCTAATTCTGTCCCATCCTCCATCTTGTGCTATCTGTGTTGCCTGGTGGCCCTGCCATGACTAGAGGACCAGAGTCCCTGGGCTATTGGCTCTGGCCACATGCTGGTAGTGGTGGGAGCAGGTGGATGGCCTGTGTCGTGGGGCTTTGAGCCTCCCCTGTGGGCAGTGGCTGGTGCTTTGCTGTGTGCCACGTGTGGCAGCAGTAGCCAAGAGGTCCAGGGAGGACTATACCCTGACCACACTGTGGCCTTCAGCCAGTCATTTCCTAGCTTCCATTTCATCATCTATAAAATGGCCACCAAGGAACTTCAGGGCTCATGAGACAGATGCTGAGGAGTGTGTGGGCCAAGCTGTAGGGATGGGGTCCTTGGAGAAAGGGCCTAGAGCTACCCGGCCAGGGGTGTGGACCAACTAGAGTGATGGAGGGAGTCAGGCTACCCTGGGATTGTCAAGGAAGCAAGTGTAGGGCCCCACAGGATCATCAGTGGCACAACCTGGGTGGGCCCTGGGGGAGACTATAAGTGAAGGTGCCTCCTTCCCCCACCCCTCCTGCTGCAGGTTGGCTTCCTGAAGATCCTGCACAGGTATGAGATTACCTTCACTCTGCCCCCAGTGCGCAGGCTGAGCAAGGAGGTCCGAGAGGCACCTGTCCCCAGCCTGCACCTCAAGCTCCTCAGCGTCATGCCCATCCCAGAAGGTGCGTACCCTGCTTGGGGTGCTGGAAGCCTGCCCTCCTCCAGCAGGGCCTGGGTGTGAGTGGGAGTGAGAGCATGGGGTACTTCCTTCCCCCATCTAGGGCTGATGGGCAGCTTAGCAATCAGGGGTCATGATGCCTCTTTATGGCCTTGCAGTGTGGCACCTTGGCAGGTCCCATACCCCAGGCCCCACTCCCTGAACAGAAGTCCATGGGCTCACACAGTTGGCCTATGTCTGCTCATTGCCTGATAGTTACCTTAATGGGACAGTGGGAGCCACTGAGGAACTGGCTCTGGGCCTCTAGCCCTCCCTCTGCCTGTACCTCAGGAAAAAGCTACTGGAACCTCAGGGACTCTGGGCAGCTACCTCCCATCACCCGCCAAACCTGGGCTTGGGCTTGGGGCTGCTTCTCTATACCCTGCCAGCTTTAGTGCCCCCCCTTCTCCCAAAGGCTAGGGTATCAGTTTCACCATGTACCGAAGCCCCAGCTTCAGTTTCATTTCCCTCTACCTCTACCTAATGACCTCACCCTCAAGTGGATTGAGCAAGCCCCCTCAGGCCTCTTGCCACCAGATCTGCTCAAGCCCTGCCCTGCCCTCCTTTCCCCTCCCCATCACCCTCTCTCCTTGCTTGCCTTTTTGGGGAATCCCACCTCTTGGAAGCCTGAGTTTGACCTCTGGCCTGCAGGCAGAGGCATGTAGAGCTCAATGAAGAATGGGAAGTTCCTGAGGCCCATGCGCCCAGCCCTGGGGGTAGGGTCCTGGGCCATCCTTGCTCCTCTGGAGGTCTTGGTGGTGGGTGGGGGCCAGTGAGTGCTGGGGGGTGGGGGCAGGAGGCCGCAGAGGTGCTGATCGCCCGGGCAGGTTACAGCATCAAGTGTGAGTACTCAGCGCACAAGGAGGGCGTCCTCAAGGAGGAGATGCTGCTAGCCTGCGAAGGTGGCACCGGCACCTGCGTGCGCGTGATGGTGCAGGCGCGCGTCATGGGTGAGAGCTCGAGGCCCGGGTCTGGCTAGAGGAGGGAGGCACCAACTTGGCTGCAAGGAGTTTCCACCCTCCTTGAGTCTGAAAAAGGGATCCTTGTCCCGGCCCATCCCCAACCTCCTTGGTGGGTGCCTTTCTCCCCATCCCCTAGCAGAGCCGGGAGGGAAGGTAGAGGAGTCCCCTTGGAGTAGGTGGGGCCAGGGTCCAGCCTGGCATACTGACTTGTCACCTGCCTTGCAGACCGACACCACGGCACACCCATGCTGCTAGATGGTGTCAAGTGCGTGGGTGCTGAGCTAGAATACGACTCAGAGCACAGTGACTGGCACGGCTTCGACTGAGGCCCTCGCCCCCACCTGCCTCGGGGCCTCTCAGCCTTAAACCCCACCTCGTCTCCTCAAATGCTGCGTGATGGTGTGGCTTCCTCACCCTTCCCAGGGATGGGCATGGAGGTGGAGGGTCCAAGGGCCTCCAAGCTGGAGCCTCGCCCACACCTCTCACCTCATTTGTGCCACCTCCCTGCCTCTCCAGCATCCTCCTCTCCCACTTCCTCCTCTCTGTGTGCCTCAGTCTCCTGCTGGAAGAAATGGGCTGAGCCCCCAAGGAGGCTCTCTGAGGAGGGATGGAGAGGGCCTGGGGTGGGTTCTACCCACCCCCCTACCCCAAGCCATAGGGGCTGTAGCCAGGGCCTAGGAGAGGAGGGAGCTGGCTCTGTGGTGTAGATGCCCCCATTACTGCTGCTGTCGTCTTGCTTTAGCCATCTCTCCTGTCCCCTCCCTCTTTCCCACTGCCGTCCATGGTGAGGAGGAGGGAGGTGCAGTTCCCAATCCCTACCCCCCCAGGTCTGTGTTTCTTGGTTTTTAAACAACTGGTTGGGATAAAACCCTAAAGAAATAAAACTTCCAGTGGATACCAGAGGCCAGCAGGATTTTTGTTCTCCAGGGCCCTGAGAATGCCCAATCCTTTACAGAAGGGCCAAGGAACGGTTTTGGCTCAACTCATTCTTTTTGGAGGCAAGGTCACTTTGTGGTATTACAGCACCTGGCCCCAAAAGAAGTATGCACAGGGGGTGACATTTTAGGCCTGGGAATAGTTGCCAAGACAGAGTTTGGATGGGGAGGGGCCTTCTGCCCAGGTCAGAGAGAGGTCTTGTGGAATGGGGCGTTCAGTTTGGGAGGCTTGACCCAGAGACAGCAGCACCCCCTTCTGGTCAGTTCCCAGCCCCAGGCACAGCTGAAAACCTCCCTTTGCAGATCCCAGCCCCTCTCCTCTACTCCACTATTAGGGTCCCCTCTTGTGAGGTACCAGGAGGCTATAGCTTCACCTTGAGCATAAATGCTTTATTGTCACCTTAGGGTTCTCAGGCAGGTGGAGCTGTTGCACATCATGGGAGGGCAGGTACACTGAGTTGATGGCAGAGCTGCGACCAGTGCTCCCTCTGTCCTCCCTACTCTCCCCCCACTCCGTGGCTCGATGGAGTGCAAGTGGGTCATTCATAGGCTGCCCCTGGGGCCTTCTCAGATAGAAAGGAAAGGCCCCCCCCGACATGTGCCCCCACATCCCCCTCATAAGTGCCTCGCCCTGTACCCTTCTCATAGTCTGCTACTGCTCTTTCTACAATTAACATTCATACTTGGGTGGTCAGTACCACACCCAGGAAGGTCTTACTACCCCTGTCCCTTTCCTGTCAGTTTCCAGTCCTTGTCCTGTCTGGCTCCCTAAACAGGCTGAGCCAGTCAGTCAGTGCACTCCGCCCTTCAGGCCCAGGCCCTGCACAACCTCCTTCCTCTTGCTGCCCCACCTGCAGCTGCACCCCCACCCCCCCCACTCCCATCCCGGACCCCAGTTCAGACCAGGGCTCAAGTCTTCCGGTGCATTCTGCTTTCAGGATCATGTGCTCCCTGTGGGCACGCCGTCTTGCAAACCTCTTTTAAGTCTCCTTGACCTCAGTCCTTGGCAGGGCCCTTCAGCCTTCCAGTCAGCGGACCGGGGCCCAATCCTAAAGCCAGAGTTTCTGGATATGTCCCCACCCATCCTCCTGTGACCTCACCTCCCCTCACCTCCCGGGGCAGGATGGTGGGGAATGGGGCCGGTTGGTCCGCCTCAGCCCGCTCCCCAGGCCCTGGGCCAAAAGAGAGTTCAGCGGGGCCGACGGGGGCTGGCACTGCGCCCTCAATTGGAAAGAAAGTCGATGGCGGCGCGCACGGAGCGATTGGTGCTGACGTCGACGGCAGTGACCTTAATCTCGGTGTCGCCAAACTGCATAGCAGTGCGGATCTCGCGGCGGCTAGGGGGCGCGCCGGCGGCATGGGGGCCTCCCTCGGCGGGCTCGAGCTCTAGACTGAGCGCGCCGCACTTGCGCACGCCTGGGTCGGTGATGAAGCGCGCGTCCTCGGCGGCGCAGCAGTACAGGTTGATGAGCACGCGCCGCTGGCCTGGGCGCGCTGGGCAGTAGCTGCGCAGCACCTCCTCGCCCAGGGCCACCGACTGCTCGGCGGCCACGAAGCGCTCGAACACGTCCGTGCACCAGCGGCGGCCGTCGCGAACCAGCAGCTTGTCGGGCGGGTGGCGCCCAGCCACAAAGCGGTTGAGCACGCCCACGCCGTAGGTGAGCGGCGAGCGGCGCACCCGAACGACGCCCGGAGCCTGCCCGAAGAGCACCGCGCCCTTTAGGATGGTGAGGCCCACGTCGTGCGGAACCACCACGCGGAGGCCGCGGGCACCCAGTGCTGCCTGCACCGCGTGCTGCAGCACGGCCGACTCTGCGAAGCCGCCCACCAGGAACAGCAGCTTCACGCCCTGCACTTCGGGGCGCGCCAGCAGCGCCTCTGCGGTACAGGAGTGAAGGGTGGGGGTAAGGAGGAGGGACGGGGAGTGGGCCACTGAGGCCACCACTGCGCAGCCACTGGTGCCTCTCCTCTGCCTGCCTGTATCCTCAGGCAACCAGAAACTAGTCATTTCACTATAAAAGGGTAGCCTGGTTTTCATAAAGAAAAACACCGGGCACTTTCGTGAGGGCCCATGGCAATCTTTATGGGCTCTGCTTCCCCACCACACTGTGGAGGGCTTGAGATAAGGGTCTGCATTTACACATATTAAATGCCTACTACGTGCAAGACATTGCACTCTCTAGGTACTTCAGCTCATTTAAATCCCTGTGATAACAGTTTGGGGGACCTAATACTATCACCCCATTTGGGGAAACAGGCACCAGAGGTTCTTTAACCTGGCAAGACTGCACATTTTCCCGCCTATCTCTTAATCCCCACCACACTGCATCCTCCAGGTATTCCAGATGATTCTGGGTCTCATTCCAGTGTGTGGATATGGGGAGGTTTCCAGGCACTAACAGGGTAACATATTCCCGCATCTGGGTGTGTATGTTGAGGTGAATGAAGGACCCAGGCTCAGGTGCTCACCTATGTGCTGGATGATCCCGCTGACCGTGGGCTGAAAAAGGTCGTTCATGGCCTCACAAGACATCCTGAGCATCCCCTGTGAGGACCACTTCACGAAGTTCACGCTGTAGGTGTTGAAGGAGGCACAGGCCCATGGGTCAGGGTCCCGGGCGCTACCCCTATTCCAGGCCGAAGTACCTGGGCACTGACTGCACATTATGTGTTGTGCCAGGCATACTTTCAGGGCTTTAGACGCAGGTCTGTACCAGGTCCAGGCATGAGGTCCCAGGAGAGGAGCCTCCCTTTGCCTCGAGCAGAGGAACCCAGACCCATTGGCTAGCGTGTGTGTGTGTGTGTGTGTGTGTGTGTGTGTGTGTGCGCGCGCGCGCGCGCGCGCGCAGGGAATGGGAAGAGGTAGATGTTGGCCTTTCTGCAGGCTCAAGATTCTCGCCCCAGTTTGGGCTGCTGATTCCAGCTGGTGTACTCATGCCTCTCCCACTGCCTACACCGGGGCTGGCATGATATGTGCGTGGGATAGATAAGGTGGCTCCCCTACTCCCCCCCGGGGCCCACACCTTCCCCTGTAGGTGCGGTCCCCCGGCCCACCTGCTCCTGCGCAGGGCTGTCTCCACGTTGTGGCCTCGCTGCTTGCGGTAGAAGTCAATAAACGAGAAGGGCAGCGAGATGTTGAGCGCCCCCGCACGGTGTGGGCCTGCGGTGCGTTTGCGGGCCTCGAAGGCTATAGTCAGATCCACCCAGGCTGCTGGGCGTTGCCTTTTGAAGGTGGCGATGAAGTCCTCGCCGAAGATGCGGCCCAACAGCTGCTCGAAGGCCAGGTCCACGCCCACCGCGCCACAGGGGCCACCTTGGGTAGGGCAGAGGAGGAAGTGGGGCGTCAGTGCCGACTCCGCCGCCAGGGGGCGTTGGCGGGGCCAGGGCGGTCTGGGTACCAAGGGCGCTGCCTGGCTACTCACCAGATGCCTTGTAGAGCTCCTTGAGGGTGCCATGGGGCTGCTCCAGCTGGTGCACGGTAAGGTCCACCGTGCCTCCCCCGCAGTCTGCCACCACGTAGCGGTCTCCTACGGGGGCGAGCGTGAGCACACACTCGTGGCACCTTCAGCTCTGTGCCCTCTGCAGACACACCCAGCCTCCAGCCCTGCCCCAGGTCCTGAGCCCTGTCTGCGGGGCCATGGGGGTTAGGGTTGAAAGGGGCTTCAGGTGCTTGAGGGTCACCAGGTAGGAGCACAAGGTGTGGGGGAAAATGGTCCCAGGATTCTGCAACTCATCTGCAGAGAATCCCCCAGGGGAGTGGGGGTTAGGGGCATGGCTGTGAGTGGGGGTGGGAGTGCAGGTGACTGAGGGGAACTACGAGGTTAGGTACAGCTGAAAGAGTTGGAAGGGGCAGGGTTCCTAGGGGCTAGAGCTGACTTTGGGAATGTTCCCCCCACCTTCAGTATACGGTGCCCCACAGGGCCCAAGGAATATCCCTCCATCTCCCCTCCCCCACCTGCTTGCATCTCAGCCCACAGTTCTCCGACACCCGATTCCACCAGGAACGTGCGGCTGTGGCGGGACCTTCGAAGCTGCTCTCGGGCTGTGTTTTGAGGGACAGCAGGACAGTGAGGTTAGAAGGGGTGTCTCAGCTACCATGCTCAATGCCCCACATCCTTCCACCAACGCCCTCCATGAGCATCTGGAGCAGCCAGTGCTCCTGAAACTCCTGCTCCACTCCTAACTGGGAGAGGGCAATGCTGAACCCCAGAGGGTCCAGAGAAACTGGATGGGGTAATCTTAGGCACTGTAACCAACAGCTAAGGGGGAATATTTCTGGCTGCAGGACGTTCCCTTAATCCAGAAGGGCTCAGGCCATGGCAAAATCAGAATTAAGAAGGTCTGAAGGAGCTGGTGATGGGGTGGGGGGAGGTCCTGGGACCTCTCCCTGTCATGGGAGATGGCATGTGAGGGGGTGATGAAGGTTGACCATAGCTGTCCCAGTTCCTGGTCCTGGCAGCAGGAGCTGGGGGCTGATGGGGGAGGGGGGAGGACAGCTGATGTGCCAGGAGGGGAGGGAAAACTGATTCAGTGGCTGTTTAAGGGGCAGCTCCTGAAGACCTCCACCTTCAGCTCAGAGTACCCTTTGTCAGTACCCAAGCACCTCTCCCCAGGGTAGGCATCACTCTCCCACTCTCAGATTCAGGGCTGGGCTGAGTCCTACCATCCTCTGACAGTGCTACTCTAGGGCAAGGTGTAATCTTCAGCGCCTGCCTCCAAGGCCACCACTGGGCAGTATCCCTGGGGGTGGCTCACCCTGACGGAAGCTGGAATCAATGGAGCGGCGCTCGCCCAGGCGCCCACTGCCTGGAGCTCGGCTGCTCAGGTCCACGAGCTGGTGCAGACGCAGCTTGCGGCAGTAGACAGAGGCGGCCTCAGGCTCCAGGGCGATGAGTAATTGCTCTGCATCCTCTCTTGACACCAGTCCGGCCTGAGGATGGGTGGTTAGCAGGGTTGGGGAGCATCATGGGCCAAACATCACACTGAAATGGCACCTCAGGGCAGGCAACCGGGGGCCTGTGGGGCTCCAATCTCCTCTGGATTATACCCCACCCATGCTAAGCTTCTGAGGCCCCTCCATGCTGCACAAATTTGGAGCTGTCTCACAGCCACCCTGTGACCAGGCTGGGGAGGGGCATGGCCATGGCCAAGGATGCCATGGTGTTGCCCAGCAGGAAGAGACCTTAGACTGAGTGAAAACCTAGAGCACCTGGGATCTGCCTCCAGGCTGCCCAAGGTGTCCCTGGGCTGCAGCAAGGTCCCCTTCACAGATGCTGGGTTGGCCAGCTAAGCACTGGCTGAGGGGGTTAGTGGAGACTCCAACACAATGTATTGGGGAGGGTGGGTATAATGGCCAGACCATCAGTCAGAGGGGTGGGGGGGCCCCTTTTGGCTTACTGAACCCTCTTTCTCCACTGGTGATAGACAGTGGCTATGGGCCTCCCCACTCTTAGGAGAACTTTGTTCTCAGGGAATCTGATATAGGAGGAAAGAAACTTTAACTGAAATTTCAGGCGCCAAGGCAAGGCAGTCTGACCAGGTGGGGGATGGGGATGGGTGGGTATTGAGACTCCAGCCTGTTCTCAGCTGACAGGGAACAGTGTGGGAGGAAGCAGGGTGGGTAAACCAGCAGGGGGCCACTGGTGTAGGTGTTTGTTCTGGCTGGGCACAGCCATGCTTTCATCCTGGTCTCTGCAGGGGGATGCCCACTGGCCTCAGGGTTAGCTCCTTCTAGAGACAAGTGTAGGCACCTGCGGATTTGACAGCTGTGGCATGCCTGGCCCAAAGTTGTGTTTGTGGGGGGTTGGGGGTCCTGGTATCTTCCATGGGAAGATGTACTGGAATTCCTGAGATCCCTTTTGGGGATCCTAGGGTGTCCACCAAGGCCTCAGGTTCACAGGCAGGATCAAACAATGAGCCCCCCTCCAACCTCCCCATTTCCACTTGAGAGGGGGGTGCCTGAGCCGTCCCCCTTTCTCCAGACCTTTGGGCACCTCTTATGGTAGGAAGACCAGCAAACATTGGCCAAAATCGCCTCCCTTCATAGTTTCATAGTCCTATTTCCCCTGCTCAGTGGTTGGGGCTGTGGTGAAAATACTGATGCTGGCTGAGGTGGGTGTTCTTGGTGTCCTGCCCAGCTACTGTGAGTGTTGGCTGCTATTGGCTCACCGCTGCCCCTTCTCTGAAGAACTGCCCTCAGCTGAATGAGAACCGCCTCACTTGGAGGGGCTTTCCCCAACCCCCCCAGTAACCAATGACAGACTGATAAGGATGGACAAAAAGCCACCCCCCCCCCCCCCCCCGCCTCCCCGTGGCCAACACCACAGTACATTCTCCCTCTAGAGCTCTCCATGGGATCAGGCTGAGGCTAGACTCCAGCTGAGACCACATCCTTGCTCAACTCTTTCTCCTGTCCTGCTTTCCTCACTCCCCTTTCTCCTGAGAGTCCTAGCAATAGACCACATGCACAAGAATCCCCATCTTGGGCTCTGCTTCTAGGAAACCTGCCCTAAGACACTGTTTAAGCTGGCCTGGGCTGTGTCTTTTGTCCCTCTGCTCTCTGGTCCTGCAAGCCCACCCCCTTTCCTGGTGGCAACAGCCCTCCAAAATGGCCAGCAGGGGGGGGCTGGCAGTCTTTACACAGTGGCTCTGTGGTCCCAAGGGTGGTGGGTGAATGAGGGTATGGGCCCTGCCCGGGGCCCTCCCGACCAACATGGTCCACGGCTCTGAGTGCACATTCTCACCAAGTAGGCAGCCTCTCGCATGAACTGCTTAGCTGGCTGTTTCCAGATGGCCGGCACTGTCAACACCCAGCGCACAGTGTCCTTCTCTGGCAGCGATGGGCACTGGTCCCTCAGCTCCTGGAGCAGGAGGGGGCAGTGAGGGGAATGGCTGGCTTGGTTTGCGGGGAGTGTCTTTAGCCTCTATGGGAGCTGGAGGAACTAATCAGCCCTCAGGAGGAACTTCCCAGCTAACTTGGAATCCTAACACCCACTTCCCCACCACCAACCACCTCCCCAACACCTGTAGGGTTGATGCAGGCTCTACCAGATAGAAAGGCAGGGGACTGGAGAAGACGACCTCTGTCTTCTGACAGTGGCTACCCACTGGATGGACAGGGGATGGGCTGAGGGGAAAGGATGGACCTGGGGGCCCTCCACCCCAGTAGGCAGGGATGGGGTCACAGCGCACCTGAAGGGCATGCTCCTTGAAGAAGCGCAAGGCATGGGCGAACACCTCCAGAGCAGGCATTTTCTTTCCATTTACCGCTTCTAACTGGGTCTTCAAGGTGAGATCCTGGCAGGGACACAAGGTGACTCTGCAGGAGGCCGTAGCTCTGCCTCCATTTCCTGACAACCTCTTATACTCACCCCATTTCCTGGTGCTCCTCCTCTTTGGCACTGTCCCACTCTGGCTCTAATCTCACATTAGTTCTCTCCCCAGCCCCTCTCTTTACCCTATCTTCACCCCTTGGTCATGCCTCCATCCCTTACATTCAAGTTCCGCCTCCTTAGCTACTCCTCCACCAGTCCCCGCCTCACCTTTTAGCTTTACCTACCCTCCATGAGGCCTCCCTCCCCGTTTTCCCTCCTAGCCGTGCCTCCCTGGCTGGAGCTGGGCCCTGAGACAGAATGTGACTCACAGTGGCACTGTGGATCTTCATCTTGAACTTCTCAAAGTAGAGCCAGTCACGAGCCTCCTCAGGGTCCAGATCGTGGTAGTAATCACGGGCTGTATAGCCAAAACTGTGAAAGGCACCCTCTGGGGTCAGCAGCAGGCAGGTGGGGGTCTTCTGGTGGGCCACACCTGGGTCCCCGCCCTCCCATTTCCTGTGGAGGCAGATAGCTGTCAGTGTGGTCAGCAGTAATCCTCCCTTTGTGGGGTTGGGTGCTGGCTCTGGAACCAGCTGTGTGACTTTGGGCAGCTCACTTGGCTTCCCCAAGCCTCAGTCTTTCCATATGTAAAATGGGAATGATAATAATACCTACCTTTTAGGGTTCTTGTGAATATGGTGCTTGGCATCCACTTAAATCTCCATAAACGTTGCTCATGGGATCCTCTCTATCCATGGGGCCATGGGTCCCATCCGACATCCTCAGCTCCTGATCCCTTCCATGAAGTATACCATTGGACCTCACCTCCCTTTTTTTTTTCTTTTTTTTTTTTGTGGTATGCGGGCCTTTCACTGTTGTGGCCTCTCCCGTTGCGGAGCACAGGCTCCGGATGCCCAGGCTCAGCGGCCATGGCGTACAGGCCTAGCCGCTCTGCGGCATGTGGGATCTTCCTGGACCGGGGCATGAACCCGCATCCACTGCATCGGCAGGTAGACTCTCAACCACTGCACCACTAGGGAAGCCCACCTCCCTGTCTTTTTAACAAGCAGCAGCAGCAAACCATCTGCCTTGTCTGGCCTTCTGATGTGTCTCTCCAGGACCCTGGCAGAGGCCTCCTCCCAGCCAGCTGGTTTGCCCTCCTCTAGGCCGTCTTCCACAGCTAAGCTCTTTCAAGGTATTCATGATCACTCCTATCTGGCCGACATCAGTAGCTACACCCCAGCTGACTGCACCTCCAGCAGGCCCCCAAAACCTGAGACTCCAGACTTCCCTATGTGCAGGCATCATCTGGACCTCCACCCAGAACTCACTGCCCAGTTCATTAGCCTGGCAAATCCTTCCTCCCCTTCCTCTGCGTTGTCTGATGCCCTGACTCCTCTAGGCCAAGCTCACCAGTGCAGCCTTTTGGGGAAATAACTGGGAATCCAGGCAGAAGGAAGAGCATGTGCAAAAGCTTAGAGGTGTGAAAGACCAGGGAGAACTAGCTATAAGTTGGCTCAAAGCAGGAGAAAATACAGGAATCTTAAGATCAACTAAGGAGGAGTATCAAATGCCATATCAGAATTCTGTCTTGGTGGGTATTAGGTAGGGGAGTGAAGAGGCATGACCACATTTGCCTTTAGAAAGGTCACTGGTCCCCATGTAGCAACAGAGTGGAGGGGAGGGAGGATGGAGAAGGAAAACCAGGGAGGAGGATATTGCAACCGTTCAAGTGAGAGAGGGTGGGGCTGAACTTCGGGGTGGTAGTGGTGGAGAGAAGTAGGCGGGTATTACAGAGATATTAGAGATAGAAGTGATGGGGATTAGTGGCTAGTGGGGGTGGGAAGGACTTGGGAGGAGGCCAAGATGCCCCCAGTTACTTCCTGTGATTGTTATCTCCAGTGTCCCTTCATGTGTCCTCAGCCCCAGCAAGGGGCCCAGCATGGCCTTGGCTGTGCGTGCTGACAAGTTGGGATGCCCTGCAGCTCTTAGAGAGCTCTAAGGGCCCAGAGCCTTTGTGGCCTCATGTGGATGTGGAGGGAGCAGAGAAGGGGGAAGGACAGTCCACGCTCATGTAGGTTAGGTCCCCTGTATCTTTGGGGCAGTGACCCTTTGCCTGTCTCTCCACCCACCCTTCCATCCAGCCTCCCAGGCCCTGGTGAAGCCCCCTGATTCCCCACCCCAGGCTGAGTTGGGAGCTTTGGGGTCTTCTATAGGGGTCTTCCCCCTATAGGCTACAGCCCCACTAAGATATATTCAAAGGATCAGGGTCTTGAGGCCTGAAGGGGAGTGTCAGACAAATGTTTCATTCAAACAAAACAAAATCCATCAGAATGGATTTTTCAAACAGCTCTTTCATGACAACTGTGTGACTTGTCAACTCAGTTAACCCTCTGATCGTTCATTTCCTTGTATTTCATTTGAGCCGAACCTAGGAATCTGCCTCTAGGATTCTACCACATAGAAATTCCAGCACAAGTTTTCAAGGAAGAATATTCATTGCAACACTTTTTGTAATAGTGAAAAATTAGAAGGAAAAATAGCCTCAAAACTATCAATATAAGAATGGATAAATTATGACACATCTGTACTGTGGAATACTATGCAACCATTAAAACAAAATCGTGGCTCTCTGTATTCACATGAAACATCTAGAAAATAGTGTTGAAAGCTTAAAATAAAGCAAGTTGTATGATATAACACTTTTATTTTAAAACCACATATTTATTTGGTTTTTGCATATGTATTTGTGCATATGTATTTGTGTATGTGTTTGTGACTAGCCCAGAAAAAGATCTGTGTATTTTACTGTATGTTTGTTATCTCTCAATAAAAAATTTAAAATAAAAAACAAAGCCCAACATTTCCTGCAGAGGTCAGAGAGCTGCCCCAATTGGGGCTGAGGGCCCAGGCCTAGCACCCATCCTCCAAACTTTTGCCCCAGTGAGGAGCCCAGACTAAGGGTGGAAGGCACTCTGAGGAGACCCCATTTCTCCTTAGTGACAGTACTTCTGGGACCAGGTCTCTCCCAGGGTGTAGGATTCCCCCCGCACCCCACACCAATCTCCCAGCCCAGCCACCCTCACCTCATCATGTGGATGGCCTCAGGGTCACTGGCAAAGCTGAAGGCATAGCCACTGGATGTGGTGCCGAAGTCGATGGCCACTACCACGGAGAAGGGGGCCTGCTGGGGGGCTCGGGCCTCAGGCTTCTGCAAGTGCAAGACCTAGTCAGGGAGCAGCCAGATGGCCAGGCTGAGTGTATGTGGGAGCCCTCCCAACCCCTGGCTGTGGTCCAGACCGGCCCTGGCCCAACCCCACCTACCTGCCTGCCTGGCTTCCTTCCTCTCCTAAGCTCCAAGGTAAGCCCTTGAGATGCCAACTGTTCAGAAAGCCCAAGGCCTCTCAGGTAGCCCCATGAAGTTTTGGGCTTGAGCTCCTGCTTCCCTGCTTCTGGTTCTCTGCCCACCTTCTGCCTGGACTGCCTTTGCCCCACCCCCATCTCACACCACTTCACAGCCTGGGCCCAGCTGGGGGCAATTTTGCTGCTCTGAGCAGCTTCATAGCACATGGACCTGCCTATATTTGACCCTCTTGCTCTTTGTGGCCACAGTGACACAGCCAGACTCTATCCAGTTTTGTGACAGAGAAGAGAGGCCCCATGCATGTGCCCAAGAGTGGTCCCTGACTCCTCCCAGGCCAGGCCTGGGCTCCCTGAGAAAAAGGGGGTCCCCAGGCTGAATCACTAGGGTGAGGCCACCCCACGTGGGGTGACCTAGGGAGCTTGGGGGTGGTGGTTATGTCCTGGATACTTCAAGCTAGCCCCAAACTATTTTTTAGCAACATGTCTCCTCTTCCCTAGATATACCTTGTATTAAGGTGGCTGTGGTTGACAGGAGGGGAAGCAAGTCTCGGAGGCCCAGTGCTCTGAGAACACACAAAACTACTTGCTCAGAAGTACACCTGCCCCAGGCAGGTTACGTGCAATGGTCCCTAGATGTTATCCTGGAGAGAGATCACCTCAGTAGAATTGTTACCCCTACAGTCCAAGGTCACCTAAGGCTAACCCATCAGGGGGAACATGAGTGGAGTGTGTAGGGGTAGGAAGCATGATGGCATCCCCAGCCCAGACCTGCCAGGGCTCTTCCAGGCACCAGTGTGACCTTCCCCACTAACCAGGCCACCCACCACCCCAATCCCTGCTCTGGGCTTACTGGAGACTGTGAGGGTGTGAGGGGGGCAATGCCACAGCTTTCTTGGGTCCTTGGGGAGCCGGGTGGGCTGGGCACTGGAGACCGCTCTGGGCTGGAGCCTGCAAAGAGAGGGCAAATCACTCTGGCACAATCAGGGTAAGGGGCTGGTGGCTGGGGCCCAAGCCTGGGGGATTCTTCATCAGTCATTGCTGGGCCAAGGTGAGGGGTACCCTGCTGGGGAAAGGGGATGAGGGAGGGAGGGTAGGAAGGACGGGACTGAGGTCGGGGTCGGGGATAGCTGGGCTCAGGGTCTGTTATCAGTTAGAGGTGACCTATTCCTGAAGGGTGACATACTTCACCTAGGGACTCACTGTCTCCCCCAGCACTCCTCAGACACAGCAGGGAAGGGGAGAGACAGAGAAGCATTGTGGGGGTGGGGAAGACTGAGTCCAGAGATAGAAGGGCAGGAGAGATGGGGCAGGTGAGCTCCTGGGGTGAGGGTGGAGAAACCAGAAAAGGTAGGGGACTACAGACCTAACTGAGTGGGAGTGGAGCCGCTCCTCTCCCCACTAAAGTGCAGCCACATGGTTCTAATCAGGACCTGAGGGAGTTGCCTCCCCCCCTCCCTCTGCCCCACAAGGGCCATGGACAGGCCCAGCTGGCTGACTGGGGCAACACCTCCCCCAGCCCAGCCCTGAGCCAAGAGGTGTCCACCACACTAGATTCCAAGCCTCCCCTCCCCCATGACACACATAGACCTGGAGCCAGCGTTTGGGGGCAGGAGGCCCCCTTAAGACCCTCTCACAGGCCCAGGACTGAGCTGGACCTTTGGTGGGAGGAAGCAGTGCAGCGCCCAGAAGGCAGCCCAAAGCCTGGTCTGGTCTGGAGGCTCTGGCAGCTCAGGGGGCAGGAGGGCCTGCTTTGCTGGTGTGGGCTGGTGGGCTTATCACTACCACACTGAACTTTGCTAAGGCCCCTGGGAGGGGCACTGGGGCTGCCCTGAGATCCGTGTGTGGGGACGGGGGCGCTGGCCAGGGAGATTGATGGGGTCTGGTATGAAGACACATTGGCAAATCAATGTCTGGCTTTAGGCTGAGCCAGGGCTGGGGCCTGTGTACTCGCTCAGCCACAGCTCTGTGGCCCTGGCAAGTCCCAGCCCTCCTCGACCTTGGGGTACACTTGGAATATATGTGAGGGGCTGGGCATGATTCTGGGAAGTGCCTGGACAGGGCTGGCATCTGTCTTGCAGTGCTGGAGGGGCAAGGACATGGTGGTCACACTCCCAGAGCCCCTTTTTCTCAGGTGGCCAGGGCAGGCTTGGGTCCTGTCACCAGCTCCAGCTTGAGGGGCCGAGTTGCTGTGGTTTGAGCCTGGGAAGGGAGTCAGGAAGGAAGCCCCAGCCCACCAGGTCTTTGTGAGTGGACTTCCTGAGGCGTGTCCGTCCTGCCTCCTGGCCTCCTACCCCTGCACAGAACCCAGAGCCTGCGCCCAGACCAGGCCAAAGGCAGATGCGCATGCACACAGAGTTCTGTGCAGACATACACACCCTGTGCCCAGAGACCTGCCCATAGGCAGACACGCAGACACACACACACACTCACATGCGTAGTCCTGTTACACTGACCCTCCTTGCGCACACACACTCACAGAACGGTGCTCAGGAGCCTCTGCTGGGCAAGGCACATGGACAGACTAGGGGTGGGTCTGAGTGCCAGGGTGAGGGGGGCAATGGGCCCCGGGCAGAGGTGAGGGGGTGGGTCTTACCGCTGTACAGCCCCTGCAGGCCCATCTCCGGGACAGCCAGCATCTTTGTAGGCCCTGTGGCTGTGAACAGGAACAGACAAGCAGAATGGCATTTATTTGTTCCTTTGTTCCCTTACTGAATAATTGTTTATTTTATTTATTTACTTTTGGCTGGAGTACTTTGAAGCAAATCCCAGGCATGTTGCTTGACCTATAAATTATTTAATGTCTCTCTAACAGAGATTTTTTAAAAGACATTGCCACAACACCACTATCATGTCTAACAAAATCAACAGTAATTCCTTAATTTCATCCAATGCTCAATCCTCCATCCCAGCTTGTCTCAAAAATGTCGGGTTTTTCTTTGGGCCACACTGCGTGGCTTGCAGGATTTTACTTCCCCGAGCAGGGATTGAACCCTGGCCCCCTGCAGTGGAAGTGAGGAAACCCAGACACTGGACTGCCAGGGAATTCCCTCAAAAATGTCTTTTTAACAGTTGCTTTGTTGGAACCAGGATGCTCCTAAGTGTTTTCAGGTGCCCACTCTCTGCCAGATGCTGTGGGACATCAGTGACCCAGAGAGGCACTGTCCCTGTCCTGGGGGCCCACAGCCTGGTGGGGAAGCCATTCATAATCAGATAATCATGTAAGTGAATCTGAGATTACAAACAATGCTGTGAAGGATACTGTGAAGCAGGGCAGAAAGGGGAGCATGGCAAGGCTGGAGAGAGGGGTTGGGCTAGGCTCACCCTGCAGGCAGACCCTGGTGGACCCAATTTTAGATCTGGTTTTACATGAAAGGCAACAGCAAATCTTGAAAGGTTTCAAGTGGCAGAGTGAAGGCAGGGGCATGACTAAATCTGTGTTTTAAAAAGCCCCTCTGGCTGCATGGGAAGTGTAGATTGCAGTGGGACGACATGAAAACAGGAGCCAATAAGTGCTCCAGGCAACAGATGGTGGTGGTGGCTGTGTGTCTTGAGACAGAAGTGTAGACATTTATGTTAGAGGTTAAAATCAACAAGCCTGATGGAAGATGGCTGGATTGGACATGGGAGGTTAGGAAGAAGAAGGTGTCAAGGATGACATTGCCTGATTCAAGCTGGGAGATGGATGGTGAAATGGAGAATACTGGAGCAGGGCAGGCTGGCAGGGGTAAGGGGCAGTGTTCTGGGTGCAGTTTTGAAACTGCTGAGAGAACAGACTGAGGAGTCAGATGACATATGACCTAGAGGACAGGGAGAAATCTGAGGTGGAGATGCGTGTCTGGGAGTCATTGTCACAGGAGGCTTGGCAGAAAGTAGAGTGGGGGAAGGGAAGGGAGGAGAAGCTCTGAATAAAGGTTGACTGGAGGAAGGTTGGCTGGCCAGGGAAACGGAGTTGCCTGCTATGGTTTCATGAAGATCTTGATAAGAGAAGGCTGTGAAGCTAGACGCCTTTAGAGATTTTTAGATGAGACTGGAAACACCTGTTTTTAATGGCATTTCAGTGGAATGATGGAGATGGGGCGGGAGTCAGGTAGGCGAGGAGGGAGCAGACAGTGAGAGAACAGAGCTAGCTAGCACTCCTCCAGCTAGCACCTGGAGGAACATAATGCTTGAGGAGGGGAGGACAGGTTTTTATTTTCTCTTCTAAGGTGGGAGGAACCTGAGCTTGTGTCTGTGAAGTTCTGAGGGCCAAGCTAGAGGCCTCGTCCTCCAGGTCATTGACAGCTTTGTTACTCAAAGCGTGGTATCAGGACAGCAGCACTGGGTCCCCTGGGAGCTTGTTAGATGTGCAGGCTCTCAGGCTCCGCCCCGGACCTGCTCAGTCAGCGCTTGCTTTTTCACAAGATCCCAGGTGGTTGGGAGCACCCTAAGGTTTGAGAAGTGCTTGTCAATGTATCCTGGCCCAGTCTTCAGATCACCAATGCTACTGTCCTCAGCAGTGAGCCTAAACAAGGATGGGGACAGCCCAGAGCCCACTCCCTCTCTGTAGCCAGTGGCCAGATCAGGAAGTTTTGCTAACAGAACACAGCGGACACAGAGCTGGGCACTGTCACACCCCTACACACATGTGCACACACCCTTGCTCACACAGAATTCACACAACCCAGCCCCAGCATGGACAGACACTGAGACACATCCAGGATATTCCCCCATGGCCAGCACCATGGAGATTTCCAGACGCATGCAGTCCTGCTGTCACTGGAGGTGCACAGGTGGATGTCCAGGAATTAGAATCAGGGGAAATACAGGGGCTGATCGTGGGCACTTGTACAGCAGCTGGATGATGCTGAGAAAAAGGAAAGTAAATGGTGGGGGTGGGTATGGGCCTTGAGAACCAGGGACAGGTGCCCAGTTCAGGGTGATGGAGTGTCGTGCTGGACGTGGATTCTACCAGCTCCCAAGAGCTGATTCTGTGCATCTCTTCTCAATTCTGCATTTATTGACATCACATTGATAGCTTGAAATCAGCCATGGTGATTCTACCATAGAAGTTGGTAAACTGCAAATTAGGTTTTTCTCCCTCTTGGGGAGCTGACTGAAAAACATCTACCAACACACTACTGGATCAAGCCCACAAGAGAGAATATGGCAGCCCTATTTATACATTGTTTTGATTCATCAGCAAAAACTTATTGACATTTCTTCCTGCCAGGTTCTGCAGCTAAGTGCTGGAGAAATGCTTTGCTGAATGAATGAATGGATTTTCTGAACCAAGGATACTGTATTTGGAGCAGAAACAATCTAGAACCACCAAGAAAAAAAGACTCAAGAGTTGTCACTCTAAGCTGATTCCATGTCCAAACCAATGCGTCTATAATCTCCCCAGCTCTGTGAACCTGGTCCAGTTATCTCCCATCTTTGAGCATGTGACACGGAATGCCCCTACACTCAGGGCTGACAAGGGCCTGTTACAGCACCTGGCTGGCATGCATCATGTTGCCTCTCTGTGCCTCAGTGCCCTTTCCTGTAAAATGGATCATGCAGGGGGCTTGTGAGGATCAAGTCCAAGAAAGGAAGGTGGCTGATAAAAAGGCAGGAAGTTCGACAGATGTGAGCAGTGTTCTTTCCCTTCGTGATGTGGATTCTGAATTTTCTCTTGTCAGAAGTTTTTGGTCTTATTGAGACTTTTTTTCTAGTCATTCTGAGTTCTTTAGGGAGGGAGGGAGGCCCTGAATCAATTTGTGTTAAAGAAGGAGGATCCTGCTGATTCTCTGAGAGGTGGAGGTACAAGAGGGTGGCAGCCACACAAGCACACACACATACCCCATATTTCTTTGGGACATCCCCCACCATGCATACACACCCACATACCAGAAACATGTAAGGAGAATGCTGATCATGGGACTCAGGACAACCTCAGCTACAAAAGCTATATCTGGGCAGGGCCTGCAGCTGGAAGTGGGGAGAGGTAGATCCCTGCCCCAGGGGCCCACTAATTTCAGACTGGTGATGCTTATGGGTTTGAGAATTGGGTGGGGCAGTTTGATATACAGAGAGAATAACTTCATTTCCTGGCTACAAGGGCAGGCTAAACCCTGGCCCCAGCCTGACCCCTACCCTACCCACAGAGAGACCCTTAACCCTGCCTATGGTCTGTCCCTTAACCTTGCCCATGGACTGACCCCTAGCCCTTGGCCTCATATTGACCTCTCATCTTCAGCTTTACCCTGACCCCTGGCCCTGGCTTCTACCCAATAGGCATGACTGGGGACTAGGACAGAGTGTGGCCGAGTAGGGACTTGAAACTGGAGACTCCCATCCCACAGTGTCCCCCAGACTCACAAAAGCCTAGGACTTTCACCTCCCTACCCCTGCAGGCCTCCTTTTACCGGGACCCTGCCTCTCCCATCCACTGCTCTCTCAGCATCCTGCCAGTCAGCAGGCAAAGAGAGGCCACAGGCATTTCTCCCAAGCCAGAGGCTGAGCCAATCAGGGCCCAAGGAACAGATCAGAAATGGCACCCAAAGGGCTGCCCCAGTCTGTCTCTGGAGAGGCACCCTCAAGGAGAGGGACCAGTGGGAGGTTGTGGGGTGAGGAAGCTGCCTTCTCCTGGCCTGAGGCAGGGAGTGATAGAAATGGCCTCCCAAGTCCCCTCCCTGTCCTCGACTTTTCTTTCTATACATCCTGCCCTGCCCTTCCCCCATGGGTCCTCATCAAGGGAGCAGCCAGTTCACAAACAACCTCTGTCCCACACAGCCTAGGGCCTGAAGCCCCTCCCACCCTCTGCCCACTGTCCCTCATCTCTTACCTTCTGGGGATCCAGGGCTGCCTTCACTCTCCCAGGGAGTCCACATTTTAGAGCACCCTCCCTGTCAGTTTCTCTCCCCCACACAAGCTAACTTTACAGCCTGGCTCCACTGGGATCCCACAGGGAGCCCTGACCCCACCCCACCTGGATTCCCAAGCTGGCCTCACAGAGAGAAACCAGAGGTCCCTGTTCATGAGGCCAGCCCACAGTCTGGCACTGTGCCACCCAGCCACTCTTGAACTTTCTGAACCACAGGCCCTGGGAACTCCCCCTGCAGGCATCCCCAAATACACACACACTCAACCCCGGGGTCTCCACCTCTGGCCTAAGCACCGTGTCCTCCACAAACTGGCTCCCTGGAGCAGCCCCCAGCCCCACAGACACCCAGACACGGAAGTCCCTCGAGCCCCCCTCCCTTCCCCCAGATCCCCACCCTCCACAGGGCGAGTGTGGGGTCCCAAAGCCCGTATGTAGCCCTCCGTCGCTACCCCAATTGCCTTACCGAACCCACAGCCCTGCTGGAGAGAGGAGCTTGAAGATCTGCCCCAGTCCTGTCCCCCTGGGTCAGGAAGTTTGTGGTGGGGTCTCAGCCGCCAGCCCGCGATGAGACCGCAAACCTTGGCGTTTTCTCGTCTCTGGGAGCCCAGCGGTCCCCCGCCCAGAACTCACCTCTGCCCTGCCGACAGCTCGACCTGTGTCCAGACGCCTGGATCCCGGGCCCAAAGCCGGTGGGGCGGCTGTGCTCTGCCGCGTCGGCCAAAGCCCTCGACGTGCGCCCAGCCCCAGCCCGGCTCTCCGCCCCGCACCGCCCCCGCCCCTCTCCTCCCCTCCCCCTCCCCCAGGCCGGATGGCCGCGCCGCTGCCGCCGCCGCCGGGTGGGCCAGCGCTTCAGCCCAGATGTGCGAGGCCGGGGCGGGGCCTGCAGCACGGGCCTCCGCCGAGGGGCCCGGCCCGGCTCGAGTCCACCGCCCCTCCTTTTGCCCTTCCTGCGCCTCCCCCACTTCCCAGCCACCCGGGGGGCCGTGAGGGGAGAAGGGTGAGGAGACGAGGTGGAGGGAGGAGGAGAGGAATTTCAGGCCCTGGTAGGCCTCCTGCAGCCCGACTGCGAAGGGCTCCTCTGCCCACCCCAAGGCCACCTCGGGATTCAGCCTAAGGGGCCTAGCTGCTGAGAGGGAGGGCCCTGCCCAGACCCCTCCAGCCCCTGCCCGGGACTCTCGCAGTCCCTTCACCCAGACACCCCCACCCCACCCCCAAGATCCCGAGCTTGGTCTCCAAGGGTCAGAGAAGAGAGAAGAAGCCAGATTGAGGGTGAGGACAGGCCTTTAAGCCCCAGGTTGGGGCCTAGGTCTGTCCTTGCTGAAGTTTGGGGTAGGGAGGGAAGGGTTCTCACAGTTTGGGTCCCCACTCCTAGCAAAGGGATCACTCAGAACTCATCCTGCTTTGGCAAGGAGCACAGAGCTCCTTTCCTGTGAGGGTTCATGACCTTCCTCCTGTCCTAACCCATGCTTTCGTGGGGATTTGGGGACCTGGCCTCCAAACAGGAGACATAGAGTGGAGATCTCCTTGCTAGGCCCCTCTAAGGCAGCTGACTTCCCATAATGCCCACCACCTCCTGATTCTGGTAGGGCCTGGGCCTGGCCCCTTTCTCTCTGCCCAGTGTGTTTCCACAAAGGCTTAGGCTAGGCACGGATGGGATAGGGCCAAGCTGCTTCTTAGCTTGTCTCTCTGTGTTAGGGGGCCTGGCCTCCTGTCTGTTCCCCCAGCCCCTTCTCCAAAGAAGGCTCCCACAGTTCTTTGGGCATCAGCTGCCCCTCCCACCCCAAACCTTGGCAGGAGCTATTGTCCCTCCCTGGAATACTTTCTCTCCTCATCTCTGACCATCTATAAGGCTCCCCAGCTAACGTGTCATCTCTCCTAGACTTTTTATTTATTTATTTATTTAAAAAATTTTTATTTATTCTTATTTTTAAATGTTTATTACTTATTTTTGGCTGCATTGGATCTTCATTGCTGCAAGCGGGCTTTCTCTAGTTGTGGTGAGCAGGGGCTGCTCTTCGTTGCCATGTGCGGGCTTCTCATTGTGGTGGCTTCTCTTGTTGCAGAGCACGGGCTCTAGGTGTGCGGGCTTCAGTAGTTGCGGCACATGGGCTCAGTAGTTGTGGCACGCGGGCTCTAGGGTGCGCGGGCTTCAGTAGTTGTGGTGTGCAGGCTCTAGAGCGCAGGCTCAGTAGTTGTAGCGCAGGGGCTTAGTTGCTACGCGGCATGTGGGATCTTCCCGGACCAGGGCTTGAACCCATGTCCCCCACATTGGCAGGTGGATTCTTAACCACTGCGCCACCAGGGAAGTCCCTCTCCTAGACTTTTTGCCCTTATTGTCAGGGCCACTGCTCCAGAGCGCTCCCTGCAATGAGACTGGGGGTGAGGGGTGTGCAGAACCAAACAATTTTGTATGTTAGCACTGGCCAATAAGCCAGCAAGGTATCCAATCAGCAGCCTCCACTGGCTGTTCCAAATGTGTGTCTGTAAGAATGTGTGTATCTGTTGGTGTGTCTGTGTGTGTGTCTATGTGTATGAGTGTGTCTTTGTGTCTATGACTGTGTGCCTATGTATGTCTGTGTCCGTATGTGAGTGTGTCTCTTGGGATGTCTATGTGACTGTGTCTGTATGTGTCTATGCCTGTCGGTGTGTCTGTATGTATTATATATGTGTGTCTCTGTATCTTATGCCTTTGTGTGTGTAAGTGTGTTTGTTGTATTTGTCTGTTTGTGTGTGACAAGTGTGTGATGGGGGCTGGCAGGCCTTCCTCTCATTCCAGAGGCCGAGCAAAGCCGGGGAGGGTTGAAGTGTGGCTGGGCATTAGTGTATGGGGAAGGGGCAAAGGGTTGAGCCCCTCAAACACAACCTGCCTCTTGTTTTTCTTTTTCCTCCACCCCAGGTGTTCCTCCCTCCCCACCCCCAGCTCCACAGACTGGCTCATCTCTGAGGGCTACAGCAGCAGGCTCTGAGCAGGAGTGAAGAAGACTCGTGGGTGGGGAGGTCCCCAGCCCCTGTTGCCCTTCTGTTTAGCAGCCTTCTGTTCCCCCCTATTTTAGGCCCCCTCAGTCTGACATAGGCATCACAGCCCCACCCTTGGGTAGCATCTAGTCAGACACAAGAGAAGGACATCGAACAATCCCAGTGACTCCTTGCCACTGGGAGGTTTGATTCAACTTCCACCAGAAGATTTGGGCCGAGGTGGGCATGGACAAGGGTCCTCCAGAGGCCCTGCCCTTTGTCATCCTCCCTGTGCCCTTGCACCTCCCTCCTCTCCCCTCCATCGCTATGGGGACCCACCCACTGACCTCACCCGCTTCCTGCTTCTCCCCGGTGGGGGAGGAGCGAGGAAGGATCAGTTCCGAGTGTGTCCTTTCAGGAGCAGCCTCTCTCTAGGTCACGCTTCCCTCCTCTGGCCTGCACTCAGGATATCTCCCGCCTGTGGATGCCCTCGTTCCCAGCCCTGCCCCTCCAGTTCATCTCTATTGTGCAACTGGAGGAGACTTTAAAAAGTGCAAATCTGGTTCCATTGCTTCACTGCTCCTACACTCTCCGTGATTCCCCATTACCTACAGCAGAAGAGCCAAGTGATCCAAGGCTTGGACTGCCCTTGGCTGACCTCTCAAACTCCCCTTCCCAGCCCTAACCTCCAACCGCATCTGCTGCCCTTCAAGCCCAACTTGCCTTCTCTGCTTCTGAACCTTTGTTCCACCTGGGCTAGCCCCAGCCCTGCCTTGCTTGGCAGGCAGCACCCTTCGTCCCTTGGGCTCTTTGGGAGAAACTGGCCCCTGGGAACCTGTTGTGGGTGCTGTGTCTGCTCAAAGAGCCCCCAGCCCTGGTCACCACCAGGTGGGGCTTTTAGGAAAACTCTTTAGGTCTGGAAGGCAGGAGCAATGCTCCTCTTGCTTGGTGCCTGACCCGCACACCAGCAGGCAGTATTAGGGCAGAGGTTGATATTTGTCTTTAGGACATGTCATTTTCCGCCTAAGCTTATGTATTCTGTCTCCCCTCCCTCTTGCCCAAGTCCAGCTGCTTGCTCCATCCCAGAGCTTGGGGCAGGCAGACAGACACACAAACCACACACACACACACACACACACACACACACACACACACCCCTCACACATACACCAGGAGGAGGGCAGGTGTTCCCACAGCGTTCCTCGGGAGGAGAGGATGGACAGAAGTCTTTTTCCATCAGTAGACCCTGTTGACTGCACCTCGTGGTGTGCTGGTGCCTATTTGGGTAACTTACCTGCCACTTACGCTGCCACAACACCCTTGGTGGGGAGGGACTCTCCATTCTACAGAGGAGAAAGCTGAGGCTTAGAGAGAAGAGTGCACTGCCCATTTCAGACCCGCTGCTGATTCAGGGCACAGATCGATTCAGTGGGCTGTCTCAGAGTCTGCTCTTGCAGGAGACTGATGAAGGAAAGATGGCACCTGGGCACCCAGACGCAGCCTTCCTGGATAGTTGTCCAGCCCTGCCTGCCCCTCCCTGGGGATGGAAGGTGGGTGGCTCCTGGGACAGAGGCCTCTAGAGTGTTCCTCTACCAGATTCCTGAGGTGCGAGCTTCCTTCCAGGAATGACTCTGCCTGCCCCACCCAGCTGGACTTCCTCTCTGTGGCTCACAGCATCCATCTGCATCATTTTCCTCATTGGAGATGGGAGCGTGGGAGGCCCAGCCTGTGGCCAGGGGTTCAGGATGAGCCCTGGTGGTGCCCTGCCTCCGCTGTTGCATGGGCAGCTGGCACCTCCTCCTTCATAAAAAGAGAGCCCTGGGGTTCCACCTTCCTGCTGAGCCTCCCTAGCACCCTGCCCCAAATGACCCCCAAAGCACCGGAATTGGCCCTGTCTCCCAGAGCTCTGCACTGACACGGCTCCACTTGCAGCTCCTTCTTCAGAGTGATGTTATTAGGGTTCCCAACAGGGACATTGGGAAGACTTCTTGGAGGTGGTGACGCTTGATCTGCATCCTGAAGGATGACTGAGAGAGTCATCCATGTGGAGAAGTGGGCAGAGCATTCCAAGAAGAGGAAGCTGCAGACAAAGGCATGGAGGGTGGAGTGAGCAGGAGGCAGAAAGGAATCAACAGACTCCATAGCTGGATGAGGGGCTGGCTGTGTGTGTGCCTGATGCTTTCAAGTACAGTCCTCCCTTGTGCCCTACCCCAGCAGGCATGCTGGTTCTTTGCTCAGGAACGCTCAACCCCGCTTGTTCAACTTGGATATCTTCTGTTTGGAATCTTTTGTCTCTAGTCCTGACCACCAGGAGTTCAGCTTCACTGCACAACCCTTTCTCTGCTCACGCCTTCACTTACCTTGGGCAGCACCTCCCCTTGCCAGCCCCTGCCCCACAGAATGGACTCTCTGCTAGGGTATGGGGGTACAGAAAAGGGCCACGACTCTAAGGGAAAAGAAGATGTTGGGGGAGAGAAGATACTTTCCTTTCAGCCATGTTAAGTTGGAGAGAATGCTGTGTAGACAGTGCTGGATGCCCCCTCCCCTATTATCTAGTTTCTTTTTCTTCATAATAGAAACTTCTCTTTTCAGCCATACAGAAGTGTTCCATAGTGTCTTTCAGCTTTTAAAAACTGCTGTTGGTTGCCCGTTGTTTCTTGTTCCTCATCCTGCTTTTCTCCATCTTGCTGCCTGGAATGTTGATGGGATGACTGGAGCTCTAACCACCATGTTGGACCATAAGGTTGAGGGATACACCCCAGTGATAGCAGAAAGCGACCAGCAAGGAGACTGGCACTCAGCAATAGCCCATGCCCACCCAGGGCTGAGTACTTGCAGACCTTTAAACGTGAAAGAAAGAAACTCTTTTGTTTAGGACCCTGTATTTTCAGTCTCTGTTACTCATAGCAGAATGTAATCCTATCTGATTTGACCCTAAGGAAAAATGTTAACTAGGCAGTGGGTAATGGGCCTGGAGCACAGAGCAGAGTTTGGAGTTGTGGGTAGAAATTTGGCAGTCATTCTCACAGAGATGGGAATTGAAGCCACCAGAGCAATGAGATCAGCAAGACAGAGTGTGCTGTGTGGAAGAGCAGACAAGGCCTGCCCAGGAGGCAGCCTGTCCCTCTCTTGCCCAGAAAGATTGTTCTGGCTCTGCTGCTCAGGTTCATCCACCCGCTTCCGAGGTTTCATGAGGAGGGTTCTGCCTCCTCAGCACGCTTCTTGGCTATTATGATGCAGATTAAGGATGGAGGGAGGCTGGGAGAAGACAAGAGGTATATGGACTAGGGTTGGAGGAAATTGTTTGAAAGAGTTTTTAGAGAGATAATTTTAAGAGCAGCTGTGGTGTGTGTGGCAAAGTGGATTGGAGAAGGAAAAAGAAGAGGTTTTATAATGTGCTGTTGTAGTGTGAAAATCCCTTTCGCGGTGTTCAAGAAAACACACAACTTGAAATGTGTTGAAATTACTTTTTTTTTTTTTTTTGCAGTATGCGGGCCTCTCACTGTTGTGGCCTCTCCCGTTGCGGAGCACAGACTCCGGACGCGCAGGCTCAGCGGCCATGGCTCACGGGCCCAGCCGCTCCGCGGCATGTGGGATCCTCCCGGACCGGGGCACGAACCCGTGTCCCCTGCATCGGCAGGCGGACTCTCAACCACTGCGCCACCAGGGAAGCCCCTGAAATTACTTTTTGATTACTAGACTGGACCTCATCTGTCATAACATCACCTGAGATTGGTCCACTTGGGTGATGGCTTGAGAAGTGCCACACAAGTAATAAAAACCCATTAGAGCAGCAAAAGTAAAGGAGAAGCTCATATCACAGGGGTTTGTATGTTATAGAATGTGGGGGCAGAGGAGTGCATCTGGGCTCCACAAGGGTCTGGAACAAGGAACTGGAAATAGGCCAGCAGCAGGGAGCTGTCGCCCTGGCCACTTTCCTCCTTCTTCTGCTCTCTGTGTATCTGCTAAATTCTTCTCTTGCTGCAGACTGCCTTTTTATTAGACTTCTTTTTAATACCAGTTTTAGATTTACAAAGATAGTGAGCAGATAGTAGGGAGTTCCCGTCTATCCCCTCCCTCACACAGCTTCCCCTATTATTAACATCTTGGACTAGTGTGATGTATTTGTTATAATTAATGAACAAATACTGATACATTATTAACTAGAGTCCATAGTTTACATTAAATTTCACTCTTTATATTGTACATCTGTGGGTTTTGCCAAATACATAATATCAGATAGTCACCATTACAGTGTCATATAGAGTAGTTTCACTGCCCTAAAAATCCCCTGTGCTTCACCTATTCTTTCCCCGAATACCTGATGACCACGGATCCTTTTACTGTCTATAGTTTTGCCTTTTTCAAAATGTCAAATAGTAGGAATTATACAATTCCTACTATTCCAAAGGCTATACAATACGTAGCCTTTTCAGACTGGCTTCTTTCACTTAGTAACATGTATTTAAAGTTCCTCCATGTCGTTTCATGGATTGACAGCTCATTTCTTTTTAGTACTGAATAATAATATTCCATTCTATGTATGTAACAGTGTATTTATTCATTCACTCATTGAAGGACAGCTTGGTTGCTTTCAGGTTTTGGCAGTTATAAATAAAGCTTCTATAAACATTTGTGTACTGGGGTTTGTACAGACATAAGTTTTCAACTTAACTGGGGAAATATCTAGAAGTGTGATTGCTGGATCATATGGTAAGACTATATTTAGCTTTGTAAGAAACCACCAAACTATATTCCAAAGTGGCTGTACCATTTTGCATTCCCATCAGCGATGCGTGGGAGTTTTTGTTGCTCCACAACAAAAATCCTTGTCAACATTCGGTGTTGTCAGTGTTCTGGATTTTCACCATTCTGATAGTTGTTGTTTTAATTTGCAGTTCCACAATGACATATGATATTCAGCATCTTTTCATATGCTTATTTGCCATCTATATACCTTCTGTGATGAGGTATCTGTTCAGATGTTTTGCCCATTTTTAAATGGAGTTGTTTGATTTCTTATTGTTGAGCTTTAAGAGTTCTTTGTATATTTTAGATACAATCTTTTATCAGATACGTTTTGCAAATATTTTCTCCCCGTCTGTGCTTGTCTTTTAATTCTCTTAACAGATTGCCTTTTGTTTACTTTTTTTTTCTCCATGCATGTGATCATTCCACAGCTCCTGAATGTATTTGCCCTTCATTTTAGCTACAAGCAGATGCCAAATGGTGTCTCTTAGTCCCAGTTCCAGATTTTTGGGCGAGACTATTATTTTTTTTATTTTTATTTATTTATTTATTTATTTATGGCTGTGTTGGGTCTTCGTTTCTGTGCGAGGGCTTTATCTAGTTGCGGCAAGTGGGGGCCACTCTTCATCGCAGTGCGTGGGCCTCTCACTATCGCGGCCTCTCTTGTTGCGGAGCACAGGCTCCAGACGCACAGGCTCAGTAATTGTGGCTCACGGACCTAGTTGCTCCGCAGCATGTGGGATCTTCCCAGACCAGGGCTGGAACCCGTGTCCCCTGCATTGGCAGGCAGATTCTCAACCACTGCGCCACCAGGGAAGCCCGGAGAGACTATATTATTTGACCAGTTTGCTGAAGTGGGAAATTAATTATGGCTGGTTGGCGTGGTGACATTAAGGTAGCTGGTGGTCTGGGAAATGTAAATTTAGTTGTCTAGCCTTTGCAATACAGGAAAATAAACCAGAAGGAGGTGGGAAAGGAGTGGCAAACCTCCATGTAAACATAGGAGGTGGAGCCTGGTGGGTGTGTGGGGGGCTACTGCTCTGGTGCTGTAAGTGTAGGTAAAGAAACTCAGCCAATACCGAATGACACAAATCGAAAAGCAAAATTCTCCACACTCAGTTCCACTCCTCAGAACATCTTCCATTTTTAGATACTCCAGAGTCTTAACATCATAGTTTTAAGTAATATGCTTTACTGCTGTTTCTCAATTTAGTAACTCAAAAGAACATCTAATGATGCCTCATCATTAAAGCAAGAATTTAAATCACACTATCTCTCATCTCCCCATGCCTACTTTCTCAATTGTGTTAGTTGTATTATTATTGCAGGCTTATTTTGGTGTTATTCATAGTTGTAAACAGTCTGAGTTTAAAACTTAGTCCTCGTTCATCAACTTCAGACAGAATTTCTTGAGCCCTGCCGCTATATAAAAAGAACTAGCCCCTCTATGCCATCTGCTATCTTCCTTCCCCACCTCCTTCTAATTTCTGTTGGTTTTATCTTTGCATTTCCATGGTCAAAGTTTATAACACTTATATTCTGTACTGTAATTATAATTAAATCTTCCATTCTTTGTCTTTAGGTTGATTCTGAAAATTGAAAACCAACCAATTTTATGATTATATAAGCATTATTTACTGCAGAACCAAGTAATAAGATACCTCTACTGAGAAGGAAGTGTAATGGCATTTCCTCCACCCTATGCTGCTTGAGGAAGAATATTTGGTGTCTCAAATGTTAAGGTTAAGTAGATTCTCTTTTGTTTCACTCCACTAGTCGCTCAGAATCATGCTTCAGATGTGTTTGCTCCACATTTGGTTCCTGGAATAGATTTTGTTGTTTCTGATTTTCTAATTACCTTTTTTTTTTTTTCTTTGTTTTTGAGAGAAGAAACAGATGTTGCCTCCATTATGTTACCACAAAGTTAACTTGCTATATACACTGTCCCATGCTGGGTCCTTTGTATGTGTAGTGAGATATGGTAGCTGTTGTTGAGTTTATCCAGCATTCCATTCGCCTCTCCTTTCTTTTGGTGAACTGCTGCTCCCCAGTCCAACTGTATGATTTGGGTTTTTTTTCCAATTGCAGTACCTTCAGGAGTGGGCTATACCCAATGCCTGTCAGTTTACCTTGATGGTGACTGATGAGGGCTGGACACACAACTGAGGCAAGAATAATTGGAGTCCAGTGGGATTTGATCAGTGGATATTGAGAGTGAGAAGCACTCACCCCTTTAGCTTCAGGTAAGGCTTGATCCAGGGACTCCAATGATGTCATCAAGGACCCAGGGTCACTATATATCTTTCCTCTGCATTCAGTGTTGTCATCATTCCCTGGCTCCTCATTGTGGTCTGCCAGGAGCAACATGCTTCTCTCATGTAGCAAATGTAGGGGTGGGAGTGGGGGGGTCAATCAAACCCAATCCACAGGACTTGAGAATATAGGAAGGAAATCAGAGTAGTTTTTACCAAAAGAAGAATGAATTCATTTTGTACACCCAAACCACAGATGTTCACACTCCTTCCTATTGAATTCCTTTTTATTTCAGTAATTCTAGCTTAAAATTCCAAGAATTATTTCTTGCTTTTTTTTTCATAGCTTCCCCTTTTTGTTTTATGAATGTAATAGCATTAGAATCTTTCTTTTTATAAATTCTCCTCTGTTCCTTATCTATTTCCTCTGGGATCAGTTTGTTCACCTTTTATTTAATTTATTAAAGAGGCGGTATAGCTGAATAGTTCAGAGTATAATGCAAGAAACAGACTGCCTGGGTTCAGATTCCATCTCTCTGCCCTTTGCTAGCTATGTAAGCCTCAGCCAAGCTATGTTGCCTTTCTGTGACTCCATTTCCCAGAAAGGATAATAATAGCACCTAGCTCAGAGGGTCGTTACATGAGTTACTGAATGTAAAATGCTTAGACCATGGCCGGGCCCACAGTAAGCCCTGAAGAGCTATTTGCTATTCTTTTTTCTTCCTTCCCTCCCTTCCTTCTTTCCTTCCTCCCTCCCCCCACCCTTTCTTTCTTTCTTTCTTCACCATCTCCTTTTATTAAGAATAATGAAAAGGATGGGGCTTCCCTGGTGGCACAGTGGTTGAGAGTCCGCCTGCCGATGCAGGGGACATGGGTTTGTGCCCCGGTCTGGGAAGATCCCACATACCACCGAGAGGCTGGGCCCGTGAGCCATGGCCGCTGAGCCTGCGCATCCAGAGCCTGTGCTCCGCAACGGGAGAGGCCACAACAGTGAGAGGCCCGCGTACCGCAAAAAAAAAAAAAAGAATAATGAAAAGGAAACAAAGATCATTCTCCCAGTCAAATACACTTCTGCTCCCTCTTATTGGTGTTTTTAATGACAACTGCCAGGTAGTATGGGAAACACGCAGTTGCTCCCACCCAGATGTATGTCCATTTTATGACATTCTAATGATCCAGTTGCAAGTACATTAAGGTGGGTGCGTGTGTAGATAAATATATTGGATACATATATTTATATATGGCCCATATCTGGACAAGGGCTTGAGATGGTGCAAGACCTTAAAATTACACACAAACAAAATGGGCTCTTTGCCCAGTGATATTCTTTTCTTAATCCTTCTCCTTTTGTTGGTTTTTCTCAGTTGTCTGGTAATACTTGGTGACCAGTTCATCTTTAGGACTGAAGGGCAGGGCTGATTGGTATCCGCATTGATGTAGGGTATTTCCTCTGCCCTGGAGCATAAGCAGTGGGCAGGGCGGTGGGGAGTGGTCCATATGTCGCCTACCATCCTTCTGAGGGGTGTTGTCTCCCGTGGAGGGTCCTCTCCTGCTTCCATGCCTGCTCAGGCCTCTGGAGCAGCTTTCTCTCAGGCAGGCTTCAGCTGTGTTTTCCTCTGCCCCCATTTGTGCCTCTTTGCAATCCGCCCTTCTTCTATCTTCTAAAAGCAAATAAAAATCCCTGGACAGTTGATGCCCCCCCCAACCCCCCACTCCAGCCATCGTGTCCTCAGCCCTTCGATGGATTTGCTTCCTTTTCTCTTTCCTCACTGTGCTTTTGGTGGTGTTTGAGGCACTAGGGGTGGTAGAGACATGTTCTCAGCCTGCCATCTTGAACTGGAAGTCTGTGTAGTGGTTTAAGTGTTTCTAACTCCATCCAACTCTGCACATATGGGGTCCTTTGGGGCTGGCAAGTATTCACACTGGACGCCCAGAACTTGCACAGGAAGGAAAAAGGGAGATATTTGTAACTTATGTCTTTTAATCTTCTTGTGAAGTCTACATGGGCCTGTTGACTTCCAAGCCAGTCTCTCAGACCTAGTGGCTGTTTGGGGGAGGAAGGTGGCCCTTCTGTTTCCCTAAGAACTCCAGAGCCTTCAAACTCTCGGGGAGCAGAAGTGAGTGAGTACGAGATGTGTGAACAGGGGAGGAGAGCCAGAGGGACAGACCACAGGCTTGGTGGGATACTTGAAAGAGTGAAAATCCAGGGTGTATCTATTAGAGTGAAGGTCATCTTGGCGGGGGGGGGGGGGGGGGGGGGGGAGGGGGGCAGAGTGGGAGCACAGCCTTCAGTCACTCTCACTTTGCACTCACAGAGCTCTTCTGACAGTCCAGGCCCTGTGGGAAGCTTTTCACACAAGCTGTTGGGAGGCTCCAGGTTCAGAGTGTTTGAGTGAATTCTCTGTGATCACACAGCTGGTGAAGGATATGTCTGGATTTGAACTCAGATCCATACAGGGCCCAGGCTCCTAACCACTGAGCTACATGACTCCCACCTGCCCCCAGGCTGACCAGAGCAGGGTCCCGAAGATCTCTCATGGGTCACTTGGGCTGAGCTGTCCACACCTCAGATGTTGCAGTTGGGTCTGAAAGGACAAAGACAAGGAAGCAGAGGGCTCTGGCGCCCTCTGGCGGAGATAGAAGACTCTGCAGAGATGTGGTGGAGGAGTGGGCGGGGCCTGGGCCTGGGATCCTAGTAGGTCCAAGGAATGAATGCTTGAATTAGGGTCCTTGTTGCTCTATATAACAGCAGGGCTTTACCTCCCCTACTCCTTAGTAAAGAGCCCCCAATATTTACCTGTGTGCATCATCTATTGGAATAAAGACATAGGCTCTGTGTCTAACTTCTGGCTAGTGCAACATAAGCAGAAATAAAGTGTGCAATATAAGGAATTATCTTTAAAAGATGGGAGCGTGACCTGCTTTGTTCCTTCCTCCATCCTTCTTTCTGGAATGCAGATATAATGGCTGGAGCTCAAGCAGACATCTGGGACCAGGAGTGGAAACAGCCCATTGGAAAGGACAGAGTAAAAAAATAAGAGGGGGTCTAGTGGTTGAATGCAGTTGCCCTATCAGCCTTGGATGCCAACACTTTATTTGAGGGAGACAGAGATACACTTCTACTTTATTTAAACCACTGTTGTTTTGAAAAAAAATTTATTTATTTGGCTGCACCAAGTCTTAGTTGTGGCATGCGGGATCTTTAGTTGCGGCATGCGGATCTAGTTCCCTGATCAGGGATCAAACCCGGGCCCCCTGCATTGGGACCACCGAGTATTAACCACTGGACCACCAGGGAAGTTCCTTTAAACCACTGTTATTTGGGGTTTTCTGTACTTTAGCCAAACTTTTTTCTTTTCACTTAAAAAAAATTATGCTTGTTCATGCCAGAACAAAAGTAAAAAACATTATCAAAATTTGACTGAGTGCACCGTAAGCCATGAAATAAATTCACTTATAAGCCATTTATTTATGAATAAATTGATTTTTTTTTTTTCGGTACGCAGGCCTCTCACTGTTGTGGCCTCTCCCGCTGCGGAGCACAGGCTCCCAACGCGCAGGCCCAGAGGCCGTGGCTCACGGGCCCAGCCGCTCTGCAGCATGTGGGATCTTCCCGGACCGGGGCACGAACCCGTGTCCCCTGCATCAGCAGGCGGACTCTAAACCACTGCGCCACCAGGGAAGCCCGGATTTTTGAATTGAATTTAATTTCATATTCAAGATTTTATATTTCAAGTATTGCCACTAAAAAAATATATATTGTTTGGTATCTTTACTCATGTTTTTTCCCAATTCTGAAGCGTTCTGTTATTTTAGGATCTGCCATTCTTAGGACAGATTTTGATCTGATATGTTTAATTATGATGAGGTGGAATTTTTAAGGCTCCTTCATGTCTTTCAATGGTTTGATAGATAGCTCATTTCTCTGAAGAATAGTTCATGACCTGGATGTACTACAGTTTATTTATCCATTCACCTACTGAAGGGCATTCTGGTTGCTTTTAAGTTTTGGCAATTATGAATAAAACTACTATAGACATCTGTGTGCAGGTTTTTGTATGAGCATAAGTTTTCAACTCAGTTGGATAAATACCAAGGGGTACAATTGCTGGATTGTATGGTAAGTATATGCTTTGTTTTATAAGAAAATTGCCAGACTGTCTTCCAAAGTGGCTGTACCATTTTGCATTCTCACCAGTAACGAATGAGAGTTCCTGTTGTTCCACCTGTTTGCCAGCACCTGGTGTTGTCAGTGTTCTGGATTTCGGCCATTTTAATAGGTGTGTAGTGGTATCTCATTGTTTGTTTGTTTGTTTGTTTGTTTGTTTGGCGGAGCCACGTGGCTTTTGGGATCTTAGTTCCCTGACCAGGGATCGAACCCCGGGCCCACAGCAGTGAAAGCGTGGAGTCCTAACGACTGGACCACCAGGGAATTCCCATCATTGTTGTTTTAATTTGCATTTCTCTGATGACATTGACGAGGAGCATCTTTTCATGTGTTTATTTTCCATCTGTATATCTCTTTGGTGAGGTCTTATTTATTTTTTTGTAGCTGAAAAAGTTAGCCTTGGGCAAGTATCCTACTTCCCCATGACTTGATTCTCACATCTGGAATGAGGATAATAGTACCTACCTCACAAAGTGCTTGTGAAAGTTAAAAGTACGTATGACAGTGAGACCTACTGAAAAATTACCTAAGAATTTTTTATTTTAAAATTTATTTTAGCAGCTATCGACTAGGAAAACACTGAAGGGTAATGTTCCCTGACCAGGCAAAGCAGACAAGTCTTTGTCCTCCTTACCCCAAGGAAAGGTAAGCAAGTTCTATCTGTGCTGTTCTGAGACTTAGGCCTTGCATCAGTTTACTACTGTAGCTAACACACAACCACAGAATTCTCAGTGGCATCCAGCAATAAACACATAGATCTGAGCAGGTTGGCTCAGTTATGGCTGACTTTGGCTGGGCTTGGCCTATGGGTCTGGTTCAGGTCTGTTCCCCATGTCTCATCTTCTTTGAACTCCAGCAGGTTAGCTGGAGTACAGCCTTTGCTTGGCAATGGAAGAAATGCAAGAGAGCAAGGCCAAATATGCAAGTACACTTCAAGACTTTGTTTATGTTGTGTCCACTCACATCCATTGGCTGGAGTAAGTTACATGGCTAGGTCCAGAATCAAGGGGTGAAGGAATATGCTTTACCCACCATGGAGCTATGGGGTAGATGTGTATAGTCTATAGTGGACTGAAGGGTTGGGGGCTGGAAAGTTGCACTCACACAGGCCTAGAGTTGGGGGTGTCTCTGGGCCAACAAGTCTTATGTTGGTGTTGGAGGAGGAAGAAAAGGGATTTTGTTTTCGTCCAAAAAGGAAATGACCTAAGGTTAGGAGTGATGCAGGGGCTACAAAGAGGACAGAGTGATAGAGACCTAATCTCTCTGGGGCCTGAGGATTTCAGGGTAGAATGTCAGGAGACATCTGCTTTGGGCCACTGTGGCCTGGGATCCTGGGTCCATCCTGATTCAAGTTTTTACGTGACTTTTGATCTGCACATGTGGGTTTGCCCACAGGGTACAGAGGGCCTGGTCTGGCTGGATCCCCACCACTACAGATAGGCTGGGGCTGAGCTGAATTAAATTTGAGTTGTGAAACAAAGAAATGTGTTGTCACTTGGATCCAAGATTGCTTGGAGCAATTAACATCTGCCCCACACACCGAGTGCCTGGCACATAGTAGGCCCTCGATAAAATGGGCTCCGGTATCATGACAGTATCGCAGCCATGGCAGGGTCTTTCCTCCTCTGCTTCAGCGGGAGTGGGGGTGCTACTGAAATCCTGTGGGGGGGTGTGGGGGGAGGGAGAGTGGGAAAGGGGAGAGGGATTAGAAGCACTCCTCTAGCCTGAGGTTGGGGTCCCTGTGTTCCCCACAACTAGAGCCTGCTTCTTGGAGGGTTGTCCCCAGAGTAGCCAGGTGCAATGAGGGTGCTGGGAAGGTCCCAAAGGACCTGGAAAATCAGCACCTTTGTCTAGGTGCCCTGTCACGCTCCCCCACCCCAGGCTGGGCTTGTCTCCTTTCTTGTTGTTAGGAGGAACAGTGTGCAGAAAGCTCCCTTCCTCCTCTCTCAGACTCCCTAAAAAGGCCAAGTGGTGCCCAAAGAGAGGGGTATGGCTATGGCTGGTGAACAGGACCCCTCAGTTCCCACTTTGCTGGATAGGAGGCTCCCACAGGGCCCAAGGTCTCACTTCTGCTTGCTCAAGTCCCAGAGTCCCAGGCCTTGAGGGGGCCTTCCCCTGCCTGGGAGGTCTTTCTGGTCTTGGTGTTGTGCAAGGCCGGCAGCTTCCTCCCTGACCAGCCTCCTGGTTGGGCAGTAGGGCTGAGGCTTTGGGAAAAGAGGAAGCAGCGCCGAGGCTGGGTCTCCTCTGCAGGAGAGCCAGCAGCACCTCGAGCTCCTGGCCCTGCCCCCTCCATTCTTCTCTCCTGCAGTTTGCCAGCCTTGCAGCCATCTTCCCCTGTGGAGCAGGTACTCCCATCCCTGGGCCCCGAGGGCGAGCGGAGGCTTGGGAGCAGGGCTGGGCTGGGATTTGCTGGGGGACACCTGGGTGTCCAAGCCCAAGACATTAATCAAAGCTGCACTCATAATCCAAACCCCTGCACAACCCCAAACCACCTCCAACCCACATCCCAATCCCCATCCTAACCGTCACCTTGACTCCTGCCCTGCCCAGCCCCGGTACTTATTCCAACCTTACCTCACCCTCCATTGCATCCTATCCCCAGCCATTTAGTAACAATCATCTCCATCCAGCCCCGGGCCTGACTTGCACGCTCACCCAACACCATCACTCTCAACTCCGTGCCAACCCTAATTCTATTCCAGATCCCAGTCTAACCATTACCTTCACCCCTACCCAACTGCAGCCCGACCCTCACCTTCCCCTCATTTCACTTCATTTGTTACCACTTCATTCATCTGAGCGAAGGCCCCCAGCACCGCCCAGCATAGCTTGGGGGAACGGGCATCCAGGCTAAGAGCATTTACAGTCAGATTCAGGAATGAAATGTGAAACTTTTACTACCCATTTCAAAGCCAATAGACCTCATTTATGGATAATATGGCTTTCCAAGTTAAATGTTTGGCCTATGTTTGAGGCTTTTCACTATTACGAAGATAATGTACTCCCGGAATTGCCCATCTGTACCTGATTTCTGATCTGTGGAGTAGAGCACTCCAGCTGGCTGTGTCACCCCATTTCCCTCCTTCTCCAGCCTGAATAGGGAAGTTGGGGAGAAGCTCTGGTACTGGGAAATAGAAACTGAATCCTGCACCCAGGCACAGCTGCCTACAGTAAAACTGCCTCTGCCCTTTCTTCCCCAGGCCAAACTTGGCCTCTAGGATCAGAGGTCAGGGACTTGTGGCCCAGCCGGCCCTCCCAGATGTCCTGGGACACTTGCTCTCATATAGACTTTACCCACTCACTTGCTCTCACACAGGCAGCAAACATGGGTGCCCCCCATGTGCCATCCACCCCAACCCAGGGCTGATGCAGTATATACCAGTTCTGGGAGTGGGATTTTAAACTCTGTCTTCAGAGTGCCCAAGACTTGGAGATTGGAGGATGAACCCGGGAACTGTGCTCTCCCAGATGGTCATTGCCTATGGGCTGCAGTGCTCCCTGTCCCCAGTACAGCCACCCCCTCCCCCAGGACCTGCAATCATCCCTCTGCCCCCAGGAGGTGCTGGGTGTGGGTGCCCACCAAGACACCAGCTCAAACCAAGCCCTAGGGGTACCTGCCCCTCAACACCAGGCTTTAAACAAGGACAAGGAGCTCCCTTCCTGGGGTTCTTCTTGCCCTCTCTTTTTTCCAGGAAAGTTCTCTGGGCTGAGGGTGGTCTTTGGGGTGGAACAGGCTGAGCCAATAAGCTGGACTCTGGTGGGACTGACTTCTTGGGTATTGGGACTGGGCTAAGTATAGGTGACATCTACATGATGTGATTTGGGGTGGTTCTAGAAAGGGTCCTCTCAAAAACCCCTGCTCCATTCTGGGGTCAGTATGTCTAAAATCCCACCATTCCTCCTGTAGCTTCAGCACTGCCCCTTCCAGGGCCCCAAATGGGAACATCAGGGGAGCTGGGGACAGCATGAACATTGGTGACGCCCCAGCTGTAGAGGAGCTGACCTTGATGCCCAGTGTGGCTCTGGGCCCCAGGGCCACACATGCCACCAAACATGCCCAGTAGGCTGCTGCTCAGTCCAGCATCCAGGCCATAGCATCCAGGTCATGGGCCCCAGCCTGGGCCAGCATGAGCCTCTCCTGTGGCCAAGGACCAAGTGTGGAGGGTGTGGATACATCTTCCTGGGAGAGGAGCAGGAAAAGGACTGCCCAAAGAACTGAGGATGAGCCTCTGGGCCTCAGCAAATGACCAGACCTGTCTGCAGGAGCAGCCTAGCCAGGGACCCAAGTCAACTAAAGGACGGGGCTCTGCCTGTTCTTCCCTCAGTTTTGCCTTTACTGTGCTCCCTCTCTTCACACTTGGCTAGTCATCCTGACAGGCAATTCAGGCCCTATCCAGGCTCTGGGCATCTGTTCAGCCTCTCCCCAGGTGTGCCCCCTGGCAGCTACCAGAATCAGCTGGGCCCCACCCCTGAGACAGATAGGTTAGGGGCTGGGAGATGTCATGAGTTTCCTGTTCCCACTTCCAGCCTCCCCAGGCCCTTCCCGTCAATCTGTAGAGTCAGCATTTAGGACCAGGAAGGATTGCAAAGTTGGCAACATGGGTTTTTTATGTGTATGTTGTAAAATATACATAACCTAACCATTTTTTAAGTGTTTTAACCATTTTTTCAGTGTACATTTCAGTGACATTAAGTACATTCATAATACTGTGTAACCATCCTTACTGCCTATTTCCAGAACTTTTTCATCAGCCAAAATAGAGACTCTATACCTATTAAACATTAATTCCCCAGTCCCTCCTCTCTCCAGCCCCTGGTAACCTTTATTCCACTTTCTGTCTCTACGAGTTTGCCTGTTCTAGGTACCTCATATAAGTGGATGCATACCATATTTGCCCTTTTGTGCCTGGCTTATTTCACTTAGCATAATGTTTTTAAGGTTCGCCCATGTGTGTAGTATTTGTCAGAATTTCATTCCTTCCTATGGCTGAATACTATTCTGTTGTATGGATATACCACATTGATCTGTTGATGGACACTTGGGTTGCTTCTACTTTTTGGCTATTATGAATAACTCTGCTATGAACATGTGTGCAAGTATCTGTTTAAGCCCCTGTTTTCGATTCTTTTGGGTATATAACCAGGGGTGGAGTTGCTGGATCATATGGTAAGCTATGTCTGACTTTTTGAGGAAACACAAAACTGTTTTCCAGAGGGGCTGCACAATTTTACATTTCCACCAACAGTACCTGAAGCTTCCAATTTCTCCACAGCCTTGCCAACACTTGTTATTTTCTGGTTTTGTTTGTTTGTTTACAGTGTGAAGTGGTAGCCCATTGTGGTTTTGATTTGCATTTCCCTAATGACTAATGATGCTGAGCATCTTTTCATGGGTTTATTGGCCATTCGTATATCATCTTTGGAGAAATGTCTATACAAGTCTTTAGCTCATTTTTTTGAATTTGGGATGTTTGGTGGGGGGGGTTGTCTTTGAATTGTAGGAGTTCTTTATATATTCCAGATGTTAATCCCTTATCACCTATATGATTTGCACCTATTTTCTCCCATTCTGTGGGTTGACTTTTCTCTCTCTTGATAGTGCCCTTTGATGCAAAAAAGTTTTTCATTTTGATCAAATTCAATTTATCTATTTTTTCTTTTGTTGCTTGTGCTTTTGGTGTCATACTTAAGAAATTGTTGCCTGTTATTAGGTCATGAAGATTTTCACCCACTTTCTTCTAACAGTTTTATAGTTTCAGTTATATGTGTTTCTGGCATCTCTCCCCTTTGGATTCATATCTGTTGCACCTCTTAGAGCCCCCATCTCCACCAGGGGCACTCTATGGCGGAGGGCCTGCCTTCTTGTGCATGGTATACAGTAGGCATTTAACTCCGGTTTGTAGGATATATGTTGGGCAGGGTCCTTGTGACCCCTGTCACACCTAGACTTGCCCTGCCACCAACTCTAAACCACCAAGGACCACACCCTTCTCTTGCCCACTACTGCCGGGGGGCTCTGCACTGCTGCAGGACACATGTCCTCAGTCCCAGGTCCTGAGAAATGGGTGCTCACAGCTACCAAGGACAAGGCAAGCACAGAGGTGGCTCTGGAGTGGCTAAAGACCCCAAAGGGGAGGTTTCAGCTAGAAGCCACCTTGAAGACTGAATAAGATTTCAGCAGGCTAAGATCATTTGTGGTGAGGCCAGAGCTGGTCAGCTGGAGAGCTCATGGGCAGACAGGATTGGCCCCACAGTGGGAACTGGTTCCAGGGTGGCCCCAGGGGGAGCAGGAAATGGGGGCAGAGCTGGGAGTAGGAAAGGAAGAGCTTTCAGGGTTGTATGGGGAACCACATCTCACGGGCAATGGGGAGCCACAGAAGACTTTTGAGCAGGGGAGTGACTCTTAAAGGCTGCACTTTCGTAAGCGCTCAGTCAAGCCCCATTATGGTCTATAGCTGGTAAGACTGGTGGTAGGGAGACAAGTCTAAAGTAAGAAACCATCATTTTTGCTGGATGCCTTGGAGCAAGTCACTGGGCCTCTCTGGGCTCCAGTTCCTGGTGACTTGGGTGGCAGGGAGGGGGCAGGGAAGTGGGGGAAAGGAAGAAACAGCTGTTCATCCTTGAGGGGCCTGGGAAAGCAGAACTTAGGGCGGGGCCAAGAGACAGACAGAGGACTTTCTGGGGCATGCCACCAAGTGAGGGCATTCCTGGGTACAGCCTGAGCTGGGAACACGGGCTCCTGGCTTCCAGTGGCAGCTGCCCTGCCCTCTCACTGGGTTGGCCAGCATACCATGTGAGGAAACAGGGCTGGGCTCCCAGCAGGCTCTGAGATTGAGGTTCCCCAGGAGGCCTCTGTGTGCCCAGCCAGCACAGTGCACACCACCCTCTTAGGCACCAGAACCAGCGTGAGAACCTGCTATGGACTTCCCGCTCCAGCTCCTCCTCCTGGCCTCATCCATCCCAGCAGGTAACGTTGCTGGCCTTTTTCTTCTTAGAGGGCCTGGCTTCAGTGAGTCCAGCCCTCTGTTGGCCTGGGCAGACTGGACTGTGTCTGGTCACAGGTTTAGCTGCTGACGTTGAAGGAGGGCATGGGAAGGCAGTGACAGGGAACAGTGACCCTCTTTGGGGTGCCCAGAGGGGCTGCATTGCTGGGGGCACATCTGGGGCACCTTCTGTGGGGCAGAGCATGGGGCTTTGCAGTGACCCCAGGCCTGCATCACGCTCCTCCCTGTCCCGCCCCCCAACTCAGGCCTGACCTCATGGGGCGTCTCCAGTCCCCAGGCTGTGCAGGGCGTAAGGGGTTCCTGCCTCGTCATCCCCTGCATCTTCAGCTTCCCTGCCAGCGTGGAGGTGCCCCACGGCATCACAACCATCTGGTACTATGACTACTCGGGCAACCGGCAGGTAGTGAGCCATTCCGGGGACCCCCAGCTGGTGGAGGCCCGTTTCCAAGGCCGTGCCCTACTGGTGGGGCGTGCCGAGCACAAGTCGTGCAGCCTGCTGCTGAGAGACCTGCAGCCCGAGGACGCGGGCTCCTACAACTTCCGCTTTGAGATCAGTGAGGGCAACCGCTGGTCAGATGTCACAGGCACAGTGGTCACCGTGACAGGTGAGGAGCAGGGCCACTGCCTGGAAGGGACTCCCAGACTGCTCCTGGCCCCACTGGCTCACAGACCCAACGCTGGTCCTAAATCCAAATGCAACCTCAATCTTGGCCACAGTTCCAGCCCCAGCCCTGTGCCCCCTGGCATTACCCCCAATGAACCCCTCGCATCCTCCTTCCCCTTGAAGCCCCCCTGCCCCAGGCTGGAGTTTCTAGGGCAGGAGGTCTCAGGTGCAGTGAAGGGGAGTCCCTAGCCTCCTGTCTTTTTCCTCAGAGGAGCCCAGCATGCCCACCATTGCCTCACCAGCTGAGCTGCGCGAGGGCATGGAGGTGGACTTCAACTGCTCCACTCCCTACGCGTGCCTGCAGGAGTCAGTCAGTCTGCAGTGGCAAGGCCAGGACCCCACCCGCTCCGTCACCTCCAACCTCCAGAAGCTTGAGCCCACGGGCATCATCCACCTGGAGACCCTCCACATGGCCCTGTCCTGGCAGGACCATGGCCGGACCCTGCGCTGCCAGCTCTCGGTGGCCAAACACAAGACTCAGGGCGAGATTCACCTCCAAGTGCAGTGTGAGTGTGCTGGGGGCCACGCCCTCTTTACTGAGCACACGTCTGTGGCTCCCCCGTGGAAACAGTCCCTTCTCCAGCCTGTAGAAACAGCCAAGCTGCACTCGGACCAAAGGGTGGGGCAGGTGGAGAGAGACTACTAAGCCCTAAGGGCCACATTGAAAGGCTCTCTTCCACCTCCAGTCCCCGAAGCTGGGCTGGGCAGAGAAGAGGAGACACAAAAAGCCAGAGAATTGGGGGTCGAGCAGCAGGGGCCCTGGGATTTAGCCCAGCCCTGGAGGTTGCCACGGAGGCAGGGGTTTACCCCTTTCCTGCCTAAGGCCACTCATACTCGTGACCAGGGTAACACCCAGACATGGCAAAGAGGCAGTGGGAGAAAGTCCGAGTTTTCACTTGGTTATGCAACTTCCCATCACAGTAAAACAGGGCAGCCTGTTCTAGAACGACTGCTGTACACAGGCATCAGTCTGGCCGCTGGCTCCGCCATCAACTAGATGAGCAAACTTTGGGCAAGTTACTTGCCTCTCAGAGCCTCTGTTTTCTCATCTGTATAGTGGAGGTAATAGTAAATTCTTTCTATCTCACAGGATTGTTATGAAAATTAAAGGAGTGCTTGGTACCTATTAAGCACTCAAAAATATTAGCTTCTATTATTTTCATATTTACATAGATTAAGCACTTGAAAATATTAGCTTTTTTTTTTTTTTTGGCCACACCTCACAGCTTGCTGGATCTCATTTCCCTGACCAGGGATTGAACCTGGGCCACAACAGTGAAAGCCCAGAATCCTAACCACTAGTCAACCAGGGAACTCCTGAAAATATTAGCTTTTGTTAGTATAGTTACATAGAGAGAGGCTTTGGAACAAGATTTAAAGAAGTGCAGTTTCTTTGTATTGTATTTGTATTTCTTTGTTGTAACTCAACAAATGAGGTAAACATTCTGAGTGAATTTGACTCTGCCTTTGGCCCCTCCATTAGGTGGTTGGTCCCTTGCCAACAGCTACCACAAGCCACTAAAGCAAGCAGTGTGTCCATGACTCTCAGATAGAAGAGAGGTAATGGACATGTCATGAGGCAGAAAGCCATAGAGGGCAGCGTAGGCTGGACGCTAGGCCAAGCATCACAGCATCAGGCTGTCAGTGGAGAAGGAAGGGATCAGGACTCCTCACAAGGTGGGGGGCAGTGCCCGCCCTGGACGGGGGAACTAATGGGACTTATGATTTGTCTGGGTGGGCTTCCTTAAGGCAGAGTGTTGAAAGAGGAGAGGAAAAATGCCCCCTGCCTTCCCTGAGCACCATATTCGACACCCCCCATCATGCCTTGCAGATGCCCCCAAGGGTGTGAAGATCCTCCTCAGCCCTTCGGGGCGAAACATCCTTCCAGGTGATCTGGTCACGCTCACCTGCCAGGTGAATAACAGCTACCCTCAGGTCAGTTCCGTGCAGTGGGTCAAGGATGGGACGCACCTCAAAGACCAGAGTCGTGTACTACAGCTGCCCCAGGCAGCCTGGGCCGATGCTGGCATCTACACCTGTGAAGCTGGGAATGGCGTGGGCTCTTCGGTCTCACCCCCTGTCAGCCTCCACGTCTTCAGTGAGTCCTGGGTGAGCCTGGGTCTTGACCAGAGGGCAGGGAGGTGTCCAGGCCATGGCAGCTGAGGGAAACCAGGCCAAGGTGCCTCCTGGCATGCCGGTAAGGAGTCCCAGCCTTGTGTCAGACAGATGACAAACCTCCCTGGCAGTGAACAGGGCAAAGAGATGCGTGGCCAGTCCAGGAGGCTCCTCTGCAGAAGGGGCGTGATGTAGAATGGGCAGGATTTAGGCTGATTGGCTGCAGCCCTGAGGGTTTGGGCCTGGAAGTCAGCTGGGTATCCCCCAGTGTGCCCTATGTTGCCCCCCCAGTGGCTGAGGTCCAGGTGAGCCCAGCAGGCTCCATCCTGGAGAACCAGACAGTGACGTTGGCCTGCAACACACCTAAAGAAGCGCCCAGCAAGCTGCGCTACAGGTGGTACAAGAACCACGCCCTGATGGAGGACACTCACAGCCGCATCCTCCAGCTGCGCTCAGCCACCAGGGCTGATACAGGCTTCTACTTCTGTGAGGTCCAGAATGCCCAGGGCAGCGAGCGCTCTGGCCCGGTCAGCGTGGTGGTCAGCCGTAAGTGGTGGGGGGTGGGGCACTGGACCTGGGAGCAGGGCTAAAGAGTAGAGCCCCCTGCAGAAGGGTTGGGGTCGTGGGCCCAGGAGCCCTTGAGCTCACATCTGGTCAAGGCTTTGACTTCCCCGGCCTTCAGTTTCCTCCTATTTAAAAAAACTTTTGGGCTTCCCTGGTGGCGCAGTGGTTGAGAGTCCGCCTGCCAATGCAGGGGACACGGGTTCGTGCTCCGATCCAGGAGGATCCCACGTGGCGCGGAGCGGCTGGGCCCGTGAGCCATGGCCGCTGAGCCTGCGCTTCTGGAGCCTCTGCTCTGGAGCGGGAGAGGCCACAACAGTGAGAGGCCCGCGTACCACAAAAAAAAAAAAAAACCAAAAACTTTTTATTTTGAAATAAGTTCAAACTTTAAAAAAGTTGCAAGAAGAAAACAAAGAATTATCATATACCTTTAACCTAGATTCCGCATTTGTTAATATTTTTGGAAAATTGATTTTCTCTCTCTCTAACTATATATTATATGTGTTTGTATATATATGTGCTCACACATGCACACATATACATGTATGTATGTATATATGCACATATATGTGTGCGTGCATGCACACATTTTCCTCTACATATATACTCTCTATCCACATGCATACATACATATGCACTCTATAGGTATACATACACACATATTCTATCATCTATCTATCCATCCATTTGTATTCCTGAAGTTGCAGGCATAATGCCCCTTTACCCCTTAATTTCTCAGCATGTATTTCCTAGGGTCACTCTCATGCATAATCACAGTACGATTGTATGTAGTCAGGAAACTTAACATTGATACAAGGCCATTGTCTAATCTACAATCCATATTTAAATTTTACCAGTTGGTCCAATAATGTCCTTTAGGTAATTACTTTTTTCTGGTCCAGGATTCAATCCAGGATCCTGCATTGCATTCAGTTGTCAAGTCTCTTTATTCTCCTTCATTCTGGCATAGCTCCTCAGCCTTTCCTTGTCTTCCTTGACATTGAGCTCCAATGAGCACAGGCTAGTTGTTCTGTGATGCTCTCAGTTTGTGTTGGTCTGAATGGAGCAGACCGAGCCAGTGCACGTGGGCAGGAACACCGTGGATGTGATTCTGTGTCTGTCTCCCTGTGTCACATCAAGAGGCACATGGGGTCAGTTTGTCCCATTGCTGGGAGTGTTCACTTTGATTATTTGGGGCAGTGCTGCCCACTGCCAGGTTTCTTTGCCAGTTTTCCCACCTTTAAAGTGGGGTCCCTGGATCCCCACTCTCAGGGTGGCCACAAGGATTGACTGGGATGACAGAGTGATTTGCCCAATCCGGGATAGACACTCAGGAGCTGCTGGGGTCACTGCCCTTTTCCCAAGGCATTATGGGACAAAGTGGGTTCAGGAGTCATAGGCTATAAGGGGAGATCCAGGAATGCCCCTGTTGAGGGTAACAGGTCTGCCCCTCATCTTCACACAGACCCACCCCTCGCCCCGGACCTAACTGCCTTCCTGGAGACACAGGCAGGACTGGTGGGCATCCTCCAGTGCTCTGTGGTCAGCGAGCCCATGGCTACTCTGGTGTTGTCACATGGGGGCCTCATCCTGGCCTCCACTTCTGGGGAGGGTGACCACAGCCCACGCTTCAGTCTCTCCTCTGCCCCCAACTCCCTGCACCTGGAGATTCGAGACCTGGGGCCAACTGACAGCGGAGAGTACACGTGCTCAGCCACCAACTCTCTTGGGAATGCGTCCTCCACTCTGGACTTCCATGCCAATGGTAAGATGGCCCCAGTGAGGCTAGTGGAAGGAGTCTGAGGAGAAGGCCTTCTCTGGCACCTTCCTCCTGGGAGCCCAGAGGGGTCAACTGAGGGCCTGAACTAGTTGGCTAGAAAAAAATCACATCAAAGATATGAGGTATACAGTCATCCCAGCCTCAGAGGTTCCTAGAAGTCAAGGCAAAAAGGGAAACATGGCAGATTGAGTTATTCCTTTAGTACCCATTCTGACTCTGAGCTTGGAGGGTTCTTCAATGCGCATTCATTTGTTTTTTATTTATTGAACATTTGGGGCAGACTCCGTGCTAGGAGTCAGATGCAGAAGGCCAAGTAGAGAAGCTGGGTCTTGGTGCATGTGCTGCCCTTCCCTCCTTCTGAGGCAGACATAGCTAATTGACCAAGCCAGGTTTTTGACATAAGCCTGGGATCTGGCTCAGAATCCTTCCCAGCCATGCTTTAGCCAGCTACTACCAATAAGAGCTGAATTGGCATTCAAGACCAGACCCTCCTGGATCATCAAGAGATTCACAGAGCTGATGCCACGATGCCCAGAGCTCCCTACAATTGAGTTGGGAGAGGGGAACCCGGGGGCGCTTCCTGTGGTGGGTGGCATGAAGCCACAGGCATGCAGGGGAGCCGAGCCTTCCTCTCTCCCTTTCCTGCTAGCAGTCCGCCTCCTCATCAGCCCGGCAGCAGAGGTGGCAGAAGGGCAAGCAGTGACACTGAGCTGTAGGAGCAGCCTAAGCCCGACACCTGACACACACTTCTCCTGGTACCGGAATGGGGCCTTCCTTCTCAAGGGCCCCAGCAGCAGCCTTCTGCTCCCCGCTGCCTCCAGCACTGACGCCGGCTCATACCACTGTTGGGCCCAGGATGGCCATAGCACCAGCGGGCCCTCCTCACCTGCTGTCCTTACCGTCCTCTGTGAGTAGCCTTCCCACCAGCCCGTGGCTGCCGTGAGGAGGATCAGCCCATTGGAGTCCATCAGCCACCCCCACCTCCTCCAGGCTCTCCTGGCCCCGTCCTGCCCTGGGGTCTAGATGAGGAAGGCAGCCACGAGCCTAGACATCGCGGACCTCGACACCCAGGAGTGAAATTTGGAGACCGAGGCTGGGGAATCTCATTTCCCAGCCCCAGTTCCATTAGGGCTCTGCCTCTAGACTCAGACCCATCATTGACACCATGTCCAAACTTTGTCCTCCAGAGCTGGGCCCTGGGACACTGTACTCATATATGTGCACACACCCCATAGGCTGTGCCCTCACAGGTGCAGACACGAAGGCAGAGCCTCTCCGCACAGGGACTGCGTCCTGTCAAGGGTGGATGCTTTTGAGGGGCTGACCAATGTTCAGGACATACTTAGCTTCCAGAACACTTTCCCTGACATGTGCAGGAGTCATGTCCGGGGACTGTCAGGAAGAGCAGGTGCCTCTAGGGGGTTTTCTAGTGTTCAGGGTGAGATGACATGGGGACTTTGGCCCCAATCTTCAGAAACTTCTAGGAAGAGGGCATTTTAGGCATTATCTATTCTCACAGGAGCTGGCTTGGAGATCAGAGATAAGAGGCAGGAAGGATCTTGGGGGAAGGGATGGGGTGCAGAGTGGAAGCAGAGAGCAAGACACCCATGGATTGCTAGGTAGGCACCTGCTCAGGAGCACCTGGAGGTTATGCAAGGTGGCTGCTTGCCTATATGTTACCTCTGTCCAAGCTAGAAAATGGCACTCCTTCTTCTGAGAAGATGCAGTCCAGCGCTAGGGCATAGCTTAGCACAAGGGGCATGGGCTGAGGTCCTCCCACCCTTGTCTGTTTGTCCTTGTGTCGTGCACAGCCTGCACAGCTGTTTGAGGCAGCTCTGGGTACCTGCCTTTGCTCGGTGTGTTCTGGGAGCCTCGCCAGCCTTTAGCGGACCTGTGGGACCCTGGCAGAGGCTGTGGGAGAGTGCCCATGCTCCTCTCCCTACAGATGCCCCACGCCAGCCCATGTTTACCGCCCGGCTGGACCTTGATACTGCAGGAGCTGGGGCTGGACGGCGAGGCCTCCTCTTGTGCCGTGTGGACAGTGATCCCCCCGCCCAGCTGCGGCTGCTCCACAGGGACCGTGTCGTGGCCTCTTCCCTGCCATCCGGGGGCAGCTGTAGCACCTGTGGGGGCTGCTCCCAACGCACAAAAGTCACCAGGGCCCCCAACCTGCTGCGTGTAGAGATCCAAGACCCGGTGCTGGAAGACGAGGGCATGTACCTGTGCGAGGCCAGCAGTCTCCTGGGCAATGCCTCTGCCTCGGCGACCTTCGATGCCCAGGGTGAGGCGGGTCAGGGAAAGAGTCGCTCAGGGTCAGGGGCTGGTACTTGGGACCCCATTCCTTTGCAACCCCCAGCTCTAAGGTGGGTCTATTGGGCGAAACCACCTTTGGTCAGCAGTGGGAGATTGCTTTCCTCCCCATGCCCCACGGGCACCCCAGAGGGCCTCCTTCCCACCCCCTCCAGGCAGGGAGGCTGGACCACTGGCCCCGGGGTCTGGGGGGAAGACATCAAGGTGAGGCCTGTCTCAGTAGGCCTGTGCTGCCTGTTCTCCAGCCACTGTCCTGGTCATCACACCATCGCACACGCTGCAGGAGGGCACTGGAGCCAATCTGACTTGCAGGGTGGACCGGGAAGCCGGTGGCCCTGCCAACTTCTCCTGGTTCCGGGATGGGGCACTGTGGGCCCAGGGCCCCCTGGAGACCCTGACGCTGCTGCCTGTGACCAGAAGGGATGCTGCCCTGTATGCCTGCCGCATCCTCACCGAGGCTGGTGCCCAGCTCTCCACCCCTGTGGTCCTGACTGTGCTCTGTGGGTGATGGGCAAGGGCAGGTCTGGGCCCTTGGAGGGTGGAAGGGGTGGTCTGGGGGAAACAGGGCTGAGGTTGGGTTTGGGGAGGCAAGAACTTGGCTCGGGTGTGGGCAAGTGCAGGACGGAACTGCGTGTGTGTGTGTAACGGAGTGTGGCAGGTGAAAGGTGATAAGCTGTGCTGGGGGTGGCCTGAGCTCCCCACTGTCCCTGCAGATCCCCCAGATCCTCCAAAGCTGTCAGCTCTCCTGGATGTGGACCAGGGCCACACGGCTGTGTTCATCTGTACTGTGGACAGTCGCCCTCTTGCCCAGCTGTCTCTGTTCCATGGGGAGCACCTCCTGGCCACCAGCTCAGGGCCCCAGCTCTCATCCCGTGGCCATCTCCAGGCCAAAGCCACGGCCAACTCCCTGCAGCTAGAGGTCCAAGACTTGAGCCTGGCGGACTCTGGCAGCTACCGCTGTGAGGCCACCAATGTCTTGGGATCAGCCAACACTTCCCTCTTCTTCCAGGTCCGAGGTGAGTGTCAGTCCTCTGAAGCTGTGGTGGACCCAAGTGCCCTGGGGGCCACTCTGCATATTTATGTATAGATGTATAATATATAATATACAAATGTGAGTATATATACATATATATACACATGCATATGAATATATTCATATTCTTCATTTATCTAT